>NW_024369707.1:1492738-2719133 GCF_014805655.1 Passer montanus
ATAAAGGATATCTGCACATTTAAGCAAAGAATTAACTATTAAATGTGGATATTAACACTGGAGATAAAGAAAAGCATTTCTAGTTACTTAAATCCTACTGCGAAAACAAGCAAAACATGTTCTGAAATACAGACTGCCCATTGTGCTGCATTGAGAGCATGCAAGAAATTTAATATGGTTCCTGCCTTTGCCTGCAAGATGGGAAGCAAATGCTTATTGCTACATTTATTTGGCTTTTCGTCCTCTGTATTCAGCTGTATGAACAGCAATTGCAAATGCAGAGAGTGTTGAGGCTTCTTGCCCTTTAGGCAGGAGAAGGACTCACTTGGGCAGAGATTTGTCTCACTGTGGTGACTTTGGTGGTGTACAGCTCTGGTACCTGAGCTCCTCCTGCCCCAGAGCAGGAGCACGGTGGGCAGCCCTTCCCCACTCTGGATGTGATGTTTTGGAAAGCTCGTTCTCCTTCATATTGGGCAGAGAAGGTTCAGGTTTTCCGTGCTGGTGGAGGATCAGGTTACAGCCTCTGGTGCTGCCTCACTCAAGGTCTGTTGCTTTCCCCTCTGCTGCTACAGAGGCATCTAAATTATGGTTTATGCTACTCCTGTCATCTGAAAAACCTTGTGGATTACTCAAAGACAGAAAAATCTCTTAGGGTCTGTTGCTTTCCCCTCTTTCTGTTGCTACAGGGGCATCTAAATTATGGTTTATGCTACTCCTGTCATCTGAAAAACCTTGTGGATTACTCAAAGACAGAAAAATCTCTTACTGGAGGTTTATAATGTATATACTGCATATCTTGCTATGAGCAATGTTCGTCATTCACCAGTGGCTCTGTCTGGCTACTGCTATCCCAAGTTTCATTCCATCAGTGCCTCTGCCTGCTTTACAGAAGGATCACTCAGTTAACAGAATCCACTTGTCTGGGCATACAAATCAAACAGGAGGGAACTCGGGCAGTTCTGCTGCCTGGATAAGCTGGGGACAAACTCAGACAGAGTGAAGGAACAAACAGGCCAGAGGATTCATGGGCAAGGAGGTGGCTTTGCTTGTGCTGTGGAATGAGCTGTTGTGCTGGTTAGAGGTGGCAGTGTCCCCAGGGTGCAGGACAGCTCATTGTCCATTCCAGAGAGCTGCTTTCAGCAGTGCCATCCTGAAGCAGGTAATCCATGTCCATAAATGCCCAGATGTTCAGCTCTGGGGAGCATTTCTCTCCTTACTGTGGCCCAGCGTTAGCTAACAGTCTTCATTGTGTGTTGCCTCTCACTTTCATTAGTAATTACTTAATCAAACTCTTATTTTTGAGTCTCTTGCTGCCTTTGTGGCCAGTCTCATAGTGATATCTTCTGTGACGTGAAACCAGGTTAAGGCTCACATACACAAAATACATGTTTCCATGATGCTTCAATACTGTTTTAACAATCAAAAGAACATTGGAATTAAACAGTCAATATTATTGGTTTCTTTAAAAACATCAAGTAATAATCCGAATCCATTTTCACAATTTTCATTAAGCACTAGAAAGTAAAGCAGTTGCAATTTCCATTGTAAAGGTTTATTAGAGCTTCTCCTAATTTTGAGAAAATAAAGGAGTGCATCTGTGAAAAGGATTAAAACAGCAGTGTTATACTTTGGTCATTTTTAAAGCCACTGTTGAGGAGACAAATAGCTTCTCTTATGGTCTCTTGTAGGTCTTGATCTTCTGCTCCCTGGGGTCAAGAGGAATGTTTCCACTGATTATAATAGTGCTACAGTGGACAAATATGGCTGGTTATGGGAGAAGAGTTGAATTTCAGAGAGGGAAGTTTCAACTGACATGATTTCAGAAATTTCCCTTTTAATCAATGCAACTTTTTTTTCCCCAGCAATCTCTTCACAGCTTATTCATGAGGAGAAACACTCCTGTAAATGAGATTAGAAAACAGGGCAGCTTTGAGTGGATTCAAGGCTCACATATTAAAAACAACCTCGTTTTACAGCATGAACTATTTTAGACTTGAAACATTGGTGTGTTATTTCTACATTTAAATGTAGGTTATGATGCTAGATTAATCTCCTCACTCATCTTCAGTTTGCCACACATAGAGTGATCCTAAGAGATGCAGAAATATTTTTATATAAAGTTCACCTCATGATAGGTGTATAAAGACTTTTCTTTCTTCATCCTTACTTCTCTATGCTTCAGTGCAATATATTGGTGTGTAAATATTTGACTTTCGTCATCTTTACTGTTATATGATTCATGTCACAGCAATAAATTGTTGCCTAAGCGCATACTTATGTGCATAATTGAATCAGGTCCACTCTGTGGCTTGGCTTTTGAAGTAGTGCCAATGTTTTCCATGGGACCGTGTGGAAGGCCAGGCATTACGTGATGTGAACAACACCCAGGGAAAATATTAATGTACATAACTGTATCAAACGGCTAAATTCACATTTTCAAATAAACCTGAAACACTTCATTTAATCTAGAAGGTAATTAAAATTACATTTTCTGATTCTGTCCTTAGATTTTTAAAAATCTGAAGTGCTTCAGGTCAGCGTTAGTGCATTAACACCACAGAGCTCTTGGAATCCCATGGGAGAGATGGACAGTATTTTCCTGCGCTATGAAGCTGCTGGTACTGAACCTGCAAACATTTAGCCACCTGCTTTTCTTGTAGATCTTTATTGAAAGTGCTCACTCACATAAAACATGTAAATAACATCAGGGTCTTACCTACAAGCTTGGGGCCTGAGTTGTTTGTATTTCTCTATTTAGAAGAGTGACATTAAGTATACCTGAGATATAATTTTACCAGAATGTATTGCATAGTAATATTAACTCCTGGGTGAGATTTAGGTTGTGCCCTCCCAGCAGGCCCAGCCGTGTCACCTGTAATCTTTCACAGGCACACAGGCTGTCATAGACAGAGCTCCCCTCTGCAGATCAGTCATATTTTAGGTCTCACAATTGATATATCAGTCACAGCATAAAATGCAATCCTTCCTGTAGACCAACTGTTTACCAGAGTATAACACAAACTCTCCTCCTGTGTCTCATTTCATCACACTGCTCCACGTAGCGATGTTTCAATGCGAAATGAAGTTTTTTCATGCTGTGCTTCTGAGTAGAAAAAAGACAGAAGTACATGTATGATAAATGGCAAAGGTTCCAAGAGAAACCTTGCAAAACAATACAATTTGGAAGCATTACATTTGCTTAAATAATTTAGTACATAAATGGATCTGTTAAAGTTTTATAACCAAATACTGTTTATGTGGCTTTGGGTAGAAAATCCGTTGTATTTCTACTGAATCACTTAATCTTATATCTTATTTAGAAATTAGGAAATATAGCTAACCTGAGAGATATCACTGTAAAGCACTTTTGAAATCAGTAGCATTAGAGAAATATTATTTTCTTTTAATTAACTTCATACACTTAAGTTTTTCTCATGAAAATAAGTGTTTTAAATTTCTCTGAGGTTGAGTTCATTTTCTGCTTGTTTTAAAGCAGAAAAAAACTGCATAGTGTAAGTAGATAAGCTATTTGATCCCATGCACTAGGAGTGATATTTAGATCTGATATTTGGATACTAAAATATGACCTGAGTTCTCTGGGATATTTGCGTTTGCACTTTATCCATAAGTAAGTTTTAAAAATTATCAGCAATATTACTCTTGTTGTCATTAGAAGTGGGGAGCATTCTGAAAATCAGGATTAATACTATTTGATCTCAGAAGACAAGTAGTTTGCTGAGATACCCAAAATTAGGCACCATTTGAAGAGCTGAGTATATCCATTGTCATTTCCCCCTGGAATACTGAAATAATGGAGAACTCGACATTTGCTGACAAACCAAAGGCAAGTTTTTGTCAAGACTCTTTAAAGAAAAATTATCTCCAGGGCCAAATATGAGCTGGGAAGCTTAACTCCACTTTAAAAGAATGTGTAAGTGCATTCAGTGTCTTCAGAAATGTCCCTGTGTCTAGACTGTATAAACATTAAGTGCAGGTATGTAAATCCTTGAAAGGAGCACATACCAAAGCATTTCCAAGGTGAAGAACAGACTGACAGAAAAAAACCCTCTTCATAATGAGGCTCTGCGGAGATTTTTATTTATTTTTTTTTCTTATCAAGCTTGCTTTTTCTGTGAGGCATTTTTTAGCCTGTTGAAACTTTCGTAATAATAAATGCTGATTCCACCATTCCTGTTTGAGTGTGAGAATTGTGGTCCCCAATTCCTATTCATAGAAATGTATCCTGCCTCACTACCCCTTCACTCAGAATTTGGGATTTATGGCAATGTTTACCTTGCAGATATTGTCAACAGCTGACCAACAGGAAAACCAATTTTTTCCAGCCATGAAGCTCTGTAGCTGTGAGTTCTTGTGTGGAATATCTTTTTTTTTGTCTCGGAGTGTGCTATTTTATGGTGGGAAATCTTTTGATAGGAATGTATTTTAAGGCTCTCATGTAACAACTGAGGAGTTCTAAATTCTTAACTGGGAATTTTTTTATAGCTCTCAATTAAGCTTTTAAAATAAAAAGCAAAGGATATTGCACTAAATGCTGGAGGAACTCAATGCTGTCATGAATTTTCTTAATTAAAAATCTTTTAATGTTTTCCTTTTTTATAAAGCAGTAATTCATGGTAGCTAAGTAACAGCAATGAAACACAATCTTTTGATGACATCAAAGCTGTGAAATATTGTGAAATACAAAATATCCTAGGTAAAAAAATGTCTACTTTTATTGGAGATGGTTTATAGCTTTTCCATGGTAATAGTCAGTTCAGCTCAGTATTACAGAAAGATCCAACAAACACAAAACTGTTGTCAAAAATTATTGAACAATAAATCCTTCTAAAGAGGAAAAAAATAAGAATTGATATTTCAGTAAGGAAAAGAGGTTTTTTTTCATGCTGGGGACCCCATTTCTCATATAATTTTGGTTTAACTTCATGGGAAGGAAACCAGTAGAAAATATTCTTAAGTCTGCAGGAGCTGTATGTACAGCCCCCCCATTTTGGTGATCCAAAATCAAAGGAAATTGTCTAATGTCTAATTTGTTGTGATGAAGTGTTTATGCAGAACTGTGAATACAGCCTTAAAAATTGCACTGAGATGGCATTTACATCTAAAGTTTCTATTGCAAATGTTGACTTTTTAAATAACCATTTTTTCGACACCAGATGATAAACACTGATGTATTAGCAATGTAATTTAATATTTATAGTATTTGTCAAAGGTCATAATTGTCAGACATTTTATTAACTAGGCCTTATTATTAAGTGAATGACTTGTAGACCCCATGTGAGAGCATTTGGAGTAGTGCATGATCTGTCACACATTGAAGAAAAAAAGACAATGCAAATCGTGTTTGTTTTGCTCACTAAAAAGCTTGAAAATAATGAATAGCCATTTATACTCAGAATGCAATATTTCAGAAATTCTTCCTGTTTAGGGACAAGACAATCAGGCCAAAATAGAAGTGAAAATTAAATGGAATTAAAATATTACCTTATTAATCATACCATTTAGAGTCCAAGCAAGAAATATCAGCATCTTAAAACTTTAAAAACTATGCGTGCAACTTGATATAACATATACACAATTCAATAGATGTACACTGGTGTGCACTCCTGTCCTTTTCTTTTTTCCAGACTTCTTACAGAACTACTGGACCCAGAAAAAAGTTCCATAATTAGACCTTTAGATATTGCACTCTTCAACTAATATTTTTTAAAATCCCAGATGTTTTCCCATCTGGATGATATTTGAAACACAAAAATGTGCCCACCAGTACATATGTGACTACAAATGAATAATATTTACTTGGCATGGTACTTTTATTTATTCATCAGCAGCAACTTCCTACATGCCCATCATAAACTGAAAATAAGACTGGATTAGCATGCAATCTGTTTTCATTTCTTTTATTCTATCAAAGAAAATCCAGATCTAGGCAGAAAACATACTGTGACAACATCAACTAAAGCTCAGAGATTCTGTTATTTTAATTCAATGTATACTTTGAGCCATCAGAATTTTGTGAGTTACAGGTCTCCAAAAATTGTCAGGGTACATTGAATGATGCAGAAAGCTGAGTCAAAACACCAGATCACCAATGTTAGTTGGCTAAGATTAGAGACATATAGGACTGCAAAGGAGAGGAAGCACTCAGTTGAAAGAGAAGAAATTGTATGACATTCCTCAGTTTCCTGGACTATGTCCTTCTGAGTGTGTTAGATCTGCAGCCTGGTCTTGAATCCTCATCTGCTTCTATTTACTCTGATAACAGCAAACCCAAGAACATTTTATTAATTTGCTCCTGGCAAAAAGTTTCTCCCAACTTCCACTTTTGCCATGTGTATTTATGATTTTTGTCACTGAGACTGAAGGTTATTTTGGGCTGTGTGTTTGAAGGTTTTATTTTGAACACTTCAGAGTGTTCAGGATGCACTCACCTACAGAGAATGGTTTGTCCTGCAGAGCACAAATTTCATATATGTTTTCTGTGCCCCTCATTCAACTCAGCTTGATGGAAGCTTTCCCTCTGCTCCATTTTCTCCAGATTAAACTGATTTGGAATTAGCCACTCACATGGATCAGATCCTCTTCACATATTAATTAATTAATTGCAATTAGCCATCATGTGTAAACAGGTTCTTCAGTTAACAGTGGCACTAGAGTAGCAGTTTTCAGTGGAGTCTCTTTCCAAGGAACAGCACTTTCTGAGGAAGTGTAAATCAGTGTGATAACCCCGCTGTACACTGTACCTCCACGCTGAGGATCTGGTGAAAACCGCTACTGGCACAAAACATCCACTGGAGTCTTTAGCACACATTGAGCTGCCTGAATTTCTTGTACTCAGGGAAGGAGATGAAGTGGGTTCAGTTGTAACTGTCGGTGAGAGGGGGAGATTTTTTGCTAGGACTGGCAAAGTGGTGTGTCTAAATATCCCACACTGAAGGCTGCTTAGGGCAGTCCTCCTGGTACTTGAGCATTTCAGGGAAACAGACTCTCTTTATGTTCATGGAAGCTTGCTGTTGCCTTCAGCAGAATCCAGAGTTATCCCTAGGCAAAAAATACTCCACAGCATTTTACTCAATTTAAAAACAATGCATACATGCCTCTGGTTCAGACATGAAGTAATTTACACTGAATTAAGCCATGAACTGAGAATATTCACTGAATATAAGTAGACAAAAGAAGCCTACATATTTCATTGCTGTATCATATGTGTGCAGAAGGAAAATTATGTGCCAGACTAAAAGGATCACCAGAAATAAGTTCTTATCGACAAAATAAGATTATAAATTATTCTCTTTAGCTTGAAATTTCACTGGAAATATATCACCAGTAACAGCAAAAATGTAATACAAAGATTGTGGTCTCTAACAACTTCATAAAACATTGTATTAAATCAGAGAACAGAACACAATAAAAACATTAAGCAATTAGTTCTAAAATTCTTGAAAGAGTCAACACCAGGCTTAAAATCCCCAGGTCTCTACAAGATCAAAGAAAATGGCAAGGGTCTTACTGAGAGTTGATCTCTTTCTGAGATGGTAGTGGTAGAATGAAACTTTGATGTTTTATATACTTAAAGACATAGATTAAAATATTTTAATGAAGGTAAAAATTAACTGTGGAGTGGCCAACCTTAATAAAAATAGTTCAGTGTACAGTTCTGTGCTTGATTTGCTTACCAATGCATGCTTATTTTAAATTGGAATTGAGTATCCAAAGATCTGAAGTGAATGAACGCACAATTATCTTCTTTTATTTTAATTTGGTCTTGTTGATCCTCTAGGCTCTTTTAAAATCACAATGACATAGATTAAAAAAAAAAATCTAAGGTCATGACCTTTTATGCATCTATGAAATAAATGTAGAGTTCATAGCTGGGAACATGATCATTTTGGTTGATATAAATTGAAGCTGACAAGGGGACAGGCTCTGAGGGAGCAAAACCCACTCTTCTGTGAAAACCAAGACCACTAAATATATTTCCGTATTAAAAATGACATATTTTTATAAATATCAATATCGATTGACCATGGCCTCAAACTGTGCAAAACAAACCTGGGTAAATGGTCTAAAAATTGTAAGAATAATTAGTTTACTACCTTTGCAAATTAGCAAAAAATATAAGAATTCTTATGCATAAAGTTAACCACCTCATTTTAGAACCCTAGAGCGGGTGCTGACCAGTAGCACTGGTTGTTCACATGGAATAGTACATGGCCATTAAAAACCACAGCCTGAATCTTCAGAAAAGAAAAAAAAATTAAAAATTACTCAGAGGCAACTGAAATCACTAAAGCAATACACCAGGCGAGAAAAAAATAGTCACTTTTGCTTTGCAAAGAATCAAACTTCCTTCTCTTAAATTCCTTCGTGCAGCAAAATGAATTGGTCAGGAGGGGAGATGTGGTGCCTTTCCAGAGCAGCATGTGAGACCTACGCTTTCAACTCATTCCGAGGTTCCTTTTCTCTCAGAGGTTGAGGTCAAATTTATTTAACCTGGGGGTTGCCTTGCTCCAGGCCCTTACTCTGTTCTGGCTCCTCTTGGCCACCCCTGTGTGGAGGCAGACACCTCCCCAAGGGTGCCCTACAGGTCTGTAACTCTTTGGGGCAGGAACCCAAGGTGCTTTTACTTGTGCAGTGGTTTCCACAGCCAGCAGTAACAGCCATATCCTCATAAAATGCAGCACTGGAGATGGTCAAGGAAATAGTCGCAGCATGACAGAGAGAGATTACAACTTCATTTTCGGTCCCATCCAAAATTAACATGAAATGATATTGCCAAGCAAAACAGCCTCAGCACTTAATTTGGGGCATTAGTGATGCCATTATAAAATATGAGCTGCTGATTCTCACCCTGCCTCAGAAGCTTTTTATGCTTCCCAGATCAGCTTGCTTGGTGAATTAATCAGATGAAAAAGGCTCAGTTCGCCTGCACGAGAAACTGAAAGGATTGTCTGATGGCTTATGAAGCTATGTGATTTGTTTCATGGTGTGGAGACACTGAAAGAGAATTTTTATTAAAAAAAGAGGTCTTGGAACACAGTCCTGCATGTGGTCAGCTCAGTGGGGTATTATTTGAAGCAGAATGTGAACAAGTAGAATTGAAATGGAGGGATCTTTGAAGAGTAATGAAAAAGGGGATTCAGTTGCCAATAAAACAACTGTTTGGGATACTGAAGGGAGATTCCTCAATCATTTAAAATCATCCTGCTCAAGAAATTGATTGTATTTTTTTTTTTCTGAGGGAACGTGGGGAATAAAAGGTAGATGAACTCTTCAACAACCTAAAGCAAATTTCACAACTTCCTGGAGAATTTCTATGTGGTCATAATTTTCTCACAGCAACTGTCTTCAGGAGCAATTTCTTTCTTCTTTGCCTATTTATACTTTAGCAATCGTGGTTTCAAATCTGCTGCAGGTCTTTACTGTCTTCTCTGGTTTCCAGAGAAAGGATAGGGATGTTATGAAGTGCCTGAAGTAATGAATGTTGCTGAAAAATATGCCTTAAACTACACAAATTACAAAAGATAAACCTTGCCCCCCCCTAACTCTAGAGCAGGAGAAAGGCCCTGCAAGCTATTAAAACTAGTGGGGATACAGCTTTTCTCCTCAAAAGCTGTGTAGTTTTAAGATTAAGATCTCAGCACCTAGAGGCACCTCCTGTTCCCTCGTGTGGGTTCTGCTTGCTTTTTATTTTTCCTTTTTTCTCTGTCTTTTAAGAGAGGGAGTTGAACTCCTTCACATCATACCTGGGTTGCGTACTCAGACTAAAGTGTCACACTGATTAATGGCAATAGTTAGTGCACAGAAAAATTGCCTCATTATTGTGCAAATATACATGTAAAATATTTCAATTTCTACATGTGTTTTCTATATGCACATTAAATATGTATGTATGTATGTGTTAATTGGCATTTAAGTGATATAAACTTAAATTGTGGAAATTATTTGGAAAAATTGTCATATCAAAATGAAATAATTTTGGTACATAGGACAGACATAGCTTTCTTGAATTCTCAGAATTTTTCTTATACCAGAGTGGTGAAAATCTGAAATTACAATCCTTGTTGAACAATCAAACAAAAAAGTAAAGAACAAAAGTTTTTGTAGATGTTTTGGAAATATTTTATTTTGCTTTCAACTTTCTTCAGTCTATTTCTTTCTAAATTTTTAAAATGCAAAATTGCTTGGACTTTGTTTCTTTTCTTCTCCTATTTTGCCTAATTTCTTAATTTGAAATATCAAAAAAGAACTTTTTTGGAATCTATGCTAAAATGGTTTGGGCTAAAGGATTTATGCCCTTGTTTCACAAACAGTTTTGGCTATTAGAAATAACAGCTCTCTGGAAACAAACCCAAGCAGATCCCCTCCAGTCCAGCAAGGGTGTTCTGAGGCATCTCCAATTTGCCCATTGGAGACCTTCCCAGAATTTCCTCCAAAGCACCACAACAGCAGATCATTGAGAAGCTGTGGAATTGGACCTGAGTCTGTCCTTCACTTAGAACATTCTCAAACAAATGCCAGGGCTCCCTTGTCAGTGTGCACTGATAATTATTTTAAATGCATGAAGAGAGAGAAGAAGTTGACAGGTTTCTACATCAGTCCTGACCCTTCATCTTTCTTCTACACATCTCTGAGGGCTTCAGCTTTATTTCTTTTCTGGATTACACTATGGCAATATGATACCTCTGCAAGTCAGGCTCCTCTGGAGATGTGTGGTCAGTAATTAACAATGCATAACAATGCACAGTAATTTACTGTGAGACAAAGTTAAGACGAGCACCTCATTCAATTAAAACTTGGCAAGGCAATGCAATTATCCACTCTGGAGTTTTGCCAGGATGCAGTAGTCTGTACCTTATCACCTGAAAAAAAGTGATGTGGGATGTATAGTCAGTATAAACCTCTAAAAACTCTTGGGTTTTAATTAATTTTTTAAAGCCAAATTTGGAAGGTAGTGAAACCACACAGCTTACAGGGCTCTAATTAAAACCTGTTTCTTTTTCCTAACCTCACCAATAATTTCAGAGAATGTTGCCCTTAGATAAAATTAATTCAAACCCACTGTCCAAAAGTCAATCCAAGCCTACTGCCTGCTTGTCTAATTGTACACCTACTGACTCAGGTGTAACACCCAGCATGCCTTGATATGAGGCTCTTTCCATGAACAGTACAAGTTTGGCCAGGACATCATATTGCTTCATTTTATACTCATGTGCTCCTCTGTCTGACCAGGCAAAATCCCATTGCAATGAGCAGGAATTCACCTGAGTAGACTCAAGTTTTCCTGGGGTCCCTGATAAAAACTGATCACCCAAGTGATGCACTTGGTGCATATTTACAAATTATTTCTGTCTTCCTCCACTTTTGGGAAATTCATTTGGGAACATTCATTGTCAAGAATTTTAACTTTTCTACCGGCTGCTGTTCTCTGTGAATTGCCCTTGAACTTTGTTTAGTGTTGAGAGAGTAACTCCTTTATCTCATTCCTGGGTGCAGCTTCCTTAGGGATTGAAGTCCACCTATGTTCAACCTGAAGCAACAGCTGAGTTTCACATGTCTACTTTTTCCTTTCCAGAGGATTTTGGGTGAAATTTCAAAGCGGGGATCAATCTTTTGATTTCTTGATGAATCATATGTTCTGCTCTCTGGTTCAGTACTTTGAGACATATGATCAGACAAAAGAGAAACCCTTACATTAAATAAATGTTTATTAACATGGCCATGTGAAACACAAATCTACCCAGGGAATGGAATTATGCAGATAATGCTTGTGATTTGTTTCTACAGCTTGAAAGCTAAAATTCATGGTATCTAGGTATTGTCCAGACTAAAAATTCTTTGCAAAAAGTGTGCAAAACTAAATAATAATGAAATATAAATGTAAAGCTAATAAATGGAAGTTCCACTGTAAGATCCAAAGTGGTGTCCTTAGGATGGCCTGCCTGATACCTCACAAGAGTATGGAGAATGGGGTTAGATGGTGAAAAAGCAATTAAGGGAGCGGAGACAGAAGAGGAGGCTGAAATACGTTCAAGAGAGAATTTAGTGTAAGTGCAACCATGAGAAATCCCAACTCAAAGCATGGTCAGAGAGCTACTGAGTTTAGGTAGGTCTAACATAAAATCTGCTTTATCCATCTGAATGTCAGGCTTTAATCCTTCCCTCTGCAACATCCAAAATGGATAGTGAACAGATTTTTGAGGCCAGGCTGTGATCTCTGATATTTCTTACTGGCAGCAGTGAGGGTCAGAACCTGTGTAGAACATCCCAGACAAAAAAGTTATTTCAAAGGGGCTAGTGCTGTTACAGCCTTTAGCTAGTAGCCAAAAGAGAAATGAGTGCCAGTTCCAGAAATTATTGACTTCCTTTTGCATGGGTCTTCCAGTGTGTGCTCTCAGGGTCCAGAAGGACCAACAATGAGTTGCCCATTCCTCATCTGTACAGGATAAGACCTACAGTGGCAGTAGCTCTGCACAGAACACCTTTATTGCCTTCTCTGGTCCAGGATAGACAGAAAAGGAGTATCTAGGTTATAGATGACAGAATTATGTGGAAACCAATGGAATTGTAGTAGCTATGGCAAATTATATCCTGCAGTCTTAAATTCCTTGTAGAACATGTGTTGTTGTAAAAGAGGGAATCGCAGTTATCAATAATAATGCAAGGGCATGCCAGCCCCAAATTCTTGGGAAGTGTAAATTAATAGTTAATTTATGTTGCTTTATACCAGCAAAATATACCAGCTCTATATAACAAGCATGGGTGAAGGATCTGCATTTTTTTAACTGACTCAAAAGAAGAATATAAAACTAGTATTTCCCTCTAAGAAACTACAAAGAAAAAATTATCTATGACCTTCCAGAGGATGTTGGGTAACTCGATCAATGAGAGAATAAGAAGAAATGGGTTATGACCTCAGCAAAGGAAATGAGCCCTGGTGGAAGCTTTCTCTAATGCTCACTAATACTCAGGGAGTTCTAGACACCTGATATCAAAACAGATAAAAGTTTTGATGCTATAGAAAGATACAGTGAATATTTTATGCCACAGAAAAAGCTGAAAACCGATTTTAGCAGGCAGAATTGATGATTCCACATAGTTCTATTTTGCTTTTATGTCCAGATCTGCCTTTGAATCAGATCTCAACTTATCATATTACCTTAAATCCCTAGAGAAAATGTGTCTTATTTACCTCAAAATTTCGTGGAAACATTCTATTCTGTGAGGATATTTGTTTATCAGTAGCCAAATAGAGTGCTGGGAAAAAAAACAGAGCTAGATAATAGAGAATTGCATCAAATAAGTGTATTACACATATGGTTTCTACTAATATTTTCTGAAATCTTGAAAAAATACTGCACATAATTCATAACAGCTTTGTCTTGTAAGCTGGCACTTCCTCTGCAGATGACAGTTAGTTTCATTAATCCTGGCAGTATTAAGGGCCAATATTTTAAAGCAAATTAATGTTCTGGAACAGTTTCTTCCACAAGTTCTACATGAACAGACTTTCTTTCAGTAGGATTCCTCTTTTCACTCTTTAGTTCCACTAAAATATTTTAAAGGAGGAGGAGAAGCCCAATCTTAACTTTGCCATGGGTTGTCCAAGCAAAGGAATACCCTCCTCTTTATCATCTTTCTTTCAAATAAAGAGGTACGAAAGGCAAGCCATTAAAACCTTTTCCTTCGTGTTTCTCTGAACTAAGTAAATTAGGAGAGGAATGGTGAGAAATCGAAATAATTGTCTTAAAGATCTGAAATTTCATTTGTTTCCTTTCCCCAGAACTGATATGCTTCCATTCAGACACAGTGTCCAGTCTATGCCTTCTTCACAGTTTGCAATAACACATAAAACTGTTTGTTTGACGTCTTGATCACAAACAGAGGCTACCTGTGCACAAGGTAGCAATCAGTTAGAAAGCCAGTGACAAAGCAGTGCCATCACATTTTGTGGTCAGGGGCATTAAAAAGCCAGCATTTCATTTATTTTCTTCCTATGTGGCTTTTGTTAGATGAAATTACTGATTCAACCAGAGCCTGTGTAGTTAAGAGCCAAATAGTGGAGCTAACTCACAGGAGGCGTAGGTCATGCTGAGGGTGAATGGACAAATAGGAGATAATCTGAGCTTCAGGAACAGTAAATTATTCCCTTTCCACACTACCTATGGTGACCCAGGACAGGTCTAGCAGCTGATGATGTAAGTTTCTCTCAGAAGGAAATTTTTCCATGCACTGTTGAAGTTGAAAGCCTCTGGCCATGATTTAAGCCTGTAAAATGAAATGGAAGAGCTCATCCATAAAGGGGAGGGGGCTGCACAGTTTTGATTCTCTCACTCTTATAGCTGCAAAGTGGAACCACATTAGCTCTGCTCTCTGGGCCTTCAACTCCTCTAAAGACTTGTGTGTCAGGATTTGTTGCACAGTGTGAAAACCAGACATCAAACCAGCATACTTGTTTGTCAGTGAACTGATATTAATTAAACTTGTTCAATTTACAGTAATAAAATAAAATAAATTTTTCCAAGTGCCATAGTTTTAAACACAGTCTAGCATCTGAAAAACATCTTGTTTATTTTGGACTCACACATCCCCACCACAGAGCTGGAATTTTGCTAACAGCTCCTGATACATGAGCCAGAAGGGAGTGGAACTCACTCTGCCTTTGCTGCTTTGCCTTTTTCTAGTACTAGCAAATTATTAAAGACATAAAGGTATGTCTGTCAGCAAGTCAAGTGACTTTAAACTCTCACCTGGGGCTGAGGAACAAAAAGATGCCATATTTCACAGTCTTCTTCCTGATCAGAACCATGGTTTCAGGCAAAGTTTCTATTTTATATAACATTTAATATCTTGGTTGTTGCCAACTGCAATGGGGTGAAACATTGTATACCAACTGTCAGCCTCATGTGAACATTTAAAAAACAGATGCTAAATCTTTGAAGTCATTGTTAAGTTTAATGGCTTCAGAAAATCATTACTCAAATCCATTCCCTAAGGTCTTTTTGTCAAGTTTCAGAGGACCTAAACTTAAAACAAAACTAAACACCCTTCCAAGAATTTATCTGGCAATTAAGCAGATTTTTTGCTAAAGATTTTCTGTGGAATTAGAATCTGATGATTCCTAGAAACTGAATTGCTAAATCCTACCAAGGTATCCTGAACACTCATGGAATGGTCTCCAGGTTGCCTGCTGGTCACTCATACTGCATAAAAATGCCAGTTGCCATGTTTTGCATTTTGTGGGCATTCCCTGTAGACTATAGCAAAAGCACAATGTAGTAACATGCAGTCAAAAACTGTGTGGTGGCCTGAGTCTGGCTAATGCTGAAGCTGCAGTGCCAGCAGAACAAAATAGAAAAAAAAAAAAAAGAAAAAAGAAAAAAGAAAGAAAAAAGAAAGAAAAAAGAAGAAAAGGTAGTCTGAAATGATTGATCAGTGGCTACTAATGGCATTTTCATCAATACCCAGCTGATTTTCCCATTGCTCTTTCTTACATATTTATACTATTCACAGTCTGGCAAAAATTTACAAAAAAGTATCCAAGTGATAGTTTCACAGCAGGTGCTGGATCAAACAGGTCTTGTTCTGTGCCCCCTTGGGAGGCCTACATGGATCACAGGAATCCTGATACTGCCCTTCAGATGACCTGTGGTAAAACTGCGGAAGATATGCTCAGTTTCTTCCAATGAATAAACAAAGTGTACATGAAATATTTGTATAACTATGAATAGGGGGTTTATTTTTCTATATATACTGCTTGCCTGTGTAGTTGATTGAAAATGGCATGAAGTAAATCTTGCCTAATAGATACTTATATAAGATTTTTATTTAAATGTCCAGCAGTGTAAATGTCAACATTTGTACTTTGATTGTTGTATGAATATACCGGTTTCAACTGGATAGTGAGGGGGAAAAAATGCAAGAGTGTACGTGGGTTTTACAAGGAAAAATATATAGCAGGCTTATAAAACACAGTTTGAGAAAGTCTTACTAAGCTTTGAAGGCCAAGACCAAAAAGTATTCTGTAGATTTTGGACCTCATCCACTGCTCTTAGCTGCAAGCTGCAACTTGGAAACTAAGAGAGGCTTTTTATAATGTACTCATGTTCAGGCAGTGCCAAATGATTTCTCATCAGAGCTGAGGTTTATTGCAGCTGGATTATGATTTTTTTGACTGTGCAAACAATGACATTGAGGTGTCTGTCCTTTCCAGAGTCATTAAAATCTTTGTCATGAATTACAAGAATCAGGAATCTGGAGGTGGACTGAGGAGAAACACAGATGAATACTGAACATGCAGCAGACTTAGTAGAACAAACTGGAGCACAGCTCACAGAGAACTGTGAAGCAGAATGCCTGAGCCTTGCAAGAAACAGTGTTGGAAAATTGTAAAATGCATCACTAATCTATTTTCATGACAAAAAAGAGTGAAAAATATTTGAAATAATGTTGCAGTGGGCCATTATTATTAAAATGCTAAGTATGCTGCCACGCATGCACTTCTGCAGTAAGCATTTTTTGTTTGTTCCAAGTTGAAGTGTAGCCATCCCAGTTTTGAGTAAAGGTGGTGCAAGTTACCATATGAAGCCCTGATTTTCCTCCCCCAAAGCTGGCACCATTTCTGGCACAGCCTGAGGGGCCCACAGGTAGTGTTGAACAACTGCACTCTATTACCAACAACACAGAACACGTTTTCTTTCAGAAATGCAACAAAATTAATCAGACTCCCTTAATTTATCCTGATTATGCTCAGACACCTCATCTGGGTAATTAAATCAAGCTCTGCTCTGCAGTCAGGCTTGCCCTGTGGAGCTCTGTGCCCCCTTAGACCAGCTATGCAGTGAGGAGCTGCAGGTGTTTTCCAAACTGAGGTGTGCTGAGCCTGAGTCAGGGCCAGCAGAAACATGAGACTGGGCTGACTTACAACCAAAACCAACAGAAGTGTGGCAAATAGACTTCTGTTAAACCCAAACTGCTTCTATTTGATATGAAGACATATTTCTGTCTGTTTATATTTTTGAATGATGACTTAGCAAAGCTTTTAAAAAACCCCCAAACCCTCCAAAAACTTTAGTGTCACATTTTCCAAGCAAAGGCAAGGTAGAGCTGAGCCTGCATGCTGACACTGGAGTTAGCAGAGTTAGCTGCACAATCCCCGGTGTTACGTGAGTAGTTCATACACAACATATGATGCTGATCTGAAGTACTGGCTGTTAGCTGTATTATTTCCACATGGGAAAGTATAATAATTTTTTTCTGTTGTATCCAGCAAATTCCTCTTTTCTTTGAGGCATATTTTCTTCTCCCTGCCCCCCTCAGGTTTTATTTATCAAGAACATTTTTAATAAATGGGAAATAGAAGGGAAAAATCTTTCTCATGGTCCAGTTTTCTGTGAGTCTAAAACAGATATACACACAGCTAAAACAATCAGAAAAAATTAACCAGTTTTTATATAATGAATTACATTTCTTTGCCTGACAGCTGATTGTGATTGTGATCGGTGTATTAATTATTCAGATTTATTAGTTTTACTGGGGTTCAGCACTGGATTTTCTTGGCTCTTCGCCACAGAACACATCTGACTTCATGTCTACATTTGCACTTTTGAGACCCCAGTGTTTCTGTTACAAGGTAAACTGAGACCTTTTAAGGATGTTCAAACATAACTCCTAGAATTAAGCAGAAATTAGAAATGTAGCCCAATTGTCTTGATTATTTTAAACAAAATAAGGCAATTCCCAAGATGAACACCTTCACTCTGTCAAAGTTTTCTTGACAATAAACAGCAGCTTAAGAAATTATTGCCTGTCTTGTCATGGAGAAAAATAATATTTCTTTTGAACCTACCATTTTCTGATCATCTTGTCTGTAGAGAATGTCCACATCCATAGTTCTTGTTTCCTAGGACAAGAGCTCTTAAACAAGCTGCTCTTCTTCTGATGATCTCTGTTTCAGTGGTGCTGCTCTCCCTGGGCTACTTGTATTGATGAAGAGCCAGAGTTGGAGGGTGATACACAACAGGACAAAGAATTGTTCCGTGGAATCTGGCTAATAAATCTGGCCAACGCCAAGCCTGAAAGTAGCAGGATTTGGCTTCAAAAGGAGCAATTCTGCTGAAACTCTATTCAAAATTCTCAGACTTTACATATGGAGAAAAGTTAATAAATGGCAATAAAAGAAATGAAATAACTTGCTTTAATTTCCTCACGTAACTGAACAATGTTTCCTTTGGGCAGTAGTTATTGCATTGAATCCACAAAGTTATTTTCAGAGCACTGGACGCAAATGCCAACAATGAAATAATAAAACTGAACACTGTGAACACCTTGCTAACCATCTGTAAACCAATTTTCAAAGAGAAAATCACATCAGTAGAATATTTGACCCATACAGGATTTTGCAGATGTTTTCCTATAGCCTTTGGGTTCTACCTCATTTCAAGGTCTATATAGTAGAAACAAATTGTGCATTTACACAGCGAAAGTCTAACTGAATTCCCATAAGAACCTTCAAAGGCTTTTATGTTTGACCAGGCACTGTGTTCTGCTACTTTGGCAAAGAGGTATTAACAATGACTTGTTAATAGTAATGGAGCCATGCCTTCTCCATATGGGTTCCAACACTTCAAGCTGTATCACCTGTCCATATTTAAAAGCTCCACCTTAAATAGATGATAAATGAGACCAACTTGACCTGGCCTTAGACCAAGGCATGGATTAAACAGTTTCTTTCAGCTTGATTGGGGTTTTATTGAGGAAACCTGCTAAGTAAAAGCTGTTCAGAGTCACAGTGCTTAAGTTTCAAAAGAGTGCATGGAATTTGAAAAACACTGTGCCAGCCAGACTCCGAGGTACCAAGAGGACAGAGATCAGCTGCACAGGACAGACAATGGTGAACCTTTTCTGGATTCCCTGTTCAGAGGAAGTCACATTCTGGATTCACATGTTTCAGCATGTGCATCTCTGAAACTTGCAAACTCTTAAAACTGTGTGCTCCTTTTCTAGAGCAAAGATGTCAGAGTCTTTGTGTGTGTGTATTCACGTATACACAAGCAGAGAGGGGATTTTATCATTAATTTGTGACCCTACCCCACAGTAATGTTAAACATAAGCAGCCTTTAAGGAAGAGTGGATACGTGAAAGACACCAGTAGTTTTTATGGTGAAAAATCCATCAGGCAATGTAAATGAAGTTTCGATCTTTCATTTATTAATTACTGTTCAATAATTCTCTCTTTTAAGATGCTCTAAGTTACTTGGGAGACTTCCATTGTAGGCTTATGGTAACCTCTTTTTAGTAATGTTCTACACCACTTTGGGTCAGTGCTGCAGAGTTTGTGCTTGCCTCTGATAATGGGTTGAAAGGAGAGTTTAAAAACCCTAAACACCAGTGATGAATATTAATGTGCTGATGTGACTGCAGAGATGTTTTCATTCAGTTTTTGGCTCTGTCTTGGTATGTGAGGGTTTGTCACACATACAGCATGTCTTTTCAATTGCCACGAGGTTTTTGTATTAATGATACCTTCTGCTGTCTAATGAGTTTATTCTTTCACACATTATTTTTACACATGTTCAGTGCAAACAATCTGTATTGCTATTTTAATAAAAATAACAACAAAAGAAAGAGCAAAGTCGGGGCTCGGGGAGCACACAGCATGTCACTGTACAGCTGGTCTAAGCTGATGCTCAGCATTGCCATGGCAACAACACCAGAGGAGAGCAAGGGGTGGCTGGAGCCTCCTCCTCCTGTTGATCACAACCAATGGTTCCCAGCACAGAGCCAGCACTTACAGGATGTGATTTCCACCACTTTTTCAGCAATAAAATAAGACCTCAGCCAAAAATAAGACCCCAGACTTGACCTCTTTTCACTGTTTTGAAATTCTGCATAAGTGGAGTCAGCACAAAACTGTTCATCAGAACAGAATTTGTTTGGAAAGTTTTTTCATTGTTCAGATTTATGCTTTTTAATCATTCATTAGAGAAACTGTAATTTTTATGATTTATGTTAATGATTTCACTAGCAAAAGATTTATTCTGTTAAACATAAAAACAATTCCAGGCAAGAAACTACTGGAAGGGAGAAAGAAAGATTTTGCCTTGAAGAGACTATGATCATCTTCAATCTTCAAAGTGGAAATGACTTCAACATTTTAAAATATTTTTTCTGATAAACTGTAATTAGAATCTAAACTTCCTTTAATAATTTCTCTCAGAATCTAATTTTTCATTAGTCTGTTAATTAAGAAAATTCAAATTTATCATATATTTCTGCCCTATCTCGAAAGATCTGGTGTATTTGCCACTTGTTTTATTATTTGTTGTTGTCATTAATGCACCACTATTAATAAAATATTTTTATTAATCCATCAAAAATTTTGAGGTGAATACTATCAAGAAAAAAAACACAACAATTTGCCTGTAGACACACAGTCTGTGGTGATTGGGATGGGCTGGCCCAGCCTCATCCCCAGTGGGCACAGCTGTGAGCAGCAGGTGAGCAGCACTGACAGCAATGAGCCATGGAGTGCCCAGGGGCACTGAGCAACCACCAAAGGGAGCAGAGGGCACACAGGGGCAGGGCATCAGCAGGAGGGGATAAAAGGCTGGGACAAAGAACAAGAAGGGCAGATGCTTGCACTGCAGCCTTCTGGAGCAGTATGGTGTTACTCTCTATGGGTTGAAGTTTTCTGAGGTTGTATGATGATGCTCTGTGTTTCATGGCCCTCTTCTCTGTGACGTGTTGCAACACTTGCTGCTGAATGGAAACCATTTCCAATGGTCTGGGGACATGAAGGTGAGCAGTTTCCATTGAGTTATAAAGTGGAAATCATATATTTCACCATCCTGGAGCCTTCTGTGGTGAGATGACTGGTTTGGTGGATGGGGGGAGAGGAGTCAATCCTGTGTGTTTGGGATTCAGCAAGGCTTTTGTTACTGCTTCCCATGCTGTTCTCACGTGTCCCATGTTGTATGGGCTGGGAAATGGGAGAGTGGAGTTAGAATCTCAGGAGCTCAGCAGCACCACAATGCCCAGCTGAAGGCCCTCTGTGTACCCCTCTGGTCAGTGCTGAGGTGGACAGTGGTCAGCACTAGTGAGCTGGCTGATGGGACAGTGCACCTTCAGCAGGTCTGAGGGTGACACAGAACAGAGTGGTTGATAAAGCAGATGGCTGTGCTGCTCTTTCCCAGGGCATCAACAGGCTGGAGAAATGAACTGACAGGAATCTCATAGAGATCAACAAAGAAATGAAAAGTTCTGCCCCTGTGAAGGAATCAGTGCACCAGGAGGCACCAGCCCAGTCCAAGCAGCTGGAAAGGGAAGACCCTAGAGGTCCTGGTGGGCACCAAATTGGACATCAGTCAATAATGGATTAGGAAGGGTGTTGCCAGGGGAGGGAAGGAGGTGATTCTTCCTCTCTAATTAGTACTGATGAAGTCACATCTTGGGCGCTGTCTCCAGTTTTGGGTTCCCCTATTCAGAGTAGGGTCAGGAAGTGGAAAAACTACTCAATTTTAGCTTTAGAAGGATGTGTCAAAATTACTTAAATTGTTTAATTTTGGGCAATGCAAACAAGGTTAGATGAAAAGGAAAATGATTAATGGGTGCTCATTTGTGCCAGCCATTGAAAATATCTTCCCACAATCGTTTTCATTTCAAAATCCAAAGATTTAGATGTCCACTTCATGACACTTAAATGTCACCACTTAAAGTAATCACAGCAAAGATTCCATCAAATGTCCTCAAACTGTGGAGCATCATTTAGCCCTGCTGTGCTATGAATATTACCTGGCAATGAAAAGATAGAACTTGTGACCTAAACATTGACCCATCTGCTATTTATGTAGCCTTGGAAAAAAGTAATTCTATATCAGAAAAACAAAACAAAAAGGAAAGAAAATTGCAGTTTGAAATGATAACACTGATAGGGTGATTTAATTTTCCAAGTATATTGAGTTTGCTTATGATCAGAAACTCAGCTTCATGTTTGAAAACTAATATTGAAATATAACTGAAGGCATAAGTAAATCGAGTTTCTTTACTGTTTAGTCAATCCCATCTGTACCTTTGTGAGCTGAAAATGTAAAAAAGTCTGATTGTGAATAATAGAAAGATCTGCAAGATATTAAATTTATGGTGATCACTTTCTATCTGCATAATGGAATTTTCTGAAGATGCTTGGCAAGTGAAAGATTTCAGAGCTGTTAAATTCCTCATATATCAGCTGGAGTCCATGGCTGAGAAGCCATGTTCCACCCTTACGTACCGGCGTCCAGAAGTGAAACATTCCATGCTGATCTGCATTCTGTTAGGGAAGGTCAACCAAGGCAAAACCAGTTCCCAGATTCCTGGATAGGAAAATCTAAAGGTGAGTCTCTTTGCCTCTCTATAGCGAAGCCTTCAGAAATTCTGTTCTGTTTGTTTGTCCTGGCCCAAAATGCTTTTTGTTTAACAGCTTGGCTTGTTTTAATTATGAAACACACCTTTGAATTTCCTAGAAAGTGAAGTACTATTTTTAAAGCTTTTGGAATTTGTATGTATAAGGATTTGCAAGTCTTTATCCTTCTTCCCTCTCTTGTAATGGGACACGTAGCCCTTGATATGAAGAAATCCCCAGGACACCCAGCTTTTCATGGTGTCTGGCAAACCTCCAAAATATTTCAGCTTCTTTACAACATGAAATAAGCTTTCTGATGAAACCCATCTTTTTGGATGTAGAGAGCAGTTTATGTGGCAAAAATCTGCTCTTCCCTCCAAGACAGGAAATACAGAAATATACTCTTCCCTCCAAGACAGATTAGTTCCACAGTTATGACTTCCAGTTTTATTATTAATAAGGCATGATGTTGATCATCTTCTTGTCTCTTATTTAAACAAGATGGCCATACTGTTCTTTCCAGTACAGCTTTGTGCTCCTTTTTCTTATGTAGAATCTGTTTCCTGAACACTTATTTCTTTAAATACCCAGGTGCTACATTAGATTTCAAGCTGCCATCTAATATCATTCCTTGGGAGAATTCTTGCAAGGGTTCTGTGCCATTGTGTCACCTGAAAGAAATAACAGAAAGATCCAGGACTGAAAGAAACCCATCTCTCCAAATGACCACATATCTGAGAACACAAATGTCTTTAAATGCTGTTTGGAAATTGAATTAATTTAATTTTTCTCTAGAATTAGAAGGGATCCATTTTGCCTGTAAGGCACAACCCTGTGAAACTTGAAGCTCAAAATACAATGCCACAGCAGGAATAAATGACAGTGTGTCTGGATTCGGAGGCATGCAGATGAAAGCTATCATTTCTACCATTTGAGCAATGATGTGGGGTCTGTAGAGCTTTGGACTCTAATGATCCAGATGATTGTCTGGATTCTGTTTCAACACAGTCTGGAAATGCAGGGAAGAAGGTCCCAAACTGCAAACTCCCAGTGGTGGATATTACTGCAGAACTGTTACTTCCCTGGGTTTGTGATGTGTGTGAGATGATAGGGAAGAGTATAGAGATATATTCTTCTTTGTAGTCTCTACTTATCTGTATTAGATCAACCTCACTGTGCTTGCATTGTATCTCAGTGGTTATAATTGTAAGTAGTTATAGACTCTATTAAGCAACTTCAAGTAGTTGCTTAGGTTTTATATTCAAATTTAATCTACTATAACTATTCTAAGAATTTTTCTTGTGTAATCAAAGTGCTTCTCCTCACCTTGTGAATTCCAACGTGCTGCATTTAGCATGTCAGCATCTCTGAGCCTCAGGTGACATGTATATGGATAAACTGCATGGCTTGGTTGCTCTTGTACTTGACACAGTGTACAGATGGGAGTCTACACTTGAGTTGCCACTTACACAGGATTATCATTCAGTTTGGACTCACAACATCCTAAGCCTCTTTCTGAAGGTCAAATCTGTTTTTTCTTTGTGATATGTTAGCAAGATTTGACAGCATCTGTGTCCAAAGGGGAGTTTCTTGAAAAAACAGGCCTGAATTTACTTCCAGTTGTTTCTGTCTGAAATTCAAATAATTTCTCAACCTCTCTTAGGAAGCATACGGTTCCAGTGTGGGGTGATTTTTTTCCATCTGGACACTGTCTGGTGGTGGTATTTGCTGTAGCTATAAGTAAATAAATGAAAGAGTCAAATAAATGAAGACATCTGTAAATAATTTATTTGCTGATTGATGGCTGGTAAATAAACTCTAGCTTCTTTCTTTGGTTAGATTCACAATCAAAATTGTGGAGTGAGATATACAACAGCTTACTAGAAGTTTGAAGTTCAAAGGTAGGCTATGAGCAAACCTCTAGAGATTCCCAGAAACACCAAAGAAGTGGCAGACAAATTCCAGTTAATGCTGCCTCTGACCTCAGCAAGCCCCTCGCTGAAACACTTTAAAGCATGCTAAAGCCTTTCTTGAAATCCTGCCCTGGTTGTCTACCTGCCCTCTGTTTTGATCAGCTCTCTGTAGCCAGTCTTTCAAGGAGAAGAGTGATATGGCAACCCAGAAGAAGTTCACTTTAAAAACTGATGATTCTGTCAAGGACAGAGAGGAGTAGATAAAGCGGAGAAGGAAGAGGGCATGAAAAATGAATGTTGTTCTGGCTCTGTGGAGACTTACAAGGCCCGACTCAGTGTTTGTACTTTTTTTAAGGCAATATTTTTTCTTTCCCTACTTTGTCCATGTGAATGCTCAGTAATGCAAAAATTACCATATGAACATTCTTATTAGTTTTATTGATATGTGCTTTCATACTAAGTGGAATGTTCCTGCTCATGAATATGTTGATCTGTGTGTTGCTAAGGCTCATCAGAAGAGGGGAGCACTGTCAGAACTCTGTGAATGGGCAGCCTTGTATCTGAATACTTCAAACCCATCTTTGGAACTCTTGCACTGAAGTAGCAAAAATGCCTGTGAAATATGACTTTTTATCTTGAGCATTTGTGCACCTACTGGACAGAATTTCAAACAGGACTCATTCAGATGTCAGACTCTTCCAATTAAAAACTGTGCTTTGCTAGCTAGTTAGTTCGTTATTACACACTTTATGGTGTGGGCTGCAAATTAGCTACTCAAAGTCCACAGTTCAAAGGATTTGCAGGCCTAGAATTATTCACTGAACAAGATTGTGAATAATTTCAAATAATGAATAAATTCAATATACTTTTTGTTCTGTCCATGCATAGCCTCTGAAGACAGAGAGAATAAAAAGGGGAAATCAATCAGATAAATTATTCATCGAGAATTATTTGTTCAGCTCTAATGCTTATGTACTTAGACAATATTTTCATTGGAACAGACTCTGAAGAGCTCTTCAGCCTGCATATATCTCAGCTACAATTCAGCTGTAAAAAGTATTAAGATTCTTGTTAAATGCAGATTCCTAGAGCAAGCTGTAGACAGTAGGATTTATCTGATTTCATCTCCAAGTTCTTGACAAAGTTTAGGTACTTCAAGAATTATTTAACAGGAATTGTTTTTGTGAAAGTAATTTTTTGTCATTGTCTGTGTCTGTATTTAGAAATAGTTTTAAGGGATCATCCCAGTTCTACTTGCTACCGTTACTGTCTGATTTGGCTATTTCCAATACAGTGCGGCCACTTGGATGTTTTCTTTCAGGAATTAAACCTTTTTCATTGTGTAGTTAAAGAAAAATATCAATGTAAAATCTAATCCTGTTGGAAGAACTACTTTTCTCTACTAATTATTATTTTAAAGGAAGCTAGGATAAAGGAATTCAGTGAGAGGTGCAGCTCAAATTAATATGCTAAGCATCAAATACAGTTCCTTTAAAATATATATTGCTAAAATTGCTTGTCAGGATAGTAACAGATTGATCTGTCTGCTATTTAGTTGATGCTGCATCTCTTAAAAACCAGAGGGTAAATATGGAAGGGGATATTTTTTTTCCTGCCTGTTTTAATGTAAATATCTTTGTTGCTCCACTGGGTCAAGAACACCAGTTTGGTTTTATTTTGTCTAAAATGAAGTGAGAGAATAGGGAAAAACCATTGGATCTTGGATACTGAACAGGGAAGAATAGTAGATACTGTTGAACAAATGCTCTCATAATAATGACTTTTTAACTAATATAAAGAAGTTTTACTTTTCTCCCACCTGTTAATAAGCATTCTGTTGCATTCACTGTAAGGCAGAGATGTCAGTCCAAATGGACAGCTGTGAAAAATAAAAAGTGAAATGACTTCTGGCAAAAAAAAAGTTCTCTCATAGAGTTTTCCCCATTGTTCTTATTACATCCTTGCTGATTGGGAGCAATGGGGCTGGAGTAAAGAAGTTATGCTGGTCTTGGCTCTGCACTGACTTACCATCACCCATTGACAAAGTTCAGTTTTTTACACTATCATAAGATGTTATGGTGGCACCTTTTTCACTTACATTGATGTAAGAATTTGGAGAAGGATAATCTTTTATTATGTACAGAGTTTAACACAGTAGGGCATAATCTTGATTAGGGTCTCAATGTGGTACTATAATAGAGTTAATAAATAATACTTGACAGCAGTCTAAGGATGGAGGTATGGAAGGAAATGAGGCATAAATTTTGAACAACCCTTAATTCAAATATCATAGATGCAAAGGAAACCACAAGGTAAAGTCAAACTTTGTTTCACAGGACAATTCCATTATCTGTGTGACAAGAAGAAATACAGTAAAGCAAATCTCTATGGTTCTACAGACCAGAATGTCTGATGTAAAGATATTTTTCTGTAAAGTTAACAGTCCAATTATAGTTTAAGGTTCTATTATTGCCCCTGGATGGTCCGTTTTTAAATTAAGGTGTATATTGCTTAGTTTATCTATTGGCTCTTTATGAACCTTCATTTAATGAAAAACATGCAGAAAGATTGTCTGGCTAATATATTATGAATTCAACTCTTCCCTTATTTGCTTAATATCTAGGGATAAAAAAAAGTTTTAATACTTTCTTTTCTTATTGTTTCTTTCTTCCTATTTTTTGCAATTCAATGTATGAAGTTTGTTTCTTTTATTCCATTAAATGATTTCACAAGATTTGCAAAAGTTGAAATAGAAAAATAGAGAAAAAACCCAACTTTTTAAGTATATGATTTCCTGTAAAACAAAGTGGGTGTTTCCTGTCAAGTCTGCAGTAAAATGTTGGGTTTTTGCATAAATGCACAGCTGGTAGTACTCGGGTCGTGCTAACATTAGTATGAGGTTACTGTGGGAACTCGTTTGTGTTTCAGTGCAGTTGGCAAAACTGCAGTCATGCCCATTTAACAAGCACTAGGTCATGTTAATCAGTAATAAACTGCACTTACTTATACAAGAATTTTGAATGAAATCAGATCTAAAGTTCTCCAACTGTTCATCAGGTATTTAATAAACACTTTCTTCTTCCTTTCTTCCTCATTCTTGCCAAAATGCTTTAGTTTTTTTTTGGTTTTTTGCTTTACTAGCTTTTTCCAAATCCTGAATTGGAAGTGTAGTCAGTTCCATGTGTAGACTCATACATGGAAATCATCTGGTTTAGGCTGCACACATTCTGCATGACTGTTTCACTCTGACTTTGCTTCACCAAGGCAATTTCACAGTGGGAAATCTAGAGAAAAGCCCCAAACAAGGAAAAGATAACACAAGACACTTTAAACTAGAACAGGCCTATTAAAAAACATATTAAGAATCAGTTAAGGCTCTGTAGTTGCTATATACAGTATTCAGCAGGGAGTTGGTCTCCTGGGTCTGTCTTCCCTTTCTCTTGGTATTAGTTACTGTAAGCACCTGAGGAACACCATGAACAGCAGAGACTGCTCCAAAAATACTTGAAAAAAATTGGAGTTATTTTTCTGTGCAGTGAAAGCCTGACTTTGTTGATTAGTTCCCTGTAACTGCGCTCTCTGTGAGCAGATGGTATGAGTAGATTGGATTTGGTTTAGTGCTGCTCTGCAGGGTGAGAGAACAGGCCATTTGTGGGGGAACCAGGGCTGGGAGCTGGGGTGAGCTCTGAGCTGGTGGAGGAGTCAGCCCCAGGCCAGGAAGGGCTGCCCAGGTACATCCCATGGGACAGTGCTCAAGGGAAATGAATGAAAAAGACACTGAGGATTGTATTAGGTTGTTCTCCAAAGAGCTCGTCCTGGTTTTGCTAGAGTAC
Organism: Passer montanus; assembly: GCF_014805655.1. NCBI lineage: Eukaryota > Metazoa > Chordata > Aves > Passeriformes > Passeridae > Passer > Passer montanus. Next base: position 1,520,884 of record NW_024369707.1, read on the forward strand.
CTGGGAGACAAGTCACCAACATTAACAGGGGCAGGATCAGATGTTAAACCAGGCCTGCCAGTCTCACAGTGAAGGTTGCACCAAGGGCCAGCAGCACAAGGCTTGTACACAGCTGGTCGCCACCACACTTCTGCACGATCCACCTTGGAGGAGCAAGTGCAAAATATCTGCATTTTTGCCAGCCTTGTAGCTGCCCTTGGTCCAGCTGTCTGGCCACAAACAGCTACTGGTTCTGTTGTCAAGGAATGTTTGTGGCTGCAGAAGAGAATTCAAGGTATTTCTGTGAGAGAGTGACTGCAAAGGACCCAGTTCCACTGCACACACTTGGCCAATGTCAGACAAAAATTCTGTTGGATCTGGGCCCACAAATGCAAGTTGTTTGTGTCTTTAGTTGTTGTTGTAAATAGGATGGAATCAATATTTCTCATGAAACAGACACATTGGTTGAGGATGTAAAATTAAAATTTCTAGGGCCATTCCAATTCTAGTCACATATTCAAAGTATTGTTATGGAAGTTTACAAAACAGCTCAACATTGTTTTAAAATTATATTCCAGCTGCTGTGATACCATTGAAACTTCGAAAAATGTCCCTTGTGTGCGGCCCTGATGTGTAGGTCCTGCAATAGTGCTTTCATACTAGAATTACATATTCACTGTGTAAGGATTACAAACGTGTTTGGGAGCTGAATGAGAAAGAAGATTATTTGTGTTTCAATATTTGGCAGCTTGGTCAGTGTAGGAAAAGGGTGTTATCAAAAGATTGAAAGAATATTACCCAGTGTAAATCACTCAGGAAGGGAACTCAAGAAACAAAAAAAATTCTTACTTTAAATCAAAATGTAAAAAAGGACAAGATTTGTTTGTCAGAGACCCAAGAAAAAGACAACAAAAAATATATTTTTAAATCTACCATGGGAAATTAATACTGAGGTGATTTTCGGGCTAAGGCTGGGAACGTAGCAGTGCCATTTTAGAATAAACACCAAAAACAGATGCCACAATTTCATAAAATAAACATGCAGTGAAAGGGTAACACAGACATTAGCAGCAAACTGAGCCAGTAGCCAATACAGTATGATGAGAAGGAGTACTCAGTATGGTGTGATGTGCTGTAGAAGCCATTAGCCATATGGTACCATGTGAAGAGGGCCTCTGTGACTAAGTAACAGTTGTATGTTATGTGGTTTATAAAATAATTATGCAATGGCAAGCAACTCTTTTATAATTATTGGCTGTTTCAAAATATTTCTGCTAATCTGGAGGCATTTACTGAGTTGATGGATGCAGGCAGACTGCTTCCTCTGTCTGCATGTTTGTAGATTGTATGGGGCATCGTCCTACTAAAGGCAGTGGCCATTTTAAACTCGGCCACTAGAGACTGTATTTGTTTTTCTTTTTCTGAAAACTCAGGGAATATCCACATGAATACATCATAACTTGGTGGGACAGCTGCCAAGGAAGGGCCCGGTAGTTACCCCTCCATTATTCACTGGCAATTCTTTGCTAGCCTTCCTTTGTCCATTGACATCTCTGAAAATTGAAAGTGTATCACCAGAAAACCCTATTGCTCTGGCACTGTTGATGGCATGACCATCTGAGCAGATTCTGTTTTTTTGTATACTTTGCTATGTCTTTCATGCTTATGTTAGAGGCAACAAAACCATCAGCAACTGAAGAAAATTAAAAAATGTCTTTGGTTTAACAAACAAGAAGATTTCCTTTTCCACTGTAAGCATATGGAATATAAGTGCCTGTTAGACGTTTGTACATTGCAGCATTTTGCTTTGAAATGGGAATAAAGTAAGAAACAAATAAGGTTTTGGGGAAACTCTTCAGCTACAGAATTTGTTAGCAAGTGAGACTTGGGACCCAGAGTAGCTAGAGGCACCCAGCTCCTGGCTGGTGGAAGGTTAGAGGATCTGTGACCCTGCAGTACCTGGATCAGCTGGCTGGGAATAAGGTGGGGATGTGGGTCTGAAGAGCTGAGACATCAAACATAATCCCCAGAAGCAAGCTGCACAGCCTGCAGAGGTCCACAAAAAAATTTTTCCCTCTCTATCCCTTTGGCACGTGCTGCAGGCCACAAAACACTTCCCATCTTTCAGCCAGTAAACTTCAGATCCAGTGTAAAAGACTGATTGTAAAACACGACAGGAAGAGCACAGGAGAGATCAAGGGCTGCCAGCATAAAGGTCTTTGAACATCCTCTGCCTGTCCCACCCACATGGGTCAGCTCTAGCTTGGTCCTGGAGACGCTACCGATCAAACATGACTTTTATGATATACATGTGGTGTATTGCTGTGAGTGCTCTAGAACAGCACTGGGATGGTCTCCCTGGAGCAGGAACAGATTCATGGATCTTTTCAGCTTTGGAGTGGTTGGTCAATTGATGTTTTGATAGTGCAGGTAACTGATATGAATTGTAACTATTGCACTAGTCTTATAATAGAGACACATCATTAGAAATGCTGGAAACTATATCTGCTATGAGGCTTCTGACATGACTTCAGTGCACTATAATGGAATTCTGGACTATTCTGCAAGCAGTACAGGTGCAAGGAATTTTTTTTGCTGCAACTAAAAATCTTTTGCAAAGCTGCAATGCAATGGCATGGTTTAAACCACAGTTCGAATGCTGAAATATGTTGTTAAGTGTAATACAAGGATATACATTAGAAATTTTCACTGTACAGAGTAATACATGCACACACACACATATACATGTTTATACACTTTTCTTACAAGAAAAAGGCCATTGTTCATCAATGATAGCAGCTGGTATGACTGCTAACCAGTTATTTTATTTTATCTGGTATTACTAGGGAAGATACCACTTTCATTTTTGCCAGCATTTGTAGTGTAAATGAGGAGCAACCTATCATAAAATGTTGCTACTGAGATCAAAGGAAACAGTCCTTACTACCAAGCTAAAATCATTCTGGGGAAATGTTTTTGATTATGGTTAATGATGTAATCAAGCCACTAAAGTGCCTAGAAGTTGGAGTTGCAGCAGGCATACAGCCTGCCCATTATAGAGCACCCAATCGACAATAACATGAGGGGAAAAGGTGTGATGGAGCAAACAAGACACAGTTAAATGTTTACTCTAATGACACACAAAACTGGACAGATTTGATTAGAATACGTATGCCTGCCTTCTTAGGAGAAGAAAACTGAATGGCTGAAGGTTTAGCACAGAAAAAAAAAAAAAGCCAAAAAGCCTAAGGTGGAGAGGAAAGGACCCAAAAGGTAATTTTTTAACATCTTTGATTTCTTTCTTTAAAGACCAATTACTTTCCTGTCCCCTGTGGGAGAAAAACATTCTTCTTCTTAATAGCAGAATCATTCTAAGACTTCTCTGATTCATTTTATATTTAGCAGATTACAGTTTTGGAGTCATCAGTAGGAGAGAACCCAGCAAACTGACAGACCTGAAATCATGTCCTTTGATTGTAATTGACAGGGAAAGCGTTTAAGGTAAAGAAAAAAAATATTTTATTCATCTTTGATTACACTGTGATGTGATTTGGTGACATAATACAGCTGTGAACTGTGGCAAGAAAGGCAATAATTCCTACTTGAGGCTTTGACATGATGTAGCCCTTTAGTCTTCTTCAAACCAATGCCTCCAGCTACAATAGTGCCCTTGATGGAGTCTAGACAAATAGATATACAGACTGTTGCAATTAAGGAGGCAAACAGCTTTAAAATAACATTTCTGTAGGCCATGTATTTTTGTATTAAATGGCTAAGCTGACACATATTTTTCTTTACCAAAATTAAATCTAGATTATCTATTAAATAATCAAGCATTGGATAAAAATTATTCACTTCAGAAGGGTTTTAAGAGTACCATGAATAGAAACTTTTTGAAATCTACAAAACTGTTGAATGAGAAGCACCCCCTAGATGTGAAAGGCGTATTTAGTGAATTCTCACAAAGAGGCTCTGAGGACTATATATGTCTTGTGGACCTCTTACCTTTTAAACTTATTTTCTTTGCATTTAATTCTCAAAATATTACTTTAATACTCCTAGCAATTTGGTGTCAGGATCTTCAAAAATACTTAGCAGCTGCTGGTTTACAAAATCCTTGGGCTTCTCTGAGAGATTTCTTTAAGGAATAATCTCAAGAAAAGTAAAAAAATCCAGGACAATAAAATTTGTATTACCAAACTTTAGCTATCATAGGAAAGCAATTTCATATACTCTGTCTGGGTGCTCTTAGAGTCTGGCTTACATCAATCACCTAACTAGGACTGACCTAGAGAGGATCCTACCCTGATGGAGTTAAACTGGGTGTCCAAAGGGAAGCAGGAGAAGCCACATGTCCCCCATTGTGCTGAAGTTTTTCACAGTGCTGTTCCAGGAGCTTTAAAATGTCTTTCTTATTGAAGAAATGTTTCCTTACAACTACAAGTCATAGACAGTAATTTAGAGCTCACCTATTTCATCTTTACAGTATGTGTTGATCACTTCCAAAAGTAAAAGTGCAATTTCATGATCATGGTAATTTTTATAAATGATTGGATTCCTTCTAGCACTCTGGGCTTTTAGACATAAGCAGTTAATATAGGGCAATTAAAAAATGTAGAAAATTCTGTCACATCCTCAGGACGTGTGTTACAAACATTTGAAAAACAAGGGACTTGGTCATCCTCACCAATATTTTCTGATGAAACTGCAAATTCAGTAGCACCCACAGAATACAAAATTCATTATTCATGGTACTTCACATTTGTCTTAAAAAAGTTATTTCTAAACTACTTTGAAAGCCTTTGTGTTTTCTGATTTAATCTACTATATGTGGTTCTGAAAGTAAAGTAGCATAAAGCATATGTTCAACATAATAGCATAATTTCATAAGAAGCCCCAAAATTCATCACCAAAGTGAATCACCATATTAGTATATTTTGAACGTGCAAAGGACTGCTCTGAAGCATTGCTCTTAGACAGCAACAGCAGTTGCACAGACTGAGTTTCCTGTTACACGATGAGCTCCAGCACAGCAGCAGGACCTGAGCTTCCTTAATCTCTTCCTCTTATAACTGTCACCATGTCCAAACTCCAGTGACCAGTTCTATGAATAAAATCATTCAAACTCCCTGCCCTATATAGAGGCATTGCCAAATTTTTTTTTACTTCAAATAGTGATGATGAAACTAAACAAACTCTACTAACTTACACTAATCCATCAAAAAGCAACTGGATGCTGTTTGGAATTGTCCCTAGATATTATTGGTTCTGTGCCTAATACCACAGTTACACAAAACACTGACATCTTTCCAGGTGTATTCTTCGATGATTTGGGATGTTTAGAACTTTAGATATGTGATATTGTTAAGGCAAAAATGAAAAACAATAAATGCCATTAGAAGGCTTCAGGTGAGCTGAAAACAGTCATGATAATTTCAAACTTCTAATGATCACTGCATTCTGGAATTAGCCTTTCAATGCTCCCAGGTCTAAAAAAGGTAAAATAGTACACAGGCTTGAATGTCTTACTCTTTTTTTTTCTGATTTTCTTTTTCTTTCTTTTTTTTTTTTTTCTGTTTGGTCATTGATATTACAGCTTTCAAATGCTGAACCAAACCCCTGTGACAGTGGACTTCAGCCTGAACACAAATAATAGAACAAGAGAAAAATTCAATATCTAAAAACATTTAATGACCCCTACAGGTTTTGTGTTCACACAGACTTGGATGCTAATATTTTTACAGTGCTGTGCTCTGCCTATTGCCATGAATAGGCTTGGAAATTCCAGCTAGCACTCGTGAAGGAAATTCCACTCACAAGGAGGTATCTCACTTTACTAATAGTGTTGCGAAATTTGGCAATTATATATTAAAGTAAGACACACTGATTAAACTGCATTACCATATTTATTATCTGTTGCATTTTTAACAGTCAGTTTTCTGTTTTCTTTGCAGTACCAAGTATAGAAAAAAAAACCTAAAAATAAATTTCTGATGAAATTTATAAAGTTATAGTTAAAGAAACATTATCCCTAAAATTACCATTTGAATGATAAGCAATTTTGGGAGTAATTATAGTGCACACTCTACATTCAATGCATTCTGATATATGGATAATTACTCCTGGTAATATGTGTTAGTTAGATTTTATAACAACAATAACAATTTATTGCAAAATTAATTCCTTGGCACAATTTAACATTTATTGATGTGAAGTCAAAGTGAATTGATTTTATTGCAGACCAGTTGTGATACGTTTTCCCTATGCTCCTGCCCTAATTGGTTATTATAGGTCATTTTGGTATTTAGTTTTAAAAATAAATTAATTTGGTACCAAGGTGCATTTAGTAAAATGGCAAGATATTTACAGCTCATGTGGTTTTATTTAAATAAAAAATGGTAAGGTAATGCAATCATCTTTGGTTATAAAGTGATGGATGAATTGAAAACATTTCTGAATCAGGTCAATGGTAGTGATGATTAGTGCATTGTTAATCAAGTTGCTGAGATTGCTATCAAAAGCTTTATCTCTTTCACTCAGACTGGTGAGAGGATCATGAATATTAAACAGATTCAAATAGATCTGCACTCATGTAATATGGAGCACTACAAATGAAAAGGCTAAATGAACCCAGACTGTGACTTTATGCACTGATATATCTCTTAACCAAAGAGGAATGTCTAATCCATCTCTGTACTTGTATGAGGCTACATACACTGCAAGAATACAAAGACAAAGTATTTCATGTACCATATGCATTTTATGGGCTAAGTACTTATTTACAACCCTATCCATGTGAAGAAAAAAATAGCTGTGGAAAGGTTTGTCAGGATTGAAACAATACTAGTATAGGCCAGATTTTAATTTCTACAACACCAGTAAAAATCCAAATACTGTACTTGAAATTAGCAGCCTCATCTCCATTATGTTGCCCCTGCTTTATTATTGCTGACTTACTTGGATTTATGATTTAGGTGATTGTATAGTTTAATTGTATATCTGGAATCCTTTAAATGACTTCAAACCTTAGAGGAGATGTAACAATTAATGCATGTAATCACAAATGTATGGTACAAATAAGTGGACAGTGGAGACCTGAAAGCTGCACACATGCAGGTGTGTGCTTAACTGAGTGCTCTGAGAAACACTGTGGATTCTCAGCTGGATTAACCAGAGACACAAGGCTAAACTGCTTCTATTCTGCAGCTACAAGGCCTTCACTAAAACCAGGTCTTTGCGATCAAATATCCAGAACGAAAATCCCAGATGAACAAAACGGAATGAAAAATCTAACCTTTTGCTTGTGTCCATTTAATAAGTAATATGTCAGAAAGAAGCTAGAACAGGTCAGATGATAGCAGCTGTCTTGCCAGGGAAAGATACTGACTCTAGACTGAGTTCTTTTAAAGCTGGTTTAAATAAGTTTAGAGGCTATTTAATCTTACATGAGTGTAGAGCCTGTACCTCTGCAGTACAGCAGCCTGTAGTGCAAACAGACCCTTGGATTGTCTCAGATGTGCTGCTTTTCCATAAGCAATGATGTAGTAATTCAAACCTACTCATGACTGCTAATTATGAGAGGTAAATTCTTATAAAGTTACCATTTTAGAGAAAAGACTTAGAACTAAGGCTCAGTTAGGGAATAGCAATGCAGTCTGAGACAGTCACTCTATCTAAGGAGTAGTTTTCAATACACTGTGGTCATTGGTAAAAATACTCTTTTTATTTATATATAGTTTAAGGGATTTATATAGAATTTAGAAAACTTTTACTAATGCAACCAGCAGAAATATTGAAACTTCAAAAGTTCTTGAAGATAATGTTTCTTTTGCACCTGCACCACAAAAACAAAGCCATTTTGAAGAGGAGGAATATATACAGACAAATTGCATAGTAAGTGTGTGACTGTACTTAAACTCATGTAGTATTAGACTAGCAGAGATTTAAACCAGCATAATAAAACCATTACTTGTTTTTGTATTTCACACACAACCATGTGAGTGTGTGAAACCACTGTATAGGCCATACAAATTAAAATATATGGCAGAGAAAATATCCCATCACAGCTTCTGAATCTGAAAATTTACCTTTGAATCTGAGAGAGGCACTAAATGAAAAACATCCCTAGTCAAAGCTGATCCTGCTGATTTATGTAGACCACCCTGAGCACAGTGCAAGATGGAGACCACCAAAGTCACTTGTCACGGTTAAACTGCAGTGAGCCCCAGTCCTGCATCACTCTGTGTCTCTCTCCTGTTTAGTCTCTCCCCAGCACAGAGGCTGCCATCAATAACCCCCCTGCCTGCTGGGGTGGTTTTGATGCTCTCCAACGTTGTACTGTGTGAGCACATTCCAGGCTGGAAAATAAACACATTAAAAAGCGCCATAGCTCTCTCATCACCTCCTCGGCAGCAGGATTTTTTATCTTTTACTCTCAGGGAAGACCATGCTAAGGGGTGGATTTTATACTTTGATCTGAAGAAGCTGGGATTCCCAGAAGAGCTCATCTCTTTGAGGATGGAGACACATTGTGGGTGAGTGGTCAGGAAAGCTCTGTCTTCCACAGTCCTAACTTTAGTTTTTATCTTTGACTCTAGAGAGCTCAGTGGACTGGAGATCTCTTGGGAGGTCATCCATAGTAGCTTAGGCTAATCTCATGGATGGCTTTGAAGTTGAGGAGTAAGACCTGTAATATAACCAGATATTCAATGAAGAGTAAGGCAGGCATAATTGTAGCTTGCCTTTTAAAGTCAGATTCTAAATGTTAAGTTAGCTGGAACAATTCAGGTAACCTCTTTGTTGGTTGCTGCAACACCAGAGCCTTCAATGAATTTGCCCATTTTTTATCAGGGCTGGATGTAGCCCAAAGCATGCCAGTTTTTTCCCCAGAGATTTGAATTCTAGATCTGAATCAACCAGCAGGGCCTCACTCATCTGCATTCCCTCCCTGTCACCTGCTAGACTGTGTTCTAATTGTGGCAAAATTGTGTCACCATGCACCTGAACCTTGAGAAAAACAAAGACACTTAAAAATGAATCAATAAAATGATGAAAATAAAACACAATGAGTTTTCTACATATAAGATGCATTGCTGAGAGTGATGCAAATACATTACACAGTAAAAAGCAGACAAAAATGCAGGCTTTAGCACTTTAAACCCCTGTGCTGAAAAGCCCTCTGTACTTATTGCTAGCTCTTAACTAGCTGTCAGCTGACTAAATTAGTCAATCTCACTGTCTTGTGGGATTTTTTTTTTTAATAGGGAATATCACAATGATCCTGTAACTGGACATGAGGAACTACACTTACCATTACTATATATATAAAATAAAATATGATTGGGTTTTTTTTTGCCCTATTTATCCTGGTGCCTCACTTATTCAGAAGTTTAAATCAAGGTAAACTCTGCTAAAGTTGGCAGAATTAAAACAATGTAAAAGTGATGTACATGAATGGGAGGAACTGTGTGCCCAGTCTAGAACATGCTAAATTAACATTTGTGTGCTATTCTACCTGAAGAACACTTCTGGATCCTAAGTGCTGAGGTATTTGAAGTCTTACTGCAAATCCACAGAGCAAGAGCTGGCTTACATTTAATCAAAGAGTGGAAGTAGATGTTGAATACAGAAGCAGCAGTGTGCAAGAGGAAAAGGAATGGAGGGAGCTGGTATGACACTTCCTCAAGGCAGCCAGGACCATCTTGGGTGTTTCTGGTTAGAGCTGTGTTTTAGGGTATCATTATTTTAAATCAGCATATTTCATATATTTGACTAGGAAAAAGCTCAAAAATTTCTCTGTGTCCTGCAGAGGGATCTTAAAAGATGAAGAACAAAATATTCACAAATCTAAGCTGAGAAGAAGGGTTATTAGGAGATACAGGAAGTTGATATTCAGTCAAATTACAGCCCTACAGCCATTTCAGGATGTCTTTGAAATCACTGCAGTCATAGAAAAATGAAAGAGTAGCCAGAGAATGTTGGTTCAGAGCTGGATCAGCTCAGTATGCATGCAATTGAATTTTGAAAAAATATAAATTTGGTAGTTATATGTAGTCCATAGATCAGTAATTTAAATATGTCTGCAGGAAAGGTTTTTCCTTTGCCAGTGACATTCCCTTCTTCTATCCAAAAGAAGGGCTTAAAAAATTAAAGTTACAGTCCACCATCAAGGACATAGATTTAAAACCAACTTATTCTACCATTCTCAAAGCAATGCCAGTGTTGTTAAACAAAGCATTTCACAAGATGTTGCAAAATTATTACAGTCTATCATTGAGCATCTTTGGACTAAAGGTATAATCTGGCATAAAATAACAAAGCAAGATGGAAGGAATGAAACTTGAATGACTGATACTGACAGCTGAGGTTAATATATTTACTTTCCAAATTGCATATTGCTTAAGTAAATCTGATTCATTCTCAAGGACCAAGTCCCACTCACAGAGGAGAGTCTCTTTTTTTTTTTTCACAAAGAAACCAATGGCATAACTAAAGGAACAAAGAGCATAACTAAGAAAATGAGTTATAACTTATAAACAGAATTCACTAAAAATATACTGCTCTTGAATTTCAGAGGGAACATTTTCAGAGGAATTGGCTTCATAAAGGTGAAAGATTGGATGTAATGAGTGACACTACCAAGCTTCAGGAGATCACGGTTTTTTATGACATATTAGTATTCAAAAGATACAGAACACCTGTGAAACCCCTCAAATACAGTGGCATGTGCTAGTCAATCTTTCTGAAAAGTATATGCCCAGCAGTGCAGCAAGACAAATGATTTTTAATAGTTTCTTTGGATGGAAATGTCAAAAGATTATGCTACATAATATAGTTCTAAAACTTTGCTTAAAAATAGGCATGTAATAAGTTCAGAGCTTTATGTAGCTTATGACTTGGCCAAGTCATTGTACTCTGAGAAAATGAATGACAGTATTATTCTAGTTCAATATCAATGCTTTTCTAGTTGAATCAAAAGAAAAGGAATTCATTTAATTTGAAAGGAATTTTCAAAGAATAATCTTAGGTATGACACAGTATCAAAGGAAGTATGGTGTTTAATTGTTCAGTGTCCAAAAGTTAGTAAAACTGCAAAAGTTCGTTCTTTCTTTCTGGTGTTCGGGCCCATGGTTTGTGAGCTTCACAGCTGACAGAGTTATAGAGCACAGCCATCTTAACCATTAATGCATCCCCATCCACTTCAGCACCAAAGTCAATGTTTTAGCAACAAAGCAGCATTTGCTGAAGTTCCATTGCTATGATTACCAGCATTTTATTACTGTTCTCTCTTTTCAGTCTTGTTAGTTGTTTGTTCAGCATTATCTGTGTTTATAAACAACACATGGTGCTCTTGCTCTTCTTCCCCATGTACAGCTTTCTCATCTCCTTTTTCAGTACCTCTGCTATGCTTTCAGAGGGGCTGTGTGAGTACACCTCTGATGGCATCCCTCTTGCCATGGGAGCCTCCAGTGCTTGTGCCCTTGACTTTGGTCTCACTTCCCTTTCTACACAGGAAAAGCAGTCATACTATTTCCACTCTTCAATTCTAAACTGCTATGAAATGCAAGGCCCAAGAGCTGTGTGATGCTCTTTTACAGGAGCTGCTTTGCTGGCTGCATGCTCAGCACTGTGGTTGCAATAGCTCTGCTGTCACTGAGTGTTTCTAGGGACACTGTGGCTGAGTCCTGAGGGCTGTGCTGGCCTGGAAGTGTGGTCCTGTGCAGCCTCTCTGGATGTTCCCTGCCCAGCCCATGGCTCAGGTCACTATTTCAGACTCCCCAGGGCCACCCACCCTGGCCCCAGTGACATGCCAGTGTTGCCACCCGACAGCCAGTCCCCAGGGCTGCTGGACACGGGGCTGGGGCTGTGCTGGTGCCCCCCAACCTGTCCTGCTCCCCATGAGACACACCCTGGCTCTGAGGTCTGCCCCTCCTCCCTGGGGCATTCCCTGCCCCAGCCCCTGGCGACACCTGACCTGTACACCCTTAGTGATTTGGATTTCAGGTCCTGAAGGAAAGCACAATTTAATTCCCAAACTCCCCTTCCCTCTTTCCAAGCTTTGAGGTGTACCAGGAATGCACAAAAGGCCTAGTAATGGATGTGATTGAACCGCAGAAAGTGCTCCTGGGGAAGGTGGGTTTGCAGGGAAATGAATGAGAATTGAAGGAAATAGCAGAAGTTCCAGCTGTGTTCAAGTCTCAGGTCTGAAGAGAGGGCTGTGACAGTGGGCACTCCTGCTCTGGCACTGCCTGTCTGCCTGCCACAGCTCTCACAGACCTTAAAGGGCTTTATCTTACGTGACTCTAAAGCTAGTTTTTCCTGATTGTATTTTATCTATGTGTGGTTTTCATGGATGTGTCCATTGCCTACTCTATTGTCTTGGCCCCAGGAGAACAATAACATGCAAAAGTAGACAACAGTACACAGATGAAAATTCTATCTACCTCAAGATTCTTTCTGTCCCTCTGTGGATCTCTGGACAGGACAACTAATGCTGACAAGGTATCTGGAAAAGCAGCAAACAGCAGCGTTCCTCTCTGACTCCCAGCTGTGCTGCAACCCTGCTATGGAGACTGGAGAGAATATTCCTTCCCAAGACAGACCAATAATATTTATAGAGCATTTTGTTCCTCAGCACTCCTGTTTTGCACAGAGAAGCCAAACAGCCTGTAGATGAGGGAGAACTGGAGGCAGCAGCCAGAAAGCAGCAGCCCAAAGGGAAAGCATAATCTCCCAGTATGGACAATGCAACATTGCTGACAAATAAAAGCCACCATGGTACCTGCCCCCAGCACTAAAACAGCTAATAATCAATGGGCAAAGAAGGAGCAAATCTGAGCATGTATTGAAATTCTGTGGAACACCACAATGATATTATTCTTCCAGGATCCAATTCCACTTGTGAAAGCACCCAGACCCCATTTTCTAACAAGGACTATAACATTTCCTTGATCATGAAAATCCATTCTTATTCTTCTATTTTTTTAAAATCAAAGCTTGAATAGCCCATATATTTTACCCAAAACCAGGGTTAAGCCTTTGAGCAATTATTTTCATTAGCAGATGATGTCATCTCATCAGTAGGTATTTGTTGAGCATCAACAAAGTGAATAGTTTACAAAAGCTGGACTTCTTAGTTTAAAAGAAAGTGTAGAACTGAGGCCTTTTCTTTTTTCTCCCACAGCATTGGCAATACTTTCAAACATCTGTTTAATCCATTCTGTCAGCAGTCTCATGAGCTGATGCCTCTGCTTTGGGCTTGTGTTGATTCTTTGGCCAAGCCTTAAAGCTTCGTGGTTTTTGATACAGAACTGAAAGAAAAGCTTTGATGCTTGTGAATGTTGACTGCATGAAGTAAATAATGTGAGGTGGGTTTAAATGTCCTCATATTTTATTATGCCTTCTAATCACATGAAACTGAAGGTAAAGAAAAGTCACATGAAAAGGAAATAATATCCTATGAAGTGAAAATATTCTTAATGTTTCTAATCCTCATATCTCACATCCAGAGTCTGTTTCCACGCCATGGGAATAGTTATCCTGATGCTCATACCTCACTATTTCTAAAAAATAAATAATTCTGTGGCAGTCAGTCTGATGATCTGAGGATACACATTCACTTTTTATTGCAAAAGGTAGAAGTTGCAAAGGGCAAATATTTAGTTTATCTAGAGGGAATGAAAAGGATAAATCAAGAGATCAGCATCAGGTTTAGGAAACCTCAGTTTTCCTCAGCATCACAAAAGGTGTATTTTTGACCCGTGGTTTGCATGTGGAAATCACTGTCAAAAGAACTTAAGAGAGATTCAAAGTGGGAGGGAGTATTTGGAGAGTTAGAACACTATTATGACATACAATGACAAATGTATTTAAAAAAAATACCCTCATGAGAAACCTTATGCCTCACAATTTTTTATCTTCTGTCTGCTGGGGTCCAAGAAACCTGGCAGAAACTCTGAACCAAGGACATCATCAACAAACAGCAAAAATCATCATCATGAACAAATCTTGGCTAACTTCTCTGGCAAGTACAAGGTGAACAGAGAAGTCCTAATTTTCCTGATAGGGAGTAAAAGATAGAAACAATTAAAGATTGTCAGCCTTTGTAAAGAAGTGGCTTGGAGGGAGGAAAATAGGACACGTTTAAAAAAAGTGGGAACAGATTTAACTCTAATAACAGGAAAGGAGTTGCTGTATCTCCTGGAGTTTGAGACCATGACAGTGACAACTGTCGTACCTTCCCAAGTGAGTGGAACAGAAATAATATTTTAAATACCTTTAAAAAAATTTCTGTGTCTTATTTTTTATTCAACTCCTTTTTCAGCTGAAAGGTAAGGGGATATTAAGAGGAGTGAAGTACAAAAATTTTTTTCCTCATGCATCACTCTAGCTTTGCTTTGGGGTGCACAGGAAAAAATGATGCTTTTCTTGTGATGGGCCATTTCTTTTCCTTCATGTCTCTCAGAAAACTGAAATTTTATTTAACTAACATTCTCTGCAGCTGATGGTTCTGCTCTGACACATCTTTCTATTTCCACAGGCCTTTCCCAACAGTCCAAGAGGTTAATAGAAATCTATTAAATGCCTTTAAAATACATTTCACATGTTGTTGTAGCTGTTTCCTGGTGTGAATCTCTTATTATTTTACTGAGCCTTTTAGACATCAGCTGCTCCCCTTGCACTGAGCATTTGTAATCCCTCTGATTTTCCTGTGTCCCTGGCACAGCAGTTAGATTACTGAACCTTGGGGTTTTGTCTTGTTTTATACATGACTTACAAATTCCAAAAGTTAAATATTGCGGCTGGACCCAAATGGGTCTGATCTTGCTTTTGCTGGTGGCCAAGGCACATTCCCTGCAGCGACAGCAGACTCAAGAGGAGGAAGGCACTGTGGGTTTGCAGAGCATCCAGAACCGGCTGCTCAACAGAGGAGGATCACTAAAAATGGTTTACTTGTTTTATTTCCTTTTTTTCCTTCCTTCCTTCCTTCCTTCCTTCCTTCCTTCCTTCCTTCCTTCCTTCCTTCCTTCCTTCCTTCCTTCCTTCCTTCCTTCCTTCCTTCCTTCCTTCCTTCCTTCCTTCCCGGGCCGTGTCCCTCCCTGCAGGCTGCCCTCGCTCGCCCTCTGCCGGCATTTAAACATTTTAAAACATCCTGAAACTCTCCTTCTGGCTTATGCCTCCTGGCTCTGATAAAGCCTGGCTTTGCCTGCCCTTTTTACGGGCCGAAGTCCCTGGGAAACACGAGGATTGTTTCCTTCCTTCCTTCCTTCCTTCCTTCCTTCCCGGGCCGTGTCCCTCCCTGCAGGCTGCCCTCGCTCGCCCTCTGCCGGCATTTAAACATTTTAAAACATCCTGAAACTCTCCTTCTGGCTTATGCCTCCTGGCTCTGATAAAGCCTGGCTTTGCCTGCCCTTTTTACGGGCCGAAGTCCCTGGGAAACACGAGGATTGTTTCACTTTGGTAGGTGCTTAGGAGACAAAGTGATCCTAGACCTGCAGGATGAAAGGATACTTAGGATGTACAGAAGGGGCAGGATGTAGCGAATTAAGAGAAAGAAAAACAATATCTATCATGTGGAATGTTCAAAGGGTTTTTCCGCAGCTTCCTGGATGTCTCTATATTGCCCTGTTTCTGCACTGAAGATATTAGATGTGATTTGATCCACAGCCCACTATAGTTTCCATACCTTCACTGTACTTGGAAAAATTAGTTTTGAAAGCTTTAAAGTCCTTTGTACTCAAGTCTCAGTTTACATATGAGGTGAAGAAGAAACCTTTGAGAGCAGAATTTGAGTGTTTTTTTTTTTTTTTAATTTGTTAGTTTTAAATCAGGAAATTACAGTAAAGGAATGATATTGGGAGGAAAGGTAAAAAAAAAAAGAAAGAAAAAAAAGGAAGACTGCTGAGTAACCACATAGTCAATGCTGTAGTGAAGGGCCCCAGGTCTGTCAGAGTACATCCCAGCATGGAAAAGCCAGGTGACACTATGGTCTGAGCAGCTGAGATACTCTGCTCCAGATGATCACATGCACAAAAGTTTTAACAAGCTGAGTACCTTATTATTACCTATTTCCATTGCTTTATTAGTATTATTTCTAGATAATTAAGACAGCATCTTGGGCTTCTGTGTTATCATGAGACAGAGAAAAGAAATACTAATTTGTACAGAATTTTAATCAAGACCTTGATCTGAATTTATTATTCTGCATCATTGTAGCTCCTAGTAGAAAAGCTTCTACTAACTTCTTTGAGTGCAAGACAGTGTAGAGATAAATAAATACTGTACATTTAGAGAATAAGACCCTACTTACTAAATTTAGTGTTTCATTTATGCATTGATCCAGACATCTCAGGAAGTCATAAAATTTACTCCCCTCAATACAGCAAGGTACTGTTTTTGTTATGGAGTTAGTGTTGCATAAAGAAAGAACTCACAAGCAAGGGCAAACAGCCTGTGTATTGCAATAGATCTTTATTTGTCTTTAAATTCTACTGCTAAGCTTTGCAAATGGAAAAGGCAATTTACAGATAGGACATCCCGAGAAACAGTTATGTTAACTCGGTGCCCCCAGAAAGCTTCATTCCTAGACACCTTATTATTAGCTGACACCACTGTGCCCTGTGAAATGAATGTTGTGGCTCATTATCTAGTTCCTGAAGCATCTTTAATATACAAGAAAACACCCATATGTTGCAAATACATGGGTTATGTAAATAAATTTGATCATAGTGATTTTTCTGTTGTTAATACCTCAGTTTGAAGAACATCAAGATCTTGAGGACAAAATCACAAGGTGTTTTGTCCTTGACCTTAGTGGGGAAAAAAATCTCACCTGGAGCCTTTCACTCTCAGGGCATCTAAAAAATTCTGTGTGAGAGTCAAAGCTTCTGAGGCCCCTGTTAAGACTGTGCTTTTCTGCTCCTCATGTTTTCCCTGGCTTTTGCAGAGAAGGTTCATGCACTCTTTCCTGCTTTTTTTGTATTAGAACAAGATTTTCTTTGCTTGTAGTTTGCTCAAGAAAAAAATGGCTAATTTTCTACTGGGGCAAAGGTCAGTGTTGTCTGTCTTCTCCAATATTCCCAGAAGATTTGTGCTTTCATATGCTTACTTATCCTGATTATTCAAAGCATTTTCTGGTCTCAGTGTACCAGTTTTAACAAGTTTTCCAGAGTGTATTATGTTGAGTAGACAAGTTGCATATAATGGAGATTTTCCTCTATAGATACCACACCATTGGATGCTTCTTACTTTCACTGTCACATTTTCTGACTTTTAAAATATGGAGGTAAGTGCTTAAAGCAGTAATTAATGATTCCACTTGTAAGGATCTGGGCATAACAAAACATTTTACTAGAGCCATGTTACTTTTAAATTCTGTCTGTCTGAATGCTTTAAATGAACAATGGTTGGCATTAAGGATGCACAGGAATTATACAGCAATCCTCTTGTCCTGGCAGCCCAAAAATAGGGTTTTGTAGTGAGGAAGGAAAATTTGTGTTCCTGGATCTGTCATTGGGTGGGAGGGGATTAAAAATAAAATCAACAAACTTTTCTGATTGCCAGGGTATGTCAGGGGGCCAAGTGACCATCACACTACTTCCCTAACTAACGGGTCGTTTGGTCAATATTGATTCTTTGGTTGAAGTGCTGTCTTTGTGTGCAGCTCTGAACAAATGGAACAGGAAACCTGAGTGTCTGTGCATTTCACACACACCCCCAGCCTGTCTGCACCTCTCTGGTGCTACTGTTTTTCCAAAAAACATATGGACTGTCTTGCTCTGCAGGGCAGCTCGTGATCGGGGACAGGACAACATCAAATGTGGCTTTCCAAATTTAGCTGAAGGCACTCCCACTCCTTTCCACCATTGCTTTGGTTCTTGTGTCCCTGTGACCAGGGTCACGTCCAGTAACTGTGCCTTCCTCTTCATGCCTGAGCCATTGCCTGGCTCATGTCCACTGAAAAAGAAAACAACAACAAAAAGCAACAGTACTTGAGCAAGCCAACCTTATTTGGGGCCTCAAAGGAGCACTTTCAACTTTGTGGTAATTCAGATAGCCTAGTGTGGGATGACAGTAGCAGAGAATATGTCATATATATCCAACTTGTAGCTTGTGAGAGCAGAAGGCACATTCTGTCATTAACTTTGACTTTATAAATGAAGACTTCATAAAAAAAAAATATTTTGACATGCATTAGGTGATTCAATTAAAGTCTGATAGGAGCATTTGCTATTCTGTGTTACAGTAATGAAACAAGAATTTTTACTTGAAATTTTGGATAAAGATGTGAAAGTACTGTGCTGAGGTGTTTTTTTCCCCTAAAAATCTTATTTTAGAAAACAATTATAAAAACCAAAGTCTATTTTCTCCTTCAAATCCACTGAGGTTAGAATAGATTAGCATTCACTTAGTTCTCATTGTATACCAACGGGCTGAGCACATTCTCTCTCAAACAGCAAGGGAAAAGTGAAAAAAACACAATTTAATTACAGGGTTACTGTTAAACCCGAACTAGTTAGGAATGAATAAATATTTCTGTTGAAATTCTCTGGGTTCAGAGATTTATAACTTGGTGAGAAGGTTCTCCCAGGGCAGAATCCTACTGCACAAGAAACAAAAGACAGATATTTTTCAGAAACTGAGATGTAATAACTGCTAAAACAGTAAATGAGAATCATATTAATTTTATTGCAGTTTCATGATTTCAGATCCATTTTATTATCAGAGCAGGAATTTACATTTCTCTACAGGCTTTCTGTGGCACTCAGCATTGACTCAGCTGCTGAAAATTGCATTGCTCCACTGAAGTCAGTAGACCAATAATGTTTAAGCTGCAAATTTAACACAGACTTCCAGAGGTATCCAACTCCCTGATCCTCAAGTGGCTTCTGAAAATCCCAGATGTTGTAATAATCTACTGATGATGTGGCCTTCTCATTTTGTCAAACAAGTACTCATTCTTGAAGAATCTGCAATGTGGGATTTTTCTAAAAGAATCTTCAGTTCTTTTCTCCTTCTTTTTCTCTTTTTCTTTTTCTTTTTCTTTTTCTTTTTCTTTTTCTTTTTCTTTTTCTTTTTCTTTTTCTTTTTCTTTCCCCCCAGGCAGGGAGAGCAACCTTACCTAGTATGTCCTTGTGGCTGAGGAGACCTCCCAGCACAGGAGGGAACAGAATGTGTATTACAGTGCTTCAGGAGGGGCTCTGGCCAGCCAAGCAATGCTTTTTGAGGTAATTCCTTTCTTTAGAAGCCAGATCCTGAAATAGAATTTAGACGGACAAGCACCTAAATTGCATAGACTCTGAAGTAGATGGGTCACTCTTAAGACTTAGGTATACAACTGAATTTAACATAACAGCAATCCATGTGCTATTTTTAAATGATGGGTCTTCCCATTTCTCATAAACCTTGCAAACGATTTTGCTTGCAGGTTCAAAACTTTCAATTTTGAATTGTGCACCTGGAAAAACCAATACTTTCCAAAAGTGGCAGGATCCTTTGTTTGAGGCATTATGGCTCTCCTATAAAGGAAAGATTTTTCAGCAGCTCCAGTGCACTGTTACTCCATGCCATTTTTGCTTTCCCTAGCTAAATAAATAAATAAAGAAACAGTCTGGAATAAATGGAATATGTTTTTGCTCTCTGGATTCTTCTAGTTGAGCTGAAGTGCAGAGAAATAAAGATTAGATCAGACTCCTATTATTTTAAGCATTATTAACATTTTAAATAAGTAAGATCAGCATGGTTCGTCAGGAGCTGAGGAGCTAATTTTGGCTCTGGCAACTGTGGAGTCAGCCTAAAGAAACAAGCCAAAGATTGTTCCTTTCAACACCACAGTAATTTCTTTATCTAGATGAGCAGAAAGTGAAACCAATCACACCAATAAATTCTACAGTCTCCTTCTTCTCCAGGTCACTTTTGTGTAAATCTCTGCAAACTTGAAAAGGCTCCTTCTTTTGGAGTCCTGGAGGAGACTGGAAACTCTGCAAAGAGCTGTTAAGAGATTTGTTTCCTGTCTTGGAGGGTTGAGTGGGAGGGATGACACCCATTCCAGTGTGAGATAGACTAGACTTGTCATTCCCTAACAAGTCTATTTAGGCTTGTCAAAAACTGATGAGCTAATTATGGCTCATTAGCTGTAGAGGAGTCTATATTTAAGCTCATTTGGGGTTGGTATGGGAAAGTTAATAATATAGGTGGAAGTAGAGGGAAACTGCCAGGCTGCAGAGAATCTCTTCCTAAACTCTGAGAGATTTCCAGAGAATTCCTGAAACAGATTGGCAGGGCAAGGTGAACTTTTGTTAGAAAATTGGAACACAATGGTGTTACTTCTTCAGTTCTCCTCTTTCCAGAATTTAAATTAGAAATAGTCTAGAATAAAATATAAATGGCATGGAATTAAGGGCATCCTCAGAAAATTATGCCAATTACATTTGGATACCCTTCAGGCTGCTGGAAAATAGGCAGGTTCACTGCTCATTTTTACAACTCTACCAAACGACATAAAAAATCTTCTCATTCAAAATATCAATATTCTGTGTTAGAAAAGCCTGACACAAATAATGCATTTATCATTACTGCATATCTTCAGAAATATTTCACCTTATCAGTGCATACTACAGCATTTTTGTGTTTTATTTGTAAAAGGGGTTTTGCAAAGTTTGGCCTTTTATGGTCTTCCATTTTCCACAGGATAAAAACTTTTTCCTTTGTAATTTCCACACCAGGCAAGTTGTCTGTTGGGGCAACCACATAACTATTTGCTCTTGTGTTATTCTCTGAGTGTTCAACATGTCTGCACTGCAAGTTTCCAATCCTTTCTGAGAGCCACAGTTGTTGGATTTTTAACATCCATCCTCCTAAATGCTCACTAAACAGTAGCATTCAATAAGTATTATCAAAGTGA
Organism: Passer montanus; assembly: GCF_014805655.1. NCBI lineage: Eukaryota > Metazoa > Chordata > Aves > Passeriformes > Passeridae > Passer > Passer montanus. The sequence goes on from NW_024369707.1 coordinate 1,541,765, forward strand.
ACCAAAACAAAGAATAAGAACTGCTCTGCTTAAGCAGTAGCAAACCACATTTTTTCTGAGTTGGGTGTAATTGCTGAAACAGGTGAATGCACTCAAGTAGCCAGGATGAGTTAATTTAAGAGGGGCTCTGTTGGTTTCTGTGCTTTCAGACTCCCTGTGCACAAACCTGTGGTGCCAACTCCACCTCTCTAGGCTCCTCTGCGTGACAGCCAGAAGCTGCACACAGTTCAAGTTTACTTCATTTTACAGCATGGCTTCACATGATGTTACATCAACTGCACAAATGACAAAATCTGGAAAATTTAAAGTAAGAACCTGGCCTTAATTTGCACTATATTCTTCTCCCTTCTTGGGGTGTGTGAGTGTTGACTTCTGAGTAATTTTTATTTCACCATGCATCATTTCTACAGATATATTTTATCACTTGACTCTTAAGTGAGATAACACATCCTATAAGTACAAGATATATGCTTCTGCTTTCTCTTGAGCACTGCACATTAGGGATTTTTAATTTTTTTGCCATCTCTGATTGTTTTGATAACTGCTATACTACTGTATTTGATGTGGATGTCCTTAAACAGGTTCATTTAAACTAGTAGAAGTCTATAAACATAAAAGACACTGTGTCAAGGTTATCAAATAATTTCTGGTGGGTTTATTTTTCTTAATGAACAAGTTAAGGGAGTGCAATGTAGATGATTGGGCTTGCTTGAAACTTTAACGCTTTAAAAAGTGTATAAATTTAAAGCTATAAAAGTGAGATTCAGGGGTTTGTAGAGAGAGAGGTATATTTCATGGTTTTTATGTTGTCTGTAATTCATGTTTATATTAAATATTTATTCACAGTTTCTTAAAGACAAGTGAGGAAGATTTAAGTTTGAATTTGTTCAGAAAATCCACCATTGTGCTGCACATCATAGGAATTAAAAAAACCCATCAAATGAATGACTGAGTTTCCTCTGCTAGCTTGCAGGAAATGCAAAAAGAGATCAAATAATATTGCTACAACTACAAAAATGTGCAATTTCTTGTAGTCAGCATGCTTGGTGTATATAACAAAGTATCCATACATTCAGGCTTATTTCCTGTTACTTTCTTATAAATCATATAAATCTGTACATTATCAACAACCATGCAAATAGTTTCCTCAGACTAAACTAAAATAAAAATGCATAGAAAAATATGGATAATTTTCCCAAATCAAGGATTTTTAGTGCTAAAGCATTCAGCAATGTTTTTAATTTAATAATGTATTTCTCACTCTTCCCACTTGTGTAATTAAATTTATATGCAAGTAAATTAATTGTGAATTTGGTGGTCTTCTAATCTATTTCTGAATTTTGAGAGAAAGGTTTTTTAAGTTTATTATGTTGTGGATATTCTGTAATCTGGTGTATGTATAAATTATCTAATAAGGAGCTCAGTATTTTGAAGGTGTCTTATGATATGAAAAATGGCCATCTTTTGAAATTATGGGATGCATTATCACAATGCCAGACTCTAATCTGCTACCAATTTGTGTCAGATTTCTGCATTCAAAAAGGACTCAAATCCTCTCTAAAAGTAGGAATCAGCTGAAGGTTTGTCTTGGCTTCACGAGCCCACTGCAATTAGGCAGCATGTGAATGTGTGCCATATGCATTTATTGCTCTTCTAAGCATGTGTTACTTTGATGTGTTAGGTTAGAAATCTAACTCTTTTTCTTGGGCAGCCTTCCTCCTGGGTCTTTATACTGCTTAGCAGTTGAGTCCAGACTTTGAAACACAGCCTAATTTAGAGGCGGATGCTGCAGCTGCTGCTGTCATTTCAGCTGATTTTTTTTCCCCTTTGATGTCAGCTTAGAGTCTCGGTGGCTGCATCGGTCCCGCAGCCGCCGCGATTCGCGAACGGCCACCACAGCATTTTAAAGGTCTCTTCGCCTTTAAATCTAATTTGGGGAGCTTGAGTCTTTCACAGTGAAATGCTGAGTTCTCGCAGAGTATGTCCTTCCTGATCTGGAGGAAACACAGAAATTGCTTTGAGTTATGTTTAATACCTGATTAAATGCTGATGGTACAAGAAGAGGGATTGTTTGTTTTTGGCAGAAGGAGGATGGGATGCCTTGCCCTTTTTCCTCCATCCTCTGCATTAGCAGCTCTACATTCGGAAATGAACTTTTTGCTCCGAAAGTTGCTCTCTCCCTTTACAAGACATTATATTAACTGTATTTTGCCTCTTCTCCATAATTTATTCCTGCAATGATAGTATGTGCAAAAACATTCTACCTCAGTTCCTCTTGTTCTTGGACCATCCTTGGCTTTCCTTTCTGCTCTCTTTCTGTGGCTGACATGAGCTCAAGGAGTGCAGGAGCTTTGATCCTTTCTGATGCCTTTGCAGAACAATTTCTCTCAGTGAGGTTCCCTTGCTCAGGCCGAGCCCTGCCCTCAGATGTGCTTGCATTTTCCCATTGATTCCAATGAGCCTCACAGCCTTCTGAGGCCCCTCTTTGGCTTTTAATCTTTACCTTAAAAGATATAGGCAGATAGTAGTGTCTAACCCTTTTTAATAACTGAGGTCCTTGGTTCCTTTACTGTTGTGGCTGCTTTTTCTGTATTGGTGTTCTATATCATGCTATTAAAGGAGAGCAAAGCCCTATCCAGATATGGTAATTTAGACATCATTTCTATGCTTTTATTTCCTGATTTTACTTCTATTGTAGCTACGTTTCTCTATATAAATTACATTTTCTCAAAGATGCAATGAAGTATATTAATCTTTCCTGTATTTTCCCTGGTATTACTACATTTTGTCAAAACAACATTTTGGGTAGACTATTTTTTGAAAGTTTTTTATTCTTGTAATAATGGGAGTGGTGTTTTTTTCTGGTTTGATACTATTAGCAAATATAAAAGACAGAATGGGCTATAATGAAGCGGTTTTGAAGGAGATTTAAAATTTAGTAAAATGAAAAAAATAAATGAATTCTGAAATTTCAAGGATTCTTAATGAGACTACAAAGTAATACTGAGCAAAGGCAGTAAAAATCACAATGATTTCCGGTAAGCATTATTTTTACAGAAGAAAATTTACTCATTTGAATTCACTAAATTTTTACAGAAGTGAATTTACTCAGTATTGGTATTGATAGTACTGGACATTATTTAAAAATATGAGAGAAAAAATTCTCCTGCTCTGACATCACATAATTACATCTAAGAGAGACTTTATGCATATAATTTGTCATGTTAAACTCCAGGAACTAAACCTTTGTTTAGGAGCTTTTCAGGCAGCATCCTTAGATTGCTGACTCCTTCTGTTTTTAATGTGGGTTTGACAGTAGAGCAGGGGATTGGGAATGTTTTCTTTGTAGTGACAGAAGCTCCTTGCTGCTCAGTCTGTTAAAGAGAAAACTGTGTAGAAGTCAAGATATCCTCAATCAAAACTTTAGAAAACATGTTTCAAAACTGGAGAAATGAAACAAAAAGTCTTCACTGCTGCTCAAAAGCCAATTTGGTCTGATTCCATTCCAAAAGAAATGTTGCCTTCACAATCAGAAGGCTGCTTGCACTAATGTTTGAGCAAAGAAGGATTCTGTATGCTTCTTCTGCAAGAGCAACCGTATTATTAACTCCAGTGCACTACCACAATGATGAAAAACTGAGCAGCTGATATGTACTGTAGGGATGACAAATGTGATATTGGAGGTCTGGAGGAATTGTGAGTGTGATGTTAGGTAAAACTTTCACTCTATTGCACAGACCACTGCAAGAAGACAGGTGAGGAATAAAAACATATGCTGAGATTGCTCAAGTTTCTTTTGTTACACTTTGCTTCAAAACAGCTGGTTGTTTCTGAGAAATTCTGTTTTCCTACAAGACACCACAAGGAGGGAGGAAGGCTCTGGCACAGGGTGAGCCCTGTGAATTCAGAGGTGTTTCAAATGATGCTCTCCTTGACAGCCTGACTTGAGGAGGGGATGAAAGCTAAATCACACAGCAGCAATACCCAAATCACAGCTGTGTGAGCCAGCAAACTGTGAAAGAGGATTCCTGTGCTGCTACTGAAGCCTTGGCTCTGTGCAGACCCACAAAACTTGGTAGGTAACAGAGGCCTTTTTTGCAGGGTGTCAGGTGCTGGGGAATATGTCCAGTGCTGGTTGTGCCACTGCGTAACCAGAAGGCAGAGAGAAGGTTCAGAGCAGAAAAGCATCCTTGCTATAGTGATGTTAGCTCCAGAAAAACTAAACAATAAACAGCCACTGATGCATGACAAGGGAAATTTGTTAGAAAAATGATAATGTTTCTTGAGAATCTGCTGTTTCATTGAGAATGAAATGCCTTAAAATGAATCTGGTTTCAACATTTTCAGAGTCTAAGTACTTCTGGTTTAAAAATATACATGATGATTAAATATACATATAATGAGTAGTAGTCAAGACAAAGTATACTGCTGGGAAAAAATCCAAATGTTCATATTCTGAAATCCTATATGAAATGAAAATACTATGTTCTATTCTGTTGCAATCTCAGGCAAAATTGTCTGTATTTCACAAAATTGGAACATAAAAACCATCAGGAATTGGCTTCAGCAAGGTGTGCAATAATTTCCATTCCTGATGACGTCCCAGGAGTTACCCAGAGCCTTGAGAGATCAGCCCTAACGAGAAAGCATCTGACCTTACCATATCAGGGCTTCACAACAGTCAAAATCTAGCTTGACCTTCAACAGTAAACCAGCTCCCTCAGGCTAAATCCTAACAAGTCTTGCCTTCAAACCAAGGCAAAAGGCCAAAAATGCTTATCCAGGGAGCAGCAATAGAGTTGGAAAATGAGAGGTTCTTTTTCGTTTGGCAAACATCGTAGTTTGACCTCTGTGTTCTGACTGTGCCAAGCCATCTAATCTCCAGGAGGCAGTCCTGAATCTGCCAAGTGCCAAGCTGGCTCCGCTCCTGTCAAGATCAGTGAGCAGTGCCAGGCTTGTGGATTAAGGTTTAGATGTGCAAGATGACAAACCTCTCTCCTAAATCAGGGTTTCAGTGAGTCACAAGCCATGGTCTCATGCTGCAAGACCCTCAGGACCCGCTGTGAATTGGACTTGCTGGCTGAGCACCCGGGCAGTGGGTTTTCAGTTTCCAAAGCTAGGTGTGTGGAAGGATGCATGGAATGTATGGTCTATACAATAAAAACAATGAAACAAAGTGTAACCAATGCTACATTAGCCAACAGTAAGTAAAAAATAACAAAAAAACCCCATAATAACAGGAAATTAGATTTTTTTTTTTGCATTGTGTTTTTTGTTAGCTTTGGGGTTTTTTTAGACAAAGTCAGATTTTGAAGAACTGTGATAATATAAAAATAATTAAAAGTGATTTTAGAAAGGTTGTGCTAAGGAAAGATTTTTTTTTTTCAGTCAGAGATTCTTCAATCAAAAATTCTTAAAAACTAGCAAATTAATTGTAATTAATTAAAAATAATATTTTCTAACCACTGATGGCAGAAAAATGACCTGGAGTTTATTACAGACCAACAGTGCTTCTTTCTGAACAAGCTGTCTTTTCCTTTGGAACTTTTTCCCCCCTTATATTGAGATAGTTATTTAAAATTTCTATTTCACTAGGAGAAGTGGTTTTCCCATGTATTAGCTTAAAAATAAACTAATGAATAAACCTAACTATTAACCTCTGGAGGAAGTAAATAAATGGCAGCATTTTTTATTATACAATATTCTCAGGCAAATATTGTGATTCGGGGTTGATGCTGTGCAGGGCTAGGAGGTGGTCCTTACGGGTCCCTTCTCACTCAGAATATTCTGTGATTGTTAATATAAAGATTAATTCTTTCAAAAAAATCCTAAATTAAAGTGTGTATGCATTTTCTTGACAATTAAGGTATATAGTCTTTTTCTCAATGTTATTCTCCCTTGAGAGCTATCATTAACCTGTTGAGACAGAATAAGAGCATATCTCTTTGTGAAGAATAAAAGGCTTGCTTTGTCTTTACAGTGGTTGGAATGAGCCATCAAGTGTCTATTACTCATTTGCCTTCATTTACTTTTTACTAAGGTTGCCTTCAGTGTGGTTAATAAACAGCAAGATCATCAGTCACTTCAAAGTGCTTTCACATTCCATAGTTTGTTTTTTCTGCAGTGAGCAAATGGAAGGATGATCTGGTAGAAATCAGTTACATTATGACTCATCTTTTATGTGACCTCCTTGAGAGGCCTTTGGGTAGCACATGGGCTTTCCATACAATTCTACGTAATAGCTGGCTAACAAAATAATCCTTTCCCACACCATTCCCTCAGCAATGCTGAAAAGTCATTAAAGGCTTTGTGTAAAGAAAGTTACAAACCCAGAGAAGTAAAATTTCCTCTGATCAATGTTTTCTTTTTCATTTGTGTTACAGGCAGGTTATTTTGCATCTAGACTGGCGTCTTCATGAGGAATTGCTGAACTGACTTCAGATATGGTCTTGATGTCATGAAGACTTTTCTTTCTACTATCAACCAAAAAAAATCTGGACTGCAAAATTAAGGCCAGACATCTAAAAGGTGTGGAATTTCTCCCTTCTTGCTGTTATATATCATATCTGCTTTCACTGACCCCAAAATGATACAACTGCTGTTTGTCACTGGTGGCAATTTGCTGTCTCTTAAGACTTTCACATTTAGGGTTACTAGCAAAAGAAGCAAGCCCAGGAAAAGAAGTAAAAAAGTCCTGATCCTGGTAAGCAGAACTGCCAACATGTCCCCTGAAAAGTGCATTTCTTCTTAAAGATAGCACTATTTGATTTACTTTGGTCAATGAATATAGATTTGTCTTCTTCTTGAAAAGTATAAAAAGTATACCCAGGCTCTCTCACAAGGAGGACAAAATATTTTTCCTCCCAGATTCACAAGATGTTGGATCTTCTTGAGAGTACCGACAACATTTCCTTGTCGCTCTGACAAGATGCTATGTCCAACACTGCTTGTGTATCCCCTTCTGTTCCCACCTCCTCCCTGAAGCACTAGTGGTGGTCTTGCTGCATGTTTCACAGATGTTTCTCCCACTCAACTCCTCAGTTGTTTTTCAAATGGCTTCTTACAGCAAATGATTCCATGTGTGTATGCTCCTTCCTTTCTGCTGACACCTTTTCTTTCTATAAAAACAATCTGCTGCTGCCTTTGAGATCTAGAGAGACACCATCCCATACCACAGATGCCGTGTTTTTTAAACTCTGGCATTGGTACACATGGTCAGCAGGCAATACCTCCCTCCTGTCTGTTCCTCATGACTAACAATGTTGATGTTTTGTTCTTTCAATCTTATTTCCCTCTGTTACCCTTATACACTGCATTTTTTTTCCTTTTCCTGTTACTCTGCTTTCTTTGTACTATGGCCCATATGGGATCTCTTCATCTCTCACTACAGCTTGGAGGAAGAAAACCTCACACACTGTTTTAGCCCCAGTATCTACAGGCAACATGTATGCCAACTTTTTCTTGTGCTCAGGAACTGAAAAAATCAGCTTTACATTTTCTTTATACCCACACACACAAGCAAAATTAAATTCACTTTCTACAGCTGCTCACAGTACTGGTTACTGACTGACTCTGTAGAGACATGCAGAGATCAGAGCTACCATTGAGTTGACTGCCTTTTTAGTTTGCATGTGATAAAAGTTGAGCTGAGATTGTCTAGTCATTTCCATTCTGAAAGGTGTTCTCATTTGTCTTCAATCATCCTTGCATTCAAAATTTTTCATATCAAGTCATGAGTGACCAAAATGTGATTGTGATCCAGCTTGCTTCAGTAATTTCTTGATATAAAGACAAATGAAACCCCCCCACAAAACATCTTGTTTTCTCCTTGTAACTGCATTGTTTGGGACTAAATTTACTTGAAATTGCTCTAGTACAACTGAAGAATTCGGCACAGTATTTTGCTGAATAAACTCAGGTTTTTACAAAAAAAAATTGTTGAGCTAGCACATACTACAGAGTACATCACTGTCCACCTTTGTGCATGTATGTACTTTACACACACACATATATATATATCTCAGAGCTGTTTCATGAATATGGCAGCATTCACCCAGATAGTTCCTTTTCTATTATAACTACCTTTTATCTTTTATATGCAACAATACTTTAATATTTTTTCCCAAAAAGTAGTGTAGCATATAGAAAAAACATTTAAAGAATTAGTACTGGAAAATACTATGCTCTTTCATTCTACAATAGAATTGAAGCAGGTTACCAACTTAGTTTGTCTTTATTTTCCTAAAAATGCTAGGTATGTTCTGAGATAAAATTGACATGATCTTTCTCCAAATCCACTTAGAGTGGATTTGGTTTGGAAGTAGATTAGTGACATGACAATCATATTTATAAATGAAGGACAATTTTTGTTCTTTTCAGATATATGCATTTCCACAGAGATGCATGTACACTGTCAACAACATCAACAAATTTGCATTTCTCCCCCCCATTTAGTCTCCCTCCAGGAACATTTGGTTGACCATATTTTTACAACAAAAGTCTTCTTTGAAAATATTAAAGTTATTTTTTCATGTAAAGGATGAAAACAATATTATATGATTTTCCTAAGTCACAGAATGCAACAAGTCAGTGATAGTACAGACTGTATTCAAATTTGTATTCTGCACTTCCAGCTGTGGACCAAACCATGTGACCTGGTGACATTAACATTGGATGTCTTCAATTTATGCTGTCGTATTATTTAGGATTCATGTCTGTCTTCTCAGCTGCAAAGATGTGTGGTTGCTAAGCAGATAAAAGCTACAGCTGATAGCACTTTAGCAATGGCATTGTAGATGAAGGAGTCGTTCTGTCTCAGCCTAAATTTGGGAAAATCTACATAGTGCAGAATGCTTAGATTTTACGTGGGCAGACCATATAAAGAAAAGTGTATTTCTGCTTTTAATGGAGGAGAGGGAGTGACATGTTGATAGCTGAATCAACACTTTCATTGCTCCCTTTCAAGTGTAGCATGAGAGTTTCTCACACTGTACTGGCAAGATGTCCAGATGCAGGAGAAAAGCGCCTCAAAGCTTTTCCTTTCCTGGTTCTGTTTTTGTCAGAAAAACAACCAGAGCCAGGCCACAGCCTTTAGTGGATGGAAGAGCATTGGATTCTGTGCTCTCTTCCAGCACCTGTTGGGGGATAGGTTTCTTTCCTTTTGTTCCTTTTTACTTAGATTATTTTTCCCCCCATACGTTGCTAGGAAATATTAATGACTGGGTACTTAAGAAAAACACAAGAAGTGGCCAAGCTCAGGAGAGGAGGTCATCTGGTTGCACTTCTCTTGTCTGGGAGTTTCTCTCCAAGGGGCAGAGATACCACAGGAATTGGGCAGGTAAAGGCCAGGGCTGGGCAGCTGCTGGCGCTCTCTGTCTGTCTGTCTCTTTTGGCTGCAGGGCTGGATGGTCAGAGCTGCTGCTTGGGGAAGGGAATTCGCTGCTGCCACCGGAGCCCAGCCCGGAGCTGCTTCTTCTGCCGTGAGGTGAGCCTCTGCTTGTGAGAGCAGCCACTGAAGTGGGACCTTGCTAACACCCACCTCACTGGCAGAGGGTGCTGTCCCCTCCTGCTTGGGTGCCAGGATCCTGAGCTCAGCTCTGCCGTACTGGGAGCTGGGCCACTGCTCTCTCCACCAGCTGCTCTGTCCCTGCTGCTTCTTTAGCACTGCTGGGAGCTTTCTCTGCACTGTAGCCCCACACTCTCTGCCTGTCGATACACCTTGCAGTCCCATCTTGCTGCTTCTGGGCACTGCCCCAGGGTTTGTGGAGCAAAGCCTCTCTTCTCTCCTCCATCCCTTCCCGTCTGGGCCCAGCCGCCATTGCCATGCGTCTTGGGTGCCAGGATCCTGAGCTCGGCTCTCTGCCCTGCTGGGAGCTGGGCCACTGCTCTCTCCACCAGCTGCTCTGTCCCTGCTGCTTCTTTAGCACTGCTGGGAGCTTTCTCTGCACTGTAGCCCCACACTCTCTGCCTGTCGATACACCTTGCAGTCCCATCTTGCTGCTTCTGGGCACTGCCCCAGGGTTTGTGGAGCAAAGCCTCTCTTCTCTCCTCCATCCCTTCGCTTCTGGGCAGCGGGATCGGCTGCCCCAGGGTTAGTGGAGTAAAGCCTCTCTTCTCTCCTCCATCCCTTCCCATCTGGGCCCAGCCACCATTGCCATGCGCTCCCTGAGATCACAGCACAGCGCCCCCTGCAGGCCTGGAGGAATTGCTGCACCTGCCCCGCCCACCGGAAGCAGCAGCGCCCCTGCTGGCCGCGCCCGGCACTGCACCGCAGGGAAAGCGCAGCGGCCCAGAGGCTCTGGCTGCTGTCAGTGCCAGAGCTGTTGTTGTTTGTTTGCCTTATTATGCACACTAGTAAAGAACTGTTATTCCTATCCTCATATCTTTGCCTGAAAGCCCCTTAATTTCAAATTTATAATTCGGAGGGAGGGGATTTCAATTTTCCATTCCAAGGGAGGCTCCTGCCTTCCTTAGCAGACACCTGTCGTATTTCGGTGGGAGGGGATTTTCATTATCCATTCCAAGGGAGGCTCCTGCCTTCCTTAGCAGACACCTGTCTTTCAAAACAAGACAGCACCATTACTGATATGTGCATTACGGCACATGTATCACATTAGGCTTAGATCTTCCTTTGCCTAGAATCCCTTCAAAGTATGGAAAACAACAGCATGAAAATTTGGGATTTGAAGGATGAACATTTCTATTCTAAAACTGCTTAGACTAAAAGTGTGTTATTTTCCCACTTAGTTTTATTGTGTGCGCATAAAAAGATATAGCACTACATATTTGTCCCCGCCTTAACCATCATTATCTCCATGATTCTGATAGCTTTTAGGAGCCTCTTCAGGAAACCACTAGTGAAATCTCTGTAGAAATGTCATACATCAAGCAGCCTCATCTGGCAAGAGGTCAATAGTAAAACATTGTCCAGCTTAAGGCTGTTGTAAAACCTTGACTGATTTCTCCAGGTCCAGGATTTCCCTTGAGGTGATGAGGACAGTGAACCAGGTGGGATATACGAGGGGGATGCATGTGCTTTCAGAAGATGGGAACAACAATAGCAATGAAAATAGACACAGTTAAAGCAAAGTAAAAAAAAAGCAATGAGAGGAAGCAGGCACTGAGTAGAATGAAGAGAACTGACAGAGTATTACGTGCCTAGCCAAAGATATTTGCATCAATATATAAGATATGTAAATGAATCTATGAGTCGTAGGCAAACATTTGCAGCTGTGGAGGATGTTAAAATTTGTGTTTTATTTGATGGCATGAGAGAACAATGTGCAGAGAAAAAAACAATTGAGTTTCAAGAATGCTTTGGCAGCATTCAAACACTGGCAGTTGTCATCATCATAAGAAGATAAAGAAAAACCAGGGTTTTTTTAAAATTTAGTTGGTTCTTTTTACAGTGAGATCTGTTGTTATACAAATGCATATTTTTCTACTAGCATCTTTCAAATCAAAAGCGATGTTTCACAACATATGTAGATTTGTATTTTTATGGGTAATATAGTTTCCCTAATAACCTTTCCAAGTGAAAGATTTTGCCTGATTCAGAGAAAGAGACTATTTTTTGTAAATTTGATTAGACACCTAAACTCATCAGTCCGTCTCTGAGCCATGTACCTGATTATGCAAAGGTATATGCAATACATTATGCGAAAGCTGTTTAGCTGGGATTGTATCGTGGCTGTAACCAAAGTGGGTTTAGAGATAATGAGCTTGCATCCCCGAATACTTAGGATCGCAGTCTACTCTCTAAACTGATGATGCAGCAGCTGCATAATGCAACAATGTAATTTATTCATGTAATATGTACAATATTGCTGTAATAAAAAGCCCATTGGCGGTTCCTCTAATTCTCTGTATGAGCACCCTGTTATTAGTAGCTGTGTAAGTCAGTATTTCAGCATTTTCAAATCCTGGCTATTTATAAGTTTCAAACCATAATATTTTAAAAAGGGAGAAAAACCCCAAACGACCCAAACAGCTTTATATGGTGTGAATTGTGAATCTGCTCACATTGAACTGAAGCCTGCAGCTTTTTTGATCAATGCAATCAGTAAACATAGCAGGAAAAAACCCCTCTAAGCATGTCAAAGTAACCCTAGTTACTGAACTTTTTTTTTTCCCCCCACAGTTGCATGTCATGATGTATATGAGAAGTTAAGATAGAACAAGGAGGAAAAACAAGTATTTGGGGGAGAAAACTGTAAGTTTCCTGATCTTGCCACCTTTTTCACTCAATGGTGAGTGTTGTTTATCATATGAGTGTTTATATTGAATGTAGATTTCTCTGAAGTAAATTTTAATGGGAATGTATTAAGTTTCAACAAGAGCCTACATGTAAAGCTAGTGAAGAAGAGCATTGCAACAGACTGCTTGGAAATTAATCTGCCAGTTTAACCCAGTAACCGACATGCATACTAAAACACTGATGTGAATTGAAAATAAAATAACCACGCTTGACAGATATAATAGTTTAAGTGATTTCAAATTAACCACATCCCACTGACCGCAAGTGAAAAATGTGTTCATTCTCCCGCAATGAAACATGCTCTAGGGACTCATTATACAGAGTGGAGTAAGTAAAACCAGAGTGGAGTAATTGATGCTGAGGAGGAAGGAAGAGTGACAGATATTTAACGATTCTCAAACTTATACATAAAGATATCACAAGCACTTAATATATTATTTTTCTCTTTCCAATCTAGAAATATTGTGGAGTCAAATCTATATTGTGCGGTAATTACAACACTTGATATAGCTGTTAGGAATAATGAATCATGACAAAGATGCATCAGGCAGTCGATGGAAAGAGTGAATAACAAACAACCTTGTGCCAACCTGTGCCCATGAATTATGGCTGCTGTGTTTCAGGAGAACAGGTGAGATGAAGTCAGAGCATATCTGTTGTCCTTACTCTGTCTAAAATTGCTTTTTAAATGGAAAAAAATTCCTTAAACATAATGAAATCCAAATAGACATGATTTGTGCTCTTCTTTTCGCATACACAGAGGTCTTTATTTGTAGCAAATCTGCAGGATAGAAGATGTACATGAACGTAGTGATCCCTCTCCCTGTCTGCTTTACAGGGAAGGGGAACAGTCACATATTCTATATAATCTTTATGCTCTTGGTAATTTTGGTTTAACTCTCTAATCTTCTGAATCTATGAGTAACATCTAACATGCAACATGATGGTCACAAACTCCAGGTTATGAACAGCTGAGAAGTAGCTACACAGTCAGCTGGCAGTTAGTGTTCATCAACATTTCTGCTGTGGCTGCTGGCACAGGCTGTAACATCCTCTGCTACAAAGCCAACACACAAAAATCTCCATCCAGAAGTCCCTCACAACCTGAATTATTTTATGATTTTACAGATAGCAGAAAGTCATTTGCACTACACATAATGAGGAACCACAACAGAAGTTTGAAAAAATTTTTGTCCTATCTTACTTTGTTACCTGTGTGGTCATAGACAAACTATAAAACTTCATTAATGTGCCATTGCCACTCAGTAACTCTACCCTTTTTACTAATTTTGGCCACCTTGGCTATGTGCTGTACAAGGCCATCTCTTCAGCAAACACTGTGTTTACAAAGATGGTGATTATATGGTATCTTATATCTGATCACAGAAAGAATATGAGTGGTGTAGGAGCCATTAGGAAAGGTTTTAGCAGTATGCACAGAAATTGCCCCAACTTATCCCTAGAAGAGGAACAAGAAAGCATTTGTACTGTGGGTTTGTGGTGTGCCTGGCTGTGACACTCATGGGCTGTCTGTTGAGGGATCCTGGCTTTAGAAAGGTATATTTTTGTGATTGGAGCTGGATGAGAATGTGGGGATCTGTCTGTGTAACTGCACTTCAGGACTGTATAAAGGCACTTAGGGGCTGGGCTTCTGGGTTTTCCTACAGCAATTAACTGCTGCTGATACTTCCAAAGTTGTGGGCAGGTTTCCAGCTGAGATCCACTTTTGACAAGACAACTCTCCTCTTCCTTTCCTGGCCCCTGCATTGAGCGACACTTGAGGGTTTAAAGAACTATCTAAAAATGACAATAGCCAAAATTAATAAGTTTAGCAAGTGCAGCAGGACACAGATCCCAGCTGATTAAGGTCTTGATTTTTCCATTGTCTGAATATCATACAATGCTTGCTTGTTGTTATTTCCTTATCCAAAGATAGCCTCACCATAATGGTATCCCCACTCTCCATCAAGTTTAGCGTTTATTCCAAGACTGATTCAGTGGGAATAAAGCCAGTCATTTTAGGCATTGTCTATTTTGGGATATAAGCAAGTGGAATTTATAATGGAGAGTTTATACCTTCTCAAACTTATGAGTTGCCTAGATGGATTAAACTATCCCTATAAAAGGACCAAATCCCCCACTGACACTTAGCTTCCCTCCCATATTCCTAATCAGCCAAGTTAAGGCAGGAATGCTCTGTTTGGAAGAATCCCACATTGTGGTGTGTTCCTGCAGCTTGGAGATTTTCCGCAGGAGTGCTGATGAGACCTGGGCATATGTGTGCTGCTGTGAGCAGACCGTGCTACCATGTGGGACACTGATCCTTCACCGAGGGCTTACAGCTCTCCTGGCTACCAAAATAAAAACCCAAACCAAATAAGAATAAAAAGAAAGAAAAGTGTGCATGTGGGGATAGTTCCAGTCCCTAGAATAGATTAAATTTACAGTGAATAATGGTTTCTTTACCATCTCCTGGCTGTGGTGTTCTGCAAGTTTCTCGCCTTAAATCTATTTTATGACTTATCAAGGAAGAAAACAAACATGTTTGAGGCATATGCCGAATGGTGATGGACTTCTACTGATACATGGATATTAATTTTGTGCCAAAGTCAGAAAGACAGGATGGTTTTCTCTATCTTTAGAAGTCCCAATCATTTTATTTTTTTATTAGAGAAAATTTCAGTCATAAACCAGCAAAATAATTAAACAGAATGCAAATAATTCTTCTAAGCATCACTTAGTTCATGTTGAAAAATGTGGTGCAGGTTGGTAGAAAGATTACACCGAAGGTAAACACAGGCATGACTGCCCAGCAAGGGAGGGTTTTCATAGAGATAACTTCAAAATAGTCAGAAACAAAATGGGAGGGAATTGAGTTCTAGTGGTTCTCTCTGCTTAAAACCTCAGTACCAGGGGTCAGGTTTTGGTGTCTCTGTCTCAAGCCTTGCTTAGCAGTCTTTTACAGAGGAAATCAGAAATGATGAAATGAAGCCACAATTAATGGATTGTGTAACCCTTACCAGTATCCCTGTCTGTGAAATGCAGCTCTCTCATGCATATTTTCAGCCCTTTGATAAAGTCTGTTTGTTCAGCAATTATTATCCAGCCACATGCCTAGCTGGGGAAGGGAGTTCAGAACACAGATGCTGCACCTGCCAGAGGGGCTATGGGCAAAATCCTTCATTATGCACCAAGGAGATTCCCATCTTCTCTACATTTGACCCATTCTGAGCAACACTACAGAAGACCCAATGCATTTGGACGTGAATTTGGACGTGAATGCAACACTGCAAACAAATCAGCATATTATAACAGCATATTATAGAAGCACCATCTGTGCCTGTGTTTGCAGGTAGAACAAATTCAATTTTCAAATTTAGAAAAGCCCCACCACACCATAAACCACAATAAAAAACCCCTCCTTAGTTAGGATTAAGGCTCTGCTCCTGTTCCCTCTCATTATTTGCCCATTCCACCAGCGCTGCACACCTTTAGGCCAAACATGAGTTGTGATAGGCTGTCATGCGGTTCGGATATTATAGATGAAATCCTTCCAGAAGCAGCATCTGGCTCGATTTGTAAGCTCTGCAGTCATTTGTAGTGATGGGGTTACATGTGCCCTAGGCTTTGTCAGATGGTTTGGCTGCTTTTCTCCAGGTTTTTTTTTTTTTTAATTGTTATTAGTTGTTGATGGTGAGGAATTCATACTCTGCAATATATGCTCAACTCACCGGCAATTTGCATGTTGAAGTAAAAAGACGCCTCATTTATAATTAAAGCATTTTGAGACCTGACCATTAGCATGCTTGAGATGTGTTAGTATCAGGTAAAAAACAATTTATTTTTCTCCAGTGGTTTACTTCTGAGAAAGCTGTTGCCTGGTTGCCTAAAAGTTAGTGGTAGGAATGACCTTCTTGGCTATCCTATTGGTCTGTACCTGTAATACAGGGAAATTTCTAGAGGACTGTAGAGAGCATCAACATATCCCCAAGTGTTTTTTTTCTGTCACATTCATTTTGTCACTGCATTCAGTCCTGAAAGTAAATAAGGCAAATTCCCAAATAGGATTTAATGTGTTAGACCAAATGCTTAATTAGTGTAAACGTGTTCCCTTTTTACTTTGGAATCTTAGTGTTATAAAGGGCCTTGCCTACCTTGTTGAAAGGCTTAATTTAGATAATTGTTATACCTCAGTGTGGTATCAGGTAGCATACTGCAATGTGTTAGTTGTCCAAATAGCTTCCAGCTGCTTTTCTAAATACAAAAAATAAAATGCAGGGTACAGTATGAAGTTTGTGAAGCCTGGTAAAAACAATGGTTCCTAGGAATTTGCTTAAAATATTATTTTCAATGTTTAGAGGCAATCAGAGAAAAGGATTCAAAGACTGTGGAACTAATGTAGCTGTGTGGAAAAGAGGACAGCAAGATTTAAATATTTACTGGTACCCAGAGATACAATTCCATGCTGCACAATTTTGCTTATATACCATTCTTCAAATTCCTGATGTATCCTTTACTGCATCTTTTCCCCTCACTTGTGCTACTTTTGGTCTCTGAGAAGATGTCGTTCACATATGAATTAAATAAATATTGAACAAACAAAGATGTTGATAATTACATACTGCTACTTCTGTCATCATGTAAGACAAGAAGACTATAATGAAAATTAGTTGATGTACAGTGCAAAGTAAAGAGCATCAACATAAAGTGAAACTTTGATCAATAAACCCTCTACATCTACCTGATGTTTGTTCACAGAAGCGATTTATTTTTGAATGCTAGTGAAAGAAATAAAAACAATTTGAGCTTGATTGCTGAACCAAGAAAAGGGTTAAAGTTACTCTCTTTACTGCTTAACATTCAACCACATCCACTGAAAAATTGTGCTGAATTTTTGTAATGGGTGCGTTACTTATGTACAGTTTTCAGGCAAAGACTCCAAGAAATATTGGAGGCTGCTTTAAACAACTTACAAACTGGTTTTGACATTGGTAATAAGTCAATTTATCTAATTTTTCTTTTCATTCTGCAGTGTTTGGAACACTACCTGCAAGTGCTCTCAGAGGCCACTTGAAGAAGGAAGAAAAGATTGGGCCAAAGTTTTTTATGGAGATTTTTATTTTCTCATGATCAATCATCCAGCTGAAGCAATGCATGGTACAGAGGTGGGGGAAACATGGCTTGGGACCATAAATAGACTGAAATATTTGTCCATATTTAGTTTAAGTTATTACAAATACAGTCAATTTCAAAAATCATTTGTTATAGGTAATTTATAATCGGAAATCAGAATTTAGAATCAGACTGATTTTTTTGAAAAACATTATCTGTTGTAACCAGCCCATTCAACCGCAGTCTTAATTCATGTCATTCAAATGCTGCAACTTATTTTTCCAGAGCTTTTCTAGCATATGGATTTAAACCCTATGTTTAAGTTTTCACAATGAGTCAAGGTCAAATTTGTCTTTGAAGTAAAACAATTTTTTTCAATGAAATGTTAAATTGTGCTAGATCTTAAATGAGACTAATTATGAAATATGAAGTTTTGATAATTTTCACATCATCAGTGATAATTTTCACATCACTGATCTAAAAGTAGAAGTTTTTTTGAAGTCTCCATCTCTGAATACTGGCCTTATATTTTCTTTTGAAATATTTCATTTACTGCATACGATGTCATTGCAGCCTGCTGTCTTTTATTCTCTACTTGGCTGAAGAATTTTCAGGTTTGCTGACCTTAAAATCAAACTTGTGCTATACCATGACACTGATTTCTCTTATTTTGTCTGGCTTGGCATCTCACGTCATTTCTGTATTTTGGGAAAAGAGACACGGCACAAGATTTAAAGTTTACTTAGATCAGTTGTATGAAGTTCTGCAGTGATGGCTCTGGAACACTTCTAGTTACTCTGTTTTGATTTCAGTACTTTGATAAATAATGTTATAACTCTACATCTGATTTTGTGCATCAAAAATGATCTCAAATGATAAGTGCTCTTGAGCAGATAAACCCAGCTCTTCCAATCTAGGAATACAAAACTTTTTTGCCTTTTAAGGTTTGATTTTTCTAAAATTAAAATGGTCTCAAGTTGTGGTCTGGAGTTGCCTAGATATTTACTGCCCATGTGTATCCATGTAGCTTGTTCGCATAACCAAAACAGATATTTTTGCCTTCACAAATAGAACTCATAAAAATATCTGTTTGTGAAGTCAGGCCTTTTTATAAGTGAACTAATGAGTTATTCTCATCAAGCAATAATTTACTGCAGCTAGGAGGATTGGAAGGGAGATAGCTCTGGAGAGGGTAAGGAAGTAACAGCACAAGGTTCTGTTATGTAGTTTCAACTTTTCAGAAGACTGCCAAGATGGATGGACAGGAAAATGGGGGAGAAAGAAAAAGAGAACTGGAGGCAGAGAAAAGCTAATGAGAACCAGTATTAAAGAAATAGTAGTACCCTGGTGTCAGTGAGGGAACACTTTGGAACTCCACTGTGGACAGTCACCTGTAAAACTCCCAGCAGGGACACACCCAGGGAGATGGGTTATTGGGCTGTTGTCACTGAGCATAAAAGTCCCACAGGACAACTCTGCTCTTGCTCATATCCTTGTACCCCCTGGGCTCATTTCAGCTAACTGGTGGTATATGATTAACAACAGAGAAATAGGATGGAAAGAGCCCAATATTTTAAAAGGAAATTTTGCCCTTTATTTTGCCATAAGTTAGTGGTTTCTAAATGGATGTCTTAGAATTTTCTGCAACTTGTTCCATGTGGGAAAGAATAATGGCTGAACAGAATTTTCTTTTTTATATGAAGAAAATTATCAGGAAAGTTGAACATAATGATTTCATGCCGTGACTATAATGCAAACACATACTTAACCATCATTGTCTCCTCTTCATATAATAACTGAAAACATCTGTATTGTGCACTGAAACATTATATGCTGCATTACAATTAGAAATGTGCTGAAGTGTTGGATTAGGTGTTTATTTATGGGCCATGAAAAGTAAGATTTTCTGCTCTTCTCATGTACAGCTAAATAGCCATAGGTAGAGTACTGAAAATTTTGGAACCCAGCAGTCACTGTGGGAATGACTTCATTATTCACCGAAGGAGGTTTTTCCAGCAGAGCTGAGTTGCTGACAAACAATAATAAACATTACTGAAAGTTGGAAACAAGAACTCAGGCATGTTGATTCTGACTGTAAAAAATGCTCACAGGATGTGTAGGGCAAGGCACTCTCAAAATGACAAGGTACTACAGTGGAGGGATCCCATTAGAGCTGTGCACACACATTTTCTCTGTTGACACAGAAGTGTTCTGACAGGCTCAGCAAACAAGCAGCTTCTCCTAGCTGCCTAGCCTTTACCTGTTGCCACAAGTAGTCTAGAAACAGAAATGTATTTTTAATGGGCACACAAATGTTTCAGCGATGCAATACACTCTGGTGGGGACATAGCAAATGTCTCCTTGGTGCAGCTTCTGAGCGCTGCTGTAGCATAAAAGGTATCACCGTGTCTTTTGCTGAAGCACTTGACAATTCATGACCATAGCACAAAAATATTATTTGAGATTAATTATATAATATTTGCTTTGTCTGCCTGATATTTTACTGGTATTTGAAACAGCATGATTGCTTTAAAGAACTCTCCAGTTAATTAATTTTGTAAATAGCTAATAAGTTTCTTCCGACCTGAGCAGATACAAAATGCTCAGTAAGGTTTTCTCTGGAGCTTTTTTCCTTTTCTGCTCTCCTCTGACTCTGGCTCAAAGTTTAAAACCTAGAAAGCATAAAGTCCTGGCCTGTGCTCATGATGGTGGTGTTCACAAAGAAGGACACAAAGAGTTTATGGAGCCAGTTTCTCACTGAGCAGCAGAACAAGGAAAACCTGTGCCAGCTGGGGATTTAGGATGTGATTGTTACGTGATCCTTGCAAATATATTTACAAGAAAGAATGAATTTTACCCGTTGATGCTGGAATGAAATGTAATTTATTATTTTCTTTGTCATGGCTGAAGCTGTTTAAATGACTTACATTTTCTCTGGCCATTGAATATGTCAGTTTACTGTCTCAGGTTTGATGCCTTTGGCTCTGCCAGAAATTGTTGGTTGACTTTCAAAGTGGATCCAGATTTCTCTCAGAGAGGTCAACAGATATGCAGGATTTCTGGAAGTGCCCCAATTAAACATGCATCATTTGCACTGATTTTCCACATGATTATCTCAAATAGCCACGGAAAGTCGCAGTTATCAATCAGGAGACTGAAGGATTCAGGTCTGTACAATAGAGAAAGCTGAAGACAGGAAGAGAAAGCTCATTTTTCTTTGCTCTCCCAGTGTTTACTGGGATCATAGTTATCACAGCAAACCAAGTGTAGCTGTGAAGTAAGGCTGATTCTGTCTTTTTCTATAGTGGGAAACCAAAAAGACTTTTCAGCCCGTAATGCTGGATTTTTTTTGAACTCAGGGTAGAGGAAATGAACTTTGAAACCAGAGGAATTCAGATCAGCTGTCTGAAGTTAAAATAACAGACTGAAAAACAGTTGTTCGCCTTGCCCACAATGTCTTTGCAGGTTGGATCCTTTTCTCTAACCTAGTTCTCACTCCAAAAATTCTCAGTGGCTTCAGGAGACAGAATAAACCTAGAGGAAGCACATCTCTATGGTCTGTCTGTGTATCAGATTCCTTCCTGAGGCCTCTTGGTGTGGATCTGTACGGCATCCCAGATTCCCATCTGCCTGTTGGCTCCTACCAGGCTGACGTGTTCCAAACTGTGAGCACTCACTACTTTAGTGAGCTCACCTCTTCCTCACTTGCACATGGATCACTCTTTTATTATAATTAATTTTTCCCTGCTCTGTTCCCTAAAAGAAAGCTGAAAAGATGTGATGATCCAGAACAGCAAACACAGCTGAAACTGGATGGCCAATGTGTGATTATCCTTCATTATTTTTGCTCTAATCTCAGTGTTGGTGGCTGCTTTGAACCAGAAAAGGTGGCCAGGAGCATTTT
This sequence comes from Passer montanus, assembly GCF_014805655.1. Classification (NCBI taxonomy): domain Eukaryota; kingdom Metazoa; phylum Chordata; class Aves; order Passeriformes; family Passeridae; genus Passer; species Passer montanus. The sequence goes on from NW_024369707.1 coordinate 1,563,037, forward strand.
TGTTCCCAAAATATGTTGCTCGTATTTGTTATCACTTACCTAGATGTAATGAAAAAAGTAAGCCAGAAGCAGTCTTAGCAGTAGATGAAGACCTAAAGGGACCTTGCTTCTCTACTCTGGATAGTCTGGAAAACAAATCCCAGGCTGAAGTGCAGCCTGGCATGGTTGTAATAGCAATGCCTTGCTAACAGTGCAGCCCTACAGCTTCAAGAGACTCATTACTGCTAATGAATCAGTTATAACTGGCTCATATTCCATCCAGACACACCATGGTTGTTCTCTGGAAGCCAATCTGTAGTAGATACAAGGGTGATGGAAGCTTCTTGTCCTTCCAGTCCAACAGACTGCTGGCAGCCGAAGTTCCTCTAAACATACTTCCTTTCCCTGCAGATGCCTACCTAGATTCCTACTTATAATGGTAGATATATCTGTCAAGCTTGGGTTCTGTTTTCCAGGACTTCTTTTTGTCCCTTTTCACAGCAGGGAGAAGCTCCATCTTCCCAGTTGTGCAACAAGAATGGGGTAAGGTAAGGTAAAATTGCTGAGAACTGACCAGGAAATTACTGGTTTATTCTATGTTTAGTGATTTAGTATTTAACAATATCTTTAAAACTTCAACTAGAGCTGAAAAATAGAATTTTCATGTCAGTAAAGGATTACACTGATTTAGCTGAGTCTGATTTATGTGAGAAGCACAAAAGTTAAAGATGTCATCATTGCAGTTTTTGTCACCCCATGAGAAACAGCCTTCTTTTCTCCATTACTGCAAAGAATCAAGGGGTTATTTGGCTCTCCAGAATACTATAATACAAAATATAAAAGTAGACTCTGATCATGTGTATTCAACCCATGTATTCAGAGGAATCAGATTGTACAAACCTTAATTGGTAGTCTTAATTATCTAGTTTGCATCAGTCTAATTTATGTAACAAACCCAAGCTGCTCCATAATTCCCTGCTAGAATGGGATATAATAACTCCATCAAACCCAACAGACCTACATCAGCATGTGCCAGTAAGGAATTTAGCTTTAATATTCCAAGGAGCAATATGGCACATGATTCACTTTGGTTCACATTTTTCCCAAGGTCTTCTGTAAAATAAATTTATTTTTAGTTCAGAAGAGAAATGTTTGTACAGACAGAATTGCATGTTTGTACAGACATTCCTAGAGATCCAAAAAGTATCTTCTTGTCTTCAAAAAGTAAAATACAAACCAAACATCCTCAAGAGAGAAAACAAAAGAGCAATTGCTGTGCTTTATCCAGCATCATATTGGATACTTTTGTGTTGATGCAGCTGTTCCAGTGTCTTCAGCTTCTGGTGATGGACCAGAAGGAAGCAGAAATCAATGGGCAGATTTTGATTATTCTACAGTCTCATTTTAGTATATGGAATGGAATAAAATAATTTCAAAGACAAAAAATTCAGACAAGCTGGTTAAGACAGATTTTTATATAAGACTTTTAACACTCTGAAGTTGCTCAGTTTTGTGTTAAATTGAAGAGGCTCCTTGGGAGATTTTGGACAAAATTTTCATTGATCCAGTGAATTGAGGATCTACAGAACAAACATGAAACATTAAAGATTTGGATTATTGCTTGTCACATTTTTTTGAGGAGGTTTTGTAATTTCTGTCAAAGATTATGAGCTATAGATTAGTTCACACAAGATATTCCTGAAACTGCTGTGTCAGATCCTCAGAAAATGTTCAAGACCATGATATTTTTAAAGTAATTATTATTGATGCAGCTAATGATCCTGAAATGAAAAAGTGTTAATGGTGAAATCCAAGTTTGCAAGAGAAATATCCATGTAATTCCAAGATCAAACTGTACAAAAACATTAAATATATGCATAGTTTTCTCCCTCTAGCTCGATGTGAAAATTCAATTCTAATTTTGTTTTGTCTTTACTTTTAAACTTCATTCTTTAAAAATAAGGTGGTTTTGGTAAATAAACTTCATGGGGAAAGAAACTTGTAGATTGAAAGGATTTGATAAAAATTTGATATTAATTTCTATTGTGTTTTGGATAAGTCGTTTTATTGTTCTTGGAAGTACAGGGCAATTTCCAATATTTTTAATTACCTTAGAAATATACACTGCCACTATTTATGAACTTGTCTATGACAGGTTTTTCATTTCTATAAATGTATACAAACTTTTCACTTTTCTTTTTACTCTAATTCTAGAGAAACTGTGTGTTAAATTTTGTGAAGAAAAGAAGTACAGAAAAGAAATTCATACTTTTACCTTTGGTCAGCATTTCATTATGCTGGTCAGATCCCAGTGCTAGGTATCATGAAAAATAGCAAGCAATACTTTCTTTGAAGTCTAGCAAATAGAGAAATAGCTTCCAAGACTTAGAATGCGCCAGCTGTAAACACAAGTGCCTACCCACAGGCAATTACTGCACATTCAGAGTGGCAGCATAGCTTTCTGTATTATTAAATAACTTTCTGAAAACCTAATTTGCAGGGCAGTTTTATGATGTGAAAGGGAGAGGAAGAAGGTTAGGATAAAACCTATCTTCACTCAAGGCACTGGTGGCTGTGGTTTTCAATACCCATAAATATCTTGACAAGAGCCTTTCGCCTCCGCACACGCCCATGGTTAATGTGCACAATGTCCCCTTGGTCACGGGGCTGAACTCCAGCCCATTAGGGCACTAATTTGATCTCTGGCACACCCTTATTATAGCCACCACAATGAGGATGCCTCTGGCAGGAAGCTTCTACACCTTATTTCCCATCTGATGTGAAGCTCAAGAAAAATCCCTTAAAAACATTCATTAATTTATTGCATGTAAACCAGTTTGTAATACAGATATAAGGCCCAAATTAGTGCTAATTTCATAATGTTTGTTAGTGCTGAGAAAGCCGTGTTAACTCTGGTGATGTGTCAGGGAATAGAATAAATATATCTCTGTTTTTATCTATTGAAGATCACCTAAGTGTTCTTTTCACTTATCATAGATACGCATAGCACAATCATGGGCACAATAATAGTTCAGAAGAAAGTAAAGAACACCCAGAAATTGAAAGTTGATGAAAATGAAATAGATAAATTCAATTTAGAGAGGGGGAAAAACAGTGGAAAAGCCTGCTGACTCCTTCACAGTAAAATCCAAATAATTACATTCAAGAAATATTATTTCTCTAAGATGACTGTGGAGGAGCCAACAGAAAACACATCCCAAGGAAAACTGGATGCAAGATGTGGGAATAAAGACCGCAGGATTTTTTCCATCACAACTTCTTGCTCTGTCAAAAGTTGCTTTATTCATATTATTAAGTGTTATGATCTGCCAAGCTACAGGAGGTCTGGGGAGCTGGCGAGGGCTGGGAAATGCACCTCCTACTAGTCACTGTTTCCTTTTACAGACTTTCAGGTCTATGGAAAGAGAAGCTTTAGGAGTACTCTTGGAAAGAACCTAAAAGAGGTGTGAAGAGATATTCTATTAGATGTAATTAAGAACTGAGTGGGGGAAAAGGTAGTTCATAAGAGGGAAAAAAGAAAAAAACATATGAAAAAGCATTGAAGGAAGCAAAAAAAGAAATCATGTTACTTACTATGCTTCTTCAAATATAGTGTATGTAGATGACCAGTCCTAGCAAATATATGATATTGCACCTGCTCAGAATTCACATTAGACACTATTTCAAAAAGAAAATTTGATGGATGTGGCATCATGTGGCTGAGAAAGGGAAAAAAAATCTCATCAGGAGAAAACCAAAAATTTTTGCGATGTGTTTGCTACTATTGCATTTTAGCTCTCTTTAGAAGGAGGCGCAGGTTGATGACAACCCAAATGAACAGCTCTGGCATAATGCCACAATTCAGAGGAAAGCCTGATAGTTGGAGGCGTGCTAAAAACACTGGGCTTGATTCCACACTCTGTCAGAACAGTACTTGGATGGTTGGAGACGTGGGTTTCCCAAGGCTGGTTGCGGATCCAGGACTCGGTGCTTCATACATGTGGCTTTAATCCACAGCATTGGCATCAGATGCTGCAATGACCTCATGGCTCTCAAATGCCCACCATAACAGAGCTTCTCCCATCCCAAATTGCCCTGGCAACCTCTTTTTCTCATAACACCAGGGACAAAGAACAGGGTGCCAGCTGAGTACCTCTACACAGGAGAAGCCCCCAGCTGGGGTTAACCTTTGCTATTCAGTGGTCAGAGTTAATCATATGGTGAAAAATGTTCACAGCAAAGAAGAGGATCTTATCCTTTGTGCTTCATAAAGGACTCTTGTCCAATCATATATTTACTTACATACCTGTTATAAGTCTTTTTGCATGTATATTCATGCATGAGAAAAATGGCAAGGTTTGTATTCCACACAAATAAACATTAACTGTTTTAGCATCATGACCCTCCCCCTACCCCCCACCTAATTCCCCCTCTACCTTTGAGAATAAAGTAATTTTATGCATTCTCTCCTATCCTGGGCATGAAAAAGTAAATGCTGTATTACCCCAACTTAGGTAACCCTTAGGATAATTTTTTAAGCAGCAGGAAACTAGGCTATCTGGCTGGGTAGATAATGATATCAGCTGCTTCCTTCCAAAACAACAGGTGCTTTGGCATAAAACTGTATATCATCATACTGAGATGATGACATCAGTTCATACTTCAGCTTAATTATAAACTACCTCCATTAATCCTCAAATAATTAAACATTTTGTGTATGGTGCAAGGTGAAATATAAAAGCAAAAGGTGCCTAGCTGTTCATCACAGGGTTAAAATGGCAGTTTCTGAATCGTTTGTACTTGTGTCTGCCTATTTTAATGTAAACTTCAAGCTGATTTTAAGCACTTGTTTATATTTTTAATGTTCCAGCCATGAGGTAGGTAAAAATAAATACTGCTAAAATTCAATGGAAACTTGATGAAATAACAAAGATTTATTGATTGGAATCACATGGAATATATATGGGCATAAATATCATGCAGAAAAAGCAAAGATGTGAGGGATCAGGCTTTGCTTGTACAAGAATAATTGGGGGATAAGTCATGGTTCATGGCCCAATAGCAGAATAAACATTGCAGCATTATGTGTTTGCAGATTTTATGCAAGATCTTAGACTCACATTCAGAGGCAGCACATCTAAATAAAACAAGCTCTGGACAAGCAAGCACCATTTATTGAAACAGGTTGATTGAGCTTCAAAAAATAAGTATTAATGAAAGCAATATTAACAATTGAATTTATTTTTTTAATAATTTAGTTTAAACAGCAATCACTTGAAAAATCTACATTCATTCCTTGCATCTTCACTGTATCTGTGTACATGTTTATCATTGTTTCAAAACTCAACAACAAATTGCTCCATTTTTTGTTTGATATAAAAATTAGTAGACAGAATAAAGTGAGAGCTGAATTTGTAGGCTAAACGAGCAGAGGAGCACAGCAGATAAAAGATTATGTTCTTCTGCCTTTAAAATATAGCACTGACCTTCTTTAAAACAGATGCTATCTTCAGGAGCCAGATGTGTCTCCAAGCAAATTAGTTATAAGAAATACATCCAAGGACATAGCCATTTAAGAATCAATAAATTATGCATTTGTCATTTGTTATTGTTGAGGCTTATGCTGACATCTTTGACATGAACAAAAGAGTCTCTGTCCACTGTAATGGCATTAACAATTTAACAGAGGTGGTTTTATACCAAAAGAGAAGTGGTTTGAAGAAATTACTGTTTATCACCATGTACATATACACACCTTAATTATTCATTGCATGTCCACTTACCAGCCTACTTCCTGTTATGTAAGTTGTGCTAGATTAAAAAGTTAGAGGTCGGGCACGACTGCTACACTGCTGCTATTTCCACCCATTTCAACCTGAAACAAAGACAATACTAACAATTATTTTCTATTAAAACAACCAAATCAAGAAAGTTTTGTTTATTGGTGGCACATTATGAAAAATTCCTACCAAGGAGAATTTTATTTTTCTAAAAGCAAACGCCATGGTGGAAATTTTTTTGTGGGCTTAGTTGAAACATTTGGATGACCATATGGAACTCTTAGTGGTGCCATGGGACCATGCAGCTATGAAATCTGATCACTATCTCCCTAGTGACAGCTGGAGCCTTTACACCATCAGAAAATTTTCAGACTTCTAATTTGTCATAACTACCTCCTGTGGAAAGAAAATATGTTATGTAGTTAGATACAAGAATCTGAGTCTACAGCACTACACATATCAGCTTCTCTTCCTTTTAGCTTTCAAGCCTTAAATTAATTCCTTGCATCTTAAGACTCATTGATACAAGAAATAAAACATAAACACAAAGAGAATTAAAAAATATGGGATCTTGTGAAATGGGGGTTACCTCTGCTGTATAGTTATAATGGAGAATGACTTATTTTCAAAAACCTACTTATGTTACAAATGTTGATAAATGGATTTCAAAGTTTATTTGTATTGAAGCCTTCTCTTCAGTTTTACTCTGTTTAGCAAATTAAAGTGCAGCTTTGCAATAGTTTCCATTATTTTTTAGTTTTTAATGTGCAGTCTTTCATTGCCACATCAGATCTGAAAGGAAACAAAATTCAGAGTCACTTTTGTTAGAGGAACTCGCAGGAAAAGAGGATGAGATCTCCCTGCCCACTACAATTGCATACTGGAGAGGAGAAAGCTCTCAGCTGCTCCCAGAAAACAAGTATCCTTTTGACACTCAGAAATATAGGTGTCCACCAGGCAGTCACTTTTGAAAATAATGGGAAATGTGCTTCTGTCTCTCTGTATATCTGTCTATGGGGGCAAATCCAGCAGAGCTGAGAATCACATCCCCATGTTTGTTTGTTGTATAGCCTTGGCTTGGTTTCTGGTCTCTCAGGGCACTTTCAGAAGTTTGTGAGTCATAGCTCAGTAACTGTGAGCAGGATAAAAATCTAAACATATGTTATCATTTGCTTTTTTATGGTCATTCTGGTATCCTTGCTAGCCAGGCATCAAAAATGGGGCATGGATACTGCTGCTTCATACTGTGTCTACCATTGCTTTGTCTTTGTGATGGATGTAGAGAAGAAGTTGAGTGTTGTGTAATCTTATTGACAAGAAGATAATGGCTGGGTTAGAATCCTGATCCTGGTGCTGCTTATGACTCTTGAACTTTCAGCTCAAGTCAGTATTTCACAAAGTTAATGAGCAAGAATGACAGAAAGCTTCTAATAAGGGATCCAACACTATCTTTCTCCCAAGTCTTATAAGCATCAGTTTTTTTATATAATATCTTTACAACTCTGGATGGTATGAAAAAAAATCTAGGGGTACTGATCTGAGACAACTGAAGAAATCCTGAGATTTTTTTTTTATGACTATTGATTACATTAGAAAGCAAACCTGAGGTAGATCCTAATTAATTCCAGACTGATTTTCTGTAAAAGAGAACTGGAAGCAGAGAGGCTGTGCAGTCCATGTGACAGAAAAAACACTGGATAAAAGGCACATACTGTTCCAGTATGAATAGTGCAAGACAGTGTTAGGAAGATATTTGCTTACATTACCAGAAATGATAAAAGACTTTCCATTAAAAAACGATGAGGAAAAACTGTGCATACCCTAGGAGAAGGGAAAGAAACGGCAGGGATAGCATCATGCTATGTAGCAACCTGCCACCAGCTTAGAAATGGACAATAATGACAAATGGACACAGGGGATAAAACCCCAAACACACTGTGAAGAGTTATCTTGGGCAGATGCACGATGTGTTGTGTCTATTGCTGACAGTTACCCAAGGTTTCTGCTTTTTCTACACATTGACAGTGTTTGTACTGTGTGGCATGCCAATAAAATATTTTGATTTGAAGCTGAGCACTGTAATTGTTTTTTTCTTTCCTTAGGAAACAAACCATGATATGTAGGTTGACTTGGAAGCTCATATTTCATGACAACTTGTCCCCTCTCCATCCTGTTGTTGCAAAGCTTCCTTTTAGTACCAGGGCCATTCCCAGATGCCCTGGAGCCCCGATGCACATCATTCATACCAGTTTTAAGGCATATGAAGTACCAAGAGAGGTTGGGAAAAGGAGGAAATTGTGTGGAACATGGACACATACATCTGAACATTTTTCATTCATAGAACTGCAGCTCTAGCTACACATTTGGCAGATTAAATCAATGCATTATTAAAGTAGTCTTAGGTCCAAAATGAGCTTAACATGGGTTTGAAGTATGGCTGCTCTGGTCTCCTGAAGTCCTGCCATGTTAATCATACAGACATTTTGCGTTAATTAGGTGTTGCTGGTGGTGTACTCTGCTTCTCAGCTGGGATGGCATGCAGCAGCACCTCCAGGGCTCAGGCCACAGGAAGATGCTCCAAACAGAAATCCTGTGGGGTTTGCTTTTGACTTTGGTCTCAGATGATTCCCTCACCCCACTTGCCTGCATGTGATTCATGAACTAGTCCCCTGTGGATACCCACAGGAATGAGCATTCCCATATAAAACCAGCCTTGCTCTTGGCTAGCACCATTGCCTCAGGCTTGGTCCTGAGTAGAGAGTTAAAATATTATTTCTTGCCAAATTATATGCTAGGCATTCCCATATAAAACCAGCCTTGTATCTTGCTCTTGGCTAGCACCATTGCCTCAGGCTTGGTCCTGAGTAGAGAGTTAAAATATTGTTTCTTGCCAAATTATATGCTAATTTTTGGTTGCAGACAAAGATTAAATAAGGATTCATTTTATCATGTTGAGTTCTTTCCTATTTTTAGCATGCTGGAGTTTTTTCACCATCCACATTTTTGTTACCGATTTTTATATGCTTCTTATATGCTTTTTAACCTTAGCCTTATCCATGCCAAGAGCCAGATTTTAAGGTGCTGTCCCCCACAGAAAACTTTGGTCAGTTTATTAAACCTGAGGATTTGGTCTTTCTTTTGCCCAAGCCTATTTCACAAGACTATGAAACATGGTCCCCAGTTTACCACTGTTTTTTTCCAGCTACAGACAGGCGAAAGTTTTAAAATAGACCCTGTTTAAATGTTAGAGAGTGGAAAGCATCACTGAAGAGCAGTACTTGTACATCTACTTTTAAGAAATTTCCTTAATACAAAAGTGACTGAATAGATGGACACTGATTCATAGTATCTCTGAATATTGTCTGTTATATCACCTTTCAAGTACCTAGGTAATTCCTGAAATAAAAAAATTGGACTGTCCCTTTTTCTTAATAATTATTGGAAGGGGAACTATCCAAGTGACTATGAATATTCACTGTTCTTCATCTTATAGCAACAAAAGGAGGTTGAATTTTGTGGTTACTGCAGGACTGAGGGCCTTAATCACAAGGAGCAAACGATTTCTGGAAAGGTAGATAAAATCTATGATGCCTGTGCTGCCTGTTTCTGGTGCACTTTGTGAGCTGAATGAAAACCACTGTAACATTGTTTAATTAATGCTCAATTGCATGATGGCTGGCCTTAGCTCTCTAATTACTATTGGTAGTAGCTCTTCAAATTTTGATTAGTGGAGAGGTGAATCACTATCTTTGATGTGGTGAGGCAGCTTCTGCCACAAATTAAAACCAGGTAGTGAGGCTATAGATTAATTGTGAGTATGTGGAGCAATTAGGACAGCCTACCTCCCCCTGTCTTCTGTCTGAAGTTTGTCGCCTGTGGTAAAGGTCACAGAAATCAAACCTGAATTGTATCAGTTTTGGATGAGATCTCTCTCTATATATGTAAATGCACTGTTTTGGGGAAAAATCTGTAGTCATTCTAATTCAAAACATGTTAGATGTCATTTTCTTTCTTGCCAGCAGAAAGAGCAAGTACCAGAGAGCAATCTGCTGCTGGGGAGGGGCTGGGGAGGCTCCTGGGCCACACAGGGAACAGCAGCATCCATCTGGAGAGCACTTGCAGGGGCTGCCGTGGGGAGCTGCTAGCTTTGCCTAACTTTGTGCTCCTGCAGATGTGTAAAGAAGAGTTCTAGAAGTCTGAGCTTGGCTTGGCTGGGTGGAGGCCCCCATCACCCTGCTGATGCTGCAGGTGCCACCAGCACACACTGCCTCTAATGGCTCCCAGAATGTGCACTCCTGAGCAGCTGCTGCAGGGCTCGGTGAGGGCTTGGCTGGGTGGAGGCCCCCATCACCCTGCTGATGCTGCAGGTGCCACCAGCACACACTGCCTCTGGCAGGGCTCTGCAAAGACTTTGTCTTGCTTAGGTGTGAACCTGAACCAAAACATAAGAAGAAATACTGGGCACTAGTGTGAGATTTTAGAAGATTTTCTTCATGACAAGTGAATTTTCCTAATCAAGTCAGTGCCTGGGTGGCTTATTGTGGTTTATTGTAGCTCTTTTTTATTTTGAAGGTTTCTGTCTATGCTGTGCCGCCACGTACAGGATAAACAATCTGGAATAATAGGGAAAAAGGCAGTTAAAAAGCAAATATATTATTGCCACTAATTTCTGTTCTTCAGATATGATTATGAATGAAAACAATCTGATTCCAAGAGGTTGTAATATATTAATTTTTTTATGCTTTACCATCTTCTTTCCTCCATATATGCTGCTCCATTTTCATCTGCTGTCAGAATTTAGTGTTTGGGCTTGGGTTTTTTCTTCTATTTATCTCATCCTCCCTTATCAATTCTAATTTACTCCTTTCTCTACATCCTTTGCTCCTATCCCGTGACTTACTGTCATTTCTTGCCCTGATTTGTTAGTGGGAGCATGAGAAAATAGTTTCTTCTGAAGCTGCTAAATATGTCTCTCATTTATTCAGCTGGTGGGAGAGAAAGAAGAAGGAATGAGGTTCAGCAAAGTAGCCTTTGTAACCACAAGATTGTTTGCACTTTACTGCCGGAACATGCTGAGACTTGAAACCTTTGTATGATTTTTATAAGTAGAGAGGCTGTAATTGAACATTCTTGCTAGACATTAAGAATAAATAAAATATTAAAATATTTATTTTCTTCCCTTTTTTATACATGCAGCTTTTGAAATCATGTGAGTGGGTGCAATTATATAAATCTCTGTGCAAATAATGAGGCCCCTGTGAACAATTTTAAAGAGAGGAAAAGCATCCTTTTGCGTATTCATTTCAGGGAAAAGCAATATGGTTGGAACCTTTTACTGGAGAGTTTCACTCAACTACTGTCAAAACTGCTTTCTTGATGTCCACTTCTGATGGGTGGATAAAGCTGAAACTCTAAACAGGTTTAAATAGCACAAGATCTAGGCAAAAAATGAGACACCCCACTTCCATGTTTTGAGCTTGTCTCTGCTTTTAATGAATAAAAAGTGTAGATAACCATTCAGAAAAACAGTTATCCTCAAGTGCTGTTTCATATAAAGCTATCTTCTTTAAACCAGAAGAAAAGAAATTATGTATTTTGGCACTGAGGTTCAAGCATTTTCTTCTCTAAATAAAAGTGAGAATTTCATAAACACAACAACACCAACATAATCAGCACAGAGAGCTTTGGGTGCAACAAACTACCAGCAAAAAAATAACTGAAAAAGAGACAAAATTACGTGATAGGAGTTGTTGCCATTTCAGTGATCCTAGAAATGAAAAGACTGAAAGCAGATGTAAATACATGAAAATGACAATATGAAGAAATGTATAGAATTGTATATTTATATATAAACTGTGTTTATATAAACATAAGTAGAAAACACATGGCAATAGGAAATGTGCTACCAAATAAGTGAAAAGAAATAGCAGCTAGAAGCTCTTATTTCTGGATAGTTCAGCAAGGGTACAATGACAAGGACCTGCACGTTACCAAGGGAAGAGGAACTCAAGTCTGTACACATAAAGACTCTTGTTTTCTATTGAAATAATGTTTGACAGAAGAAAAGCCAGCTATAACCATTAATCTGGTTCAATTTTACTACAATTTATAGCCCATGAGAACAAAATAAGTCTATTGAAGTACATGACAGCAGTAGTACATGAGTTCGTGCTCAAAAATATTATTCTCAATGTTGGGACATCTGGGCAGCCAGATCTAATCGTATTTCTTTTCTCTGCCAGAAGTAGAACATCTGACATTGGAGTTGTTTTTTCAGACATTTCTAAATAGATAGTGCCAGATAACTGACTATAACCAAAATCTTTCCTTTTTTGACATTATTTGGATGTGTCTCCAGTTCTAAAAATCCTGTCATTGTTAAAGAAAAAAATAATAATTAAAAAAAGGACAGAAAGAAAAAGGCGTGTTAAGTGTGAACAAGAGCCCCACAGCTAGACTTCCTGCTTCACTTTTGATCCTCTTTGTGTTGCTCTGAGGTGCAAAGGAGCTGCTGTCTGTTTACAGCTGCTTGCTGGAGGATCCTCCAGAGGTGGGAAGGTCTCAGACAGGATAAAGGGATGGAGCTGGGTCCTGTTTGCAGCTTCCCAATCCCTGCCAAACAGCACAGGCCATGCAGTGAGCAGGGCAGGCTTCTGCTGACCAAAAGCCCCTCTTGCCCTCCCCTCTCCCTGCCTGTGCAGAGTCCAGGGGCTGAAATGTGTCTAACTGCAGCCTGTGCCCTGCTCCTGCATGGGCTGGGCTGTCCATGTCCATGGACATGCATGGTTTTGTCCATGTCCAAAACCCTGATTGGATTTGTAGGCTCCCTATTTGCCCTGCCTCTTCCTCAGTCACTTTCTGGGTTTAGACCATTTTTGTCAGTCCGTTTGTCTTATCACACTTCATGTTTTCATGAGAGAATTTAATGCAGTGTGGGAGTTCTCATAATAATCTCCCAAGTTCCACATTTATTTTCCTTAGCTTGCAGGAATGTTAAGGCAAACAGAGAGAAAAGAGAATTTGATCTATTTAAATAATGCTTAGTATAGACACATTTTGATGCACATGGAGAGGAAAGAGTAAAAAGACAGGTGAAAACCAGGCAAAATGAAGCCTTGTGGAACACTGCCTGCTCCACAGCCTTGCCACATGCTGGTCATTAATAGACTTTACTGATACTTTATGGCCAGTTGTCTAGTTTTTGGCATTCGCCCTACACTTAGAAGTTTATTGCCTTACCAGAGTGGCATACAGGTTTAGTGTGATTTTCTTCTTTGGTAACAGTACTGGAGGTAGTTTCTGATTTGTAGTATTCCAGAGCAGACTATTCTGAGAAATGAGAATTAGCTCTTTGGAAACATTTTACAGTGTCATCCAAGGTGGACTCACAAATTTTGGACTTAATTCTTTAAAAATCTGAATAATGCAAAACTTTTTAAAGTTTTTTAGTAAGATATGCTCATTTTTCAACCCATTCTAGTATTTATTCACATTCAAAACATCCATCTGTTTTGAAGAAAAATGTAAAGTGAAAATGAAATGTTTTTCTTTTTTGAAAAGCTCCATTACCCTAACTGTTTTTATCACTAGTGAGAATTTTTCACTCAGCTTCCTACACTTTGGCCTGGACCAGTGCCAGAGCCCACTTCTATGTGTAATACATATTGTGAGTATGCAGAATAGCTTACTAATTAATCAAGAATCAGGGAGGTGTTGTAGTCAGACTTCCTTCATGGAAAAGGAGTTGGTAGCAGAGATGCCTCCTAAACTGGTTCAAAGGAGGCTTCTAGAGGATGGAACCAGAGAGAAAGAGGCACCTTCAGAGCCTTCATGTTGAACAGAAGGTCTTGTGATGTATGGAGCTGTGTGTGATGGGGATGTTCCCTGTGGCTTGTTTTCTGGTTACAGATTAATTTGCTTTATGTTCATCTGTCTGGCATGTGACAGTTAATTCATTTTCTCCTCAAACAGAGGCTAAAATTCTGCCACACGACCTAGGGTGAAATCCTGAACCAACTGAAGTAAGAAGAGCCTTGCCCTTAACTTCAGTCAGATCAAGATTTAATCTTTATTCTTTACTTCTTTGGGGCCAAGCTGTCATCCCAATGACTCACAAACCCCTCAATTTCATTGGGATACAGAGTGAAAGTCAACTTAGAATTGAATGTGCCAAGATTTGTAGTCTGCACTCACTTAATAGCAGCTATACAAAAATTATAGTCAATTCACAGACATTTTCCAAAAGTCTATATTTATTGTTTTAGTATGTAAATGCTTTATGCAGTGATACTTTCCTCTTTTTGCAGGGAAAAAACAAGCTAAAATTCATTTTAAAAGTAGCATGTTGGAGTACAAAAAACAGTGGAGGGAAGGAAGAAAAATAAAATGTGTGCCAAGTCAATTGATATTTTACAAGATGTTTCAATTTGGCCCAAGAATTTTAGACTACTTTAATCAGATCACAGCTGGGCCCTGTTCTATGAATAGCCTTTTTAGGTTAATTATTCTAAAATCTCTCTGGTCTATTATAACTGAGGAGATAGCACATTCTGTAAATGAAAGTGGTAGGCTGATAAGATACATTTTTTTGGCATTAAGTAACCATGCCTATCTTAATTACAGTACAAATCTTTCAGCTGAAGGCAGGTTGACTTAACTAACAAGCAATTAAAACAGGTGAAACTAGCTTTGGAGGCGACACTTGGCCACCTGACAAGTGTAATGAGATCTTTCCATCCTTGCAGCCTTTTTCCAGGAACCTTGAAACACAGAATGGATGTACTGACTGGATACAGAGAAATGGTATGTGGCTTTTTCTTTCTATAGCAGAGTGCTGTTAGAGTTTTTTAAGAGGTGAAAGGGAGTAACTGCAGGCACCAATATTGTGTTTTCATCTTCATTTACATCTTCAGTAGTGACTAGGGAGAACCATCTAGCCTTTTAATGAAAATTTCAAGCAAGCTTACAAAGAAATTGAGACTTCTCTTACAATGACAAAACTTCATCATAAAGAACCCACAGGTGATCTGGAACAGGTATGGAGTACTCAGAGGGGAGGGGAGTCCTAAGGAGCACTTTTTCTGAAATAAATGGGGATATTTGAAGGAACATGAGGCCTAAGTTTGAAGGTGATGTGGCAGTGGAGATCTGCAGGCTTCTAGGACAGTGAAACTTCTTTTGTTGTGGTGCTGTGTGAGCTGCTGGGGTGGGTCTGGCTCTCAGAAATGCACCTGCTCACAGAATGGCTCAGGGAGCTGGAGCAGCTGGTTTAAAGTTGGTAGCAAAGTTCAAATAAAGTGTAAAGCTCAGTGCTTGCAGCATTTGGTTAATAGTAGGCCATTCCAGCATTTCACAGATAAAGTATGTCTTGTTTAGGATTTCTAACACAAAGCAGCACAGCATGAACCAGGGCAGGGAATACATTCCAGATGACTAAAAAAATGAAAAATAGCATGGTAAGCAAAGATGAGGCTATGACTAATCAAATTGGCTAGTGGAGACTATTATACTGCATTAAGTGCTGAAATATTATGTACCAAAAGAAAGCTGGCAGGGCTGAATTAGTAAGGATGAGTCATTTATTAAAACTCTCAGGAAGAGGAGGTAAGGCAAAGGGACATAAGGTGAATGGAGCATAAAAATTTTTATGAAAATGCAATTAATCTTATCACTGAAATAGGACAGCAGAGCCTTCTGTTTTCAACTTCTGCTTTGCTACTGTGGATCAAGACACTTTATCCTGTTTTCTTTTCCTAAATAAGTAGGAGGAAAATTAACCCAGTCTCCCAAAACTTTAAAAGTGTCTTTAAAATCTTGAAGTATAAATAAGTGATATATGGTTCCCTTGCTATGTCTGTTTTCTGATTTTGGACTTTACAAATATAGCTTTTGAAGTGGGTGCTAATCTTGTCATCATAACCTGGTTAATAATGAACTGAAGCCATGAAGCTGGCAATGCTGGAGCAGTGGTGACTCAACTAAATAAGTCCTCTGTTATTCCTCTTAATTTTGATAATAATGGGGTCACAGTGAAAGACTCGTAAGTGATAAAGAAATTTGCAGTAACATAAATATGAGAGTGAAACATAAGGATGGTGCCTTCTGAGAGCTCCTGGCAGCCTGTGCAGATGGCAAAGCTGGTGGCACTGGTGCTCTCCTCTCCCCTGGCATCTTCAGGCACAGCCCAAAGCAGCCCCTGCTAAAGCTGAGCCTGGGCTCCAAGCATGAGCTGATGGGGCTACACGTGGGACATTGGTGTGTTTTGATAGTTGGTAACTCAGCCACAGCTACTGTTAGCTGAAAGAATTTAGTCTTGGCAAAGTTGTGGGGATTTGGGCTGTTTTGTCTTTGAGACAGACTCTTGGCTATTGCTGTAAGTATTGCTGTGCATAATGTTTCATATTATTCTGACTAGTATCCTTGTAGAGAAGGAATTGAGAACATTGATACCTGGTTGAGGTCTACTCTGTGTAATAATACAACATCTCAGCTTTAAAAACAGGCAGGACTGAGTGCTTTTGGAGAGGGTAATCCGCATTGGACAGTGATACATCATTCACTGGAACCTTCCCCTGCCCCAGTTCCTTCAGGGGCTCATTTTTTGTTTTTAAATTGCAGATGGCAAAAGACACAAGTAGCACATACTTTTGATCTGCAGGTAAATGGACTGGAGTTTTGCAGGAAACCAGTTTAAGCACTAGGACCCCACCCACACTGTAGGAGGTTGCTCTTTGTTTCTCAGCTCATTATTAGTGTTTAAGGAAGCAAAAAATGAAAAGATTGAACTCCAACCCTAGAGAGGAAGAGAGAATATACTACTTCAACCAATAGATTCTGGGCAGCTCAATTAACAAAGTAACAATATATTTCATCTGTCAGAAATGTTTATCTTCTCACTAATTAGCAAAGCAATACCACGTTTTGAAAGGAATGGTAGCTCATAAAAATGCTTCCATCCACAGATGCCCTGTGCAGATTGCATCACTCAGTCTGCTTGGGACATGGGTTAAGTGTAGGACAAGGGAACAGGGTAACATTGCTTGCCCCTCTTCCTCAGTCATTACCTCCCTTGCTGCAGTCTTTTGTTCCCACTTGCTGGAAATTTGAAAGGGTGGAGGGAACTGCTGCAGTAGGCCTTGCCCTTGCCCTCTTTGTTTCTGCTAGCCTTAATTAACCTCTCCCTAGGTTCACCAAATTTGTGATTAGAAATTTTTTTAAGTTGGGTTTATGCTCACTAAGCAGGTTTTCTCATAGCTCTACTTGAAACCCCATTATTACCATTTTGAATGCTGCACTGTTTGTTCTAGAAACCCATCTTAGTAATTTATCCCATATCTCTATTTTCCCCTCATGGAAAATACAATTATTTTAATTCTTCTAATTGTTTTTCATTTCCTACACTCCAAATTTGTCTCTTTCCCCCAGGCATCTCTTCATCTTAGCTCATTGACTGGAAAGGCCTTTTTGGCTCTTTAGTTCCTTATCTCTATTCCAAATGGACTAATATAGTACAGTGTTCAATAAAAAATATAATTTAATTTGTTATTTCTTTCATCATGCAGTTGCAAAATTGGCTGGCTTTTAAGATGATTCTGTAGATTTGGGGGTGTTAAGTGCATCTCAGATTGAGATGTCAGTTTTAATGGAAAGTTATGTGGAACTTTGGGTAAGAATGAGCATTTGAACAGTAACACAGGTATAAACCTGCCTCGTTGTTCAGCCCTGCACACAGCAGAAAATGTGGAGCACCTCCTTGCTTTGTGCAGGAATAACTATCCTGTTGTTCCACAGCACCCATGGAGAGTAATCAGAACATTATATTCTCACTTTCTTTATTCTTTTAGTTATTTTGCTTAATCTCCTGTAATAGGCAATTAACTTGATTTGCCTTCAGAGCTGGGGAAAAGTATAAATAAACCTGGCAGAAGAGCAAAGTGGGAAGCACAGAGGCTGGAGTCACAGAGATGTCCTGTGTGAGCAACAGGAAATCAATTGCCATATGGCCAGTTAAAAATAGGGCCATCACACAGCCTCGTTGCCTTTGACAGCTCCAGGTTCTCTGCTCCAGGTTTCTGTTTGCAGACTTTTTCACCTCAGACAGTTCTTTGAGGCAGAGCTGGAAGAGGTTTTGTTTGGAGGTTCTGGAACCAGCTGCTTCTGTTCTGCTGGGAGAAAGAGTGAGCTGCTGACAGCAAGGAGAAACAACCTGCTGGTGGGACAGGGCAGGAGAGGGCCATCACCTGGAAAAAGAGATTGAAGCCTTAGGGTAGAGTCCCCCCAAAAGGCCATATTTCTATAGAGATGTTATCTTTTTACTTCTAGAGATCCTTTCCTATTAGACATTTTTGCTCATGGTAGTCAAACCAGGGTTACAGCAGTCCAGCTGGGTTCTTGTGTCTCTTTTCTGCACTGTTTCTGCCTGGAAAAATACAACAGTTGCATTTGGTCGAGGGGTTTGGAGGGAAGTGGTGTGAGTCACAGCAGCCTGGGGGCACAGAGACAGGACTAATGCCAGTGTGCAAAGTGATATTCCCAGCCAGGGAACCCTGCTCTGGCAATTGCACCTTCCTTGTGCTTTCCCTGGCACCACTGGTTCTTCTCCCAAGTTGTGGTAGTCCTGCTGGAGATGGAGAGGTGAGGTATTATGAGTGAAAGCAAAAGAAAAGATAATTATAAGGATGTGGTAAACACAAAGGTCAGAAATGATGATCTTTTGTCCTTAGAAACGCTCAGTGCTGTGAGGCAGCTGGGTGGGTGTTCCCAGGACTGCAGCACAGATGGAGTTAACTGCATTGCCTCAGTCCTTTGGGTGTGGGCTGCTGGATTTGGCACCTGTGAGCACAGATAAGTGACCAGGTTAATAGGCAGGGCATGCAGGTGAGGTTCTAGGTCATGGAAAAATGTCTTGATTTACTAAACATTGCAGCTTTTTTATGCATTCTCTTTATTTTGTACATAACCCTGGTCTCTTTATTTTTCCTTTGGCTCACACATGACTTTTGTGGATTAACTGAATATCTGGATGTCAGGGAAGCTTCCAAGTGCCCTCACACAAATGGTCACAGGGTTCTGCTTTCAGAGCTTACAGGCAAGCTCTGGCTTTTCTTTTGTTGAGTGTCTTGGAATGCAATCTCTGCTTGGAGACTTACATTGGAATTACACCCACTATATCATCCAAATTTGTCATATATAAATATAGATGTTGAGATGATTAAACACATTAGCAATTTTCAGTGGTTCTTTAATTCCATCATTCATTATTTTTATTTGATGAACCACTTTCTTATGAAACTTATTAAAATGTTGGTATAAATCTATTCCAAATTCCCCTGATGACTATGTTTATACCAAACGATATACATAATGATCTACTTTTGAGACTGCATTAGAAATGTGCACTGGCTTTTCCGCTTGTGAGAGGCAGGGTATCGCTCCCATAAGGAATAAATGACTGATTTCCTCTCTGCATTAGGGAGCTGCAGCCACTCAGGCATGGGCTGTACCTTGCTGGCAGCCCCTTTCAGTGCCTGAAGTCTCCCACAGGGTCAGCAGGACTGGGGTCAGATGTGCAGCAGTACCTGCAGGCAGCCCTCTCTCAAGCAGATCAGAAGCACAAACGTCAAAGGAGACAATGGGCAGGGTCTGCTGCTGGATTCGTGTCTGATTTGGGATCATTTCAGCACCCATGTCATCAGGAACCTCTCAGCTTCCTTTCTGAAGTTGCCTTGCTCCCTGCCTCGACCATAGAGAGAGCCTAGATAACTGTGTGAGGCTAAACACCCAAGTAATTAGACAGTTAAAGTAAAATTAATTGAATCCCTTCCTGAGGGATTTTGCAGCTCTCTTGACCATCAACAGTAAGGTTACTTTGAGGTAGGGGCTCCATCCTGTCTTTGGGTTTATAGCTTTAAAAAAAAATTTATTTGGCTTCTCTTATACCTTTACAGTCTCATGAAAGGCACTTGGCTTTCAGGTATTTGCTGAACAATATAGGGAAGTGTGCAATTACATATCAGAAAGGATTTAAATATTAAAAAAAAAATATCAGTGGATAAGTGCTTCAGGTCCTACTTTGTTTGTTTTCAGAAAGATGAGGGTTTGTTTATAAATAAACACGTCTGAAAGCTTCTGCTAGAATGAAAGACCATGGAAAAGATGTATTTTTTCACCATAGCCTTCAAAGATATGCTGAGCTAAAAGTTTAATCTTTGTCTTTGATAGTATTTTATTAATTTTTCTTGATTTAATTGCATCTAAATTCCTTCTTAGAGACAGAAAGGCTTCTGGCACCTACAGTGCAGCATGGAATAGGGTAATTTAATCAATTTCCCAAATAAAGTATCCCTAACTATATCTTTGGCAATCCCACTTTGAGCAAGTGTATCAGAAAACTGGTTCTGTGTAATTAACAAGATGGAAATGCCACTCTAAGTGGATCCATTAGATGGCAAAGGTGCAGTGCTGATGGCATGTCCCTCTGATTTGTGTCACTGAACTGGATGTTCTGCAGCCAATGAGGCATCACCCACAACATTTGTGAATTTTACTGTGTGAGAATATGGGTTGTTTCAAATACATTTGGTTTTCAAAACAAAAGTAACTTTTATTTGGACTCTTAACAAAATATTTCTAAATTAGAAAATTTAGAAGAATCATTTAGTAATCTTGCAGACAAAACGCTGATCTTGCAGATCATAAAGCTGGGAGGGTGATGTCTTTTCTTCTGCTATTACATCAGCTACTGTGCCATCCCATTAGCCATGCTGACAGCTCATATAGCCTGGCTGACCACATACTTTAAAGAAAAAAGATGTTTAGATGTCTCCTTGTAAATATTTTTTTTTACCAATTTGCTGTATTGCTGCTGAAAAGCTACTGATGAGTATATCCAGAAAAGAATTTATTTTCCTGGTAATAAGTTTTTAATGCCCTGTGCTAACATTTTACTCACTTTCTTTTCTCCCTTTCTTTCTGGTCAAGGGAAGAAAAAAACCCCTTGGTACAATGTCTGAGTTCTGCATAGAATTTTGTGAGACTTCTTTTGGTTTAATTTTCTTTCCTTTCTCATGAGAAAGAGTAGATGAGGATGCAAATATTTTGAGTCACATATACTCAAGGAAGTAGCTAAATCAGTGCTAACACCTTTATATCAATATATTACTGAAAAACCCATAAAGGCCCTGTTTTCATAATAGCTTTCTAAAGTCCATGTAATTAAAATGGTGCAAAAGCTCTCTGTTTTCTTGAGGCTAGAAGCAGTGCATAGGAATTAGAAAAAAGAAATGCCAATCAGACTTTTATTAAACCCTGTATTTTTTTTTTTGTCTTGTGTTTTGTTTTATGTTGTCTTTCTAAACATGCCCACATAGGAATTCAAAAACACCCCAGAGCCCTGGGTTATAATGGATTGAGTGAGGATTACTCAGTGAGTCTTATATAAAAATGTTCTTAAAATATCCACCTTGGAGAGAAAAAAAGAAAAAGCTCTCTCTCTCTCGGGAGTATCCTCTCTAATTATTCATAATTAATAAATAAACAAAGAGCTGTGTAGTTCTGCATCAAGTAGTTATTAAAAGACTCTTAGAACTAAAAAGACTTCCTGGTCAGAAAGCAGATATCCAGCTGTGCTGAAAGAATGTAGGACTGAATCCAGAAGAATTTCTACAGAGCCTTTTTTAGTGGTTGAGTTCAAGACAGATCATTTAGGACTGGAACATCACTTTTTAAGTGGTTTGAAGCACACAGAGTTTCACCTTAGTGATCCAACTTTGTCCTGAACTTTTCAGGTGACGCTCCTGATTTTAGGGCATCAAGTGGGAGATGTCCTGGTGTAGGCTTTGATTAATAGCAGTCCTTGTGGCTGGGGGCAGAAGAGATCAGGCTGGGGCTGTGGTAGCAGTGTAGGCTGGAGGAATTCACTGGCTATTTTTTCAGTTAGATTTTCAGAGAGGACTTGACAAAATGCAGACGGAGTTGGCCAGGGACCACGGGCCAAGGCGTGCAGAGCCCCTGCCTTGCTTGGCACTGTGGGACAAATGCAGCCTCTGTGGGAGACAGGAGAGCAAACCTATCTTTCCTTCTGTTGATGGGTTGTAATGCCAAGAAAAAGCTTTCTTCTTGACTCACTGTGGCTGGAAGTGTGGCACTGCAATAGGTGGAAAATGGTCTCATGCTCTCCCTGCGAGAGCCGCCTGCTCCTGGGGCATCCCTGTTGCAGCACAGCTCAGAGGTTACCCCTCTCTCCAGAGCTCTGACTGGCTCAGGCTGCCTGTCCTCTTCCAACAGACCCTCCAGGGAGCCCAAATTTTCTGAGTATTCTCATGATTTGCTGTAAATGTGCCCTGTTTTGTTCACAGAACCCCTTTTCAGCTGTAATCACCTCCGTGTTGCCAAACAACTGGAATAAGGGATTATTCAGACTCCTGTCCCTGCAGAATAATAACTGTTAGCTTGTTTGCTGCTGTACTGGACCTTCCAACCCCTACACAGCACGGTGGAGAACTAAGGTTTTCTTTATTGATTCAGACAGTACTGTTTTCTTTTTAGGATTGTTATATTGAACATTCCCTTGATATTCTTTGCTTTGTTATTACTTACACCCACAATAAATAAGCCCTTGGGATTTCTGTAAAAGTCTGCCCATGTAGCAGGCAAAAAAAAAAAAAACATAATATTGTCTTAGACAATAAGAGACATAGGAACCATTTAGTGAAACAACACACATTTTGAACTGAAGGTCTTTTTTTCCTTTAGAATACTTTTTTCCTCTTTCACCTGGATTGTGCTCAAACCAGAGCATTGAATTCTGAAGGGTGATTTTCAGTTCTGGTGCCAAGAAATGTTTGTTTCAAAGAACATTAAGAATGCCAAGAAAGGAATATGAAAAACAAACATGGCTTTGTATATTCCCCCTTCACAAGTACCCATTTAATCAGAGTGAAGACTGATATACTTAGGAGAGCCACCAGCAATTAAATAAGGCCTTCTTGTATGAAAAGGGATAGGCATCCATTGAATGCAGGAAAGATTTGAATTTTTGTGTTAGTTAAGACAGATTTAGAACATGCTAGACGAGAATCAGTAAGAAATCCAGAAATATTTTTCCTAAAGTACTGAGCAGTGTGTATTCCGGTCAGATACCTGTAAACAGTCATGACATGAAAAATACACATGAAAAGAGAATAACAGAGGAAGTCAGGGATGATATTTCAAGCATTGGAAGCTTTTTCCTTTTCTTTTAAAAGAGATCTTTAACATAGAGCTGCTGGCCCTTTGTTTGAGAACAATGTAATTACACATCCTAGACACACCTGTTGAGAGGAATTTATTGGTACTTACGGGAAGAAAAACGAGGAGATGAAGGTGTTGACCTTTCTTATTAAAACTGACTTACTAGTGTTTGCACCACCTGTTAGTACAGTCTTTAATCAGCATTTTTAGATTGGACTAGGAATTGGATTAGTACCAGATGTTTCCAAATTTTGCAGTTATTCCAGTCTTTAAATCGGACCTTCTTTAGAAATCATTAAACAACAGAGCTCAGCACCTTCAACTCTGTTAAGTGCTGAGGAGAAAATTTACAAGTTACTGTCTCCCCATATAATCAAAGAAGACAAATTGTCAAACAGATCAGAAGAATCTTCTTTTGAGCTTGGCTATTTATATACCAGAGTCCTCCTCAGGAAAGCAGTGACACAGTAGGATGATGAGTCTGAAAACTCAACAGAGGAAATATATGTAAGCACAAAAGGTCAGCTTAATAGTTTCAAAGAGAAAAGCCCTGTCACAGATGGTGAAGAAAGATAGACAAGATTTAGGAGTGTGGTTTAACCAGGCTGCATATGTGTTAACTTAACATCTCTGAGAATCCAACTTGTTCATTTAAGTGTGCTCCCACAATCTGTCCTGCACGAGGGAGGTCCATCTTCCCAGCCCTGAAATGGTCTCAGGATTGCTGCTGAGAGCCCAAGTGCCTTCTCCTTGGTCATGCAGACATCCCTTCCTCACCATCCTGAGCTCTTTTGGCAGTGATTGTGGATCAAATGCACTACACCAGCACAAACACAGTGTTTGTACCCCTACAGGAGCTAGATGGTGTTTGGAGATGCTTCTGAAAGGAGGGAAAGGAAAGAGGAAAAAGGTTCCACAAGGACACTTCTGACAGTAAAGAAGAAATGGTCTCTCTTCTAAAATCAGTTAAAATTCAAGTGCATGGTGCATTTCAGTCAGTTCGGGATCCCTCATAATCCACAGTCCTCCTAATAAGGGCTGACTAAAAAGGGGAAAGGCAGGAGGAGGCAATGGCAGACCCTGGTGACTTGGCAGCCCTTGTGCTGCTGGCCCAAAGTTAATATCCCTCATCCCACAGCTGCTTTGAGGCACGAGAGCTGGAGTGGGCCCTGCAGTCCCTCGTGTGAGAACAGTGTTTGGTCCAGTCTTTGATCCTAGGTTCCCAAAGACAGTTATTAACAGTAAATGATTAGTAACAGCTCCTGTGAGATGCTGGTGACTGCAGGCTGCAAGCTGTGTAGGACAAAGGACAGGAGTGATCACCCTCTGTTTTAGCAGGAGGCAATGCCCATTGTTTTCTAATGCCTGTACAGCCTGGCAAGCCTCACCTGTGGTGTGCTGGAGATTATGTTTAACAAGCTCTACTCAAGGAATTTTTTTTTAAAGACTTGAGTCTTTAAAAATTGACCCTTTTAAATTCAATTACATTGGTTTTGTTAAACACAGACAGAGATGTTTCCTGCTAAAAACTTAGCTAGAACTGAGAGACACTGACAAACTTTTAAGATGGTATATTTTGTGGGACCTGGGTGTCCTAAATTATATATATCCACTTAGGGAATTGTTCAAGAGAGTGGTAATAGTGTAAGCCCACAAGAGTTACAGAAAGTACATCCATCGTGTCAGAACAGTTGTACTTAATAAAGCTTTATTCCCGACTTCAGAGAGCTTTTAAGATGTTTTCCACTTGGATGACTGTTTTGTTTTGTGAGTTTAAAAGATTCACTTATTAGTTTAGGGAATTTAAAATTACTGTTAAACCCCAAAGTGTAAAATATTGCATCAAATATTTAGCGTGGTGTGAGTTGAGCTACATGGAGACATGTAATAATATTTCTTACACAATGGAGAACAACTGTTTTGGCACCACTGTTAAATGGAAGGTCACAATATTTTACACCAAATAACCAGATTTTAGGAATATGTTTAATTTAACTTTGGATGGTAAGACTGTACAATGCTTTTTATTATACGTTGCCTAATTTTAGCAGGACATGATTTCATGCCATGTAACTATGCCTTTTACAACAGAAGAGAAAAATACAGAGGTTTAATAAATTAATTGATGCAATTAATTTTTTAAAAAAACTGAAGTTATTGGAAATGTTGAAATATCTGTTAAGTGACTCAGTAGGAAGCTGGCCACCATTCAGCTCCAATATATCATAAATAGAAAGATAAATGCCATTCTACTTTTCCCCTTCAGTATACCAGAGAAGGGGAAATAAATATAAATGGAGGAATCAGTATAAATGCCAGAAATATTTGGGCATTTTTCCTAACAAACTACTACTTATCAGAAGCATTGAGGGTTTGGTTTGTTTTCCAGATAGCGTTTGGACAGCAGGGCTCCATCTCAAGTAACAGTGACTTGGGAAGGCAAATGCCATGACTTCAAATGTCCTTCCCTTCCTCCTCCTTCCCCCAGCCTCACATGCTGGTCAGGATGCCATATGGAGTGGAATGTCCCTTGGATCAGCTGGGTGTGCAGCAGAAAAGGCCTTGGCTCTGTGTAATCTCTGCTCAGCAATAACTGAAATGTCCCTGAGCTACCAGTGCCATTTCCTGCACAGATCCACAACACAGACCCACACCAGCTACTGTGGGAAAACATCACTACACCCCAACCAAACCACAGTATATGGCAAACTAGTTTTTGGGTGGCGGCTCTGAAGTTTGTGGTTGTCCCTGCTGAGTCCCTGCAGGTGCTGAGGGCCACCTGGACAGGGGAGTGCACTTGGCCACTCCTGCTCAGAGCTGTCCTTTGCCAAAGGGCAGGTGACAGTCCCCAGGAGCCTGCTCTGTGCGTGTCCCCAGTGGGCTGTTTGGTGAGATAAAATGTTCCCAAAAAACTAGTAGGAAATTCCTGCAAGTGAGGAAAATCCCTCTGGTGGACAACACCTCTGTGTGTCCTCGTTCTCTTGGAGCCAAGGCTCCTCTGCATCAACTCATCTTGACTCACCAAGCAGCATCTGAGAGTGGGGCATTGTGAAGGGAAAATACAAATGGCAGAGGTCTTTGTTTTTACCTCATTCCCTGATTTGGATTCCCTTTTTCTTTTTCTGTCTAATTGATATTGGACTGAGGTTACCCTGTTTTCTCAAGATTTCTGGCATGAAGCAAAACAGCAAAGGGCAGCTGTGAAACAACTTTTACTGCTTCAAAACTGTTATCTTAATTTGGCCATGGGCAGAAATATTGAGAGAGGCATTTATTGTGATCTTTAATTCTATTTCTCTACACAAAGGTGCTACGTAAAATTTTCATCCATCAGGCTTTTTATAAAACAAACAAAATATCTACATAATAATCTGTGGTTTAGAAACAAAGATTTTTTTTTCTTCTCCCCTTCTAGTTCACAGGGTGTCAGGCTTATTTGTCATTTATGATTTGTTTAGTTGTTTTATTTTTTATAAATGCTTTTTAAAATTATTAAAGATATTACTAAACCGAGGACTAAGTATTTGGGTGCTTTTTAGGGAATAAAATAATCAAACAAATAAGACAGGGAATATGTTTATGGCATTTTTCTCTAATGTGCCAAGCAATCTTTCATTATAGGAAAGGAAAGAGTAAAAGCTTTTTATAAAACAAACAACAAACAAAATATCTACATAATAATCTGTGGTTTAGAAACAAAGATTTTTTTTTTCTTC
The DNA here is from genome assembly GCF_014805655.1 of Passer montanus. Lineage (NCBI taxonomy): Eukaryota > Metazoa > Chordata > Aves > Passeriformes > Passeridae > Passer > Passer montanus. The sequence goes on from NW_024369707.1 coordinate 1,589,741, forward strand.
TCCCCTTCTAGTTCACAGGGTGTCAGGCTTATTTGTCATTTATGATTTGTTTAGTTGTTTTATTTTTTATAAATGCTTTTTAAAATTATTAAAGATATTACTAAACTGAGGACTAAGTATTTGGGTGCTTTTTAGGGAATAAAATAATCAAACAAATAAGACAGGGAATATGTTTATGGCATTTTTCTCTAATGTGCCAAGCAATCTTTCATTATAGGAAAGGAAAGAGTAAAATGCTTTTTGCATTGTTTTGGATAAAAGCAAATTTGAGACTTTAAAATGTGTTTATCAGGAAATGAATTTGGCTTTCTTTAGGCAGTGGCATCTTAGTTTAGTACTGAAAGTAGATTTCATCTGAACTTAGTAAAGGTTAGATCTCTTAAAAGCTTTCCTCTCATTTCCACATCAAAGTACAAAACCAGTTAATTCTGTGAGATTTTGAGAGCACAATGAAAGTATATTTGTGAATTGATTCTATAGCTCAGTATCTTTATAGATACTTCCAGAGGTTTCATGACACTGTGATAGAACTTAAACCTCAAATGAAATAAATTTGCAGATATCATAAGTAATTTTGAGATTTCACAATTTTTGTTTTTGCACTGAATGAATATAGAGTAAGGGGTGTGTAAATCATCTTGTGAAAAACCTAAGGCAGGCTTATTTCTCCAGAATTTCAATCAGGATGTGGGAAAACAATGTTTAAATCTTTTCCAGCTTGATTATTAGAAGCCAGAATGTCTAACTACTAGGATAGTGTCCGGTCTGGTTTATGTCCCAAACAATCCACTATTCAGTGGAGGAAACTCAGTTCAATTGTTCTGCTACAGAGCCAGTCCTTGCTCCCAAGAACAGAAATTAATATAACTTGGGGGAAAATAGAGACGTGACTTAGGCAAGTGGCAGGGCTGTCCATGAGGACTGCAGGTCTGGACACTCCTGGAATACAGCAGAGCTGGATTCAGCCTTGAAGAGCAAGATTCCTCACATTACTGTCACCTTTATCAGCCTTTTTCCCTGAATCTAATGAAAACCTGGGAACGTTCTAATGCTGAGAGGCAGAATTTTCCAACACCAGTGGTGGTGTCAGGATCTCTGTTCTGGATGTCTTTTCTATTGGATTGACTGATTTTCATTCCAGTGAAACTTCTTCCATCTACTTCACTAGCACAATAATTCTGGGGAGAATTTGCCTCTGGCCTTCTGCTCTCACTGTGTATCAAAAAAATAACATTAAAGAATCGCCCACAAACAGATCCCTGATAAAATGCTTTTTTGTTGATTTTCTAGGTTACTATGTGTGAGATAAAAGATTGTTTTGGATGAGCTAAAATAATTCCATTCTCTTGTTGTTTGGCTTGCAAGAATTTGAAAGCATTTCATACTCTGTCATTATATCTTAAAAATAACAAAATTACTTTTCTTCCCAACTGTTTGAATGTGATTGCAAAAGCTTTCTAACAATACAAAAAATTTGGATTAAAAAAATGCATTTTCTCTCCCCAAAATCAATCTAGCTTCTTTTATTGCCTTCTAAAATGCTTTATTCTTGCAAACAGTAGTTTTAAAGTGGAATTTTAAAAAAAATTGCTTTTGATAATTAAATTAGCTGACTTGACTTTTTGGTGTTTTTTAAGATGTATCTGAGGGAGATAAGTTCTTGTTAGGAGAAAACAAAAATACCTGGTTCTTCATTGTAAAAGATCTTACATTTTGCTATAGACTGGAGGAAAAATAGGATGTGAATGAGAGGCTTAGTTTTTATATGATTTCAGGCACCTATGGATGAATAGGTGGATGAATACCATTCTGAAGAATATCTTACAGTGGTGGTACAAGAGTAATGCAGGGGCTCTACTATGAACATTAAACCTTTTCACAAAACACCTTGGTGCTTTCAGTCTCCCCCTGTTTTTTCTGTACTTTCCTAACAACATGATGTATTTAGGGGTGCTTGCAAAATGTACAGAATACAGAATAATACAGAATACAAAATATATAGAGTAATACAGAAACAGGTATGATCAGAAGTAACTTTGGCTATTGACTCTTAGATATTCAACAAATGGGATTTTATTGTTAATTGCTTCGTACATGCAAGTACCTCCCTGACTAAACAGGGAAGAGAAATTTCTCCACTCACAGCCCAAATGTCAATGAATGACAGCGGTGTTTGGGGCATGCATTATACAAATTATTGAAAAGGGGCATAAGTAAAATCATGTACATGGGCATTAAAATAGTACTTAGTTACAGGAGTTTATCTACTCCCATGGTTAAATACACATCAGACTTTATTTAGTTACTGGAGGTCTGGTTGGGGATGAATATTTAGAGAAAAGGAGTAGATAATTAAAATTTAAGATAATTTTAAGATTGCACTCTAGAATTTTATAGAGAATGATGGAGCGAGTTTTTCTAGCAATAATTTAAATATGTTGAAGCCAAATATATTTGAAATAATTTTCATACATGATGATTCACAGAAGGAAGCCTTTGGGAAGGAGATGAAAGGGGCATGAGAGCTGGCATGACTGGCAAAGCAGAAAGCATGAGAGGAATGTAAAAGAAGAGCAGGACAGTTGGGTAGAATGGTTGGTTCCTGCTGCCCTGAGTGGAGGGATTGTGTCTGGTCCAATGAAACCACCTGAGAAGTTGATAGGATTGAATCTGTAACTGAGTGAGATGATTTTGGCTGTGTGGTTTTTGATGCCTGTTCCTTTCCAAGAAATACCCCATTTAATATTTCAGAGAGAGATAGAATAGATACACAGATTGCAGTACGTATTTTGGGAACAATTTTATATTTGAGTTTTGAGAATATTAAAGTGGGAATTGTGTAAACGGAAGTGAGTGCAAGGCATTTTCTAAATAACCTTCATGAAATCATAGATGCTTAATATTTTTGACAGGACTGTCATAACTTTGATGCTGTTCTTATTTCTTACACATATCCTGCATTATTATGCAATGTACATTTTAACTCCAGATAAAAACCAACAACAAATATTTACTGTGAAAGGTGAAAGATAGTGGGAGAAATGGACAAAGAAGGGAGTAGTGAAGAGGCTGATGTGGGAAGCCAGAGGTAAAGCACTGTCCTGAACATCAGAAGGCCAAGGCTGTATATTTCAGTCTGTCCTTGGGCCTTTTGGGTAGGAAGCAGCAGTCAGAATTTGTCCTTTACCTTGTGAATGATTGGCAGGTTATTTAAAGGCAAAGAAGATGCTTCTACCTAGCTGAATGCAAAACATTAGTTTGAAAGGTCTTTCCATTGCCCCTTCCAGTTTTGGTGGAGCAGCAAAGGGTAGTGATGTTGAAAAGAACATGCATATTCCATTTGTATCCTCTCTTCATCTAATGGCAAAACATAATTATTTTAGTAGAGATAAACTTTTGTGCTCCCAGGAGTCCTTAAGTAATTTTTGCATTAAATGGCTATACTTTGTTTTCTCTTGTAAGTGGTGTCACTCCACTCTCAATTTAATTATAGCTTGTTTGAGTAAGCTTCTGTGTAATGTCAAGTTTTCCCCAATGGCTCGAGAAGGTCAGCAAAGGTCTGCTCTTAATACTTTCCACAACAACTGAAAGGCTTTCCTTGTTTAAACAACAGTCAGGAAGAACACAATTAGATAAGATTACCTAATTCTTCTTGTAGTGCTCAATGGCAACTCTCTGAGTAGTGGAACAGTAAAGATTAGAGCTTAAGAAAGATGCTGCTTTGGAGAGAAAGATTATTGAACCTCTCAACACAGCAATTGACCTTGCTTAGCTCTCTTGCATGCTGCGAAAGTGTGAAAGCCTAAAAATGGAGGAAGAAGATACTTTTAAGAAAGCACAAGCTGGAAAAGCAAGAGACATGTTTAGAAATTCTAGCAAGACTATAATTAAAAAAAAAATAGGCATTGACACAGTGGACAGGACATATTAACCTCTGTAATCCTGCACCTGTAGTTTTCTAGAAATATGTATGCAAACATGTGACTTATCTATCAGAACTTACTTATGTTCTAAATAATATGTTCAGATAATTATGTTGAGTGAGGCAGAGATGTTTCAGACAAAGGTGAGAGAAGCTCCTTAAATTCTGACTGCTCTAGGCTGATTGGGCTCTTTGCTTAATTTGACTCTTGATGTAGTTGCTGTCATTGACTATTATAAACTAAATTAAGCCTAAGGAAGATGAAAACCCCCCACAAATATAAGAACAGTCTTGGAACAAAATACTTCAAGTCAAAAAGACATGTTGTTTTGGCATAAAGCTGATATTACTTTTCCTCTACTTTATGACCATTTAATGAAAGCAATTTCTATGCCAATATTTTCTGTCCTTTCTAGACTCTGTCTCAACAACAATTTGTAACCTGCCCCTTGTGAAATACTGTTGTTTTCCAGTTTACTCTAGATTTTTTATGAAGCATTAGTTTGATTTTCTTTTTTAATCTTTATTTTCTCATGCACCTAAAAGTGGTATCATTACCCATATTTACTCCTCTGGATTTCTCTCTCAGTCTTTTTCATAATGTCAGCACTGAGTTTGTAGAAAATGTCTTATTTTGTGGTGATTTCATGTCCCCTGGGTCTTCCATTTAGGTAAATGCTTTCTATATTTCTAATAAAAATAAATGGGGATAAAGCAAATAGTTTCAAGTGAAGAGAAATAATTTGTTTCTGCAGGGATGTTATAAGATCAGGAATAGTTTTCTGAGAATTTGAAGAAGTCAACAGTTTTCCTTTTTCTAACTGATCTTTTTCTTCAGTTGCATTTTTGTGCAGCGTTTTCCCTGATCACTTTGGAATTACTTTCCTTTTCTTCCAAACAAGTCCTCCTGGTGCTGCTGGTCACAGCAGAGGGAGGAGCAGAGCCAGAATGCCTCCCACGTTTTCCCTTCTGACTCCTTTGAAGGCATCCAGCTTCCCACAGGGAGCATGTACAAAGCTCCTCTGGGCTCCTTACAGTGAGGAGCAGTTTGCCACTCCAGTACTGAAAGAAAACAGGCGTGATGGCCTCCCACAATTAATTACCAATCTAGGTTTTTATACATATGTTAAGATTATCAGGATGATGTGTAATATTTACACAATGGCCCGATGATTTTTGGTTTTTTTTTTTTTTTTTTTTTTTTCTTTTGGATGCTAAACTCTTGATGCATAGCACATAGCCAGCTGCTGTCAGGGAAAGTGGAAGTGCTTGTTTAGGAGTACCACACATGGAGTGACGTCCTGAGCTTTCCTCTGTGATCCTGCCCACGTCCTTGGACCGTGAAATGGATGCACCACCTGTAAGAGGGAGAGCAGAGCCCGAGCTCTGAGTACGAGCCATTGCTGGGCTCTGTCCCGAGGGCAGCCTGGCCCTGAGCGTGCTGGGCTGTGCAGACACCTGCCCGCCAGCAGCAGGGCCTGACACACCAACTCCTTTTACGTTGCTGCTGCACACCTGCCAAACGGCAGTAATTTAAATTTACTGTCACCCAGAGGCGTGAGCCGGATACGCAGCAAGTGACCCAGCAGGGCAAACCTCCAGATCACCTTTCTAGTCCCACGGGCCAGCTATTCCTTAGCAGGGCTTTCTCTGCCTTTTAAAGACATTGGCATGTGTTAAACAAAACCAAATGGAAGAAAAGGCATGTGAATGCAAACCTCATCAATACTCATCTGGCAATACTTTTCAGTGTTGTGATTTAAAAGGGAAAAGGACAGATCACTATAGTATTATTAAAATTTGTGTGCCATACTGATGTCTTGGGATTTTAGAGATGAATGATATTTCGTCTTCCACATAGTCATTTGTGAAGTTACAAGGTAGAAACATCCAGCTGAAATGCTTTGACAAGGTAATGAGATTTATTTTCTGTAGTAATAGATAATTTCTTCTCATAGTAATAACATTTCAAGTGATGGTATGCACCCATGCATATATACAAACCCTTTTTAGTTTTATGTGTGACCTGAATGTTAAGGTTAGTTGAAAAGCAAAAAATATTTTCACTTGGTTCTTGTTGACATTTCAATGAATACAATTATTCATAATTTCACTTTTATCAGGCACTAAATTAATTATCAACACGGCTTCTACAACCACTCTTCATGCCAAGCATTTTGTTGAGGGATAACACATTTCAGTTTTGTTGTTTCGAAATATTTCACACTAAAACATACAATTTCTTTAAAATCACTTCTGTGCAGTCTAGACCTATTCTAGACCTAAATCTATTTATGCATTTGTACACATGCACAAATAGATCTGTGAACCCATGCAATTCTGCATTTGTCTTGTTTCTGCTTAGCTTGGGGTGATCTGTGTGTACAGATGTGTGTAAGTGGACACTGCAAGCATCACTTTAAGGTATATGAATCAAGAAAGTAAAGTTGAAAAATTGTGGTTATCAGAGAGTTGTGGCTTTAAAGATGATCCTAACAGTTGGCATTAATTGATCAAAATAGGCCACATACTTAAAGCCCATGTCTCTCCTTTTCCATGTGGTCTGACATACAGATAAGACTAGTGGTTATTTCAGTGCTGCAATTTAGTCTAAAGCTACCCATGGTAACAGTAACTGTGTCACAAACAGGCCTGATGTGTGTTATATCATGGGAGCTTGTAAAAACTACATCTACTCAAAGAAAATCCAGTCAGTGTGTTTGAGGAGCTGTCACTGTCACAAGAAAGAAAACACATCTGCATTTGAGTACTTGTCCTCAAGGTAAAAAATATTCCCCTCCACAATGGATTTTACTTTACACTTAGTAGAGAACAGATGCTGCACAAAGGAGTGAAATATCAAATGGCATTTTCCAGGTTTCAGCATCTGGTCTTTCATTGTGTTCATGCAAGAGGATAAATTATGTGTTGTGTTTGACTGTCATCTTTTATATATTTTTTGACTTCTGACTATACAAATGTAAATATGACTGCAAAATACCACAAATATCTGCAAATGGTAAAGTTGTTCTGGAGGCAGAGCATGTAGCTTCTGCTTTAAGAACAAATATTTGCTTTTGGAGGTACTGTTCAGGTTCTATGTCTGCAAAGCTTGTGCAAACAATTCAGAGAGCTGAAAGATGTGAGATGCTACAGAACAAAACAGTCTGAATGAACTTGTCAAAGAATTGTCACCATAGATCCATGGGGATGGGCTTCACTCACAGTGACTGCCTAGGCTTATTCGGCTTCACAAGTTTTTCAGCATTTTGGCCTGACTTTCAGATGTCTTTATTGTTTTATTTAATAAACCAGGTTTAGATGTGAAGTGGTTTCTATGGGTGCATAAGAATAGGAATTATGTTGTGTTCCTTCCTTTCCTAAAATAAATATATGGTAGTATTTTTTGCTTTGTGAAGCAGTCAGAAAAGGGGATGGAAACTTCCCCAGGGGAGCCACAGCACACAGGTGGAGTTGTGGCATGGTGGTGTTCATCCTTTGGCACCAGTGAGAGCAGAGTTCATTCCTGTCTGTCAGTGCTCACATATGCAGGGCTGGGATGCTGGGGCCATCTATGACCTGTACCACACTGCATGGCAGAGCAAGGCACCAGCCCTCACAGATTTGTTTCCCTGGAAGAACCTGTGGGATGTTACTGTGAGCCAGACCCATTTGTGGTGCAGGAGGAACTGTAGTTTGTTCCATAGCAATGTTTTTATCTGAGGTGCCACGGTCTCAAGGACATTGGTGAATTAGTTATGGGTTGGCCTCAGTCAGTGAGGTTGCTGAGTGGTCCTCCACGCATGTGCTTTATAGAGCAAAGAGGGTGTGTCAATTTCTGAAGAAACACCTCTTACCAGAATTTTTACTTCAATTTTTGAAGAGAGATGTTTTATCTACAACTCTTCTGTCTCTGGAAGGTATGAGTTGCATCAAGTTTATTGTGTGCAGTTTTCTTCTGCCAGTTGACTGCTGGAAGTAATCTTTGGTGATATTTATATTTTGTAGTTTAAAAGTGGAAGAGATACATTCATTTCACAACTTCTGTCTTAATTTCTCTCACTCTTAGGATATTCAAGGTTTTTATAACCTTGTGAAATGCAATGTCATGGAGGTGGAACCCATTTCTATCAGCTTTTGTTATCAGTCAGCAGTACGGAGGGCTCAGTGCCTGCTTGTATCTGTGAAGGCACAGCCTACAGATAATGAGTTATGTAGTAAAACATCGGGCTTGTCCAAGGGGAAAAAAACCCTCACCAAAACACAGCCCAAAACCCCCACCAGCCACGATCTGCAGTGCTTTGTGAGAAAGGCAGCTCTGTTGGATTGGCCTCTAAGTGTTGGCTCCACGGAGCAGGTGCTGCTGGCGCTGTGACGTCACAGTGAGATGTACAAAACCAGCGGCATCCAGAATTTATAAAGGAAGAATTCGATCCCCTCTTACTCCTGTTAGTCATTCAGGATGATAATGGGAGACAGGCACCACCACCACAGTGAGCAGGAGAAAAGGTAGGATTTAACATGCTGCCAGGCACCGTGGGTAGTAAAGATTGGCTGGTTATCTCCCCCTGACGCGGCAGCTGGATGCGGGCTCTGGTAAAGACAAAAGCAGGACAAAGGAGGAAGAGGCTAGACAAATATGATTTGTGTCTGTTTCTGCTCACTTGTAGGTGTGGACTTTCAGATGTAAATACAGTAAAGGGAAAATAGCAATGAGAAGAGAACAAAGTTGTCTGTCAACATGACTTCTATGACAGATTTTTTCTTGCTGTTCAGCAACGATTCTAATTCAATTGCTGGCTGCTGTGAAGGAGATGAGATGCCAGAAGCAGAAGCGCTGCAAACCAGAACAAAAAATAATTACTAGTAGAAATGTGCTGCAAATAATTCCCTTGAAAATACAGTTGCATTGTTCTTCTAGTTTCCTATCCCCCAAATATTTTTGTTTTCTAATCATTGAATTGAAACACATTCCAAGGGTATGAAACCTTGCACCTGACAGTATATGAAATGTCTGAGCAGTTATGCACGACCTGATACCATTATATTCAGGAGATTTGCAAACCTAATTTTCTTGAAAAATCTTCTTCAGACAGGCTTCTTAGAGAGAGACGGGGAGGAGGAAAGCAGGGAGAAGTCTGTCTGCTTTGGCAGGGAGAAGTGTTTGTTTTGTTTCAGCTGTTTAGTTTGTGCTCTAAAATCAACTGACATCTAAGCGTGTTCTGAAGGTGTTTTTGTGTTGTTTTTTGTTTTGTTTTTTTTTTTTTTTTTTTTTTTTAATAGGTGTCCATCTATTGCAAACTGGCACCTGGATATAGTTTAGACGAACAAAACCCAGTGAGCAGATGTGCCCTGGTTGTGCTCAGATGAGAAGGACTGGCTGTGGCTTGGCCAAAGACTCTGACCAGAGCATGTCCTTATGGCAGCTGTAGGGACAGAAATGTGCCAAGTGTACATCTAGAAAAACCTTCGATTGAGCACAAAGAGCAATACATCACTCACATCCTGGAGCATGCCCACTGAGAGAAAGATTAATGCTTCAACCTCTGCATAGTTGGAAAATAGAGACTTACAGGGGGGAAGATTGGGTGCCTTCTTCCCATCTTCATGGCCCAGTACAGTTGACTGGGTAGACTGCCAGACAAGCACCAAAATGCACCAATGTAAGGGGTAGGTTTTATTCTCACCATTTTTCTGATTGGACCAGCAGATGGAAATGGAGATGTGATCATTTATCTTCAAAATTGCCCTAGTAATCTGCAGTGTTAGCACAGATTACGTTATAATTGCTAGAACTGGAATAAAAGAGATTGCAGCATCTGTAAAGCTCGTGGTAAATTTAAAGCATATAAAAATCAGCTCCATGTCAGGGGACATTCTCACTAGTATATTACATTTCATGTACACAAATGTAGCGATGCAAGAGCAGAAGCTTATGACAAACATCATTTGAATTTTATTGCTGATTTTTTCTCTGCAGCTGGTCTAGAGAAGTTACTATAAAATACAGCCCTTGCAGCCCATGCTACTGCAGCACAGCATTGTGCAGAACCCAGCCCCAGAAAACAGGCTCAGTGGCACATTCCTACCAAAACTGCTATGGGACAGGGTGTTTTTAACTGTCCCTCCTCACAGTAAATTTGGAAATAAAAATTTGTAAATTCAGTCTCTAAATGGTTTAATTTTACAATAACAGATTTGACGGTCTAACCTACAAGCAGAAAAAGGAAGACAAGCTGAGACAGAAATGAAAATGAATTTATGTACTTAACATTAATTAAGGGCAGGATTTTAGTCTTATGCCTACTGCAGAATGAGGATAGGATTTTGTCAAACACTTGCTTACATGAACAAAATAAATATAAGGATCCTGCATTAAAAGCCAGAGAGAAATCTTAGTGCAGTGTCGACCCCTTTGATAGCTCCATGTAAACTGTTTGGCTGGTTCTATGTACCATGACCTTGCAAAGTTGTAGGGTGTGTTCTTGTATGGGTGACACACAGAAACTTAAGAGGATATATTCAGGTGGTGACTGTTTCCTTTAAAACTTCTAATGATAAGCTAGACCTGTTATGGTTGCTCAGCCTAAGATACAATATTATAGGTATACAGAGAAACCTTCAATTTTTAAGGTTCACATTTTTTTTGTCTGCTAAGAAATCAATCATTCACTGTGGAAAGTAGCGGAGTTATAGTTTTGTCTTGCCTTTCACCTCTTTGGTGTTTTTTAGGAACTGTTAACAATTTTGAAGAAAAATTTGGGCTATTTTTTTTCTCTGTTCCACCACAGACTTCCACAGAAGTTTTCTAGTTTCACTTGGGTTTTGGTGAGCAAAAAAATTACCCTTATAATAGCAACAACTGCAGTGTTAAGGATAGAAAGGTCATAGACTACTGAAACTGCAAAGATATAATAGACTGTAATATAGGTGAATACAAAATCAGCACTGTTGATTACATTCTAAGCTATTTCATCACACATTTATCATCATCAGAAAACAACAAAGGGAGCTGTTGAAAATAATACAAGCCAATGTTGTTATTTTGTGTGCTGTTCTCAGAGCCATACAGCTCTGGAAGAAATCCAACCAGTAACTGAATTGAATAACATTCAGCAATTCAAAGAGATTGTGATGGGAAATGGCAGGAGTTAATGAAATATGGTGCAAGTTTAACAGACACCATTTCAAGATGGGATGTTATTGCACAAACAGCAGTAAAAACTCTTCATAGAGATGATGAGCAGACTCTGACTGCAGTAATACTCTATTGTGTGAGGATGACATTTTAATTTAGCTGACTTGGCAGTCTGGAGGGTTAGATTTTGCCTGTTGCTGAACTGTATCTCTCTGTGGCAGGAGACCTTGTCTGCTGCTCCATCTGAAGAGAGTGGCTCTGAGCTCTGCCTTGGTGAGGGGTGACTCTGAGCTGGCACATGGGGTGCAGTGGCAGTATCCCCTCTAATTTCCTGCTCTTCTTAGGCAGCTGGATTACAAACTGGCTACAGGCCTTTTCCATTATAACATAACTAGCTGCAGGACTCTGTTGGAGCACATTTCAGCAAAACTGGTTGTTCAAATCACAAGATGATTTCTGAGCTGGCTGTTAGAAACCATCTTTGGCAAGCTTTGCTCCTGGTGGATCCTGTCTTCTCCCTGGAAGCTGTATCTCCATGCTTAAGTAGCAGGAGGCTCTTATTTCCCCTAATCTACTTGGGCATGGACCCAAAAGCATTCATTCTGTCATCTGCTCCCGAGTCCCCACATTCTCTGGCATCCCAGGCTTGCTGCAGCCCAGAATGATTGGCAGGAGCTTTGCAGCTCATGGATGCCTTTAGCTGGACCTTTAGCTCTACACTTTGTAGAGTGACAAATATAATTTGACACTTCAGTCTCTGGAGGCTCATGTTGAAACACCTGAAAGGCTCCTAATTTTCAAAGAATGCTATGTGCAACCAGCTGCAGAAAATTGTTTCTTAAAAGTGTGTGAAGCTGGCAACTGAGAATAGTGATTTCACTAGTCGGCTGTGAATGCCATCTGAAGAACTTTCATACAACAAAAATAAAATCCTCTTGTAGCTCTTAGCAATCTGCTGATTATTTTCCTTTATATTATGAAAATCCCACTTATGATAATTTGAAAATCATGTGTTTGTGTTGGAATTTTCTATAAATCCATTTCCCACATGTTTAGAAAGGACAAATTTCAACAGTTTGCTTCCCGTGCGTAAATGGGCAGATCCTGCCATCATCATTTTTGGCAAGATTAGACAATGAAATATGGGGTGGTCTGTGCTTTGAAGAAAGGGGAGGACTGTATTTTTATTTTGTCTTTAGAAGTGCCACAAGGCAGTTCACTGCCTAGAGAATTAAACTGGGGTGGGTTTTTTTTAATTTTTTTTTTTTTAACCTTGGAAAATACCTAAAATGTATGGGGTGGAACCAGACTGTGCTGCTTGCTGTTGTCTCTACTGTGCATATGTCTGGTACTTGGATGCACGCTAGAACATCAAAGTAGCATTTCTCTCTTTTTGACACAGAACAAACAGAACCACTTTTGCTCTGAGTCATCAGACAGATGTTGCTTTGGTGACAACATGCTACACACACACTAGTTACAGCACAGGCGAGCTGTCTTCTCTGACATCCACACAGTGTCCAAGTACATGCTCCGACAGTACAGTGAAGGAAGAAGTCAGCAGCAGGGAAGACCAGACCAAGCATGGAGGAAGAATAATGATTTATTCATTATCCTCCTTGTTCTCTGTGACCTAAATTGGACACCAATTAAAAGATTGGAGAACTCAGCTTGAAAGAAAAATGGATTTATCTCTGTTTTAGGTGGCTAGTGGATGATGGCTACAGGTGGAGGATGATGGTCAGATCAAGATTAAAGTAATTAACTGAACTGGAATATATTAGGCACATAAGTTGGAATTGCAAGTCCAAACATTTTCTTTTAAATTTGAACTTTGGAGTAGCATTAAGTAGGTGACCTGATCAGTCATGAAATCTGTAGCTGCAGGAGGGAGAGCTGAGGCACATTTGAGACCTTACTGTCTGAAATCAGTGCAAGAGCAAGTCTGAGGGTGGAAATCTGCAATTTCCTTTGTAACGCTCATGGAGAGGAGCTGACACAGAGCTGTTAACAATTATGTACATATGAGGGACTAAAGAGAAAGCTCTGAGACTGCTGTAGGCTCAGTTACCACTGCAACCTCATTTTCAGAAATAAAAAGAAGAAAACAGGTGAGATCTATAAATTCACTGTGAGTTGTCTACTCCTTTGGGCTTAATCTCATTTACATCAAGCAAAGTTGTCTCTTACATCAGTTTCAGATGATGTTGGCAGTATTTTTTTTTTTTTGCTTTGAATTCCTTTTCAGTGGTTGTGAAGGCGAGGGGAATTCAAGCTTCAAGGCTTCCTCTCTACAAATGCTAACCATAAGAGTAATGTCTAACCAGTTTGGTTGGTCTGTATAATTGCTTAAAGGAGTACAGCATAAATATGAAGAAGGTGTAAATCTCTAACATTTCACACTCACCATTCACACAGATGATATTTATTTTGCACACAATATAAATGAGTCTAAATAGCTCCCAAGGCTGAGATGTGTCAGAAAAGCAGGCTTTCTGCTGCAGTGGCTGACAATGAGTGCCTTTAGCCTCTGCCTGAGAAACACCAAATTTCCAAAGTTTTCTTTGTCCAGTAAATAATAGTTTACAATACAGTTTCAGCATAACACTGTAATTTGTCACTGGGAACCTATTAGTTGCTCAGATATTATTATTTCTCATAAATTTTATTTTAGATAAGAAAGCAACAAATATAAAGAAATGGAAATCCTGTCTAGAATAAATGATGTCATGTCCTAGGACATGGAGAGAGAGATGAATTAGCAACCCTTATTTCTAATTATGCATTGGGCACCCTAAAGTACTCTGAAACACCTTGGCATGTTCAGCATTAACAAAACCTCAGCCTCATTGTTACTATAACATGTTTGCACATAGTTTCTTGCAAGTGCTAGCAAGTATTGGAACAACTCTCAGCAAGACTGTGCAGACTGGAGGCACTTGGGGCTGCTTAACCAATGTTGTCAAATCCCACATCATAAAAACATTATGGTCAAATCTAAACCAGAGAGAGAGAGAAAGGGTTGGGTTTAACACCAGGTCTTTGCAGAACAGTGGGCAGAAGTGCAGCCTGGAAGTTTGCTTTGCAAGGTGCTGAGCTGCTTTCCTGGTGCTGGTTTGACTTGTCAGTGCCTTGTAGATGTGAAAGCTGCTGGGATGGCTTCTGTTAGCCCAATAACTCAGGAGCAGGCTAGTTTCCTCATCATTGTCTTTTCATATGGGATTTTCTCATGGATTAAATATCACAGGGAATCACAGCTGGCCTTTCATTTGTTTTCCACTGCAGGGCTGCGTGTTGGATGTAGCAATGGCTGAAACACATGCATGCTGTATGGGCATTTCCCCCAAATGCTTAGACTGTAAAAGAGCATTGAAAAGATCATAAATCTATCCTATGCTACATAAATAAAAATAGATATGTCAAAATGTTTTGAACAGTTATAATCAAAAATCACCTTAATACAATTTTCCTCCCAAATTTTTCTTTCTTCAAACAAAGAAAAACAGTTGCTCTTCAAGATTTATTTTCTTTCTAAACTTCTTCAGAAGCAAAGAATATTGTGAGTAGAGGGTGAAGTAGAGAAAAAGTGGAGAACGTTACCACATGAGAAAAGTAAGAATTTTAATTTTAAAATATTGGAAAAAAGCCAGCTAATCAAACTCTTTAGAAAATAAAGAGAGCAGAAGCTTTATTACTATTATTCATGGAATTTTTCTATTTTTCTTAATAAACTGAACAAACCTTACACATTACCTTAGCATAACTTTTCATTGCATATAATATGATTGCACATAAGATGGTTACTGTTAGTTATACTTTTAACAATATTGAGTTGTTCTTATGCAGGTTATTTAGCTAAATATATCAAAGACCTTAAAGGTTTTCCCCAGGTCTTTTCCAGCCTGCCCTTTAGGAAGACAACCTACCCAAAAAGCAAATTGTTTCCTCTTAAGCAAGGAAGGATTGAGATCTGGTGAATGGGGCTCAGGGGGCTTGCTCTGCTCCCCAGCCTCAGGAATTGCAAGTCCAGGAATAAAAGAGTGAAGGTCTGAGGTGCCTTGAGTGCTTATCTTGGTAAAGTGCTCAGCTACCTCCACGCATGGGGAAGGAGCAGTAAACCACATCACTGGGGATTTACTCTTCAGGTGCCTGGCTGGGAAGGTCCAATACTTGTAAAACATCTCTTGCACCTCTCTGGAGATATATGGCACAGTCATTCTGGATGTTAAAAGTTTGTTTAGCTCGCTAATGGATCTTTAACACTGGTGGACAGTGCCTGCCTGAAGGCACATGCATGCAGATGCCTCTAATCCTTATTTTCCCCAGAAACAGGAGTAGATTTCTTCCACTTTTGTTTGTGGAGATGTTGATCAGCTGTTATAAACAACAGTGAGGAGAAAGAAGGACCCTAAAGGATTGCATTGGGGTCTCTTATGGAATGGCCCACAGAGCTGTAAGATGCCAACAGAGGGCTTCAAGGCTTATTAAGTAGATCTGTAAAATTAAATAGAGAAAAAAAAAAGTGTGATTGCAAGATATTCTCTCTCTGAGGAACAAGGATTTATATATTTCTCTTCTTCTTCTTGGGGAAAGTTTGCTTGGACTTTCTTCTGCTCTGGAAAGGTGCAGAGAAGAAGGAATTGCAGAGCTCAGGGATCCCAAGAGTGCACAAGACTTGAGCTCATGAAGGAGCTACTTCTGTCTATGACTATATTTGTGTTACTAATCTGTCTGTTAGTAATAAGGACAAAATGTAGCAGGAAAAAAAGAAAGGATAACTTTATCAGTGAATGTTTTTCTATCTGTTGCTGTCTGAAGCAAGTAAAGCAGCTCTGAAATTTAGAGGTCTGTTATACAGATTAACCAGATAACATTTCTTCTCCCTTTTCCCATATGTGCCTGGTGTATTTCTCTTGTTGCTGGTAATGTGGCATATAATGTAACAAGAAGGTGTGCTGCAGAATTTGTTTGTTGGCCACCTTCAGGAGAACATAATAAGCATAACAAAGACAGTAGAACATGACACACAGCTTTCTGCACGCCGTTGTGTTGATCCAGCATCTGTCAGTTTCTGAGAAATTAAAGCCAAGCACCAGAATTTGAATTGGGGCTCAAAACTACAGCAAAAGACATGATTTTGGGTCTCATTGTGCTCAGCAGGGGTCACGCTCCACAGCAGACGTACCAGAGGGAAAAGAAAACAGATGTAGGTATGGAGAGACTCAAATCTCTGCACAGTGAAGCTGCTCCACATCACTGGTGTTACATGGTGTTATATATGGTATTAGAACAACATTCTGGGGGGTGTTGTAGTTCAGTTGTTATTAGTAAGTGTCATTGTGTGCTGATTGCAAGCACTCAAGTGTTCAGAAGGGGGAATCAAGGATACCAAATGGGGAAAAACAATACACAGGAGTCTAATATCCTTAAGAGGATAAATTATCTTTTCCTTGAGAAAGCAGAAAATGTTAATGGCTAAGTCTGCCGAGACATTTTCTAATAGAAGTAAATAAAGATGCAAAAGATCATTCCAGTCCTTTAATGTGCAATTATAAAATATCACTTCTTACTGATCTTGGCATGACAAACTGATTGACTCACTGTAGAACATTCCAGTGAGTTTATGGCTGGTGAATCAGGGGAAAGGTTATTTTTGGTTTTTAAAAGATTAGAAATGAGACAGCAATGAGCTGGTAAGCATGTGCCATTTGGGAGTCTTCTTGGGAGTTACTAGGGCTTGGTTTGTCATTGTTTGTGAAACCATATGTGCAGCCAGTACAGATTGTAACCCAAGTGTCCTAGAGAGAGAGACCTGTGCTGTGGGGCTGCAGCCAACTCACTGCCAGCCATTTGGAGATCTTTGGATATAACAAACACACCTTCTACCAGGGCAGCCTTTCCACCACAGTGGAAAGCCTTTCGTAGGTCTCTCCACACATCAAGTAAAAAATCAACTTTTGAACAACTTTGGCTTATGCACCTTCCTCTTCAGCTGTTTCAGCAAGGCTGTGGCCAGGCTGGTGAGAGGCTCCTGTATTCCCCTAGTCCCAGGTAGATGAGATGGCCTCTGGAGCTTTGGAACAAATCTGATGTGCACCTCACAGCAAGCTGCTGGCTGTGTCACCCTCCTCTGGTAGTTGTTTGGAACACACTTTTCCATGAGCATGGAAATTCCACTGTCAGGATAAGCACAGCCCAGAAGTGTAAAACATTTACTGACTAGAGAAGACACAAAAACAGGATCAGCACCCTACCAGGCTGAAAATGAGTTTTCTCAATGCTTGCTGCAAGACATAAGAGAGTCTCTGAGAAGTAAGCAGGGAAAAGCTCAGCAGCTGGTCTGAACCAGAGAGGGACTACAGCAGGGCAGGCATACAGGCCAGGGCGGCCCAAAGGTGGAGCTTCAGATATGGCTGCATGTTTTAATCCTGGGTCTAGAGCTCAAACTGACCATGCTGTACTCATGGGAATGCTGAGGCATGTGCTAAGTTCTCCCAGGAGAACCTGCTGGGTCTACCACCTGCTGGAGGGTTGATGCAGCAGGTCAAGATGATTTATTATATGTAAAATAAAGTTCCAGATTTTATACTATTAAAAATTCAACCTTAAATGGAGCAAAGTGGCTGAGGTTTTTGTGTGCCATATTGTCACTCCAATAAGAAGGTGAATTCATATGTTTTTGCTGTAAGATGTCAGTAATCTGTTCCTGGGCAGGGAAAATTGGCAAAGGTTACAGGGGGCAAGATTTGCACAGTAGTTTTTTCAGTTTTGTCTAATAAGCCCCTTTCCCTTTTCACCCCACTGAAACTATGTCAAACATGGACAAATAATGGGGTGGCACAAGAAACCCCAAACCACTGATTGTCCTGGAAGATGTAGGTTTTGAAGACAAGAAGTGAGAATTTGACAGATTCCATCAGCTTGACTGAATAATATTTAGTATGAATTACCAACAGTTTTAAATGTGCTGTCACAGCCTCTTAGCCCTGTGTCAGGTAACACAAACCTTGTGACCACCTCAGAGCTTCTGAACAGCAGAACAAGGACTCACGAAACGGAAAGAGCTTGAGGGAAGGGGCAGAATTGTGTGAAAAGCATTTATGAAGCAGAAACTCTCCTAAGGAGGTTGCTAATGTTAGAAAACCTCTCTGCAGTCTCTGAGGGACTGTACAAATGTTCGTACTAGTTGCTTGTCTGTTTTGATTCCTAAACGCTATTTAACCACGCAGTCTGGGGACTGCAAGCCTTATGTGTTGCATTTTTCTCTGGGATGCTTTTCCTTGTTGCAAGGAAGACCTCTGGAGCCGTTTAGCTCCTAGAGCAGTGTAAATCAGAAAAGATCAGACTGGAGCACACCTGGCTTCTTCTGGAAATTTGTGTAATGGTCATAACTCTGATAAAAAATTGCAAATGATCCTGTAGCTGCTTTTTCTCTGGAGGAGTGTCATGTAAGGGACTTTTTAAAAGAGTAAGTACAATCCAGATTGCTCCTAAAGTGAATGTTAAAATAGCAGACGATTTCAAATCTGACCCAGTTTTGCAGTATGCAGAGTTTTTCAGGACTGGTTTGGTGATCCAGGCTTGATTTGAATTTTATTTTAGTTTACTTAAAATGTTCAAATGCAAAGGAAAGAAAAAAGGAAAAGAAAGGTTGTAATGTACTCAGTCTGATGCTGATCAGCAAGATAAATTCTATTTTCAGCAAACTGTACACAATATATTCCTGCACCATCAGAAGATAGTTGAGATATCTGGCTGTAAATGTAGTTCTGTATGTTCTTCATGCATTGAATGAGGAGGTTTTTCCCACAGCCTTTCATCTGCATAGCTTTTTGAAAGCAGATTGTCACATCCTGCAATGAAAGAGCTAAGGTAAATGGAATATGAGGCTGAGCAGATGTCCAAGAAGGATGTTGGTGACAGCAAGGCAAGGCTTGGGATAATACAGGAAATTTGGTGTCAGAGCAGCTTGAAAAAGAAAGGAAAAAGGGCAGTGCTATTTCAGGGTCAGGTAGTTCTCTGTGAGGGCTGTGTCCAGAAGAGGAATGTGTGGGAGAGGTAGAGAAATGTGTGGAAAATACCAGAACTGCTTTGTGAGCTGAGCTGGCCTGTGGTGAGGCTGACAGGGATCCAAGCTGCAGTGAGGAGCTCTTCTCTTGAGTGTCACTGACAAAGCAGTTTGATGTTCCATGGCATGTCCAAGGTACCTACTCACATCACCTCTTTCCATTCAGAAGCCTGTCAGAAATGCTGTGTTGGACTGTGCCTAAAATGTTTCATATGTCTCGAATCCAGTGTGCTCAGTCTGAACCTTCAGTTGGCAGCACAGCCTGAAACCAAGTTTAATGCCTGTCAGAGTTTAATATGACCCAAGTAAATAACCTCCTGGCTTGTGTGGAGTTTTCTTGTCTCATGGATGCTGTGAACATTCAGAGAAGCTGTAACCCATTTGGAGGTTCCCATGACCAAGGTTCTGACCATGATATATTTCCTCTGAGAAAAGCTAAAACTTGTTTTTTTTTTTTTCAAACTAGGTACTTACAGTAGGATACTAAATTCACATCTCAGTGCCCTTGATCCATATCCCCATTCTAACTTGCTTTTGTGGAAGGCTGTATTTTGATAAAAACTAAAGTTAACCAAATAAGCTGCCTAAATCTGTATTTAGATGGCAAATTTTAGGCAATGAGGAGTAAATAACCAGTTTTAAAGCTTAATGTGACCTTGAACTGCTTAAAAAGATGTGTTTAGACTTTTTAGTTGAATAATACCTAAGCAGCACCCTTCTAAAGTCTCTTTATGTAACCTCCTTGCAAGAGTGCTGCTCCTTGCTTGCCCATAACCCCATTGCTAAAATCACTAGTGTGACATCACTACTTGAGAATGATATAAGTCTTTGGATTAATGGTGATCCACGTGAAGAGCACTGCCACCAGAAGGGTAGATAATTATCTGTTTCATTGCATTATACCAACACAAACAAATACTTTTTGGCTACTGAAATGCTATCAAGTGTGGATCATTAGTTTATGTAGTGTTTATGAGATCACCACAAATACCAATTAGTATGGCTGATGAAGAGGACATTATCTGTGGAACAGTGTTTGCCACCCCTATTCACAATCCATAATGGTCTAATCAGTCAGTCTGAAGTGCTGTGAATAAAGGAGCAGATCCTGGTTCTGTTTCAATGGGTTTGTATTGTTTTCAGAGTTGCATAGCACTATCACAGTTAATGGAGCTGCACCAATTTACACTGGTTGAAGAACTGGTAAATGCAATGGAGGAGAAATAGGTACTTTAAAGTTCTTCTGCTGTTGTCCTGACACTGGCTTAATGTTTCTTGGTATGAGAATGTCAGCCATGAATATGCAAGTTAAGGTCAGGCAATGGCCAGAAGAGCAGATGTACAGGTTTTGGCAATTTCACTGGTTCTTCTTCAAATGTGATTTCCAGATGTAATCCCTTTGCTTTAATTCTTTCGAGAGCTATTTCGAGAAGTTTTAAAAGTATTTCATTATTTTAGTTTTTCTGGTTCCAGTAGATAAAACCAGTCCACCTTTACAAAGAGTACATTGTAATATCTGACTGTTGTGGCAAAGTGCTGCAGCTTTATTTTTATTGCCTTTTCTAAAACTGGTATAAACCACAGAAACTGAAAAGCCTTCTTGGGAGAGGGGGTGATAAAGATAAAAGAAAGCAGCATTTAGTTTTCTCTCCAACCAGTTCCAAATGTGCCACTGTGCCTATTACATCCCATAAACACCAGGGCAAAAGCACCAGCTGCTCATTACTCTCAGAGGAAATGCTATTTCCTCTCATTTTGGCACCAACTACCCCCCAAAAGGAAAACAGGCCTAGTGAACTGCAGCTAAACATGAAGTCTTTGTAATGGTGCTATATATAAACAATGTGAGGTGATATGTCTCTTCTGACAGCCAATCGCTATAAAAATATAAAATGCAAAGATGTGCTGAACCAAAGGGTGTAAAAAGTGTTTGTATATGAATGTGTTCCTGAAAGGAATTTCCCCAAGCTCAGCCATAACTGTGACTCATTGGGTGGCTGGGATGCAGACAGGCAGGGAACTAAGCACCCTTAATATGTTAATGCCACTCGGAGGTCTCCTGCTAATGCCAGTTAGAGAGCAAAATCTATTTAAAAAATAGAATCAGCTGAAAAGCACTATGTGCTGCTTTACGTTAAATTGGAGGCACGTTGAAACATCATTAATATTTGAGATGCTCTTTGATTTAAAACACTCATTAGTGCTTCCCAAGTATTGGAAAGCAAACCAGAGGGAGAATCAGCACTCTCTTAGGCGAGGACTCCTGAGGATCTTTGAGTTGTTGCTCATCCAAACACCAGCCGAAAGCAGCTAGAATCCATCCCACACCAGTATAATCCATTTTTATTAGATAAATTAAAAAGGTGAACGTTCTAAGCTTTTTGTTGTTCAAGGACCACAGCTGTTGCCTGCTGCTTTCATAGTTGACTGCAATTCCCCATGACTGCTTTTGCCATCACCTCTTTTCCCAGCTTGGTCTGCCCAGGAAGATCTGAAGTACAGGTCTGGAAAGAAAAAGAGAAAATCCAGCAATTTCTCTGGTGCCAGTTGATAAATAGGAGAGATTGGCATTTGCTAATGAAAGGCTCAGGGAATAAAAGTAGTAGAGCAAGGAGGATATATCAGTGAAAGGTCTTTTACAGAATAATGTGCTTGTGGGCTGGGAAGAGAAGGCTCTGAGTGACTAAGGGCATGAACACAGACTGGGAAGGAAAGGTGTCAACACAGGCTAAGATAAATACAACTGGAATTTAATTTAAGAGGCATTACCTCTATGGCACTTAGATTTTATTGTTCTGAGGCGTGGGTGGACGCTAGAAGGCAAACCTCAAACTTAAAAACTAAAATGTCAAATCAAATGAACAGGATGGACCAATTTGTGGCAGTTTCTGTGAAGTCTGCTGCCTTTCCATACTGGGGGAGGGAAAAGTGGGAAAAAAGAGTCAAATCACAGTTGTTACTTGCTAATAATCCAAGTAACCCATCTAAAAGATTGTGAAAACAATAGCAGATGCTAGTAGATAGAAATTAAAGCACATTCAACTCAGAATGCAAATAGTTCTGAGACCGTAAGGTTTCCCTAAAGCTCTGGCAAACATTTGGCTGGATTGATATTTTGGGCACTGATCTGCATAGCATCTGATTGTGAGCTGAATATGAGCAATGCATAAAGGCAGATTTTTACTGAAGAAAAAAAGGCTGCCTATTGCCTTCTGCGAGGCTGAGAGATGAGTTATAAAAAGCCTTATGGCACTCTGCCTCGATTTCTGGCAGCGTGTGGAGCCTCCAGCCCCACCTTCCATCCCAGAGCAGCATAGTGCAGTGGATGAGCTGCTCTCCAGCCTCTCAGCCTGTCCAACCCAGCCCTTGGAGCACAGTGCCAAAGGCCCTGGGTCAGGCCAGTAGCTGATGTAAACCAGAATAATCCCAATTCCCGTCAGCCTGAAAGTTTTACTCTGCCAAAGCACACATTGGCTTTTGGATCTGGGGCTGTCAGGAAAATAGTGGAAAATTCTGATATTGCCAGTTTTGCTTTTCTTCCTCTCTCTCTCGATTTACTGTAGCACATCAATGAAAGACTGGAATGAGTTCAACACTTACATTTTGAATAGCAGTAGAAGTAGCTCCAATTTTTGGCAGTCATAAAGGCTGTGGTTTAGTAAGTTGTTGGGTTTGTGTTACAGAACTAACTTCTCTTCTGTCTAGTGGATACAGAGAGCATGGGCACATTTAGTGTCTTGAATGAACGTGTGTCCTTCTCCCTGGGTCACAGCCCTTCAAGAAACATCTCAGTGTCACACTTGATTCTGATTTCCTTGACCTTGTGCTGCTGCTTATGCCATGTTTAGCTTATACTGTATGAAAGTCCCTTTGAAAAGATTCCTGTTTCTTCTAATTAGAAATATGATAGTATAAATAACAACTTTGTATTGTCTTGATGTTTATAGGGTGATGATATCAAATACACAGTTGAACCTTTATTCTCAGAAAACTGCACTGCTAGAGCTCAGTGCCTATTTTTTTCTTGTTGTCTTTAAAAATGTGCTCAATTTTAATAAAAATGGTTCATACAACAATATTAATGTTGGAAATGTTAAAATATATAGCTTTTAAAATCAAAGTAACAAAACAGGTTAGACTCCCAAAATTTAATTGGAAAAACTATCAAGATTTTATCCGCAATATAGGAGATGTTGCAGTTTTTGTAAAAATTAAAATATCATTAAATATTTCAGGTAATCCTAATACTGTTTTTTGAGACTTATGTTAAAAGGTTTGGATTAAAAACAGAGCCTGTATTCACTGCTAATTATCCATGTACTGTGTCTGGTGCAATTTGTGTCAAAAGCCACTCAAACATCCAGCAACATTATGGCCTTATTGCCTAAGTACAAGAGACTGAAGAAGCAGGGAGTTAAATTCTCCTGTCTGATGTAAGAAAGTGTTTCCTAGCACTGAAATCCAGTGACATGGAAAGCCAGAGAGGCTTTCATTGCAGCTAATGGCAGTGTACCTATCCTGTGAGTAATTACCAGGCTCTGGTCTTCGGTGCTTCTCTGCTCATGAGACTAATGTTTATTCAGAACAATAAATATAAGGTCCATGACACTTTTAAAGTAATGTTCAGATGTGTCTGTGTAACCATGGATGAGTGGTGCTAGTAGTTTTATGCTTTAGTAAACATATTTGACTCTCTGAGTGCTCCAGGGACAGTAGTGGAGTGTGGCAGATGCTGGAAAAGCTGTAATGATTTGCAATTTTGGATGAACTTGTGCTAATAGAGAGTGTAATGACAAGGTAGCAGGATCAGCTTTCACTGACTTCTTTTTTCTGCTTTATGCAGAATATTAATGATTCATTTAGCATTGATCTGTACAGATTCAGAGCACAGATTTGTATCTATAATCTAGGAGATTGATTAATTTTTATATCTTCATGCTAAGTAAATCTTACTAGTGCTCACAGCTGCCTCTGCGTAGTTAATGACCCTGAATAAATTCCATTATAATTCCTGGATGATGCAAAGGTTTTTCATGGTCAGGAACTGAAACCCTGCCCACCACCAGCCATCAGCCCAGGTGCAAATGAGCACTCTTAGCCCTAGACTGAGTAACTTCCACAAGGTGTTGAACATTATCAGCTACCAGATACCTGAAATGGGAATTTAATGCTTTCATTTTCCCAGAAGCAGGGCTAGTTTTTTCCCAGTCGTGTGCAACACTCATGAATGCCTGCTTAGCAGGATTTTTTAACATTTGCCAGCTTTATAAGAATCCCTGTCAAAGTCAACATTACTGATCATACACAAAGTTCTTAGCCTGATTTTTAAACTTTTGCCAAATCCAGACTTGTGTTTTCAGTTTTGCCCAAAAGGAATAATTGAATTTATTTCTCTCAGTGTGTGATGATTTTGGAAACTTTGTTCTTCTGACATGATAAAAGTACTTTTACTTGAAGTTATTATTTCATCTGCCCTGAGCCAGACACAGAAGGCTGGAAGAAATGTTTACTTATTTTTTGTCACGGGTGAACAGGAACATTTTTACAGGGGTTTATTTAAGGCACTTTCAATTTACAGGTAAAAGGATTGTTTATTTATTTGAAATTTTAGATACTTAACAATCAGACCCAGTAAAGTAAGGAAATGACTGGATTTTGGAAAACAGGAAATGACTATGGCTTTTGGAAACCAGTAAGCATAACATGATACTGATAGAATGGGAGAAAGATTTGTATTTAATCAATTTGATCAAATTTAACCTTTACAAAATTGAGCTTTGCCTGCATAAGTCATGCATACACCTGCTGTGCAAAAGGAGGAAATCTTCTGTATCTAGGAGACTACAGCCAGCTAATCAACTTTAACAGTATATTATTTTCATGTTTTAAAATTTTTTTCCTATCTAAATCCTAGGGCCTCACTAACAAGAACACAGAGTACCTGTGGTGCCTTTTGATTTACAAGCTTCTAGGTTTGGTCCATGGCTCAAATTTATCTTGTTCACAACTGCATGAGCAATGTGAAATTTAGAGTTGCTATCACAAATGTATAATAGAAGAAGTAGCTGAATTTTTCCCTTTAGTGATAAGATTAAAACAAAATAAAGATGGTGGCAGTCAAATAAAAAAAGGAATAATAAATGTGTTTCCTTTTGTGTTATAAAAGAATAGTCTTCAGGTGCTAGGACTGTATTTAGGGCCAGGTTTAGGTCTCAGTTTCACATTGTCTAGCACCTGACTCTACAGCAGGAGCTGCTGATGTCAGTGGCACCATCTGTAGAGTAAGAAGTTACTCAGTGTGATCAAAGATGTAGAAACAAGATCTCTATAATTTCAAAATGTTTCCCCATCTGGAGTTGCTGTCATAAGTACTCTGCTGGAAGACTCTGGTAGTTTTTCCTACCCAAAGGGTGGAGTCTCCAAGTCTTGTGTGCAATAGTGACGCTGGACTGGGGTAGCAGTTCTGTGATGGCTGTTAAAGGTATTCCCAGTGCATAAAAAACTGCTTTAAGTTAATGGCATAATCTTATTACACCCAAACCCTATACATTTCTAGAATAACCTAAATGAGAAACTTAAAAGTAGACAGAGACAATATCAACTTATTGATTAAATGCTAAAGTAAATACTGTGGGTGTTTTTTTCAGAATAATTTCAGTGAAAATGCAAGCCAATCTTTAAAGAAAATAGAGAATATTGAAAGAGGGAGAGAGGAGATTAAATTTTCATTTGGGGTGGATTTTTCTTTAAAATAAAAAATGGTCTAGACAGCTCCAAGTTACACAGGTAGCTTGGCTAGTATGAATAACCACTGGTGGGGAGTCAGCAAGGCACTTCAGGAAGCCTGGATATGTTTATTTTTATCCTGAGATTGCACAGAGAAGGGAGAAGAACTCTTTTTCTGTATCTGGAGTATCTCACTGGTGAATTCCCTTCTGCTCCTTGGGCTGATTTTGCTGGCTGTGTAGACAGATCTCTTTCTTTGTTTACTTCTCTAGGAACACCCCCCAAGCAAGTAAATGAAAGCCATTTACTATTTCATAACTCACCTGAGTATCAGTATTTTTCATGTAATGTTTGTCCTGCACTGGCTCATTAATATATGCTGTAGTGCTTTACAAAAAAAAAGTGGAGACATTCCTCTATTTGACACATCTAAGTGGGTAAATGATGCATTGACTAGACAGAAATGGAATTCTGATTTATCACTCCTTTACCTAAATTTACTCTTTAATTCTCTGCTGCAGTCATTGCCTTATCTCTGCTTGGGAGATTCCAAACCATATATTAAAAAAAAGGAAAAAAAAAGAGCAGAACAGACCTTTCACAGATGAATTTTTTACTGTTTTACTAAAAGTCAGAACCCAAATACTTTGATGTCTGAACACATTGTGAACTTTTTTCTCCTGTGCTTTTCATGTTACTAGAACTAGAAAGGATACATTAAATATTGGAGCTCCTCTGATAGTCCAAAAGCACCACCAGTATCTTACAGAAAATCTATTCTTACTGGATTTCAAATAACCTGATCTAAATACATGTTTAAACCATGAGTGCTTATTCAGAATGAAACAATGCTTCCTTGCTCCATCTTATGAGGAGTCTCAGCTTAAACCAGTTTGAGCCATTAGAAGTTCAACATTAAAGCAAAATTGAATTAACTGGGGACAGTTAGTTTTTCTTTTTGGAGACTTCTCTGTCTATAAACTCTTAAAAATGCCTCAGAAGGCTTTGGAGTTCATATACAGGCAAATAACAGGATTAGTGTGTGGATGAGTTTGGGGGTTTTGCATGGCAATTGCTTCTCCCCTTAACTTTTTCACCTTGCCTAGAAAAACACTTGAAAAACAACAGGTTCTTGAGCATTTTTGGGGCTTTTTTGGTTTTGTTTTTTTAAAACATGAGAAACCAACCACAAGACTTTTGTTAGTTTGCTTTCCTCACAAACAGAACCAGCCTTAAAGCCACTCTTCATCATTAATAAATCAAATAAACTAGGAAAACTCCTCAGGGCCTACAGCAACCTCCTGTAGCTCATTTCCCTAACACCAAGTAGATCTATCATTAATATATTGTCTAAAATTAATAGCCTTGATAGAAGCAACAAGAGCTATGGCTGAGGAACAGAAAAATGAGATATACTGACAGTCTGATCTAATTGCCATCAAAGCCAGGGAGCAAAGCAGAAATTCACAGAGTGTGCAGAAAGGTAGGGCTGCTGTATCAGAAGGTATGTGTTTGAAGGGGGAAAAGGTTTGTCAGTGAAATCTCACTGAAGTGAAAGATCTCTGTTGCTCTTACCTTCACTGCAATTATACTCTATGGCAGAGATGAATCAGGGCTGCCATACTGCCTCTTCCATGATTTACTTTTAGATTCTTTATTGGTTTTTTGTACAGAAAGTCACAGTAAAGCAAAATTATTTCCTAATGTTTAAATCTGGCTAGTGTTCAGAGTCAGCAAGCAATGTGTGATGCCTGTGCAACAGCTGGAACATCTCTTGCTGTGCCTTGCCATGACTGCCAGCAAAACCTGTGTGCTGGGAATCCTGCTCACCTGTGAGGTGATGCTGGGGGAGGATGGCCTGCCATAAACTGCAGCTTGCTCAGCTCTCCAGCAGAATATTTCTCCATTGAAACTCTGTCATAAACCCAGCATTTTCAAGAGGAGAGTTTGGATTTTGCACTTTGGTTTTGCCTGTAAGTGTGTAGGATGGGGGAAGCTGGGCAAAGGCACCTCTAGTCCCCTCCAGCCTCTTCCTGGGAGCTCCAGCTCAGAACTCCTAGTGTGGTTATAGCTCTGTTCACTTTGAGCTTGGTGACTTGGTGGTCTCTTTATCCCATGATTATATAATATTTAGATTTAAAAAAAAAATAAAAAATCAGTATTTCAGGGTTTTCCACAGCGGTCCAATAGTTTCAGAAGTTTGACACTGCATTTTTCATTCATCTTCTAAATAAAAGTCGAGGTTTTAGTGCCCAATGGAATAGGAATTCTGGGTGTAAATCAGATCAGCTGTAGAGTTGGTATTGCCTCTGTAGGCTATTGAGAAAAGTGAGATGTTTTCCATTCACTGTGCTAATTAAAGCATTTTCATTCATGCATGTAGATTCAGCATTATTGCTACCCTTGCTTGGCACTGTAGTACAGAGTGTGTTATTGCTGATCAGATGACTGGTTTGCAATTCATAAAATAATTTATGAAACAGTTCAGATCTCTTGAGCCTGAAGCTTGGTGTTAGAAGTAACTTTAACCTAACTAGAGTAGCTGGGTGCTTTCAAGGCAGAAAACTCTGAAATCCTCAGGTTTCATTATAAAAAGAAATATTTTTTCTCATTCAGCTGTCCTGTTAGTGTGTTTGGTGGTCTGTGACTTGTGAGGAATGATGGCGATAGCATAACAAAATTTGTGACTGGTTTGAGTAAATTTTTAGGCCACATAAGATATTGCAGAAATGATAGAATGCTAAAAAGACAAAATAAAGCATCATCTAATGGCTGACTACATATGATATCTGTATACATTGAAATGTCATTTTGGGTACACAGCAATTTGTGGAACAAGCAGATCAAGGCATCTGGAATAGCATTTTTTGAAAATAAAATGCACTACAAGAATTTGACAGTGTTTTACACTGTCATTTTAAATTATGTTTTAGCAGTGTCAGTTTGCACTTCAATTTTGAATATTATTTATTAATTTAGTGTCATTATTGCATATGGTGAACGAATTTTACTTTGAAATGAAAATCAAAAACTTATATTTCAAATCTGTTCTTAAAATATTCTTTTTTTTCTTAACACAGATTCTTTCTTGTTGTTTTCGCTCTGTCTACACTGATGTGATGAGGTAAAAAGCTCATTTCTTTCCAAATGAATATATAATGATGCTAGTACTAAAACAGTTAACTGGATAGCTGATATTTACAAAAATCTTCAAATGTAATGACTTCAACTTCTTTGTTGAATATTCATTAAATATCCTTTTCTCATAGGGGTTATAAATCCTCTGAAATGCAATATATACACACTTTAAAATTTGACAGAAAATACTCGTATTTCTAAGATAAAGGGTTTTTTCTTCTTTAAGCACTCTCTCAAATCATATATAATCAGGAACATTGGCAACACTGCTGCTCAGAGAAGGACAGAGTGAACATCAAGAAATCCAAATGAATTCAATCCCATTAAATGTAATGGTGTGGTAAATCTCACTATACCATCTGCTGTAGAAGGCTGAGACACTATTGGAATTCCACATCTTATTTACATAGCAGATAAGAATGTGTTGGGAGATTTATATGGTGAATGAACACCCAGAGACAAAACTAAGTTTCTAGTCTGTACACATCTGGGGAACATCTACATCTGTAGAGCATTATACAAAAACTACTGTAAGTTAGCCTTTCTCTGAAAGGCCCTGCCACTTCATTCCAACATTACCCATTAAGGAAAAAAAAAACCCAGCACAAAGTAGTGAGAAAGTTCCTGCAAACACTGGTGGGAGCTGAGCTACTTCATCACAAGAAAACATAACCTCCCCTAATTTAGTACATATTTCCCAAAGAATTAGCATTGAACATCGGAACAAATAGGTTGTATCATATTTAAAACATCTGTGCTGTGAGTTCGGAAATGAACCTGTGGCAAAACATTAAGGAAAATATGCCACAGATTTATTTTTTCCCTCTCTTAAGCACTCAGGTTGACACTCTGCATTTTAACAATTCAAAGCTTTCATTTACTGAAACAGAGCTGAGCTGCAGCCCAGTTTTAAACCAGATATCACAGATGTAACTTGCACAATATATGAACTGCAGAGGAACAAAACACTGCACAGTAGCCTCCACCTGACATGCTCCTCTTTATCATTATATTTAATAAATCTTGAGCTTGCTTGGGAATGGCATGTCCTTTGTGCACATTGATTGTAAAACCCATCACTTGTCAATTCAGTTGAACATTAAAGTTCTAATACATCAAAAGTGCATAGGGGAGCTGACCTGGGCTAAGAAAGCATTTTATGCAGGAATATTAATAGAGTTCTTCTGCAGCTGCCTCATGTACTTCAGATTGGAAACCTCTGAACCAAAGCCAATTGACAGTAACATATTTGGAAAGGAAGATGCTTTTAAATTACCTCCTTTCCATTTAATCAGACAAGCAACCTCTGAATCCCAAGCCGTAGGTGAATGTTTAAGAGAACATTCTTTATATAGTTAGCTGAACCATGCCCAAGAGCACCCACTGACAGCTTTCCTATTACCAGAAGGACAATGAATCATGTGAACTTTGCTGACACACATGCTATAATAATTGTTACATTTTCCTTTAGAATATATCCTTGGGCTCGCTTTTGGCTTCACCTTAAAGGTGACAGCTTGTAAGCTACATAACCTAGCCTGCCACTAAATCATCAATAACAGTTCATAAAATATCCTGTGATAATTTAGCAGTGCATTGGTTCTGATCCTAATGGAATCAGACATCAGTAGTTATGCTATTTCCTCCTTGGATTCTGGATACTTCTATTGAACATTTGTTAAAACAGTTGTTCATCTACAGTGTACATATTCCTGCCAAGCCTCATGGAAATATTTCTATCCATTATTTTTTAACGTCAGCTCTCAGTAGAAGTTTGTCTTTTCTGTTTGGAATGCTATATAGACATCTTTGTTTCATAAAACAGACATAGTTATAAACATTAAAACAGACACATTTGTATTCCCTTTAGGATAATGGCAAAATTTTCCCAACAGCTTTCCAAGTAGGAACACACAAACAAGAACAAGTTCTGTATTTTTCTATGTCACAGCCCCATTAATTAAGTATTTTGTTTTCAAAAGCATATCTTAGGCAATCCACATTCATATCTACTTAATTTTTCTCCACTGAATGCTCTAAAAGGGATTTCTGGGCACCATAAGCATATTTTGGATGCTAAGGCAGTACTGATATTATGATTTTTATATTTTTGATATATATTTTGTTACATTGTTGAAAAGAAATCTTATTGAAGCGGTAAGTTTATTACTTGTTCCTTAATCATGGTAAACATTTGTCAGTAGAACCAGTGACAATAATTTCAGCAGAGACATCAATGGATTTTAGGCAGTACTTGCTATGTGGTACCCATTTTGTCCTGGATTCACTTGTGGGGTTTTTTCCCAGCTTGGCAGAGTCGTGGTGGGAGTTGGAGGTTGGGGTACAGCCTGCAGGGCCCCTCATGTCCCTGCCACACCTGGCCCATGGCAGGGGGGATGTCTCTGCCTCTCCCTGCAGGCTGTGCCCCAGAGCAGGGAGCGCCTGGGCTCCGGGGTGTCCCTGGGCAGGGCAGGTGCCACCCAGGGAGCTGCAGGGCTGTCACCAGCTGCCACCAACCCCAGCAGAGCAGGCACGAGAGCTGACTGAGGGCTCCACACAGGACTTCCCTGTGGGTTTATGCAGCTGGTTTAACCAGGGAACTTCTGGTTTGAGCTGATTTACCAGTGAACCCATCGAGCTGGCCTGCTTGCGCAGTCAATAAGCTGGAGCAGCTCTCTCCCTTCTATGGTTTTACGGCCCTAGATGTCTAAAAATGATTAATATTAAATCCCTTCTTCACATTTAGAAAAGCTGGGGTTTGCCTCATAAAATGATTGTAGTTAAAGACAGTGGCGTTGTCAGATACCAGTTCTATAGATAACACTTTGGATTTCTTACTGTGCAGATTATTCTCTGAATTAATTTCTGCATAATTTTATGAATTCCTGTAATAATTTATTTTTGAAGTTGCTGTTTTATTTTAATTTTAAAATAAAATAGAATATTTAAAAAATATAAATATAAATACTATATTTTATTTTACTATGACAAAAAGTTACAATAGAATGCACAAGTTGTAACTACTTTGATTGATCCCATTCTGTCCCAATTATATCTTTCTAAGGCAGCATCATTTCTAGGTCTGCCCAAAAAGGAAAAGGCCATGGCTTACAAAAATGTTTCTCTTGGCCATCTCCAAGAGCTCTGTGGATACCCTGTATGGGGCTGCAGGTGCAGTGGGGGCATGGAATGATTGGAATATGGCTCCTTGTGGCTGCTGTGAGGTTTGAGGCCTCCACAGTTTAATCCTGAGAGAATATGTTACCTTTTCCTTCTGCATGTCCCTGAAAGGTCTTCCAAGAAAAATCCCCACATCTTTCTTGATTTCTCCAAATCTCAGGCTTCCACAAAAGCTTCAGTACCAGTGTTTTACCAGCCATTCAGGAATTTTTGATTTGCTGAGCCTGCACCCTGCCTTCTCAGAGAACTTTTTCACTCTGTGACCAAACTGTCTCAGCATCAGCAAACATCTCCTGCCTCTGTCCCTTGCCACTAGGCTGATTATCTTCAACCCTCTGATCTGCCACTTTCGCCTCCCCACACTCTGTCATTTCTCTTGTGTGAGCATCTTGTCTTCAGTTTTCCTTTATTTTGTCACAATCTGTTTCAGATCTTACATTTCCTCAACTTTGTCCTTGGGATAACTTACCAGATTTCATGTATTAATAGATATATATATATAAATAACTGTGTAAAGGCATGAATAAAGAGGTCTCATGGTAATTGCAGGACTTACTATGACCTCTTCTTTTCCAAAACTTTCCTATAGCCTTTTTTCTTTTGCTTTTTGCTTATGTTAGTTCGTACTAGGATTTGTCCTCTTTACCACATGAAGGTATGAAACACCTGATTTATTTGGCAATTCTATTTGAACAAAAATGGAAGAATCCCATGCAAATGTAGTTCTTGTATTCGCTTGAGCTGCCTCTCATTTCCTTAGCCAAAATGAAGAGAAATGGTTGAGCTGCCTTCTCTAGAAAATGTGTTAAGTCCCAATGAACATTGTGCAACAGGGAAACACAGGAGTTATGAAGCCTTTCCAAGACTGAACTCCTATTATTCCCTCTGAAGGGTCCATCACTGCCACTCTGGGCAAGGATTGCAAAGACTGCTTGAGAATTATGTAACTTTCTGCTTTATTTCTAAGACATGAATTTTTGCCTCTCTCTGGATCACTTTGCCCCTCTTATAAAAATGTCAATCCATTTCACACAGTCTTATCTTTTTTAGTCTACAGAATGATACTCATAATAAATGCAGTTATCATTTAGATAGAGGTTGTTCTGAACCCTTGATCACAGGTGGAATATTTTGATGTGTTTTGATAATATCCAGTATCTCTGTATTTCACAGATATTTTGTGATATTTTGATAATATGCCACTTATGCAATTGCAAGTTTTTCTCAAACATCAGTAAATGTTTATTTTGCAGGAGGAAAACCTGCCTTGTTGTTTTTAGTTCCTCTAATAAGAACAGTGGAAGCTACTGGACTGTGTAACTTCTCTTTCAAAGACAGAGCTGTTTTATTTACAAACACTCAGCATCACAGAGGTCTGAAAATATCAAGGTACTTTTTGGCAGGTTTAAACATGGGATTTAATTTACTTGATGACACTTCAGTCGCTGGTCTAACCCACTCACTGAGCTCACAAGGTTTAAGAAATCCAATACATCCACAGAAGTAGCACACTGAGCACACTAAAGAATCTGTGGAAAGACCTTAGTGCAAGGGGGGAAGAGAAGCAGACAGACAACAAACCATGTTTATACAGTTAGGAGATATACTATCTATGTTTTTTTAATTTTAATTTAGTTTGCAACTACTCATGTACTGGTTTTCCCAAATAGATTGTTTTGTGTGTGTGCAGGAAATAATGGTGACTACTCAAAATACTGACATTTTCACAAAAAAATGGTCAGGAAACATACATATCTAAATGTATTTATTCTTTATCAACAGATTTTTTGCTTTGTCTATTATATGAACACTGGAAAAATTACAAAAAGTCCTGTGATAGAACTGTGTACAAAGCAGTGAACCATAAGTCAAACCTAGTGTGAATCAGAATCCACTATGAGTTCAAGCTGTATTCACTCATACAGGTTACTTCTCATTTTTATAATTCTTATCTTTTTCTCTACAATCAAACTTATAGCTTTTGCTTTAGGTCAGCTAGAGGATGGCCTGTTTTTTATGCTTAACCCCACCTATCCAGAGCCATGGAAATAACACAGAAAATGCTATTTTCTGGTTTTGTGGCTGCAAAAAAATATCATTGTATGGTGCCGATGGTTCAGAGTTACCCTTTCAGAATGAGGGGAGGTTGGTGGTGCAGGTGGCCACAGGCTGCTGCTGCTGAAGCACAGGACCAGGAGCATTTGCAGCTCCACCCACCCCATAGGTGGGGTGGCTACTTTTTGAAGAGACAAATAGCATCACAGGTTTTGTAAGACAGACTGAGTCCTCTGAAGTGTTCTGTAGCTATTCTAATTGCTCAATGTGGCTGAAGATGCCTGTCAAGACATTGTCAGACTGTGGAGCAGCCAATAACCCTATTATGCTCTGGAATATTTTCAGATAGAAAACCTTATTTTTTCTAAAAAAAAGAGAAAACATAAATTCTTCAAAACCGATGCTGAGTGTAATCTTGCTTCTGAAAACAGCCAAAGCATAGTTTCTCCTACAGAGCAGAAGGCTACTCTTGTCCTCCTTACAGTCTCTCCATCCTAGTGAGGACAGTGACGTTAGCTCAGAAATGCCACTGTTGAGTGATTAAAATGTGTTTCAGGACATGAAATCTTTCTTTAGTTATTATTCCACAGATTTAGAAATGTTTTGTATGCCTATGAAAAATACAATGCCCTATTCTACCAAGCCAAGAAGCACAAAACTCCATTTTATTGATTGAGGGATGTCAGCAGTAAGCATATTAATACTTATTTATACTGTGTTTTTCCTATGGCATTCTGACATTAACTATGGTGGAAAAAATCTTAGGGCATTCCTAGTGAAATAGCACAAAATAAATCGAATTCTTAATGGAAGCTTAGATCTCACCAGAGCCCTTTTTTTAATCCAGAGATTTTAGCCATGCAGGATGGAGCCCATTAAGCAGAAGAGCAGTGAAACAATATTGCAGAACAGTGCATGTTTACTCATTAATGAGAAGTTCTCATAAAAAACTGGACGTTTCTTGCAGGGTGGAATCTTTTCATTCCTGGTTTTGGGAGGGAGGAAGACAGCGGAGAGGAGGGGGAGGAATCCTTTAATTGTTAGTGTAGGTTTTAAACTGACAAGCCTCAAAGGCAGAATACTGACTCTTTGATCTTAAAAGGGTTGTTAAAGGATGGTCTCACTTGTGTTTATTCAAATGTTTGCAGGTAAACGCTGATAATCTAAACTGAGTCAAAGCTGCAGAATTTAGCATAAGTAATTTGCATATCAAGAGCCTCAAAATAAACACCAATTCAGAGATCTTAAATGTTGTCAAAAACTAATCATGACTTGAAATTAACTTGGGGCTTGTCTATGTATGAAAGTCTGTGCTCAGGAAACTAAAACATCCATTGGCAACCAGAGGTCTGATAGATGTGCTTAATCCCCACTAAGAGGGCTCTGTGGTGGCTGCAGGTATCTGCAGTCACACACCTGGTGGCTTGGGGCACAGCCAGCCAGAGGGCAGCCTGGCAGGGCAAAGAGCTGGGCTGAGTGTCCTCCCCACCAGACCTGCTCCACTGGAGACATCCTTTGGAGACAACCTGTAGCTGATTCTAGTTAATAGCTGAAAGAAATGCTTTTAGTGAGTGCTCTTGTAGACAATTTGCATTTTCCTGTTTCTGGGCAGAGTTGTTGATTCTTGAGTTACTGGATTCCTGACAAGTTTTTTTTTACTCTTTGTAATTAGTTGTATCAAGTAAAAGTATCATAGTTTCTAAATTGCTTGATTGTCTTCAAAATCTATTTTTAGCACCTGGTTCCTGCTACTTGTTTTACAGCTAATGACTTCTTGGCATAATTTTGTGCCTTTTACTTGACAGAAGGAAGACATCCTTGAGGAGCACAGAGTGACCTGTTTGGAAGTACAGATCCTTCATACTTCCCCTCTGAGAGTCAATAAAAATTGTCTTTGTTTTGGAAGTCTTCTGCGTGCACAAATGCTGCAGCTGATAAAATGAGATACTAATCATTTATCAAGTCATGTCAACTGTACAACCCAACTAAATAATACAAGATTAAAGTTTCAGCCTCTTGATTCCCCCAGGGGAATGTTTAGGGTATCAGCAAGTATAAAAGAGACTAGGAAATTATTTCAATTTGTGCAAAAATTCGCAAACTGCTCCAGACTGATGGATACCTCTTTGTATGGGAAGAGCAGCTGATTGCAGTGCCACAAAGTTGGGTCAGCACTTCAGTCCTTCTCTTTGTGTACATTCCTGTGCATTCTCAATTTGCATCTTACATAGACAACAGGGATCTGTAAGACTAAGACCAGTTCTGTGCATTAGAATTGTATGTATGACAGACTCCCACAAAAGGAAAAATTAGGAGCAAGAAATGGATTTTGTCAGCTGGTTATTGCTTAATCAATTCCCTCTTCAGATGTTTGTCACCTACAAGATCTTTCTATTTTGATGTGCCTGAAGTTTGAGCTGCTGGCATTACAGGTTACTCTAAAGGGAATAAAAGTGGTGTGCTACCAATCAATATAGCAACTTAGTAAATCAGGAGTGTAGGTTTCAGTTCTCTAGAACTGGTCACCATGAAACGTAAGTGTCTACTGGATCAATCTATGGGTCTTCAGTTGAGATTTTCATAGGAAAATAGGCTTTACATAGTAAATTTGTTACCTTTTTAAGGACCTGAGTACTAAGAAGCATAACTGAAGTCCTTCCTTTATATCTAATTCCTTAGTTGAAGTTTGTTGTTAGTACAGTTACGTCAGGCCATAATTTGATCTGAAATTACTTAGAATAAGAAGGATTTTGAATAACAAATAGGCTGTTTTTATGGTAGGAAAGCGATTTTTGAGATTTTGTGAAAATTCTGTTTATTATCTTCCTGTCTCTGGAGGGTAGGTCTGCCAGGACCAGGGAGAAGCTGGAGTGCTAACAGAAACCCTCAGCACCTACCTAACACCAGCCCTGCCCTCTGATGACAGCACTAAATTCTGGCATTCAGAATGGTGTTGCCATAGTTCCCTGAGCTCAGCACCTGCAATCCAGCTGCCTCCCACTGCGATGACTCACTGACATTTCAACACCCTGCTTGGCCACCTTATTGACTCTACAACTTCCTGCCTTACTGCTTTATTCTCTGCCCACTTTCCCCAGTCCCACTCTACCCACCTTTTATTAGTCAGATGTCCGCAGCTCATCTGACTCCGAAACTTTAATTTGCTTTGTAGGATGCCTTACTATTGCTTTTCTCCTGCTCTCCCAACACCTTTTTGCTTCCCCATAACTCCTGTACACAGAACACACAGAGTGGTTTGAATATCTGGACATTACCCCAAGTTCTTCTACCTGTAAATAGTAACTAACCAACAAGCTGCCACACCTGGTCATTGGTGCTGCTTGACCTTGGGTCTAATCTTAGTAGGTTTCGAGTTACTTGAGCCTTGGGTCTAATCTTAGTGTTTCTTTATTTTTAATAAAGATGCTTATATTTTTGAAATTGAAGTCTATATGATAGTTTTTCACCAAAAAAGTGAGTATCGTTCTCAAGTTCAGCACAATTATGTGCAGTTGCTCACTGTGTACAAAAAAATGACCTTAGAAGTTGTTTTTTTTTCCTTAATTTGTGCTATTTTTTTAAATATACTTGTGCATATCTGGCGATCCCTTACTGTTTAAAGTTTATAAAAGCACAAAGTGAATAATTTCCTATTTCAAAATCTACATCATGCTTTCAAAGATTAGGGTAAAGCTTCCTGGAATGTTCACACTAACACCACAGGCCTTTTTATATCATAGCAAGTTAGGAGCTCCAACGAAAAGTAGAATTACTTTGGTGTATGGCTGAAGTAAGGCCAGACTGTGGGTAGCAGTGTCTGTGTGGCAGTGGAAAGGCTTTTATATTTACATGGGCTTCATCTGTATCACCAAGAGTGGTTATAGTGCAGAAATTTGTTTAGTTTTTTTCCTCATATGGAACTGTAGGCTTAATACATGATTCTAGAAAAACATGATTTTCTGACAGATTTATTTTACATACCACAGCACTGTAAATTTTATTTCAGCTCTAGTCTGATCCTATATTGCACCAAATCCCACTGGGAGATGATGAAAATCTCAAATTCTGATAGACCAAGAATTCTGAACACCTCAAGAAATTTTGCTTATGAGTCTTAATGGCACTTCTTGGGCTAAATACAAATGTGAGAAGAATATCAACAGCTAGTTGCTGGCTGTTCAGGCTCACTAAATATAAGTGAATTTACAGTGTCTGGACCTCAGAAGACTTAGTCCCAAGCACTAAGTCTCGGGGGATTTCAACAACAAAATCTTACACTTTTGATCCTGCCAGTATATATTATCTTAAATACATGAGTAAGTCAGCTGACTTAGCTGGTGCTGCTCAAACCCCCAAAGTTGATAGCATCGTTGTAGGATCACGGTCTTAACATGGGGGAGGAATATTTCTGTGGGGATTTCTCATTTCAGTTCAGGAGCATTGTAATTACAAGTCCTCGTGAGTGAAACTGACTGTACCACCAGGTTTATGGCATTGCTTCACTTCACAGTCACTGTCATAAACCCCAGATTAGTATGGGTCCACTGAGTATATTTTACACATTCTTTCCTAAGAATGAGTTTCTGATAAGCTAGTTTCTCTATATTTTTTTTTTCAATAACAGTTTTTGTTAAATGATTTCCAAATTTTAATGCCGAATATGAAAAGCTTTGAAAAGCCATAAAGTTTTAACAGACTCTAAATATAAAGTCAGTGAATAAATTGCTAGGGAGTCTGTGGTTTGATCCCAGGAAATCCTGATTAATAGCCTTTAGCTTCTTTTAGACCACCCTGACTACATTGTGAAAAACAGTTGACTTATTTTATTGCTATTTAGACTGTAATTCAAGCTACTAAATTTATAACTTTTTTTAGAAAACATTAAATGAAGACATAAGAATTTGTATTTTTTCATTTGAAACCATATGCTGAACACATTTCTTGCTCTATTTAGTTCAGTCCTGTTCAAATATAATTCTCTATCTTTGCTAAACACATGAAATCTATTTTTGGTATGAAAGGGGTCCAGTCAAAAACTAGTGTAATTACTGTGATAGTAATTGTATTTGTAATATTTCTATTGATTTTCATTGATCAGGACTTGCACATTTAAAAGTGAAACTAATTTACATGTGGAGCTTCCCCAAATAGCAAGTGGAAAATGAATATTGTAGGATAATTTGCCTGATAATAATTTTTTTTCTCTTTACTTAATGTGCAGTTTATATAAACAATATTTTAATAACATGGTAGCTGCACCTTGTTTGTTGTTTGTTATAATATCAATAAAAAAAAAAAGTACTTATTATTGGCCTAAATCTTGACATTATGAGAGAAGGACAAGGCATGGAGCTGAACTGGGTCCTTTTGTTTTAATGATTGTGAATCTTCAGTGGTGATCATCTTGCAGAAACTTAATTGCTCCGTGGACCAGATTTGCAGACACCTGAATGGTTGTTGATCCTGGCAGGGTCTGAACAAAGGTGGGAAACAAGGCCTGGGATGTGAAACTGCTGCTCAAAAAGGCTCTCTCTAAAAAGGGTGTTTTCAGTGCATGCACTGGCATCATGGGCACACAGAAAGGATGGTTTTTTCCCTTATTAAAAAGGGAACTCTTTTGGTCATAGTATTTGCAGTAATAATGGATGCAAAAGAAAAGAATTAATCTTCTACAATGCTAGCACAGAAGGCTGATTATTTACAAAATAATTTCCATAGTGTGCAAAATATAATGAATTTTGTTGAGTAAAAAAAGTACACTATATATATTTTTATAAACCTCTGATAGATTGGTAGCAATAAACAGAATAAATTTGCATTGTCTTTTCAATATGCTCAGATTTGCCTTTCTTTTCAAGAAGAAATAAATTATTTTCCACATAATAGAAAATTGAGTTTACTATTTCTAAAATGCTCCTAACATAGAAAAAGGAAACATATTTCAATATTAGTGCTTATCGCAGCATTTAAGGCAACACCATCCCCCCTCAAGCTTTCTACTCTCAAATATAAAAGGAAAAAATCCCATTGTTTTCCTAGGTTCACTTTGCTTCTAGTGATTGATGTAGAATTTTACTGCCATCCAATGGCAAGGACCTATTATAGCCTAAGTAAATGTCTAATGCTTTTTGATCAAATTGCAGTCTAGGGAATTTAACTTATGCTGTACACTTAGAACTTACATCAATACATCTCTGTTCCTTACACAGTGAGAAAGAAATATGACTACAGTTTCAATTTATTCTGTGTTTCCTAATTCAATTTCACTCTGAATTAGTAATATTATGGTACATAATTACCTAAATGAATAAATCAACCTAAGCTACTCACTAAAAAGAACATTAGTGTACAATATTAATTTTTGCCTGTACCTTGTCATGTTAGTTTAAAAGATTACTTTTGAGCATTTTTCCTAGTTGTTAAAATATCCTTTTGCTAAAATAATTTTCTCCACTTTATTTACTGTGTTTGGAGATTTCACAATTGTTATTGCACCCTAAAGAACTGCTTTATGATGATCAAATGTGTTATAGGGGTTTTTTGTGCTTTTTTTTCCCCTTTTAACTCACATACAGAAACCTCTAGAACCAAAAGATAACTCCTTAAAACTATAATCTGAAATATATGGATTTTGGTTTACTTTTATCCTCTGTGCTTTCCACATTCACCTTCTAAATTCAGTCCAACACAAAAGTCATTCTTTAGGCTTCCAAGAAGAAATCTAAAGTTAACACACTTCATTTTTCAAGTGTTTATTTTACAGAGGAAACTACATAGATACATCTAAAGGAAATAACTTCAGATCTTGGGCAGAATATAAAGCTAAGCCTGCCTCTTGTACTACTAACTAAAACTTACAGTAATTAGTGCCTGTTAAAAGGAAAAAAAAAAAATAAAATACCTACCAGGATGAAGGAAATGTATGTCCAGAATAAAAGAGAAAAAAACCAAAACCAGAGAGGAAGAATAGACTCTGTTATTTCAATATCATTTTAGCTGGAACACTCCTCATGTACTGTCACTTGGTTAGAATTGCTCTCCAAGCCAAAGGATACACTCCCAGTGACATAAAAGAGATCTAAACCATGTCCCATTTGTGTCTCCTCTCACAGAGGGCTGTCTGATGTGCCACAGGTGAACTTCAATTCAAATTTTTAAAAACCATTTTTGGCTTCTCACGAAGATGCAAACAGTGGATCTCCACTTTCAGAGTCAGAACACGTAGGAGCATTTCTGAAGTGATGTTGATCTCTTGCCATTATTTCAAGTCCCTTTAACAACTCCATTGCCATAATCTTTGACTATTACCATGGCTGCTTAGAAAGAATAATCTTTGATTAAATTACATCATTAACCTGCAGCACTCCAAACCATGTAAGATTACAGGAGATGGAGCAAGAAGCAGAATAAAGAGCACATTCCCAAAAGACTCCAACAACTGCCTACGTGTCCATGCCTTAGACAAATTCTACACTTACTAAAACAATTGCAAAAATAAAACTTTCCTTCTCTAGCTGAAATACTTTGAAATTAATCAGCACAA
This sequence comes from Passer montanus, assembly GCF_014805655.1. Lineage (NCBI taxonomy): Eukaryota > Metazoa > Chordata > Aves > Passeriformes > Passeridae > Passer > Passer montanus. The sequence continues at coordinate 1,631,511 of NW_024369707.1, forward strand.
AGTCTTTGGGGTGCATGTGCAAAGAAAAGAGTACCATGTTTAAAATAGCAAAATTAAAGTAGGTATGCGTATGTTGTTTGCTACTGTAGCTCTTTAATACCAAATGAATGGGTATAATAGAAAAATACGAATGATATGAAATAATCATATAAAAATACCAAATAATGTGAAAATTAGGATAATGGGAAGTAAGTTGTTTGTATCATTGTGTTTATTCTGTAATTAATATCAGGACAGCACAACTGCACCTGGAAAAGACAACTTACTCTTTTGAGTATTGCTGTATTAGCAGTGGATTGGAAAATGAGGGAAACATTTCTCTGCACTTTTAAATTTGAAAATAAAGTTGCATGTAATGTAGATGGTAATAAAATTTATAACTGGTAGAAAATAGGGATAAATTGTCATGATATCATGATACACAAATGTGTTTGGTTTCCTCCACCCCTCTGAATTTGGATTGTCAAAAAGCACTAGTCTAAGAAAAGCAGCATGGGTGAGTACATGCTCCTCCTTGGAAATTTATAGATTTTAAACAAGACTTATTGATTTTTATAGATAATTTATAGATTAAAACAAAATTTATTGTTTGCTAAGTTGCTAATTATTATTAGCTATTGTTAGCTAAGTTGCTAACTCATTCTCTAAAGTACTCCTACTGCTATAGGCATATAGCAATATTCTCAAAGTTTTGTGTATGTGCTTATGCAAATTTATCGAGTGAAATCTGTTTTAAATTAATTTGTGCAAAAAGCTACACTTAACTTCAATTTTAATACTTCAAGTAAATATACCTTCCATGAAACAGATACTTTCTCTTATTCCTCAAAAGTCTCTTAATCTGTTTCTATAAATGGGTAAGAGGAAAAATTTAATTTCAACCAAGGCTTCTTTCATGTTTTGAATAATAGGTTGTTTTGGGTTTTTTTCTTCCCTGTGCTTTGAAGGAAAGGTCTGTGTGACAGCTACCAAAGCTGCACTGGCTTTGTAGCCCTGATTTTATGAGACGTGAGAGAAGCTGCTCTCTGCATGGGTCTCCAGGAGTTCAGCTGGCCACAGCACATGGGCAGCCTCAGGAAACGGAGCCTTCCCCCAGCTCTGCACACAGATGTGAGCAGGGCAGAGATCTGCTGGGGAGGGGCCCTGCAGGTCACAGGCACAGCACAAAAAGGGAACGTGGCAGCTGGGTGACGTGCTCTTGGGTGAGTTTGGGGCGATGCCATCACTCCAGTGCTCCTGCCAGCACAAGCAGAGCTGGTGGAGACCATGGGGATTACAGCGTGTGGCATTTGTTAAGGGGCTAGAGGTGCCTCTGTGCAGCTATTTCCCCCCCTGCAGGAAATCCCATCAGTCTATCCATCCACGATTTCCTGTGGCCAGGAAGGGTGGAGAGCCTGTGCAGTGACAAGGGAGGCCCTGCCACCAGCAGGAGGGAGCACCCAGCCACCAACCTTACCCTGGGAGAACTTCCTGCTCATCACCTCCCTCCTTTCACCTTCTCCACGTTAATGCATATTCAAACAATTCATCAAAATAACCAGAAGGTAAATCGCCACTGAATCGCCAGCCCTCAGTCCTCAACAAGCTGCTCACTGTCAATTGCCTTCTTCCTAGTTTAATTTTCTTTGTGCATTTTATAGTGCTCTGTGTGCTCAGTGACAATCACTTCTGCAAAGCTGCATTTCATTTCCTCTGACCACTAAAACTGTGATCTGCTTTACTTGCCTGAAACAAGTATCGTGCACAGATTTTAATTATTTAGTCATGATTTAGCATGCATGATATATGGGCATCATTATCAATGGCTGCAATATCTCTTCTTTTGGCTATTTAACATGGGGAAGATGCTCTTTGTTATTAACATCTGTTCATCAGGGACACAGACCTTCACAGCATTACTAGCACCTTCTGTTTTTGTCAGGAGAAAGGAAAGTGATCAAGAGCCTCATCAGAGCCTAATTTGGCACTGATGTGTTTTCCTTTCTCTTAACGTAGCCTAGATCTAAATTGTTCCTTAAAATTACCGTAGCTGTTAAAATACTGCTCAATAACTAGATCTGACTAGGGGTAGACTAAGATGGTAGAGATACCAGTGTATCATTATTTAAATGTTATGGTTGTGGGGGGGGCTACAAGATGAAAAATAAGTTAATAAAAGATGTGGTGGAATTAGAAAATAAGATTAGTGAAGTGCTTTAGTAATGAAAGCATCTTCTAGCTATGAAAAAATGGCTAATCTTATTTTTCCCCACTAAGCTCATTCCAGTTTTCCTGCAGCCCAGTGAAGGCCTCACAGCAGAAATGTCCCCTTTACATTGTAGCAGGCCCTTTATTAAGCATGGATCTGGGGTTCCCAGTAGGACAAGGCTCGGGTCCTTGGCTGCTGCTCTCCAGGGCTGTTCTGGCAGGGGCAGCAGCTGTTTGCAGAAGGGTTTCCCTGCTCAGCTGCTTCCCAGGTGGGTCAAACCCAAAGGGATGGGTGTACTTTGAGGACAAACTGAGCTTGAACTTTTTTTGCACATCCTTCTTAAGGGAAAGGTAAACAAAAAACCAGATTTCTAGTGTTTGATTCCGTGAGTGCTGCCAATACAAAGGGAACGTAACAACGTTTGTGCTCCAGAGCAGGATCTTATTTCTTCCTAAAAGAAAGCATCAAAATCTGATCATGTAGATAAAAGAGGAAACTTCTCATGAATATACTCTACATGATTAAAACTCCAGCTCCCTATGGTTTAGACCTGGAAGACATTTTAATTATCCAACATCTTGCTATTTCTGGAATTTTGACTGCAAATGTGTCTGACATAGTGTTTCATGGAATATCCTTTCCTCATGTAACACTTTTTTTATACTCCAGATGTACAGTAAACAACAAAAGCCTGTTTTATCTCTTATCCTTCATCAGATGAAAGTGAAAGATAACAAAAAGAAAAAAAACCTTTTAAAGAATATATTTTAATCATAGATGTCCTCCTTATAATCTAAAATCCCATAACAATTTCAAGTATGCTTTATCAAGTAGACCCAAACTACACAGAACTGAAAAATTCAAACAACTGCTATAATTTTTTTAAATAGTCAAAGAAAAGTCTTACATTGTTCTCATTTTTCCAGACAAACAATATTCAGATTTTTTTTCACATAATTACTATTTTTAATCAATTTTAACAAATATCAGTACCATCCTGTCACAAATTAGCAGCACAGAGAGAAAAAAATTACCATGATAATCACAAGCATGTTTTGGTTCTGAATACTTAAATAAGAGCAACTTAATCACCAGGGTGATTTTCCAAATGTAATCCAGCCTATCGGGTAAAACTGCTGCTAATAGTTTGCAAATGAGAACATAACTGCAGCATATGAAAGGTAGAGATCAAGCTTACAGTGGAATGTCTTTAAAGTTTATATTATATTGACCATGTAACCGGTGTTTTGAAATCAGGGAGTTACTGTATACACTGCATGAGAAATATGAAGAAACTCAGACAGACTCAGCCTGTGCCAGGGGTTTGAGTGGTTTCTAAAATTACCTTATCACTTCTTAAGCTTGGACTAATGTTTTAATATAGCTAAAATATTATCAAATATCTTCTCAGGGACTAATCTAGGAAATAGATTAGTTTATGAAGCAAATGACTGACATCTATCAGGCCAGGCTGTGACCCACAGACAACATGCAGTGTGAAGGAGCTGGTGAGGACGGGAGCTGCCAGGGCTGTGGAGCTGGACTGAGCAGGGCTGTGGAGCTGACCCAGGCAGGGCTGTGGAGCTGGGCTGAACAGGGCTGTGGAGCTGGACTGAGCAGGGCTGTGGAGCTGGGCTGAGCAGGGCTGTGGAACTGAACTGAACAGGGCTGTGGAGCTGGACTGAACAGGGCTGTGGAGTGGGAGCTGCCAGGGCTGTGGAGCTGGGCTGAACAGGGCTGTGGAGCTGGACTGAGCAGGGCTGTGGAGCTGGACTGAGCAGGGCTGTGGAGCTGGACTGAGCAGGGCTGTGGAGCTGGACTGAGCAGGGCTGTGGAGCTGGACTGAACAGGGCTCACCTTGGCTGCCCAAATCCCAAGCAGGATTTGCTGCTGCTCCAGGCAGCTCTGGCAGGGCACTCACTGCAGAGCAGCCGTGGGTGAGCAGGGCTGGCACCTGATCCAGACCCATGGCAGCTGGCACCCGGAGCTGTGCCAGCACGGGCTGTGCCCTGGGACTCCTCACTGCTGCCATGGCCATTAGCTCGTCAGATCAATTGTTAATTCGGGATTTGTAACAAAGTTTGTAAAAGAAGTCTTTACATTGGGGGTGGGGGAGGTTTAAGGTAGGGCTATATTCCAAGAAGAAATCACTAGTGAATTCACATGTACTTTGTAAAACCAGATGAACCACTTTGATGATAATCTAGCTTGTCTTTGTGCACATATGTACATCTATACATTCATTCACTGATTCTACACTGTATCTTTAGTAAGGCTGCTTTTTTAAAAAACAGTCATGTCAGACTCATTTTATATGATGGGCTGCATCTGATGTCCTGGTGCTTGGCAGAAAATGCTTTCAGAAGAAGTTATTAAGTTAAACATTATTAACATAAAAGTAAGAAATACTATTATTCTATTTGCATTGTCAACAAATGGATGCCTCTTAATAAGAAGAAAGGAGACCTGCAGGAAATGATTCCTTTATTTTTTGGCCACTGCATTATTTTGTTCACATAAGGAGAAAGAAAGGGGCTTTTAGAGGCTGATGTGGTCATCTTTCAGTCAGCCAGATTTGAGTTATTTGTGCCATGGGTGCAGGGACAGCTCAGGACCAACTGCCCAGGTGCAGCAACACTGACACTGCTCTCAAGAGCAGCAAGTACAGCTGGTCTCCTGTCACACAGGGCCAGAGCCAATAAACCATCCAGATCTATGATGGCTGTGTGTCTGCTCACCTCCTGGCTTGCCTGGCTGTGTTTCCATGGCAGGAGGTAGAGGACAGATAGGTTATCTTAAAGCCAGTCAGATCCAGCTGGGGTCTTCTGAGTCCACTCAGGTTGTGCCCGTTGAACTGAACATGTGGAAATACTTTTTTTGGTAACAGTCAGATTTCCAAAGGGCTATTTTGGATCTTAATAATTAAGTCCATGGAACCAGGTGCTTAGAGCATAATGCAGGTATTCAAATAGCTCTGCGGGACACAGATTTGATACAGCAAATCTCATCCTGTTTTTACTTGGTTAGTCTAAGTGTGCCAAGCCTGGTTTCTCACAGAGGTGCTGTGAAATACATGTGTACTGTGCTGGATTTGCATTCTATAACACCTCTCTGCTTCTCTGAGCATTTGCATCAAATGTCACTGAGCCCCTCAGCGAGGAGGGGACTGTGGAGCGTTGCTGGCACGCACACACATGACACGCAACCCACTGGGGGCTGCTGCTGAACTGCTCTAACCAACACCAACCGTGGTAGCAGGGCCTCCAAGCCGAATAAAAGCAGAGTTCTGGAGTAGCTTTTGCAAGCACCATGTTCAATAAAAATACTTATCTACTGCTTCTTACCAAAAGAAACCAAACCACCATCCAAACTCTGTACTCCTTGGAGAACAAGAATGTTTAAAACAAATGTTTGGGGAAAAGAGAGCTTTCAAAAATGTCTTGCCTGCTAAACTCTGATTCTGATCCATAAATTCCCCTACACTTATGCAAGTTCTACTAATTTGTGCAATGTCATAAGTTTTCTGAGAGACCACTTCTACTCAACAGCTCTGCACGTCAATCCACATTACAAAAATCATTCACACACAATTTTGACCATAATGCTCTGATCACGTCTTTTGGCTATCAAAAGTTACTGCTACCTCTTAGCAAGGCATCTTTATGTAGGCAAAAATATGAATTTACAATAGGGTTTTTTCCAATAAACTTTAAGTTAATAGACTAATGACAGTCAGCTATGGCAATGCCTGAAAAATTTTCAGGTAACCCATACCACATTTCATGTTTAGAATGAAATTTATTTATTTCTGAACCCGGCCAGAGAAGATTTGGGCTGTCACTGTGCCACCTGTGGAGGGTTAACAGCAGCACTGACCCTGTGCAGCTGAGGGGCAACTCCACCCTGGGTGGGGCTACCAAGTTCTGCAGGCTGGGCTTGGCTGAGTAGTTCCAGGAGCAAAGGAAGGAGATTATTCCAGGTATTGGAGAGAAGACAGCTGATTTGAAGGCTGCTTTCCTTTGGCTTAGAAACTGGAGGTGTTGGCTGGAAGTGGTAAGTGGTTTACATGGATGTTATGGTCACAAACTCATGCTTGGGTAAAGGAAAATGGTGCTGTTTTAAAGAGAGTTGAAAATAAGGAAGAGATGTTTGTGAAGGCGTCAGTTCCTGTTACCAGGTTAGCCTGTTGAAGTGGTTATCTGTTGAAGTGGTTATCCCTGTTGCTCCCAAATTTTCTCACCTCAGGGATTCTGAGGAGCTGTAGGCTGGTTTAGTGAGAAGGGCTGTTTGGCAGAGTGGAGGGTATTCATCATTAATAAGAACAGGCAAGTGTGGGCCTTCAAAAGCTTGCTGGCTGAGTCCCTGAAACCTGTTTTCCATAAGCAAGTAGCCTTATATTATCGAAAGACAAAACACACAGTCAAGGAAAAAATAATAGCTGTAAAATGTTTTATGTGGATACTGTAAATGTAGTGGAGATGTGGAATTGTAGCTTACAGTTTGGCAAGGGTAGGAATACATCAGTTCCTGCATTTGACACAGCTTTGGATAAATCTGCACAGTGTTCCAAATCAAGTGGCATTACCATGATGGGAGGGTAGCTTTCTGGTATTGGGTGATGGAGCTGGGTTTATTTCCTTCATTCTTTCATTCAAAACAGAGTTGTGACAGATGACAAAATAACATCAAAACGAAGTTTGTGAAGTACAAGCAGCGGTAGGTCATGTGTTGAGATACTGGCTTCTGTGTGTTCTCTCTGCTCTGGAAGCAGCTTTAGACCTCGAAGGGCAGTGCAATCTACTTAATCACTGCTAATCCAAGAATTCAAAACATAGAAAACTGTTATTTATGCCATGAAATTGCTCCAAAGGTTCAAATGCCTTATGTGCCAGCACAGCAAGTTTCCCTTGAGGTTCTGTCAAGACTGAATTTAAATGGCTTTCAGTCCAGGTAATTCCAGGCAAATTAGCTTCAACCACACTGAACCTGGAAAATTGCCTCGTTCAGGAAGTGGTGAGATTCATGCCTAGAAATCCCCACTTGTATTCTGCTCCAGGGGCTGGGTATAAATCTTTAGTGTTCTCATTAATCTTTTAAGCTGGGGAACATAAACATCTGGAAGCTTGCACTTTCAGAGTCCTGTAACAACATCTCCAACTGGTTATTTCACTTCTTTTGTCTATAATAATGCCCCATTTTATTCCCCATGTATTATTCATATATACCTTAAATTTAATCACCAAACCACTAAAGTTAAACTCGCACTACACCTGAGATATAAACACCATCACACTGGAGTTGAGAACACATTATGGCTTATCCATAATTACTCTCATGCTGAGGTAAGGTTCACACCTTTATTTTGTGATAACCACCAAAGCTTTTCTGGTTAGCAGAGTCCTTTCATACCTGTACAAAAAATGCAAAATGTTCTTTTCCTCCTGGGTTCTTTCTATTCAGGGAAATACTTTTTTTTTTTTTTTTTTTCATTTCATGTTCAGCCTTCTAGTTAGCTGCTTTCTGCCACATCTGAAAGTGGAGTTTGCCAATTAGATATGTGCTGCCTTTGGCTGCTGGAAGCACTCAGGGTGTGTCCTCTGTGTTCCCCAACAAAAGCACGGCTGGAGGCTCCTCCTGTTCCACAGGGAGCATCCCTGGCCCACAGCACATCCCAGTTTGTGCCCTGTGCTCATCCCACCTGGCAGTCCCTGTCTTCACTGGCTCCCTGCACAATTTGGTGATTTCAGCAGTAAGAAAAGACCTCACTGTAGGCTTGGCAGAGTATTTTTAGAGACAGCTCTTGGGCGATGTTAGGACGGAGTTCAGTACAGTTCCCTGTGCAGCAGGGTGCTGTGCTTGCAGGGCAGAGGACTTCTGCCAAGGCACTGAACACCCCATGGCACCAAACTGGCCTCGTAGGTTGAATGTTCTGTTTCATTAGTGGAATTTACCTGAAAGTCTTTGAATTTGCTGGTCTCTCACTTGTTCAGTCTCAGGTTTTCATAGATATTTACTGTTGGTTACCTGTCTCTTTAGTTTTCCAAGAAGCAAATTTTTTTGGTATTTTTTGTTCTTGGTTCTCTAGTCTGTTCAAGTCACCATGTGTTACCCAGCTGTGAGTTTTGCCTCCCTGTAATAAATAAATAAATAGACATTTTTGTGGAAGTGATGCTTAGGGAGAGGGTTTAGTGGTAGACTTGGCAATGCTGGCTCAGTGGTTGGACTCAATCTTAAAGTTCTTTTCCAACCTAAATGAGCTATAAGTCTATGTGTAATGTAACCACAGAATTCTTAAATGGCCTGGGTTAGAAGGAACCTTAAAAATCATTCAGTTTTAATCCACTACCATGGGCAGGGAACCTTCCACTAGATCGTGTTCTCAAATCCCCATCCATCCTGCCCTTGAGCACCTCCAGGGATGTGGCATCACTAAAGGGATGGCCTCACCACTGAAGAATTTCTTCCTGATATGTAATCTAAATCTACATTCTTTAATTTAAAACCATCCGCCCTTGTCCTGTCACTATCTGCCTGAGGAAAAAGTAGTTCTCCCTCTTTTTTGTAAGCTCCTTCTAAGTACAGGAAGGCTGCAGCAATATAGAATGATAAGCAATAAATCTTGGGTGGACAATTACTGCAGGACGCACTTTTATTTTTTTTTTTTCAACTTGTATTTATGTCAGGCCACCTAAAAAAACCTTGGGTTTGAGAAGAAAACAAATTACACAAAGATTTAGGTATGAAGTAACACCCTTAGGTGACCTGAAAGCTGCTTAGTTGCAACAGTTTTCAGTTTCTAATTAGTGAGTTCCATATTTATTCAGATAAAAATTGCTAGAAGTTTGAACATTCTTTGACTTTTTTTATGGCAAGCAAAACAAAGTTAGATGCAGAAAAAAAATGGCTTGTGCCTGTGATAAACATGAAAATGTTGGTGCTTTGTTCAGTTTCTCTGTATTTTCATGTGCTTTATACAGAGGTGATATATGTACTTGCTGCTTTATACAGAGCTCTGAACTTTTCTCCAATCTTTTGTGATACCTGGAGTCAGTAGTGCACAAATGGAGTGAGAAAATTTCTTTGAGTTTGTTGTCTGGCCATAATTAAATCCACTAATATTGTTCTGAATGCTGCATTTATTACAGAAATCACTGTGGTGAGTGCTACATCTCACCTTATGTTATCTTCAAGAAAAGCCTTTCATGCTTATGTATTTAATTATCTAGCATTCTCTTAATGTATTTGTCAAGCAATTTGAAATATATTATTGCAATACCATATCTGCAGTGGTATCTCCACATAAACAAATGTGCTTCTTAACTACAGCACTGAGAACTCCCTCTGGTAGGATTCCCAAACTGCTCTGCAGGTTGCTGGCTACAGCAGACTACCAAAACAAATCTCTTACCATGATCAAGGTCAGAGCCAGGTCAGTCATTCACAGAATATTACATCTCTTCTTGGAAGCAGGAAGCATTTGATATTTGATTTCCCCATGCACCGTTCTTTGATGGATTTTCCTTTTCTTTCCTGCAGAGGGAAGAAACTGTTATGTTAAAACTGTTATATGTATTTACATGTAATGACTGATATTTATTTAATATTGATAGTGTCCTGGAAAACCATTAAGGAAATGCATCTTCTGGCTCTGCAAAAGTGTGTAGTGTGCTGTTCTCCTGGAGTCTAAGGAACTCCTTTGTGGGAAAAGTGCGTTCACCTGAGGACACTGCTCGAGGTGGTTTGCAGTCCCATCAGTTATTTCAGTAAATGTTTAATCCCCAAGCAGACTTTGGCAATGATTTATGAAGGATCTAGGAGAGGAATGCTGCTACCACTGTAGATGGCCAGGTTGCCTGGGTAATTGTGCTGGGCTCATTTGCAGGATAAGACCAACGTTTCATTTTTTGTATATGTGTATCCACAGCTATGGAAAACTGACTGATATTGTGGCTGAAAACTGAGCATTCTATGTCTGTGCTTTAAAATCCTTTAAATCCTCCATTTCTGATATCAAAAATAACAAAGAGATTACTCAATGTATGGAAGGAATCCTGTTTTTCATTTCATCATCATCTCCCTTTTACATTCAGAGTTTAAAAACTGTTTATTTTGCATCATTTAGTGATTTGTGATTTTTTTTTTAGTTTTTTTTTTTTCTTTTTCTTTTTTTTTTTGGTCTTGAGTTCTATCTGCTTCACCTTCCCTGATTCTTGAATGCTGGGGCTACCAGTGTCTTCTGATGAAAGGAGTAACTAAAATCTGGATAGGTTGTTGCCTATCTTTCATCTTCCTTAAGAAATTGGTCATTTGTTAGCATGTTACAAGTGTTATAGTGATGGAATAGAGGAAAAACTTTGGGTTTATGAGGTCAGAAATGATTAAAACCCGAGGTAACTGAAGTCACATTCCTACCTGTGACAAGCATGGGTGGCTGGGTGTTACAGAAAGGAAAGTCGGATGAAGTCTGAATTAGTGTGCATTGTGTCATACTGGATGTATTACCTGGGAGAGATTCAAATACCTCACTGCTGCTGGTCATCCTAATCTTGCTGTGTGGAAATCCTGGGTCATGCAAATAGAAATACCAAAGATTCTTCTCCTAGCTTGACAGAGTGTGTAATCAATGATAAATTGTACTTATCTTGGCATTTGTGTCTTGTTATTCATGAGAGATGAAGACTGAAATATGAAGTAAATCCCAATACAGAGCACCTTTGATGGATGGTAGGCTTTCTCTTATTGTTGCTTATAGTTCTTTAACTGCTTGTCATTAAACATTAAGATGGTAGAAGAGGAGACTTTGGAAGTTTTTATGGCTCATTACCTTCCTATTTATTCTCTTAGCCTCCAGTGTCCTGGGCAAGATATTAAAAATCTTTGTTGTTCTTGGAAAAAAAAAAAAGCCTAAAACCAATCTTCACTAATTTCTTTGCAATCAGTCTTGTACTGCCCAGGAAGCTGAGGTTGAGTTCAGGGATGCCAGTCACTTTCCATAGTTATTTTTGGATAGAGAGCCTAATATTAGAGACAGGCACTTGTGCTAGTCTTTCAAGAGGATGGTGACTGCCAATTGCAGAGCTGTGTGTGTGATTTTCATCACTTGCATTAAATCAGAACATGAAAAGGTAGAGACTTTCTTCTGTCAGGGGAACCTGTAGGTGCTGGATTAGTGCAATAAATACAGTGGTCTTTTATCCAAACAGCCTTCCTGACTGAAAGAAACACATAGATGCACATAATGTACCTTTTTGGTTTCTTCTCTCCAATTATGCTAACAAGCTTCATGCTGAGAAAGGATTAGGGCTGATGGACAATCAAAGACAATGCCTCCTTCTTGGTAAAAAGGTGTGAAAAGATACAGGCTCTGGGGCTGGAGTTATTAGGCATACCTGCAGGAGGCCATATGACTAAGTTAGGCCTTGAGAGACTGAAGTATAGAAATTGCTTAGTCACTATTCTAAGCTCTTCAATGACATCTTTAACACCTTTTGATTCGCAGGCAAAGCCACAATGCAAACATTCCCCTGGCAGGTTGTGCTCAGTGTTTGTGGCTCAGCAGGGCAGCAGGACACCTGGCTGAGTAAAATTCCCAGTGGGAGACCTGCACTGGCCCTGCCAGCAGGGCACGGGCACCTGCAGGCACTGGGAAAGCAAAGCTGCAGATGAAAGGGGCAGGAAGGTCCTATGGAACAAACCCTCTGCCAATTCCATTCTGTGCTCCATAGAAGGAGAGGAGTTAATTAAAAAGGTAGAATCAAAGGAAATGTTAGGTAAGTCCCTCTCATACTTTTTATTTACTGTACTATTTCTTCTTTGGAGCACTTCAAAAAGGCAAAGCAAGATGGTCAGGGAGAGACAAAATTTATTGCTCAATTGTATTACTAAGCAAGTATGACTTACTTTCAAAAAATAAAATGCCTCTGCAATTTTCCTCTTTATCTTTACTAAGGTTTTCCTGAAGATATTTTACTTTAACTTTGATAAAAAAAGATTTAAAGATTGAATCAATTTTACCTCTTCTTTGTAGCTGGCTGTTTATTATCCCATTTAAATGTATCCCTGACTTTTTGTGTGCAGTTCTTTTGGAACTCCATAATTACATCTTGCCTGCTTTCTGCCTTTGTTACTAACCTGTGAAACCCAGTGGTCTCCAACTGAACTAATCATAAAATACTATGTAAACATCTCCCTGCATCAAGGATATATATTGAGTTACATTCCACACAGACAATGCGAAATAAAAATATTGTAACTGAGAAATGGGTATCTAATACAAATGTTATTAATGTACCTCCCAAAGACTGCTCAGAGGCAAAGGTGACCGCAGGGGCGGAGGTGGATGGTTCCAGGCTGCCTTCTCTAACATCTGTGTAAATACTGGGCTGGTGGCCCCTCTAAGTTACAAGGGCTGCAGTTTCAAAATTAAACTACAAAAAAGTCTGTCTGTGACTGTACTAAAGAAATTGCCTTTAGTATCTTTTCTTTTTTTCTTTTTGGCTGCTGGTATTAAGAAAAATACCAGAAGACCACCAAGGAAGAAAGAGGCAGGAAAAGGACATAAGGCATAATGAATGAATGCCAAGATTTAATTGACACAGTAGTGGCTCATACTCTCTGTTCTCTTTGTGGAGATGTTACCCTTTGGATGCTGATAACAATAATCTTCCAAAGAACCATATACAATGGACTTGTAACCCCTCCAATTATTATTAAAAGGAAAAAAAGTGTCTTCTTTAATTCATATTCTTTTCCCTAAAAACCAAATACCCTGAACATTAAAACAGCAAAGCAGAATGTTTAGGATAAGTTTTGATATCAAAGAGAGACAGTTAACTGTTAAAAATAGCCTTAAAATGATCATTGCTGTAGAGGCACCAATATCCTAGAGGAAGGAATAGGTAGGTTTAAAATGGAAAACACTAAAGACCTGTGTTTCACTCAATCTCTTCCAATTTTCCTGGCAGACTTCTCTGAAAGACTTTTTAAAATTCACATAAGTCTATTTTTTTTCACCCCCAGATTCAGGCTCTGTTTGCAAGCTGGTGGCACAATACCCGTGTAAAAATGCAAAAATGAGTGTGTGTTGCAATTTATAAATTGCTCCACTTTGTTGTTTTAAGAATGTATGGAAGGAAAATGTAGCTGAATATAGATGCAGCCTGCTATTATATGTAGGAAGATGTGATAATAGGCTGGAAATCACCACTTCTAAATTTCAGCATTTCTATTTTCTCCTCAGTGGAAGAAAATGTTGATATGGGGAGGCCTTATGACAAGTCCAAATGAACTAATATCAGTAATAAAAAAATTAGAGAAGATTAAAATTTTTACACTGCAAGCACTCACATGAGCATAATATCAATTACAATTTCTGATTATACTTAATCTAGGTGAAAACTGCTTTTTAAAGCAGAATTCTTAATAAATGTCGATAGAGTATAAGAAAAACATTAGACTGGATTAGAACTCTTTTGCTGAGCATGGCAAATGTTGTGGCATTATTTTGGAAGTTCCCTTAAATGTGGTGGCTCCATGGAGCATCTGGAATCTTTTTAAGCAAATTGTGAGGTCTAGTACTGATCTAGAAAGATTTTTCATGGACACCTAATTGTCTGTAAGACCTGAACCCACAATGATTTTATCTATAAACACTACTTTGAATATTTTCATTTCGCCCTCCTTGTGTTTTTTATATTTACCTGGAAAGCATATATTTCATGGCAATACAGGTTTAAGTTCCAGTCCAAACTGAAGATTTTATTTTCTGGTTTCTGTTGGTGGTGGAAGGGAAGGAACATAGGGACAGGGAGGAGTGCAGTACAGAATTGCTCATACCTCAGTAGTAAGGCAATTTACCTGGTTAGTGCAGAGGTTAAATTGTTTTTTAAATTTGGAGGTGAAAGGCAAAAAATCAGCAAGTTCACAACCATGCAGATAAACCCAATTTATGCAGGCATGTGCTTCTGTACAGAACTTCTGTCAGTTGTATTGATCGTGGTCTTCCCTTTGACAGTGCCAATAGAATAATTTATATAAAAACCCCAAACAAACAACAGAAAAATCAACATCAAGACACTAAAAGAACCCTCTAAATCAACATGATGGTTGAATGAATTTGTGTTTTGACAAATGAAGATCAGTGAGTTTGACTTTAATTTTGAGAACTTGTGTCCGGAAGAAACCAAATACTCTTCAATTTTAATAAAAACCTCTCTCTCAGAGGAGAACCCCTGCGTGGCACAGTGCAGTTCAGGGGTGATGTACATGTGTCAGCCATACAAGATATCCTGGGAAGTGCATCTCTTGTGCAGTAAGGCTGCCTCCACATCCCCATACACATCACCCAACACTGTAACACACAAAGCTGCCCTGTTATTGCCTCAGAAAAAGATATTTTAATCTTACCTCATTACAATATTTGAAACAACTGGGCCCAGAAAGGTACAAAATTACATATGCAGCTGCAATAGTGCCAGTGCTGTGTATGTATGTGAAGATTTTGATTGCCACTCTGGCGGAATATTCTACTGGAATTCAGTACAATATCTTTAAGTCCATATACAAACAGGTGTTGACTTGATATTGGAGATGGGGCTCATTTATTAGCTTTGGCATCACAGTTCTTTTCCTTCCACTGTTTGCTCTTTGATTTCAGTGACGCAGGTCCTGACTATTCATGGTGTTATTCAGATGAAAGTTTTAGGCAACTCAGTTGGTATCAACTCAGCCATAGCCATTGTAAGGAGGTAGAGAATAAGATTTGAAATTAATCCCCTTGCATTTTGGAATAAGTCAGGCTAGCCACTGGGCAAGTGCATAAAAAAGTGGCTGGTTTTTTGCAGGGTGGTTTTATTGGAAAGATAATTCTTCTGGCATATTCTGAGCTCAGCAGTACCAGCCTGTCTGGGACATAGGATGAGAGGCAGGAGCACTGGCGTGAATGGCACAGAAGTGCTGTGCTGCCATTGGATGCCTCTTCCCAATGACTCTCAGACACGTAACAGGATCTCTTCTTCCTTGCTCATGAAATAGCTGGAGAAGCCTGGTACTGGATGAACCTCCTGCTTTCGGATGAAATGAAAGCAATATTTTTTGCAGCAGTATATTGCTTTATTGACAAGGAGATAAGCGTGTTTTTTATTGTATCAGCATTTACCATTTCCCAGATTTTTAATTGGAAGTTAATGACGTATGGCTTTTCTAGTAACTAAATGAATATTTGAACCAGTGCAAGTTGCTTTAATAATTGTTCAGCTAATCGTTTAAATTGTCTTTACTTGTGCAAAGTCATATAAATGGGAAAAATTAAAAATTAATCAGCTCGATTTACGTAACTAAAAGCTGCCATCTAATGGATATTTTTCAATAGAAGACAGCAGTAATTATGCCGAAAAAAATTCATTCCTGTAGTTTGAACGATTATAGCAATTTCCACTGGGGGATTTCGCAGTCAGGTTCCAGTTCTGGGCAACAGTGATTAATATAATGGTTATTAATGAGAATTCATTTTTGTACATCGAGGGATGTTTGGGTGTCAGTGTTCCAAAAGCAATGTGGTTAGCATATTAATTATAAAAGATAGCATTGGGCTGGTGACTAAGTAACTATATTGATTTTTTTCTCGTTTTCTGTGATGTGAAAGGTCAATTAGACTTATAGAAACAATGGAGCCTTCACAGCAGGAACCATCGTTTCACTGTGCTGACATCTTTTTAGCCATGTACAAAGTTCATTAAATGTGCAAAGGTAGTAATGTTAAAAGGAAGCAAGTGATTGGGTCAGAGGTCAGCAGCCATGGCAAGCTGACAGCCGCTTGTGGATTACGCCACGGGAGCTAAGTAATAGTGAGAATTGCCTTTCAGGTTGCCCACTGGGACTGAGGGGAATGAAGTCATAAGCAGCTAATACTATTGGGTTAATTAAAAGGAATATTGACAGCAGCTTTGTTTGTCTTGCCCTGAATGGGATGCTGTTAACCCAGTATTTTATTGGGTTACATAACATTAGCGAGTTTTTGTCTTTAATAACAGATTGCCAAATTTTAACATCCACAGTGTTCCAGGAAACAGGTATTGAACCAAACATGTCTGACACTTGTACAGTCTTCTATTTTACTGTCTCTGTTCACCCTGTCATGTTGTCAGGGGTGACCCATTCAGGTTATTTTCCTTTCCACTGCAGTCAGCTCTCCCAAGTGTTAATGCCCAGGCGTTTTCACGAGAAGCTTACAAACAGCTGAAGGTCTCCCCTTCCCAGGATATCAGATTTTACAAAATAAAACCGTGGTGTTTGCTGTTCGTTCATTTGGTCAAGCATCTGTAAAGCTTTTAACTCTTCAGCTTCAGTCACATTTAACAAAGTAAGATTCCAAGCTTGCTAGGCAAAACCAAAATCCCTGCGTGGAGGACAGGTATCATAATTTAGGATTTGGTTTGTATTGTTCTAGTGATTGTGGAACAGTTGAGTAAAGCATTCGTAATCCTCCTGGTGAAATTAATAGCTTTAAGAGCACATCTGTGAAGATTTCAAAATTGATTACCATCGCTGCATAAAAATGACAGGTTTTCCTACTAAATGTTCAGGAGAATAAACCTACATTTTAATAAGTTTTCAAAGTGTTTTTCTTCGCTGTTATGCTGAAAACATTATTTATATGCTAGATGTGACTAATTTGCTTGTACTCTTCATCTCAAAACATCAGGGTTTTTACTTTTCCATGCTAAAAAGAAAGAACTTGATGTGAAGTCTCCATGTAGCAATATATGTCTGATTGCTTCGAATTTTGTGTGATCGTTCTTTGATTTCAAAATGAGCTCAGAGCTGGCAGTGCAGAGATGTACAGGTAGACTTCAAAGCTGACTTTCTTCTTCCATTTTCCATTCTGACATTACTGTCCCTTTGGTTTGTTTTGCAGAAGCCTAAAGTAATACATACTTCATCATCTGACACTGTTAGCAAAAAATGGAAGCAGAAATATAATTACTCTCTTTATTAACCAAGATATGAAAGAATAGTGGAGATGAATTCACTCCTGGCATGTACACGAGAGGCATATTATCAACTGTATTTATATAAGAAAAATGTGAAAGCATCCACTGTTGTGATATGACCAGATTGTTATGAAACAGTAATTTCTACATTTTGAAAACTGTTCTTATTGCAAATCAGAAGTGCTGTTAATGGTAGGACACTCAAAAGGAATCTTGCATTCAGATTATTAGAGAATCTTGTGTATGTTTTAAGGGTTGGATGACTTAAACTGTGAAAAGGACAAGTTTGACATCTGACAGAACCTTGCCTTCTGATAAACAAAATGATCTTGCCTTTCTGCATTGCATCAATAACGTAGGTGTACAGCTGCAGTCAGCTCTGTGAGACAGCTGAGGGTGTGCACTCTGCTCAGTGAGCTCAGGTCATTAATGGCAGTCACCTCGTTATTTCTTTCAGTGACTCTTCTCCAACACCTTTCTGTGGCAGTGCATGAATTAAACCCTCACTCTGGGCTGTAATCATTGTCTTGTAAAAATATTTACAGTCAAAGCATTCAGGGATGCCCTATGATAACAATTTTTTGCTTTATGTTGTGTTAGGAAGTAAAACCTCTCATCTTACAGGAAGTTCTTAAGAGTTGTTAAGACTCCTTAGCCCTGTGAGATGCAGAAATTTCAGTCTTTGAGCAGAGTTCCACACAACCTCTCATAGCTGCACAGTACAACAGGTATCCCAGGGCAGGGCCCTCATGTCCCAACTTAGTATCCCAAGTGTAAATTCACTTGCTGTTTTCCAAGGACTGAGTGCTGAGTTGGCTGAGGCAGGGTCCATCAAGCAATGAAACCCCCTGCTTCTATAAAAACTGCATAGTAATTGCTCAATGGAAGGCCCAACAGACATGGAGAAGGTGAGATGTGAAAGCAGCTTCTGTTCACAAATACCGAGTCTCTGAGGTAAAGCAATATATGCACGTTCAGTGGATGAGCCCTGTGCTCCAGAGAGAGAACTTGACACTTGTGTTCACATCTTTCACAGTTCTCATCTGCAAGTGATAACTTTTGACACCACTGCCTGTGTGTGAAGGGTACTGACGGCCAGAGTAATGCACAGCTCCTGTCCTCGTGCTGGAAGGCTGGCACCTGGAACAGTGCAGCCTCCTAATGAAATACCTCCGTGGCTTTGCACCCCAAGCTTACATGATCTAATTTGAAGGCAAGTAAGTGGGTCATATCTAGTACCTAAGCATGAGCCTTCATCATTAGTGTGCCTGTTATCCAGTGTTGTGTAGCATATCTGCAGGGGTGCAATCTTGCCTCTGGGTGTCCCTGATATTTGTGGTTACTGATTAGTTGCTGCCACTGGCTCTTCTTGATAAATTCCACATGAGCAGGCGAGGACTTGCAGTAGCCTGATGTCATGATGCACTGAAAGTGTGTGATGAGTAGCTTCTTCAGGAGCACTAATTTGTATGTTTTTTCATAGGTATTTTTTAAGGATCTGTGTCTGACTTGTTGACCGAGATTTATGTACAAAAGCAGCATTACCCAAACTCCACCTGCAGCACGGGTTATACTTCAAAGCTGATGCTGCTTACAAAGCATTCTTTTGTCTCCACAGTGGATTTATTACCTGAATATCAAGTTGGCTGAAAAAAGCAATGGAGAGCGAAGGATTTTTAAACTAATCAGATTAATTCACCTCCCTTGGTAGTGACCACAAATGAAATACATTCTCAAAGTGGCAGGTTTTTAGCCTGTTGTCATGTTGGTTCATTAACAACGAGCGGGTGGACGTGTGAGCTCAGCTGAGCGTGGCCCTCTGCACGCTGGCACCCTGTGTGTCCCCGTGGCTGGGCCTGCGCCAGCTCCATTCCATGTGCTGGACTGCCTGGCAGATGTCCCCGTGTGCCAGCATGTCACTGCTGCTCCCGGACACACGCTGGCCCCCAGCTGCCCTGCCCAGGCACGGCTGGCTCTGCGCTGGCCCTTCAGCCCAGGATGGAATGGTTTGTGTTCCATTGAGTGATAAATGCCTGATGTCTGACAGGGAGAGCACGCTGACATCCCATGGCAGCCTGCCTTTCAGCCAGCCTGCAGATTTACAGCCTTCAGCAGATTTGTTTCTGTGAGGGAATGTGGAGCTCTTCAGCACTGCCCACTCTTCCATGGTTATATTTCGGAAGGTCCTTCTAAACCTTCTAAACCTCTAAAAAAAAAGAATATTTTCTTTTTTTTTAACTTAATTTTCTCACCACAAAGAATGTTTTGATCATGCAAGCATAAGTCATCACTTTATTTTTCTGGACAATCTCTGGTCTACATATCACAGAATTTTTCCCCCCTATTTTATAGAGCATTTTTGGAGAAAGTGCTCCTTAAATAGAAGGCTCTGTTACTAAGATTACAGCTTAGCTGTAAGGTGCAAAAGTTAGACAAAAATTACTCTACTTTTTCAGACATGATTGCTTCTTTGTGTACCTTTCTGTTGCCCTTCAGGGTGATGTCGCAGTTTTTACACCAACAAGTAACTGCCTTATTTCAGTGTTATATGAGAAATGAAGAAATTATGCAAATTACCTTCCCCACTCAATTACAATGTCATGAGCTTGAGAAGAAATGAACTCGTTTATTTGGGAGAAATATGCCATCCCAACAAAGTGTGTGCCTGCCTGTTACTTTACCATGAAAAGATAATGGTGTGAGAAGAAAAGAGAAAAATAGTAAATATTTTTTTCTTTAAGCTTCTGTTTCAGGAATGCTGTCTTAGTGCAGAAATGGCATTTCTTCACATCCACAAGCTTTCTTATTGAATCTGTAAAAACCAATAGGATTAAAACATATGATTTAAGCTCTTCATATGCCTCCTGGTCCCAGCCCTCTTCACCTTCTTCATAAAGCTGTTTGGTGCCAAATCTTGATTTGCTATTCAGTTATGCTTAGTGGCTTGTACAATTCTTGAGCCAGGTCCTCAGATTTATATTGGTTTCTAAATTGTTCAGTGGAATATGGCCCAGTCTTATGTGTTAGATTTTTGAGAAGCAAACTCAATCTGGTTATCATCATGCCCTAGGGGGGAAAAAGAAGGTTGTGCTATTCATGTATGTTATGAATCTGTTCAATTTAAAAAATAATAGTGAACCTCTGCAATGGTGCAACTCGGTCTTATCCTCTTTTTTTTTCTGAGAGAAAATGACCTGCTGGGTATCTGTTTTCAGATTCTCTCCACTAACCTGTACCACTGTTTGTGAAAATAGAGTGGTAAAAGCTGCAAACTTCAAAAGTAAAAAAAGTGTACACATTGGTAACCAAAAGTTAACAGAAGCATAGGTCTTCGCCTTGTGTTTATGAAAAGTGATACCAGAAAATAGAGTTTCTGGCATTCTAAAATACGCCATTTAAACCATAAAAAACCCTAAAATTTATGTTTCTCTTTTCCTTAAAATCTGAAAATCAAACTACTTTGAATCACTTCCAGATACTTAGACCTACATACAAATGCAAACTATCATACCATTCCCCTTGACTCAGTATCCTGGCTGTAATCAAGGCTGGTATTTAAAAGAAATGGCTGAGTTATGGAGTTAACTGTCCACTGGGACAGTTTTCCTCTAACCCTCATTATTTAGGTTTGGCTTATATTCCACAGCATGATGTTAAGCAACTAAGATACATCATCAATGGAGGGGACATCTCAGTTCTGAAAAGCAAATTACTTAGGTATGTTTTTCAAAACTTAATATTAGTCAATCTGCAGTTCTTAAATGGAAAACCCATGAAATTCTGGAACAAGTTTCTTTGAAATCTGTATAGTGTTGCAGGATAAAAATTCTATAGGAAACAAACTTACTCTTATTAAAGTCAGGTTTAATGTAATAGCTTCCACATACTTCAGGGTGGAAAAAAGTTATATACAAATGTCCTCAGTCTTTTGGAAAGGCTGTGACCTGCATGATATTTGAAAGTCCACAGGAGTATATAGGAATGAACACAGCAGTTGTTCCCTCATAGTATGTTATTACAAAGAGAACTGGGGGTCAAATTGCATGAATGATAAATGGAAGGTGCTTGAAATGAGTTGGTTCTTTTTTGAACATTATACATTGACCTTGGCAGTTTTGACAATTACATCCATCATTTCTAAGAATCCATTCCAGAACACCCGTCTGTTCTCTAATGTGGCCAAGTAAACAGGATTTGTGAATACACGAATCAAAGATTGATCTCCTGTACCTATACACTGATTAACAGTTGGTTTCTTGGTGCAACTTTTTCATTCCATGAATTATGCGAAGATCATAATTCACCATGGCACACCTGTAGACAAGCATGCTGGAATGCTTTAATCTTCACTCACAAGGTCTTGGTAGAATCAATAGTTGGCTTCTGAGTTTCATAAGCAAAATGGAATAAAACCATTAAAAAGCACATTGTACACAGCAAAAATGATGTTTCACTGCCTTAGTGTTCCCCCTGGCAACAAAACTTGCTAAAGACAAAGATGGAACAAACTAGGATGGAACAACATAGCTGCCCTCAAAAATCAGCCTTCTCAGGCACCAAAAAGCAAAAATCAGCATTTCTGCTTGGAATTTACAGCTTATCCATCTCAGACTGACCATGTAAACAGGCCTTGTAATCCCCAAAGGGATCCATGCTTAGAGCAGCAGCGTTTAACAGGGCCCTGTTCTTGAGTAATACCTCTCTCTTCATCAGAACATCTCTTTCTTGGAAAGCTGCTGAGCTGAATCAGCACTGGTCTTTAACTCTGGAGCAGTGGCACTCACAGAGTCACCTGGGCACACCTGCTGTGTGCCTTCCAGGCCCCTTCTGCAGATTCCTTATCAAGGAATATGGGAAGCAGCTCAAGCCTGCCCTGAAGATGTGAGGGGTGAGAGGAGTGAACGTTTTCTCAAGGTACAAATGGATGCAAACTAGTTTTGGAGTCCCAGAGAGGGACACCCAAAGCTCTGCTGCCTTGGACAGAAGCCAAGTAGGGGCCGTCCCATCATAGTTATGTAAATGGAAAAATCTGAGTTTATGGAAATAATGTGAAGGCATCAGCTATGGAGGCTACCCTCCAAAGTAGAGCTTTGTCTTACTTTCTTTTATATTTTCTCAGAGGAGTCTCCAAGAAGAGCTCTAGAGATAAGTAGGTGGCTGGTGGCAGGGTGCAGCTTTGTGGAGATGGGCTTAGTGCAAGAGGTAGACACAAGAAAGTATAATATTCTATTTCCTTAGCTATGATGAAAAGGTTTAGTAACTTCTGTATTCTGACAGGTCATTGTAATACTGGTAATACTTTTTTTTTTTGGTACAAAATTACTTAGAATTTGAATAGATTAGTAAAATCAAAGGGAATTTTCACTCTGCAAAACCTCACTCATTCTTAATTTTGCCTGCTATTCTTTCAGAGTAATTTTTCTTATGCTTATTTAAAGCTTTTTAGTGTCTTAAAATGCCTGCTATAAATGGTCTGACTGAAGATTCAAACCCTAGAAAGTATGTAAAGCATTGTAATGTCTCTACACTATCTTTTGGCCACTGACCTTGTGTTGGTCCAGGTTAAATGTAGATTTATATTACATTTGAAAATGGAAAACTTCTCTTTTTTGTAAGCAGAGCATTTTTTTCAGCTAATTTCGCCCCTTAATAGAAACATGCCATTCCTTTGCCTAGGAATTTAGATAGCTAATAAAAAGATAAAACTCTATTAAGAATACTTTCTACTGTTTTTTGACTCCCATCTGCCCTTGCATATTATTATACCCTTTAATTTTCACAGTTTTATGATGTGCCTTTAGGAAAACTTGTACAAAATCCATCCACTGTAAGTAGATCTATTATTAATTTTGTTATTAATTTCACTATGTTCCAGGAATTGAAAATCCACTACCTTTATAGCAATTGCCAGTCCTCCCCTCCTCCTCCTCCTCTTGCACTGAGTGAACTATAAAAAGACCAAAATGGTTTTGTGACAAAGAATTAAATGGATTGCAGCAGGTGGTATCACAGGTGCCTGCTTAATTCCTGTTGACACAATCTGTAGCTCAGGGATGGGGAAGGATGGAGATTCCCTGACTGCTGGTCAGAATTAGGTTGGGGAGAGGGGAGTCAGATTAATGGCTCTAGCTCAAGCCATGAGCCTATTACAGGGGATTATTATTTTTAGTAGAATTAAATGTATTGGGAAACACCACAGGTCCATCCAGCTGAGAATCCTGTGGCTGGAAGAGGTCTGTGCAGATCTAAGCAAAGATCTGCACCAGTCGCTTGCACTCCCCTTGATAAAAACAAACTGGTCAGATCACTTCTGTCTCTGTGTTGCTGGGACAGACAGAGGCAAAGCTTCAGCAGCATGCTCACAGTTGCTAGAGCAAGCACAAATTCAGGTGGAGAGAAGCTCAGTGTGCCTTGGGTCAGGGGCAAGTCCCCCTGCAGCCTCCGGCAGCGCTGCGGAGTTTGGGCCACAGGAGCATCAGCTGTGGTGCCCTCCTACCAGATGGGGTGTTCTGCTAATCAGTTAAATCTGCTTTAGCTGATCTTCTCATGGCATGGATGGAAACCAGATTTTTGAGTTCATTTGAGCAGGATAGGAATGTCTAGCAGCCAAGTACAAAGATTTCTCTTTAGACTGCGCTGCTGAAACAGGAAATAGAGATAAATTAATTTGCCAAATCAAGGTAAAGGGATGCATTTAATGTAAATGTACCTTTTTAAACAGTGAGGACTGTTTTCATTCATATCTATCTAGGCTACCAATAGCCAATTAAAATGTGTTGTGGTCTGGTGTAAACAGCTCCCACCTTTGTATGTTAATCTCTAATAGTGATAGCTTCCAGAAAACTTGCTGAAAGGCTGCAGTAATCATCCTTGCAGCCAAAATCATGTGAGGAGCAGGGTAGCTCCCTTTGTGAAAACACTTAAATGTGCAGGTGGTTCTGGGTGAGGATTGTGAAGGTCTCTTGCTCTCTGCAGGCTGTGCCCTGCCCTCTGTGCCCTGCCTGGACATGAGCCTGTGCGTGGCTGACCCTGCCTGTGTGGGCTGGGATGAGCTGCAGCACGGCTCAGCCTGGCCAGGAGGCACAGCTGGGCTCCTGTGTGCTCCTGCAGCTCAGGGACTGCTCCAGGTAGGACACAGGACACCACCTGTGAGCAGGGGAGGCAGTCCTTGCCTCCTCTGTGTGTCCTGCACAGTGGGTACAAAAAACATTGAGAAAATTGCCCAAACCACATATCTGAGGATGTCTGGAGATTGAAATTTAAGTATAATTGGTCCATCTGAATCTCTAGGTATGAGTCTATGTGCCTTGTCACAAAGACTAAACTATACCTATATCCTAATTTATGTTTCTGATGGAAATGTGCTTAAGACATGTGAGTAGTCTGTTTTAAAGGGATTGCACTTTACTGAGTGATGAAGTTGTAATCAATGAAGAAAAAAAGATTTATAAATAAACACACTATGCACTTTAATCCATTCTGATCAAGTTATGCCACACATGGCTATGCAAGGAGGTTATTTAGGTAAAAAGCTGAGAAATTTTTTTTTTTTGTAATTCACTTGATTATAAATTACCTACTCATATTGTTGTATTAATATTTTGTAATGAGTGAATGGGCTTGTGTTTGTGTTACAGCCAGTAGTCTCACTTTAAAGTGTTTTCTCTATGCTTAGTTATTAAGGTCAAATTTTACTATGCTTAGTTTTCCTGCTTTGTACATTGCAAATTGTGAGGAAATGCACTAAGGAGGAAATGTGACTATTGGCTAAATACTTACTTTATTGTTTTTCTGCATTGTGGTGAGACCTATCTCCTTCAAGAGACTATTTAAGTAGTTATTAATGGGTAGCTGTCTTTCGTACTAATTAAAAGTCTTTAGTTTGCTCCCTGGTAATTGGGAGTTGGGTTTATAGGGGAGAAAAGTTTTCAGTAATGCTTTCTTGCCTTTTTGCCTTAACACTGGTAATTAAGTTAAAGTCATGCCTATAGTGAAGTAATTTTATATACATGGCTGAGGTACTAATAGGGAAATTCCTTGGTGTTACTCGCTGAGTGTCTTTGGTGTTAAGCTCAATATGGACCAGCAGTTTGAGGACCTGGCATCACAGGCTGAGTTTGCTGATGGCTGTCCCCATCCAGGTGGTGTCAGAGCTGCATGACTACAGCCAGCTCAGCCCTGCCTGTGAGCTGCAGCCACAATAGCCAGGGAACCTGGAAAATGCTCGCTGGATTTTATGGAAACATTTTTCTGTGTTGGCTTCAACCTCCAGCCAGTCGCTGGGCAGACATCTGAATTAAGCTAAATCATGTGCAACTTTGCATAAGAAAGCCCCAGTGATTTTGTGTAAAGGGTGAAGGCCTGACTTCTCAATTTATGCATTTCCAGTTTGCTCTGTAGTGTGTGTTAGGTTGGTGTTGCCCCTGTGATAACAGCTCAATGAAAGATATGGATGCTCCTTTTCCTTGGGTTTGTGTTATGTTACTTATGCACAGGGACAGATTATGCTCAATCCACTTCAGAACTTTCACCTTGCGTGGTGTAGGAGGCACCAAGAGGAATGTGGAGCATGGTGTTTTGGTTCTGTTTGTTTTAACAGAAATGTCTAAAGGTTTAATGTGTGGAGACAATTCACTATCATATGGACAGATGTTGCAACATAAAATTCTTTGCCTAGTAGATGGCATCTTACATTAAAAAAAAGTTTCATACTTTTATGATGATATCTAGTAACACAATATGAAAGAAAGCATAAACTGTAAAACTGTTGTGATTTTTTTGCCTGCTAACTCAGTGTGTTACAGTAGCTGTACCATGAAAATACAGAAGGGGTATCTCCCTGCACAAGGACTTTATAAAATATGTGGTGTGAATTGTAGTTTAGTCAGAACCCATCGTTGTAACAGTACATGCATGATTCTCAAAAAACAAATTCCAGGCAGATTTCCTCTTTCACTAAAGCAGGCAGTTACCATGGTGATGGGAAGTGTGCAGGAGCTAGAAGAGACAGAACAATGCATGACTTCAAAGTGCTCCCCTTCCCACCAAAAAATGTCTCTGCTTCCCATTCCCCAGCAATTCCTATACATCAAATAGTATGTGCCATAACACCAAGGAGCTCTAAAAAAGCAGAAAGAATAGCCCTTCTGCTAAGCCAAGGCATGCCATCCTCCATGTGCCTTCTAAACCTTCCAGTGCCTTGGAAAGTCTTCTGCCAAAACCAGCCATCTTTATTCAGAGATCAGAATTAATGTAACCCACTGCTCACTGCTACTCAGAACAATAGAATAATTACTATAAAGACAATAAAGCACAAACCAAAAGGAAGAAACTATATTTTTTTTTATTGGAACTTGATCCTTCTGACTCTGATTTAAACATTAGTCAAGGCATATAGGTAATGATAAAACTATGAAGAAATAATGCTTGATCTCAAAGGAATAGATCTTTACTGTAAGATTTAAGACTAACCTTTTTCCTGACTCTTGCCTACAATGACGTCAAAGAGGAAGCAACATGATGGGAGCCAGGCTAGAGATTGCCCTGAGAGAGAAGCTTTGAACAAAGAGAGGGGGCCTGGAGCCTTGCAACAAGGAAAGAAATGCCTCTGAATAAATGTGGAACCCTGTGGGCAGTGGTAGGCATGGAATTTCATTAAAATGTGGAAAATAAGCAGTGAGCTCTTGAAAAGGTGGTGTGAGTGTACAGTGGTTGTGCTCTCTTCCACTTTGATTCCCACCAGCAGTGGGAACAGATGGTGCATTACACCTCCTCCCCAAAAGGAACCATCCTCTGCACTCCCACCCACCAATCCCAGCGCTGCAGAAGAGGCAGGGACCTTGGAACAGAGCTCCTTCATGCTGATTTTGGGTTGGTTTATTTCCACTGAAATGATTTGAATAGCGCTAATGTGAAGGGGCTAGAAAATGATCCTGTTGTCTTGAATCTCAGGGGAAGCATGGGAGGGCATACTGGAGATGTATCCAGTTTCAGAAGATGAGCCAGTCAAGAGGGTTAACTTCACAACTGTCAGAAAGTCTTGCTGTAGTAGATCTCACCAAATAAGTTACCTAGGGGTAAATACATCTTTGAAACAAGCAGTTTCTCTTGAGGATGTCTGTTTTAAGGCATGCATACCAGAGGACTACAGAATTCAAAACCATTCACCCAGCTCCTCCATATAAACATCTCTCTTGCTAACAGAAATTCTGCATTAAATAGGAGTACACACCTGTCAGTATCATGAAATTATCCTGGCCACAAGCACATTGGCTAGTCTGGAAGTGCCCATTAAAGTTGATGTGAATATACTGAAACTTTGATTTGAATGTAAGTGAACATCTAGACAGAATTTTTTAGTTCAACAGCCTTTATTGTCCAGAACCTTCCTTTCGGGAGAATTCAAGAGATTATCAGGCTCTTTTGCCTGATAGGGCTTTTTGCCATGGTTATACTGATGTTTTCTCATCAACTTGTTCTCCTTATCTCTGTTCTGGTATGTGTTTGTGTGATACCAGCTCACAGGAAATGCAATAGGAAATGGTTAGTAGAGAAATATTATACACAATGCCTACCAAATAACTAGCAAGTTGTTGGGGATTTTTTTTCTTTTCTTTTCCTCTTTTTTGTTTCTTTTTAGACTTTGTATAGCTGCATAATGGAAATAAACATCAGAGAAGCACTTGCCCTGTGTATGAAAATGAAGTGCAGATTAGAAACTGGCTATTTATCATGAGGAAAGCAAACTGATCATCCTCTTTTCTTGTTGCTTTCATGTTGTTTTGTTTTATTTTGTGAGCTGGCTTAGCTGGGTGTAATGGATACCTGGGTTGCACTGCACGATTTTGGGTTGTACAATGGGTGTAGAGCACCCTCTACTTTCTTTTGATCAAATAACACTCCTGGGCTTGAGGAGAAGGGTGTGTAGGGGGAAAGTCGAGGCTGTTTTCCTGTAGATTTTTGTACTGAAATCAGAAGAAAGAATTTGTCTATAGGGTTCATTAACTGTTGGCCTCTGCTGGCAGTAACCCATGTTATATAGGCCACCATTGTGCCATCCTCAAAAGAACTCCCTGAAGGAGGCAAAGTCTAGAAGGAGAATATCTACTCTGAAGTTTCCCACCTTCCCTGAACTGTATCTCCAGAGCCACCCCAGGAGGGGAGACTGTGGCTTTGAAAAATAACACCTTTGTTATTCCAAGTGTTAGAGATGAAGCAGAGTTTTCAGATGGCCCCAAGGTTTTTGCACCCTTCACCAAACACAGATGGAAACTGGACTCTTTGAACTGCTTTGAAAATCTGTTACCATGCATTGCTGTGGGGCCTGTGAAGCAGCCACTGCTAACTTCTGTCTGCCTGCAATTTTTATGACCATGTGATGACAAGGGATTAAATAGCTTCATTTTAGAAGCAGACAGCTTTTAAATGTAAAAATGAAAAACAAAATAAAACAAAAAGCCCAATAATTCCTTGCTCAAGGCAAAGCCGTAATAGATGCTGAGGTAACATTTCAATGAATGAGGTGAATTCCGAAGTAAAAATGTGAGCAGTTTGGAATTTAAAATTATATCTTAGGCAATAGTTGCAAAACCTTTATAACATTATGATCTTAGTAGATTGGAATCCAGAAAATATAGATTATCCTTTGTTTCCCAATTTAGGAGCTGTTGGAATTATGGTATATGATAACATCACTGTTCCTTGTAGTGTTTTCTATTTAGTGCCTGTAATTTACATGGCATTATTATACAGGTGCTGAAAAAATTGTCAATTTATTCACATAATGAAAACTTCTTTGACTTATCTGAATTAACTGAGTAGTTGATGGAAAAGAGTGTAGAGCTTTCTATAGAAAAACACGTTCCTTAAATTTTTATTGCATTTTATTCATTCATTGAGATTATCGGAAATATGTGGCTTATTACAGCTATTCTTAGTTTATTAAAAAAGTGATAGCCTTTATTCCAGCATAATTTCGTATATTGGGTTTAATTCACAATAGATTGTTTTTATCATATTTTTCTTTATGCAAGAAACATGTATTTTATTATGAAATAAGAGTTTTTTATAGATGCAAAGCAATCATTCAGGATTTGTTTTTTTAGTTCACTTGGTTGGACTGATCTCAGTTGCCTGAGCCAGGAAGTGTAAAGTGCTACGGATTTCTTTCACTTTTCATAGGCATGACTGTTTTGGGCGGAGATTCAGTAGTGCTAAACTGAATTAAGTGGGCAAACACAGGCCTCTGACAACGTACACCACACTCTGCTCTGTCCTCGTCCATCAAAGATACAAAACCCCTGTGCAGCAGCTTTTCCAGTGGAACAGCCTCCGAGGTGACAAGTGGGACCTTTTCTGCCTGCTCTGTCCCTGCTGCCAGGGCAGTGTGGGGTGGTGGGTGCAGGAGCCCCTGGGCTGTGCTGCTGCATCCTTCAGGCTGGAGCTTCCCTAAAGTCCCTTGGCTCCGGATCTTTGTCTTTTCCACTCTATAGGGTATGAGGCTTGGCTTTCCCTCAGCTGAGATCGTCTTCAGAAGTTGATTTGATGACCTGATTTTCTCTCTAGAAGGTGAAAATTGTGACATTCTGTGTTGGCAGAGTGTTTTGTTGTAAGGGCTTCAAACACTGTAAGATGTGTTCGTTAGTGAAGCGCTTGAAGGTGAAGCAGCTGACTGTGCTCTTATACCAGCAAAAGTAATGTGTTTTTATACCATGTAAATGTCTTTTATAATGATTATTTTTTCTTGAAGTGCTCTGTGTTTTAAGGTACTGGAATGTACCAGCAGTTTAGAAATCTTTGTCCAAAAGTTGTGGAAACTTGAATCAGATTTGCTGAGGAAACTGCTTTTATTCATGTCACTTCAGCAGCTCTGGCCCTGTCAAATGTTAATTTTTAGTTCAAAGTGCCTTACTGCATAAAATATAATATGACATATGCAACTGCAGACTATAAATTAGTTAAAACTATAAATAAATATTTTAGTCTCTCATCTGTTAGAAACTGTTGTGGTGACTTGGGAGGAGGTAGAGGAGTGGCCTAGAACATGAACTGCCAGAGAGGGGAAGAGTACTGCTCTGCAACTTCTCTGCACATTCCTCATTCCAACATGACAGAGGGCTTTTACTGCTCTCCACTGAAGGTTTCCTTTCCCCAGGAACTGGTACTAAGAATTACCAGTGTGAGAAGCCAATTTGGGTCTACTGCCTTTCTAGATGGCATAGTTTATTTTGAAATGAGGTGGTAGTGAGGACAAGTGCTGGAAGGCATGTGGGAATATAATACAGTTTCCAAGCCATGAAGTTGGAGAAGCAGTCCTGTGGGTAATTTCCAGCTCAGTGCTGAAGTGGCAGAATTTATCAATCTATTACCATGATGAGGCTGTAAAGTTCACTGCAGCTTTCCTCTGTGTTTAGTGCAGCTTAAGCATGTACATGTTTAGGACAAAAGAAGCGTGCGCTGCGTCGAATTGCATCACGTGAAGTGTCAGTAATGACAGGAAATTTTATTGCAATTCAAGGAACCTCACTGTTGTAGCTGCAGCTTACACAGAAAACAGCTTACAACAGATGTGTCATATGTAGTAGAATTTTCCTTCTGGAAGTAATTTTTTGGCCTTGTTTTAAGTCATACCAAGGCACATACAGGGTCTGGCACCTTATTCTTTTCAGGTTAACACAAGTGCAAAGAGTGTGCATATGTCTATAAAGTAAGATTTACTTTGGTAATTACTAAGTAAGAAAATTACAGAAAAAAAAAATTACCATGCAAGTGTCTTCGTTAACTTACTGAAAAAGGCAGGGACAGTTTAAGATGCAAACTGAACAGTCAGTAACGAGTAAGATTGACTTTGGTAATTACTAAGTAAGAAAATGACAGAAAAAATATTTACCATGCAAGTGTCTTCTTTAACTTACTGAAAAAGGCAAGGACAGTTTAAGATGCAAACTGAACAGTCAGTAACAAGAGATGTGGAGGAACAGGCACTGTGAGCAGTGATAACCTGATAACAAATCTTTAGTATTTACTTGCCATTAATCTTGCTGACATTTCTTTATACACTAATTGAAATATTTCTTCTAATTGAGTGAAGTTTGAACTTCAACACAAGTAATTTTCACTCTGAGGAGAGCTCAGGAACATTTTTATGTTTCATGACAAATTTAAGTTAATATTGGAAACATAAGGACTTATACTCTTTCTGTACAAAATTTCATCAGTAATTTTAAAAGCTCCAAGAGACATGAATCTTCAAAGATGGCTTTCTAGATCATTATTAATATACTTTTAATCTCCTTATTGAGTAAGGGTTACTGGATCATATGTCACTAAAATCAATAAAATTGTCTAACAGTGTTGGGAATGATACCAAATATGCAGGCAATGGCATAAACCCTTTTTTCTTTTCTTGTGGGATAAGTAATTTTTGTACATTTTAAATCTCATGGGGAATATTTTTAAGAGCTTACTTTGCAGCTGTGAAATGTTCCAGGTGGAGCCTTTACCACATGTCTGCTGAGATATAGACAAATACTATACTGCACATATTCAGTCTTCTTCACATGGCCAAAACCTTTTGTAGCACTTGAAGATTGGTTCATAAGCTTTTCCCTCCATGAGCTTCATGCAGATGTATCCATTGTTCCTTTGCAATATAACTCTACTGATCACATCCAGACACTGGATCAATTGGTCTTTCAGCAGATGATGCTCCTAGATCTTAGGGAGGAGAAGAGACCTGGCATTCTGCAGCTTGGGTCTGTAAACATTCGGTTTACTAATTATGTTACATGCTCTGGGGAAGTGGGAGATCCACCATTCCTCTTGTTCAGCCCTGCTTGGCAGCCTGTGTATCTCTCTTGTAGCATATATGTGATACTTTGAAAGAGATTTTAAACGAATAAAAGGTCATATTAAGGCAACTCAGTTGGTGTTAAGTGCAAGAGCTGGATGGCTTGACTACAAAGGGACAATTGGGGAAGGCTTAGTTTAATAAGATACTTGCAGCTTACTTATGCACATTACTACAATCCCTTCTCCCTTGTGAATACCCCGCTCAGAGTAAATTGATCTTGGTTACTGTAGCTTTGTTCTCCTCTTTGGCTCCAGCGCAGAAACTGGTTCTTGCAAACTGTAATATATTTTATACTCTGTGCATTGACCCCCAGTTGACTCCTGAACTTTGAGTGCCTTTCTGTGGCTGGGACCCATGCTGCCTGCCTGGAGCCACTCTGCGTGCAGAGCCCGGTGCCCTCCACCTCCCCCTGCATCCTGCAGGAGGGACAGATCCCTCCTTCGTGCTCCTGGGAAAGTGATCCCTCTTCCTGGCTGCCTGGAGAAGGCCAGACTGGCATTGTGGGGTGTCCTTACTGGGCTGGAGCTGTCAGCTCCTGGGTGAGAAGGAACCAGCACTCATCTCTCTAGAACAGCTGAGGCATTTAGGGGAATGCACTGGGTCCTGCTGATCACACAGACAAGTGCTGCTGGTGAAAGGCAGCACTGGCCTGTAGGCAGGTAATGTGCTTATGTAGGTATGAAATATAACACACATCCTTAATATGTGCCCAGAGAGAGACAGAAAACAACTGGAAAGCAGCAGATACTATTTGTGAGGCTCTTGGTTTTGAATGTAGGAAGGGAACAGAAATAAGCATCTTTTCATCCAGCACTGCCATATCCATCCTCTGAGCAATAATGGTATTTTTGACACTACACTGTGAACAAGCATTGTCTAACCTGCAGATACAGAAGCCTCCAGTGAAGCAGTGTTGATTCAGCCCTGCCTCTTCACAATCAGACACACCCTCATAAGTCTTGGGTGAGGTTAAATATCAAATCCAGAATCAACTGCTTAATTTTTGGAGACAGTGTGCAATCAGAATTACTCTTCCCATGTTACCTTATACCTTTTAATTCTAACTCCCTCTTAAATAAAGGAAGATTGAGTTATGCAAGTCTTTCCTACTGTTCACTTTGCAAGACTACGAATGCCCTTTTCTCCGAGGAAGAGATGAAATGTGTTATAATCCCGGAGAAACATTATTTTTTCCTAAATAGCTAATGAATGCTGACACTTGTATCTTGGAGGTTACCAGACATGCAAGCGAAGTTGGTCATTGTGATCCAACTAGTAAGGTGCTATTATTATTTTCAATTTTTTCTTTAACCCTCTTTTTGATGAATCTGCAGTTCTCACTGCTGTAAATGACAAGCAATGCAACATCTGAGGTGAAATTCCCTGGTGTGGCTCTGCAAGATTTAGACATAGTCAAGCAATACCTTTCCGTGCATGAATGAAAACAACTGCATGTTTTTGGTTTTTTTTTACTTTAATGCTGAAAATGTCACAGAAATGTGCTTGCAAAACACTTTCTGTACTGGCAGGTGTCTCTGCTTTGGCCTCTCTTCAGTGAGTTTAGCCAGACTTCTAAATTGCTAATAACTGAATAACTTTTAGATCCTGATGCCTTGTATAATCAATCACAGAAATATAAATTATGTGGGAGTTTGTACACTGGAATGATGGGATGTACACGAGAGCCTTGGTAGCCTTGAAATAATTCACTGACTCCTTTATAATCTCTTGTGTATTTAAAATGTGGAAGCAAGTGAAAATAGTATTTGTTGGATAGTATTTAAGTCAACACAACGTGTGTTAAATTTCTAAAGAAATTGTCTATACTATTTTGAAAGGAGGTATTTTTGAAACAAGTTTAGAAAGTTTACTTTTTGGTATTGAGAAAGGTTTATGCTAAGCTACTAAGAAACCTGATTTTAGTAAACAAAAAGAAAAAATTCAGATTAAATTTTGTCAGCACATTTATCAACAGAGGTCATGAAAAAAGAATAAATTTTTGGGAGCAGCTGTAATCAGACTGATCACTTTAGTCTGAGTGTGTGTGTGTGAAACTATTCAGAAATTGCTTATATGGAAAAAGTTAAGATTCAATTCACATTCCTTAAAATGAAGGAGATCTGCCTGCTCTTAAGGGTTTCTGATGGGGAATGTTGGGTGTATGGAAGCTGAATCTGTTGTGTCTTTTCATGGTCTTACAATATTTGCATAATATTTTTTCCACATTTTTGCATAGTGCAGTTGTGGTTCAGTGTCTCATTTTTTGCCTTTTTTATGTTAAATACTCAGTTATTCCTTTGAGGCACTTTTGAAGCATTTGGAGTGCTCCATTCTCAGGTGGTGAAGCTTCTGAACTCCCTGTTGTTTCAATATATTTGTGTTTATTTATTCACATCAGCTTAGGATCAGGGCTTGGAGTAATAGAAGGTTATTTTCTTTTTTAAAATATGAACTTAATATGTAAATGTTCTGGCACGTCTTAATGCTAAAGGTCATCTGGCTGATTTTATTCTTTGGATTGCAGCAACACTTTGAAGAGTGTTAATTGATTGTAATTGTTTTAGTTAATCAATTTCAGAGGATCAGGAACCTGTTTTACATGCTGGAGTTGTTTGCTTCCAGGCAGTCCACAGAAGTGATGAAAACTACCTTAGGTCAATTGTTCCTTTATCTTAGGAGATTAAGGGGGTTTATGTGTTCTGGGTGACACTGGGTTTGGAATATGTTAGAGCTGAGCAGCTATGAACAGAGTATGGATCATTCATATACAAGTTGGACAAAAATATCTAAAACCTGTTTATCCCCACCATTTTTTTTTAATTGAAGAGAAATAAAAGTGTCAAAGGGAGGTATTGAATCTGAGCTTTATACTTCCAGCAGCACTGAATGTTGCTTTTCTGATAAAGGCATCAGTGTCTTGCCTGTCAGTGTATGGATTTCTGTGCAGGAACTCTCATTTATCTACATAAGGTTGTTTATTTATTAAGGACAGTGCTTCAAAGTGTTTGTGGGAAGAGTTTGTGAAGTATGGCCATGTAGTGAACTGGGAGGACAACTTAGGGAATTCTTGATAAGCAGACTTCATCTACTCAAAACCTTTTGAGATGAAGTCTGTCCTCTCCTACTTCTTTTCTATTACAGTTTGATTTTCCCTGTCTGGCAGTCAAATAAGGTACATTGTCTAATGGGCCAGTTAATGCTTTGGATGTATCTTACTGTGTATAGAATGAAAGCAGAACTTTCAGAATGAAAGGAAATATTTAAATCCAGCAAAATGATGTGTCCCATTAAAAAGACGTAGAAGGAACTTGTGGTTTCATCACTGAGTTCCTAACACAGCCCATAGTATAATTTCATGGTCTGCATGTTTTAAGCAAACACTATGCACATTGGAGCGTAAAGTGGGTTATTCTTTACTTAAATGTAAAGTTGACTTTTGTTTAATGAAATTGAAATAAGCTGCAAGACTGTTCTTTTTCTCTCCCGAATGTGTATTTTTCTGGATTTCAGGAACTTGCTGTTTTTCCCCATGACTTGCTATCTATGAAGTACCACTCAAAATTAGCAGATGTTCAGATGAATTAAATAGCAAAATTCTGAGGGGAATTGGAAAAGGCTTCTGACCCAGAAGTATGGGTGGTTTACTGAGGGAAATGCTATTAGCAGAAAATGGCAAGGAAGGTAAGTTAATGTGAATCCCAGATTTCTGCTAGGAAGAGAAAAACAGAACGGTCAATGAAATGAAATTACCTAAATTAAGAAATCTGCACTTTTGAGCTCAATAGTACAAATATCAGGCGAGGGGAACTAGGAATTAAAGTCATTGAGCATAAATTTGACCACGTAATTGGAAACTGCAGATGGAAGTGAAGGAAAAGAAAGAAAGAAGTAACATTCAGTTTAAAATTATGAATGAAAATTTGAAGTATACAATATCAATGAAGGAGCAACTGCAGCATGGGTGCTGCTTTCCTGGGCTCTTGGATTTCTTCATCCTGCCCTTGCTGTCCCTCTCAGAGCCCTGTCTATGATTCTGCCTGTCTGCTGCATGAACCCATGGACAAATGTTTCCTCCTATGCTCCTGGGACCACTGGGAATGAATGATGTTGCTGTTGGAGCCACGAAACTGGGCAGAAATCAAGCATGGATACCTGTTCTGCCTATGTGCTTAAGCTTTAAGGCATGAATGATGGTTTGATGTCTAATTGAAAATCAACTAAATTTAGTTGTCCTACTAGTTGAGTTTCTAACCAGAGAAACTCAACAGTGACAATCTTTTTGCTCAAATAAAGAAAATGTGATAGGGGTGGAAAATACAGCCAGAGAGAAGCAAAAGTAGTAGCAGTTAGGCTGGAGGATGGAGATTTTGTGTAATGCCCTCAATGTTGTCCTTCACTGTGCTTATTTTGAAGGGGAGTAGGGCTGTCCCTGGGACTCATCCTGATCCCTTTTCTCTTGGGGGAAGTACCACTGCAATCCCCAGGACTGTTAGGGGATATACAGAGCACAATAATAATGGAGCACAATTTTCAGGAGAGAAAAAAACCCACCCAAATGCAGCTTTAAAATAATTATTTTAGAATTTATTTGTGGGGAAAAAAAAGATTAGACTTGTTCCAGGCTGCTAACTTCCAGAAAGAAAGAGGAGTTAAACTACAGCACATTCCTTCTGATTTCATCTGCCTCAAAAAAATCACAGATGCCTGACTCATTTTATATACCTTTCTGTTGTTAAGACAGGCAGGAAATTCGAGAACAATATAATTGTCAGTATGATAAATGAGAAGGCAAAATACTGTTCAACAGTAGAGGACACCGGGTGTTATTATGGCCTATTGTTGCTATGAATAGAACCACCCAGACACCAATTAACATCTCATTGCTATGATTACTTGCTACAGTATCTGTTCCACTAATCAAACTTGCACCTTTTTAGTCCATATTTTGATTTCAAAAAGTTATACCAAGAAGAGATTACATTTATCTCAAATGCAAATAAATGTGAAGCTTAAGAAGCTAATTAAGTTTATAACCACTGAGAATAACATTAAAAAGAAAATTAAATTGCTTGGTTTGGAGGAAAACCTTTTAGGAAACATTTGTTGAATAAACATAAAAGAAATTCTCCTAATGTACTCTTATGCAAATGGTGTTCTGTTTATATTTTCCATATGCCAATCATATATAACTCTTATGATTTTTTCTTCACTAAACATTCCTCTTCATAGGAATATTTACTACCAAGCTCACAATATGTAGTAAGTATGACAGTTATATTACAGCAGCCTGCTATAGCTTCCCAAACTTCTTGAGAACAGAGCTTGTTTTAGGAAAATGACAATGCCATTACAAAAATTTAGTAAGTAATTATTTTGGCAAAGAGGTGGAACTGAAGGATAAAGCCTATGAGGTGTTACTTGCCTTTGCCTTTTTTTTTATTTATTTTTCTTTAATGGTCATAAAATGTACTAGATTGAAAGATCTGAAGAAAGGACATTTCTGCTTATGTGTCAGGCAGCAGCACTGCAGAATTTCTTTGGCTGGGCTCCATCTGCCAGAGCACAGTGATGTTGTCCCTGGTCTAAAAGACTGCTAAGGTACATTTGCTGTCTGTCTGGAGCCAATGAGAAAACAAGGTCAGCTGAGCAGACACTGAAGAGTTTTGCTGGATCAGGTTGCTCAGCTCCTCCAGAGGCTGAGCCTGTGCCCCAGCAGCACCTCAGCAAAGGCTGCCCATGGAGCTTCTGCCAGGAGCAGTCCTGGCTGGCAGAGGTGCTGCAGCAGCTTGCTACTGCCCCGAGCTCCTCTCTCATCCCAAATGGATTAGCTGTGCTGGTAAAAGATAAGATTGCTGGCTAGGAACCGTTCCTCTGCCTGGTTTATGGAAAAACAACTTCTGACGGAGAAATGGGAATTTGTAGCCCACAAGGCAAAAGCAGGGTGACATGATTGCTGCTGGAAGGGTCCTGTGGGTAAAACTGGCTTGGCTTGTGCTGCTCCAGGGTTTCTGTCCCCTCTCCCCTCTGGAGCACAGGCTGTGAGTGCATCCTGCACCAGCTTTCCTTGCAGCCAGCCCTGGCTTTGCCAGGGTGTGGAGGAGCAAAGCACAATCTCTGTGTCCTTGTGCAGGTAGAGCTGGAGAGGAGGCTGAGGCAGACTTTTGTTCTTGACTCCCGTGTAGTGTGTTTAAGATTTGATTGTAGTACAGTCAAGGGGACTGACAGGGCGTGGTGTCAATAAATCCTGGATGGACTTGCCCATGGATGCTCTGGCTGGGCTGAGCAGTAGTTCTACACTCCGCTGGCAACAGCGTCATTCCTGTGAGCTGGACACAACAGATATGGGGAGGAAGTTGTTCTGATGGAAATGGTGGATATGATGTCATTTCTGAGGCCTTGAAATTGTTATTTTAGTTAATCTTTAATGCATGCCTTTATCTTGCTACTGCTGAGAGAACATCACTTTCGCTGCAAGGGTTTAAATTATGACTGGAATGTTTTGAATGTGCCTCTGATTATCCATCACAATGTTTTAAAGGCTTTGGACATGGAAGAGCAGTATTGAACTTGGAGCTTGAATTTAGATATAATATTTTTTTATAAAGCAGCTGACAGGTTTGCTGGATTAGTGTTTATAATACTTATTGACATCCCATGATACCTTTCCATAGCTGAGCAGAGTTTAGATTGACTCTAGAGTATTAGTACTTGATGAAGGTAATCTGTTTTCTTGGCTGAAGCTCACAAACAAAGCAGTTAAATCCCCATTACAAATGGCTAAACAGGGACCCATTAAACTTCTTATAGGCCTGTCTCATTTCTATAGCCCTGAAACATTTATAAAGGGCACTGTTAAAAATTTACAGAACCTTGAGACAGCGTCTTAAGCAAAGCTGCTCTGTGTACACTACCTGAAATACTCAGTCTTCCTTTAAAGAGTAAAATAAAAGTAGGAAAAAACTTTTTTCGTACACTTTGACTTACACTAGCTGTTTTGGCTTTTTTTGATTTATTTTCAAAGTTTCATAGAAAAATACATGTTACAGGTAGAAAATCAATTCATGCTTAAACTACCATAGGAAGGTGCCCAGGTTGGTTATTAATAATCAAACTGTCTTCGTTAATGTCTGTTTCAATTATTAGTTCTCCAATCACCCTTTTTATATGGGAAGTCACTCTGGAAATTGTTGGCACCGAATTTGAGATGAATATGGTAATAGTGGATGTATCATGTTAATGAGAATTCTCATATTAAGAAATATAAGACACATTATTTTAATGATTCTACTGGCATCAAACCATGGAAGCCACAAAGTTATTTTTTAATGAATCAATCCCCACAGGCCTTAGGTAATTGTGTGAAAACTGTTGGTCTTTTTTTCATTCCAGTAAAAGACAGCCCCAAACTGAAATTATACTTTTCACTGGCTTAGCTGATGTTTTGCAGTAGTGCCAGGCATTTTGTAAACCTCAGAAGAAAGAAAAAAAGGCTTAGGAGAGCTGGGGAGTGGGGAGGTTGAGTCATGCTTCCCATTGCATGTCAATAAAGATGTGATAATTAGAGGGAGAAAAAGCAGAGCCTTCATTAGGCCACAGATTGCTGGAGTTGCATGGGCAAAGTGTCAGACTGAGCTCACCGGGGATGAGGGTGTCTTGTGAGAGAGCCTGACCCCAGGGCATGGGGACAGTGGCATTGGGGGACAGCCTGTCCCCAGGGCATGGGGACAGTGGAATTTGTTTGTGTAATAGGGACATAGTACAGGAAGGAGGAGGAGATGGCCAAGAGTAGAAAAGCCCTATTGTCCAGTTTGGTTCATTATATTCTTCTTTTAGTCATGCTCTCTAAGAGTTTAATCTGCTCAAGAATTTTAAAAATAAATAAATGAGCAGTTCTGTCTTTCTAAATATGGGAGTCAATGTGGGAGTGTGGGGAATAATGAAACCACACTGTGTATATATTTTCTAGTTCCTGTGAATTTTGATAATTTCCAGATGGTCACTTCTAAGTGTATTCATCAAAGGTGAGGAATGGTTTTATAGTCTGCAGTATATATTCTAGGACACCCCTAAAATGTCTGGAAAAATTGAATCTTTAGGTCTTGTTTTTCTCTCTAACCAACCACTGATGCCACGAGGAGTAATAATAAAAAAGTTCATATGGTAGTGTGCTTCTCATTTTTGTGGATATTTTGATGGAATATATGCTAAGCCATGTACACCATCTGCTCCACTAAGGTCAAAGTCCCAGCTGTACAAGCTTTAGGAGTAAATGCTGAAGAGCTGATATTTTATATGGGCTGAAGTTGGTGTTTTAAGTAGTTTCAAGAAAGCCTTTCACAAAGTTCAGCAGTGCAACTGGCACTTGTAAGCATGTACCTTCTTTTGAGTTTTTAGCTGAAAAAAATAAGTTTTTTACTGGATGTCTTCAGCAAGATACAAAACTTTGTCTCTCAGCTGGGATCAGAGAAGCAGGAAGGGACCCTCTGTGGTAGATGGGACAGGAAATATTCTTCAAAGAGCCAGTTCAATGCACATGATAATTTACTGGAGCAGTCTTCCAGTGTAAGAGTTTGTACCTGCCTGGTTCCAAAATACAGCCCCATTATGAAATGGCACCCTGTGTTGGCTTCCCTTCTCTTCCTGTTTTGGGCTGTTCTTTGCCAGTTATTTGTTATCTGAGCACAAGACACTAAGGAATCACACAAAGCCTCCTAGCGCTTATTCATGGTCCAGATACTTGTTTTAGACCCTAGGGTGGTCAAATATCCTAGCATATCCTGGTAGGATAGTCCTGGTTGCTAAGCTGCTTGTGTTGTCTTGACTCTTTTGACCCTTTTAAGAGAAATATAACAGAAGAAGAGGGTTGCCAGAATTTGGCCTTCACGTCTCCTTAGTTGGTTTTCTTCCTAGAAAATCCCATTCCCTTGTTACTCTTGCTTTTGCATCATCATAGATCTAAAATACTTTTTTTATTTGCTGGGTGAAGTAGTTTTATATATAAAAGTATTTACAGCCCTGTGCTTTCTAACCATACACTCAATCTGTTATAATTTAAAACAAAAAAAGCATGTCTGTGGAATATGACTGAGTTGAGCCTTCGACCACAAAGGATAATCCACTACCTTTGTTGCCTCTCATTTTATTCTTCTCAAATGTTAGTTCTCAGTGCCAGAATTTGAAAGAAAGCCAGAAATTCTCACCCATTTTTGTTCATCTCCTAAAGCAGACGCTTCTAGATATCATCAAATATTCCAGAGGTTACATCCAGCAGCCTGTGCTTAAAGGCAATGATGAAAATACAAACATAATATTTAGAAATACTGCTGAGGGAAAAAAGAATAAAGGAGTCCTCCCAAACCACATTTCTGCTGCTCTGTTGTTTAGCAGTTACACCAGTATCATATAACAGAATGTCTCAATCATCAAAATATTACTATTGGTTATTACCAAATAAAGAATTTTTAACTCATGGCTCAAGTCACTTCTTTAAATGCCATCTTAATGCACCTCTGATGAAGTGCTATTTGCTTGATACTTGCAAGATCACACAAACCTTTCTGGGAGCTGGGGTTGCCCATGGAAGTCTTATTTTGTTAGTGCCTGTAGTTTGGAATAAGCCACTTAAGGAGTCCTCTGTGCGTTCTTCTGCAAATCAAATTATCTGCTTGCTAACTGGGAGAGCAATAAGATGCAAAAGACAATTTGTGTGAAGAAAGGAAAGCAAAGAGCAGGGAAGTAGTAACAGCTCCAGTTACTTCACTTGATATATCCCTGGAAGAAAGGGATGTTAGCCCACAAACACTGACCCAAGTGCAGTGGTACAGGTCTGTCTTGCTCCATTCCTTTTGGCTGCAAGGCTCTGCAGTGGTGCCCCAGAGCAGCCTTGCTTATTTAAGGGCTATTGAGAAGGTCTGCTATAAGGACCTTCAGTTACTGGGAGTTGGTTTTATTTTACCCTCTGAAAAACTTTTGTCTTTCTCTGTTTCGGAACCAACAATGGCTCCTGAAGTTGGGTGGGTGAATTATGCAGTAGAAACTGAGGATTTTCTGCGGAGTCTGCAGTGCTCTTTTGGGTTAGATTTTTAGTGACTGCGTGATTCCATTTTATCAAAGTGTTTAGATTAGGAAACTACTGTTGTAACCCTTGATGCTTCTTTGCCAGTATAAGTTTTTAATTTGTGGCATTTTGGCCAAATTTATCTACCAACTAGACTACATTTCACATGAGTTTTAACTATGCTTGTGATATAAGGAGGCTGCCACTTTATTCTCTCACTCAGATCAATCTTCATGTGGACAGAATAAATTGCTTTGGTAGGGAGGACCTCATATTGAGCAATATCCTCCCTGTTAGAATTAAGGGTGATCATGACAAACCTTTTTAGTTCCTGTTTCATGTGGAAGGCAGTACTATTTCAGAATTTTTTAATCCTTTAAAAAATTTCATGCCATAGGTAACTTTTCAAACATCAAGCATTCGTAGGAATGTGGTACAGTTGTGCCAATACTTTTTGGAAAATCTTTGTACCTCTAGGATGGAATTTAATGAGACTTGACAGTGCTCTCCTAAAAGGTCACAACCCAGGTGGTTGTGTCATCCTGCTCAGGAGGAGAACTCAGCATCTTAAATTCTTCTCTTCCTATTCAGGCTGGGGATTAGATTGAGAGGTTTTAATGTCTCTCTTGTTGTACCCTCTGAGCTGTCAGAAATGGCTGTAACCACATAAGTTACTGAGCTCCTTGGCCTGATCCAGGTTAGGAATAGCTCTGGGCTGTCACAGCCATGGATGCAACCACAGGAGGGGAGGGGTTCTTCCTTTGCCTCATTTGGAGAAGGGTTTGGTCCTTCCCTCCTTACAAGACGTGATGATTATTTCCTACCTGTTCTCATTTCTTTGACATGGCTATTTTTTAATAGGAGAAAATGTATTCACAAAAAGAGTTTCTACGAAATAGTTCTGCCTGGGTTGCTTCTCTCTGTGTGGAATTATGGAGTGAATTAACCTTGCTTGTCACTGGAAAATGCTTCAAGGTGGTGTTGTAGGAGCACTTCCATGAAGCGTTGTGTGTGTTATCCTACATTTCCTGGGTGCACCAGCATTCCACTAGAATATGTCCCAAGCCTCCCAAGCCATGAATTTGCTATCATGGGAGTTTTGTCTGGGTTGTGGATTAATCTTCCTGTGAATTTGGAGAAGCCACAGAGAGGCCGGGCTGGGCACTGGGCTGGGAGCTCCCTGCCCTCCCTGCGTGTGCTGAGGGTGAGCACAGCTGAGCAGGGATCCTGGAGTGTCTGCCTGGGATTTCTTCAGCAGGTTACCCAAGTTTTTTGGTCATTCAGAGTAACCTCCCCTTGCCATTACCCCTAATTATGGGCAAGTGGTTCATTTCTGTGGTTGTAATTAACATTGTTTGCCATTCTGTAGAGTTCTGTAGATGTTTGAGAAGTAGGAATAATCTTTCCATTACATATCATGACTGCAGGTGCTGTGAAGTAGTGGCTCTTTCAGATTATAAGATATCTATTTTGTATGAGCAATGTGTATCTTTGGCAGACTGCTAAATATTACTGCTTAAGTCCATTACAAGGAAGCACAATTTTGTGTAACTTAATTTCCTAAGCCTAATGAAGCCAGTAAATTTCCTCTGATGTCTTCCCAAGTTAATATATTAAATCTAATTTATTTGGCAAAAAATTGGACAAATTTCCTCTTAATTCAATTAACTTAGAAGAAAAAAAATGTATTGTTATGGAAATCTGGGACTAATAATTCACAGATGTGAAAGTCCTGGGTTTGGTTCCATTCATTTACTAGCTTACAATTGCTATTTTTGTTTCCTATAATTTAACTTAAAAAAGTCCATTGTACCATGTATGTTTTTGAAAAGCTTGATAAATGATAACAAATTAATTTTTTGTCAGTTAATGTTGCAGAAGATTTTTCTGTCCTAAGTGATTATTTGCATACTTACTGAGTATTATATTTGCCAGTTGATTTCCTTGATATGTTACTGATATTT
Organism: Passer montanus; assembly: GCF_014805655.1. Taxonomy (NCBI): domain Eukaryota; kingdom Metazoa; phylum Chordata; class Aves; order Passeriformes; family Passeridae; genus Passer; species Passer montanus. The sequence continues at coordinate 1,675,561 of NW_024369707.1, forward strand.
TGTGGGCACTGCTAATGAGTGGATGATGCATTTTCATCAGCAAATTGTAGTGTAGTGTATCCCTGGCAATTTTGCTAGAACTCAAAGTGGTACAGAAAGAGTTCTCATTGTTCATGTCTTAATGCTGCAAAAACCAAAGCTCTAAGTCCCCACAGAAGCCAAAGCAAAGCTGTGACTGGGAGTGGGCTCAGCAGCACCACACAATAATAATAATTGCCTATGCTGCTACTTTGATTTTGTGTGGACAGGATATGGATAAGAGGGATATAGTTGCATATATTCAGGGAAGATAATTCATATTTTTCATGCCAACAGCTATAGTCCTGCTTTCCTGCCACTTCCTCAATACATGTGAGAGGTCTAATGTAAACAATGGAGCCAAACCTCTGACAAATAAATTACAAGGGCCACTAATGAGTGCAAATCCATGTATGACCTTTAGAGCATTCGTGCAGCTGTCTCCACGCTCTGATGTGGCTTGTGCTGGAAGAAACCTACGGATACCCAGGATTTCAAAATGCCTGTGTACCTCAGCATAATGGAGTTGGTTTCTTTCTGTGTGTCTCGATCAATTTCAGAATTGCTCAGGACAGGATTTGGCTTTAAATCTGTAGGGCAAAGATCTTTAACATTCCTGCATTTAAAGTGACTATTAGTGATATCCAAGATTATTTTACAAATGGTCCAGTTTTCCTGCTATAAATTTTTATCCAGACATTCACATCTTTTCCAGCACAACAGCAATCTTATGAAAAATAGTCAAGAAGCTGCAATACTAAGGTCAACATTTTTAGTATTAAAATCAGTTTACAGTATGTTTGCTTGAAGTGCACATAAATTCAAAGAGGCAAGAAGTATAAACAGAATAGCTGGTTTCTTGGATGCACTCCAATATAATTATAGCTATTCACCCTTGTGACTATTTGTGTGTGTAGCTTAAAGCTATTTGCCTGCCCTAAGGTACGGTAGCAGTATTTTTATACATCTTTGTATCTGATTGAAATGCAAAACTCACTAAACCTGGAAAGGATGCTAACAAGCTTAAAGAAATGTATGAGTAAAATTAACCAGCAGATTGAATGTGCCTTTTGACATTTGTTAGCAGCACCACCCCATTCCTAGCACAGGTACTTCTCATTCTCTTCAGTTTTGAAACTGAGATATCCCTTAAGGATTTGTCACCAAAATAGTGTATTTCTAATAGGCAATTATGAAAAAAAAATCATCATCAATCACATTTATTGCAAACATCTCATAAAACAGTAAAACATTTATGTGGCTATGGAAGGCAAGTATGTTGCCATGTAATATATTAAGATTTGCATATAAAGAACAGCAGGCAGCAAACAAGTCTCTTTCCCTTTCTTATGCCATTTATACAAATGCCTTTGATGCAATGTATCTATTTAATTTCCATCAAAATGTTATTGCTGCAACACCTGAGTGACATTGGCTGTCGTTAGGTCTCTGAAGCACGCCCTGGGAGGGGAGTGGGTGATGCTGCTTCCTCCAGGTAGGGTCCATCAGCCGTGTCACACCTTGTCACAACCTATCTGTCACCCAGGAGGCAGGGTTTGCCTCAAGCTGATGTGCACCTGTCACTGACACACACACACACATACACACACACACACATTGTTAATTTTCCTCCTCCCCAACAGCAGTTTTTCACCAAGATCAGTTATATCAGTATTTAGCTTTCAGACAGATTGCAGGGGTATTGGGACTCCATATTGTTTCAGTGTGAATAGGAATGAAAAGCAGTTGCTTGGAAAGGAGCACAGCTCTTTTTGTGGGGGACATGGCAACTGTCTGTCGATACCAACATCTGCTAATCTTCTCCATAATCATCTCTACCTTGTTCTCAGCAAACACTCAGAAATCATTTCCTTGGAACTTTTTTTAATAGCTCAGAGTGCATCTACCGTGAGGCTGTAGATATAAAATGACTAATAAAATGTAGGGTTATTTCCATGTCAGAGTTGGTAACAACTGTCTTTATCTGGGTTTTTCCACAAGCCTCGAGGTAAAATGAAGCAGGCAGCATTGCAGAGAAGAGAGAAATGAATGACAACACATTGTATAAATCTGTGGGATTTTTTGACACTTGACTTTGTACTATCATTTAAAAAAATTCTCCCTTCTATTTACTTGTCAGAACTGGATTTAATTCTTATATGCTGTAAGGAATTCACCATGTTAAGATATTGATATAACAAATTGCCAAATGTTTTAGAGATTGATTCTTGCTGACCAAAATGGGCTTTCAGATTGGAAGTCTTTTTTTCTAGAAAACACCTGCTGAGATAGAAGTCTGACAGCTGCACAAAAGAAATATTCAGTTTGTTTAGTCTGCTTCTATCTAGCAATCGGCAGATGCTATCAAAAATTGTGTTTTTAAAATGAAAATTACCTAAGGATTTGGCAAAGGACCTTGGTTAAAAGGGACTGAGCGGCCACTGTCAGGTGAGTATTACCAGACTGATTGGTTGTTACTTCTGTCAGTCTTTCTTCAAAATTATGACAGGCCACACAGCAGGGAGCAAATGATCATTAATACTTCATCCCCTGGGACACAATAAACTGCCATTCACTTGCATACAAATAAAATACATAAAGCTTGTCAGACAAGGTGACAGAAAAAGGTGCCTTTTCAAAATTATTTTATACTACAGTGGGATGTGATCAGCTAAGACACATTTCTGTATTGTGTGGTGTATGATCTTGACAGCAGCACCTTTGAATTCATTCCGGTTAAAAAATATATTTCAGTGCTTTTTCCTGATGCTTATTTTATTTCATTAGAAGAACATAAGATTTTGAGCACTCCTCAGCTCTGCAGTGGAAACTTAAGAATAGGTTTAGCAGGAAAATATTCCTCTGGAGCCAGTGCTGTTTCTGCCATCCAACCCCACGGCAGAACAATCCAGGCTCTCCATGTGAGCTGCTGGGCACTGGTTCACACAGGTGAACACTGAGCCCCAAATAAAGAGATGGCCGCTGCTCAAAGACTCCCAAGCTAAAATGCAAGCTGTTCTAAATATCAGTAAGCCATTTTCACAATATTTTTGCAAGCAAAAAATTAAAAAAGAAAATTAAAAAAAAGCAAACAAACTATTATGGTGTATTAGACTTTTGGTAAGGTCAGAAAGAGGCTGGAATGTGAGGTATTTGCTTAGTCACTGCTTCCAGTAATGCTGTTCTGTTCTGGGAAGTGCACTGAGAAAGATAATTACTGATTTATGAGGAGACTTAACATATTCTGCCTATAGGGGTGTTTTGTTTTGGGTTGGTTTGTTTGCTTTTTGACACATCTACCAATGAATTATTAGGTGGTTACTGCACTAAAAGTTTTGTGTAGGCAAGGCACATAGGGTTGCCTAACTAGTCTGTGTGGAGCTTCATAATTTCACTGTATTGACAATGAATTCCTTTGGCTTTTACTGGAAAAACAAATCTTCTGTCATGCTCTTTATGCTTCAACCCCCTTTACTCCTTTAATATTTCCCATGGAAATATATGGGATATGCTGCATACTGCTTTGTGCAGGCTTTTGTTTGGAATATTTCAATTCCAGTGAAACTACACTTTTTTAGGAAGCAGAAGATGTGTTATCAAATATTTTGTCTGCTTTGTGAAACTACAGCAGTTTCTATCATAGTAATAAATCTCAGTTAGAGAACTTTGATGCCATACTTCATTGATTATTTCATTTACAGGGGAGGTGAAGAAATTTTCCTATTCCTTTGCCAAAATTGATTCTGAATTACTGTTTTCAGTTTGGTTGTGCTTGTTTTTTTCCTTCTCCCAGTCTTGATGGCAGAGAGAGAACAGACAAATGAATGCTGTCTCATGACTGATATAAAGAAATACTGGAAGTTTCACATGAAAGCTTGGTAGATCTGCCCGTATTCTCTCCCTGGGTTTCTGTCCCCTCTATGTCCCAGTGTCACTGTTGGTATTGTGGTGTCACCTACCTTGAGGGTCTATCAATGACAATGCTGTTTAGCACCTGAGAATTAATTGATTGAAAAGTTTTGGTGAGGAATTTGCCAATATTGTGTAAGAAGAAGTAGTTAAATGTTGGTGAATCCATAGCACCACTATCCGTGCATACAACTGGGCAGAGAGGAAAGTAGAAATGCTAGCAGGGAATTCGTCCTACATCGCTCCTGCCACAGCTCTCTTTTCTGTTGTTCCTCTGTACACTGAATTACCCTGATTCTAGATAACCACTTCACCAATTGAGAATGGAGCAACAAAATTAAATAGCACCCTGGAAAAAATATCAGGAGGAGACTGAAGCAATGTGATTTCCCCTTTTATTCACATGCACTAAAGCAGTTGTGGGTTATGTTTTTTGATCATTGAAGAAATCACAAAACACCTGCTGATTTCAGGCCTAAAGAGAAGAGTAAATAATATGTTCAATAAATAAATTTTGTTACGGCAGAAGTTTAATGTAAAGATGGACTTTTTAATAGAATTTCAAAATAGACATTTTATATTAAAGTCTGTATTAAGGAAACATTCCAGAGAGCAAACCTGGAGACTGAGAGCAGACTGGTTAAGGTAATGACTGACTTGAATTCAGTGTAAAATGTCATTAAGTATCATGGTTCACATTGCTTGGGGATTGTGAAGTTCAGTGATGAAATCAGGATGGGATTTTTTTTTTGGCATAGTAATTTCACTTCACCTTCCTTAAGTCCTATTCCTTCTGCTTTGTGCATGCAGAAGCATGAAAGCTAGGACTGATTAGGTGGCATTGGCATTGCAAAATCCCCAGAAAAAATACTACTGTTAATGAGAATTGTATGTATAACCCCCTGCTTACTGCAGTGACAATTCACTCCTATGACACTGTCAAACATTGCAAAAACCAAATAAACCCGATAGCCCAATAATAAATAACTGCTCAAGATGCCTCTTTTTTTTCCCTATAAAATGCAATAGCTAAATCCTCAGCTAGATTGAATTCACCTCTCTCCGTTGAGTTCACTGCTGCTAAACTGATTTACTGTGGTTGGGGAATTTGGCAGTTGTGAGTCAAGCTGCAAAGTGTGCAAAAGTTTTGTCAAATCTGTTTGGGATGTGGGTGGAAATGAATATGGGGTTTCTGATGTTAAAAAGCAGAACTGGTTAGAAAAACTCCCAACAACTCCAATCCCTGCTTGAAAATCCTAAACTACCACTGCATATGTTCCAGTAATTTGCTCACCACGCAGTATGTTGTACTCAGTGGATGAAGAAAACTTCTCGTGAGAATGTTTGAAATGTCACTGAGGTTCAGTCTGGATCAGGCTGCAGGTGGCTCTACAAAGGCTCTGCTCAGGGGATGTGTTTATACAGTTGCTGCTGACTGATGGTATTGATTGGCCAGGCAACTATAAAACAAGGGAACTTCACTTTCATCTTTGTGCTTTCTGTTCCTTCAGTATATAGAAAAGTGGTTTTAATTATTCACATCATCCATTTTAATATTTTTTTTACTCTTATCCACCCACTCTCTTACAGCCAAGTAATATTCTCATCTTCTCATTGTAGAAAACTTGCAAAGGGGGCAAGAGTGGGCAGATAAGAAATTTTTGAGAAATAGACGTTAGTGTTGCCTCACTGGTAAGATTAGCAGAAGTCAAAATCTGCTGAAATCTCTGTCGTTTGAGATTGCCTGAGTCACCTTCGGGGTGACAGAGCACTTGACAGCAGCTGAGATTTGGGTATTGGCACAGTGTCTCTGGTGTTCATTCACATATCTCAGGGTTCTGTACTCACCTCCTGCATCAGTCCTTGCACCCCTGGAACACCTCCTGCCTGGGATGGGCACAGATATGTGCTCTCAACACTGCAGTGTTACAGGCTCCACTGCTTCCCACCAGAGAATATATTTTTCTCCCTTGACAATTTTTTCAGCTTTCTTATAGCTTGAGAGTTGTGATAAGAGCTTGAGGTCTTTTAATGTTTCTGGGTTTTGCAGTTGGTTCATCCTCAGAACAGAGAGATGTGATCTGTACTGTAATGGGAATTTTGATGATCTTAATTACAATTGTCCATTTTTAATGTATTAATGTACTAATGAGGAGAAAGATATGTGGCTATGTGCAAATCAGAAGACAATGACTGAGTGGACTAAACTAGAAGGAAAATTCTTGGTTTTGGGAACAAAATATTCTTTGGCTGATTTGCAGTTGCCAGCTTTAGTTAACGTGAGCTATTTACTAGATGCGTGCTGTCACCATCTTCCCAGACAGACTTACTAGGAAGTACTGCATGGGCTATCTGCTAATTCTGTCAAACCATGGGCTTGAGTCAGGCTTTCTGATGAAAGAGACCTTGAAATTTGGGGTTTTTGTACTTCGTGCATGCTTCCCTGGAACTGCTCCAAAAAATTTGCCCTTGGAGCTTTGAGTTTCTCCACAGTTGTATTTTTTAAATGCTCACTTTTAACAAGCACATGTAAAAATTATGAAAGCTACAAAGTCTTTGCTGTTTTCTGGATTCATATAAAAAGAAAAATGCATGAAGTAAATAAGTAATGCAAGAGCAAAGAATTTCTAGGTGGACTGGTTGACAACTCCAAGGAAAACCAGCAGGTAGAGAAAAGAGCATTGCTCCTGTCCCTGGAATGGCCTTGCACCAAGCTCTAAAGCAGGAACAGTGTCAGCTACAGTAAATAAAAATACACAGGTGTGTTCTCATTCAGAAGTAGCTTCCTATGTATGGCACAACAGTAAAATGAGATAGGAGAGTTCCTAAGTCAACTCACAGAAGGGATTGTTCAGACAAAGCTGTAGGGAGCGTGACTTTTCTGTGGTTTTTCCTTTTTTCTTTTTAAGATGCTCCATTTTCCTTCAAGCTAATTTTAACTCTAAGCCAGCTGTGATTATTTTCTTTTTAAATCAAGATGAGCTTTAAGGAGAAAGGGGGGCAGGAAAACAAGAACCAAAAGCTGCAAGGTAGGAGCCCTTCCTCCTGTGCATGGAGTCTGCTGGAAAGCACAATTGCAGAGTCCTGTTGAATGGTAGGAAAAGCTGCCTCACTCTCCCATGACAAATATACAAGTAAAAGGATTAGAAAACCCCAAACCAAGCAAGCCTTCCCACCCTGCACCCCCCCCCTTAAAAAACCAAAAAAAACCCAGCTTTGCAAAACCTTACTATATGCCTCCTTCATATTTAGCATCCAATCCTGATAAGCCTTCCCACCCTGCACCCCCCACCCCCCCCTTAAAAAACCAAAAAAAAACCAGCTTTGCAAAACCTTACTATATGCCTCCTTCATATTTAGCATCCAATCCTGACTGTACAGCGCTGATTTGGGGTACTGTTTATTCTTTTTATGCTTCTTTGGTTCCCTTGTTGCCTCAGACTGTCTGTCAGAAGTAATAATTTGTGAGTGGGAGAAAAAAGTTGAACTGGTAACAGTGGATGCATATTCCCCATCCCCAGTAAAATAAGCCAGGAACCCATGTAAATGAGGCATAAGGTTTGTAATGAATTGGGCTGATGGCAATGATGTGTTCAAGTGCATCTCCCTGAGTTCATTAACTTAACGTAATATACAGTGGCAAGAATGATACCTATGATCATTCCAATTAAAATTAAAGTTTTGTGCTATTCTGTGCTGCAAGCTGGTGCTGTGAAAACATGAAACACACCTCATAAATGCCACCCAGCTGCAAAAGTGACAAAGTGAGGCTGCCAGCTTTTCCTAGTGGCAGCCAGAATAATAGGAATGGCTGCAACTGGCTTTTGTTATTGCTGGAAGCTCTGGCAGCTCACCAAGCATGGTAGGACCAAGGCAGTCAGACTGTGATAGCATTGCTCAACAAGTGATTAAAATACAGTAGGGAAGATGTGGAAAAATATACTCTTGAATGGAAATGAAAAGAAAGTAAATATCGCTATAAGTATATGGTGTGTGGGTACCACTAAGAGAAGGCTGTAACAAGTGAGGATAGCATGCCATCCTGCTCAAAAGAAGTATAGGATTAAAGCTTTGTTCTGTTTGAGCTCACTGCTTATTAATAAAGAGTGGATGGTAACTGAGGAGATGAAGAGACTGTATTGTGAGATACCACAGAGCACGGCATGTGTGATGTTCCTTCTGAAGCCATAATAACCATTTGATTTCTGACCCTGAGGTGAATTTTGTGTACTCATATGCATGAAGGAGGTGAAAGGATATACACTGAGCTGTGCCCTTCTTTCCAAACTGTGTTTTTAGAAGTGATATAATTGAGGCATAAATAAAATAACAAAGAAGGCTTTTGTAGACATGTATTATTATTTCAAACTACCAACAGTTGTCTTTACACTTGCTGGTATTTTAGAGTACTGAATTTTAAATGGCACAGCTCTCTTTTACCATCTCATGTAAAAAACACTCAATAGGGAATACATCTTAAGGGAAAATTCCAGAGAACAGGTCTGTATGGCCAGTAGTCCTAAGAATTTTGAGTTCCTTGCTCATCTCCTCTTTGTCCTGTGACAGCTCTGAAAATAAGGAATACAGCCCTAAAATTGGCACTAGGTGAGCCCATATCCTTTCCCCAAAATTAAAATGGGGGCCTAGGGCATGGTAGCTGCTTGAAGTGTCTGCCATTATATGGGATGCCAAGAGCCCAGCCCCTGCTGCTTTCCATTCAGAGGAATGGGAAACCTATGGATAAATCTCCACCTGCAGCTGCCACAGGCTCTCTGCAATAGGCAAATTTTCTACTAATATTATAAAATCAGATGGCCCCATCTCTCTGGCTGGTGTTTCTGTAGGTGTCAGGAGCACTGGGCTCTCCCCTTGTTCAGTCACTGGTGTCTTTGTGCAGCACTTTCCCAAATCTCCTGGAGCTGGCACTCCTCCTGCACTAGAGGTTGTCTTCTGCTGCATCACTGCTTTGTGCTGTCAGCTATCCAACCCATGGTGACTGCTGTCATCACACACACACACCTTCCTTGTATTTGAGATTTCAGGCACTATTTGCTGTTAGCTGGCTTTGTTCTCTTCAGCAGAAGTTTTTTGGCAGCATTTAATGGCTGAGATGTGAGACCAAGAAGTATCAGTGCATCCTTTCTGCATCTGAGGGATCTCTGTGCTGAAAGGAATGGGAGAGAAACTGGATGGTATGATGCAATGCCAACTGTTTCAAAATTAATCACAGAGTGCAGTTCTGGAGAACCACCTTAGATCAAATTGTTAGTTTGTTCCTAGAAGTGGTTCAGAAAAATACATTTTACCACAAAATGTTTCTGTCTTTCTCATCATATTATCCTTTTTCTCAGGATCAGAGTCCATATTACGCAGTAAATTTATCAATACTAAAAACTTGAAATTTCTTAAAGACTCCTATTAATAGTCACTGATATTTCATTTCTCCCCTTGCAAAACCCAAGCCTCAATGTGATTTTGCAATCGAATACTGTAGGTTTTGTCCATTACTTCAGGTTTTTGTTTTGGCAAGCTTTTATTTGAACAAGGAACTGGGCAGATCTCTTGATACCATAGAGGGTATCAAATCTCACCCTAAGAGGCTGGTATTTATTCTGAAGTGGTCTAAAATTGTTAAAACAATCTACAAAATCTGCCTTTTATTCCCCTGTATTTCTTAATAAAGGAAACAAGATGAGGATCTGTTCTTCAATTAACCTTTTCCTGTCAGACTAAAGTTTAAAATAAGTTTAGATTCAACACAAAACCTGCTAATTAACACCTGCTTCTTTACCTAAATTTGGGCTAAATCACAGTGACTGCTATGCTTTGAAGGCTTCCTTCTTGCTGCCTGAGAGGTAATTCCTGTAAGAAAAATTATGAGCCTGATTTCATATTACCTTTATTTCTGCTGTTTACAGGATCCTCAAACCTTCTTACTGCAGCAAGCTTGCAAAGGCTATAAATTGTGCTTTGGGAGCACCTGAAGCCATGAGCATCCCTCTGTGGACACCTGGCAGGGGCTGTGGGAGCTGAACTGGGGCACAGACTGGGAAGGGTTTGTGGAAGGCACTGTTCTCTACCTGTTAGTTTGTGCAACCTGCAGCTGCATTTCCTCTCAGGTAAACAATGAGGGAATACTTCCGTGCTGTGCAGAGCCCAGGAGTGTTAAATGACCTTTTTCATCTCTTCCTGAAGGTTAGTCCATTGCTTTCTTTGTACATTCACTCAGTAACAGATTTATGACACTTTACAGATTAACTTGCACATTTCAGAGCATGTAAATGGATCTAAATGAAGTTGCAGATAAAAAAAAAATGCATATCCCATGCTTTGAATGTCCTGAAAAGGACTTTTGAAACAGCAGACTACGTAGAACATATTTTTCTGCATTTATTTCTTACATTGGTGTAAAGACAGGAATTTTGAGAGCTGGATGAATATGACAATAGCAGAACATAATTTAAAATTGATAAATGAGAAGAACAAACCATGGTAACATAATGCCCCCTATGGTTTGTAAGGCAGTATGTACAACAGCTTTAAGGGCAATGCTTTCCTACATACCTTCTCTTAGCAGAATCAGAATTATATGTTATGCTCCTCTGCTAGAGAGTAAAAACCACCTGGCTGGATTTTATTAATAAATAGGTCAGATACCGTTAATTTAGGCGCTTTAAATCTCCTCCTCCTTTTGGAGATGGGAAGCCCTTGGGATCAGAAGCGCTGTGGCAGCAGCTGGGTTCTGCCCTGGCTCGGGGTGGGAACGGCCCCGGGGCCGGGCGGCGCGGAGGGAGCGCTCTGCAGCGGAGGGAGCGGCCGCTGGATGGCAACATCCTCCCGCACATGGAGCGGGACAGCGCCGGGAACAGCGCGGGACACCGGGCACAGGGCCGGGACACCGGGGACAGCGCGGGACACCCGGGACAGCGCGGGCACGGGGCAGTGCGGGGTGCCAGGGACAGTGCGGGGTGCCAGGGACAGCGCGGGACACCGGGAACACGCACGGGCACGGGACACGCACTCAAGGCTCTCCTCCACCGTGGGCTGTGGGTGCGGGTGGAATGTCCGCTGGGGAATTCCCTTGCTGCAGGGTTTCCTTTCCCCTCCTGGGGTCCCTCGGGAAGCCCCTCCAGCAGCGCTGGGCACAGCAGGTTTGCAGAGTGGGGTCCCCCCAGTCGGTTGTGCGGGAGATGATGTGTAAATAATGGCAGGACGCTTTGCTGATAGATTAGTGTGCTCGTTTTTCACCCTGCTACCCCATGTCCCATTTAAAGGCAAGGCTTCCCTCCTGTGCCCTCGGTTCCTTTGTGGTGCCAGTGAGGGCAGGAGCAGCATCCCAGAGCCAGGAGAGGAGCAAAGCTGCCCATCCAACCTGCCCATCCAACCCTGTGGGGTGAGGGCAGTGCCCGGCTGTTCTGCCCTGTCCTGGAGGGTGAAGTGATCCAAGACCTAAACTGGGTTAAATGAATAATGCCCACCTTTGAGATCTGGATTGGGAAATACCCCAGGGTTGGTTCTCTTTCAGTTCCCAGAGAGCTCACCAATTCACTTTTAAGCCTTCCCAGAGAAAAAAGAAACGGCTGATCCTTGTATGGTGGAGAACTCGGGGGAGACCCACAGGTGACTATCAGTGCACACGTAAAGTGAGGAAAGATCCCTGAGGGTTGTTGCAGGTCTCCAAGGAGTCCTGGAGCAAACGTGTTCAAGTGAAACTTCTGAGCAAGTTGGCTTAGTGTCATGTGATGGAGGAGACCTCTCCCAGGCCCAGTGTTTGAAAATTGTTTGAAGATTTTGCCTTGGATCGTTTTGTGTTTCAAGACTTAATAACATTGATTACGCATTTCTATTTCAGTAATTACTGAAAAAGTCATGGTTATCATGTCACTGCAACGTGGGGGCTGGGAGGGACAAAGTGGGGGTCACTCACTGGCAATAACTGTTGCATGTTGAATAATGAAACATAATGAAAATTACTTTGGTCTTCTGCTTTTAAAATGGATACCTGGTACCTGGATACCTGTAGGCAGACTGATTAAACAGTAAGTACAATTAGAACTCTGAAAAGCCCCAGACATTTCATTTTGCTTCCAGTTTATGATAATATGATGATAATAATATATAATAATATAATGTAGTAATTATTATTATAATAATAATCCTCTTGCTACCTTCCAGGTACTCCCAAGTCCATACCTGGATCAGGGAATGCCTCTTCCTCACTCCTTCTGCAACAGTCATTTATGTGTTGGACTGGGACTGAAAATACATTTCACAGCTAAAATTGCCACAGCTAAGATTTTACAAGTGTTTTTTGTTATTTCAGCTGCTGGTCCATGGGCATATATACAGTTAAAGTTTAAAATCCATGAAAAAACATATTCACAGGGTTTGTGAAAAATGAGACAGCTTTCTTTCCCTTAATGACAGGGATCTCAAATGAGTTGTGTTGTCAATGGGAGAGCAAGAGGTTATATAGTTTTCCATAATCTATAAAGCTTCTTCAGAATCATGTCATTAGCTTTCCTGTGGTAGAGCACAGCAGAGCTAATAATGCAATTATGGTTCATGTAGTTAAACTATGCTACTGATATATTTTTTTTCCCAGGAGGCCTTCATTTCTGGCAATTCTAATCATCTTCATTGTACAGCTGTATAGATTCCATGTCTCACTCTGAGGGAAATAAAATTGCAAATAAATACCGTCTTTCCTAATGTCTCTGTAAATGCCAGATTTAGTAACCATTAACCAAATGTTGGAGTCCATAAAATGTAATGTATAGTTCAGTGTGTGTATGTATATATATATATATATATATATATGCCACTCTCATATACTAGTCACCAGAACAAACTATTGTGCTGGAATAAACAAGAGTAGAATTTCTTCCACTATTTCATTATTCTCATTTCTTGCTGCTATAATTAATACATTTTCTGGTTTTGACATGCCAAGTCTCTCTCTGGCTTTCTACTGGATTCAATCTGTAAGTATCAGAGTAAAATAGTATAATTATTACATAAAAATGGTGTGTGTGTGTTTAGCAGGAGGGGGATTCTTTTGAACAAATCTGGAACTTGGAGTTCTCTATCTGGTTCTGTATTACCTGATACTTAAGAGGTATGAGACTGGAAAGCACAGGCTAATTAAGATGTTATTTAGTCTATTATTAAGCATTAATTTAGTACTCTTATTAATAAAAAATTACTTAAAAAAAATCTATTTGTGCCTATTCCCAGTGCAACAAAAATTTCAATCCTGAGATGTTGAAACCCTAATCAAAAGACATAAAATATGAAATAAGGATATTCCCTGCTTCTGTGGTCTTAGTCTTCCACAATTCAGATTCTTCTGAGAAGATAAAATTTTAGAGCAATGAATCTCTGAAAGCACTGCCCTGTTTTCTTGTGTGGAGGGGAAAGTTTCTCTAAACTTCTGTATTTTTCTGAGTAAACTGCCAAACACATTACAAAGCCTTTCAAAAAGATGCATAATAAAGTGATGATAAGGCATGTTAATAATTCTGCTGACACTCATCCTTCTTTAACATGCCTGGGACATAAACAGTAGGAAATAAACAGAGACAATAATTGCTATTAGGTGCCTGAAGAAAAAACAAAGATATGAGGGGGACATGCTAATTAGGCTTCCTCGATGGACCACATGGAGATGAAAAGGAGATAAAAATAAAAATAAAGCAAACAAAGCTGAAGTATTTAGACAGCTTTGCAAGAAGTTGTTGTCTATGACAATGAACTGTCCATGGTTGTAAAGTCCTTCGAGACAATATCTGAGACAGTTTCTGTCATTTTCTGCATACATCAGAGGCAGGGTGGCACCACGGTGTCACTTTGGGATCTCGTGGGATATACAACAGAACTGATCAACCCTGAGGGAGCTGAGATGGGGAGACAGCAGGACCAGCTTCTAGCAGAGCATCTTGTTATGGGAATAGAGCAGCTCCTGCCTTTCCCCTCTCTGTGAGTGCTGGAGGAGGGAGAGAGGAGCTGTGCAGCCATGGCAGATGTGTTAGGGAAAGTCACATGGCTTTTCCATTACAGCATATACTTTTAAGTTGTTCACCTATTTCTACAAACTCTGTTCTTGTAATTGTCTTTCTGTTACACAGTAACTGTTTTGGCTTCTGTACTTCTGTAAAACATTGAAAATATACAGCCTGGGAGTTTGAAAGCAAAATGCTGTCAAGACATACTAATTAGAAAAATTGTGCACACACAACCTCCTAGTGTTCACTTTTGCTCTCATTTGTTTTACAGATGGTGCTGGGTCAAAGAAGCAGCCTGTCTTGCAGGACAAGCAGTTCTGAGGTTCTGAGCATCTCTACATTTTCACGTATGCACAAGTTTTCTTCTTAGCTTTTTTTGCTTACCTAATCACATAGGTGATTTGCTAACATTTTCCTCTTCTCTTTTACTTTGTATAACAGCCAGTCTGCAAAATGCAGGAATCAAAAGGACAAATTTGTTGTTCACAGGATCAAGAACAAATAGAAAAACTTGTGGTTTTGGTTGTTTTTTGGGTTTTTTTAAAATTTGGCCAGTAATTGACCTGTGATACAGGAAGAGTGGAATATAAAACAAACCTGGGAAAAAAGCATCAGGTTTCCAGATATGGTTTAAGCAGCCTAATGCATGAACACGTCTATAAAAATGAGTGATTGGACCAGTAATAAAGTGGCTACTTGGTGCCCACTGAATGGTCCTGGCAAACTGAGGCACAGAACACTTACTTTGTAGCTTGGTGTCCCAGATAAGTTCTTAGGATTTTATTTGACCCAGTTGGGATGCTAATGGATAACTGTTATTGTATGATTTTTCTGGAAAATCCACAGTAGATGAGGATTGTAATAAATTCCATGTGTTTCCCATGTGTTTTTCAATAGGAAATAATATGAAAAATAAAATCACCTGGAATCCTGCAAGGATTACTTAGTGGGCCACTGCCATCCTCTCAGCAGGTAGAATGTCTAAAATGCAGTAAATACAAAACCAAAACATTTTTAGATTAAAAGAAAACACTAATAGTTGTGCTGTACTATTGGTAGGATTTCAAAACATTGATACTAAATGTAGAAAACAAATTGGATTTAGATTCTTAGTTCCTTTTGTTATTTTTTAGGGGATGAAAAGCTTTATCAGAACTAAGCTCATCTAAAACTTATTATTCTTTCAGTATGCTAATTAATAGAGCAGGATCATGGATTTGTTAATTAAAATAAGATACCTCAGGGAAACTGAAATTAATTTTGCTGTCCTAATAGAGTTACCATTATGCCATTAAATCTTATGGATGTCTTATCTACTTCTCTTTTTTTCCTTCTCTCAAAAAGTAAAAAAAAAATAAATTATTTAATTTGAATTTAGAATCAGAATATTGAATAGCGTTTTTCTGAAAATGTGGAGAAGATCAGTGAATAATCTTGGAATATCTTTGATTTCCAAAAATCTTAGAAGTGGCCTGCGTGTGAGTGTCAGGACCGATCCCCTCCTGTGCTCTCCCATTTGGTTGGTCCTGTGAAAGCTTCTGCCTTCCCAGGAAGAATGTCTGCTGTTTGCTTTCAGCCTGTGAGGTGTTCAGAGGCATTGGCTGCATGGAAGGACAGGCAAGATGCAGTTCTGTTACTGTCCAGTTTGTGTTTAGTCAGCAGACAGAATTTGAGATGTTTTGCAAATTTCAGTTGAACGTGGCAACTGGTTTCAGGCAAAAGTAAAAATAATAACAACAGGTGAAATTAATTTCAGTTTCTCAGAATAGATTAATGACAGTTTACTAAAGTAAGCAGAAAAGTCTCCTGAAATATCTTTGTTTCCAATGTACAGTCAGATCAAGTAAACTATGGACCTCCAGTGTGCTCTTGCCACAGACAAAGTTATTCTTTCTCACACTCAAACCCAATTAACATTAAAGGATATTTATCTGGAGCAGAATAGATCTTCAAGATAGATGTAAAAGATTCCCTCAGAGTGTCCATTATTTAGAACAAAATCACTCAGAAGTGAAAGACTAGTATTGGAAAATTCTTCATGACCAGTGGTCAGTTTTGGTACAGGTTTTGGTGCAAAACATATCCAGGTCTTTTATGCTGCTGCATCCTTGCCTTATTTTTTGCTTAAATCACAGGGTCTGCTTACATAAATCAGTCTCTTGATGGCTAAACTTCCTCTACTTTTTATTCTAAAACCTGCTTAATGTGATTAAAATTGAAATATTTGGGTCTGGGGATCAATTCAGATATTTGGACTTTGTGCTCCTGTTTCAGAACTGGTAGGAAACCAGGACATGCATGAGCTTAGTGGCAGTGCCCACAGCCCCTCAAAGGCTGTATTTGCATAAGAACAAGATTTTAGAGATTATTATAAAAACTTTAAAACTCAGTGCAACAGAAATGTACTAACAAAAAAAAACCTTGACAAAACCAGAAAAAACCCTTGACAAAACCAGAAACCAAACACACCTGTTCCCCTCAAACCCCTAAACAGACAAACCCTATGCCAAAAGCTTCTCTTTCTTGCGTGACAAGATTTGGTATGGAAGCTGCTTTATGAATTTCCAGTGGATTGTTTGGTTTTGCTGACATCTATATTTAGTTTCTGATCCACATCAGTGCTTGCTGGGGTAGCATTAAAACCTCTGATAGGTATTCAGTACCACGTTCCATCTCTAACCACAAATGCTGGAAAGGTTTCTTCCCTTACACAACCACTTTGAGATTGCTGTTTTGATCCCATTTCTCCCAGCGGAGTTGAATGCAAAATAAGGATCAGGTTGCTGGAGAGCTGCTATTTTAAAGGTAGCGTTTTGCTGTTAATTGGTGCACGAAAGACACCTTGTGTAGCAGCTCCCTGGCAGTGCTACCTGAGGAGGCGGCGCCGGGAGCTGCCTGCGGAATTCCAGCGTGATTGCAGATGTCCTTGCAGGGGAGGAGCTCCTGGAGGCACCCGCTGAAGCAAGACGCCTCACAAACAAAAGTTCAAGGTGAGAGCCCTACTAGGTGCTGGCTGATTTAAGGAATGGTTTGAGTTTGGGGTTTTTTTTTCTCTCCAGTGCAAAAAGCAATACTGGGTGAAATAATGTAACTTGGGGCTTGTAATTGCATGGGGTCACAGTCTGATAGTTACGATCGCTCTCAGCATTTCTCCCTGTGCTAAAGGGAAGACAAGAAAAGGGAAGAAAGAAGACTATGATATTTTCTATTTAAAAAATGGCAATAACAATGCATTTTAATGCTGGTTGATATTTCGAGGAAGGGAAGTCTAGAATGCAGGCAGTGATTGGTGATGACCCCTCAGCAGCAGGGGCGCTCAGGCTCTGCCTGGTGATGCTCAGGAGTGTCCTGATGCCTGTGTGCTGCTCTCAGCCTGTTCTGCATGGCACAGGGTGTCCCTGGCTGCCTGGAGCTCGGGAAGGGCAGGTGGGGAGGGGCTGAGCTCTCTTGCCTGAACTTCTGGAGATTGTGGGGACAAGGGGAGAGGCAGTTTCTTCTCACCTGGAGGAGCCCTTAGTGGTACAGTGGGGAAAGGGGAGGGCCATCTTCTCCTGCTGAGTACAGGGATGAATACCAGGTTTTCAGAGCAGTTTTTTGAACAGCAGGGAGCAGGACAAGAAATCAAACAGCTTTTCCTAATACTTTGAAATTTGTTACTGTCTTCTGTTTTTCTCTTGTGAAGGTGGTTTTTGTGAAACCATTGCCATACTCCTGCTGTGGCGCCTGTAGAAAATGGAAGAGTGATTAGGCTCCTGAGAAATGGCACCTATGCTGAGCCATGTGACATTTCTGCTCTCTTGATCCACCTGGTTGACTATTACTACATGCTTTCAGGAGGAAAATCTGTGTTCTGC
This sequence comes from Passer montanus, assembly GCF_014805655.1. Classification (NCBI taxonomy): domain Eukaryota; kingdom Metazoa; phylum Chordata; class Aves; order Passeriformes; family Passeridae; genus Passer; species Passer montanus. The sequence goes on from NW_024369707.1 coordinate 1,693,346, forward strand.
TTCTGTGCTGAGGACAAAGATGTCTTAGTCCGTGGATATGTTTCCTACAGGCTGCAGTAATTTATGTAATAACCATTAACTGCAGTGGTGCTTGTACCTCAGCTCAGCAGGGATGGATCTCTGGGCCTTTGTGGAGCTGGTAGTTATAGAAAAGATGCAATTTTTCTTTAAGGAAAAAAGGAAGGTCTTAGATGTATAAACTCCTCCAGCCAAGCACTGCTTGCCCTGATCTGGATAGGCTCATTGTTTTTGATGGATCCATGCTAACTTGTGCCTTCTAAGGATTTGCCCATCAATTTTTATCAGCTTTCCAGCATGGGATGGAGCAAGAATATTTTAGAGGTAGCAGGAATATATGTATGTATATTTGTTTGTTTGTTTGTTTGTTTTTGTTTTGCTTTTTAACAGCTGTGAATGTGTTTCAGATGCCCAGCACATTCATGCAGAGGAAGGCAGGTACTTTATTTTAGTGCTGAGACTATGACTGGTTGAGTCACTGCAGGCAGTGATATGGCTCTCCTGGGCCTTCTCCAAGGGGCAGAGGCAGCCAGTTTGGTGTCTTGGTGAAATTCTCCTTTGGGTGCTGCTGCTCTGCTTTCTGAAGGCCCTAAAATATGATTGGAAGTAGCAGTACACAATTCTTTAAATGTTTGTCCTCATTTCTTGAGTGTTCCTCCTGTGCATATCTAAAGGGCACCAAAAGAATGGCTTTGTGCCTGAATAAATATGATTAGGTCTTCTGTACCTGATATCTTGGTGAGAATGATTTAATCATGGCAGCAGCCTATTTGGACCAATATATGAGTATTTATTTAAAAAAAAGGTAAAAGGGGACATTGTAAAAGATGTAAAAATTTGTGAAAAAAATGAAACCAACACACAAAATGTACTTAAAGCTGAGTTGTATTTCTTTCTGTTACCTATTTACTGCAATTTTGCAAATAATGTCAGAAAAAAAAAAAGTTATTTGGGGCAGAACTATTGCAGGGAAATGTTTATTTCATGAGCAGCAGGAAAATGAAACCTGGCTCCTGCAGGGAGGGGAGCCTGCCTGTGCTGCCAGGGCAGCTCTTGGGCAGAGCCTGGGTCAGTAAATGAATCACTTGGACTTCTCAAAAAAATGCTTTTAAAATGTTTGAAATGTCTTCTTTCAGCACATTTTGTTTGAGGCACTTTTCTTAACACATTATGATTGTTTTATGCATTGACAGAATTGCTGGGACTTTTTTTGCCCTGTAATTTTCTGGGAGGTAAAATAAGTCTATTAATTTTAGAGATAATTGAGTGCCATCTCATTTGAATTCTCATCTGTCATTTTAAAAGATAGTTTTACTATATTTATCCAGAGCTTTCCCTGTACTTTTTCTTCTTTTTGTAGGCTTTGTGTCTGCTCTCTGGATTAGAGCCTCTGCTCCAAAGAAGCCCATCCTTAACAGGGAGAAAGAAAGCAAAAACTTTTGGTCATTCTTAATTTTTATTTCCAGTTGTGTCAAACTTCTTCCTAATCCAGAAGGATTTGTTCAGTACCCATTTTTCAGTCACCAAAATCTTTGTCACTTCTCTGGTTGTTTCCAGGGTCTGGCTCCTGGGCTGGCCTGTGCTTGCCACTGCACCCAGGGAGTTCTCAAGCAGGCAATGATAAACTCCTGGGAAATTTAATGTAGCCAAACCCATAAGTAGATCTGAGGCTTTTGCACTTGCTACTCTAGTCTATAAAAATCAGCTTCCATATAATTTGGGGTTTATTTTGGGATGGGTGTTCTGTATTCTTCCTTCAGAGAATCTTCATCAGCATCTTCCTGAGCTGAAAACTCTGGAATTTAATCTGCTCAGCCATACTTCAGACAGATTCAAAACAGTGCAACTTGCAATAGCAAAGAGGACAGAAGATGGTCCCCAGCACCTCCCTTGGCTCTGCTGGGCTCTGTGCATAGGCTCTGCCATTCTTTCAGCCGTGCATCACAGCTGCCTGCAGATCACACCTGCCTGATGATTTCCACAGCAACTTGGGCACTCAAGGCAGGAATATGAGCTGGTAAGTGAAGGTTACTCTCCCTTCTTCTCCTCATCTTTTCCTCCCAGTGCAAGGGGGTTAATTATTATATGTGGCAGTTTTGGACAGTGCTTGTGTAGGACAAACAGTGTCAGAGTGTTTTAGTTCTCCAAATCCAGTTCAAACACCTCACCGGGATCAGCAGAACCCTGCGTGGGTGTGAGTGTTGGGGGGCATGGTGGTGGGGGAATGAATGTACAGGATGATTTTATGGGACTGGGTGTAGGCATGACATCCCTTGGAGGACATCCTCTGGCTAATGTTACATGGATGGAATACAGTGAGAAATCCAAGACAGCTTTTCCTGCTTTGTGCATGGAAAATGTTGGCTGGGGTCAGCTGTAGGGAAATCATAGAACCACAGAGTGACCTGGGTTGGAAGGGGCCTTTAAGATGACTAGTTCCAAACCCGCTGACTTAGACAGGCACAGTTTTGCCTAGGCCTGGGGGCTCAGAGCTCCATCCAGCCTGGCTTTAAATGAAATGAGCTATGTACAACTTGATTAGCTCTGTCTTTACCGGATAGCCTGCAGAAGTGGTGACACAAACACTGCACTAAACCCAGAATCTTTGTATTCTCACAACAAACACAGACATTGTAAAGCAGGATTTTAGTCCTGAGGCATTCATTTAGGCAGCGGGCAGGCTGCATCTTTGTCTCTGGGCTGAACTCTTTCCCTCTCTCCCCGGCACGGACGGGCGGACAGCGCCGCGGCTGCCGCGCTCTGCGGGCTGGGAGCGAGCAGAGACACCCACCCTCTGAAGTTCTGTGCCTGCTGTGCGCCTCTTTTATTTGCTGCAACAAGAAAAGCCTTTTCTTTTAACCCCGCTCCCTTTGAAGAAGTAGCTCGGGAAGCTTCATGGCCTCTCAAGGTAAGTGCATCTGTAGTCTGTGTTTTTAGATCGTGTTTACAGAAAACTACAGTCTTGTGGGTTTCCAGCAATCAGCAGCCTGATGAAATGAGTGTTTCAGGATAAAACCACATCAGTCAAAGCACAGTTGTTTTGTCTTCCTTTAATTTTTAAGCATCTAGCATCCAAGAAGCTCCTAAGGAGACTAAAATCTATAGTAGGATGTTATTTGAATAAAATACATTATAAAATGTTAGCCTCTGCATTCAGTCAGAAAATTTAATGTTGGTACCTTGGTGTTTAAACCTGTCCATACAGAATGCCTGGCAAGGGTGGGTATTGAGCCAAGAGTACCACTATTTTTTGCACACTTCTTCCCTGTTTCACTTTGAAAATACTACATCAGCAAATGCTTTCCACATTCAAAACTGGCCAGAGACCTGATAACCCCATGTGAAGAATAATAATAACTGAATTTAATCTGATTACTCCTATCTGGGTGTGTCTGTCACACACTGACTTTAGCAGTAGCCCATTGAGTACTCAGAGCAATGAGCAAACTTGCAGCATTTGATCTAAGCAGCCTTCACAATTCATTTTTTCCAGGTTTTCAAATGCTTCAACTAAGCAGAAGGATACAAATGTCTTTTTCTCTTGAGTGTAACTCCACAGAGGTCATTCTGTAGGCATGTGCACAGGCACATGTTGGCCCAGGGAATTTCAGCAATGTCTGTCTAGGTTTGCCAAATATTTTATTCCTCCTTCTTGCCCTCAAAACACTCAAGACATTCTGCATTAGAGCACTGAAAGGTATACAGGAGAAAGCAAGTTTTGCAGCATTGTTGTACTCATGCATTATAGGGCTTTTTGTTTTAAATTTTGTTTAGTTTTAGCCATATAAGAGAAATCTGCTTTTGCATATTTTTGATGCTTATAATTTAGGAGAAATGGTTAAATTATAATGGTGTGGAATACGGTTTTTAGTGTGAAAAAACTTGACAATTCACCTTTTTCAGGAATATGCAACTCTACAAATTATGTTTGTACAGAATACTCACTGTATCATATGATAACTTTTAAGGTTCTCCATACTAGTAATGAAATGGGAATCATACACCAAAATAGACAAAGTGTCAGACTAGCTCAAATTGTCATTAATATTTAATGTATTTACTGTTTGTTTTTTGTATAGCTTAAGATTTGACAGGTAGAACTGCAATTTGTTGTCTTTTTTTCCTCTTTATTATTCAAGAATAACACTAACACTGGGCTACTTCATGGCATTTCATGTAACAACAAGAGTTACGGCAGTAACAGAACCCTGTGAGGTAAAATGATGCAGAAGAGCGTATAAAATATTTATTACCCAGTTATACATTTTTAAAAGCCAGCAACAAATTCAAAGGGGTTAGTTCTTCCTGTGGTCTCAGACTTTGAAAGAAAGCAGTGGCTGCAAAGCCAAATTAAGATCAAAATATGATTGAATGATGAATCTTTCACAGTGAGTTCAAATAATACTAAAGGATCTCATTTAAACCCACAATAGCAAAAAAGAGATTCAGACTTAGAGCCAAAATTCCTTCTGGACCTCAAACCTCATTGTGTCTAAGTATTGTCACACATGAGCTAAAAATGATCAGTTTGGGGACTGCTTTCCTGCCAAATCACAGGGGGTCAGCTCAATACAAGGATTTGCCATTTGGGTGGAGGGAGCTTCAGTTTGCTCCTTCTGGTTCCTGCAGAACCATTGCTGCTGAAGGCTGAGGAGCAATGTACCTGGAAAAACTAGCAGGAGTTTTTTGGCAATCCAGTGGTTAAGGTGGTCACTGTGGGAGCTGTGGGAGATGGTGCCTGTGGAGCAGTGTGGATTTACAGGTGCCTGTGGCAGTAATGCTCTCGTTACCTTCACAACACTGGCCAAGGTCACCATCACTGTGCCCTAAAGGACTTCTTGTGGTAGCAAACCAGAAAACACAGCATAATGATATCTGATCCATTCATTAAGATAATAATGAATAATACACTATAAGAGGCTGTGTAGACTTTGATATCAGGGTTGTAATATCCAGCTTGGGGAATCTGAGATCCCTGGAAAGGTTATCTCTAATTAAGAGAAATTATGAATGCCCTCAGGATGCTGGAAAGCATCTTGCTGGGATCCAGCCCTCAGCAGCTCAGGGCACACTGGCACACAGGGCAGCTCACAGGGAGCAGGGCTGGGCAACCTGTGCTGAGGGGCTTCTGGCCACCCTGTGTGTGAGCCCAGGCCAGCTCCAGCCTCGCCACACAGGCTCTGTGCTCACCAGCTGGCAGAGCAGATCAGGTGCCCTCCAAGACCACATCTCCTGATTTAACCTCATCTGCAGTGATTCCCCTTTGCAGTGATTCCCCTTTGCACATCCTGAGGCAGCTTTATAGTCAGTGCTCAATGTATGGACAATCATGAGATTCCTTTTGGGTCCTGACCTGAAGTACTGATACAGTCATGTGCAGAATGATGTTATTGTTCCAGCTGCTCTTTGGTCCTGATGTTTCTGTGTTTTTTCTCTCTTTTTTTCCCCTGCAGAATCTCAGGGACAAACCAAATTAATCTTTAAGGATTATCTCCCTGGTTCTTCTGACATTCCTCAACAGAATATGCCTGTTGAACCAACAAGTCTCTGGAAGCAAACGTCACACACTCATAATTTGCCACCTGGTCTGGAGTACCTGAACCAGGTCCTGAATCTTTCTGACTGTTAGAATTGTTATGTTTTCCTTTTATGTTGCTTTGATGCCTTGGAGGATGAGGTTGTTTGGGTTTTTCCTCTTGGGAACGGGGTAGGCTGAGATGGAGAGACTTTTTTGTTGTTTGATTCTATTGAGATAAGGAAGATAGGAGAGATAAGCTTTTTCTTCATTGTTGCCATTCATTTTATAGAAATTAGATGAACATAAGGCTGAGTGTCTACAAACTTGCATTAACTCTGTGTGAGGAAGAAACTGCTAATGCCTGAGAGAGGAAAATGCTTGAAAATGGAGGCAGAGGTCATAGGTGGGGAAGAAAAATGAATGCTTAAGTCTTCTCCATCCTACTGCTAAACATGTGGCTGTCCCTTTTGCTCTGTGAAATCTCTCTGCTCCTGGAGCTCAGGTGGTCTGCAGCTCTGCTCCAGAAGTTTCATCTTCTCCTGAACCTTTTTACCAGGAGAGTCACTCCCTGCTGTTGCTTTGACACTGACGGAGGTTTGTGTTTTACATGTGGCTGGATTGTGCCACTCTTACATGCTGAGTAAGATGTCAATGCCCTGCCTGGTATGGGCAGGGACAGAATCAGGCCCCCAGCATAGTCAGATCATAATTCTGATACTCCTCTGCTGTGTTTGCATTTTGGTGATGCTGGGAAATGTTCACTTCACTGAAGATGTGTATTTTAGGCACACGTTTCTGCTAGTTTTGTATCGAAGCAGAAATTGAATGTATTTTATATTTGGAGCTAAGCTACCTAGATAGCTAATGAAATGGAGAGACTCTTCAGAAGCAGTCTTTCATGTGGAGTGATGACTTTCATTTCAAGATGCTTGAGCACAGAATGATATGTGTTGTCAATTACACAAGCATTTGCTTAAAGACCGTGGAAGACATTTTCTAGTCTAAAAGTGATTGTGCTAGTCAGTATTTGGCAGGTTACATATTCAGGCTCCTGTACAAACATGAATTACACCTCAGATTTACCCAGACAACGTAGGCAAGCAAATACTATCACTCCATTTTATAGAAGCTTTACATCTGACGTTAAGAAAAAAGAGCAGGTCACTCTCAGAGCTACAGCTGGAACTGAAGACCTCATTCATACTTATTCTTGGCTTGTGCCACAGCTCTTGCTAAGGATTCTCAGTTTTCTCTGCAGTCTGAAAAGTGGGAAGCATGTGTGCAGTGCTGCTGGCTGGCATGTTCCCACAGCTCGAGTTTCTGTGCGCTGCAGAACATTTTAGTGTGTGATGCTGAAGCCACGCTGGCCGTGTGGCTGATGAAAGGGGCTCATTCAGGATAGAGGGAGCATGAAGGAGGTCCCACAGGCAGCAGGGAGAGGGCTGCCTGCAGAATGCATGTGGGATTCACAGCTGCTAGGGTAATCCCTTGGGATTTATGCTTATGGACTAAGATATTTCCACAGAATTAAATGTTTGAATGAAGATGTTTCTAGCAGAACTTGGAAATTATTTATTCTACTGGGAAGATTTCTAGAAGACTGTGTTTCATTCTGGTGCTGTGTACGTTGGGGAAAAGAGGGTCCAAACTCTTGGAAACAGGCACAGAGAGGTGCTACTGGAAGTGCACAGGGAATAGAGAACCTCCTTTAAAACAAGACTCCATCTGTTTTATCTGTAGACTAAAAGCAACAGTATTGGAGAGGGAACCATACTGAGTGCCTAGGAGAGTAAACAAACTGTGGGAAAGAGACATATTTAATTTATAGAATTTTGTTACTAGAAGAAAGATTATACAGAGAGTGCTTGTGAATCAATACAGAATAACAAATAGAAATTATGTTCTCCAGCAGGATTGGGCAAGATAACTGGATAGATTTGAGAAAGCTGAATGTATTTCTCAATAAGACCATGACATGTTTGACACAAGGATCCAGATTTAGTCAGTCTCAGAGAGATCCCTACAATCTTGTTCTAAATAGCAACCCAAGGATTGGATGAGAGAAAAGGAAAACGTGTGTCCTGTAGGTAAAGGCCAGCCGGGAACATTTCACTCTGCAGATCCACACCCTGCAGCGAGTTCAGGTGAAGGAATGATTCTGATCAGTTTTTTGAGGTGCACCAGAGAAGGACAAGAAACTGCTTCTGCCTCAGTAAATACATCAGATTTCTAAGACTACCACTCTTTAATAACTTCCTGCAGAAAAAAAGTTACCTAAACCTCATTACTGTCTTTCAAATTACAGCCACAGCTCAAAGAGTAGTTCAGTGACTATAACAAAAATCAAATGAACTTTTTCCCACAGCAGGAATAGACAGGTGAAACCTTGGAGAAGAATTTTCTGAGTATTTCAACTGCATGTTGTGCCACCAGTCAGGTTTAACTGTTGTAAAAAGCTTCTTTGTTTAGGCTTGGTTAGACAGATCAGATGTAAATTTGATCCCCACAGAACTGAATATTGAGAATTAGCTGTGTATAAGGAATTTTAACATATCTGAGCTCAAGAGGACCAGACCCTTGTTAAGCCAGAGGGCTTGGAGTGCTTTCAAATGCAAGTGCAGAATTCCCTCAATCCACAAGTGCCCCAATAAAAATGCATCAGAATAAATGCCCTGCAGAAACCAGTGAAAGGCAAAACAAGGATAACAAGTGGTACTGCTGTGTTGTCTTAACATTGTTTATACATTGTGCACAGTAAACCAATCGACCAAAATCACTCAAAGCTTTTAACAATTCAGGGTCATTAATTTTCTTTTTCCTGTGAAAGTCTACATGGAAAAAAGAAATCCATGTTAAAATAAATACTAAAATATTAAAATAGCTCTACCATCTTTAACTTTTTTATTCTCTTTCCATCAGCAGAGCCCTTCCTATGAGCTCCAAGAGCTCTCTCATAAGACCCAAACAACAAACAGCAAAGATTCTTGGGAGAATATTTTTATGTCTAAATATTTTTTATTATTTCAATTACTGGCATGCACATTTCTGAGATTAATGAAAGGGATAAAGAAGTTCTGCTTTTTACCAGCTTCTCTTTGCAGCCTGAACTAGCTGCAGGAGCTGACAACAAGTGACAAATGTCTGCAACAGTTTGAATACATACCAGGCAAGATTTATCAATTTTAAAATATCCAGGCTCTGGAGAGCTGTGATCTGGTGGTCTCAGAAGGTCGCTGTGTGCTTTGTGTCTGCAGCTGTGAGTAACAGCAAAACCCTGTGCCAAGCGTTTGTTCATCAGGAATTTACAGAAAAATTACTGCAAAGAGATTGGTAAAGCCTAAAACTGTCACATAAAATAGGCATAAAAAAGTCACATAAAACTGAAAGGTAGACTGGAATTAAATCTTGCTGGTTTTGTAATGCTAACAACTGTTCTCCAAGAAAGACAATGTTGGAGGGACGATAAGCACAGCAAAGCTAGGTATCGTGGCAAGCAGTTTTTCTCCTGCATTTGTAACCAGCTTGTGGGGGAAGACATTTTCAGCCAGCTGTTTCATTGTTGTTTTGCTCATTCTGGCACTCTGGCTTGACCATTTAGCAGACTTAGGATGTTTGTGCTCCTGAGATCAGAGTGTCAAAGCCGGTGTGTGCCATTGCTGGCATCCCCTGACTGCCTTGCTGGGCTGCTCCAGCAACATCCTTTGGGATGTGGCCACTGCACATTTCAAGCTTGAGCCCAGGCTCATTCATTCCTGCACTGCCATCTTGCCCAGCACCAACCTTGGATTTGGGGTGAGGAGCTTCCCCTCTGACAGAGAGCAACAGGAGCAAGAGTGGATTCTGCTTTTTGTTGCTGTTGTCTGCCTTGTTCCCTCAGTGAAGATTATTTCTCTTCAAGCGTGTGAGTGAATTACATGGCCACAGCACCTAATGTCACATTGCTCAGCCATAATTTCAGAGAGAAGTCCAAAGTGTGACTTGAGATGTCCTTCAGGCACCCAACCTGTGCACCTCTGTAAGGAAAGAAGTCCTAATTACAGGGAGATGAGCAATGAAAATAGACATGTGACCACTGGCAGCCCCAGACCTGTCCAAGACCCACCATCTTGTTTATTTTTATTTTTAAGCAGCTGGACCAGATAATTATCCATCAGCAAGTGGATCTTCTGGAAGGTATGGTGCAATCCTTGTCACCCTTTAACAGTGCTAGTACAGGGGTGTCCCCAAAAGGCACCAGGTCTTGCCCCCAGCTCACTGAAGTTGTTGTGAACTCTCCTGCTGCCCTCGTGTCAGGCTGTTATGCAGTGATAGGGTGGGGAAGGATCACTTTATTGTTTGCCTGTTCTGTAGCAAACCACTGAGGGGTGAGTAGTCTCTCCAACAGTCCTCTCCCTCAGACACCTTCCTCTTAGTGTTATTAAAGCTTAACCATCTTTCCAATCCATGGAAAAATTTATCTAACAATAAGTAACATACTATGAGAAACAAAGCAAATAGCAAAAGAAGGTCAGAAAACATAAAATGAAGCAAAAGATTTTCTACTTATTTAGTTTCTCATAATTTCAAAGTAATGGACAAGTATTAAATACTGTAAAACTTTACTACTAGTAAAATACTGTAGAATGTATTTCTCCCATTCAAAATGGTTTTAGCCTGATTATTAAATAACCTGCTGGGCGAAAGCTTTATCTCTGAGGTGGGGTAGTCTCAGGATGTTACTTTTCACAGATGATAAAGCAAGAAAATACCCAAACAAACTCAGGATCTGAATTCTCTGTTGTGATATGTACTTTAGTGTACAACAAATCAAAGTCTGTATTAATTCCTTCAAAACAGTGACCTGGCACTACTATTTCCTTATATTTGTATATTTTCTTTGTGTTGCTACTTCAAAACAATTTTTTAAACAATTTTTTTCATAGACTTCTAGAATAAATGCTCATATATATATATATATACACACTCACTAAGATTATACTAAAGCAATAACATAGATTATATTAATGTTCTGCTTGTTTTGCTTTATTAGCCATACTTGGCACAGAGACCTGCAGCAAATACGAGATAAAAAACCCCTTGGGGCAGAGAGTTTACTTTGCAGTGGAAGAGAACGGCTGCTTTGACCGCAGGCTGTGCTCGCCCATCAGGGCCTTCACCATCAGGATTGCGGACAACGCGGGCCGCGAGGTGATCCGGGTCATCAGACCCCTGAGGTGCAGCAGCTGCTGCTTCCCCTGCTTCCTGCAGCAGGTGAGGGGTCCCAAACACCCTTTGTCTCCCAGCACCTCACTGTGCAGCTCCTCCAGGGTGGCAGGGAGCAATTCAGGAATTCGCAGCCCCCCGGCCCGGGGAGGCCTTTGGGCAGACACAACTCCTGATGAATGAGTTCTGTGCCCTTCCATGGCACCTGGCTTTGCTGACATCCCACTCAAAGCCTTGGTGGCTGGTGATGTCTCTCCCAAGACACTACTTGCACTGACACAGGCAGAGATCACCCACTGAGCTCCAGGAGGGTGAAAGATGGAAACTGTGAAGGCCACTGGGGTCTGGGGGTGGGTCTTGGGAGCAGATCTCTTTGGAGGCTGAGCCCTGAAGATCTGTATCTTCAGGGCTATATTTCTCTGGGAAATGGCAGAACATGGAAGCAAGTTGCTTGGAGTGAAAAATGCAGATCCCATAGAGCCTCAGGTCTTTCCTCTGTAATTTTTGTCTCTCCTTTATTCAGACATCTTTCTTGTGTTATGAAAATGTTTTACAGGTTAGCTCATCCACTTACCTTCTTAGCATTTATCCTTGTCAGGATTTTTTAAAGGAATGGTCCTTTGGTAGTACAGCTACTTAAAATAAGCTTGTAGGATATTGCCTTAATACAATATTTTTTTTTCCAGTTTACAGCTTTTATAAAGTCTGTTTTTGTATGTAGGATGTTGGTTTCTGGTGCAGCTTTTGAGTTTCATATTGTCCACTGTATTTAATAATACTGTTAGACAGTTCTTCAATTGCGCAATTTACCAGTGTTTGGTAAAATGATATGTTACTATATTCAGTAGATATATATCTTGTCATTATATAAACAATACTCTATCATGGAAAAATACATTAATATAAAATCAGCTAAAAACATTTTTGTTGTTTTCTTTTATTTGTTAGCTAGAAGTTCAGTCCCCACCAGGCACAGTAGCTGGGTACGTTGTACAGAACTGGGACCCTTTTCTGCCAAAGTTTACTATACAGAATGAAAGCAAAGAAGATGTTCTAAAAATAGTTGGCCCATATGCAACCTGTGGCTGTTTTGAAGATGTTGACTTTGAGGTATGTTTTGTACAAGTGTTAACGATTTAAAAGTTTTTCTACTTTGAATAAATTTCTCAGGTGAGAGGGAGAATGTGAGATACTTGATAAAACCCTGAACAGAGTTTTCTGATGTGAACAAGGTGCTTTGACTTAGTTAAGAAAAAGGAATTTTTTGGTTTATCAACTTATCAGCTCATTAGCTATATTAGAAGACTCCAGTGGATATTGTGTGAAATTTCAGTATACTGTAAGAAACATGCAGATGGCTACATGACTGAGAACACTCCTGTCCCCTGAGGGGACAGTGGTCCACAGCAGTGGGGCTAGGAGAATATAAAAAACAAGAGAGAGGAAAAAAACCCACAACTCTGTGAAAGAAAGGCAAAGCTGGCATAGACTTTCAAGATTGCTTTCTCCCGCTTTTTGTCCGCTGTAAAGATGCTGATGCTTCCAAACTTGAGACCCTTTCTTGCGTGCCACTCATAAAGGGAAATTTGACACTAATAGAACATCCCAGCAAAAAGAATAAAAGGAGAACCTGACAACTATAGCATACTCAACATGTCAGGACACAGTCATTAATTCTGTGGAGATGTCATCAGTGTGCACTTGATTTGTTTACATTTATGTCTGTGCCTGTTTTTCCTTTGTGCAGGTAAAAGCTCTCAATGAGATGACAACGATTGGCAAAATTTCCAAGTATTGGTCTGGATTTGTCAACAACGTCTTCACCAACACTGCCAACTTCGGGATCCAGGTCCCTGTAGATCTCGACGTGAGGATCAAGGCAGTCATGATTGGTGCTTGCTTCCTCATTGTAAGTGTGCAAGGTGGATGGGCAGACCTATAGAGATGTGCAAACAGGACCAAATGGGCCCTTGCTGTCAGCTGAGAACTACAAAAATGCAAGTGTATTGGAAAACAAAACCAAATACCTAAAAGATAAATAAACTAGAAAATTTTAATTTTTATGTCTGCCTTTTTTATGTTCTTAATTTTTTTTTACTTAAACAGTTTAAATAGTATTACACATGCAGTTCAATATTTTGTATGGCAGAATCAAATCTTAACATACACGTCAAACCTACCAAAGTCCCCCAAAGCCCTTATTTTGCTTGAACACGTGTATGAACCAAAAAAAAAAGTTATGTTGTTTTTAATGGTAATTTCAAACCAATTCAACTGTTCTGTTGAGTGTTGCACGTAAGATCTTCAGGTCATATGAAAATTCCTACAAATATTTTCTCATGAAGATAACCATAAGAACTATATGAGAAGGAGAATACTCAGTGCTAGGGGGAAAGATGAAGTTAAGATACATGTTTTCTAGAATTAGAAATTGATATTTGCTGTGTAGCTCTTTTGCCAACATAATTGTGTTAATATGAAATGTTTTCAAAATAATCTGTGATACTTATATCAGAGACTACAAACCAAAATTATAATACTATTTTAATTATTCACTGAAAAGTGTTTGCTTTAAAATTCCAACAACAATTCAGAAATTTTGCTTTTAGTAGGATAGAAATGACAGTTAAGATTTTCGGACTGCCCCCTCCAAAACTGTTTCTCAGTGGCAGCGATAAAAAGTGATTGACTAATATAAATACTTCATGTAACAAAAGTCTGCAAGTAAGACTTTTGATAGTAATTTTTGCATTTTTGTGCCTTCCATATCTAATGCACAGTTTGTTTATTTGTAGGACTTAATGTTCTTTGAAAACTCTTTGGATGGATTATAACAAGATGACAGAAACAATGAAATATGCAGAATGTGTTTCAGTAGGTAAAAATGAACATAAATTGATCTTCCTGCTTTGAAGGCTTATACATTTCTAATTCTTTTTCATTTTCTTCCAGAAATCGTTTGAGCTTTGGACATGATTTTGAACTGCAAAAATCCTTGTTCCTTATAGGAAAAGACAGGGAGCTAATGATGATGTTTATTAAAATATGTCTCATGTAAATAATAATTTCCCACATATTTTTTATGTGTTATAGCTAAACACATACTTTTCACACAGAGCACTGTTGCTTTGGAACAGTGCTATTCTCTTCTTTCTCTTTTGATGTTCCTGCATGGGAAATCATGAAAGATTAGATGAAGGCTTGCAGCATCACTGATGAAAGTCTATGTTTAGAGAAGCCTTTGATGTTTTGCAAGTGCTGGTACCGGTTTCTAACCACATGAGGGTGTGTTCTAGGGGTTTTGCTTTTTTATAATTTTAGAAGTAATTTTCTGATTTGTTATTTAATTAATAGTAGCAAACTGATTTGAAAGTAACAAATATAAAGACATACCCGATGGGAAATTGAAGATGTTATCTGTTTCAGTGAGTTGGAAGAATGGAAGTTATGTTTGCTACTAAATTAATTTTGTGACAAAGCTTGTTTTAATGAGTGGCAGACAGAAATTAGGCTTCCAGCCCTAGACTTGGGAATGTAAGTTCTATTCTGAACATCTGATCTTCCACTATTTGCACTGAATGCAGGCCACAGGTAAAGTTTGAGTGATGGTCCTCTGTGTGCTAGAGGCTCTCGAGTCACTTCCTTTGTACTAGCCAGTGTTAAGGATCCTTGCTGCCATCTACTCAAGGCTTTCCTGAAAAGGTTTGTTCCTCTTTGTAATATCTGGTGGCTGGTAATTTTTCATTCAGACTTGCCTGAGGCCATTCTTGAACAGAATTATTCTTTTCCTTTGGCAAGCTCAGGTATTTTCTGTGATGACTGGGCAGAAGGAGCTTTTTGCAGTTCAGCAGTTTCACATGGTTGTTCATTCCTGCAGCCACGCCTCATCATATTGTTCCCAAACATTTCCACCAACTTCTGCTAATACAAACTTCCTTAGTAGGAATGATATACATACAAGACATAAACAGATTTTTTTGCTGTTGTTGCAAATTATTTGCTGTATGAGCTTGCTTATGCCTCTGAAAAACTCCCTTTTAGAAACAAACCAGTACCATAAAATATTGGTGGCAAACCCAATTGCTCTCATAGTCACCAGTCAAGTTTCTAAGGGAAACATTTTACAAATCACTAGAAATGCTGCCTTTTTTTTATTTTTTATTTTTTTTTTAGTATCAACCAGTAATTCAATTCTTGAAAACAACCAACACATCAACGGAAAGAGAGGAGATAATGAATAATTCATAAAAATGAAAAAGAGCTAAATTTATCAGGTGATTACTTCTCAACAAATATTTAGACTAATTTTAAATTAATGTTCATGGATATGAATTCAAACACAGTGAAGTCAGGAAGTTGCAACTAACGTTCCCATAGTGAAATTAACTCAGGAATGCTTATAGATTTAAACAGTATGTTTAAGATTATATACCACACTTAGGTATTTATACAGATTTACATATGTCTTGAAAATAATTGTGGTTAACAAGCTCTGACAATCATCATTATCTGTTAACCATTTCACTGCTGGCTCTCGCTGTGGCTCGGAGCAGTGCAATCAGGCTGATGAACTGGGGGCTCGCAGGGAACCACTGCTGCCGCCTTTCCCAGGAGGAAGCGCCCTGCCAGCTTCGTGGGCCAGAAGCTCCCTCGTGTGGAAATCCCGGAATCTGCAGAGGAATGCGGAATTTGCAGAGGAATACAGGATGCTTTTTGCTGTTCTGGCTAATGTCACACTGGTGTCGTTCTTTCAAATGCAGCTCCCGCGTGCGTGACTGTAGACTGAGAAAAAGAACCAGATTATTTTTTTTTCCTCTTTAAATCCCTTTGCTACCTTAGACAGAAGTCACTGCTGTTGTAGCTCATAATCTTGGCTCTTGTGCACTGTCTGAACACTCCACTGTATTCAGTGCCCCAAGATCAGCAGGATCCCCACCTATGTTCCACTTTTCCCCTGCCATTTCCAGTCTTCTTGTGGCCCTTAACAAGCCAAAGACATCTCTAAGCAAATGTGTCCAGCCTCATTGAAGTCAACACAAAATAAGGTTTTATTTACCCACAGGGCTGAATTTGGCTGTGAGTGTCCATGTATATACCTTGTAGGTAAGCAGTATCTGCATATAATTTTCAATTAATTCCAACCTTATGATAACACTGGATTTCTTGCATTTAGTGACTTTGTTGCTGTTTTTTGTGTTAATACAAAGGTTTCTTGCTGTTAATGTGTATGTATATGAGTATGCTTGAATGCCTCTGTTTACACTTAGGGGCAGCTTCTGGGACATAAAAGAACAGACTCATCCCCTGGATAAAACAAGCAGTGGGGCTGGGATAGCTCCTGGTGCTTGGAACTCCCTCAGCAGGCTGCTTGACCTCTGTGCCACCCTTCAGCATCCTGGTGGAAATTTAGTGCCATTGCCAGTGCTTTTCCAGCTGGGAGATCACTCATCTAAACCACAGCTGCCACATGGGGCAGGTATCCATCCTCAGCAGAGTTTATGGATTCTGCATGATATTGCTAAAGAAGAGCTAATGTGTTCCAAGATCTTAATAACCCTGCAGCTCTAACTAATAACTCTTTCTTATTAATAGCAATATGTTTCATGTTATGGGAGTTATGTGTGCTCACTTTTCACCGTTCCCCCATTGGCCAGGAGTGGGTCCCAAAGGAGAATTCAGAATCTCCCAAAGGGTCACAGCTTTTTTCTAAGGCAAAATCGTGTTCTGGATATCATCTAGAAAGAAACACGATTGCTCTAAAGAAACAGAAATTTTACTTAATCCAGCCAAGCAAATATTTCAAATCAGTAGCCAAACTGTAAATCTGTGTAGTTCACACTCCTTGTGTTCAATAGATGGCAGCAACAGCTCATTATGACAGTATTTAGCTTTTCACACATCATGAGCTGTACCCAGGATGCTGATGGAAGTTCAACATACCTTTAACCTCTAATTAAACTCTACTCTTAACTGAAAAATTTTCTCTGTCTGATATTAAACCTTTGCCACACAATACTGGATTATCTTTATTTCCTGCAATTTACAGCTGAACTATTAGTTATTTTATGAGATCTGGTCAGGGCATGGGCAGAATACAGTCTACCACAAAGTGAGCTCCTCTGGTCAGTACCCAACCTGGTTTTTTGCATCTGGAGCATCTCTCCAGCTTCTGCAGTTTGACAGGGGAGAAGCCCCAGCCCCAGGACACTCCCCACCTTCTGCAGAAGCAGGTGTTGTGTAAAGGAGAGTGCTGTGTAGTTGCGTGCCTGGAAAGGTGCAAGGTTTCTGTGGTAAAAGGTCACGTCATGATGGTCTGTCCCTGTGTGCTGGGGCAGAGGGGAGGAAATCCCCTGTAGTGCCACAAACCCAGGTGGCACCAGCACATCAGGATGAGCTGCTTTGCCCATCAGACCCTTCCTGTAAGAGAGTGAACACGCAGAGTTGCTGAAGTTCTGAGGTTCTTTGGTTATCTGATAATTTGGTGGATGCAAAAGTAGTTCTGTTCATAGACTTTGCTGTCTGTCTGAAAAAAAAATAAAAATCTTTCTGTGTCAATTTGGGTATTTGTTGGATTTTACAAACCTGGAAATGATCCAAAATGCACATTTTCTAATGGAGTTGGTAGAGTTGTCTAAATGAAGCTGTCTGGGGAAAAAAAAGATAAGAAATTTCCTCGTTCTGACCCTCACTTGTATTGTTTTTTTTTCAATTATAATGTTATGTTCTATGTTAAAATCATAAATCCTAGTCTAATTCAACTCAAGGTGAGTATTGAAGGAAAAATTACCTGCAAGTCATTTCATCAGGACTCATTAACTTGATGTGCTTTTCCACTTTAAGACACTCACTTGAAGGACTTGTTTTTCTCTGTTCCAGTCACATTAGGTAAGTGCTTTATTTACATTTCTGATGCCTTGTATTAGAAAAACCCATACACAGCAACAACCAAACCACAAAGCATCCTGCAAGCTTCTGTTACAGACATTGCTCTATGAGAAATTCCTGTTTCTATCTAGAAATGACCATGGGCATTTTCTCTTTCTGCCCCCTCCAGATCATAGAATCACAGAATGGTTTGGATTGGAAGAAACCTTAAAGATCACTTAGTTCCACCTCCCTGCCATGAGCAGGGACAGTTTTCACTGGACCACGTTGCCCAAGGCCCTAAAGGAAATATCTCAGTGCATGTGTCAAGGTCCAGTATTACTTCAAAAGTCTTTTCTTAGTCATCTGTAGATTATTTGCAGAACATTGGGTAAATTTTGGACATAATGACTGCATTAGTTTTCTATCTGTGTGTCTTTTAAGCAGCTGTCATTATAATGTCCATTTATACCAACAAGAACTGAGAAAAGAAATATAGCCTGGCATCAGAACAAGGATCACTACTAGAAATACCTTGTATGTTTTCACACTTTTCTAGAATTCAAGAGAAAGCTTTGGGCATTTAAAAAAAACATATTTCTTCTGGCCTCCCTGAAGAACCTGAAGTGCCAAAATACTGTTATTTAAAAAGAACAAAAAAAAAAAAAAAAAAGGTCCTATTTACTTTGCAAATCCAGGGGAGATATTTTGGATCTTATGTATAGGATAGTGTCTTGTATGTTTTCACACTTTTCTAGAATTCAAGAGAAAGCTTTGAGTATTTTTAAAAAATATTTCTTCTGGCCTCCCTGAAGAACCTGAAGTGCCAAAATACTGTTAATATTTTGGCTCTTATGTATAGGATAGTGTGCTATGTGTATGGGATGGGAGTAGGAAAATATAAAAAAAAAAAATTTGTTGATAATTAATAATCCAAAGTACTTTCTATGATAAGCTGAGAGAGTTGGGGTTGTTCAGTCTGCAGAAGAGAAGGGCCCAGCACATTTATAGCACATTTCAGTACTTAAAGTTGCTACGTGAGAGTTGGAGAGGGACTTTTAACAAGGGCGTGTAGTGACAAGAGAAGGGGGGATGGTTTTAAATGGATAAAGAGCATGTTTACATTAGACACAAGGAAGAAATTCTTTCTTGTGAGGGTGGTAAAGCCCTGTCACAGGTGGCCCAGAGAAGCTGTGGCTGCCCCATCTGTGAAAGTGTCCCAGGCCAGGCTGGATGGGGCTCTGAGGAACCTGCGATAGTGGAAGGTGTCCTTGCCCATGGCAGGGGATTGGAACAAGATGAGCTTTAAGTCCATTCCAAACCAAATAATTGTAGAATTTGTTTATTTAATCTTCTCTCCTATCTCTAGTTTCAAATAATTGTAGATCAAGGCTCAGAACACCTGGCTAAAGACCCACAGGGGGTACATTCTTTAGCCAGGACTGGATCAGAAACACTGCCCTTGCAACCCTTGAAAATAAGACTGGTTTACAAATGTTATGGTTTGAAATTCAAAGGACTTTTAAGAACTGGTATTTAAGCCAAGAACTGTGTGCACTTGAAACTCCTTAGAGTTTGGAACAGTTTTAAATATTGGATTCTGAAATGTTTTCACTTAAGTAAGCCTTAATGAGAGAACAGCATCACTTCAATGCTCTGAAAATGCAACAGTTGAGACAGAAACAGTGGTTTTATCACTTTCAGACTCTCAAGGCCCTGATGCAAAATGAAATAAAAACTCACAGAAGAGTGAAATACCACTCTTCTGAAATACACCACTGAATTGGCGTGTACAGTGTATTTCATCCTCCTTGACACAGTGGATACTGCCCTTGCAGAGTCAGTGCAGTCCCACAGCTTGATCACTTTCCTAATTGAGGCTAATAGAAGATCTAACAGATATTTTTCCTTTTGCTGATGTGCAAGGTGGGTCACTAAATGTCTTTTGTCTGCTGTGGATGCTCATTCAGTATTCATCATTGTGATACCAAACCAGTCCTTGCACTGTTACAAACACAAGGTGTGAGGTGGTTCTGTGCTTGCTGCTGAGGGAAAAGGGTAACAGCTGCATTTTCTCCATGCTTTGCTCAATAACGGCAAACAGTGAGGCAGGAGATGACGCGAAGGTTGCAGGGCAATAAAATAAGGACAAGAGACTCTAAATCTAGGCAGGGCTGTAGAGAGAAGCTTTGTGCAAACAGGCAGGTGTGTCTTTGGCAAATACTTTGTTCAATAAGGGCACAGAAACAGCAATTGATATGCCAAGATCATCTGTGCCAGCAGGCGTGGCCCCTAAATAAAGCACGTGCGTGTGATCCACGAAAACTTCTGTAAGGTGAAACTGTTTGCTTTTAGCTGCAGTGATTTGAGCCAGTGGGACCAGGTGTTCTGTTCAAGATTTGTGTTTTATCAACAGATAAACTCACCTCCTCCCATAACTTTGTGCTTTGGACTTCCATACAGCTTGCTGTTGTCATAAAGAAGTGTGATTTTATGACTGGGGCATAAAAAATATACATGCATGACCCAACTAACACACTCATTTGAAACAGCCCCATGAAATGGTTTATCTCAACTCTTGTGGTCTTTTGCAATTCTCTTCTGCCAGTGCTGTGTTTGAGTGGTTTCATTGAACGTGAGGTTTTAGCTGAACCGTCACCACCCTGGGTAAGAGCCTTGGCCTTGTCAAATGGGGAAGGTCGAATAATTGTGGAGCTTGGGAAGAGGAGAAGTCTGATGGAAACAAATCCCTGCAAAATCAGGGTAACATGAGCTAAGGAAAGAGTATGGGAACAAAAATTAACAGGGGGTGAAGGGGGACACAAGGAGAATAAGATATTTCTAAGAGTAAATGTTTTCAATCAGAAGTGAAGTCTAATATGGTCTTTACAAATAGATTCTCAGTGGAAAAAAATTATGGATCTTTGCTAAAAATAAGCTTGCTGATCCTGCTTGGTGAAGTCATGATTCTTTACTGCATTGCTGATCTGTTTGGGCTAAAATGTTCTTTTATCTTGTACATCAGGAATGTAACTGGTACAAGATGATTAAGAGAGCAAAAATGTTTTAGAAAATCTGCAGAGATGCAAAATGCCTCATGCAGCATTGATGTGCTTAGCACCATATGTATTGATTACTACAAATATGTGTTAGCTTTCTTGGTGAACTTTTTAATCTAAAACCATTATAATAAACTGAAATAGAAGCTCTCCCTGAACCAGATATATCATTGCAGAGATAGTAAAAAAAAAAAAGTCTTAGACTCCTCTCTTTCCCCATGATGGCCCAGAAAGTAATTTTTTTAAAATAGTTTTGTTCAGTGTCTAATTTTTAAAGTAAATATGTCATCTTAACTACAGTCATGGTGGATGTAGTAGGGTTTAGAGTTCCAGCACCTCAGTGAAGCATTAAAACACAGGGTTTTGGCAAAAGCCTAATAAAACAAATGTTAGGGTTTGGATCAGGTCATAAGGCCTTCTGTCAGATGAGTCCAGTGCAACTGTAGACAGCTCTAACAGCAAGTATGTAATATAATTAGTTCAGAGAGAATAACTAGAAATGGTGTAAAAAATTCATTGTAAAGCCATAGAGAATGCTGATTAATGCTAATATAGATCTGATTAGGCATAAATCACATGCTCTGAAATTCTGGGAAAGGTCACTGAATTATATATAGAATAATATAGAATATAGAATATATTCTATATTATTCTATATATAATTGTAAGAATTATAGAATTCTTACAATTATATAGAATATAGAATAATTGTAAGTGTGAAAAAGACTTCTATTTCAATTTTGAAAACCTGCTTCAGGAACACACTGGTTCCAGAAACTTGCAGAGCCTGCCTGCATAGACCTTGTAGGCCACCTTACCCCATCCAGCAGGCAGGAGCTGCAAGTGCAGGGGGTTGAACCTCAGAACCAGGAGGACCGTGGGTCCTGCAGCAGTGCAGGAGATCCGGGCAGGGCTGGCTGCTGGCATGTGTCCATGGCATGGTGTCCTCTGGCAGCACACAGCACAGCTGTCACAGCTGGAAGGGACCTGCCAGCCTGGCCAGGAGCTCCCTCCCATCAGCACAGGCAGCATGGATGTGCTGCTGGTGCCTTGCCAGCAGAGACATGGTTAAAGGGAGAGGAGAAGGGAGGAGAGGGCATCTGTAACTACCTGATCAGTAACAGCCAGCAGCTCAATTACACTAAAAAATTGAATCAGAGATTGGATGGCAAATACAATTTATAATGCTTCATGATACAGCAACCCGGGAGAAAAACCTTCTGGGCTGGGAGTAACAAATCTGGCAAACTTGATTTAGGAAATAATAGGACTAAATGTGAACCTCCTGAAAGCTGTGCTCAGGATTTCTGGGAAATGGCTCTGGTTTGAGCATGAGGGCCACTGCCTTGATGAGCAATTTCTTCATGTGTGATTATTCCACATCCCAGGTAATCAGTGTGAGGAAAGAGTTTACAGTACCTGACATGGGTGACTAAGTCTTAATAGTGAACAGGATTTATATCTGATGTAAATATTTTACATTTTCCTTTTCCTATGTTTTCTCCTCTCCAGCTTCCAAACCTCCTGAAAGCCCCCAGCTGTCTGTGTAAGAAGCAGTGCCTAGTGCTGGGCTTCCTCAATTTTCATTCTTAATTGAGCTGTAAATTCACCTCATAAACTCTTACAGATCTAGTGGTCCTACATTTACAACTTTTTAATTATCTTCTTAATTAACAGAAGCCTCAAGGACCCAGTACATTTTTATCAGATGAGTCTGTTATGAAACATGTTAACTTGGACTTCACTGGTTTTAAAAACATCCTCTGCTCAGCCTGGTTCTGTGTATCAGCATTGCTCCAATTGTCCTCATGCTGATAAAAGTGCTTGGGCTGGGTGCTGCAGTACATCCTTTGCTGTGATCAGAGAGGTGTGACTGGTGAGCAGGGGTTCCAGAGGATGGGCAAAGGGAGCAGAGGGCACTCCTGCCCTCGAGCCAGAGGCACCCTGTGCACCATGGCAAAGGGCTGCTGCTTACAGGCTTGTTTTATGTTCATTTTCAAAGGGGAGTGTCAGTTCAAGGCCTGTGATGTCCTGCCATAAATGCTTTTTATGATTCCAAATCCACAGCGGTGCAGCAATGTTGGTCTAGAGCAGTTTGATCGGTGAATCCACCCACACATGGTGTGTGCTTGTGAGAAAAGGCATTGGAGGGAAGGAGGGAGGGAGAGTTCAAGGCCCACTGTGATTCAACATTCAACTTCAGTGCTTAAATGAACGAACTTGGCTTCCCTTCTCCCTCAAAAAACACAAAGATAACTGAGCAGCCTGGGAGTTCAGAGTGCCAGCTTTGACATACAGAGCTGGATGTCTGCCCAGGATGGGATTGTCCTGACTTGATTTTTTGGTGTATTTCATTAATTAGGCTGGTATTATTTTAATTATTTTAGGAACAAAACCATGCCTAGGAAAATGTTCCCTGTAAGTACCTGTTTGCAGTAGCAATATCCCTTTAGCAGAAAACAGGATTTACACAAGCTGCATTTTAAACTGTTGGTACCACAGTTAATCCTACATGCTGTAAACTGTAATGGCCTATTTCTTTATGTTGAGTTGCTCTTTTCCTCCCAATATCCCATTTTCTGACTGCAAAGCAGCTTATGCTGGTTCATCCAGAGCAATGACATTCAAAACCTTGCATGACTGGCAGCAGTAAAACTTTATTTAGCTCCCTTCTCAGTCTGAGAAAGAAATTGCTGTGGCACAAAAACATTTAGTAGCAAAACCAAATGTGTGGTATTGCTTCCATTGTTGTTCAGTTGTTGTTTTCCCCTTGTGTTGGAGTATCTTGAGGAGGGACTGATGGTGATGGCTGACAGCTCTCTGCGGGAATTGCTTTTGCTCTGTGAGTGATTGTTACGATTGTTAGTGACAGCACAGGGGAACATGTTGCTCCCCAGGTTACATAAAAATATAAGGGATGCTACTTTATGTGGTTTGGAACTCATAACTGTCCACTGATGTTATCTGGATGCTGAATTCACTAAGACATTACAACACTAAACCCATTTTCACCCAGTTTCCCTCTCAAGGAAAACCTAACCCTCATTTGTTGGACTGCAGGCTTGATGACTGACTTGACATTGTTGAATGAAATCAAATAAGTGAACAGGCCTGTTTACAATTTCACTATTAGAAATCTTTAATACAGAGATGATTCTTCTGGCATCATGAATGCATATTCTATTAAATTAGTGAAGGCCTTTCTACCAAGACAAAAGGAGAACTACGCTGAGATTCAGGGGATGTCAGATGCCTGTCAAATGTTAGCAGGATTGAATCCATTTCCGTTCCATATCAAAGAAATAGTGATAGTAATACCAAGAATAGCAATTTATGTTCTTCTTAAAATGCTTGGATTTAAACTTCCTTTTACTTGTGTACATCATGTCTGCCACAATGGTGGTGTGCTCGTGCTAGACTCATCATGCTGTATCAAAATGTAGATTTGGCCTATTGAAGCATTACGTTATTTGCCTACCTAAATTTATGTTCTTCTTAAAATGCTTGGGTTTAAACTGCCTTTTACTTCATGTAGATCATGTCTGCTACACTGGTGGTGTGCTCATGCTAGACTCATCATGCTGTATCAAAATGTAGATTTTGCCTATTGAAGCATTACGTTATTTGCCTACCTGCTTTCAAAACCACTACTAGTTTGGATGTAACATGTACTATAAATGGAAAGAAGGAAAATAACTTACTGATTCTGGAGAAGGTTCCTTAAATATGAATAGTTAGGTGGGAGGCAGTCTTTTAAAATCTAAACTGTCCAAGCAAGTTCTAAATATTGTGAAAATTGTATCAGGTCATTATCACTTTGTCATCAAAAGTCAGGAATAAAACTAATGCTGTAATCTCAGTCTCAGAAAGTTGAATCACTTTTATTTTCAGCACAAGGCATGAGGGAGATCTCTCTGCCTAACCCCCACACCACAGCTAGAGAACAGAGTTTAAATCTATTTAACTGATTCAGACTCATTACATCTCCCCAAACTCACACAGATGTGCTAAATGTTCCTGCCAATTCTTCTGCATGTTTAAATCACCTTCCAGCAGTGTTGCTGAGGCCCACAGTTTCCAAAGCTAAGATAACCACTTGCACACATGAGTACAGGCCTAAGCACTGTAAGCTGAAGATAAAGGACTTATCACTGTTTGTTACAATTAAAGGTTTTCCCAAAATGCGCACAAGAGAAGGATGGCAAACAGCAGAAAAAAGAAATTGCACCCCAAGGCTGGTGCTCCAGCCAGTGCAGCTCAGGAGCTTTTCCTGGCTTGCCACTGAGAGGAATCTTGTTTTCTTCTTTCTTTTTCTTTGTCCCCTCTTTCTTTCCCCTCTATTCCTTGTTTTTCTTTTGTTCTTTCTTTTAATTTATTTCCTGGTAGCCCACTCAATTTTGTGCCTCAAACCTCACATCCTGTGTCTTTTCTATAAAGACAACTACTCTCAGCTTATCTTCCTCTTCATTTCCCATGTCTGTTGCTGTTCCAGGTTTGCTTTCCAGATTATAAACACCGGAGAAGGGAGTTTTCTGTGGGATTGTGTCCACAGGCATGGAAGGCAAGCCCCATGGTAACCACTTTTATTTCCTTTAGCAATGCAAACAATGCCATGCCTGAGGTTAAATGAGGTGAAACAGAGTTTGAGCTGCACAAAGGTGGTTTGCTCTCATATAGAGCCCTGAGTGAACTTCCTCCTGTGTCCCCCCACACAGATGTCCTGCCTGAGCACTGAGAGCTGCTTAGGGGATGTTAGCAAGAAGGATGAGAGCTGCTTTCATCAACCCAACTCCAGGTTACTGGAGACCTCTGCATGAGAAGCAGGTGGAGGAACTGGTCCCACTTCTGGTGTTGGGCACCAGAGGATCAGATGAGTCCCAACATCAGGAGCATCAGAATTTAAAGCAGTAGAAATATCCAGACCATAAGCGACATAGAAATCCTAGAAATCGGGGTCAAGAACCTACAAAGAATATTTCTTTTCAGGTAACCATGCTTAAACCTAAAAGACTAAATTACTAGGAGCATGGTCATTTTCTTATTTCTCCTGAAACAATTGCAACTTTCTTTCTTAATGTTCTAGGCATTCTCCTGCTGATTAAATCTGCACACTGGACAAAATTAAAAGGTACTGACCATATCAACCCCCTGATCTAACAGAAAAACACTGACTCTCAGTTACATCAATGATCCTAGTTAGATTAAAAAAAGACAATATTTGATCTGGGAAAGACTGATAAATTACTTTGTATTTTGTAAATCATGGCATCTTTTTTTCTGTCACTGCAGGTGAATAAGGTTTTCCCTACTTACAGACATGTGAAAGGAAGAGATTTGCTGCTAGATTTGTTCTCTCTGATAGGACAATGATATAATCATCTAAGAAGTAGAGTTCATCTCTATGTCAAAAAGTCATGTTTGCATGGCAATACAATTTGAATTTCAGTGTATAAATCTGAACCAAGCTAAATATAACTATGCTATATTTCTGTAAAAAAGAAGGGTAGTATCAAAAGATACCATGTATTTCTAATTTCCCAACCATGTCAAAATAATTCTATACCTGTTTCTTAAGAGATGTTAAAAACCTATTTCTTGGTGTCTGCTATTAATCCTCTTAGTGGACTCAGTGCAGATGTGTGGGAAAATGCTAGTCAGCTTTAGATTAGATTCTTCTGTACCTGAGGAAACAAGCAAAATAAAATCCCCAAATCCCTGTCAAATTTGGTGTTTAGGTGAAATCCAGTGCAGGGCTAGAACAATAGTTTGGTGGGGTTTTTTTTGGTTTGATATTTTTAATGGAAAAAGTTCAATATTGAAATGGAGACCGTATTTTGGGAGGTAGAAGACAAAGACTACCGAGGATGTAGAAGGTGACCTGCACTTATTGAATCCCCAGTCTTGGGTTTTATGCATGCACCTATTACTGTGATCAGATTTATGTGGTTTACATAAAATACAGGTTTCTTTGAAGAAACTTTCCCTTGGCATATGTGGACACCAGCAGCTCCAATCTGACGTACATGAATGTACACAAGAGGATGCAGAAGATCTGTTCATCAGAGCTGTTAATCAGGGCGTGAGCCAACTTTCTCCAAGTCCCTTGTTTCCCAAACAATTCAGTATTGTATGTTCTTCTTCCTGTAACTATGAAGTGCACATAAATACATTTTTCCTCCTGAGGTCCGGCCTTATAAGCAAGGTGAAATTGTTCCAAATACATTTGTTCTGCTTTCAGGGAGGACATAGATCTTGGCGTTATCACCTGTATGCAACCTGACTAAAAGGCAGAAATTAAGTTAATTAATAATTAATTCATTTTAAGAGGACTGAATCGGCATTGCTGCTGATAGAAATGGAACAAGCGAATGTCACGAGCAGCGAAGCTGTTGGGATAGCGGCGTTTCTCGGCAGGGATGGCAGCAGTTTCCTGCCCGGAGCCCAGCCCTGCCCTCGCTCCCCGCCCCGCAGCGCTGGGAGTTCCCGGGCGGCACGGGACGGGCACGGCGGGACAGCGGGACACGGGACAGCGGGACAGCGGGACACGGCACCGCGGAGCGCCCTCACCGAGCGGGGCTCCCAGCAGGCGCTCCCGTCAGGTATCCCGGGGCTTTCCTCAGGGGATCCGCGGGGCTGGGGCAGGGCCCTGGCGGGGGGGAGCCGCGTTCGTCCGGCTGGGCAGTGCGGGCTGGGTTAGAACGGATCCTTTAGAAGAGGATCTGGCTCGCAAGGGCTGCGTTAAGGGCAGGTGCTGCTGCCCGGGCTGGTCCCGCTGCTGTGCCCGGCGATGCGCGCTCGGAGCAGCGCGGCTGAGCCCGGGCGGTGAGCGGCTGCGGCTGCCGGGGCTGGCACTGCCAGCTCTGGGAGAAACCCTCTCCCCTTAGAGAGACCTATCCTGCTCCATCAGAACAAAAAAAGAGATTAATTCCTTCTCTGAATAACATTTTGTTAACACTGGACAAAGCAACTCCTTGAATTAGACCAATGATTTTTAAGCATGCTGTTTCTCCAGTGATAAGGGTTCAAATCCAGGGGCTGAACAGTTTAATATAATGTAACTTAAAAAAAAAAATAGCCTCAAAAAGAAAACTACTGCATGCCTCCTGGCTATTCAGCTTCCTATTTTTTAATATTACAGCTTCTTAGAAATCTTGGAAAGGATGTGGCTTGTTATACAATTAAGCATGTTTGTGCTTGTGAGCTTTCATTACATTAATGTGCTCTTTGCAATATTTTAGTGAGTGGAGAAAAAATGAAACTACTTGTCATACTAGTATTCTGTTTTTCTGATAAAGAGCAGAAGCCCTATAGTTAACATAATTATGACATGTCTGAATTACTTGCAGCATATCTAGTGACATGCATGAGGCTAAGGGACATGTAGCTGGTTTATGTAGTTCTGAAAATGAGAAAGTGACTGAAAAGAAACGTGGACATTCATAAAAAAGGATCTAGGGATAAAATGAGGGCTGAGCTTTGTAAAATCTTTATTGCTTCCTACTACAGAGCATATTGACCTTTTCTAAATCCTAGATTGTAAAGTGGCCCATGTGTGTGGTTGTAGGGACAATGAAAGATTCTGGAAGACTACAAAGCCTTTCTTTTAAATAAATCATGTGATTATGTCTCTACTCTCCCTTTACCAGGGAGTTTAGTTGTAATTCTCAGTATTTCATTGAAGTTCATGTAGCTGGAACATCTCACAGCATAAACTGATCTTTTCTAGTTTTATTCTATAATTTGTGATATTCTTACATTCATACAGTGACTACATTCTAATCTACTCTATGACCAGAACCCAATTAAAGTGTGTGTAACAGGATGGTGGTTTTGTTAGTAAAGAGGAGTTAGTAAAGTAGAAGAAAAAGTGTATTAAAAAGGGATGGTTTAAGAGCAACTGAATCTGCATGACATTCCAGAAGCATCAGTCATTGCCCTGTGAAATCTGCTTTTACTTAGGGAGTGAAAAACAGGAAGAAATTGCTTTCAGTTTCAATTCCCAGCTTTGACCAACCGTCTTCATTGAAATGAAGTAATTAGAAGAATCATGACAGACAAATTATATTCATGGTTTAACTTGAATTGGATTATTTTTAGAGAAGAACTAATTTTTTTTTTTTAAATTTTAAATCTTTCCATTATTTTTTAGAGTTACATGTTTGGATTTCCTACTGTCTTGGATCTGTCTGTAATAGCAGTTGCTGCTGTTGTCTTGCTTCATTCATTACCCCAGAGAAAGAGATAACTCTCAAGGTTTAAGCTGGTATCAGTAAGTGGGGTTTTTTGTGTGTAGTTTTATTTTGTTTTGTTTTGGGTTAGATTGTTTTGTGTGTTTTTGTTTTTTTGGGTTTTTTTTTTTGCTGTGGGCTGTGTTGTTTCATTGGTTTTTGTTTTTTTTTATTCCTCTTGGTAACCACACTTTGTTATCCTGTGAAGGCAAGTCCTCGATATATGTTATTTAGTAGTACCACTAGAGAAATGGAATAGCTTAAAGAACAGAGTAGTTGGAAGCATGGCTGCTCCAGGGTTTACCTGAGCAGGTTTTGTGGTCAACATCAATACACTGAACCAGCTGCCCTTAAATTACTGCAGTAAATTGTTAATATGAAATACAGGATATTTCTGAATGGCTGCACAGTGGAGTCTTGCACATCCCAATGCTTTTCTGAGTTGGGGATGATTTCAGGATACTCAAAGCATCACTGTGGGCATAGAAAAGTCAGACTTGAGTAGTAGTTGAGACATAGCCTAGAAGGAAGCTGAGATATTTAAGTTGATTTTTGCTTGTATTTGTAATTTCGCTTTCCCATACGATTGAGAAAGGCAGATATGTTTTATCAATAATAGAGGACTGAATAGCTCTTGTGTGAAATTATATATTTAAAAAATCATGAGACAAAAATGTTCTTTTGCAGACAATTGAGAAAGGCAAATATCAATAATATAGAACTCTGAATAGCTCTTGTGTGAAATTAAATATTTAAAAAATCATGAGACAAAAATGTTCTTTTGCAGAACTATAAGCAGATCTACGACAATGCAAGGTGAGTAAAATATAACCAAAATGTCAACTTTTGCTAACATCAAAGACAGCACATTCAAGCAATATTAGCTTAGCTATTAGCTTACCTTCTAATTATATGAAATATGTATGAATGTTTTAACCTGAAATTATTTACATTTTAAAATGGAATACTTTACAAAATGTAGAGCTTACATTTTCAGGTCTTGATTTCTGAAGTTAAGTAAAAATAATAAATAATTTAGTAATCTTGAAATCCAAGTTATTTGTACTTACAAACCCAAGCTGGTAAATGTTTTTAAATCCATAACACTCTCCATCTGCTGGTGGGGCATTAGTATAGTCTGAACTTGAAGAAGCTGGGAGAAAAGGTTTTACACAGAGGGGAGTGGCTCACTGCTATGTTCTGTACTGGAAGGCAGCCTGTCATTTCCTGGCAATGCTTTGAAATCAAGCCTCTTCCTAAATGTCAATGAACAAAAGCATCTTTGCTCCGGGCAGAGTGAACTGACCCTGCTTGAGCAGGGCTTGGATTAGTTGATCTCAGGGGATCCTTCCAAGCTAAACAATTTTGTGATTCTGTGACATCTTGATGACATCCTGTGCCATACCTGTCTTTTTTCTGTGCTTTAAGGACCAGAACTCCACTAAGTTTTGTTGATGCATGCATTGCTCATAAATATGATCTTGATGTGTATTTCTGCTATACAGAAAACAGCTGCCTAGATTTTGTTCTATGTGTGCTCTGGAAAAGGAGTCAGTGCTGGGGATGTTTCACCCAGGGCAGGAGGAAATGATCCATATTTTCATTTTTCATATTTTCATTTTTCCAGGACCTCCACCTGCCACAGCACCTGGAATGCCCTATGGCTCCCCTCAGCAGGTCCCTGGGACCTACCAAGGTGGGTGGCTTGGTTACAGAGCTGTGAGACCATTAGGAAATAAGCATGGGGAATATGGGGCTGTAAAAGGGTGATCATCTCCAATTTGCTTTTCTGCTATTAATTCTATAGAGTTTCTTTTAACTTCTGTTTTGCTGAAAAGTAATTTCTTTCCTTTGTGGTTCTACACATTAGTATGTGCTGAGCAGTACCAACAGTGATAAGAGTTAAAAATGTCAGGTGTTCCTCAGTGGTCATTCTGGGGAGTTTGCTAGGGAGGTTTGCCAGGTGTTACTGATTGAAGTTAGTGTGCAGCAGGTTCTTACTGATAACCAGACTTTCATAACCGTGTCTCTCCTACCATGCCAAATGTCACAGGGAACTATGGATTCCAGGCACAGCCCATGGGGTTCCCAGGAGGATTTGCTGCTCCACCTATCCAGAGCCAGCCCACCATGGATGGGACAATCTGGATGCCTATCCCTCCTTCTATTCCCAACTGCCCTCCTGGACTGGAGTACCTCACACAGGTACCTGCACCCTTCCTCCTTCCTCAGAGATGAGGCATTCTGCTCTGGGAAGCAGCCTGCATCCATGAAATAGCTAAATAAAGCATCTGGCTATGTTGCAGTGGCATGGGTTGCTGCTTGTGGGCTGCTAAATGAGGCCTTTTGTATTGTCTGAATGCAGAAGTACCTGTTGGAGATGTAGCACTTCTTCATGGAGTACCTTCCTGCCAAGTAGGGTGCTAAAGGATGAGAGACAGGGGGCTGTCATACATCCTTCCCATTTCTGAAGTTACTCTTTGTGAGATGTAATGTCCTTTGGAAAGGTGCATATAAATACCTATAATATGGGCAACTCTCGCACATTAGAAGCACTTAATTTTCCATATGATACTTTCTTCACACCTCTTAATATTGTTAGTAGAGCTGTCAGTCAGACTTCACAGCATAGAGAATGCTAATAGCAAAATAATAATTGTTTCCTCATTACTGAATATGTCTTTGTGCTGTAACACACCGTTCATCTCAGCACTGGAAAGATTAATGCTGATGTATTGTTACCAGTTCTGCAAAGCTAAAAAAAAAAAAAAGGCAAAATAAAAAAAGCACTGGTGAGGAGAGGCTGATTTCCCCCTGAATTTTCCATAGAGCTGAGCAGTAGCTGGGCTTCTACTCCAAAATACCCCCATTTCATGGTTTTGTCTGTGTGGAGTCTCTGGAACATGATGTCAGAGCTCTCTCAGGCTCTGAGTCCTGGAAGGAGCACAGGTGTGTTAGCCCTGTGTGCTTGTCACCAGACCAGTTTGGGTTCAGCTCCCCCATCAGCTCCAGTGCCATGGAACACTCTTCTGCTAACCTGGCAGAGGAGAGGCCAAGGAGGTGAGCAAGCTATTCCATAGCTTAACTGGGAGATAATCTGCCTCTACACTATGTATTGATCGATACATTTTCATTCTAAAAAGAAACCTTAGTGGTTCTTAAAACTACAGTTTTTCTTAATTGCAACTTGTTAACTGTTTATTCTGTTTAATTTTTCAACCATGAGCAGATTGACCAGATACTAATTCATCAGCAACTTGAAATTCTTGAAAGTAAGTACAAAGTATTTAAATCTAATAATCTCAAGAACAGTGAAGTTTAGGCTTTTTTTGACACTGTTTTTAAGGTTATTACCACCTTTGTTTTTCTTGTATTACCTGTCTCAATTCCTGCAGAAGTCCTGAAGAAGTGGAGGAGAGGAAGGAAAAATAGGAGGGAAGAAGGTTTTCAGCAGGTTCCATATCTCAAAAGATACACAGCAATGCAACTGAATAATCTTGGTTATAAATGCTATAATTGATATATAGCTAGTTATAGATGAAGTCACACATTTCCAGTATTGCTTGTTAATGATGTCTACTCTTCTCTCTTCCTTACTTAAAGATCTTGTTTTCTCTCCTGTCATATCCCACCTAATTCATTGATTGGCATTTGGCTTTGATCCCTTTTACAGGCAATCCTGAAGTTTTAGCAAACTGAATGGTTTTCTTCTTCTCTCCTCAGTCTGTGCTTTAAAAATATCCAAGTTGTATTATCAGTGTCTTTCAAATAGAAGGAATAAAATGGACCATACATCCCAGATAACCCCTAATGCTGCTGCTGCATTTTTCTTTATGGTTCTTTCTAAAACTTTTAAGAGTGCTCTCATTTGTTATAGAAATTAATTAAAATTTCTGTCCTGCCTCTTGTTGCTTTTGATATGTTTTGCTGTAAATCTTGACTGAGAGGGTTTTTTGTGGCTTTCTTATTCTGAACATATTTGTGCCCTTTTCTGGCTTCACCCCCAAATTCACAACTCTCTTTTACTCTTATCCACTCAATTCTCCCCTCAGAACCTTCCCTGTTGGATTTCTGGTAATGGTGGTGCTTATTCTGGTGCCTGTGGCCAGGGGGGAACTGGGGACAGATGGGAATTTCAGTTTCTTTCCACATGTCCTTGCTCATGGTGGGTTTTTCCTTTGAGCTTCTCCATCAGGCTTCACTGCTTGAGGGTCCTTCCCATCATTTCCCTTTGCCAGGAGATGCTTCTGACAGACTTTGAGAGGGGCTTTGCCTTCCCAAAGAGCGGGGATTTTCTCACTAGACACTCTTAGGAACTTAGCGTGTTTCTTCCCATTTTTCAGTTGTGACTGGCTTTGAAGAAAACAACAAGTACGAGCTGAAGAACGCGCTGGGACAGAGGGTGTACTTTGCAGCAGAGGACACTGACTGCCTGACCAGGAACTGCTGCGGGCCCTCACGGCCCTTCACCATGAGGATCATCGACAACCTGGGCCGCGAGGTGATAACGCTGCAGAGGCCCCTCCGCTGCAGCGACTGCTGCTGCCCCTGCTGCCTGCAGGAGGTGAGTCCTGCTCTCCCTCCCTGCCTTCTGCCGCCACAGCTCTAAGGTGGCCTTGTCTCCAATCACAAGGTGAGGTGAAATGAGCCAGTGTTCACCAGCATGGTGTGGGAAGAGAGACGTGTGGGATTTGTGCGTGGGGTTCTTGGTCTGGGAGGAAGGAAGTGCTTCTTGGACTCACTGGGCGGTTCTGATTGTGGTAATGAAAAATCTGATTGAGCAGCATGGCGGGGAACTTGTGGCTGGTGCTGAAATCTGCACTGGGGATGGACTTGGAATGGAAGAGTAAGGCAACAGCTTTCATAGAATAACAGCTACAGTTTTCATCTTACAGCTCTGAAAGCTATAATGGCATTCAACATAGAAGAGTATGAGGTTTTTTAAATATTAACATAATTCTGGAATGATACAACTTCTGAAACTCTAAATCCAAGCCTACTCAGAGCTCCTCTGAGGCATTTATAGTAGCTGCACCCTGTAATGCCTTCACGGAATGCTTTTGGGATATTCACTGCCTTTCTTTCACTGGACTTTGGTCTTTATATTGTAGATGCATAGCTTGTGTGCTCCAAAGCCTGAGTAGTCTCTTACTGTTTTCTTGAAGGCAAAAGCTGAATAAGAGGTCTGCACTCTGAGTGGTCTTCTGAAAACACTCACAGCAAAATGCTTTGTAAGGCCAGATTGTTGAGGAAAAATAGGTTGTTTTTCATTTGTGTGCTGGTGTGGGTTTTGTCTCACTAGCAAAGGAAAGCATGATCATTCACCTGGAGATTTTCTCTTCCCTGTGAAGCTGGAAGTCCAGGCGCCTCCAGGAACAACAGTTGGTTATGTTGTCCAGAACTGGCATGTCTGCCTGCCAAAGTTTACCATTCAAGATGAGAAAAGAAAGGATATTCTGAAAATTACTGGCCCATGTGTTGTGTGCCGGTGTTGTGAGGACATTCATTTTGAGGTATGCAATGTAAAAATTGTTTGCACGTACCTGTTTTCAGATAGTAGTTTGGTATTAGTTTGTTGCTCAATTCACTACCTACCAATTGAACTGTAGTATATATTAAGTTCTACATCATCTTTTAATGCTGGTATAATCAAATTACTTCTCTAGATACTTAAATTACTCTAGATAAACCAGAAAAACTTCTAGAAGTTACATGTTAAAGCCACTCATCAATGATCACTGAGAATTCCCTGTGGCTGCACACAAATTACTTAATTGATATATTTAGCAGCAAAATAATTTTGAATCTGTTATGTCAGGCTCTAAGAAAAATATAGTAAGCTGTATCAGGTGTTTCTTAAAATGACTTCCTTCAACCACTTATTTAATCATCTAATAATCATTCAATGAATTAGTAAGTTAAAATAATTTAGACTTGAAATATAGAGTTGAATGAAGAGTTACAACTTTCCTTTTAAAATAATATTGTTTAAAGCAACATTATTTTTGTGCACATTAAGATATAAGGCTACAATTTAATGTTTAAAATTATGTTGCAAATAGTTACTACAGCAAATTTCTATAATTATATTTTGGAAACTAATCTTTCACATGACCTAGAAGACTGGCTCTATCTTTAGAAAACGTAATGTTGCCAGAGGGCTAACCTTTGCTTTTGAACAGAAGAATGTAATTTGTTTAATTTTCACTTGGGTGGTTTCTGATGCATGACAGGAGAAACTAATTCACTGTCTTGGCTAAAAGACACCACTTCCAGCAGAGTGTGTACCCCAGCACCATCAAGGAATTAACTTCCCTGTCAGATTCAGAATCAAGTTCATGCCTCTAATACTTTAGACCAACTTTTTGATAGTCTGATTGCCTTTTGGTACAAACCCTTGCACTCAATAACTGTATTAATTAAAATAACAGTCTGAAGCTTTTAAATGGATCTATTCCAAAATGGATTTGGGAATATTATGAATGACAGGTTTGATGATGCTTTTTAAAATTTTATATTAAACTATAGGTGAAGTCTCTGGATGAGACTTGTCCTGTTGGGAGGATTTCTAAGCAGTGGACTGGTCTTGTGCGGGAGATGTTTACAGATTCAGATAACTTTGGAATCTCATTCCCAATGGACCTTGATGTGAAAATGAAAGCTGTCATGATTGGTGCTTGCTTCCTGATCGTAAGTTATTCACTAATACATGAACATTAACTTTTTCATCTCCATGTTTAAATTGTAATGGTAAAGGAGTTAATTTTGAGCTCCTTCAAGTGGGTGACAGCTTGTGAACTTCTGTGTGTAAAGCTGACCACAAAAGGAAACACAGAATTATTTTAGACAATAAGCTTATTCTAGACTACATGCAGAGCTAGTTGTATTTAATAAGAGTTTCATATTTGGTGGGACTGAAAAAAGGGAAAGGGAAGACTTCTTACAGACTCATTAGCAGAGGAAAGCAAATTTATGGGTGGTGAAACCAGAAAAATACAGATTAGCAATAGCCAAGAGACCCATCCAAAGCCCGAGCAGCCTGCTGGGCTGGTGGACAGCTGAATGCTGCAGCCACTGGCTCCCAACCCTCTTTGGAAGCACGTGAAACACTGAACTGAGCAGGATTAATGCTCTCAGAGCAGTAATTTCCAAATGGAGCGACTAGTGTGCAGGCTAAGCTCGTGAACTTGTCAGAGCACTTCTCAGCAACAGTCAATAATGCAGTGCAGCTCACTGTCCTCTTTGAAAAAAGGGTGGAACATGCTCCAGTTTGCAGCTAACAGTACAATTCTGCATCAAGGCACCATTTCAGAACATGCACTGCTTCTGTGCTGGCTGGGCTGCTGAGGGGCAGGAAAGGGGCATGTGAAGCACCTTGAGTTTGGAAAGGTCCCTCCAACCTCTGAGAGCCCTGAGCAAGAACAGGGTTTTGTTTAGCTGTGTGTGTTCCTGTGCTACCAAGTGCATTAAGTGCAGCATTAGCAGGTGGGAGCAACCTGGGCTTTCGGGCACAGAAATGGAGCCCCCACCAGTAAACTCAAGATAGCCATTATTGTGATGGGCTCCAGGTAAAATGAGAGGGAATAAGTCAGGTTGAACAAAATCAGGGCAGAAATCCCGAGTAAAGGAAGCATAGCTTTGGCTAGTGATAAATTAAAAGTTCCCCTATTGATCTTTCACTATCTTTCTGTCTCTGTGGATGTCCCATTCTGAGAGACCCAGGTGGTGAGGGCATGGCAAATGTGCTTCCACCTTCTTCTCACTCATTCAGGTTTTTAGAGGAAGGTATACATCAGGTGCAATGCAGCCAGGGGATCTCGGAACTAAGAACCACGTTTAAGAATTGTAATTATTTGTTTGGTTTGCCTTTTTTTTGTCCCCTTAGGACTTCATGTTTTTTGAGCGTAGTGGTAAGTGAGCATCAGCAAGCAGGAGTTTGGTAATGAAATCTAGATGTTCTCTATGGAAGGAAGAAGAACATGAATCTCCCAACTTTCCAATGAATTGCAGCCCTCCAGTAAGAATATGAGAAATGTACATGTTATAGTTACATTTCTGTAAGCTAAAAGCTTTATGGTCTTTTCTACTATTTGTTTTATATGGTGAAATAATTTGTAGTATTCAAATAAGGATTCTTTATCTGTACAGATCAATAATATCATATACAGAAATATATAGCAACCTTTTTTTTCCCAAGAACTCTGTAATTTTAAAGTAACTAATTATAGTAGTTATTTATAACTACTATAATAGTACTTTGATTCCTAAAAACGAGGAGTGCTTCTATATTCAATATTAATAATAACCTAAGCCTAATAAGGAGATACTGATATTTTCCTGGGTATTCCTCTTTGGTAGTTTTGCCTTGGTGTTCACATTCTGTTGTTTCAAATATATGCATTCAGGGCAAAGTAATGCATTTGAACAGGACTATCTGAAATGAGTGTGAAAGGTTATTACTCTGGTGTACCGGGTGTGTGAGCTGGGGTTCATTGCCCCCAGCAGCCCTCACAGAGCTGTGCTTTGCACTGCTGAGAGCCCAGCAGTGTTTTGGTGCAGCCCAGCAGCAGCCCTGTCTCCTCCATCATCCCACCTGCCCTGAGCAGGCTGGGGGTGGGCAAGGTCCTGGCAGGGGACACAGCCAAGCCAGCTGGCACAAATTGACCAAAGGGACATCAGCTGGGATATCAAAGATAAGAAAAGGAGGAGGAAGGTGTTGCATTCAGTTTTATAGTGTTTGCCTTCCCAAGCAATCACTTCCATGCTGAAGCCCTGCTTCCCAGGAATGGCTGGGCATTGCCCGCTCATGGGAAGTACAGAATAAAATTTCTCTTTTTTTAATTTTGTTTATGCACACACAAACTTTTGCTTTTGTTTTAGTAAACGGCTTTATCTTAACCTGCAAGTTCTTTTGTGTCTTATTTTATCTCGCCTGTCCCTGTGGGAAGGGGAAGCATGGAGTGGCTTGGTGGGCACCTGGCACCCAGCCAAGGTCAGCCCCCCACATCTAGTGATGAATATGTTCTCAAATATGACTCCTCCTGAGCATGACCCGGTTTTCTTATTTGGGCTGTTGTGAAACTTAAGGCATGTTAAGACAAGAGTAGAGATGACAGGAAATAAAACTGTCTGTGCCTGCTTCTGTTTAATAATCCTTTAGTAATTGCCTTGTGCAGGAGTGTGGCCTGAGGCAAGAAAAAAGTCAGTTACTACTCAGTTTCTCCTCATTCAGTCCACGGTTTTCACAGATTGTGAGTCTGTCTGTTGTTTTGAGGGCACAGAGTAAACAGAATAAGTGTTCTGCATAAACAGAGCACTTTCACTTCAAAAGCAGACACATGAAATGGCAGGTCAACTTCTCAGCTTTTATAGCTTTATTTAAATGTCCAAGCAATGGATAAGTTGCAATTTCTTACCCCTGCACTCAAGTACATGCACAGAATGGTTCTGGGCATCCAGCTATGGGGAGAAGTCCTTGCCAGTATTTTCAGCTGCTTTCTAGTCCTAATGAAGAATCCTTCTGTTCAGTATTTTCAAATTATTGGTTTCTTCTGGCCAGTGAAAAAGCAAAAGAAAAGAGAAATGCCATTGCTGCTGTGTACCTGGATTCTCTTTGATGTTGGAATAATTGTGTAAATTTGGGACAACAATCCAGACTGTTCTGAAAATCTTTAAATTTAACAAGGAAATTTATATTATTCCTTGTTAAATTAGCTTCTGCTGCTAAGTTTCCTTGTATATGGAGTTGCTGGAGATGCATTTTTGATTTATCAGCACTATTCTTGGGAATTAACTTATTATAAGTTAATTATTATAAATAGTTTTTGCTTTATTGACCATCTATTAATGAGATACCAGAAATCCAATCTTGCTAAAATCTGCTAAAAGTTTCTGGTTACTTGAGTTAGGAGTAGAAGCTACATGTATTCGAAACCACATCTGTCCTCTAGGGATTCATGTGGCTAAGTCCATAATTTTTATTTTTCCTGCACACAAGGGGTGGCACACACCTTCATTTCTCTCTGTAGCTCTGAAGTCCCAGGCTCAAGCATATTTGATCCCTGCACTTCAGCAGTTATTCAAATATTTTTATAAACATTGTTTGGGAGTATTTCAAAATACCTATGTACTTCCGTGGCAGGTGCTGCACAGAATTTAAATTGGCAATTTGCATTAGAGTGAGGTCCATGGCTGTTTGAGGAATAGATGGAATAATATTTTACAAGTAGACAAAACACCTTTGCCTGTGGTGAGAAGGATTTTGTATTATAAATTGATCTGCTGACAATAAACTGGGGAGGGTATGCAAATTTAAGTGAGGTGTTAGGAGGTTGGCCTAATAGGACATAACCAGGAGACTGTTTTCATTCCTCCAAGTAATTAAAATTTTTTATTTAAATTTTTGTCTTAGTTTTTCACCCTAAGTCCTGGAAGCACCATTTTTCCAATAACCTTGCATACAAAATTACATAGAAAAATTAATGTACATCTCTGTAGGGCAGTAAGGGAAGAATGGGAGAATGCAAATCATTAAGAATGATCAACTTCGCATCAAGATGT
The DNA here is from genome assembly GCF_014805655.1 of Passer montanus. Lineage (NCBI taxonomy): Eukaryota > Metazoa > Chordata > Aves > Passeriformes > Passeridae > Passer > Passer montanus. Next base: position 1,732,795 of record NW_024369707.1, read on the forward strand.
GTAGGAAAACAATGTTGCAATTCTTGTATCTTAAGGAGAATTTCAGTTGCAAACAGTAACAATTGTGTGAAGCCTAATCAAAGCAAAGATAATTGTGCTTGCACAGAGGTTTCTCAAATACAGTGAAATCCAGCAGTGAAGTTGTGTAAGTTTTTGCTGTTGCCCATTGAGATTTTCTGATTTTGTGCTGCTCAAGTTTAGTGGTCAGATTGCTGCAGTTCTTTCCTTTACCATGTATTTAGCAAAATTAGTAAATAAGGTGAAAATTTAGATAACCTGAGAGAATAAGTGAATCCAGCTAAGGAGTAAAAAGTGGCCGCTAAGCATCTTAGATTTGCCAGAACTGTGGTAAGAACTGGAAAGAAGTTCTGCAACCTCAGATCATAAAACAACAGAGAGCATTGGACTTGGAGGAACTTTCCATCAGCTGGGGAACTGGATAACTGACACTGGTTACACAGCTCATAAACTTTTGTCTTGTGAAACAGTTCATACTCTCTTATGAAGGTAAAAATATTGCATGGGAAGTCCTAACTAAAGCTGTCCAGGGCTAACTCTCTGGTTACACAAACAGTATTTTATTGCCTTTGTCATCTCACTTTTTTCTGTTGCTATTTAACTGAAACAGAGCTAACTTTAGTTACCCAAACAGTTTCTTATTGCCTTTGTCATCTCACTTTTTTCTGTTGCTATTTAACTGAAAAATGGTTAATCCTTAAATTTTTCAAGAGCTTCTGGAGACTTGCTCATTTCTGAGACCGTGTTAAATGAAGAATAAATCATTATTTTAGCTGCCTTTTTTTTTCATTTTGAAAGAATCATAACAGCATCCATATTTAATAAATCACCAGTCCAGAACTCTTCATTCTTCATCCTTCAGACAATAAGCAATACAATGATTTAACCCCCTGTCAATAAATCCGGGCTGTGTGAAGCATTAGAAGATTTCCAGCATGCTGCCTGTTATTCAATAACATCTCAGTGAGATTGAGCTATTACATAAAACCCTTTACAGAGTGAGATTTGCAGATGGATTTCTCTACCTCTGTTAATGACCTTTCCATCTGTGCCATCCTGGTAAGTTTTTCATCTCTACTTGCAGAGGAGATGCAGTCACTTAATAAAACCCTGGGTTCATATAGCACACAAAACCTTAATTTATATGATTATGTTTCTCAATAGAAAAGCATAATTAATTTCACTTTCAAGAAAACAAAGTTATAAGTGTTAAAAAAAGTGATTTACTACTTTTGTCATAAGCAAGATTGAGTTTTTGCTAATAACCTTGCTAATTGGAAAAGAGAAGGAGCGTTGTTTTAAAGTATTGTATGACAGTTTGTCTTTTAAAAACATTTTAATCCATATTTGCAAAGTTCATAGAAAGGTCTCCTTGGGTCTTTTTGTTGATCCAAGGACAGCCTTTACATCCCTCATGTACCTCATGCTGGCTTTACTAACAAGAATAACTTTGACCAAAAGCTGAGAGTGGAAGCAGGACTGCACAGCAAAAGGTGAGTTAGGGAAAGAGAGAGCAGCTGGTTTCCTGAACAAAATTTAGTTCCTGCTACTGTAGGTGCAGGGGTAGCTCTTGGGAAATGCAAGAAATAATAACGAAAATCAAATCTTTGTGCAAGGGAATTTATTGTAAAGTTGCATGATTCAAGAGTTTCACTGCTAATGGCTGTTGTATGATATAGATGTTAATAATTTGTGAGAGGAAATGGTAAAAGCATGATTCGGGGAAGAAGTTGTGAAACCAGGGACACTTGAAGATAAGGAAACCTCCCACAGCCCAGGCAAGGAAACAACTATAGGTTGCATCAAGGGGAAACCACCACTCCACCACAAGGTAAGGAACCATGTTAAGCAAAAAGCAATCGTGTGGTTTGATTTTAATATTAGTGAGGCAGGAGATAAAACAGGTATAAGAACACAGAGATAATAGCAAGAGGTCAGAGGGAGAGTCTCCCTCTAACAAAGGACAAGTGCAGCTCTCCCAGGGTGGAAGGAAGAGCCCAGCTGGTGGCATTCTGTTGGATCAGGGCTTTGATGATGTATATGGTTTTACTTGTCATGTTTTTGTGCTAGGGGTTTAGCTGCTCCCTGTCACCATTCACAGGGAGACTTCTGTACATCACTGATTTTGTTCTAGAGAGAATTTATCTTCTGGTTTATAGCTATATTTGACCTACCACTTAGGTTTAATTTATTTACAATTTTCACCTGATAACATGACTTTATTAATGAGAATATATCCATGAAAACACTGCAGCATACCAGGGAAGAAGAGATAAAAACAGGGACATACAATGACTGTGTCTCTTATTTTTCTATGGGTGGCAGTGTTAGCCTAGAAAATATCTTTCCAGTGCTTAAACCTGGCTCTGAAATCTACAGGCAGTTTCCTTAGATGTCATTCTGATTTTCTCAGTGGAGGAATTTCACATTACACTATCTCCAAAGTATGTATGCCCTACATGAATGTGGAAAGCTAGATGTGTCTTTCCCACCAAAGCAGCAAAATCCTAAGCTTCAAATGCAATTACACACCACCAGGAAAATTAAAAAATGTGCATGTGCATGTTAAACCATGATTGATTTAAAATACTTAGACAAAATACTGTGTAATGTCCTTAAAGTTGCATTAGGCTTGGTAAATGGTATAATTTGGAATTGGACTATGATTTCTGACAGAATTTACTACAGAAAGCAAAAAGTTATTAATATATCACAGCAGGGTACATCAAGGAAACAGGCTGATTTCATTGCTGGTTTAATGCCACTGATTTGTGTCTAAGGTGCATTTAGCCCCCTAGACATGAGATGGCTCAGTGTGAATGGCTGTGATGTGGATTGCCAGTCCCCCGCTTTGGTTTTGTTTCTCCCTTCTCTCTTTTTTTTTAATTTTTGTTAAATTTAAACTTGCTGATTATGCCTCAGCTGGTTTAACCTTTAGCTGACCTAGTTATTGAACCAGGGCAGCTGGTAGCATGTGAGGCAGTCAATATTTCTCCCTTGTTGCTTGCCTTTTCCAAGGAGCAGGCAGACAGTGGTGGGAGGCTGAGCAGCAAGCACAGAGCTGTGTGTGCCAGGACCTCGCAGCTCCCACTGCCCTGATGCACAACCACTGTTAGTCCCTGAGGGCAAATGCATGCCAAAAAATAAATGGGGCAGTGGGCTAGTGCAGCACAGGTACCACTGGTCAGGAGCCTCCAGTTCCTTAAATCATGTGCTGCAGAGAGGGAGTGATGAGGAGATGTTCAGCCTCAGGAAAATTCCCATGCAACTGCACATCACTGCACGGACAGAGGTGCAGTTCAAAGGGAAGTGTGCAGCACTGCAGCGCTGCCATGGCACTGCCTGGGAGTTTGGGAGGCAGGACTGGCACCGTGCTGCTTCACTGAGCTGGCAGGAGCCCCAGGAGCGAGCTGTGGGCAGCAAATGCTGCGTGGAACCTCCCAGGGTAACTGAGGCTTGTGCTGAAGGCTATAATTAAAGCTATTCATAAGAAGAGAAGAATAAACAAAAGGTAACTTGCTAATTTAAATGACCCAGTCATATTTTTTGACCCTGAAGACATTCAAGACATTGGGGCTGCTTTGACCTTGGGGTTTAGAGCAGCATTTTACTGGTATTATGCATGACCAGCACATCAGAAGAGTAGTGTTTTCTAAGGGAGGTCCTGGCTGCATGTTCCTGCTCTGAAGTGTAGTCCTGCTCTTGTGGAAGTGCACAGTTTCTCCTGAATGTGGGGAATTTTTTTGGCTCAATTTGAACAGCACAGCCTCCCAGGGTATCTCACCTTGCACGAGCATTTTTTTGTGCTGGTCTGCTTTGTGTTTAGTTATAGCCTGCTGTACAACTGAGCTGTCATGTACCTCATTGAGGAGCTCCCTCCAGCAGTCTGTACACGCTGCAAGTCGTTCCTTTGGTTCTTTATGATCTTTCTCAAGCTCAGGCAATATTTCAGCTCAAGTTCAGTCTCCTGCTCTTACTGTGGCTCTCTCCAGCCACTCAGAGCAACGCTTGCTCTGGGGAATTTGAACAAAAGGAATCCTCATACTGCAAGAGTGTGTATGTCTGGCAAAGACTTACACGTTACCACCTAAATCCTGCCTTCCTTTGATCTGCAGCCAATCTTGCTTTTTAGATTTTTTGATCCCACTGCATATAGGGACTGAGGCACACTGTTTTATTACCTAGTTTTTCTGAGAGCAGAATTTGTGGCTCGTGGAAAATACAGTTCTTTCAGCAGACTGAGGCTGAGCTTGCTGACACTGTTGATGCCTGTATTCTGCTTGGTGCCAGATTGGGACAGAAAAGAAATACAAGCAAAGTTGTTCAACACAGACAAGGGCTCACTGTGCCCTGTCCTTTCCACTGAACAAACTTTGGAAAGGCTATTAGAGGTGGTAAGCTAATATTACATTGCACCAAGAATTAAAGCCAGCCATTGAAATGAATAAGAACTTACCTATGTGTTGCAGAACATAAAAAAATAAGAAAGAAAAAAAAAGGGAAAAAAGAATTAGTTAATGTGGTAGTGGTAGAGAAGAGAGCAAGACAGACTAAGGCAAAATCTGTTGAATAAATCAACAAAATTTTTGTACAGTGGTTGTGCTCCATTTATGGTGTTCAACTTTTTATGCAATATGCGTAGCTGAAGGAAATATTTGTGCAAAATTGCATATTAATGAAAAGGAATGAAAATAAGTTAAAAAAAAATCAGTGGTTATGCATGCTCTAAGGAAGATACTACAATTCGATGCCAGAGTAAAACACCAACTAATCAGCATCTCTTGAGCTGCAAATAAGAAATCTTTTTAGCAAACTGTTTTTCCTGGGGATTTACACTTCAGTAATTATGTGGTGAAACTTAGCAAAAGCCCTCACTATCAGAGGAAATCAAAGAAAGTTTGAAGAGAGAAGTGTGCACAAGTGAATTTTTTATCTTTTCAGAAAGAGGTAATGAGTGTGAACATCTGCAAAACACATTTGACTTCAAAATCCTTTCATCCAAGGTGGACAAAGTCAAAGGCAAGCAGCTACCTGGTCCAGAGGGCACCTAACACCACTGAAAAATCTCTGCATCCCAGCCCAGATCCAGCCAGAGCAGTATTTATATCTAGCTACAGATATACAGATTTTTCACTATTCTACATTTATGATTAGAATTTGACTATTTAAAAATGCAAATATACCTGCTGACAAAGGGAAAAAGCAAGAGAATGATGCTAAAAATACCAGGGCTTGAAATCTCAGCTGAATAATCAAGCTGCAGTCTGGAGTGACTGGACAAAAGAGCATGATGGGAGCTTTCTTTGGAGGTGTGCTGTCTGATTGCAGGTAAAAATTGGAAAACTGTTGCAATTCCTGAAGCTTCATTCCTTCCCTGAGACTGTTAGCTTCCACCCCAGGCAGCTCCTGAGCTGTCTCCCTGCAATTCTTTTTGATTCAGGTGCTTTTTCTTTGGCTAGGAGGAAGAATAAGGCATTTTCCACCCAGGATGCAACAAGTGATGCTGTCTGTCCTTTCGCTGCTGAGGTAAATCTGTATTGATAAAGAATTTGCAAATGCCTTCCTACAAACTCCCACAGCAATTCTAGCAATAGCTGATGGCTGTTAACAGGCTGTCAGCATGGCATCAACAGTTTACTTTGCTGAGGACCAAAATGTTTTAATTTAACACATGTTTGTTTTTGGCTGTAATATGAGTGTATTGAAGAGAAATGCAGTGAGTGTGACATTCTGGTCAGAACACCTGATCAAGTGTCTCTTCTCGTGTTGAAATATAAGAACTATAATTTCTTTCTCCCAAAAGAATAAAAGCAGCCAGGTAGAACGATGAGGATGCTCCTGTTAATCTAGCAATTTTGTGTTTAAAGTTTTTGTATATGGTGGAATTCTCTAAATAATTATCCTGGAGTTAATGATTATATTAGACTTAGTTAGACAGTGCCCTGTTTGTTGGAGATTTCTGTGACTGTGGAGCAGTAAATGAGTTTCTTCCAAGTCCCATCAGTTCCATGCTATTAATGGAGCAGATCACAAGTGCAAAAGATTACATTGGTTTAAAAGTTTACATATGCAGCTCCCAAAGGTGTTTTGGTGCAAGATTAAAAATTCATTCGATAAATTTAAAATCTGCAGAAGTCTGGAAAGCATTCACATCCTTAAGAGTAGCATTCTCTTCCTCATCACCAGTGGAAAGTTGCAGGGTCCCCTACAGCGCTGCTCTAGGGCTGTGCAGGGGGGCTGAGGTCCCATTGCCAGTGACACCTGCTGTCCCCAGGGACCTGCCATCAGGCACCTCAGGCACAGCACACATGGAGAAACAAAGCACACATATTTTCTAGTACCTGCTTTCTGCATCTTTGCTTACTGCCAAATATTTTCCAGTGGGTTGTGAGGACACCACATCACAGAGAAGTGTTGCTTCCTTGCTTTCATCCACCCACCATCCAAATTAGGTGTTTTATAAATATTTAATCACCAAAGTATCCAAGTCTTTGCCCAGTCATGCTCTCTGGTTATGGAGTCCCAAAATGATGGGAATCACAGGCTGAAGTTTGCGTGGAGTTAGGAGTGAATGGACGAATTCAGAATGAAGCCTCCTCCATAATGACAGACTGATAAATCACGTCTGTTTTCCTCTACAATACAAAGAGGGGAAAAAGCAAAAGAATGACCTAATTTAGTCATGGAGACGAATGGTGTGACAGGAGAGTGTTCCTAAAAACACACATGAAATGTAAATCCTCCTTTCCTGTGAGTGCCTGGGCAGCAGTTGACTTCTGTGACTCACTTTAAAGAAATTCCATGGGAAAAGGTTGGGCTTTCTCTGGGATGAAAAGAACAAGGGTAAATGATATAAACGGTGATTGTAAAGAAAATTCCTGCCTAATATCCCCTGTCTGCACTATATGAAAAACAAACACAGCCAGTAAAGTTTTGACTGCTGCAGTAAGTTCCTTGTCTTTGGAGAGGTGAGGAGGACAGGCTCCACAAACAGAGCTGCAAGGCTTTGAAGGTTGTCTGGAGAGTGCAGATCCCTTTCAGAAGACAAAAGGAGTACATCTCACCTGAGATTCTTGATGTGCTGACTGAGGACTGTGGACATTTAGCCAGTAGCTTTTTCCTCACTCCAGTTGGTCATTGGTGTGACGTGGAATAAGCCACAGGGGAGTCACAGCCGAAACAACTTCCCCAACTGGATGCAGGGAGAAAGAGTCAGAGTGGAAAAAGTGTGTGGCTGGCCTACGTGCAGCTGAGTTCCAGCTCACAGTGTCTGTTTATGGAAGTTTATATTCAGCTACATCATCAGCTGTCTCAATTATAGTCCTAGAGCATAGGGGGAATAAAAAGCTAGAATTATGTTTGAGAACTGGAGAATTATTTGTAATAACTCAACTGAACAAATGTATATTGATAAACAGCAATCTGGGCTGCTCATGAACAGCAGAAGGAAAAGATGAAGAGCAGGATTAAATGGCCTGGTCTTACTAAAACAAAAATAATCTTCATTTTCTCTCATACTCATTTGGAAAAAGACACATGAGGTATCAGGAACAGAAACAGGCTGCCACTGAGATTTTGCAGAAGCCTGACTTTAGCAGCGGATACATTTTCTTGAATATCTGTTATTTAGAGGGGATTTTTTTCTGCCTTTATACTGTCTTCAATAGGTGTTAGAAATTGTGTCATGATGCTCTCTCTGGCTTTGGTAGCTATTTGAGCAGGGTCCAATTTAAAGATTATATTTTATTTTGGAAGCAACTGATTTCTATTCTCTAGACTGGAAGGCTGGGGATGTTATCACTGTTACCTGTTGGGGGGTGAACCTTGAAACTGGGTAATATGAATAGCCTGTGGCAATAATAATACCTCACAATAGCTTTATACAGTGATTTGAGGAGTCCTGATGGCTCAGTAAATATTTAGTAACAGTCTCAACATCATCATTCAAACTGCTAGCCCCCTGCTAGCCCAGGTGGTGCTCAGTAGGATTTTGCAGGCTGTCAATACTGACTGTCACTACAATACTGTGCACAATGTGTCTGACCCCTCTCTGGAGTCAAACAATACTGTATTTACCAAACGGATACCAATAACAAAATCTAATTAATAATAATTTGCTAAGATTACTTAATGATCCTTCTGAAGAAAGATGTTTCCTAAATACTTTTTATCTTTGAAAAACTTCTGTCAAGAAGCATCCTGAAAATGAGGATACATGAAAGGGAAATAATATGATAATAACTGATATAAACAGGTTTTTTTTTTTGTTTATAATTTATATCACATATCTCTGGTTAGAAAGATTTAGTGGCTTAACACAAATGTTTGTGTAGCTTTTCCAAGCAGAGTAACAAAAGTAGTATTACTGACCTCAGTATTTCCTGAATCACATGTACAAATCCCACTCTAGGAACCTGAATGCAAGTAATAATCAGTATTCTCACTACACGTGGGGAGCATTATAGCTGAGCCACAGTGAGTTCTGCAATCATATTTTCAGCTAAATTCCAAATTGTAGCAGGCAGAATGTAAGCATGATGGGACAGCCACATTAATAAGACTTTCCTGTATGTAAGTTTTTGCAGAGGTGATAATTTGCTACTTAGCTGCCTGCCAGAATTAGATACAGGAACTAGAGGTTTTTCCTTATTTCATTCTGGCATTATCAAAGAACATTGTTAATGTGTAAATGTCTCAAAGGCCAGTATAGCCTTACATTGGTGCAGGGATACAAGGAAAAGGAACTTGTGTTAACCCCTTTTCTTTGCCATGACAACAATTTGGCTTTTTCCTGGCCATTTAGTAGGAGCCTCCTGGGGATGTGTGCTCTGTGCCTACCGAGTGTCCCTCCTCCCTGAGGTACCCTGGAACAGAGGCTGCCTGCAGTTTGTCTGAGGCTACTGTTAGGTTGAGTACTGTAATTTTCAATCTTCTAAACTCTACAAAAGTCATTTTGGCTACAGCATTTTATACTACACATATCCTCTTGATGAAGTGAAAAAGGACTGAGGAGGAGGGAAAAGCAGAACAAGACAGAGACCAGGTTTGTCAGCACCTGCTATTCAGTTTATGTGCCATTTTGGCCACTTTCTTAATTCTGCCTGGAACTTTATGAGCAGCCATTCAGAGTGCTGGGGTACTGCAGGGCTACCTGGGACTTCTGCTGTTTATCCATCACAATTTTCTCCCCACTCTGGAGGATACTGCTGACTTCCAATGCATAAAGTTTGTTTAGTTTTTTTTTTTTTTTTAATGGAAAAAGGAATTTCTTTCCATCATGTTCCCTAATGCAGAATCAATCTGTATGTTGCCTTGAACACCACAGGCTTAGGATTGCCTGGATGTGAAGAGCCAGATCATCCCTGAAACTACCCTCCTAAAGCCAGAACCAAATGTACTGCCAATGTCAGATTTTGCCAATCTTGACAAGTCATCAGAATTATTTTAGTTAGAGACTTCATCTTCTTGAGCATCCAAACCAAATAAGCACAAATTGCAGTCTCTGAATTCAAAGTAGCCATCCTCCTGGATTCTGTTGAGTTATGTGCTAAAAAATAATTAAATTTCAAAATCCTTTGAAAAGAGTTCTCTTGAGGTTCTGTTGGGAGTTCTCAATTTATTTCAGTCTCTCTATGAACAGTAGACAGGTGAGTTGTCCTGAACACAGAGTGGATAACATTCATTAGAACTGTGCTGCTATTCAAAGTTTGCCTCCTCTGTGCCCCTTTCTGTGTAAGCTGAGAACAGTCAAGCTCCCAGCCTCAAAAAAAAAAAAGGATGTGTGCTTTTGCTCACTGGCCTAAAAAACACAATTGACAAGAACCATTGAGACTGGATGCATTTCCCTTTCACAGTACACAGGCTGTAACCTAAGACTCTTTTTATCCCTCCAGTAACTCCTGGCCATTTCAGTGTTAAAGCTCTGAATCTGTTTTGCTCTCACACTTGCCTGAGCAGCCACTGGGTGAAGTGATGGAGTACACAAGTGTGAGCTGAGATGCCTGCTCTGCAGAGAGCTTTCTAGTAGTGATCTGAACCTACCATCCCTTCATATCCCCTGCTATCAAACAAAGCCATGTACACACACAGTCCAAGATGGGAGAAGAGGATGAGGAAAAAACTCTCCAAGGTGTAAAGCTCCTAAATGTTTCTGAGTTTGAAAGCACACTCCTCTACTGATTGAGTCATGAGATTTTCTTGCTTCCTTGCTTGTGCCAGGGACACTGCTCACAACCTCAGCTTTCCTGGTAACTGTATTTAACTGTTCATTTAAATGTGCTATTTTTACTCTCCTTGTTTTTATTGGCTGCCACCTTTTTTTCCTGTAAAAGGTTTTTTGTCAAGAGGCAAAATAGTTGGGTATTGAAAAGCCATATAATATTTTGACCAGCTACTAAATTTAAAAAAAAAAATAATCTGTGGTTCTTAGCTTTCCTTCACCTTTCCTGAGGCTGCTCTTTCACACACTGCCTGCTGAAAAGTGGGATCTGAAAGGCTCTGTGGAAAGGGACTCTGCAGCAGCAAAATAATGGCCAGTCCATCTCCTTTCTTTTCTCTCTTGAATATAGTGCTCCAGAAATGCTGCCAGAAGTTGTTTTCAGGCCATCTGGGATTCCTCATTTGCATCATACAGGAAGTAGGAATAAGACTAATTTAATGGCAGTTTTGTTATAAATCAAACTAAATTACTAAAAAAACCAACTACCTGTCAAAATTAGGACAGCAGTTTCTATTTACCTCAAACAAGTCAGCTGGAGAGAATGAGATCATTGTGGATAGACAGAACAGACATAAAACTCCCAGAGCAGGGGAAGAAGGAAAAGAAATTTTGACCAAAACCATTTCAGTAACGGAGGGTAAGAAATCTGATGTCTTCCCGTAGGGGAATACATGGTTCTCTGCTCCAGTGGTTTTTTCAAACTCTCACTCTAGAACTCTTCTCTGGTTTTCTGAAATCACAAAAATAGTCAGCTTTAGGGGAACTATGTAAAACACACCATGAGCTCCCCCTCCGTCGATCACACACGTGTGACACCCCTCAGCCTGCTCAGCACCACAGGCTCACTTCAGTGGAATGCTTCTGCAGTGATGGGGTTTTGACAGACACAAAACTCCAATCAAATCAATTCCCAGCTCCAGAAGATTTCTTAAAGGCTTTTTTTCTACTAGTTTCTATTAATCCCACACAGCAAATGTTTAAAATTATTTTTCTTTTTGCCAGTTTTCTTGAATGTTGCTTCCTTTTCTATTATATTCTTTTCTGCATCTCCAAACTATAACAAAAGCAACACTTTAGTCATGTTGATTAATTGTGCATTTCAACACCTCTCATTTGAGGCTGTGGGAAGGATTTTATAGTTTATTGGGTGATGGGAGGGAAATCTTTACAAGATCAACCATGACCAGCAGGGATTACTCTGCAGGATTTAATTCTCAGTTTCTTTGCTTATATAAATCACATAAAAATGAATGCAATGGAAGTGAAAGATGAGGATCAGACCTTTGTGTCCCCCAGAAGCAATACCAGAGGACTAATGCATCTGGTTTAAGGCAAGATCAGCAGGATTAACACTCTTATGGCACTCACTGACCTCTGTACCACAGGATAGGCCCTTGAGGCTGGAGCAACCGTGTCCTAAATGCTAAAGGATGAACCACAGACAAAAACTTAGCAGGGCTTTTCATGGGTATTCATGTTTTGCTGCTCCCATCTCAGTAAAAGAATGCAACTCTCCTTGTAATTTCAAAGCCACTCGTTCAATCTCTTTGAGTAATTATGGGATGACAGCCGATTATACCCTGGAAATGCTTGCTAGCCCTATTAATCTTTTGCTCATATGGGCTGTTTATAGCAAAAATTATAAACGAGTGAATGCAAAGTAATTTCTGATTGGGTGGTTTCGGAAAGAAACCCTGACTCCAACCCAAAAGGTTCCCCCAGTGCCCCACAGTGAAAGGTGCTGAGCATCCCTGAGGAGCCCTTGGCAGCTCTTGGCCATGGTTGGATCACACCCACAATCACACCACTGGGGCAGCACCTCAGAGAAATATTCTGGTTGAAATTGAGGTTAAATTAAAGGGAGGCAACCAAAGAGAAACTATTTTAAGAAAGCAAGACTAGAATTTCAGTGCCATTTAGCCCGATTCTTTGGAAATAATTTGTCTGTGGAGGAGTTCATATTAGGGTTGAAGTACTTAAGAGGCCTCATTGCAGGCTTGCACACACACACTAAGTCAGACAGTCTGATGCACGGTTTAATGCCAGATGGACTTTCACATCCCTATTGATATGTTTTTTTAAAGAAGAAAAATTAATTATAGTTTAATGCTAGTGTTTCATTGGCTTGCGTCAAATTTAAACAACTTCAGGCACCTAAACTATATCTGAAGAAGGTTTTTTCCTATGATTGACAAGGAGATTTTATTTTTTAAAATTAATTTGGAATGTCAATTCCTATTAGTATTATTTTGTAATAGCAAACATCTATTTTCAGCTACCCCAAATTCATGTAAAAACAGATCTAGCTTCAAAAATGAACTCATTTAACTACTTTTATTAATAAATTAGACCCATGATATAAGCAAGAAGTCAAAACCTTTTATTTAATTTTATAGTTTAAATCCACTTGACCCAGGCAGTGAAACACTGCTGTGGAATTACTGCTGTAACACACAGACAGGACAAAATTTATGCAACAAGAAAGACATTTGAGAGGAAAATCTGGAATAGGAGACGAATCAATTTGTTCTTTATAGCAAATAACTAATGACTGCTGCTATTGAATATACATGGGGAATATCTGATTTTGCCCAGACAAAACTTTATTATCTGTTATAAAACCATGATCTTTATTGAGGTTAGAGACTTGGGATCCTTGCACGATGATTTTATTTTATTCTTGGAATGCTGCTGCTGGGGAATTGTTGAAAATCTCTTCTGTCTGTGGCTTTCCACTCATCAATCTTGTTATTTTTCTTTTGTTTTAATTAATATATAATGAATAGTTTTAGTGTTACAAAGTTAGGGAAGGAAGTTCATGTGACCAATGCTTCTCCATTTTAGCATTTGTGGAAAAGGTAATCTAGTGGGGCTCCAGAATAAAAGAATGGTTTTGAGGCCTAGATGCAAGGTGAGGTAAATTCAAGGAGAGGAAAAGCACTGCAACTGCACACACTGGTTTTTGCTTTAACGACAGCGAGATGAAGAGTAATTAGAGGATGTGAAAAAGGTCTCATAAAAAGTTCCTGTGGTTTAGAAGGCTTTCTGCAACAGGACCTCCCTCCCTTTGACTGTAGTGGTGGGCTGGTACTGCAGTGAACTGCCTCTGTTTCCATTCCACGTGGCATTGGCTACATGCATTTTGAAATACAAAATTGGTGGTGGTTTGGGTAAGATGGGTTTCTAACCTCATGATAATTTCCTACAGGCAATTAGGAGAAAGGGAAAAGGAGGTGCAGATGGGCAGATACAGACAGGGAGTTACTGAGACCCTAAAAGAGCTCTCTAAATATCGAGGAAGAGCTACCGAAAGAATTAGGGTTAGAAACAATTCAGGAAACTGTTGTCTTCTGCAAAGGTCCTGTAGAATTTTGTCTAAATACTTACCAGCTGGATTTCAGATATTATTGCTGAGCTGTTGCAAATGCACAGGGTCTGAAAATTGCTTTACACAGTTACTTTTGGAAGTGAGGACTGCTTGCAGTTGCTCTCATTCTTGTTTTTCTCACTACTACTGTAGTTTTAGGACAAACAAATCCTTGGGCTCCCACATTCAAGGCCTCACAACTAAAACTCTCTTCCGTCCTCCACGCCTACTTGACAAAACATTTCTTATGAAGAAATTGCCTTGTTGCAGAGGGAAGGGAAAAAGGCTCAATAAAGTAAAAAAATCAAAGGAACAAATAGTCAGAATAGCAAGAATGTAAGCCTGTTTCTTGGAGCATCTATAGGAATTGCTTCAGGAGTTAACCTCTGTAGCTTAACAGACATACTTGGATATTTCACTCAATACTGCCTATGTTATTCTTTAAAATTGTTTTGGTTTGAGGGTAAGTTTCAGCTTAGGAGCTCTAATGTTTAAATGTTTTAAGTGTTGCAGATGCTACACCAGCAGTACAGTTCTGAAGCAGCCTGCAAAAGCATCAGGAGAGCTGAAGACCCTGCTAACCACCAGCTGCCAGTTCAGGCCTTGTAGTTGGTATTTGTGCACAAAAGCAGCATTTCCAACCCAAGTGTATGTGCGAGCAGGGCAAGAGAGAGCCCCTGGGCACTGCACAGCTGGTGCAGCTCAGCTCTGGAGTTTCACAAGCATTTTCCTTTCCATCAGCCAATGTCCGAGTGAAGCCTCTGGGGGTAGGAGAAGTCTTGACCACATCTGTCACTTTGAAAGCAGTATTTTGGGTAGCTTTCAGCTCTGTTTTCTCTCTGGGGACAAAGCTTGCATTTTCTAAGAACAGTCTAAAATTGAAACTAGCCTTCAAGAGACCATGGAAAATAACAAGAAAATGCATACATTTCTAGTCCAAGTCTGGGCTTGCACTTACAGGTATGAGCAGTGTTTATATCACAGTCCCCTCAACCCATTTTCCTCCTACTTTAGAAATCTGTCTTTGCCAGCTATTTCCTTTCCTTTCACTGTTGCATATTTACAGAGTTCTTTCACCAATTCTTTTCATTCTTCCCTGCTACTGTTTACTTGTAGGTTTTGATAACGAAATGCCTCTTAGGATTCCTCTTGGACACTCTCTCCTCTTTATGCCCATTAGTTTCGACCTAACAGAGCTGTTTCAGGACCTGTGTATTTTCTCTGGTGAAAGCAGCTGCTTATGGCTGTGATTTCTCAAAGCACTGGGTATGTACGTGACCATCAGCCACTGATTTTACTCTCAATTCTAGGGGCTGAAGCTTTGTCTGATTTCCATTCCATCCCTGGGAGCCATGACATCATCTCCATGGTATTCTGAAATTATACCCAATGGTCCTGTTTTTTCCTCTCAGACTTTATTGAAGAAATCTGTGATTTCTTTCAGGGTTGATGGTACTGAGTGTGTTCTACATGTCTTCAGTGATTTATTCTCAATGAGGTTGGTTTTTTGGTTTTTTTTCAGCTTTGCAATTATACTTTCTATCTCTCAGTACAAGTGTTACCATTAAACTGTTCTGGATCTGAGGTAAGATTTGATCTGTTGACAACCTCTTTTGAAATGCTTGTTTGAACTGTTTTCTACCTTAAAACTACAGCTGTGATAGATTAACTATTTTTTTCCATCTTCATTTTCCATTAGCCAAATTTCTTGAACTTTTTTTATTGAAAAACCAAACCTGAAGATGGATGTACTTGCAGGATCATCCCAGTCATGGCATTGCTCACTTTCAGCTAATGTGGTGAGGTGATCAGCAGCACTGGTGCTGCTTCTTGGAGTGAGCAGAGCCTGTTCATGGATGTGTGCAGTAATGTGGTCATACTGTCTGCATTCACAACATATTTGTTCTCTGCCTGGAAGAGGTGGGAGGAAAAAGCACATAATGAGTAATTTCCCAAGAACTGGAGGATCACTCTATCAATTGCATTATTACATTTTTAGTTCCCAGCTGCTGCCTTCATGAGGCTCTATGTTGCAGATGCTCCTTCAGACCAAGGACCCAGTCTTTTTATTTGGTTTGCTCTCCATCCCTGCTGACTGTGCAGTCAGACCCAGAAAGAATGAGCTCTTCCAATTAACCACAAAGGCATCTAGGAGAATAATGCAGGTTCTGGTTTCTGCCCTGGGTTCCAAATAACAGCATGCACTTAGAGCCAGGTCAAGTTTTCCCTTTCTTTCCCCCTTGTTATTCTGTTCTCTGTAGGTCCAAAAAATAACATCTGTTAAGCCCATAGTGACATTTAGGATAAAAAATGAGGTGTCTATTTGATGGTTATATACGTGGAACTCAAATACATGAATCTTACTTTCACCACTAATTTTTGTATTGGATCATGCCTTTGGTCTTCAAATAGTATTTCCAAGGTGTAAATCTACACTGATTCCAATAGGTTGACAGCTGCTTTTAAAATTTTATGTCACCTTTAAATATTTATGGTATTGAATATGTTTTGCATGTCACTTTTTAACATTTATGGTATTGGATGTGCTTTTTATGTCACTTTTAAACATTTATGGTATTTATTTGAATATGCTTTGTATCACAATAAGAAAAAGAGTGAAGGTGGGCCAGTCCACTTCTTTATCATCGCCGAGCTTGCCTGCAGCGGTTTTTTGGCTATTATTTAATGGTAAAAATGTAGCAGTCTTGTGTGTTTTGATTAGACAAACGAACCAAGTCAGCTGAATGCTGAGGCGATGGAGGCGTTGACAGACGTGTCCTTCTCCAGCAGAGCGGATGGGCAATGCGCTCCCGATGCCATCGGGGCACACAGGCGGAACGGTCGCGTCGTTTCCATGGGCTCACGGCGCAGCGCCTCCAGGTACTCACCCTCTCCCGAACAAAACCGCATGCTCGGGAACACGTTCACCGACACATAATGGCCAGTGAAAGCACCGAGCAAGTGTCTGGCGGGGCAGGCACAGCACAGGCGGGAGCGCTGCCCGGCCCCGGCAGGCGCTGAGAGCGCTGCCCGCAGCCCCATCCCCGCGGGTGCCGCGCCTGTGCAGCGCCGCGCCCGCGGGCCCGAGGCGGGGCTTGGCCGCTCGCCCCTCCCCGGCGGCGGCGGCCCCGTGCGCCGACAGCGGCTCCTGTTGCGCCGCCGGTGCCCCGGCTCGCCGGCCCTCCCACCGCCCTATAAAGCCCGGCGCGGGGGGAGCGCCCCGGCTGCTGCCCGCCGCCGAGGAGGAGCGGTGTCTGCCCGCCGCGCTCCCCAGGCGCCTTCTCCTCCCCGCTCCTTCTCCACGCCCGCCGCTTTCCCCCGCTGTCGGGGGCTGGTGGCGCGGGCAGGCCGGCGGGTGCGGAGGGCGAAGATGGCGAGGAGCGGCGCCCGGTGGCCGCGGCTCCTGCTGCCGGCGCTGCTGGCCCTGGCGCTGCCGGCGGCGGCGGAGCGGCGCCCCGGCCCCGCAGGTGAGCGCGGTGCGGGGCTTGGGATGCGGTGGCCGTGCCCGCGGGGGTTGGGATGCGGTGCGGGGCTTGGGATGCGGTGGCCGTGCCCGCGGGAGGTGTGTGCGGGCGGCGGGGATGCGCTGTTGGCCGGGCGGCATCCGCCGCTTTGTGCCTGGCGGCTCGGCAACATCCGCCGGGAAGGGAACGCTGGGACCCGCCGCTTGGCCGGCTTGTTCATTTATTTATTTATTTATGTATTTGTTTCCCACCGGCCCGTCCCTGCCCCGCACGGTAGCGCGGAGCGCTGGGGCAAGGGGCCGCCGGGGCAGCGCTCCCCAGGTTGTTGTCGAGACGAACCGCTCGGCTGAAACTGTCTTAACCCGCCCAGGAGTTCATAGATGCCTAATTCCACTTAAGGGGAAAAAAAAAAAAAAAAAGAAAAAGAAAAAGGATTCCTTAAGGGGAATTGAGACTCCTCAGCTTTCTCGTTGCCCGCTCCCCCGCCCTTTCTCTCCCGTCTCCACGAGACAAGGTGTTGATGAACATATTTTTCCAGTGCTCGGAAAAGCAATAGCATCAGTCACTGCTTCTCTGAACTTCAGCAACTCTGATGAGGTTTCCTACTTCGTGCAAAAGTCAGCCGGAGACTCCAGTGCCCCTTCCCATCCTGCAAAGCCTTCCCTGCCTTTCACTCATGTAGTGGTGTTTGCTTCACGGAGCCAGGATGTAGAAACAACGTTTATCTTCAGTATGGAAAATAAAGAAATGTATACAGGAAATTCCCTCAGTGAGAGGTGTCCAAGCACATGTATTTCCAACAATATGCCCAAACCTGTTTTTTGCTGTAATACTGTTTAGAGTCTGTACTTCTGATTTCTGTTCTAGGCATACAAAGGTATTTAATCCCACTACATTATTATCACATGAAATCCAAAATAGTTTCATTTCTTGGCTTGTTTTCTCAGGAGTTATCAAGTTATTTTTAGTATCTAGCTTGATTTCTTCTGGAGTGAGCAAGGAGGCTTCTTTATTTGAGCAGCAAGTTTTTTCAGCAGGTTCTAACTTTGTTATTAAAACTACTGCTTTAGTTGATAAGTAGTATGAAAAGTTAAAATAATTTTAAAAATCCAAAACTGTTGAAAAATACCAGACCATTCAATGAAGTTCTAACTTCCAGTTTTTGTAATACTTTGCTACTTTTGGTCATTCAGAGTATTTCTCTGAAGGCTGTGGTGTGGTTGCTGTGTGTTGGGGGGGTACGGCATTACCTTCAGCCTTTGCTGCCCCTCGGAATGCACCCCCCAGGGACAGGTTTGAGCAGAAAGTTGAGCTCCTATCCCTGTTTTCAGGGCAGTGAGATTGTAAGTTGAACTTCTTTGGAAGTTAGTTATGGCAAACAGTTATTCCCGCAAACATATCTGTTCAAATAATGTTTTAACTGCACTTGAAATGTGGGCTCTCAGGCTGGTGTAAACTAATAGCTGACATGGTAAGGATTCTTCTTTAATCCTTCTGCTTTTCAAATGTGTGCAAAGCAGAGTTTCTATTCCAGACAGCAATGTATGATTCAGCAACCCAAAATTAGACGCTTTGTCTATATCAATAATAAAAATTATTCTACACAAGTTACAGTGCAAGAAAGCACTGGTAGATTTATATAAGGTGTTCATGCAGGAAGATCTTATTTCTTTTTTAATTTAGACACGAGCAGCCTGAATTGTAGCAATCTCTGCTGAACTGAAACTACTCTGAGAGTAGTTTCTTGACCTCAGACACTGCCTGCTGTGTTACTTGTTTTTATTCCAGTTTTAACCCTTAAATATTTTCCCTAGGTCTGTGCTGTATTACTTGAAGAAGTAATACACTAAACAGACCTTATGGTGCCTCTATTTCTAGAAATCTGTTTTTCAATTTCTAGTCTCTTGATACTTTGTAAAATTCAGTGTCAAACAGCCGGTGAAGGCACAATTTACATGTCAGTTTCTACTGCAGTCCATTAGTGTTGCTTACTTGTAACAAAAGCTCTAACAAGACTGTCTGGAACCGCCTGCCAAGCTGCATCTTTATTTCTTAATAAGACCTTCCTCAGAAAGGCTTGGAAAAGTGATTTTGGGAGAGCTGCCTGTTGCACAGCACTGCTAACAGGGAGCAATCAGTGCGGCCCTGTGGCAAAGCATGTTTGCAGAAATCCCTCTGCGCTCCTTCCTTGGCCGCAGGGTTGTGTTTCAGGCAGTCACAGAGAAGAGCACTGTTGAGCTCTGAAACACTGGCTCCTGTGTGCTGGAGATGCAAAAGTTCCTGTGTTAAAACATCAGCGCTGAAATATTTTCATTGCACCACGCTTGCTGCTTGCAGATTGCTTATTGTGACGCACAGAAAGTCAGTGGAAACGACATTCGTGATTGTGTGAGAGGCAGACACTCTGTTGGCAGCAGATGTAAGTGATGTTCTCACCTGGGATGTTTTATCAGTCAGCTCTTTGCGTGGAAAGTGACTTTGCAGCCTTTGAGTCTGTGCCCCAGAGCGGCTGTGGCGGCTCGGCCGGAGCCGCGCTGAGGCGCCGGGGCCCAGGGTGTGATGGTGGCCCCCAGGCGGGGGTTGAGGTGGGCCCCATGGTTTGTTGCTGTCTCTGTGCCCTCCCAAAGCAGGAGGGGTGGCTTGGGGGGCTCCAGCAGCGTGGGTGGCTTCCCAGAGCAGCTGGGCTGGGAGGTGTGGCGGCTCAGCTGGCTGTGGAGCCACTGGGCTCTCCTCCACCCCAGTGTCCCTCAAGTGCTGCTCACAAATGATTCAAGCAGTAATTGCTGGCTGGTGTAACTCTGCGAGGACTCGCTTTGAGGTACAGCATGTACTGCTGCCATTTCTGTTAATTTGGGCTCAGCCTAAGTGGTCTGAGTGACAGCGATCGATAGGCCTTTCCTTCTGGGTCACCTGTGGTGCCCAAACAAGAAAATTTAGTCATTCAACCATCCTGATATACTTATTGGAAGCACTGACAGACTCGGCATGCTTGGGGAAGGAGAGGCCGTAAGCACAGCTCCCTGTGCCTGCCTCTGTCTCTTGCCTCTTTACTGACACTACTTCTGTCTCCTCTTGTCACCACAGTACCTAAAACTGCTGCATAAACCTGTGTTGTGGAAAAACCTCCTCCAGATCTCTTGGGAGTTTTGTACCCTTTTTGTGAGGGCTGTATTGAAAAGCTGCTCCTTGGAGGGGAAGGGGAAAAGCAGAGGGTGATGAAGCCAGAACTGGCTGTGCAGTGGGCAGTGCTTGGGTTACCTGTCTGGGACACATCATGCAGGTGCCATCAGTGTGCACTACCTAGATGGGAATTACCTACTCATGGAGATATCTTTAGCTTCCAGTTTTGAAATATGACAAATGAAACAGTGTGTAGTGGGAGGTGTGAGTGTTTGGAAGTTAAAAATAAGCAAACATTGTGGTAGAGGTGCAGAGCAGTGAAGTTGTGCTTTCATCATGTATTTTTTTTCCTGGAAAATACTCATCCTTGAAGACACCCAAGGTTTGCAGTCTGAATTCTCTGTAGCACTTGGGTTAGAGGCTGCACAATGCCAGTCTCATTGGCAAAAAAAAACCAACCTAAAAAACCCTGTAGATTTATTTGGTCAGACTTTTCTTTATTTTCATAGATGAAGGTAATAAGTAATAATTAACACCACAGGGTTGGATGTGTCATTGCTTCGCTCTGATATACAGTGGGTTTACTGCAACTTTGATTGTAAAATACATTTTCAGTTAAAGCAAGGAGAAGTAAAGCAGTTGTGACCTTTATCAGCAGCGCTGGATGCTGTAAATTGCACTGAAGGGGCACAGTGGAATTTATCTGAGCCAGGGGTAGTTTGTGTGAAATGTATTTCTGTCAAGGACCTAAACTAACATTATTTCAGGGTTTTCTTTTGCTTGCTGGCATATTCTGGGGAATCATAATTTATGGGCAAGCCTTTAGATTTTTCTTTCACTGCTGCTTATATAAACATCAGCGACTTTGTCTTTTCATGGGGAAGTGTTTAGTTTGTCTGTTGAATTAGCACTATTGCACTGTGTAATCAAAAGCAGTATCTTTCCATTTTGTAGAGCTGCCAGTCTGAATTACAAATTAATTGACATGCTGTTTAAGTGAATTCCCTTGTCATGGGGAGTAAGCATGCTTGCAGTAAAGGGCATTTTTGTTTTAGTTTATGATGTTATTTTTTTACAGTTTTTGAGGGACCAGTTGTAAACAGGTTGGAAAGGGAAGAATATTTTTGATCCCTCTTAATTTGAACAGTAGCAGGGTTGTCTCCAGCACAAAATACAGCTTGACCAAACAGATTAGCAGCAGGTTTGTTTCTCATGTGTGGTAATGTAGTTCTAGAGAATAAATGACACTTAACTGTCAATACATGCTTGCAAGCACAGCCTGACTCTAGAATTAGGTTTAGGATTAATAGAACTGCTTCTCAATTTTTTTCTTAAGATGAGTTTGATTTTAAAAATATGGATTACACTGATGATAAGGAGACTAAATATATAAGGTTGCAGTTTTATCCCAGATACCTATTTTTGTAAGGAAAGAGCAAGTATGTTTTTAAAGCTCCAGTATTTGTAATTAATGGAGACATACTGTAAGGAAACAAAGAGGGGAAAAAAAAGCTAAACAAAAGTAGGCTTGTCATTTAAGTGCCACTCCTCTGAGAATGGATTCTGTACCTGTAGTTCTGTGTTAATGTGCTGAATTAGCCCATTCTTGCCGAAATCAGCTGTGTGTCTGATAGCATTGCTCTTTTAATTTTTTATTTTTTTTAAGTAAAAATAGATTGTTTAATTTTGTAAGTCACATAAAACTTTAATACAGTGTCTTTGTAAGCATTTAACTTCTGCCTTACTTCACTGTAAAGCCATTGTGTTGGATCAGAACCAGGCCCATAACTTTAATACCTGAGGCTGCTGGGTGAAATGTATGATGTTAAAAACATCTTTAAATATACATGACACATGCCATGTCATAGTGTCTTGTGTCACAACTAGGACAGAATTTTTATTTCACGATTTGAAGGACTGAATTGTACAGAACAGGGCACAAGTGTGGAGTTTGAATTTCTTGTTCACACAGAGAAGGGGACTTCGAGAAGTGTGGTTTTTTAAAATTTTATTTATTTCTGCGGTAGTGTCACTTGTGTGTGAAGAATTTTACGTGTCCAGTGTTTGGACACAGGGCCAGATGTGAAGCTGCAGGGCAGCTTTTTAAAATGAACTGACTGATCTGGGTGGTAGCATCTGCTTACAGCATGAACCACAGTGCAGGCATGAAGGACAGCTGTGGGTCTTCAGGATGGCCCCACTTCCAGCTCAATTCCTCTTTTTTTCCTTTTTTTAAAGACTAGTTGAAGGAGAAACTATTATTGCAAATCTTAACTGCTGAGTTTCATTGGTGGATTGATTAACTGTCAAAAGATTGACTTTTGCAATGTCTGGTGCCGTGTGCGACCGCTTCTGTTTAAACAGCTGGGTTTGTTAAACAGCAGCCCAAGAAGGAACATGCTCTTCTGCAGATACATATTTATGAGAGAGACAAGAGAGGGCAAGCTTGCAAAAAGGCAGAAGCTGAGTAAACTTTCTCACTTAGCCAGCTGATGCTAATTGTGTCCTGCTCTCAGCTGCACGTCCCTGATGACAGTTTATAGCGGGGCTGTCCAAGCCGTGCGTTCAGGCAAGACACAGCCTGTGCCATGACTCCATCCGCTCCCTCACAAGATGTTTGTGGTTTCATTTCTGTTGGGCACCCATAAACAGCTGCAACCTGATCTGTTCCCCATTTGTCAGGAAGTTAGGCAGCTAGGAGTTCCTTCATGCATGGCAATGATGTCATTTACAAACAGTCGATTTTAATTTTTTTCTTAGTTTGGGAACTAAGGAACACGTCTTATCTTTGCTTCACTGCAGAATAGCTGACTCAGTATGCAGAGTCTCATCCAAGTCCTCTGAAGCTGATGGAAAAGCACTTTACTGCTGCTTGTATTTGGCTTTGTTTAACTATCAAAACAAGGAAATCTTGCATTAGCGTGAGTGCAGGCCTGAGCACTGGCCAGTGCTGACGTGCGTGATTGATGAGTGCACATACAGTTCTTAATGAGCTCTTGTTGACTATATATTCAATACTACTGAATTAAAAGAAACTAAGCTAAGAGCTGGGACATAATCAGCTTTCAAATGTTTCCTGAAATCAGTTGTATATTGGGAGTTTCTGCTAACCTTTGAAAGTGTGTGTAGGTATGGATAAACATACACAGAGCTGTGATTTGTGTGCCATAAATGTTTATTTGATTGGTTTTGAACTGGCTCTGTTCAACATTTGGTCATTTTAATGGAACTGTTTTAGCTGCTGTATCAGTGTGACATCAGAAATAATGTGATAAAAACCAGCAGTGAGCAACAGTTCTCTACACTTGCCATTTGAGTCAGTCTGCATGGAAGAGGAAAATGCCTGTTCATGCCACTGTGAGCTGTGAAATAAAGCCTGAGGGAATTTCAGTTTGTAGAAAAGGAAAAAAAACCTCAAAAAATAGTGTCCTGTCCAGGGGCTGTATGTTAGCAAGTGCAAATCTAACATAGATTCTCTACTGTGAAAATTGAGAGCAGCTCCGGCTTAGTGCAAGAATGTGTTTTTGCTCACTCAGCTTCTCTGTTCCTGTGAAACCCAGGAGAAGAGAGAACCCTGTAACAGACAGCATGTATTGTGCCTGAGGAAGTTGCAACAGTACCGGCTATTTGAAACTGGGAAAGTATCATTACTTTGTACATTTCTTTCCCTAGAGAGCTCCTGAATGCTTCTTGCCTTTATTAAGTCTATTCCCTGGTTTGGGACAGTGTTGGCATCTTCAGTACCAGTAGCTATTGCTCAGTAACTTCAGCAAGGTTTACAGATAACGTGGAAGAGCACAGGAAGGATTATCCAGAGACAGCCCATACATTGAGTGATCCTGATAAATGCCAATAATAATCGTATATGCCAATTGTGGTTATAAACTGTTTGCAACAGCTTAAAAACAGAAGTACCTTAGAAGAACCTCATAAATTTTTGGAAATTACGAAAGTAACATTTGTGTTACTGTCTGTATGTTGCAGTAAGACCAGTATGCACCGAAGTGCAGTGATTAAAGGGAGGAAAACAGATCAACCTGAGGTCTGTACATTAAGGTCAGTTTCTTCAATTCTGGCCTTTAAAGGCATTGGTTCTTAGAAAACCTTCTCTCTCACACAAAAATTGTGTTGGTATAGAAAATCAGTATGTACCAGGTGTTTGGCAATCCATGACTGCTCTTATCTTGCTATCTGTTAATTCTAATTTTATTGTTTATTTTAACTGCTTTGTTTATTTTTGTATTGCTTTCTGATCTTTCACGAGCTTTTCAAGCATATTTTGTCTCCCATCCAAGGATAGTTTTTAGCATCAATCCAACCATACTACTGAACTGCAGAGAATCCAATCGTATTATGTGATCATGGCTATGGTTAGTGGGGCTTTGAAAGCAGTCTGCCTCTTGGGGCAGCAGTGAAGTGTGGGATGAGTGGAGGCATGCAGCAGTGTTCTGTGCAGAGCAGAAGATGACTGCATTGTATGAAGATCAGATTTAAAAAACTTCAGGACTCCCAAGTATGAAGTAGTATTGTTTTATGCCCCAGTCATCTTTCCCCCTCCTGCAGTGTAATGCACATTTATTTCCTGAGAAAAGAAGATGACCATGTTTGCTATTTCAGCACATTGTTGTGTTTCTAAAGAATCCTAGGGGGGAAAATAAACAGCTGTCGGATGGCTCTGTCTTTTCTCTCTTTATGCCAAAAGTTTTATTTGACCAGAAACTCTTCTGTTGGCTTACTACTTTATTTGATCATGTGTAAGTCATAAACTCTCACTGGACGTCTATACATATATATATATATATACACAGATATAGTTTGTGTTTTTCTCATTTTGTACTTAAGATCTTTGCTGCTGGATTACAGTTACCAAGCATATGTCTGTAGGTATAACTTATAATCACGGTTACATTGTATATGATGGGTTTTCCCCATCTCCAGCTGTTTGACATCTTCTCAGAGTATGTGGATTTTCAAATATTTTGACACAGAATCTTAAGTTTAGGCAATAACTCCTATTCATAGTGGAAAATCCAAATTCCTTTTTCTAAAGTCTTATATTGCCTTTGTCAGTGATAAGTGTAAGATTGTGTTGTGCTAAAAGACCTGGATTTTGAAAGTGTTCTATGGTATTTTAGCTGTCTTAAGGGTTCTTGGGATTTTGAGCAGACAATCTGAGTCCATATAAATAGGGAAGTTGCTGTTGGCACTGCTGGTGATTCTCTAGCTATCTGCAGAGCTTCAACAGACAATCTGAGTCCATATAAATAGGGTGATTCTCTAGCTATCTGCAGAGCTTCAGCTTGCCATGAAAGCATGTGGAAAAATTGGGTTTTGTGCTCTTAAATTTCAACAATTGGAATCCATGCTGAAAACAGTTTTTCAGTTGTGTTGAGCTTTAGTGCATTTCTCCAATGACAGAGAAGCAGGCTTCTGTGAGGTGTCAAGGCATGCTGAATCAAGTCTGTGCTTTGCTTGGAGTTTGTCTGGGTTTTTTTCCTTCCTTTTTCTTTCTATTTCTTTTTTTTTGTTTGTTTTTTGGGAAATTTTATCCTGTTGGTTTCCCACATTACCAGAGATTCAGGAGACATAGTAGATAATTACACAGCTTTATCAATGAGCTTGGATGCATCCATGTGCTTCTTCCAGGTATTTGTTTGGCCCATGCTTTAGTACTACCAGACCTTTCTTTTCCTTTTTGTGTGGTTTTTTTTTTTTTTCCTTAAATCCACAGAAGTGTTGTATCCTTCCAGTTTCCAAGCTTTTTCTGTGATATCTAGCAACTCATTTATTAGCTTGCTGTTGATTTATTTTGCATGTTGTAATAACTGACTTAGGGTATCAATCTTTCCATTAAATGAGCAATCATTCCTGTGTTGAGCAGCTCAGGGTGGGATGTAATCTGCAAGCAGGAAAGTAAGCTGTTCTATGTAGAATATGGATAAAAATGTATTACAAGTACCAAACATCATTTGTTTACCATTATAAGCTACTGGTTTTAAAGATAGAGATAGATTTTAATGTCATAATGTGGTACCATGAACAGATGTCCTTTGATCTTCCAGCTCACTTCTACTCAGAGAAGTCTGTAGTACTCGAATCCAAGAACTAAATGTCAGCTTCCTTGTGGCTGTGAGCAATATCCTCAGTTTTGGCTGCTCTGAAGCTACTATACCAGTGCCCACAACCCCTGGTAGAAATTATGTAGTAATCTCTGAGAGTGTTCATTCAAGATAAATAAGAACCATGTGGGTGTGTGAGGAATGACTGTAGTTCTTTGCATGCTTCTTTGCCAGGATACAAGGAGAAAGGTCACCGCTGCTTAAAGCAGTCCTGCCACAGCAGTTCCTGGCTTAGACCTTGCCAGGCAATTCACTGAAGACAAAATCTCTGGTTTATTGATCTTCTTTCTGGAAATAAATATTTATCATGCGGTCAGGTCTCTGAAGGTAGCAGCAAAAAAGACTAGAAGTGTGAGTTGTTTTGATAAACTTTCACTGGATTTCCTAACGCGCTGCATGTCCTCTGTGTGCAGTGTTGTTGTCTTTCACAACTTGTGTGCTAGAGGATTTCTAATTTGCATGTAAAAATGAATTCTGTTAGTCACTGGATATACTTTTCTTGGCTAAACTCATGCCCTCTCGGGCTTGTATTCAAAACAGAGCAGCTGTTTTGTGGGTGTAACTATCGGAAATCTGTCTGACACAATTTCGTCCTAGTAACTGAACGCATACCTGGCATGGAGCTCCTGGGAGATTTTTTTTCATGCCTTCCTGTTGAACTTCAGCATAGGGTTTACATTTCCTTTTTATACAAACTGACTTGTGGAAATAAATGCCAAGCTCAGCAATCCCCTGGGCGAGTGCCAAGGTGCCTCTGGCAGGCTGTGTGCGGGGGAGCTGCCAGCCCAAACCCACTGTGGCATCTCAGCACCCTGCGAGTGGGAAGCAGGGGGACCACCTGCTGTGTTCTTGGTCTCACGGGAGTTTGCACTTTGAGGACACTGTTCCTGTTGGAAGACACTCCCAAGATTGTATTTGTCCCAGTGTGGGGTGGATAGTCAGGGCTTAACTGCAGAGCTGAAGCCTGTGAGATCCCGCAGCAGAGCTCCTGGGGGTGCACACCTCGATGGAAGGCAGGGGATGCTGAAGCAGGAATGGTGTCTAGCTGCAGCTGGAATTCCTTGTGGGGATTTTGCAGTGCTCTCACTGGGGAGTACCGGGCTGCAGTGGCAGGTTGGGGTCTGAGTAATTGCAGACATCTGTCCACTGCTGTGCCTGGGTCCTCAGGGATGCTGCTGGGGGCTCTCACTCAGCCTCTCTGTGCAGGGAGGGCTCTGGTGCAGCCCTGAACCTCTGCACCCACAGGGCATCCTGGGCCAAACCTGCTCTGTGCCCAGGCACTCTGTGGGTGGCAGCAGCTGAAACAGCTGAGCGCATCCTGAAATGGAAATGACACTTGGATAAACTTACTGCCTTGGGAATGTTGTGCTTCAATTGACACTCCTGTGAGATCATGAAAGTCACTTTGTATCCATGTTGCTGTGCACAACTGGGATAAGTGTTCCAAGAAATTGTTGTACCTAAATGTAGTAAGCAAGGAGTAGATTTTTTCAAAGTGAATGAAGTTGAAAAGAAACTAGCAGAGGCATTTAGTGGTCAGAAGCATTCTCTTCACTCACTTCCACTGGAAGAAACAAACATCTCCCATGCTACATTTAGTGGAAATCTGCCAGTGAAACTGTTCAAGTTGTCACATTTAAATATAATCACAGCAACCTACAGGAACTAGGTTAATATTTGTATTAGCTGGAGGAGAATGGTTCTGCTTTCCTCATTTGGTTAATAATACCTTCCATAATGTGCCAAGGTAACTATCATTTACTGCAGTTTCCATTGTCTCTCTATTTATACTATATATAGAATAAAAACATGTTTCTCTGCTCTTTGGTCAGACACAGCTTAAAAAAAAAACCAAACCACCACAAAAACCAAACAAACCAAAACAAAAGAGGCCCCATTAAGTAATCTAGAAAGAAGCACTAATTCTAAGGGGACTTCAAATGCTATAATTACAGTTCTGCTGCACTTAAAAAAGTTATTTAAGTACCACCTGCACTTAAAAGTCAGTGGTGCAACAAAGACATAAAATAAAGCCTCTTCAACTTCTTCAAGTCTAATTAAAAAAAACAAGACCATGGGTAAACGTGTTAAAAAGAAAACATCTCCCATGTAAATAGTACCTTTAAAATAGCCTTCTTTTGTTCTGTGGCTGTTTGCAAACCCCAGTCTGGCAGCCTATTTAGATTGCTTCATTGTCCGTTGGTGCACTACAGGCTCTTTCACCATTTCATATCAGTATAAACTGTATTATTTGCCTTCTCAGCTTTCTTCATTTTGTGTAGTTCAGGTTGAAATCCCTTATGATTTGGCACATTATTCTCTTTCCTCCTGTTCCACAAAAGTCAAGTAACATACCAGACTCCATAGTGAATCTTCAAATACATGAATAATGTGTATTCCATTAAGAGAGAGTAACAATATCCCATTAAGAACAGTAGATTATTTCTTGCTTGCCAAACTGTACTTGTATGTTAGTTTAAACTTTCTTTGACTTAGTAACTGTGGAAGGAATCTGATGCAGCCCACATTCTGTCATTTACATCATGTTGTCAAGTACAGATTTCTGAGATCTTTGCTGTTAGCATTTCCTAGCAATGTGTAGGTGTGAAATATGCCTTCTTCAAACCAAATTCCATGGTTATAGTCAGTGATTTGGTCACCTAGGAAACTTTTAATAATGGATCCAGTTGGCTTGATGATGCAATTCTGGTATGATCAGATTTTTCCAGTTCCCTGTAACTTGAAAATGTAGTGCTTGAACAAAAAGTAGTCTTAATTTCCTTCATAGAGGAAAAACCTCCTCTGCCTTCAGTTCTGTTTTAGTCACAGTCTAAGATACAATGGTATTTATTCTTTTTGTGGTGATTTCAGTAGAATTACTTGAAATTGCATGATCTTTGTAATGAACTGTTTGGAAGGTATTGAGCCATTATTTCCCTGTTTCTGTCTCTTTGTGCATCCATGTGAACTCATTGCATTGTGAGGTCCTCCTGTCCTTTTGAGATGTATTTGGAGGATTTTCTTTTGATTCTTTGCTGCAAAAGTCTACTAGCACTTAAGGGGGGAAAAAGGTGGAGCAAATTACCTTCCAAATCTGGCTTTCCAAAATTTTGGATGTTCAAGTTGAGTTGATGGAAGAATTTACAATATTTCCAGTTTCTTCTTTGTTGCATATTGTATTGGTGGAGTGTCAGTCTGGTTTGGTTGAGCCAGCAGTTAAAATTGTCTCTAGGACTTTTGAGGAAAAGGATTGTGTCTTGCCCCACTGTTCACAGACATGCCTCCCAGACCTCCCCACCCATGGGGGGAAAAAAAAAAAGGCAATAGGAGGATGTGAGAGAAATCCACAAAATTGTGTGTAGTGGGGAGGGCAGGTAGAGATGTCATCTGTAGCGGAGGAACTTGGGCAGTGTCAGATAAAATTGCTCAAGGCACAGGTTGGTTTTGGTGGTGTAGGTACTGGGCACAGGGTGCTGTCACTGCTTAAAGGTTTCACCTGTTCAAGGAGTGTCTGAGGAACAGCAAGGTCACAAAGCAGATCAAGTGTTCTGCAATTTGCAAAAACACCACCTGAGCCAGGAAGACCCTTAAACTGAGACCAGTAGCAAGAGCAGAGAAAGTGTCACATTTGTTTGTCTTGTCCCTGCTCTACCCCACGTACACCAGTGGAGCTGCTGGTGAGGATGGAGCAGCCAGACCACTGTCAGACCTGGCAGGATGCTCTGGAGGTGACCAGGGCTGAATCTGAGCTGTATTTCAGTGGAAACATGAGTGCCACATGAGACTGGTGCAGAGTTTGTCCGCTGTACTTCAGACAGACTTGAATTTCATTAGACCATAAATTTCATTTATGCTGCTCTACAAACTATGTATGCATTCTGACAGGTATTTCTGCCTGAGTCAATACACTTGAAGTATTGGCTGCAGAGCATTGCATGAGTGAGTTGCAAGGTGCATTTCTTCTACAGCGTGGGAACTGGGTCATCATCTTTTGTGTTAACTTTTGCTGGTGTCACATAAAACAAAATGGGAAGTGGTCAGTGGTTTGAATACACTCAGGATGATGTCCTGGATGTCTGAGGGCTGCTAAAGCTGTGGTGGTGGATGAGGTTGAAGAGTTAATAGGAATGTTTTCCATAGCAGACACTTCTTGCACATGTTACTGGATCGAGGAAGGTAAATCCAGAAGATGTTTTTTTGGCAAGTAATGCAGTAACAGGCACTCTGTCTGGAATACTCATCATAGGTGATTAATTTTATTTTATTGTAAGGATTGATCTCATGGGCTCTGGTTAGAGCACAGCTATTGCTTGAGCTGGGCCTGAATTGGGGAAGCTGCACTGTACTCTGACATCCAGATTGGTTTGATTAAATACTTGACTTTAGATAGGGATAAAACCTTCTCATAGCTTCAAATTATTTAGTTTCATTATGCAGCATATTACATAGGGTTCAAAATGTTGTTCAGTAGTTTAATTGGGAAGCTATTTAGTGGAAATTCATGATCCCATTTGAACTGTGTTAAAAGCTCTGGAATGTGAGGAGAAAATTGGTTGCATGGTCACTTGCCTGTGTGCAATAAGAGGGCAAAATTACCGGTGCTGTAATGTACCTGTGCTCTGAATAAAAAAACCAACCAAGCAAACTCCTTGCTCTTTTGTCTCTGTCCAAGGACTTAAAAGCATTAAACGCTGTTTGTTGGGGGATTGGTTTCATTGGTTGGGTTTTTTTTGACTTATTTTCATGGAGAGTATGCACTGGTGGCTTTCAGGGGAGCTACTGGGCTCGGGTGAAGTTCTCTTACCACCACTCATTTCTGTGGTAAGAGGTAACAGGATTAGCTCAGACTGAAAAGTAGTAAATTTTTTTTTGTTTTGAAGATTTCTTCTTGTCCAGTAAGATTTCTTCTTGTTTTTGTGTCTTGAACTAGTTGTTTACAGAGTAGATAGACTTATTTGCTTTGTCTTCCCGAGGATAATTTTAAATACAGCACCTTGGCCATAGCAGTTGTTGTTTGGCAATATCTCACATCTGTTCTGTGGCAGCATATTTGCCTCCTCTCTTTGAATGAGATGCAGAAAGTTGTAGAGCCCCCTGAGTTAGTGCTGTTGTTCATTGCATTTTGTCAAAACTGTGCCCTGAAAGCATATTAATGTATGTTCTTTCCTTTTCTTCCTCAGATAAACTTCTAGTCTTTACTGTAGCAACTAACTAGTGCTGTTGTTCATTGCATTTTGTCACAAACTGTGCCCTGAAAGCATATTAATATATGTTATTTCCTTTTCTTTCTCAGATAAACTTCTAGTCTTTACTGTAGCAACTAAAGAAACCGATGGCTTTCACCGTTTCATGCGAACTGCAAAGCATTTCAACTACACAGTAAAGGTATTGTGTGTTTTGTACCAAGTATTTGTGCTGTCCATGCTGTAAAACAACCAGTAAATGGTAGCTGACCTTGCCTTAACTTCATTGTGTGCTGGGACAGAGAGAAACAACAGCAGAGCTGGGGGGCAGGAAGGGCACTTGCTGCTCTCCCTGTTGCTTACCTGCTGGTGTCTCTCTGAACCACCGTGGCAGGGAGGTGCTTCCACTGCCTTAGGAGCTGCTTTAGGGGTTTGTAGCTGTCATGGTCAGCATCCTCCTCACTCACAGGCTCTGGCACGTTTTATCTCAGAGCCTTGTTTTTCAGTGTGGCCGATTTTGTTTGTATAAACACTTCTGGGAGCTGTACTGCACTCAAGGCTTTGGATCTTTTTCCTTAAGCAAGGCTGGAGCACTGCTGCAATGAAGGAGGGAAATTTTGTTTGCATGAACACTTCTGGGAGCTTTGGATCTTTGGATCTTTTTCCTTAAGCAAGGCTGGAGCACTGCTGCAATGAAGGAGGGAGGCTCACAACTGAAAATTTCTCTGTGTTTCCCAGGAGCCTGTAATTTCTGAGAGGACAATGTGTTTCTATCATTCTTTCCAGCCTTTTCTGCCTTGCTCCATGCCTCTGTATGTCACGTACTTAGGTTGGCCTCTGCATGACCTTGGGAAAAAGGGAGGGCACTAACCTTCTAAACTTTCCCCACAAATTGGTTTTGCCAAGAGAAAATCCAGGAATTCAGATATTCAGATGCTGTTATGAAATTTTTCTTCTTACTTACCACAGTGCTTGCACTATAAATAGGAAATTATTTGTGTCTTTGACTTTTATCACTGAATTTGGAGGACTGAGAGAGCCTTTCTTAATATGATAAAGCTGTACTAGAGCACCTGAGCAGCCTGAGCTCTGGATACATCTTTTAGCTTTGCAGATTTGTCCAAAATATCATGCAGTGTAGTTCTTTCAGCCTTTATATGTTCCAAAAACCTTATGTTCAAAACACATAAAGAGCTTTTTTTTTTTTCTTTCTTTTTTTTGGCATGTAATCTGCTATAGTGCTTGGCTGGGGAGTAGTTTTATGTTTAACTCAGTTTTAGCAGTGAGCTGTGTACTGGGAAACCTATCCTTCCCTTTTCGTACAAAAAACTTGCAATTCAAATTAGTTATACCTTGATCCACCAAGGTCTTTTGTGCCTCCTGGTCCTAAAGGGATATTATTGAATTTTTAAAGTCTCATTCAGAATGTTTTTCTAATACAGATTTTGAAACAATCCTTGGCTTTTTTTTTTCTTTTTTTCCTTTTTTCCTGAAGGAGACACATTTGAATAAATGGCAGTAGCAGGCAATTGCTTGATTCTTATTTGGTTAAGAAATGTCTCTCTCATGTTTTTGCAGTGATGTCATTGTGCTGAATGTTGCTTCAGACATGGAAAACCGATGGTGCTGGAAGTGCTGGCTTGCTATGCTTTAATGTGTTACTTCTGCTTTAGCATCTGTTTTCAATAAGGGTGTGCTTTGAAAAAGCCTCATGGGTTTGGGTACTAGCAAAAAGTGCTTTTTTTGCCCTTTTATTCCAGGTTCTTGGAAAAGGTGAAGAATGGAAAGGTGGTGACCAGCCCAACTCTATTGGCGGAGGGCAGAAAGTTCGACTGCTGAAAGAGGGCATTGAAAGCTATGCTGACCAAGAGGACTTGGTTGTACTGTTTGTGGAATGGTGAGCAAACCTGGCTCCTTGTCTTTGTTTTAATTTGGGTAGATATGCAAAAGTAGCTGCTGTGACATGCTGAAAGTTGTATGATGCTTTTGTTCTTTACTGTTTTATTTTGAGAGAGTTGGCGTCTTTTTTTCTTCATTCATAAAAATAGTGGATTGCTTTTGGAGCAGTTGTTACTTTTTAACAGATTTACAGATGTAAGAGCGGTTCATAGTTCTGCTGCCTCGAGAGGGTAAAAAAATGTTGCTGGGAGCTGAGAGGCTTTTAGGCAAGCATTTGTCCTCTCCCTGTTCAGCTGCAGTGAGAGCAGGATGTGGCTGCAGGCTGGGAGTGTGGATGGGAGGGGGAGCAAAAGCAGCTCCAGAAATAAAATGTCCAATAGGGACCAGAGGCATAACCTTGTTCCACGAAGTAACAGTGATATGGAGGAAGCTGGAAAATGGCTCCCTGAGGAAAGCATTTAACAGGAGAATGTGTTAGAGAGCTGAAACAAGAGTCTTGGTGTCAGATGTAGCCTGATGCCTGTGCTCTCTGTGTGATGGAAGCACAGAGAGACAGTGCTGCTGCAGGTGCCAGATTGTAGCTCATAGCACAGCTATGCTTGAACATCCTCCCTGCAGGCCAGATAGGCTTCTTCTGTCACAGAGAGCACAGAGCTCAAATGTATCCAAAACACTTTCTCTACTGCTTCCCTCTTCCTTTTCTCTTCCTCTTATTTTCCTCCTGTGCCAGCAGCATGATCAGAGTAGCTCAGAATCCAGCTTGCAGCAGACACCAGGTTCTTCCACACTTGTGTTAACCAGAGCAGGGTCACAGCTCTGAAACAATCACTGCAGGGAAGGCGTGGGACCAGGTCTGGGATCAGGGACAGGAAGCTCCAGTGGCTGACAGGTAGCCTTGGAGAGGGTAGCTGAGTGTGGGCTTGGAGAGATCCATTGATGAGTTCACCCATGCTGCTGTTACCACGTCATGCTGGAGTGTCTGCTCCAGAATACTCTTTCAGCTTTTAATCTGCTTTATTTATTTAAAACTTATTGAAGAAACTTAGGGGCACTTTTTCAAGGCAGGAGCTTGGTAGCATTTGGATCATCACAAGGCAAAGTGGCTAGACACTGGCAATTTATGGAAAGTTAATTTGTTTTGCATAAGTTAACACTTTGGGAAAGTTGGAGTGGCCTATTAAACTGGTAGTAAATTCAAATACGTTGCTTAATTTTCTGTTCCAATTTTACCTCTTGTGATGAATAAAAAATACCTAGAAAGCAAAAAATTGTCACTAATTTATAAATAAACATAATAAGGGATGCTTATTATGCTGAATATTTTTTATGCTTGCTTAGGTTTGTAAAAGTTACCTAGTTTGGAGATACATATCAAGTTTTTGAATTTTTTTTATTGACTTGTTCAATTCTGTATTTGCTAAATGGAAAAATAATCTTTCTAAAAGTAAATATATTGTTTGTTCATAGTGTTGTCCTGCTAATCATACAAGAACTGAAACTTTCAAAGGTTAATTTCAAAAATTTTGTTCTGTGCTAAAGCTCAGATAAAACGAACATTTCCCAAATGTTTTCTACTTACATTGAATTTCTTTGTTTCTGAATTTATTATCCTAATTCATCGCTATTTTCTTCCTATGTGGTAAAATATGCAAATTTATTATCACATTTGTACAGAGGTCTAGCTCAAATTTTTCTCCATCATAATTTGCTCTCTGGAGGGGCAGGCTGTCTGCTGCAGGGGTGAGAGAGTACAGAGGACCATGTGTGTCCAAGTGCAAAAGCCATAATCTTTCTTCCCATGAAAAATCACAGGATTTAAGGCCTCCCAAGTTCCAGAAGTCCGAAATCCCAAGTACATATTTGTTTAAAGCTGGTGGAACTGATTCCAGACAGGAGAGAAAAAAACAGTCTGCTGATTCTAGCATTATATTTTAATTCTAATGAGCTTTTGCATTTCCAGAAATCCTGGTTTGCAATTTAAACGCGGATCAATGTAGCAGTAAGTTTGGAAAAGACAAATGTCATGAACTTCCTTTCTTCTTCAAGTGTTTTTTATTATATTCATTGTGAAGCATTTGGAATATTAATCTTGGGGGTGGGGAAAGGAAATGTCTGGTTTGCTTACTGTAACTAGCAAAGTAATTTTTAGGGAGCTGTTTACTTAACAAACTTAGTTCCTTGGTGTGTTTTTTTTTTTTCCAGCAGTTTTTTCTATGGCTCAGAATTCTGGAAATAGTTTGAGCTTCTTCTGTGGACAGCTTGTGCCTATGTGTAGATAGCAAAATGCCTGCAGATGGAACACTATTTAAATTAGGCTTGTTTTTTCCTCCAGCCAACTTCTGGTTTATTTTGGACCATTTTATATTGAACTGGCTAATGGCCAATGTAGACTGGATAAATTGGTTGGTGCTGTGACTGTTCATCCAGAACTCTCACAGACATCTCTTTGTATCTTGAAGCCTCTCAGTTTGTTGTTTGTTTTGTTGTATTTATTTAAACATTCATCAGAAACTAAGGGATAATTATATTTTCTATGTATCTCAAAATGGCTAAGGTGTGGCCCTGGTGGGGACACAGTCTATGTGACAAAACAGTTTTGTGTCTGTTTTGTGACCTTGCTAGTCGCTAGTAGGCACTGTCTTATATTTTGAGCTCTTACCCTGCAGCTCCAGTAGCAGCAAGTTCTCATTGTTGAAGTTGTGGATGCAGAACTTGCAAGGTCAGTTCTAGAGCACCTGAGTCTCTGCTGCTGTTTCCCTGGGTTGCTGGGAGTGCAGGGTGCACAGCCAGCATGCTTTGCTGCTGCAAAAGAGAGGGAGGGAGGGGTGGATTCCAGTCCCAAGCATCTGCCATCTGGGAGCTTCAGGAAATGGGATTAGGTTGTGGAAACTTTCTGGTTTCTTTTTTTCTTTTTTTTTTCTTCTTGCTTTCTACTTAAATTGAAGGATTTATGAAGAATAAATAAAAGAGTATCTGAGCTGTTTCTGCTTGCCAGGGAAGCCTGTTTTTTCCTGGATATGTATACAGTCTTTTTCCCTGTCAAATTTTGAAGTCCTGTTTAAAGTAAGTCATTGTGTCACCCCTAATAATAGTATAAAGTGTCAAGGATAGTCTTGGGACCTGTTTTGTGATGGCTTTAGTGGTGTAGACCTGATGTGAATCCCCCCTTGCTGCAGGAGGTGGGGGCTGACTAGGCTGAATGTAATCTGACAGAGCAGGTGAACAAGGCAAATGATGCATTTCAGGTGTTAAGAAGTTTTCCTTTCCATGCAGAGAAAAGTGGGAGCCTCACAAATCAGCTGATGAGGGTACTTTTAGCAAGGAGGGTTGAAGGCTGGTGGAGGTCCTGCCCAGGAAGAGGTGTGGTGACAGCAAGTCACCTCTTGACAAGAGGGCCTTGACCATTAATGGCAAATGTAGGTTCCTGCTGGATTAGCATAATATCCATTGCAGTTTAGCAGCTCAGCTCTGGGTTTAGGATTATAAACTGTGCTGTACTAAGTAGCATATCCCTTTCACAAGCAGAGCCTGTGGCTGGCCCAGCATGTTGCTCAACTTTGGCTTTCTTTCGCAGAATGACAGTCCTTGGAAGCAATGTTCCAGGGTGTTTGGTTCCTTCCTGCAGCTGGAAGTGCTAGCAGCAGCAGCACTGCCCTGATCACGGAGGAGAAGCACAGCTTGCCATGAGCTATTAAGCTAAAGCCTCAGACAGATCTCTTTTTGTCTGTCTTCAATGTGTCTCCTGTTTCTTGTGTGTTCTACAGGCTCGGTCTGGCATTGAGTCGGGCTACAGAAATTGAATGGAAAGGGGAGTGAAATGTATTCCTGTAAATTTGGGCAGAAACAGGCTTTTTTTTGTGAAACTGGGGAAGGTCCAAAATATACAATTTCTGTCATGCATTCTTCTGCCAAAGTTGCAGAAAAACATAACAGAGTTTTCAGAAAACCACTTACTTATATACTACATAACACAGTTCCTCTCCAGGGTTTATACTTTGCTTTGTGGTGAAAATCTTTTTTTACATTTGTAAGCCAGCTGTTGTTCAGTTCTCTTAGGCCAATTTCATGAAATCCTTTTTGAAGAAATGACATCTTGAATAATTTCAGAACTGTAATAAAGGAGTACCATAAGACAGTAATGGTTGATCTGTTGACACTTTTGCTGGGTAATCCATTGCAATGCAAAATATTCTGTGTAGTGCAGGTGGGGTGCTGCTGTCCTAATTAGCCCAGCTAAAACGCTTTGCAAGAAAAGTCTTAGTCAAGGTTAGACCTTGGTTTTTGGTAGCTCTACTGTTACTTTGCCTGTTATCAGGGCTAGTGATTTTCAATTTTTAAGGTATGTGAGTAGAGCAAGAATATTCCTGTTTTCAGATGAGGAAACTGCAAGGCTGTGATGCTGCCATTAAATTATTTTGCTGCTTCAGCCAGAGACTAATCTGTGATGTGATTCCAATTTCGCTGTGACATTCTTCATGCTGTGTAAAGTGAACCTTGAAGTGGGAGGCATTGGCACAGGTCACCCAGAGCAGCTGTGGGTGCCCAGTCCCTGGCTAATTCTGAGTTCCAGGCCAGACTGCATGGGGCTTTGAGCAGGCTGGTTTAGTGTGTGGCATCCCTGCCCATGGTGGGGGGATTGGTTTGTTTGCTTGGTGGTGTTCCCAACCCCCTGTGCCCACCAGGCATTGATTTAGATTTGGCTCAGCCATAAGAAACCACCAGGCTTGGGATGCTCCATTCCTGCAGGACCTTGGCCAAACCAGGCAGGTTTCATTCTGGTTTGGCACACTGTTGACCTTTGGCTGTGTCTAACAGCCAAAGATGAGCCCCGCCACCTTTAGGTCTTTATCCTCAATAGGAATTGTGACTCAAAGGCAGGTAAAGTTTTTCATAAATAGGTATTGTGATACTTTGAATCTTTTAAGTCTTCAGCACATTAAAGAGGTTGAATGAGAAATCTGTGCCTTGTCAGGATGCAATACACTTTTTATGGGCAACTAGAGTTCATTGAGATCTAAGTACATTCCTGATAAGACTTAGAGGAGTCAGTGCTGTTGTGTTTAGGAACAAGATTTTCCCAGTTAAAGTCATCTAAGTCATCTTTCAGTCCTACTTTTTTTTTTATGGGCAACTAGACTTCATTGAGATCTTAGTACATTCCTGATAAGACTTTTTAGAAGAGTCAGTGTTGTTGTGTTTAGGAACAAGATAATCTAGATTTTCCCAGTGAAAGTCATCTAAGTCATCTTTCAGTCCTACTTTTCATCTGTTAAAGTTTGATATTTTTAGTTGTTGTTCTTAAGCAAAAAACATGAAATAGCAAAAAGGAATTTCAGATAAACAAAATGTGAAGAAACAAGAATGTCCAACTAAAGAAATAGGAAAAAGGAATTTCAGATAAACAAAATGTGAAGAAACAAGAATGTCCAAAATGTGGAAGGCTAAAAAGCAGAAGGAGAAACTACTTTGGATAAGTAGTTTCTCTACTAGAAATTCAGTCTCTCCTAGAAGGGATTGAATTTTTACATGGTGGTTAAATATTGTTTAATTGAGTCATTTTTCAGAATGAAAGGGCACTGATTGAAGTTCCTCTCCTAGAAGAGTATTGAATTTTTACATGGTGGTTAAATATTGTTTAATTGAGTCATTTTTCAGAATGAAAGGGCTGTTTGATTTTTAAATATGAATAGTCCAATGACTTGTTTTGAACACAGAAATATTACAATGAAATTAACCTCATGGGTGTATTTTCTTTCCTTTTAAGCTATGATGTTATCTTTGCTGGGGGCCCTGAAGAGCTGCTAAAGAAATTTCAGGAAACTAATCACAAAGTGGTGTTTGCAGCAGATGGACTAATTTGGCCAGATAAAAGGCTGGCTGACAAGTATCCTGTTGTCCGGAGTGGGAAACGATTCCTGAACGCAGGAGGCAAGTGGGATCCTCAAACACTTGAACTTGAGCATGACCCGTCTCTGTTATCTGTTCTATGTCCTTGTTGCATGTGGAGCTGTTCCTCAATTACCCAAGTACAAAACTGATGACTGGATATGCTGTCATCTTCCTCCCCTCCCCACTTGAATTGTTCCTCTTCTGTGCTCAGGCATAGTTTTCATTCAAATTTGCACAGTGTGTGTTTGGCAATAACTTGTAAAAAGCAGATAAATATAGTCAGGGTCTAGCAAGCAGCTGTGTGTGGCAGTGTAATGCTGTGCAAGGATGACCCCATTGCTGCAGAAACAATGCAGTGCACAAGCCCAGCAGAGCAGCATGTGCTATTTATAGCCTGGTCACAGAATTCCCAAACTTGGCTGCCTGGTTCCTGGAGATCTCTGCACACAGGGTGGATGTGCTGGCAGCTCAGCCTGGCCTGGCAGCATGGCTTACACAGCTCCTTCTACAAGGAGTGGGAGCTACTCCTGTAATCTCAATGACGGATGAATTCTGAAATTCTCCTTTAAATGCCAGCTTTGCTAATAATTTTGCACTTGATTAATGCATGCACTGATACAAACACTGTGCTGTGTAGAAGCTATTGAGTGTGTCATTTCTGGGGCACCCTTCTTCAGTGTGCAGATCTGGGAGTGTCCCTGTTTCTTTCCCTCACCTATTTGTCCTGTCTTTTTTTTTATTTTGGTGTATATTGGTTTTGAGTTGAATTCTCATTGTATTTCTGGCAGTATTAGATTCAGGAGTCTCTGCCAGTAAGAAGTGATTGATGAAAAGGAAACTTTTTCCACAGATAGGCTTCTTGGGAAAGTGATAGTCTGATATCATGCTTTGGCGCTCTCAGAACCATTCTGGACAGATCTGATTTATTTTTTTCCTTAAAATACCATTACTATAAAAATAGCCAATAATTATTAACTTTTTGAAAC
The DNA here is from genome assembly GCF_014805655.1 of Passer montanus. NCBI lineage: Eukaryota > Metazoa > Chordata > Aves > Passeriformes > Passeridae > Passer > Passer montanus. The sequence continues at coordinate 1,773,059 of NW_024369707.1, forward strand.
AGACCTGTTACATACCTCAGGAAGAAGATTGGATTTTTGAGCCAAGTTTCATAGATTTCATACTTTTTCTTTACTGGCAGCACTCAGAATGAAGTCCCTGGTTGTTGGACAGCATTGACAGGGTAGTGTTTTTTATAGAAATAACCTATGTGTGTGATGTTGCAGGATTTATTGGTTATGCTCCATCCATAAATCGTATTGTGCAGCAATGGAACCTGCAGGATAATGATGATGACCAACTGTTTTACACCAAAATCTATGTTGACCCATTGGCAAGGGTAGGTAGTAACTCGCTTTCTCTTTTCTTTCTGCTTGAAATAACATGCAGCTCCTCATAAAACACCAAGAGATGAAAAGACAAGGAATGCTGTCTATACTGGAGTCCCATGTTGACAGTTGTTTGTTCTCCTGAGGTTCTTACTGCTGGAATGATGAACAGGTTCCCAAAGGGTCATGACTTGATATATTATTTCAGGCTGTCTTCAGCCCTAGGCAGGTTGTGCTTCATTGTTAAAATAACAGCTCTGAGGTGTATGATCAGACACATTTATCTCAATGAGGGTCCCATGTACTTGGCAGTTTGACGGCCAGAGAATGTGGCATTTTGCCAGGGTGTCACTGAACTACTTGCTGATCCAGTGTTTTATACTTTGGCTTGCTGCCATTTCAGATCCTGCCTTTCTGTGCAAATAAGTTCAATAAAGCTGCATTGTAAATTTGGGGTGAACGTTTTATACTTTGGCTTGCTGCCATTTCTGTGCAAATAAGTTCAATAAAGCTGCATTGTAAATTTGGGGTGAAGACCCCTCTGTGTCCTCACTTAACAAAGTTCTCTGCTGAATTGCAGCATTAAAGCATGAAAGGTGTTAGAGGTGTGTCCCTGCTGCTGGAAAAAGAGGGATAAGGGAAGCTGACAATATACTGATGCAAAAAGACTTTAGAAGCTGATACAGAAGAATTTTGAGAAGGATTTTGGTAATTTGGTATGCTTAAGACAGATGCAAAGTTTTTGAAATATATACATGTTGTTTCTGGCATAACTTAATGGAAAATCAGTTCTGTTTGGCTAGAGATTCAGAAATAGGATAGAACATGTCTGTTGGAAGGGACTTATAGTGATCATCTAGTCTGACTGTCTAACCAGTATGGGCCTGATCAAAAGCTGAAGTGTGTTACTAAGGTCATTGCCCAAATGCTTTTTAAGCACTTGACAGGCTGGAAGTTTGACAACCTCTGTAGGAACTGATCCAGGGTTTGACCACCCTGTTCATAAAGAAATGCTTCCTAATGTCCAGTCAGAACCTTCCCTGGTGCACCTTTTAACCATTCCCACAGCTCAGCTCCTCCCTCTCCCCCTCCCCTCCTCAGGAAGCTGTAGGAAGCACGGAGGGGCCCCTCAGCCTGCTCCTCTAAACTAGACAAACCTCAGCTGCTCCTCACGGGAAATTCCCTCCGGCCTTTAATGACTGAGTTGCTGATGTGCAAGTTCAGTCAGATGCCAGGTATGCAATTGAAGAGACAGGGTGTAGAGATATTAAAGCTGATTCTGCATCCAAGTCAGAAGTAACATAATTGGTTGTCTAAATGGATTGTCTTCTAGACCAAAATTGTGTATCTGTGCAGAGCACTGCTGCGCTGTGGTTCAAAACACTTCCATGGTGCTTACTGTACATTACCACTGATTCTCTGTGTAGTAATAATGTGCCCAATGCTGTAGAATGTGTAAGAAAATCTTGGAAGACCAAAACAAAGGACGTCATCTGTTTTTAAGGGTGTTTTGAATGTTACATACTTGGATCAGCATTTTAAAGATGGTAAAACATGGTATTTAAAATAAGCTAGGATTAGTAGTACAACATTAGGAACATGCTTTAAAACCACCAGTGTTTTCTATTCTGACATGATACTTAAATTTGACTTTTATATTTTTGTGACTCTGAAACACAGTATGTTTTGTTTCTTGGCAAAGACTTGTTAATTTTTTTTAAATACACAAATTTTCTTTGGCTTATACTGCTAAATTACAGTTCCTGTGGAGAGTTATGACCTTTATCCTTCAAGTTTAAAGTTTCTGCATATGCAAAACTGATTGCTGTAGAACTGCACAACTTGGGAATACAGACAAATATAGCAATTTGAAGAACACATTTTCCCTGATTCCTTGCTGCCACTGTGGTATAATTGCAGTGTTGCTGTAAAAACATTGGCTTTTAGAACGCCTCAACAGCTTTGGTTCTTTGATTTCAGGAGCGCATTAACATTACTTTGGACCACAAATGTACAATTTTCCAGACCCTAAATGGAGCTGTTGGTAAGTGTATGATTGGCACATTGTTTCATTAACTGTTATTAGCACTTCTTTTTTTGCTTAACCATGAGTGTAGTTCTTTAAACATGTGATTATTTTAAGGAAGTGATTGGATGGGTAAAACTGATCACCAGATTAGTTACTGGGCTTTTGGGTTGATTATTAGTTGAATTATCTCATTGTAAAATATTTAATTTAAAATGGAGAAAATAGTTCTAAATAAATGAAGTTGGCAGTAAATATAAAGTTAAGGTTAATTTTTCTATCTGCCTTTCTAAAACTTAATTACAGGAGTAAGATTAGTAATTAAAATTGCATTTTAGATGTTCTCAAGCAAACGACTATACATATGAAGTTGAATATCAAATAATGTAAAACTTTCTTTATTTAACTGTCATGAATTTAAATGGAAAAGTGCATCTGTGCAAACTTCCTTTCTTACATCTGACCTTTAATTTTAGAATAACTTTTTTCTAGTCAGATCATATCTGAAATAACTGATTTCTCTATAAATAGCAATACTGAAGCTGCTGATGAGAAACTATGAAGTTTGATGTTACCTTTTTTATCATAAGGAGCTTAGAATTCTAGATCTAATTAGAAAAAGTGAACAAAAGCTTCTAAATAAATAATACTGACAGTGACAGCAACAGCAAGGTGTTTTATATCATCAAGGACTTAAAAATCTGAAATTTTAGCTTTTTTATGAACTTACTCTACTGCTTTGTTGATTTGCAGATGAAGTCCTCTTGAAATTTGAAGAAGGAAAAGTAAGAGCAAGGAATTCAGTGTATGACACCCTACCAGTCACCATTCATGGAAATGGTCCAACTAAAGTGAGTGACAGTTTGGTTTTAATTTCATGTAAAACCAAGAGGAACCTTTTGCTATGCATCACTTTGTCAGTGTGGTTAAATTCTTCTGTTTTAAGTGCAGGATGGAATCAAAAGGATAATAATATATTAGGCAAAAAGTTTTCTCTAGTTTGTAAATAAACTAGCATTAAAAAATTCCCAGAATTCACTCCCAACTGTTTAAAGTATTTTATTCATGAGATACTTCTGCTTTGTACTTTGTACTAATCTGCAGATTAGTAAATTGCATTGGTTAGATACACCTCTCAAAATGTGTACCAAATAATTTTTACATTCCGATGTGTAATACTTTTATTTTTCACCTCAAATGCATGTCATTTTTATGAAATACTATTTTTGTAGACTTCATGGTACATATGTAATCTGTTTTGTCAGCAAAAAGAATAAGATCAAGTTTTTACCTGCTATTTTTTAATGTTTGTTTCCTGTCAGTTGCCTTTAGTTACAAGTGATTAAATGAGTTAACCTGGATTGTTTGAAAGGTATAGATTATCCTTGGCACTCATCTTTCATTAATTTAAATTGTTCATTTCTGTATCAGATCCACCTGAATTATTTGGGAAACTATATTCCCAATGCTTGGACACGGGAAACTGGCTGCAGTGTTTGTGATTTGGACTTACTAGACCTGTCAGCAGTAAAGGTAAGAATACTCTGCACTGGAACAAGGCCCTTTTGGGTGCAGCTGATGGGTGTTCAGTGATTCCTGAGGTCAAGTGGCTTCTTCCTGCAATATGTTTTACTACTTTCAGGAACATTTTTATGCATGTATTTTAATATAGCTTTGCACAGTGTTGCTGAAGATGATGCCAACCCCAAAAGCCCTCTAGATCTTCACCTCTGTTCACTGAGGGTGAATGAACAATTTCTGAATTGTGCAAGGTTCTAGAGAGTAATTAGAATTTTGGAAGAGGTAGAAAAATTCTAGATATTTCAGATTTTTTGACGTACAAAACAGTCAATATGGATCATTTGAACAACTTCCGTTGCAAATGGAGTTTAATAGCTAACTAGCATGGTTACAATTACTGTTTTCTGAGATGAAATAGTGCAAAACTGCTTTGCCTTGTTGAGGGCAATACAAATATTTGTATGATGTAAGCAAATGTGTTTCTGTAGAAGATGATTGGATTTCAGTACAGTTTTCAGCATTCTTGTAGGACACATACACATGGCACGTGTGTATATCCAGTACTTGGCAGCTTTGGCTCTTCCACTCCAAGCATGATGTCTTTCATGTCTCTGTAAATATTTCAGCTTGTAGACAGTAAATTTGAGGCAGAGTAAATACTGACCTCTACCATGTGGAATTGTAAGACTTGGACGAAAAAGTAAATTCTGATTATGTCTAACAGGATCTTTCCAGCAGATGTTTCATTTCTGTTCTGTATTGAAGATTTGAATGAGAACAGGTCTTTGGAAGGAGAGCATGAAAGAAATAGTGGCTTGTTATCTTTGCAATGAAAGGAAAAAGTGAAAACATTTCTGGGCAATAAATAGCTAATGAACTGGAATATAAACTAAAAAAGTTGTTGTTGGAATTTTAATAACTTTCATATTCTTTTTCTGTTTTTAAATTTTATTTTCTCTTTTAAGATAAACAGTTGAATGGTGTTATAATTAGATAGTGTTTGCACTCCCATCATAAAGTTTACCTGAGGAAAAGATGTTGTCAAAGATTTTTTTCCAATGGTGTTGGTAATCAAGATGTGGTTTTGGAGCAGTTAAATCTGAAAGCCAGTAAGGGGGACGCAATGATTTACTGGATAGCTTCCTATAGTTTATGTACATCTACTTGGAATGTGTCTTTACTGTAGTGCATTCTTTGGACTTCATGCCTCAGTCACACTGCCAGAAGAAATAACAAGGCTTTTCCTTGGCCTCGGTGGAAGTGTTTACTTCAGGCATTTCTAAGTACATCAGGATTTAGTTTTCTGAACGTGCTCTCTGTTCAGGCCAGTCTGGTTGCTACTTAACAAGAAATCTTCAGTGAAAAGAGCAGTTCCTTTTCTGTGCCTCTAATAATTTTCTCCATATTGTTTTATTTAACTGCCTGCATTTATACATTCATATCTTCTGAGGATTTTGCTTGCTTGTTGGGATGGCCTACAAAGGAGCTCAGAAGTACACATGGTCTTTTGTTCAGTCTTTGTCCTTTTGACAGAAACAGCATCTTCTGCAATCATGGCTGAGGTGTGGGAAACTGCTCTGTTCTGGTAATGTCAGCAGCCTGTGCCAGCCCCAAATTAACCATCTGTTCAGATAGAAGCAGCATAATGGAAAATAAGTTGAAGAGGGCACCTGGACTCAATAAGTGCAAATTGTTGCTACTTTCTTAAGGTTTTGTTTTTTTTTCCCTGAAACCTAAATTAAGTTTGTTGCCCAACTTAGCCTCCCTAGAAATGCTTTTAAATTCTAAAGCTTCTTACTGGTGTGGAGACTTTCCAATGTGGCTGAAAAGGATGATCTCACTCTTCTCATTTCACTGGCAAGTCTTGTGGCAAGAGATCCTGGACTTTGCTCTGTGCAATTGTACTGAGACATTGTCCTGTGTTTCTTCCAAAAATTGTCTTATACTCAACTACTGTTTATTAAAAAGTAAACTTTAAAAGTCAAATACATGACCTCACTGAAAATGAGAAAATCTATCAGAGAAAATGCAGCATCTGGGTGCAGACTGGGTATTCCCAAAGAGGTTTTGCTGAGAGGCAACTTCTGATTTCACATGCTCAAAATGCTCATTGTGACCTAGATTCAGATTAGGCAGTGACAACTCTTTGTGGTAAACCAAGGTCTGAATTGATGAACTCTGTGCTTTGAGGAGATGAAGTTTACAGGAATTTTTCCCCCTAATTTTTTTAAACACCATTATGCTTTGGTTACACTGAGATTTCAGCGTGGAGCCAAGCAGTTCACATTTCAGTGTAATGAAGCAGTGTCAGTAATTCCTCATTGTCCCCATAGCCTTTGCACATCCAGCCAGAACCTCTTTCTCTTTCCCCTGGAGAACAAGGGGGGAATGACTCTGAGTTAGAAAAATGTGCAAAGTACAGTGGCTGCAGCAGCTGTAGCACTGCTAGCTCAGTGTGCCCAGCTCAGCCTGGGCACCTCTCCTTGTCCCTGGCCATCAGTGCACTGCTGATTGTTCTGGAGTTACTGGGGTGTCTGTGAGGCTGTGCTTTCCCAGCAGCCCTTACGAGGTTTGCAGATGCAGCTGTGAGCAGGAGGGGTCAGGGTAAACACTGGGTGTTTCTGGGCTCCCAGAAACACTGTCGTGTAGACAGTGACACTGTGAAACCTCAGCATGTGTTGATGCTTTATCCAGACACTTCTCAAGTGGGTGTTGGCCTGCTTAAAGAGCTCGCTGGCAGCCTTTTATGCTCATATAAGGTTTCTCTCTGAGCCTTGTAATGGATTCGATTTTTATAGTAATTGTCTGGTTTAGAGATGGAAATAATTTGTAGTCAGTATTTCTTTGTGTAGGAGTTGAGGCCTTTGAAGGTTAACTTTTTTGTCTTGCACACTGCAGTAATACACTTCAGGACTAGAAAATAAGTGCTGTCTGCGTTTCTTTTAGTGGTCATGATCTCATGATCTCTGTCAAGCGTATTCAAAGCAGCCAAATACCATCAAAAGATGTGAATTCACTTTAACATAAGGTCCATGAAAGTTCAGTATTCTTGGATGTAAGGACAGCAGCTCCATTAGTTTATTGAAGATCTTTCTAAAATCAGTGAGTAGGGAAGGAATGCAGAGCTCAGTTCAAATGAATGGGGAGAAATAGTGCATATACATTTATAGAAGGGTATTGTAGTCTTTGGCTTAAAGTACAGCTGAGTAAAATATTTAGTGGTATTTATTCTTTAACTATTTTTAAAAAACTGCTCTCCTCTATATTTTCTTGTAAATGTAGTCTGCATTTGTACCTTGTTAAAAAAAAAGAATTTTACATTCTTTTCTAGGTATATTTCCTTAAATGATTCTTTTGCTGTTTTAGTGGGTTTTTTAAAGTAAGAATTTTAAAACCATATTGCATTATTTTCTGCTTCCACTGTGTGTTTCATACCAATATTAAATCCGTTATCTTTGCTTATTTTTTTAAGCCAGTGAAAATAAACTTCTGAGCACACTGGTTTTGATTGTTTGAAAGCTGTGTGGACTGTTTACTATATGACATTAGTTGCCCTTTATTATAATTAATCTTAGAAAAGAGGCAAGTCTTATTGGTTGTATCAACATATCATTTTTTTTAGGAATATCCAAGAGTAAAAATTGGTGTTTTCATTGAACAACCCACTCCTTTCCTAACTAAATTTTTAGACAGACTGTTGACTCTGGACTACCCACGGGAGGCACTCAGTATCTTCATTCATAATAATGTAAGTATGACTTTATCATTGTACAAAGCTTCAATTTTGGAAATTGTGCGATGAATCAGAGCGTGGAGTATATGGATTTGGTATAAGAACACAGTTAAAATGCATAGGAAGAGATAATCCTTCAGAGTTCAGTATGCAAAGCTGGAGAAATTAAATGAAATTGTCTCAGGACTTACTGAAGTGTATTTAAAGAAACTGCTTAGATTATTTTACTAATGAAAAAAAATGTATTTTGAAGTGTGTGCTTCTGGAGGAAGTACTGACAGCCCTAAACAATAGAGTAAAATGACAGAACAGTTCCAGCTGGAAGGGCCTGCAATGACCATCTGGGCCAGCTGCTGACCACCTCAGGACTGAGCAGCAGTGACACCAAATTATGAACAGCTGTCACCTGACAGTGGACATGGGACCCTTCTTCATCTTGCTGATATCCCAGTTTGTTTCTGTTGGCACTCCTGCTGGGTCCTGTGGTAAGACTGGTGTGTTCAGATGTATTTTGGCTGGCACTGCAGATTAGTTGCTTTTGAATACTCCCTGCTCATTACCTAATGATCTGGCATTGCTGGTACTTCCCCAGTGACTTCAGCCAGTATTGCTGTTTTGGGCAGCCTGGTCCAATGGAAGCTGTCCCTGCCCAAGGCAGGGGGTTGGAAGGAGATGATATTTAAAGTCCCTTTCAACCCAAATAATTCTGTGATTCTGTGATTTTAATCAGTGAGGTGTCAAATGTGTGCAATTTTTTTGGAAAAAAAAATGAGGCTGGAAGAGAAATGGGAGTAAAATGTAGTTGTACCACTTTTCAGTGTGCATGCATTGCTATTGATATGAAAGCAACAGCAAAAGGGGATCAGTAATAGAAGTAGAGTTTATCTCTAAAGTGTTCATAGTGGTTTTGTAAAGGGATTTTGGGGGTATAAATGTGATTGGCACATGGGAATTGTAGGCTGTGTAGGTTTTGTAGCTTCAACCAAAAGTTTTATGGTGTTTGAAATGGAATATAAGGTCTGAAGAGCTTTTTATTTTAGAGGGGGGAAACCCCTACCCTATGTCAATTATTCTAATGTCAGCCACAATAGGCAAAAGCTACAGTGAGGGCACTGGTTTGGAAGTATTGCATGCAGCTGAGAGCTCTTAAATATAAATAAATAGAGAGGTAAGGAGGAGGGTAAATAGAAATTAAAAGAACAATCAGTGGGACTGCCTTTTAAAGAAAAAATTGTTGTGCCTGTACAGGTACAGCTCCCTCTCTAAAGTGATTCTGGAGAGGCATAAAAAACTCCTGCATGCCACTGAGGTTGTAGGAGGAGGTTTTAAAGACTGTAACATAAATATCCTGAGAAATACTGTGAATTAGTTTGTGAATCTTGCATTATTGTGCAGCTTTGAGTAATATTGATGACATGTTGGATTATTTTTCTAAATTTTTGGACAGAGGAGGTTCATTTTAATGACAGAGATACTGGAATATCTTCAAACACTGTTTGGCATCTGTTTCTTTAGGACAGAATACAGTGTGTTCTTGGACACTGTGTTTATGATTCATACTTATTGATGCCTTACATTTGCAATAAAAAATGTTTACATGATTACAGGAGGTTTACCATGAAAAGCACATCAAGAAATTCTGGGAAAAAGCCAAGAATATTATCAGAAATATTAAAATTGTTGGACCTGAAGAAAACTTGAGTCAAGCAGAAGCCCGGAACATGGGAATGTAGGTTCTAATTTATAAATCTCTTACATTGATGCAAACACTCACATTGTTTCATCTTGTACAGGTATTATTTTGTGCCTTTAATGTTTACATCTTCACCTGTGAAAATGGGAGCTTTTGTGGTAGAAAAGATGTAGATATAAGACATGAATTGTCAAGTGTTTTATGGTTTCTGTGTAATATAAAAAGCTGTTGATCATTGTGAAAAAATCTCTCTGGTTTGGGCTACTTCAATAGTTGGTCATCTTGTCTTGTGATGATGGCCTAGACAATGCATAGTAATTTTGTTTTCCAGCTACCTTACTGCAGAATTTTTTTAATTTTTGCATTGGATATGCTTTTAACAATTGCTCTTTTGTTGTCCTAGTGCTTACTCTTTTTTCTTTTTTCTAAAGTGACATTATATTAAAGTAATCATATGGGTAAAGCCATATGGTTAAACGTATGGTTGACCGGGATGTGCAGGTGACTGAATTCTCTTTCCTCCTGGGGTTCAAAGAGACAGGAATATCCTTCAGAAGTGCTCAAGCAGAAATTTCTCACAAAGACAACTGACTTTATATTATGTTTGGTCTTGCTTTTTTCTTTTGTTCTTACTAGCACATCCAAAACTTTAGCTTTTAAACCTGGCATTTTCTGTGTCCAAAGTTGAACCTTGGAATTTGTATGTCCTATTTCAGCCCTGCCTGTCACAGGGTCTCTTCAGTGCTGCAGGATCCCACCAGGATCAGGACCACCTTGCTGTGGCCCTGCAGCAGGATTCATTCAGTGATGATACTTTCACTCACTCTTCTGACAGATCTTCCCTGAGTGTCAGAGCACAGAAGTCAATTTCAAAAGGCCATTTCTGTTCAGAGGTTGAGCATAGGCTGTTCATAGCCTCAGCTGAAAGAATGAGGGTCTTGAGTCCCTGTGGTGTTGTTGGAAATTTATTTGAATGGGGCTTTGTTGTGCTGAAGCCACTGGAAGACTGATCTCTGGCTGAGGTCCACACCTCTCCCCTTGCCTTTCTAGGAAATGCTGCAGATGTCCAGTGGTAGTCTAAGCACCCACTCACATGTTTATAAATCATGCTTTCTCTGTTTCTAACACTCTCTAAAGCAGATGTACACTGATGACAAACTTTTTTTGGTGTATGTTATGTGTAACTGAGGTGGAGTTTTTGGAATTGCCTTTTCCTTTTTGTTGTTATTGACAACGTAAGGCAGAATCTTCAGTGTCATCAATATCTATAGTAATACTAAATCTCAGCCAAAGACCTGGAAACCTGTCATCTTTTGGAAGAACCTACTGACTTATAATGACACTTGAAACACTCGAGTGGCATTTCCATGTCTTTCTCTTTTTTAGCCTTTGTCTCTAAGGTATGAGTTCTTACAGTTAGTTCTTTATTTCTTTAAGGAAAAATCATCTTTGTTTTTGTCTTGGTTGCAGATGAGATTTCAGCCAGCTGTTACAGAATTTGTTATGACAGAAAACATGAAAAGCAATTAAATATGTTCAAGTAATAACGGAAAGTTGGGAAATATTCACTTCTGAGGTTTTATTTATAAAAAGTATGTTTTCCATAATATTTTTTCTCCTGGTACTTACAGCCTTCAGGATTTCTCTTTCAGGGTAGTTGGTTCTTTTTTGTTCCTCCCTCAAAAATATTAGTAACAGGACAGGGTAGGAATTTTCCAAAACTTTTTATACAAAAATGTCATTTATCTCAGCTGTTAAGTGGGAATGTGCACATCGTGGCTGTCTGGAAAGATGCAAAATGTAACCCTAAATGGAGGCAGGAGATATCACTCAGGCTATTGCTTGCAGACTTGTATCTGGAACACCTTTTCTTTCAGAGGTCTGTCAAATGATTTAAGTGTTCTCCCTCTGTGCTTGCAGTCCATATTTGGAATTGTCTTTCCAAACTGAAAGGTCTGAAAATGATAACTTGATTAATTGCAAGTTCAAACTATGTCTAAAAAAAAGAGAGATGGCTCAATGGCCGAGAAGTTGGGTAGACAATATGTCTCTGTCACAACCAATAGACCCTTGGACTGTCTCAGTGGAAAGTGTGATGAAGGGAAGAGCTGTGACATTCTCCCATTTTCAGATGAGGTCACTGTTCCAGATGGACTTGTGGTTTGTAAACTCAGTCAGACATCACTCTGATTGCAAAATACTTTAAACTGATCTGCTGAGCTTCACACTGCCAACCGAAAATCTTGGCTTTCTTCTGAATTGTTGTTAATTGCTGCACTGAAATTGCTCTAAGTGATGTACAAGGACGCAGCTTTCTTTTCAACATTTGGTCTTACTTCAGGTCAGGTGGAGTGGAAGGAAAGTAGATTGAAGGGTTTAGCCTTTGAATGTAGATAAGGAAACATTTTACACATGAGCTTTGCCAGAAAGCACTTTCCACGTATTCCTTGGAGTGACCTGGATATGCATACAAATAGTTTCACATATAAGATGCATTAATTTCTAGAGAGCATGCTTGCTTTATTAATTTTGACTGAACCTTTTATCACTTTCTCTCCATCTGAAACCTGTAGTGTTTTAAGGAGATTTTTTTTTAGTGACCTTAAAGTGCAAAGGATCACCAAATGCCAAAACTTCATGCTTGCAGCGTAATTCTTCCAGCTTTTTCAGAGGCAAGCCATCATGTCAAATGTGAAGGATAAGTTCTGCCATGTGGTGATCCAGTCTTCAATACTGTAGAGAAAGAAATAAGGAGGAAAAAATAAGTCAGAATAGTAACCTTGAAGTTTCCTGACTGTTTAGGACAGGAATGCTCTTAGAGAGTTCTCAACAGAGTACTGAATGACTGAGAGTGACTTAGACCAAAACTTCTAATTTAGTATTTGTGGTTTGGATTATTAGGTGACTGAGGCACAGGAGGGTTTCTAACACTAAGCACATGGGACTAGTTAGAATAGAATTTTCTGGGTCTGGATTTAAAAGGGATGGGGGCAGAAAAAAAGGCAAAAGTTAAAGGACGATGCATTTTGCTATTATGTAATTAATTTTCAAGGTATATTTGCCTATAACTAAATATAAATTTGTTCCACTTCATCACGTTTTTATAATTAAAAACATTTATTCTCTTCATGTTTTTGTTAGCAGCAGAGGGTTTACCTGCTTTTGGAGTAGTGCTGGCAAGTGTTGTGGCTGGAACCCTGGACTGAAATCAAGTCTGGTCTCAGGTCTATTTTCCTCACTAGAATAAAGGAGCTGAATGTTTTTGGAAGAAATTTTACATCTAATGCCAAGTGCAGTATAAAAGTCAGGTTGCCATTAATAATTGTAATTAAGCCAATGATAAGTCTGTATGTGACTCGTGTTCAGTGGTTGTAAAGCTTTGAACAGAACGGATTAGTAAAGGAAAATACCATAAAGACTGAATAGCAGGGCCGTGTTATGGCCAAAATAAAACCTGCTGGTTTCAGCTGGGGCAATGTGAAAGTGCTGATTAAGGAATTTCTGTCACAAAAATGTCTGTATAAGATGTCAGGTGAGGCACGCCCAGAGACTGGCCAGAGATGTAGACTGGCTGTGTGTTCAAACACAGTGATTTTAGCAGCAGTGGGAAGATCATCTCTGACATATGGGTATTTAAAAACATTTTTCTGAAATTATTGCTAGATCTTTAGTGATCAAGCTTGAAAAGGAAGGAGTGCTTAAAGTTATGGAATAAAAAACTCTGCCTTCTACTGTGATGCCAACAAAGTCATACCTCTTGAGTCCTTTGAGAAGAAGAAAGTTTGAACAGAAAGACCCAAAAGGTGTTGATAAGTAGTAATTCTGATGTAAGATTTAGTCCTAGAGTTGGAAGGGGTTGGAAGAAGAGCAGGCAGGAAGCCATGGCAGCCCTTACCTTCACTTGTATGTAACCTGTCACATCCACACTTTGTCAGATCTTTTGAAGAGACAGAGATCTTTGCCTTTGCAGAAAGCAGTCACAATCAATCAAATCAAGTGGAACTTGAACTAAAGCACTGATTATAGATATTTTTAAACAAGAAAGTAAGATAATGTTTCAAGCTATTATGGTGGAATTAAAATAGAGAAAATAAACATTCAGTAATGCCACCTGCATGATAGGAAGCTATTGCTGTATTATTGACTTGAGGAAATTGTTCCACCTTCTCTAAAAGTATATTTGATTTCTTATAATGTCCTATTATTCTGAGGGCACAGGAAGGCTGAATCCACTATACCAAGTTTTCAGAAGAAAGTTTGAACAGAAAGACCCAGAAGGTGTTGATAAGTAGTAATTCTGATGGAAGATTTAGTGCTAGAGTTGGAGGGGGATGGAAGCAGAGCAGGCAGGAAGCCATGGCAGCCCTTACCTTCACTTGTATGTAACCTGTCACATCCACACTTTGTCAGATCTTCTGAAGAGACAGAGATCTTTGCCTTTGCAGAAAGCAGCCAGTCACAATCAAATCAAGTGGAACTTGAACTAAAGCACTGATTATAGATATTTTTAAACAAGAAAGTAAGATAATGTTTCAAGCTATTATGGTGGAATTAAAATAGAGAAAATAAACATTCAGTAATGCAAACTGCATGATAGGAAGCTATTGCTGTATTATTGACTTGAGGAAATTGTTCCACCTTCTCTAAAAGTATATTTGATTTCTTATAATGTCCTATTATTCTGAGGGCACAGGAAGGCTGAATCCACTATACCAAGTTTTGGCCTAGCAAGTCCACCCTACCAGAAGTATGCAAACATAGTCTGTGTATCTTTCATATTTACAGTAGAATGTGTTTTCTTTGTCTTTCTCTTGGAGGCATGGGAGTTTGTGCAGTTTGTTCTTCTGAGATCAAAATCACAACTGATAGAAATAGTGTGTGGATGCATTCAGTTATTTTACCCAGTATAAATTCACTGCCTTTGCAATTGGTTTATATTTCTCTTTACCAACTTTGTTGTTCTTGTAGATCAAAAAGACAAAGAAAAAGTCTTTAAATATGTTTCTTTATATAAGTTTATAAGTTTGTCCTACACCCTCCATAAGGTTTCAATTACTATTCAGATTGCATCTCTGGACTCTTTTTCCAAAGACAGCATTACAGCCACTTGCTAGAGGAGCTTACTAAATAAGGTCACACTTCACTGTTAAGTGATTGTACTGATACCCAGCTATATAAATTAATGGCTTGCTCCCCCTATCCCATTTTCTATTAGGACACTCTGTAGAAGGTATTACTGAACTTGGTAAAGGCTAGAGGCCAAAGAAAAATATAAGGCATCTAATCCATATATTTTAAACTTCTAGTTAATGAAACTAACGTAGTCTAAAGACACCTTTCTCTACAATACTGTGCTGCAGAGGACTCTTAATGCAATGAATCAGTTCAGTACTTAATTGTAGTTTGGGGTTTTTAAAAATCTTTGTGTTTGTTTTGTTTGTGATATTTTTTTCTGGACATATGTCCATGTAGACACTATTATTAACATGAGTTAATAATTCTTTTTTGTATTTTTAGGGACCTTTGTCGCCAGGATAAAACATGTGAATATTACTTAAGCATAGATGCAGATGTCGTGCTGACAAACCCCAAAACTTTAAGAATACTGATAGAACAGAACAGGTATAGTAAATCTCTTATTTTGTAGAATTTCCTCTAAATTGAAAGCATTCTCTGGGGTCTGTCCAGGGAAAATAAGATCCCATTTGTTTTTGCAGAGTTAAATCCTCTTTGTTTACTTGTGGTATTTCATTGCCATAGTTCATAACAGGCTTGGGGGCCAGCAATTCACAAAGCATTTTGTTCCTGTCAAACAGCAATTCCTGATGTGAATTTCAATTTCAGATTTTCATATTTTCTTATTCATTATGTCACTTCACAGGAAGATAATTGCTCCGCTCGTAACCCGCCATGGGAAGCTTTGGTCCAATTTCTGGGGTGCTTTGAGCCCAGATGGTTATTATGCTCGATCAGAAGATTATGTGGACATTGTCCAAGGGAACAGAGTGTAAGTCACTGTAAACTAATTCCTAGAGTAAGGGCACCCAGTATGGTTATTAGCAACATATTGCATGAAGCTATATGAATATGGTATTACTCCTGGAGAGATGAGGTTTGGTATATTGTTTTGTGTTGTCTATTTCATAGAAATATACTTGTTTATTCCCACTCACAGCTTGGGAAAAAACCAAGTGTTTAACCTGATGAGTTGGTGTTAGGACTGGACACATCTATTACTGGTACCTGTCTGATGGTGTCTGGTTGCTCTACCAGTGTACAATACAGAAAAAGGCAAGATAAATAGCAAACCCAAAACTCTACATCCCTGGCATCTCAAGCACAAGGAATGGTTGTTATATTCATTAAATGACTTTGTAATCTCCTTGGGGTAAATGCTTAATCAATGGAACAGCTATAACTTCTTTGTGTGTTTCCTACTGTATATGATGTCACATATCTCTTAAGGGGCTCTTCAGCAATACTTTTGTCAAGGATAAACTTTTGGGTTTATCCCTCCTCTAAATTAATGTGATGTAAGTTGTTCTAAGCTTGACTGTTCCATATGGTGATGCCTTTTCTACGCCCTGGAAGAACAAAAGGAACTGAAATAGACTGCTTGAATAGGACTGGCTTGTTTTCAGTCCTACTGTACTAAAAGAGTGCTTGTGGCACTGGGAGGGGGGAAATCTGCAGAGGGAGCATTTTGAAAGCAGTGCTTTTCTGTTGATATTGGCCCAACTCACATAAATACATGGCCTGCTGTGGTCTGTGGGTATTTGTGTGAGGAGGTCAGACCAGCTGTGTGAAGTCTCAGTGAAGTCTTTAAACTCATTTAAAAATCTGTTTTGGAGTTACTTTCTCCATCTGGTATTGTAAAATAATATTAAAAGAGTTTGACTGATTGTCTTAACTATGGAAACATGAAGTACATGTGTAGTTAAAATTCCATAGAGAATTTGACCTTGCTATATTTTTATAACAGTATTTCATAAAAATTGAATTACTGCCTACGCCTACTTTTGAGATGTCCAGATGCAGTTTTCCAAGTGTCTTGGGAACCTTTCAGCTTCTTTTTCTTGCAGCTTGCTTAGCCTTGTCAGCAAATTCAAAGATGCTGATTTAATAGAATAGGCAACAAATTAGTTTTCATAGCTTTAAACTATTTTTGTGTTGGTTTTTCTTTTTCTTATTTTCAACAGAGGAGTATGGAATATCCCTTATATGGCTAATATATATTTAATTAAGGGACAGACTCTCAGATCTGAGATGAAAGAAAAGAACTACTTCATGCGTGATAAGTTGGATCCTGATATGGCACTCTGCAGGAATGCCAGGGAGATGGTAAGGTGTATCTGTAACAGCTTGCTTTCAAATACACACATTCCTTTGTGTCCTGCTGTACTCATAGACTGCTTCACTTGATTGATCTTGGATATTATATTTTACTTCTAATTCAAAGTACTAGCCAATTTTTGTGTGATAAAACCCTTCAGGTGTATTTTTTTAAATTGTTGAGAACAGATGTTTTTTTCAAGGCCAATGCACTGATGCAATGACTGCATGGTATTTTCTGGTTAAATTCCTTGAAAATTTCTGTTGAGGTTAAAATACCTTTCTCCTTGGCACAACCTCAGTAGATGAAAGAGGGCTCAACTGCTCTGCTGTGTATGACTTAAAATTTACCAACTCATTTGGATTATCTCTATTGTGCACATTTTTATACAGTATGAAACTTCTGGCAGACTAAGTTGGAATATTTTACCATTTTTTATTAAGTAGATATATATTGAAACTAACAATGGGCAGTGTCAAATAAAAAGCCTAGATTATGTAAGAAATGTTAGGAATCTTCTTAGGGAGCATGAATTACTCATTAATTTTTCTAGACAGATTAAAACTGTATCTGATAAATGTTACTTGTGTTCATCTGGAAGTAATGAGAGAACTTATTTGTACTGTAAAGTTATGAACCTGTAAATCCATATTTCTACTGATATTTACACTAGTTTCAGCACAGAGACAAATAAGACCTAAACCAGGCCTATTTCCAGACACTATAGCATTGAAAAATATTTTTGCTGAATTGAACAAGAAAAGTTGGCAAGTATTAATTTTTTTATTCCCTCATAACAAGGCATGATCTCCTGTGTTTGTACTGATTCTTCAGAACAACCCCGTCTAGTCCTGTTGTATTCAAACCTCCTCAGCATCAGTTCCTGCAAAACCTGTGCTTTCCATGTGCTCATTAAACTAATCTGACTGGCTCATGAAAAAAATTGCTTCCTCTTTTCCTCTTTGTCAGTCTGGGCTGTAGGAGGGTTTGGTACGTGCTTGTTTTTGTACTGCAGCAGATAAGAAGGGGCTGGTGGAAACAGCTTTGACATGTGTATGAAGAGCTTTGCTTGGAGATGCATGTTGTCTGTAAAGGCATATCAGCTTTTGGTCAAAGGCTGCTATTTCCCTGATGTACCCGTGGAAACCTAAAAGTAGCTGGCAAATTAGAAAGAGATTGTGTCAGAAAACTGATGTGATGATTCTCCTTCATTTTAGACTTTACAAAGGGAAAAAGACTCCCCTTCTTCGGAAACATTCCATATGCTCAGAGCCCCAAAGGTGTTGCTTTATTTGTTTTTTATTGATTAGTTATTATTACATGCAGTATCATTCTACCACAGAAAGATACTTCTCCTCTGTCGACTTCCTCTGATGAAATACTGCTCTGGCTTTCTCTTCAGTCTTCTAGGGTTCAGGTTTTTGCCAGGGACAGGTTTTTCATGCCCAGCTGAAAGCATCTCATAGAGGCTCTTTGTTTCCTCAGGGGGGGTTTTCAGTGCTTCTGAGGTCAAGGTGTGCTGACACTGCTTCTGTAGCTAAAATGGATAGAGCAGTCCTAGGAAGGAGTAAAGCTCAGATCACTTGTAGGTCTGCCAGGCCCCCTCAGTGACCACATTGTCACTTGAAGCTGTTTTTCTTGACCCAGGCCCTCCTTATTCTCCCTGCTGCAGCTATTTGATGATTTGGTAAGTGCCCAGAACTGGGCATGTTTAACATAATCATTACTTTCCTAACAGTTTAACTCTTTTTCAGACAAAAACATAGACAGAAGTACCAAAGTACCCAAATGGTAATGTCTTCATCTGCTGTAAATCCAAAAGTCACAAATATTTCTGAAAAGAAGTTTTAGTCTGAAAAACCTTAAACTAAAAAGTATCCCATAGAACATAGATTTCTTTTTAAAAATACTATTTTCTGCTACTACTTCTAATCAAGAGACTTCTGTTAATACCTTCGCTTGATAATGAAGCTGTATCTTACCACACTTGATATTTTGCATATAATTACATGCACAGACTTCAGAGTGCTCAGCTGTTTTGGAAGCTGATCTGAATCTTCTTGTGTGCTGTATTTGCCAATATCTTTTTATTTCAGGCCAATTCACCAGATGGATCATGTTGTGAATACTCTGAAATAAGTTTCTTGTTCTGACTTTCATGAACACTTTGATTGTTAGCTTATTCTTTCAGATTTTAATTTGAAACTAAACCCTAGATGTTGGTTTTCTTGTGTTGTGAGTGTTTTCAGTTTGAGATCAGATTCTTTCAGTGTGTCTTAAGTTTTCTGGAAAGCAAATTGACCAATCACTCCTCTGCTTTTTCCTTTCTATAACTCTACATATGTTCCCAACAATATATGTTTTATGTTTTGGTTTAATGTATTTAGAAAATAAATGCAAGTAAATGCTTGTAAACAAGGAGTTATGAAGAGTACTTGGTGATTAGAGTCAACCATTTGAAAATTAGGATGCTAAGTTAACAGCACCTTTACAATTAATGGGTACAAATGTGATTATATTTTATGAAAGCACAATCATGAAAACCTTTTTAAGCATTGCTAAGATGGACAGTTTTGCTAATGATGCTTTCTCTAATTGGTATAGGGTGTTTTCATGTACATTACCAACAGACATGAATTTGGAAGACTTCTTTCTACAGCCAATTACAATACTTCCCACTACAACAATGACCTCTGGCAGATATTTGAGAATCCTGTGGTATGCATCTAATTATTTTAAAAATTTAATTTTATTTCATTTTAAAAAAGTATAAACTTATACATTGTAAAGGATTTGAAATTTGAAGGCTTTATGTGGAAAACCTTTGTTTACTGTGTGCTAAATATTGATTATGTACTAAAAGGTGTTTTTACCCATCCAAGCAAATGACAGTGTGTCATATCAGTAAGCCAGGTGGTGACCAGAGCATGAAATTGGAGATATGGCCCTGAGGTAACAGGTTTCATGATTTTTGACCTGATGGGAACAAGTTTGTTTATGAGAATAAGAAAATTTTGAATTGTTTCCAGTGCTTTCATTAGAACAAATGAATAGAATATAAATTATTTTTTTATCACTTACAAGTATCGTTGTTCTGTTGTAATGTTTTTAAATCATATTTTTTTTTTAGGATTGGAAGGAAACTTACATAAATCCAAACTATTCAAAGATCTTCACTGATAACATAGTAGAACAGGTGAGTATAAGTAGTTTTTTGAAAATTTGTGTGACTCGTAATAAATTGGCATGCAGTAAATATTTCCATGCAAATGCTGTTTTGGTCTGTGACTAAACAGTTTTTTGATGTTTTGGATCAGAACTGAATTTTTGCCATTTGATATAGGCTGCTTGCTTTTATGCAACTAATCTGAACAGAGCACTTGTGTTGGATGGTCAGTTGTGACAATTAGGGACAGTGATTTAATGAACTTTGCCTCTCTAAAAAGCTGGGATGAGTTTTTTCTGTGTAAAGCAATGTTAATTTTTTAGCTGTTTTCCCATATTAACCTGTAATGTGGAAGACTGGGGTTGTCACTTAGAACCATAAGGCACAGAAGATGTGGGTGCACTGACACATTCTTAGTGCTGGGTCAGGCCTTAGAATGCAGCTCATAGTTTTTGCTTTTGTGAGAATGTGCTTGAGAATCAAGTTTTTAATTGTTTGGGGTTTTCTTGTAGCCATGTCCAGATGTGTTTTGGTTTCCCATATTTTCTGACACTGCCTGTGATGAATTGGTAGAAGAAATGGAACATTTTGGGCAATGGTCTGGTGGAAAACACCAAGTAAGTGTCAGCCTATATAAACATAATCTTAATGAGTGATCTTAACTACTTTTACAACTCACAGTAACTCACGGTGTACTGCAACAAACAAACATCCCAGCAATTGCCAATGATCTGAAACATCTGCTTTGTGGTATGAAGTGCTTACTTTAGTCTATCACATAGCTGTTTTTCAGTAGATTTAGAGGCATTCTTCAATTAATATTGTGGTGTGGCACCCACCAAAGTCACTCTGTCACTGTCCTCAACTGGACAGGAGAGAAAACGTAAAAAAAAAAAAAAAGAGTTTGACTTGAGATATAAGGACAGGGAGAGATATTCAATAGCCAACACAGGGCAAAACAGACTCAGTTTGAGGAAATGAGTTTACTTTCTGATCTGGTTCAGTTGGTAATATAATGATCAATGAAACGACATTTTAAAAACACCTTCCTGCCATTTATCCCCTTTCTTAAAGGCACTGCCACCCCAGAGGTGCTGTCTCTGTCACTGCTGTGCTCAGCCTTGGCAGTGGCAGTTGTTTTGCAGTAGGGCATTGGCTCCACAGGGGAAATTTCCAGCAGCTTCTCACAAAGGCCACCCCTGCAGCCCAGGCTGTGCCACATAAACCCAGTGCACACTTTGAATCAGCAAATTAGATACTAAGAGTGGTGGAGCTCTGTGGCAGGTACCTACAGTGACCCAAGGCTGATTTTGGGTAGCTGTTGATAACTGTTCAGACAAGTTTTACCCATTTTTCTCTTAAGTACTAATTTGTCAGACTTGTCCCCCTAAGGAGTTACCTGAAAATGTTATGAGGTGTTGTGTCAACATTCTCAGAGAATTCAAGATATTTATTAACTACCACTAAAATAGAGAAATGTTTATCTTATTCACAAATGTGGTACCATGAGAAACTATAGTCACAATTGTACTGTAAGTAGGAGCCTCTAGAAAGAATTTTAACATACTTTTGTCTTCAAAATATTTCAACATTTATTACCCTGTCAAGTTGAGGCCTGTCATCTCTTATCTGATAGAATTTCAATTGCATCTGCAGCTCAGTAAATAAAACTTATTATCCCTAGAAGCTCTTTTATTTACAGGTGACACATCCAAATATTGACTCATCCTATTTTTGACTCTTCCAGTTTTTGCTCATTGGTATCTCAACACACTTTTTTCCTTGGCAGTTAGCTGTGGGATTGCTGTACAGACAGCCACTGAAACATTGCTTTGTTGCTGTTCTGTGATTCTGCAGATTTCAAATAAATATTTGTTGAAATGTCAGAAACATCCCATGTTCCTGTTTCCAAGCTATTTGTGGTGTTTTCATTAGGACAGCCGCATTTCTGGAGGTTATGAAAATGTCCCAACCGATGACATTCATATGAAGCAAATAGGACTGGATAATGAATGGCTGCATTTCATACGAGAGTTCATTGCCCCAGTAACACTAAAAGTCTTTGCTGGCTACTATACCAAGGTATGTGTTAAAAGCTTCTGCAGAAATGACTCCATGGTGTGACCAAATTTAATTATTTTAATGATTATCGCTGTTTGGTTTGGTTGGGAGTTTGTATGTGGCATAGCAGTAGTTAAAGATGAATGTTGTTGATTTTTTCTTTTGACTAAGCTTAAGCAAAGCTTAGTCAAAGAATCCTGTGTATGACTTGGCAGTTCACAGCTGGAAGTCTGACTGTGTGTTTTGTTGCAGGGTTATGCTCTGCTGAACTTTGTTGTAAAATACAGCCCTGACAGACAGCGGTCGCTCCGACCTCACCATGACTCCTCTACCTTCACGATCAACATCGCCCTCAACAAAGTAGGAGAGGACTTCCAGGTGAGTTACTGACTTAAAACTTGTCCTTGGAGTATCTAATATTAGAACCCAAACACAGATACTTAGAGACCCAGCTGAGAAGGAAAAGATGCACATCACAAATTGAGTACATTATGCCTTGTGGTTTTTTGACAAGCACTAAATTTGCTCAACTCCAGGATCCAGAACTGTTGATGCAGTCAGGCTGGTTTCAGATGGTGGGAGAGAAGTGGTTTGAAGAAAAATTTAGGAGATGTTAGTCATTTCATTTTAATTCTGAAATGCTTCATTTCTGTACAGTGAAAACCAGTTTTTCAAAAGAGTTTAAATAGTGTCAAGTTGACTCAAGTGGCTTCTTTTCTGTAGAATTTTTCTAATGGTTCTTTTTTAGATCAGCCACAGAATGAAGATTTTTAAGTCTTGTATCTGTTTAAGTTTTTTATGAGCTAAATTATTTTCTAGTGTGATATTGATTCAAATAAGACAGTCCACAGAGTGTGGAGCTAGGCAGGGCAGTTGCAATAATATCCAACTTTTACTTACAGAGAAATTTAACCTGTTGTGTTTATAAGCCTTTATCATTCATAGTACTTAACACCAATAAATGTGCTTGGCACACTTACTATTTTAAAAAGCACACCTACAGAGTGAAATCAGCAGCCAGATTAATTAATTTAAGATTTATTTAAATGCTGTCCTGGTAGGGATGCAGTCCTGAAACACGGCCTGTGAACACAATTTGCTTCTCTCTGGTAGAATCTGTAGTGAAGTTATTGAAGATCTGTTTGTCAGATTCATTGCTTGAATGAGTTGTTATGCAGTGAATGCTAAAGCAAGACAAGAGGAAATCTGATTGCAAATGCTTGTATGTTAACTAATGTTCTAAAGATAATGTCACATAAACAAGCTTGCTGAGTTATGGTAAAAGTAAAAAACCCAGCTTATTAATAATAGCAAATTATTTGAAGTAATGAGTATATAAAAATGAATTTATTAAAGCACAAGATAAATATTTGGGATTTATTGTGTTTGTGTTTTTACTACAGGGAGGTGGATGTAAATTCCTTAGGTACAACTGCTCCATTGAGTCTCCCAGGAAAGGATGGAGCTTCATGCACCCAGGAAGACTTACACATTTACACGAAGGACTTCCTATCTTGAATGGCACAAGATACATTGCAGTATCATTTATTGATCCTTAATTTTATTTTTCTTTGTCCTCTTCAACAGCAGTGTTCTTTACATAAACATTTATTTATAGATCTCTTCTGGAAGATGGTGATAAAAGAAACTAAGTTACTGTTACTAGACAGCAGAGATACTTTGGGCTAAAAGGAGGAAAACAGAAAATGTTCTAATATTGTTGGAGATTTCTTGATATCTGCTCTGAGCCTTGAGTCCCAAAGTAAACATGTCCTACTTGTTTTTCCATTCTGCTGTCCTAAAGAGTGGATAAGGAGAGAAAATGGAAAAGCACAGTGAACCCATTTCTTCGTTGATAAAAACCCAAACCCCAAGGAATGCTAAATACAAAATCATTGGAAAAATTTATCGTGGTTTTCATTCAGTTAAGTGACACAGCTAAAGTTTGGTGGTCTGTGTATTTGGTACCAACCAAAGAAAGGAAAATCACAGCATAAAAACAAAATCAAATGAATCTTGTTTACAGTTGTTTCTGGTAAGCAATAATGCCATATGTTGGTTTATACTGAAGGGAAAACGTCTCTGTAGCCTGGTCGCTTAATTCATTGTCAATACTGAAATGTACACCCTTAGAAGGAAAAAAATAAATTAATTGCCAATATGGGACGAGGATTAAATCCTTTATCTAAGGAGAAAATGTTTTATCATTCGTTCTGAGAACTTATCCTGTTGAAAGCTTACTTTTCTTCAGCAAGTGACCTTTGTTTAAAGTGAGTTATTTTTCTAAATGTGTAGTTGCACCCAATGGATACTGGAAATTTGATGCTTATTTTCAGAATGCTGGTCAATTTTAATAGGATGTTTTATAGGGACAGTTTTCTACTCTTAAAATTACTTGAATTTTGTATCAGGAAAATGAAATGGTGGCAGTCTCTTTTAAAGCTAAGGGTCTTAACTTGACATTTATTTTGAAGAAATTGGTTTAAAATATTCCTACTGTATCTACTGTTTGTAATTTAAAGAAACTTGAAGCTAACTGTCTCAAAGTCTACCGTGCCAAAATGCACGACATGTTGGAAAACCTTGAGAAAAATAAAAGGTAATTTTAAATTAATGGAGCAGCTGTTACTTGACTGTATCAGGTAGTTTCTTTGCATTTGTGACTGTTCTTAAAATAATGATTGACTGACAAATATTTTCTAATGACCTGTAGAGGGGAGCTGGGCATGTCAGATTTTGGGTTGTTTGCTGTTAGAGTTATTTCAGTGAGTGCCTGTGTACCAAGCCTTGCATTACACTTTTAGAACAACCCCAGCAGGAGTGATGGTTCCTGGGTTTGTTTTTCTGTGGAGGCTGTTTGATGATCTAAGCAGTACTTCACTCTTTAACTGTGTATCTTTGAAGAAGCTTAATATCTCATTTTCTAAACAGAAACTTTGTTTGCAGCTGACAGGATTAGGAGAGTGTTTCAAAGATTTTTCTTTTACTGAAAATAACCACATCTGCTTATGTCCCTGTTCTGCAGTTTTGAGGAATGAGCTTTAACCATATTTAAAGTTATGCTGAAGCAAATACATCAAAGTGAGTTAACCTCAATCATGTATTAAAATGAGCTGGCTTGAAAAGGAATGGCTTTTGACAGGAAATTTTTTGCTTTCTTCTAATTTCTCTTTACACTGTCAACTTTTCTGCTTTTCAGGCTAATATTTGGGGGTTGCTATCCCACAGCTTTGTTTCCTGGTGTGGAACAGCTGTCTCAGTGTCTCTCTACTGCCTGTGCTTAGACAAACCTTACAGATAAGAAAATCTTCAAGCCTTCAGAATGAAGCCTTTGTTAGTCATCTTTTTCTGAGCATTTGTCTGTGGTCTCTTAGGCTAACTTAGAACAGAAGAATATTTTTTACCATTGGATCAGTTAACAGGCAGTTTATTGTTTTGAGGAGATTTCTTGGAAAAAAATCACAAAAATACTATCCTGTAGCACAGGGGAGTTTCTGGATTTCTGCAAAATTTATCCTCCTCCCCATAACTTTTATTTTAGTTATGTATTCTGTAATTCTCAGCAAAATGTCTCTTTTTTTAGTGTGTATTTTGCCTCAAGAAAACCCCGAGGCTTTAATTACTGCTAAATTTTTGTTTGCAACTCTTAGTTCACTCTGTCACTTAGTGACAAGTAACTCTGTGTTTACTGTGCTGCACATTTGTTGGAAGGGAAAATGTGTTTGCCATGCTTGAGTTACTAACATTCTCTTATTTCTTCTCTCAATAAAGTATTTGCAAAGGGTGGCAGCTGCCTTTCAAGTGGACAGCAACAGGTATGAAAGTGTTCTTATTAACTTCTTGGGAACTCACACATGCCAGGAAAAGAATTTTTTTTTCTGAACAGTTCACCTGAATTAATTCTGAAAGCTTTGCCATGCTGTTGGAATGTGAGGATATGAAATCACATAGACTAAACACAAGTGTCGCTATTAGAAGATTCTTTCTATATTTCATTACTTTTAACAGCACTTAGACTGTCGTGCCTCTTTAGCAAAGTTTGTTTTGAGGCATAGAACATACAGCAGCAATCTAAATTCCAGCAGTGTATGAGAAACCTCAGGAGTACAGGGACATAAGGGTGCTCTGCAACAGATGAGGCATTTGTAAAGTATTTGTTTGTTCTGCTTTCATCAAGCTTCACTTTTCACTGTTAAGTGCTTGGAGAGACTGTGGTGTGAGTAAGAGAACAGTATATAGTTAATAGATTTCTGAACTCTCCTTTTTCTTAAAAATACTGAATATAGCTTGGTTTTATTTCATATTTGTGAACTATTCCAGCTGTACTCCTAAGAAATGTTCAGCGCTTTTGGTCATGTTGTTGCACATTTAATCTTATTTAACCTCACTGTGCAACAAGTAATTCCAACATCTATTTGCCAGTTCATTTTTTTTGTTCCCAAAGGATTCATGCTTACTGTGAGTGGGTAGGAGTAAGACTGACAGCCCCAAAAGAATAGTTTGTTTTCAGTGAGGCAATAATAATGAAATCTATTTGATTGTGCCTGTTTCTTTATAATGACTTTTCCCCTACATCTGCTGTATTCATGGACTAAATGCTAATTCAATGCAGGGCTTCCACAGCAGCTTCTCTTTTGCAGCAGATAGAGATATTAAAGAGACAGAAAATTTAGTAAGGACCTTTGTACTTCTTTCCTCCCATGTGCATGGAACCAGTTTTGCTTTTGTTTCTCTGTTTGAAAGAACTGGTTTAGATTTTTATTTTCAGCTACTGCAGTGAGCTTTTTGAAGAACTTCAGTTTTATTTGATTTATTTCTGATATGGTCTTCAGTGGATTCAGTTCTGGAATGAGTAAGTATGTTTTTGAATCTTTTCCTCTGTGAATTCTCACTTTCTTGCATGGCAGAGTAAGCTGCTCTGCTATTTTTGAGAGTGGAAAGGAAGACAATACCTGTCTCAGCAGCCCCTATGACTGAGGTGTCAAATAAATTACTTTATTACTTTTTCCAGGATTCTTTTTGGATTCCACAGCAGACTATGAATTGGAGGGCAGAGCTTTCACAAAATACATTTGTAGAATTGATATTGGTAGTTCTTAGAGATGATATTTACAGTAATAGTGTTAACTGTAGAGTTGGAAGTATAAGTAATTAATTTATGGCTGCCAGGATTTTGTTGTACCTAGATGGTGGAAGTGCCACCTAAATTACTTTCTTTATTTTAATGTAAGAAGTTGGAATCTAATAAAGCAGATAGTCTTGCTCAACAGTGCTAAGAACCTAGGTCAAAACCTTAAATACAAATGGAAAGAGAAGCTTTTTTGTTCTTCAATGAAATATTTGGCACTTTGTCCCTTTTTTTCTTCTTTTCTTTTTTATTTCTCTTCTGTTTGTAATTCTCTTCCTATTTGACATATGGGTCAAATCTTTATAAGTGCATCCCACTTACAGTGTGGTGGCTGTCTTTTGTTGTATTTCAGGGCTAACAGAAGGAGGAAGGGATGGGTGGAAAGTCAGAATTCACCCTATATAATTCCTTCCTTCTGCAGCTGTTTGCACAGAGCTGTGTTCCTACAGCACATCAATCCTAAACTAACAGGAGGAGGTCTGAGAAGCACTTGATATCCTGGCATGATGCAAAGGCTGTTAAATGCAGGATCATCTTTTTCTCTTGGCAATTTAGTGCTTCTGGAAAGTGAGTTTTCTGGATTAAGCTTCACTTCACCAGAGCTGTTTCAGCTGTGTTAAAGTAATGCCCCTCAGGATTATTTTGCACAAGGATCAAATGTAAGATCAGCTCTCTGATAAAATCATATTAGTCTTAAGTTATTTAATAGAGTGTGGAAACAGTTCAAATGTAGGATTTCAGTCAGCATGATTACAGCCTGTATTGGCATCAGTGCAGCTGCAGAAGCAGCAAAGCTGAGAGCCTGGCCACGAGGAGGGTCTTGGCCTGCGGTGATGCTGTGCTGCTTAGGCAGTAAAGAAAACTGTGCTTTCTTGAAAAAACCTGCTCGTGTTGTGGGTCCTGTGCATCCCTTTGCACTTGCCTGCTGCACTTCTGTTTTATGATTGTTGAATGTCTGAGTGCCTGAGGTTGGCAAGGGAGATGTATAGTCATATAGTAACAGACTCAGGAACTTGTCTGCTGGCCTCAAACCAGAGTTCTCCTATTTCCCAGAATTTGCGCAGTTGTGAGAGGAGTTGCTCAACTACCAGTGACTGTACCATTTTGTTTCTGCAGTCTGTTGAGAGAGAGGAGCAGAGAAAGAAGGAAGGGAGCAGAATAAATTTTTTATAAGCTACTTCCTTGCTGCAATGTCTGTAGTGTAGAGAGGGCATGAAAGCATTGTGTTTTCTGAGCCTGAGCTGGAATGACAATCAGTGTGAGCAATAGTGACAATCAGTGAGCAGTAAGGTAAGCCCATGAGATGGTTTACCATATTTAATAGTTTAAAACACCACGACCTACCCTTCAGAGTGGGATTTGCTGACACTTGAGGCTTTAAGCTTCCTCAGACATGGGTCACTGGTCTCTCGCAGTGTACGGTCATCACTGTGTGTGAAGAGGAGGTGTGCAGCCTTGCTGTTTTCCACTTCTCCATGTCTCTAGCAGCAGGACTGGCAGAATAACTGCTCGGGTCTTTGTTCCTTAAAGCAAACTGCTGACTGGTAACAATTAGCACTCTTCTGTAATGGGAAACTTCAAAGTGTTCAATTTGTGATGTTAATATTTGAATGATAGGTCTTTCTCCACCTCTTGTAGTAGCAGTCAGGATGGAGAGATGGAATTGGTGAGGGTACCAGAGAGAGCAAACTGCATCCTGCTCTGATCCCACAGTAAGCACACTGATTAAAGAGAAATCTAGGGTTTACTGCTAGAGTTTGATCCAACTTACTTGCCCTAGGATGTGTATAAAGAGCTTAGAGAAAATGGAGTGTGCTTTTTAAGGATTAACTCCTCTGATGTTTTAGCTCCTAAATTATATCAAGTCTCTGAGCTTATGAGAGATGAAGATTTGGGAGGGTTAACTTGCTTTTTCCTCAGAGACTTCTAACACAGATATGATAAGAAGTGTATTACACTTACTTCTGTAAGAAGTGCCTTCTAAAGGAAGGTACTCCAGCATGAATCAAATAGAATGCATGAGAAGCTGGGGCAGAAAGTATTAAGTACAAGCTACTAGAAGCTAGATTTATCTTTGGCAGGGCTGGGAGAATGTATGAGGTGGGCGGGAACAGAGCGCCACAATGAACTTCTGGTACAGCCAAATTTAGAGACTCATCATCTCTGAATCACTTTTGTACACTGTGATTCACCAGGGAGCTATTTCAAGCATTTGGTCATTGTCTAAAACATGTGCCACGTAAAGTAGGCTAGGTGCTGGTGTATAAAAGAGTGATTTGCTAACAATTTGCTGTAGAATTCCTAGATCCAGCTGTCACAGACTTGTCTTTGCTGTGCCATCAGGAATTGCAAACTGGAGATTTTGATAGAGTTACTTGAAAACAGAGGAAATTCTCAGTTCTTATACTTCAATCACATCTGTTAATCTGCATGAGAGCATTTTGGCCACATGTGCTATGAACTTTTAGTTCTGTTAGCCTCCTTGCCTGTGTTCCAACCACTCGGCATACAGCGCACGTCTCTCCATCCAAAATGTGCCCCCTTCACATCTCATGTGTTTGCCAGATGTCAGCTTTCCAGGGACAAAAAACAAGCATGGGTGGCCAATGGCTTTTGCATGAATGGAGGCAGGAGCAAGGGAGACAGAGACAAGGGATCTTTATTCTCAAGTGTTCTTGAAGTGTAAATTTTTAAACTGCTTCTTCAGAGCTCAACAGAGCTGTGCTCTGTAAAAAAGCACAGATGAGGTTTCCTGATTTTCTTTGAGTAGTCTGTGCAGCCAGTGGGATGAGATAGACATGGAGGGCTCCAGGCAAGAGCAGTTTCTCAGCTCCCACAGGTGAGACCTTCATCCTGAGCTTGTGGCTCTTGGAGCAGGTGACCTGTGCCATGTTTCACTGCTGTGGTCTGTCTTTGGTGAGGGCTTTTTAGTCTTCATCTCATTATCCATCAGTGTATGTGTGTGAACACAAACCTATGCTTTTTTTTTCCCTGTAGCTTGGCTGTAGCTTGGCCTTGTTCAGCAAATAGGTTTTTTCATTGTGTAGCTCATCCTGAAAAAAATAATTCCCTTTTTCTGAAAATTAGGGCATAGAGAAGAGTACTCAGGGATGGCTTCATTTTTCTCTAAATATTCCTGAAAAAAGGGCATATGAATATGAACTTCACATGAATTAATGTTAGTTGCTCAAATAGCAAAAGGAGGAAAAATGAGATGTTCTTTAGCTTGAACATAGTCGTATGGGAAATGCTCTGTTTTCCAACATTAGGTAGACATAATCTACCTGAAGTTACACAAACAGGAAAGGCTGAATGGACATGTTTCCAAAATAGCTGTGCAGGTGTTCTTGAAATGTTTTTTTGAGCAAATAAATGGATCTGTTCTTGGCAAGCTGTTTCCATTTTTATTTACTTTTAGTATCAAGAGAACAAAAGTACATTAATATACTGCTATGGCAGTATTCGGATGCTGGGAATCAGAAGCTCAAAATAAATAAATAGAGATTATATTGCAGAGGAGAGACAAACTTTGCAGCCATTGAGACAACAAAAATATTCCCTGTGTGGAGGATTTTATGACCAGAACCCTGAGATGGCACTTGAGGAATGTCATCAAAATACCACAGCCTGAAGACAATTTTTTTTTTTTTTGCATAATTTTAACTCTCCTTAAAAAGAGCTTCTAGTTGTGGACTTGATTCCTGAAGGGTCTTTTCTTCATGTACAACCAAAATGAGAGATTTCATTAAAACATGAATTTCAGAAATAAAGCCAAACTACCAACCTAGTCAAGGTTCCTTAGCTGAGATGCCTCCACATGCAGTGTTCTAATACCTGCCCAGTCTCATGCTTGGCATTAAAATTCCAGGGTAAGTTCTGCTAAGCTAGCCAGTAAGTATAGGGACAGGTGTATTTTTGACAGGTTTCATGCAGTACTGACACTGATTGCATTTGTGAGTGCAGGTTGCTAATATAAGGATTAATTTCAGCTGGAACAAGCTTTTGCACACAGCTTCAACATGTCCTCTGCTTGTGGATACATAAGAACAGGTAAGAAGTTTGCAAAATACTTGGGCTTAAAGTGCTAATTTATGTATTTCCTGCAAAGCAGGAGGTGCAATTTGATAGTGAGACCACAGAGGCCAAGGGTTGAGAGAGCATAGGACAACAATTCTGGTGTCTGGGAAAAGCTTCACATTTGGGATAAATGAGACGACTGTTGAATGAAAGGATGCTCCTCTCAAAGGATGCTGAAAAGGACACTCTTTTCTTGAGGATGGGAGCAAATGAACCTTTTCTGTCTTGGTAATTAAGAAATCCAACTAGAGCTCCTTGTTTTTTCTTGTGGATCTGTAGGAGCAGGATGGCAATTGCAGAGTAGCACCAGGGCTGGATGGATGTCCAAGCAGAGCACTGAGACACAGCAAAGCCTCTGGAAGAAGAAAGGCTGATACCACATTGTGTTTCTTCCATGGCACTGATCTGGGCTGGTTTCTTATGTCCTTTTTATTTTCTTGGGTTTTTTTTTTTTTTTGTTTCTTCTTTTTAATTGGGAAATGAAGGAAGCTAGTACAGTTCTAGAACAATGTAAATCACTAGAACTATAGAAATGAGAAGTGAACACTTCTTTCTTTCAGAGAAATCACAGAAATAGATAATCTGAGTGTTTAAATATGAAGAAACTCTGGTTGACAAAGTGTTGGAGATCTGCATTAAGCAAATCTTATTATTTTTTCTGGAAATGCCCTTACAGAGTTATTTGATTTCTGCAGATAATGGAGTAGAATATGAACTAAGTAAAATTCCTTGCTAATGTAAAAGCAGTTGGTCTCATATGGCTGAAAAGTTTTTTTTTTGCTTCACAAAGAAACTTTAGAGAAGGATACTCATGTATGGAAGTAACTCAAATATACATTTTGCTTGTGTATAATTCTTTTACAAATATTCCCATCTGCTCTTGCCCTTTTGTTTTTGATGTGCTTATCTCCAAGCTGAAGATTTTATGTGCAGCATGCTGTATGGTAGTGCTGCTTCTTTACTTCAAAGGCAAGCCAAGGAAGCTCTTTTGGACTGAGTATCTTCCTCAGAAAATCTGCTCATGATAAAAACTTACTGTAAACTTTACTAGATTTTTATGTTTTCTCTTTTAAATGTCTAAGAAGTGATGAGTGTTTGTTGCTAATGATAAGAATGTTTTCCTCTCACTACTGAAGCTTGCAGATTTAAAAAAAAACAAAACACCCTACTAAAGAAGAAACTGAATCCCAAATCAGTTATTTTTAAAAGGAAAGAAGTAAGTTTGTGGGTTTGATTTTTTTGGGTTTTTGTTTGTTAGGATTTTTTTCTTTAATAATGGAACCAAGTAGATGTATAAAAAAACAAAGTTATAAATCTTAATCCATAGGAAATGAGTTTAGAAAAAGTGCAAAGTAATGGAATTGAGTAAGCAAGTGACAACACTGTATATCATGGTCTATCCTTCATGCAAAAAATAATATTAAATGTCTTATTTAAATCCACTTGCCAAGCTGTAATGGAGAGTGAAATATATTGATCATGTCAGAAGTTAACAGATCCTCAGTTGTCTTTCATTTTCTTTTCTAAGGGGCTGAATTCCCAGTAGGCATCTCTGCTGTCATTTCACATTTGGCTAGATGAAACAGTAAGAATTATTTCTAACGCCGCTAATTGGAACCCCTGGATAAATTGAATTCATTAATTTTTGCCTTTACTGTGCTGCCTTCCTTGTGTTGCGTGGTGCAGTGTCCTGTGGTCCAAGCAGAGCACTGCTGAGCCATGGCACTTCTCCATCCCTTGTGCCAGCTTCTTTCTTGAACCCAGTGTTTTCCTAAACGCCTGTGGTCCACTGGTAAAGTGATTACAGAGATGCCTGCAGTCCTTCCTCACTGTTTTATGGAACATTTCACTGCTTGTCTTGGATTCCTGGAAGTTGGTTGAAGATACAGAGCTTCTTTCTGTGTTCCCACCTGGCTTGAGTTCAGCATGTTGATAGCTCTCTGTATAAAGTGAACCTTGATAAAGGGAATATTCTTCCTTTTCATCTAGCTTTCCAAATGCCTAAGTTTTGAATTATGAATGTTTTTCTGTTTAGTGGAGTGGTGTGGGAAAGGAGAAAACAGTCCAACAACACAGCCAATACCACTGGCAATAAAAATGCTACTTAAATGTGAAGTATGGTTTCTTCATGGTATGCTTCTCCAGGCTCCAGTTCCTCTCTCTTCATCCCTCCTTCAGTTCAGAAATAAATATATTCAAACCAAATGCTAAAATAGAACTTTCCTTTCCTTTTTAGACTAGCTGTAAGTTCAGGACTGTCTGAAGACTTGCATAGATAATGGACTAACAGCTTTGCATAGTGTAAATTTTGTATTTGTCATTCAGAAAATTATATGAAGGTATGTTAAAACTCTTTGAACTGAACTACTGCCTTCTGCGAGCTGGAGTGCATTATGTTTTGGTTAAATGATAACACATGAAGCTCAAAGAAGGCCCTCTGAATATATAAAGTTGCTTTTTGTGCTCATTTTCATGATAACTTGGGGCAGAAATCTACTAGAATTCTCATATTCACTAAACTTAAACCAAGAATAATAACAGTATGAAAAAATGCTTATGATTTAGGAGTGAGTTTTGGATAGTCCTACAATAGTCTCCTGTCTGCTAAGCTTCTGGTAATTTATTCTGCTATCTTGGGTATGTATTGCATAAATATACCACAAGAACATTATTTGATTTATTTGGTGGTTACTTAATGCTGCTTACCAGAATAATCTTTAAAACTCTGATAAATAGAGACTAAATAACCCTAATTTCAAAACAATTAAAATGTGGGGCCATGCCTGCAAAATGCTGAATTTCTGAACATTTGACTTAAGCTTCTCGGAAATGACCTTTCTCAATTTCATTTCATGATCTGTGTGTTCTGTAAACTCTCTTCTGTAATTTGCCGGGGAGGTCAAAATATTTAAACTTGTTAATAAAACGTTGAGCAGAGAGAGTGGAAGGGAAAAAAGGCTTTGTCTTATCCATGTACTTTTTCTCTGGTGAGTAGAAGTTGCAGAAAAAGTAGTGCCTTTATCCTGTCTGCCATCCTGCAGCCAAAATTGAATTGTACGGATGCTTGTTAATGAGGTCTGGATAATAGGAATTAAGACAGAAATAAAAGCTGCAAAAAGACTTCCAGCATAATACTTAAGGTACAGTTATAGGAGTCAAGTCAACCAATATGGTTATATTTGTACAGTGTGTATTTGTCCACATGCACCTAAAAATGTCATGAATGATGCTTGCATACCCACATTTTTAGGTGGAAGTTGCAATTTACAACCTGAGAGAGGATGAAATAGCGTCTGGTAATAGAGCAGCGCTCGCACAGCCTTTCATCTAAGTGTGTCAAAGCATTTGATGGGAAAATTGTGGCTCGGAACCGATTTGTTCGTTCCATTTGGCAGCAAATTTGGGAAGAGGCTGCAGAGTCTCGGTTTCAGCCTTGGCCATGGCCCCTGGCAGGGTGACTCAGTTGCCAGGCGAGCGGCCGCGGGTGCTGCGAGCGCTTCCCGGCAGCGCGGCTGGGGCTGGGGCTGGGCTGGGGTAAGAGGGGGCTTCGAACAGCAGACACAGCCTCTGCCAGTCTGCAGAGCAAGGAAACACAGACAAAACTTTCCCAGCAAGCTGATGTTTGGTGCGGGATCTCTTTCCTGGTGCTATTCTGTTACTTTCTAAAAATGTCTTCTGGTACGAGCCCAAAATCAGCCGGACTGCAGGAGCCAAGAGCAGCAGCAGAGCCAAAGCGATGCCGTGGGAGCATCTCTTCCCTTCCCTGGTCAGCAGAGAGCCTCCACCTCCCTGCTCTGTGCTCAGCCTCTCCTGTTACCTTCTAATGAAATGCTGCCTCTGAGTCTTGTGCTCTTGTAAATTTGAACATTAAAATATAGAGGTTGTTTTAATACACAATGGGGCTTATTATTTGGTTAATGTTTTCCTAGATAGTGGTTGAATGTGCCACTTCCATGTGGTGTATGGTGGTATGAAGTTACCTGGAGAGGTGTGACCCCTTTTCTAAGCCTTTCTGCTAATTATTTGGATAAGAGAAAACAACTGTTACCTCCCAGAAGTAAAATGTCATCATGTTTCTTTGAAATTTACTGTTCCAAATATTGAAACCCTATTTTTTTTAAAATATCTTAATTCCTTACCAAAACACTCAAATATTTCACGTGACCGCTAACATATATGTTTAGTTGTACATTTTCAAAGCCAGGTTGAAAAAATAATATAGAACTTAAAACTGTATTTAAGACCCATGTCTTGAAGTTTCTTGACAAGAGGCAGGTGAATAGAGCAATTTTCATCAGCTCTAATTTGATGGATTTGTCTACTCAGTCAAGTCAGAAAAATTTAAATGGAAACTTTGTATACTTGAGTGGTGCATTAATCAATTATGTGGTTTGTAGGCTTCGGAGAAAAATATAAAAAGGAAAAATTATGTACATTTTATGCCTTAAACTTGTAAAATGCTTGGGCTATTATGTTTTATGAATATTCATTGTTAATTTAGTTTCTTTACCTGCTCTGGAAGTAAAGATCTTGAGCTGCTGACTAATAGAATGTAAAATCTTTGTGTTACCTCATAAGTTCTCTCTTGGCCAAGTTCAGTTGTTTCAAGGTAACTTTATTGTCAAAGGAAGTCATTATCAGAAGAGGCAATTTCTTTGTGAGTAAAGCCATTTTGAATTTTTTGGATTGGCTTTTGATTTTATGGGTGTGGCAGATCAGAGAATACAACTGCAATTGCAATTTTTTTTTCTTACTTGAGATTGTTGATGTCATCTTTATGTGAGCTGAAAAGTTATGGTTTTGAGCCTTTTCATGCTGTGGAATTTCCTTTCTAGATATGGTAAATGAGAAGAGCATTTTCCAAAAAAATAGCTGGAAAATAAGGGAATGCCTAAGTTGGCCTTAAAGACTAAGCCAGTAAATGAAATCCTTATCTTGTTTGGTGGCTACTTAATGTTTTACTCCTTTGAAATGCACTAAAGGAGCACATGAAGGGTTAAGAACCTTTTATCCCATAAGAATGGAAAATGTAGCAAGTATCTTTATTTATCCTGGGACTTCTGTGGTTGGCAGTAATGAGTCAGGTTAAATCAGACTGACGGGGCAAGGGGGAAAGGACAACTTTCTTTACAGAGAAAGCAGAGTGTTGGAAATGGGAAGGTGCATGGAGTGGCTCTTGTGCCACGTGTCAGCACTGCTCCACCAGCGCGGCGGTGCTGGATACCCTGGTCATCCTACAGCACTCTGCAACCACAGCTGGGCTGTCAGCTGGGTAGGTCACGCTGTGTTTATCCTGAGAGGTCATTCTTGGCCAGGGATCAATACAGATCTGGCAGTCCCAGATAGTTTTGAAAGAGTGAAGCAGTGCTGGAGAGCCGAGCTTTCGTCCCATCGGTGGAAATTTGGAAATGCGGAGCGGGTTCAGTCTGTGCTTTGGGCTGTGGGTGGGTGCAGGGAGGCCTCTGTTTTATGGCTCTGCTTTCCCTCGACAGCCGTACTCGCTGCAGGAGCACAGGAGGAGGTGTGGATGCAAAAGGTGGGGCTGCTGTGCCGCGCCAGGGCATCTGCTTCCTCTATCACCCGTTCAGCTTCACTGGACTCGGGTGACATGCCTGGGAAGCAAAACCAGAAATGTCCCATTGCCATTTTCAGTCCTGACTGACATTCATAGCATCAGGCACAGAAGATGTTCCTCAGCTCTGAGTGAATGAAGCCTCTAAATCAAGAGCTGTTTGGCTGCTAATAAAGCAGCTGCTTACTCATCAGATCTTGCATCCTCAGGAATTCTTCGCGTCTCTGGTCAGGTTTCATTTTGTAGGTGTATGGAAAGTATGTATCCATTAAGGAAGATACTATTAGGAAAAATAAATGTGTATAGTATATTTTGTTTGAATTGTCATTTGGATGGAGGTGCTTTCAGAAATGGCTTTTTAACTGAAAGACTGTTTCAGAGCTGAAGTGATTCAGAGGAATAATAAAGCCTGTGAAACTCACTTCTAGCAGGAGTGGCAAGAGGCAGTAATTTGTCTCTTGCTCCATTGTATAATTGAACAGTAGGTTAGGAGTGCTTTCAGCTGCAGAATCATGTCTTCTAAAAGCAGCTTGTACAAACAACAGATTTTTCCATGTCCTCACTCTAATAGGTGTTGGCTTCTGTGTTTGCAGCCATGAGGAGGAAGCCCAGCTTGAAGGCTTGTGCCAAAGCTTACCCCTGAGGACCGAGACCATGAGCCCTGGCTGCTGCCAGGCTCTCCCCACACCACTGGGAGCCTCAGCCTCCTGCAGAGAGGGATTGGGAGCTGGGAAATGGAAACCAGGCCATGTGTGCTTTTGGCAGCATCCATCACTCTTTTTGTAAGACAGCATACCTGGGTTTTGTTGTCCTTTAATTCCTCCTTCCCAGAACAGAATAAATATTTGTCCTGAATCTCTCTCCTAATATTTGGAAATCTGCTCTGAAGGTGTGTGGGTATAAGAACTGGACAGGGAATAAAGAGGAATGTTTCTGTTAAAGCTGCAGCAGAAGAGGAGAGAAAAGTAGTAGCTTTTAAATTTTTTTCCCCTCCTCCTCCTCAGAAACAAAATCCAGCAAAATTACCATTTCAGGAAATGCACAGATTTGCTTTAAAAATTTCCTTCTGCTTCAACATATTTTCTTTGCCAGCTCGTCTCTGGAATTCATCTGCATTCATTGCGGCAGCAGTCACTATATCCTAAACACTACTGTAAAAGTTTCCAGGGGATTTTATTAAATTGACTCCTTGTGTTATGCTGATGCCTAATCAATGGATTGATCATGGCAAGAAAGATTTCAGAAATTTGGCTTTGTTTGCCAGTGCATGGTATTTTCTGATTTAAACTTGGAGATTTTTAAGGAGAAATGGTGGCTCCTTCAGGCTTTATTGGACAGATGTATCTGAATGCTGATTATGCTATTTATTGTGTAGATCTCAACTGACTGCATGATAATCAGCTTCTTTTTCCTTAGCTAGCCTGGAGTTGCTTTTCTAGCAGTTTCTACTTTCCTCATTCCCTCGCCACGTATGTACTTTCTCTCCTAGTCTTTTATTCTGCACAGATGCTCTATTGATGTTCTTTGAACACAGGCAGGGAAAAGCCCCTTGTCATAAATATTTTATTTTTCACCCCTCTTTGGCAGTGAAGCATTTGGCCACGTCTTCATGTTCTCTTCCTACCAGTATTGCTTCCAGATGTTGTCTTGGTGTTTTTTTCTTGTTTGCATTTGGATTGTCACTTGATCATTAGCACTCTGTTTTCGAGAGGGAAGCCTTTGACTTGGTAGCAAGCAGACATGAACCCAAGCCACAACTGTCTGACCTCAGCTTCCTCCGTTTGAGGTTGTGTTTGGATTGAAGATGTTGGTTTGGCCTATGGCAACAGTCAGACCCAGCCACAAAGTGCATTTCTGGATTCAGAGGGGGATTTTACCAACGATCCAAGACTGCACAGCTTATGGCTTTATGTTGACTACGTGTAGAGTCAAAGCCTGTTGCTGAAGACGTAATCCCTTTCCTTTTGTTTGGAACACTGCTATGGACAGCTTGCATCTTCAGAGGAATTAAATAACCTGAAACTCTGTGCTTGATGTGGTTTTGTTCTTGAGGGCCATAAATATCAGTATCATATACTAGTGAGACCATCTCTGCCCAATGACCATGGCACAGACCTGAGTTGTGCTGCTCTAGTAAGAGGAATTGGAGCTCAGGTTCTTCTTGCAGCTGTCTCAAACACCTTTTCCTTCCCATTACTCCTAGAGGAGTCTTGGGGAAGCCAACTTTGTTGGAGTAACAGATGTGACAGTGTTGGGGCTTTGCAGAGAGAATTCTTAATTACCAATGTAAGTACCAAAACAAGCTATATTAACCTGTGTTCCTTGTAGCTCTCACTACTTCTGCATTAAGCACAAGAAGAGGAGAATGCTCATTTCTCACATAGCCCAGATAATCCCATCCTATCTCCTGGCTGTTGCTTCTGGCATGAAGAAATCAAATATTAGCTTCCTAGTATTTAAGTAGTGTCTGTGTTTTGTGAATTGCTGATTTTGGAGTGTTTCATACCTCCTGCTGGTGGGGAATTTGTTCCTTTAACCCATCCTTAGGAAATGGAAGATTAGCTGGAGACCAACTTAACTGTATGTCATCCCCAAATCAATGCAGCCACAGGTCAGAATGCAGATAGGCCCCAAATTCAGTCTGGTACAGAAATGGGGACCTGCAGTCACCAAGTGACAAAACATGGGAAGAGTCACACAAGTGACAAAGACTAAACTGTTATAATGAGGCTGTTTCAGACAAACTCACCCCAGCCTAGGCAAGGGAGAGGTCTTCATCACACTTCAAGCAAGAATGGTTTGTCTGGAGTTCCTCAAGACTGAAACTCTCCACTGTTAAGCAAAGGATGGAAAAAAATCACTCCACCATTAAAAATTGCTGAAGAAATTGAAGAGTTGTTTTTGTTCCAGCAAACTTCATGTATCTCTTCCCCTCCCTTGGCTGGAAGAAAGCATAAATACCATCTTGTAAACTGTGGTTGATCTGGCAAGATGCAGATGTTTATTCCTATGGAATAATTTCCTATGCAGCAGACTTGTTCCAAATGTAGTCCAGAAGTGATTAAATCTGGAGAACAATGTTGCATTTACATGATCCACAGGAATTCAGCTCATCTCTGCTTCCTACTTCTCAGCTGGAAAGAAGCAAATAATGCCCAGATTTCTCTTGCTGTGGTGAAGGTGTGAAGGAGCTCAAGGGCTCTCCCTTTTTTCGGCCCACAGGAGGGCAACATCGAGCTGCAGCTGAAACAAGCATTGCCAGAGCAGGTGTACAGTTTGCTAATATAAGGATCAATGAATTGAAACAAATGGGCTAATTTAGAGGTGTTATAGACTATGGCTATTTAGTGGTATGTCAGTCTGCATCCTCTCTGGCTTTGGTTGTATTTGTGGCTAATCTGTAATTGCTCTAAATTCCTTTTGTCATCTGTAGCCAACAACATATGATTTGCAGAATAAGCCAAAGTTGTTTATTAGGTTGTAGTACTGGATTTTCTTTCTTCTTGCTTCTCTTGCCAAACCCTATTGCATAATTAAGTGTTGTGTTGAGGAAAATGGACACCTAGAGTTACAATTTTAAGTTGTGGCATTATCTGAAAGGACCTGCATGTTAAAGGCTGTGCAACACAGATTGCAGGGTGAGAACTGTACAATACTGATGGCATGCAGTTCAGTTGTTTCAGCAACATATCAGCTTTGGTGTATAATGCAGCTGGCTTGCAGTTGCAGTAGCAGTGTAGCAAGGGTAGTGGCACAAAGGGTTTGTTTTGCAATAACCTGCAGTCGCCATAAATGCTGATCACACTCTGGAGTGAGGTGCTGTGGGAGACTGAGAAGCCTCACTGTAGAGGAGCTGAAATATGGAGCAGATCTGCCAGATCCTAAGAGGCTGGGAAAGCAGATCAGACAGAGCTTGGCACTCAGGCTTTCTGAGTCTCTGGCTACATTTTTTTCAGGTTCATAGAACTATAGAATATGCTGTGTTGAGAGACCTGTCAGGATCATTGATTAACAGATGAGTAAAGGGAGAGAGGACTTGTGACTGCAAACAAGACTTCACAAACCTTTCTTCTGCTGTATCCCTTTGGCTGGCAAATCTATTTTGCCAGGGGAATTACCTGAACTCTCAGGGTCTTTTCTCCAAGGTGGGTGGAGACCCAGATGGAGGTTGTAATATACCAGGCACTAATAACATTTTTGTTTCTAACTAAAATTTTCTGGAGGGATAAACAAGGTAAATGACTTAGTAAAGGTGGTGTCTGTGAGACCAACTAATCCACAGTCAGGGGGAGGGAGGTTTCAGGTTTTATATGGATGTTAGTGGTATGGTTAAGAGATCTTCATTCAGGTGCTTTGGGGTTTCATATAGGCAGTATATTGCCAATTAAAACAAAATTTATAGTTTGGAAACTCCCCCTTCCCCAGAAATGTAAGCTAAAACCATTATTGAAACTGAAAGCCAGGAGTCCGTAACAAGGCATGGATTTTTGTGCCAAGTTCCATGGTTCTGCAAGGGGATAACACTTGATTTTCCTTTTTAATGTTCAAATCAGGAAAGAATGACCTAGTCTCCTCCCCAGCCCTCTTTTTTCATTTATTTTTTTACCCCAGGAACTCCTGAAGTATATTGGCATATACTAAAACAACACTGATAGGACATTATAGATGATGGATTGGTGTGTAAAGAATACCTTCTTGTATTTTATTACAAAAGCAATTGTTTGGATGTGTATCACTTCTGGTTTAGCCAGAAGCAGTTATATAGTTTCATATAGCCAGCAAGATTAACTCTCTGTGAATTGACATTTTGGGAAGCTATCAATCTTCCAAGGACTCAAAAAAAATCTCAAGTAGAAGAACAGGCTTGTGTCCATTTTGCTCTTTATCAGCAAATGCCATTTTTGGGTCTTTGGGAGCTAGATTTGCTCCAAATCATTATTCTTTAATGAAGGAAAAAAGAAATCAGTCTGGAAATTATTTGGCCGTCAAACCTACTCTGTTTGCCTTCTGTGATTGGATTCTCAAACAACAGCTTGCTTTGTCTGTGCAGTCCTGCCCTTGCCAGGAGGAAGTGTAGGTCTTTGGATGTGTTAGTTCAACTGATTACCAGCAAAGGGTGTAAGTACTAAGGGGTACTAAGGGATCAGTCAGCATGATCTCTTAAGGGTGAGTAATAAAGGAGCTTAGGGTTTTTATGTAAAGTTCAATTATGCTAATGAAAACTTAAAATAAAGAAACCCTGATGAGTTTTAAGTCTCTTAAGACTTCTTAAAAGTAATTGTCATTTCTACAAGTGCATTTGACTTATTTTTGATGGCTTATGTGGAATCTAGGGGGTTTGTCCCACTTACATTTTACCTCCTCCTACTGGTTTGTCAAAATGTATTTGGGGCAAGATGCTCCCTGCATGGTTACAGGGAGAAGGCTGCCCTATAAAGAGCACTCAGGCAGATCAAATCCAGGACAAAAAAGAGGCTAAAAGGTGGGCACATGTAAATATGCAGGTGTGGCCATGCTGTGGATGGGCAGGAGAAGGGCTCAGGCCTGTGCCAGCACAGCACCTTCTCTGCCCATGGGAGTCCCCCAGCAGTGGCAGCCCCAGGGCTGTCAGACACGTCTGCCTTGGCAGAGAATTGCTCCCACAATGGGCACAGCAGTCCCAGGCTCCTTTCCAGACCTTACTACACAGGTAGAATGCCTCAAACAGAGGCGCCACAATTTGCCCAATTTTACTCCATCTACAAATTCCCTTCTCATGCCACCTCTAATCCCTGTTGTCCAACCCTTTTTGCACTTCCTGGAGCACTCTACAAACATGTTCTGATGAATAATTTCACAAGCTGTCTCTGGTGCCTGTGCCTCCCCCAATACAATGGGCACAGCAATCCCAGGCTCCTTTCCA
Organism: Passer montanus; assembly: GCF_014805655.1. NCBI lineage: Eukaryota > Metazoa > Chordata > Aves > Passeriformes > Passeridae > Passer > Passer montanus. The sequence goes on from NW_024369707.1 coordinate 1,815,538, forward strand.
GACTTTGGTGCACAGGTAGAAAGCCAAGGAGATATAGCAAGACTAGGTAAGGCACTTTTTTAGATGAGCTCAGTCTGCCCTGACTTGCCTCAAAAAAGAGGTGCCACAATTTGCTCAATTTTTCTCTCCATCTACAAATTCCCTTCTCATGCCACCTCTTATCTGTTCTCCAACCCTTTTTGCTCTTCCTGGAGCACTCTACAAACATGTTCTGATGAATAATTTCACAAGCTGTCTCTGGTGCCTGTGCCTCCCCCAACCCTGCACTGCTGCATTGCTGTGGCAGCCCTAGGTTAGCCTTTGCTGCTGAGGAACCCCACAAATTGTGGATGGGAAACATCTCAAAGATATCCCTGCTGCTGTGAGAAATGCCTTGGAGCTGGAATGTTAAATTCTCATTGACAGTTGACTTACAGCAAGTGGGATGATGTGGTATGGAAATATGATATTCATAAAAACCCCCTTTTTTCCACCTCCAAAAAAGCATAAAGTATTTGGAGTGGATCCACTTATAGCACAGGTTTCTACATTAAACAGTGTCAAATGGCAAACTTAGAGAAAACTCTGAAACTGGGGAAGGAGACAGGATATAGGGTGGTTACAGGGGTTAATATTGTTTCAACATAAATGTAAAAGACTGCTATTCTTTACTCCATAGCCTTGCTAAATCAAGCTTCAGATAGCATAAAGCATTGAACAATGATGGCAACCTCTTGGACAGAGCTGCACACATCCCACCACTTGGGATGGTGTGCAACAGTTTTCTGTTACCAAGTACTGGTGAGTGCTTTCTGGCTTGGTTTGATTTTTTTTCAATTGAAAAATATGATTTCCAAGTGGAGCATGTGTTTTTGCATGCATGTAGCTGTGTTTGTGTACAAACTCAGTGATTTCAATGAGTTCCTTGGCCCCTGGGCCCTGGGTGTGAGTGCCAGGACTAGGCTATGACTGGCTGCTGTCGGGACCTGCCGGAGCAGCACATGGATTTCTGTGTGGCAGAAATCCACACAGCTGCAGTGACTGCCTCAGCCAGGGCCTAGGGCACTGCAGTAAATAAAAGGAGTAAGGATGAACTGATGTTTCCAAATTCTGTCACTGAAAAATTTGTTTGACACACCCGCACTCACGTGCACACACACAAATTGTTCTAAAAAGGAAGTGCTCTGCATGCACTGTATCCTCTGTATTTAATCCCTTAGACACCCAGCCATAGAACTCTCATAAATGATTTGAAATTTATTGCCTAGCAGTGACTTCCTACTGTGGAGGAGGAGTCAGGGACTTTACAAAGTGTTCTGGGACTTGGCTGGACCTGGGAAGGGCTGGGGGAATTGGGAATCCTCAAAGCAGGGCTGTGGGAGGCTCAGGAGGGCAGGTGAGTCAGCACAGAACCTTGTGGCAGCCAGTGGGGGAGAGAAGCAGAGTTTTTGTAGCTAAAAAGTGCATGGCCAACTACAGGCAGTTGCCATAATTTCTGACATGCAGAGACTGACATTGTTCCACTGTGTTTTATAAACCTTCCCAAAGCAGCAAGCCTCTCTCTGAGGGCAGTGGGGACATGGACAGGAACAGGCCCCTGTGGTGATGCTCTGAGCTTGCTGCCAGCTCTGTCACTGTACTAGCATGACACTTCTGAGTTAGTCAGTCCTGCAGAGAAACAAGTGCATTTGTGTGGGCCCTGTGCTGCACTCATGGAGTCAGATGGCTTTTGGATCAGGTCAGCTGGTCTGTGTCCTCCAGGGCATGAACACAAGTTCATTCCAAGTGTCATGGGTGGCTGAAAGACAATTTGTTTATTGAACTGTAAAAAACAGTGGGAAGCTTTCAGGTGGGTACAAACACCTTAATTCACCTGAAGTACATGGCGATGTGTCTCCTGAAAACCTCTTACTGTGGACTAAGAGGTAGAATTACATGTTTAGTGTTTAGCATGTCTGGATGAATGTAATTCTAAATTCCAGGAATTCTAAACTCATTAACAGCACTAAGGAATTAAAATCTAAAGGTCTGGATCATCAGCCTAAGAGAAAGATTGTCCATCTTGAGTTCATAGAGTTCAGAGCCACTTTCCACCTCTGCAGTTTTGAAAATTTCCTTAAGCAGAGGTGTCCATTTTAGCTTGTTTAAATAATGTGTCAGAAGAGCAGAGTTGTATGCATGGATAAGGGCATGATTGATGAGTGGGTGGAGAATAACTATTACCTTGATGTTTAATATTACAGGCTAGCAGGAACCCAGAGACGGATGTTTTCATTACATTTTCTGTCTTCAAAAGATGGTAAATTAAGGGTGGTCTTGGGTAGCAAGGTGCTTTTCAAAAAGTGCAAGGGAACAGCACTGAAATTGATGTATTAGTCATTCCTCTCTTTGTCCTCTGAAAAATGAAAATGCTGCATGCTGGATTATGGAACTCTGCTGATGGTGCCATTTGTCATGAAAAACTGTGCTTGCTTTCTGCAGCACCTTTTAAATAATTGATACCTACTCTAAGATCTAAACTCACAGTATTTGTGTAGTGACAGAAAATAAAACCTCCAATAGGGAGTCACAGATAACAAATTGACCTTTACTTATGAAAACTTTTAAAAGTGAGCAGTCAAGGAGCTGATATATCTGGAAACAGGAATTGCAAGGTGCATGTGATGCTACCATTTGGGGAGTTTATATAGTCCTATGTATTCACTTTGTCTTATTAGTTCAAAACATCTGCATTGCTAAGGGAGAAACAGTGGTTTTGTTTTGTTTTTTGTTTTTTGGGGTTTTTTTAAATACAATAAAGGAAAGAAGGCAGTTACTACTTAAAGTATCAGATTATCTAAGTTTTTTTAATATTTGCAACCTAGCTGCCAAGAACAATTCTCTGCCTTAGCAAATGCTAGCAAATCTGTGCTGTCTGTGCTCCCAGTTGTGAAACTGGAGTCAGGAACAATTAGATCCATCAATACTCCAGTGGTGTTGGTGTAAAACCTCAGAGCTGGTGTTTGGGTCCCCCTGGAAATTCCTCTAACCAATGGAAGCAGTGACCAGGAGTCAGTTCCTGGATCACTTATTTGGTGCCAAGCTCTTTCATCAAACAAGGGATCCATAAGCCTCTGAGCTGCAGTGTCCTTTTTTGCTAGACACAATCAATACCAGTGTCTCACAAACCCAGTGTCCTTGAAGAGCTGGAAAGGTCAAAGGCTGTTGATTTGAACTGAGAGGATCCTTTTCCCTTAGGAATTCTACAAGCAGAAATACCTGACTTTAGAAAGCTCCCCTAGAATTTTTGTTGTTGTTGTTTCAAAAGTTGTTTCAGATACTCCATATAACTAAGTATTTTTGCTTTAGAAAGCTATCCTAGAATTTCAAAAAATTTCAAAAGTTGTTTCAGATACTCCATATAACTAAGTATTTTTCTTTCATTTCTTCCTAAAAAGAACTTCTGCCAAATTTCAGCAGAGGTGGAAACCTTGAGTTCAGTGTATGGACAAACTGAGCAACACCAGTGCTGGCACTGAGCTCTGGCAGAGGTGTTCAGCTCTGTTTTGAAAGGGCCACCTCCAGGAGCAAGAGGCAAGTTCAACAACATCATATTTTCCAGTTTTCTCTGAGTGTTGATGATTTTCATACTGTTAAGATTTATTTCATAAAGCCAGAGAAGGAAATACCACCACCAAATGTCAGAACATTCTGTTTGCAGCCAGGTCTCCTTGGGTATGGCTGGCTTGCATTTTCCACATCACAGCTATCTTGACTAAAGTGAGCTATTCTGACTGTCCTAACAGTCGAATGGTTTTCAGCAAACACTGTAAAAAACCTAAAAAAGAACAAGCAGAGTGGATGGATTGCTAACAGTTCTAAGTGCATATTAGAGGAATTTATATTAAAATTCTGTCGTCACATATTTGGATGAAGGCTAAAATCCTCATTGTACTAAACAGCATAAAGTGCTGCATATTAATTTTAGTTTAGTGGCAGGAATCTGGTAACCTTCCTCAAAGGAAAAGTAATTTAAGTGTACATACAGGAAGAAGCTGCTAATTCTTGTTCTTTTATTAAAGGGCTAAACATCCATTTCTTAAATTTTAAGAATTAATGAATATCTGTCCTGTTAATTTCCTTGGTAATCATACCTTCACTAAGTTTTCTCTCTGCTTGCTGCCTTCTATAGATTTATATGGCACACATTCACCAGTGAATAGATTTTGGACAGTCTCACTGATAGTGAAGTCCTATAACCACTCCCCTCTTTCATAAGGAATTATCCACCCACTTCTTCAGCCTATAAAAATTAACTGTATAAACTTTATTAAGATAATGGAATATCTCAGTCTATTATTTCCGAGAGATGCTGGGTTTTTCCTCTCTATATATTTTAAATATTAAAATGTTCAACTTATTTTTGTGGGGGACATACATGATATGAAAGTATTTCTTCATTGGCACAATAAAATCAATCTCTTCTCCCTCATTAACATCAGGTGTTGGCTGGTTTGCAATGCCTGCTGTTAAATATCTTTATCTTTCTCTGCACAGATTTTGGGTCTTGAAAGTAAGAGGTGTTTGACTTGGGATCCTTGACCATCACTGAATTCCCACACAACTGGTGCAGCTGTTTCCTTCTGATAGGAAGAACTATTCCAGAGAACTTTACAAACCTTGGATGAGGACATTACTAATGGATGTAATTTCATATTTCTTCCTATTTCAGGTCTAGACAAGGTGTGCATGTGTATGTAATAACAGTGGAAGTAAAGGAAGCAAAGCCCAGGAGTGCAGAAGCACTCACACTGGGGTATCATTGGAGAATGGCCGTTTTAACAGGGATAAATCAAAATCTTGCTGTAGCCTTAATTAACTACAGACCTTAATAAACTGTTAGGTCACATTTGCAGTTAAATGCCTTAGTATTGATTAGAAAAAAAGTAAATTAAGTATTTAAAAACTCCATTTCACAAAACCAAAATAGCTGTGTCTTTTTCTTGCTTTTTTGTTGTTGTTCCTAGGATGTACTTATCCATTTTCTCATCTAGCAATCTTGCCATAACACAGGAGGGTGGAGTTTCCTACTTTCCAACATTTCTGTGCATGTGTTACTATTGCCTGCTGTGCTCTTTGCTGAAGAGAATATAAAGTTTCTGATGCTAAAGAGAATATTCAGAAACCTTTCTCAGAGTGTGCTTGCAAAAAGGCATCCAGCATTCCTGAGTCTGCTTGAGAAAAAGGCTAGTAAAGAGTTTAATTTCAGTAAGTAGGTTAATATTTACATGTAAGACACAAAATTTAAAATGTTTAACTGAGTCATGAATTTTTTGCACATGGTCTGGAGGTCTTTGGACATTTTTATAATCTCAGTTTCTTAAATATCCAAGTATAAAATCACATTAGTATTCAGAAAGAATTTTTGAATCTTCATGCCTTATTTGCCCAGGCTAAGTGTGCATCCCACTTTGATTAAGACTTCGCTGGTCCTGGAGTAAAATCATTAAAGATTCATAAACCACCATTGCTTTTTTCTCCTCCTTGAGGATGTACTGACACATTTTATGCAATTATTTGTCTCAAGTATGTTTCTGAACTTTTAACCCCTTTTACATTCTCTTATGCCTACTTATATTAAGTCCAAAAATCTTCATTTCAAAGCATTTTAAAAAGCTAATATACATTTCATTTGAGTTCAGTGGAAGTAAAATTATGAAAAAAGCACCCTGTCATGGAAAGCTCATTGCTAATTAACTACATGGGTGGTTTCCTTTGAGGAATAATTTCTCTCAATTCTTTAATTTCCAGGTTAGACCTTTGAGTCTAAGCTCATCCTTTGGAAAGATATCTCTAAAAGTGACAGCTGGAGAATGTTGTCCTCCAAGGTGAAGTCTGCAATCACATCTCCTGCTCACACAGCTCCGTGGTATGGGGATACACAGGGAGTTTAATCCACTGGGAGTTTAATTTTTTCTTTTAGCTTGGCTTCTAAGCACACAAGACTTGTGCTTCCTTTAGCACTCCTCTAACCCAGTCCCTCCATTCTTTCTCATTATTTGTGCCTGGCGAGGAGTGAGGGGACATTTCCAGGACTCCAAGGTGTGCCCAAGGTCACCAAGGCCCATCCCAGCCCCAGCAGCCAGGCACCATCCCCTGCCAGGGCATGACCAGACACCAAAGTGGCCCTTGGGTGCTCCTGGACCTTCCTGAGCACATCTGTGCCCAGCCCACCCTGTGGGGGTTGTCTGGCACTCTCTGGAGGAGAGCTGCCAGACCCATGGCAGTGCCTTCTTCCTCCTGGGTTTGTGCTCTAACTCAGCTGCAGGTGTAAAAGCCCAGAAGAAAGAGATGAGAGCCATTGTGTTCAGAGTCCGGAACATTTTAATGCTGAAATATTAGAAAGAAATTCAGATTGGTAGGTATATAAAGCCAGGAGAGTAACCAGCCTTCTTCCATCAGTTATCCTACGAGTAAGGAAATTAATTTTAGAAGTCTATATAAAATGCTCTTATATATCCAGTCTTGTTCTTAAAACAGCTTTCTTGAATGTGTTTATAAATTTCAAATGTGTACTTACTACAATTAAAACTGATGATAAAACCCTCACTGGCTCCAAGAGTAGGGATTAATCAGAATACTCAGTTATTCATTACTGGGAAAACACCTGCACAGGATTTTAGGTTATCAAACTCTCCTGCTTTTGATGCTTTGGTTTAAACTCAAGGTACATCGGAGCCTAAGTAGGATTTTGGTATAAAATAGGAAGGCAGTGTCGACATTGGAGAAGAAAGACATTCAATTTATATTCTCAGTAAAAGCTAAATTGTCTTTGTTTAAGGTGGGCTATAAATCTCCCTGTATTAATAGTGTCTAAATCTTAAGCAAGATGGTTTTTTAAGTCTTAGAAATTCTTCCCAGCCACCTCTTTTTCTGCTGTTTGCTTTAAATTAAAAGAGCTAATGCATTACTGGCATCAGCAATACAAGGAAACAAACTTTTAGTCAGAAAGAATAAATTAAAATTTTAACCAAATTATTAAAGAGACAGATTCTTTACTGTGGTGAAAAAATTAGCACTTAGGTAGCAAATACACACACACATGTCCTCAAACTGCCTGATTTAGGAAATTCAGTACCTGATTAATATGTCAAATATGTGGGACATATGTGATTAAAGTTGGAGTATAAAAAGTTCACTGAAATGTTTTGAAAGTGTTGCAGTAAGAAGGCTTTTAAACATGAGCCTTTTATTTTGGGATCAATATTCTAAACGAACACCTTGCAAGCAATGTTTCTGTCACTACAGCAGTGTGTTAAACAGGCAAGCTATATTCTGTCTTAGGTAACATTGCAGACTCTGACTGCTCAGGAAAATGTATTACAGTAACCCACTTTTCCTTTTAGCTGTTGCCACTTGGGCACTGTAAAGCATCCACGGTGGGGAGGAGGAATCTGGTGCTTACTTTGAAAATTCTCAGACAGAAGATGCTCTGGTTTGTGTATGTCTAGAAAACCACATAATTCCCTGAAGTGTTTTCTGTCTCAAACAGAAACATTATTTCTTCCTGAGGAGTGGCCTGGTTTTCAGCATGGAAAAGGAAAAAAAAAAAACCTCAACAGGTTGGCAAGTACTCTGAGACAAAAATAATGACACACAGAAGCTGTTGATCAGCATTTCCCTGTTTTGGAGGATGGTCCTTCCTCCTTGAAAGGCAGGAGGACCTGCCTAAGCAGTTACATTCTGCTGGAGCCAAATTTCCCCTCCCTCTGTGCCTTGAAGGAGTTAGGTGCAGATCTAAAATATTGAGCTCTATTGCCTGTGTGTGAATATAATTTGGAACATCAGCCTGGTAGGTGAGGGTGGCAGTTTGCATCCAGGGATGGCCAGGGCAGCTTGTTCCACCCATGCCCTCCTGGAAGGCGAGGGGCTGGAAGCACAGGGCACAGGGGTCATTGCTGATGACTCCACCAGCTTCATTCCTTTTATTTTGCTCTGGGTTTCTGGACATTCTATGCCATCTACATGATAATGTAATTATTTTTGCAAAAGTGGTAGGAACCTGAAAGGATGTTGTGGCTAGGTGGGGCTGATCTCTTCTCCAAGGAAACAAGGGACAGGACAAGAGGAAATGCCCTCACATTGTGCCAAAGGAGGTTTAGACTGGATACTAGGGAAAAATTTATTCACTGAAAGGGTGGTCAGGCATTGCTGCCCAGGGAATGGTGGAATCACTGTCGTTAGAAGTGTTCAAAAACCAATGGAGCTGGAATGCCATAGACCTGGTTTAGTGCTGGACCTGGCAGTGTTAGGTCAAAGGTTGGACTCAATGATCTTAGAGGTCTTTTCCAACCTAAATGATTCTATGATTCTAGGAAATACCTGGCTGCAAATTGTCCTTTAACCACTCAACTGAAAAAAGTATTTCACAAAGTACTTATTTTTCTTTTTTATTTTTTTAAGAGACCTTTAGAAATATGCAAGAAAACCTGAGGTTTGGCCCTTAATATCTTACAGATGTTGTCATTATACTTACTAAACCACATGGTTATTGTTGGAGCTCATGCTAGTGTTGCAGGAGCTGCTAGACCACTTCAGTAAAGCAGGTGGAGAGAAGCTGGAATTAAACCCTCTGTTTCTGCCCACTGGCCTGCAGGCATAACTGCATACCTTCAGTACACTTAGGGGACTAACAATAACAGCCTGCCAGATACACTTTTCATTCCTGGTGACTGAGCAGATAACCTAGGGCCCTTGCACTGATGTTTTCCTGCCATTCCACTTTATATTTTAAGTGATCTGTTTTTCTGTGCAAGCTTTGTGTTTGCATTAGTACTTTTAAAGCCCTGATTACAGACCAGGGTTGAGAAGCAACTCAGTCCTCAAACTGTTTACAGATTGAATTTTTTGTTGTAAGAGGAAGAGTAGGGAGAGAGCAGAAGACAGGGGAACCTGTGGAGTTCCCTGCTTAGCACTGACTTGCAAAGATCAGGTCTGTAGTCAAAATTAAATTCAAATAGTCTCTTTTGCTTTCTTGCAGATCAATAGTCTATTATTAACACCCTATATCTGTGGCTCAATATTAGTTTAATTAGCCTAATCTTAGTAGGATGGCTCTAAGTTTTAATATACATTGTCCAGGGACCACCTGAATTAGGTTGATTGGTAACTGCTTGTAAATTGCAAATATGCATTGATCTTTTCTGCCCACCCTTGCTTTTGAGTGGAGTTCATGTTCAGGAAAACTTCTTTACCATAAAGCCAATCCATATCTTAGAACTGCTGCAGTCAATACATTGACAGCACATGGTATATGCAAACAGATGAGGATAACAAACAATTCAGATTTGTTTTCAGGGAAAACAGCAACTCTCTTTGTTGACGGACCACCTGTGCTACTCACTTCTCAGGGCCCAGCTCACTTCCTTACAGGTTCAGCTCCTTGTTACCATTAGAATTTATAAGAATTTTAACACTGATATAATAATAATAATAATAATAATAATATGTAAATGCCTGTTATCATTAGAGTTGATAAGAATTTTAACTCTGATATAAGCATAACAATATGTAAATGCATTCCTGCTTCCAAATCTACCAATGACAGTGTTTAGACTTCTTTGGACAGGAGTGCAAGGCACTAGAATAAGCCCTATCCCATAAAAATGGATCTTTAATAAACCAGTTCAACATCCACACTGAACACCCCTGTTGGAAACACTCACCACTGAGCTGAGGCTCGTTGTTGTTATGACAGAGCTTGCTAAGATGTGACAGCAGAGGAGGGCTCATTATTAGGGAGAAAACTCATCAGGCCACCAGAGAAACAGAATGTCTTGAGTCCTGCTGGGCTCTTTGTAAGAGTCAGGCTTCAGCAAATAGCAATATCCTGGGGTCCTGGGGCTGGAGGGATGAGCTCTGGGCTAGCCCCCACAAGGAAAGGAAATTCCAGCTGGCTGGGAAATTGTTGGCATGAGCACAGGGGTGCGGAAGGGAGGCTGTGAGTTTCTTCCCTAGGACACAGTTCCCATTTTCTGTGGTATAGCTCCATGCACTTTGAGCACTATTAACTCCTTCATGCTGCCAGAAACAATAGCAGGAGTAGTTAATCAACAGTACATTACATATACATATACATATACATGTATATGTAATAATAATGCAGCACCAAGACATATAAACAATATTTTCAATACTGAAATAATTCAAATATTTCCATTTCTTATTTATTTTTTCTAGGTAACTATTCCTGCTTTGCCATTCTTGTTGCATATGGAAGATTAGATATTATCTGTTCTTGAATTCTCATGGTTGATTTAACCACTTGGAGACATAATGTCAATGAAATTTCTATTCCTTTCTCAAAATCTTTAGAAATCTGTGACCTGTTTGTGCCCTGAAAGCAAGCAGGGGACACACAGTTCTCCTTCCAAGGAAGAAGTCAGGTAGGCTTTAGAGAGCTGAATGCAAGAGGAAATGTAGTGAGAGTCACTGAAGCATTAGAAGTGTTTTGGCACATTATCCAGGATATTTGTATTGACCTGTATGACACTGCTGCAAAAAACTTCCTGCAGCAGGAAATGTTAGTGAGATTCACTGAAGCATTAGAAGTGTCTTGGCACAATATCCAGGATATTTGTATTGACCTGTATGACACTGCTGCAAAAAACTTCCTGCAGCTCCCACCATCCTCAGAAATACCTGAAAACTCTTTTTTGTTCCCCTAAATGCTTTAAGAGATGCTAATTTAGATATTTTGTATCAGGTATTCCTACCATTAAGGAGGCTGTATAAATAGATTTCTGAAAACTAGCACTTTTTGATTAATTTTCTCAATTCTTGGCAAAAATAAATAGATTGAAAAGGCACTCAGTAAAGCATTCTAGACTTCCATATTCAGAATTCAACAAAATGCTTTAAAACAATAAGAAAATACATCAGATAATAGTAGGCTAATAAAAACAAAAATTAGGGTGGGAGTTCAGTAAAGGAGCACTTCTTTTTCTTTTTTTTTTTTTTAATAATTAATCAAAAGTTTCCATGTAAAAAATGTTTCATAATAGACTTTTATGGCTATAGTGATTTTATCCTTGCTGGGATAACCCTGACTGCTATGCACTGAAGTAGTAATAGGCTGCAGGAATACCCATGCACCCTGCTGTTTATGTATTTATTTCTCATGCATATTCCTATTTAGAGACTGAGGAAAAAAAACATAAGAATTGAAGTATAAATCCTGTCAGAAAAGAGGCTTTGTGAGAGATGCAGAAAACTTAATAAAAATAAAAAAGTCTGCTTACTAGTTTTAAAACCAGATGTGATAGGCCCCTATGAAATCATTTCCTACTGCTATCATGCTGATTAGCTGCACAGACTGTTATTGGTCTCTTGAACAGATGGTCTCTACTTCTCTTGCAAACTCCAGAGTTACTGGATGACAGAAGCATTTAATTCTGAAGTTCTTTTAAAAAAATTGTCCTGTTTTAGATTGACTTCTTGATGAAGATTCACATTTTTTTACTACAGGGTAATATTTCCCCAAAGCTTAAATCCCTACCACTTTATTTCTGGAACGATTCACAGGTCTGGCCTCCAGCTTTTGCTGTGTTATGCTGGTCTGGCTCCCAGCTCCAAAGGCTTTATTTTCTGTCCAGTGCCTGCTACACCCCACCCATCTGCCTGTGTGATGGAAGGAAGGCAGCATTAAGCAATCCTTGCTTACAACAGCATCTTCCAGAAGGACTCAGAGACTTTCAAACCCTCTGCGTTTGTTTTCTTGGGCAAGAAAACAACTACTGTTCCAATGGCTGTCTTGAGGACTTGTAGGTAAGTATGAATAGTTGCATGAACCAGCTTTATGACTATGGCCAGTCTTACTCTGACACAATGCAGCAATCAAACACAGAATACACAGCTCTTTCCCATCTGTCTTTATGTAGCACACAGCTTTGGCTGGCAGGGTGGATTGTGCATATACATATATATATATACACACACCCATAAGTATGTTTAAATGCTTCCAGTCAATATAAGACAGAACTGTGACTACTATAATGCTGCAAATTGCACTGAACACTTTATGAACTCAGAATTTATGTTACTCTTTAGTTTTGTTTTGCTTTTCTGTCATGTGTTTTCTTAGAAAGACCTCGAGCTGACAATACATCAACTGAGTTCTAAGTTAACAATTTTACTGCCTTATTTTATGTTTCTAAAAATTATGTTGGAGGATTTAGTACCTGTGAAATTCTCATAGCTTTAGGGCTAAATTCAATACAAGGATCTATAGAGGCATAACTAGCACACACACCATGACAGATGGATAAAGAAGCTGCAACTCCATTGTTTGGAAGGAGTTGCATAAGTCAAACCTGAGTACAAAAATTGAATTTCTAGTAAACATCCAGACAGGCACAGCCCCATGAGGACTGCAGGGCTCACATGAGCACTCTTGCACCTGCTCCACATGGGGAGGGATGCTTGGTCTCTTCCTCACAGATAAAATTCAGAGGAGCAGCTCTCTAGACACAGGGACCTCAGCTGTCACAAGAAGCTATAACTACTGTCTCTCTCCAAATGGCTGCATAACCCCTGCAGCCTCACCCCAGAGCTCCCTCACCCACCACCTTCACCTCAGCTGGCAGCATCTCTGCTTCTTCTGCCCATGTTTGTGGATGGCAAAAATAAGTGGCAGATTGGACAGACACATCATCTGCCTGCCTGAGATCACCCACCCTTCACAGATCTGACATAATGAAACATTAATTCGTACACTATCAATTTTTTTCTGCAGTTGACATTAGATTGATCCCAAGTGTCTGTTCACATCTGCTTGAAGGATTTGTATTTTACACTTCTTGCTGAGCACATAATGAAATGTAAATTCCCTGACTCACCATGTACAAAAATGGCTTACAAAAAGGATTTTCTCTCTCTCTGTCATATAATTCAACAAAGCCAGGTCTCTGCTTGCTCTTTCAGCTGATTTATCACCCTCTCACTCAGGAGAGAAGACCAGGGAATATACTTTTCTTACGTAATTTTTATTACCTTCTGAACCAGCCTCTTAGCATCCTCCCTGGGTTTAATTTTTGACTGAGATAAGCCATGTGAGATAGATCTGAAGACAAATTCCTATTGACCCAGAGCCCAGGGAGCCCTTAAGGAACATCTTGATCTCCATGATCTTCACTCTGCTGTCCTGCAGTACTTCCCTCAGAAAGTGATTACAGGAGTTGTAAGTTGTTTCACATATTCTTTCACAGAAAGAAATTACATGGCTCTGTCATATTTCCACTTTGTTGCCAATTTACAACTTTTTCCTATAAATCTGTGAAGTCTTTATTAGGTAAATGGGCATGCCTGTTCTGCAGCAGAGGATCTGTCTGGCTTCTAATCTGTGAGAAATTATATAAACTATTTGGAGGCTAATTTTTTTTTTATTATTATTATTTAGAGAAGTTCAGGGAATGGATATTTGTGTTTGTTTTATCTGCAATGCCTCTCATGTGCTCTTTGGCATCAGTGCTGCTCTCTGTTCCTCTCCACAGGGAAAGAATTTCAGTTGTAGAGAGGTGACCTTAGGAATTGCCATTAATTAACACTTCCACATGTAAATTAGCACCTCTATCATAGGCATGCAGGGAAGCTGCTGCTCCATGAGAAATGTGGGCACTCAAGAGCTCTGTCCAAATGTGAGCAGCTCCTTCCTACATCTTCTGCCAGGCTGAGCACATGGACATGCACATATCCACCTCTGAGAGAAAGGAAAATATTCCTGAGGATGGTAATGGCAAAGTAAGTTATATTGCCAGAACATGTCATCTTCAACAAAAATCACATTTTCTAGTCCTCTCAAAGTACAAAGAGCTTTCCAACTGTGTGAAACTTATGGTCTGAAAACTCTCCTAGAATGTCTAAATACAGAGAAATTATTTTTTTTATAACTCTGGGACATAGAAGTTTTTATTTTCTTTCAAGTATTTCTTTATTTTTTCAGTCAGTCTATGTGGTTATTTCTTAATATTACAAAATTTAGAAAGTGTATGGGGTTGCTCTACAATATTGTTTATGTTGTTCTGGTACATAAATCAGATGCTAGAAGGACCAGGTCTTTTTAAAATTATCTCAAGGCTGTAAGAAAATTAATAGTTATTTTTGAATATAGCTGTTCCTTCTGCTTGACCCCAAGATGTGGATTTATAACCTCCTTGATTCTAAACATTTAAACAAAAGCATTTTCAATATGGTCTGGAGGAGGGCCATGGATCTGCCTGCTATGAGATTGATGAAATTATCTTTCTGATAAACAGCAGGCAGTTGGACTGCCAATAGTCACAAATAGTACTCAGGGAAAAAAGTAATCTGTCTGTAGAACAAAAATCCTTTATTTTGTAATAATGAGAAAATATTGGTACGGAATATCAACAATTCTGGCAGGAAAGACTTATACAGAAAGAAAAAAAAAGTTCTCTGGCATGTAAATTGCACTACCTAAGAAAAATTAAGAAACACATATTCACTGCTTCAAATACTTTTTTTTTAATTTTCCTGGTGTCACTGTGGCATGGCAAGAGGAGTGGCAGAACTTCTGAAAATGGAGTAACCAGCTGGTACCTGGAATTAGGTTCCTTCTCTCTCTGTTAGGGAACCACTGGAGTGCCTTCACATGTTTTCTTCTGGGCAATTAACTGTCCTCTACCTTGTGTTGCTGTGGGGTCTTTTCTTTTAGGGCCTTGGCTTTGCTGTTTGGAGGGTTTGACTCCAAGTCAGTGACTGAGACTCGAGTGCCTGAACCAAAGGGCCAAGAAGGAACCAGTGCTGGTGCAGCCTTTCCTCCAGTGAGTCTGCTGGACCTGCGTGGTCTCCATGTCCCCAGGGTGGCTGTGGGGACACCCTGAAGGAGATGCAGGAGCTCTGAGCTGCAAAGCATCCTTCACCCTGTGGGGGACAGACGCTCCTGGCAGAGGAGGTTTTGTCTGTCCCCCTGCAGTGCCTCCCAGGGCTCTGTGTGCTCCAGGCTCAGGGGCTCAATGTTTGCTCACTTAATTCTTGTGAAATTTCAAACTCTGGCTGCAAGAAAGCTTTTTACTTAATGTATATTTACACCAGGATGTAAATTGTAATTTCTCATAGAAACAGTCTTGCTGTATGAGAGGAAATAGCACCTATAAATTAACCTTCCTAACCTGTAAATCTTATCACAAATGGGCAAAAAAGTTTCCATCTTGCTCCTTTTCAAGTCCTTCAAAGGAGAAATAAATTTGTAGTTAACATATATACAGTCATGAGCCCTGTGAGTTTGGCATTTCCTGGTGTTGTGCCAGGGGCAGAACCACAAATGTACATGTACCAACTCCTCTTACGGAAATCTCCTTCATCCTCTGAGAGCCAGAAATGTTTCCATTTAGGAAAAACAGACCATCAAGTGGTCTGGTGGCACTTACCACCACAAACAGGGATCTTTGATGAAATCACATGGATGGGTCTGTTCTGCCTGTGCAGGATATAATTTGCCTGCTCCACAAATGGCAACAAAAGAAATCAGTGCCTCATGGTCCTTGTGGCCTGGTGTGTCTCACATTGTTTATTGAAATATATCACATTGTTTATTTAAACAGATCAATGAATCTGGGGATCTATTGCACAGCTTAAGTCATACTGGAAATTGAAAATGGAAGATAAATAATTCAGCAGTTGAATAGTAAAAATGTAAATTTTTGCTTTTTTTTGCTTGCTTGAGGGATGTGGTTGTGCATAAACATTTCCATTGGGACCTATGACTGTAGCTGGATGCAGTTTGCTCTGGCAGCACAAGGCCCCATCCAGAACTAATCTGTTTAACAGCTCAGTCTGAAGCCCCTATCAGTAAAACTCATCTAAAAAGATATTTCTCATGCACACTGCTTTTAAAGTGATTATTTAAATTACTATTACTGTTCTGTTTTCCACAGAGCCTGTCAGAAGTCCTGCTTGGCCTCCATTTACAGTCTGGGAATTGAGGATCTCATGGCACGAGAAAAATCTGCAAAATCTTGTAGAATTCCTTGCATTCAGTATTGTGAGCACTTCTGTGTGGTTTAATCTTACAGGGGTTTCTTGAAACTCATCCTTATAACAACTTCAGCTTCCAGGGTGCAGCTGACCCTCAGAGGTACAGCACTCCAAACAGGTAAGAGTCTTAAACTAATTTTGCCCATCTCAGAAGACATGTAAAAGTTATTAGTTAGAGACTAAATTTTAGGCAGAACAGGTTCTAATGAAATGTGATTAAACCAGAAACATAATTTAGCAACACAAGTTGCTTTTGGTGAATAAACATATAAAAAAAATCAAACAAATCAAAGAAATCACAGCACTTTTTAGGTAACAATGAAAATGTAGCCTGTTTCATTGAATAATTCATAAATAGTGTTGATGATGTACAGTGGCTTAAATTCTGTAATTCAGCATGGGAAACACCACTGGATTTCAATTTTAGTGGAAATTTACGCAGCTGAGAAGAATAAAATCATCATCCCTTTTTAAAGTGCCCTTTCTACTTATTTCTTTAAGGTGTAGGTTTTTTCTGTATCAGTAACTAGGCAGAATGGACCAAACAAAAAAAACCCCAAACCTGAATTTTTCACTAAATTTTTGATGGGTAGTTTTAGAAAGGCTTCAGATGCAATGGCTCCTTACCAGACCTTTGGGGACTGCTTCATGCTAGGAGTGCAGTTGATGGAACTTTTCTACTTTTGGTTTTATTTTGTGAAAATAACAGACACAAAGCATGGGGCACCCAGACAACAGTGTGTTATTCAAATCAGAGACAAGTACCAGGCAGTTTTGTAATGCTACCTTGAAGTGCTTCCTAAACCTCCATGCAGCTTTGTTAGCAAGTAGTCTCATCAAATAAATATCAAACATCCAATAAACACCGAAACCAGTGCAAGCAAGGCAGTCACAGCTTATGCCCAGTAATGAACTGAATGAGTAGGGAAAATTGGCTGAGGCTGAGCACACTGTCCAGCTCCACAGGGAGAACCTGGGAAAGGTTCCTCAGGGCTCCTGCTCACCTGCAGCCTGGCTTCTGGACTGTACTGGAGGAGCTCTGTGTGCTCAGCTCTCTCCTCTGTTGAGTTTGCTCCACAGAGATGCTGAATGGCGAATCCCAACACAGGAATGAACTGCTTCCCTTCCAAGTGGCAATCTGCCATGAGAGGTGTCTGCTGAAAGGGGGTGAGAGCAGCTACCAGGGGACGCATCGTGGAACCACAGCACATCAGAACCACAGGAGACTGGAGGAGAAGAGAAACCCTCTGTGTACACTAAATCAGTTACTTTATTACAAAAAGCAGAGCTGCAGCAGAGCTGGGAGTTTGTCAAATACGGCACACCACAAAGTTCCAGTTTCTCCCCTGCTTTTCAGTGCACTGTTTTGGTTATGCTGGAAGTGACAGCACAGCCTGAGCCATAAGAGCAAGCCAGCACTGAGCCCTGCTGAGCCAGCAGGAGATGAAACCCCCTGAGGGGTCAGAATGGCTGAGGGTACTGTCTGGAACAAACACCCCACTGAGACTCTGAGCTTCAGCTGCTCTGATGGATGTCTCAGCAAGCTGGCTGCTACAGTCTTGTCAAAGATATTTCTGCACCAACACAGCAGAGCAAAAATAGCTCTCTCACTTCTTGTTAGATGCCCATGGCCAGAATATCCCTGTCCAGATTAATAAGTCATTACTGATTTAGAAAAGCACAGCTCATATAGTCCTTACACACATCCTGCTGTGCAGTGGTGCCAGGCAGCAGGACATTTCCAAGCACCACCTGCAGGCCTGGCTCACAAGCTGGCAGAGGAACACGGGTGGTCTCCAGACACCAACTGTGCTCGTGCTGACACTGCATGTCCAGCTGTACTTAGAGGGACTTGGAAATGTGTAATGCTATGTTAGTAAGGAAAGCCCCTATTTAGGCTAGCTTAAAGCAGCTTTTAATCTTTGCTAATGAAAATCTGCCGTTATGATCCTAAGTCTTTTTCCAAATACTTCTGCAGCTTTGGGTGCAATCCAACACCCACTGACTTAAAAGAGAGAAAAAAATCTGACTGTAGAAGGCCATTTCTGCTGACACTCCTGTACCAGCTGCAGCGGCTGCCCAACAGGGGAAGGGTCCAAAATGCAGCAGGGGACCCTTGCTGACCACCCTAGTGCTCCCACTGTGCTCACAGAGGCCTCCTGCATGGACCCTGAGCAGGGCAGAGCTGGCACTGCGCACCAAGCTGTGCCAGGGGATGAGGAGTCCACAGCTTTTCTTGAAGCACTGCTGCCACAGCTCAAGTGCTCCCCAGATAGTTCTTTCTCTTCTAAAGGAACTTGAGGTTTTGCACAGCCATGGCCTCAGATTCCAGTTTCTATAGTAATATTGCCTCCTGTGAGCAGAGGAAAGATTGATCAAATTTGTAGTGTTTTTACTCTTCTGCTTAGCCAGAGCAGATGAGCCTCCAAGCAAAACAATTTGCAGCCTGGAGGGACCACTGGACTTGGCACTTGAGCTTCACTTCATAAGTGTGTCTTTTGCCAGCACGTCTGAGCTAGAAAGAGCAAACCTGGACATGACAGCTGAGGAGAATGAGAGCAGGTCAGGAAGCACTAATGACTGTTGTTCACTCCCAGACTCCCCACAGCTGAGAGAACTGAGTAATGAGTTTTGACTAGAGCAACATTCATGAATTTCCCTGTTCAGCAGCCCCAAGGGTGCCTCACCTGGAGCAGAGTGTGGCTGGCTCTGCTGCTGCTCAGGTAATTTCCCTGACATTGGGAAGATGCCTGGGCAGTTTATTAAGTTAAATTCAAAAGTGGCAGCTGAGAAGGGCCAGCAGTTCTTGGAAGCTGTCAGTGCAGGGACATGGTGACATGTGGGGGTGACTCCAGAGCAGCCCCAGGCTGGGGCTCAGCCTCTTCGATGTGAACATTGACAAGTTCCTGAGGCAAACACTAAAGTGCCATTGAAACTGTATGTCTCAATAAGAGAGACAGTGTCAGGGAGGGAAGAAACCTCACTTCATACTCTTAAGGAAGAGCCCAGGTTTGCAGGGGACAAGGTCCCTGTTCATGCAGCAGCTCTGCTGCTCCAGCCTCTGCACTCAGGCCTGAGGTGAGGATCCAGCAGGCCAAAAAAAGCCATTTAATGAGCTCCAGGGGGCATTGAGCCTCTTGCCAGCTCCTCATTAGTGAGGGACTGCCCTACAAAGGCAAACCCCATCAGCCTGTGCAGGCAGAGAGTGCTGCTGGGGCTGTTGCTGATTTACCAAGCTCAGCTGTTCTGGGTTAAGCAATCACATGTGGGAACTTGTTGGAAGCTTCCTTCAAGTAAGCCCTAAAGTAAGTTACATCTTTATGGGAAAATGTTTAAAAATAAAACCATATGAAGAAGCATGCAGGAGTACAGGCTGGAAGGGGAAGGTCAGCTCTGTTTTTATTTTGCTGTAGCTCACTGTCTGCATCTGGTAAACAAGAAAAGGATGAAGCAACTACTAAAAGTGAAGTTTCAATTTCAGGAGTGAAGAAAAATGGAGATTATTCCAAACTTACCTTCAAACAATTTTATTGATCTTAGGGTTTTTCTACTCCTTGTTCCTTATGGGCAATGGAACTATAGTTTTTTTGCCTTTATTTCTGTTTTTTCAATTGTGAGAAATTATTATAGGGACAGACAGTGGAAACTGCATAAGATGGAGTTATCATCACTCTCCTGTGACCATGAGTGTTTCAGTATCTGGTTTTCATCTCTGCTAGATCAGAGCAGATCCTTTATATGGGATGGTGATTCCAACATGATCATGGCTTTGAAGGAAATGTTTCCGTGCAAATGTAAATTTTTTGAGTACTAGAAAAATATGGCATAGAAATGTGACTTGAGCACAGCTGCACT
Organism: Passer montanus; assembly: GCF_014805655.1. Lineage (NCBI taxonomy): Eukaryota > Metazoa > Chordata > Aves > Passeriformes > Passeridae > Passer > Passer montanus. Next base: position 1,835,404 of record NW_024369707.1, read on the forward strand.
GCCAGTAGGAGAGAATCTGTGGTGCAGAGCACATAGTAGGGTCCATCATATGTGAGCTGTATGTGAAGGACATAAATTCATACAGTTTGCTCTTACCCTGGTTCTGAGGGAGCAGTGAGTGATATTTGCTGAGTCTTTAGTTAGGAAATACAGTTAGAGTGTGCAAGGGAGCTGACAGAGGCTTCTCAGGAATGATGGGCTCATGGTTCATGGAAAATTGTTTCATGGTGGCAGACAAGTTGGAAAAGAAATGGCTTCTCCTGGGGAGGCCCAGACCTTCCCTTAACATGGTCTGATTTCCCATCTTTCAGACCTCGAGGAAAAGGTCCATGAATATCAGCTCACAGTGTGAAAAATTACTTATAGCTTCTTTTCCACTGTGTTTTGTCACAAGATTTGGAGTATTTTCACAATCAACAAGGGTAAAGGGAAACATTTTGAGAAGTTGGCAGAAACATGCTAACAGTTTAGCAGGAAGCTGAACACTATATTTCCATGGAAGTGTATAAACTGAGATCTTATTATAAGTAGGAGGAAATGAAGCTTATGTTTTGTGGGTTTTAAAAATAAGTTACTGTATCTACCACATATTGCATTAAATTAAAAAGTCAAGGAAGCTGAAGTTACTCACATATGCCCAAACTGGCACACTCAATTTCATCCATAAATACCTGGAACTGATACATTCATTGATTGGTAAATGGTATAATGTCCTCTTAGGTTTGTATGGCTTAGTGGTCCCATTTTTAAATTCTAATTTTAATGAAGGTTCAGCCTTCAGAGATCTGTAAATCTGCTGGGAGGGGAAGCAGGGGCTGGGAGGATGTGAGAACAGAGGAACACAAGTGCTTCAGCTGCTTGGCTGGGCTGCTTCTGGGTTCCACAGCATTCTCAGCAGCCTGAATGAATTCTGAAGAATGCAGATTTCCCCACATCTTTGGAAAATAAGGCACAGCAACAAAAAAGTCTGTGCACTTTCATTCAAGAATCAGTTCAGTGACTTTGATGCAAGTGTTTTCTAAAGGATTTTGTGAAAGGTGAAAAGAATTGCTGACACCACACTCAGAAATGGAGGTACAAAATAGGTTTAGATAAGCTAATGCTTTGTCAAAGTTTTTGGATACTCATTTAAAAAAAATTTATTCATTTTCCTACAAAAAAATAGCTCATCTAGATTTATGCATATAAACACCAAAAGGTGATAATTTTTTCCCCCATGTGATAAACAGTATAAGAAATACTTATTGTTCTTAATCATAAAACATAAAAAATATTTTATGCTTGAGAAATGGACTCAGGATTTGGGTGCCAAATGACTCAAACCAAAATCCTTTCAGCTGCAAAGGTTTTATTCATTTTTATACCTGCGAGAGCCTGAAGAGAGAGGCAAGGTTTGAGGTTAGTGAATTCACTGAGAAGTGAGACAGTTGTAAACAGAGACACCGACACCAAAAGTAGTCTCTTTTTACTGAAAATGCGGCTTCCTCTGTGCAGAGTTTGTGTACATCTCCCAGATGTTGTCTGAGGACACGAGTTCTGTCCCTGCATGACCTCTCAAGGGTTCTGCTGGGCCTTAGCAGTGTCCTCCAGACAAAGATGTGCATTCAAGCACTGGACCTTCCCTTTGGCACAGGGAGTTGCCACAATAACTCCATGGAAAAGCAGCTCTTTAGCACCATTCAGGCTTGGGAGCCTTGCACTCCTCTCACTGTGCCTGGGAGGACTGCCTGCTCCTCACTGAAACACACAGCAGGCAAAGGAAGGAAGGATTTCACACAGAATTATGTGTATGCACGCACACACCTGATGCTCTCCTCAACAGGTTTGTGGTTTATAACTCTGATGAACTGCTGGGGTAGACGTTAAAATACAAGGGAAAAATCTTTAGAAATAAAATCTCCTAAAACAGGCCCAGTAGAAAAGTCAACAACTCAGATCTAGCTCAAGGCATCTGCCCAAGGTATGGAACAAAAATGGGCAGAGAAGGAAAAATTCTTGTTGAGACAGAGATCTGTGAATTGCTTCTGTCCTTAGAAAGGCTTTTCCCTTCTCACACCATGGCCCATGTCCTCACTCCATGACATTTCTCACACTATACCTGAGGCAATGGGGCACTCATCTCGTCTGGGGCCTCTCAGTATTATTCCAGTCTTAATTACTTAATTGGACTTCAATCTCAATGTTGGCAGTCACTTTCTATGGGCCTGCATAAGGAATTTCTCTGGAGCTGAATCCAAGTTCAGCAAACTGATGGATATTATCTTCATTGGCATCAGAGAGAGCTTTTTGCCTTTTTATTTTCATGAAATATTAGAAATAGAAATATTGTCATATTTATACTAGAGTTGTAAGAACTCTGCAGCTCTTTTACTTAATATCACACTGGCAAAGAGCATCCAAGACCATCCATTTCACTGACAGCTTTTTCACTTATACATGAGTCTGCTACCATTTTTCTTCAGCATTTATATTCAATATTTGTTATCCAAAGTCTGGTCTGCCAAGTTATTTTCCTTCTTACTTAGATGTTTTTCTCCAGTCTGCTGACCTGTACTTCTACACGTGGTTCTTCTACACCATAGAGTGCACTAGACTCAGGAGCCAGTGCATCAGCTTCTACACAAAGATCTTTGTTCACTCCCAGCCCTTTTCTGTTTTGGCATTATCACATTTTTTCTGCTCTGACAGTTATGAAAGGTTAATCGTATCAAGCAGAAATATTAACCAGCCTATTGCCTGCTCATGCATTCACTAATTATACATAACATGGGGACTTTTTACATAACAGCTATACTTCACAAGCCCTGTCCAGCATTTCAGGGAAAGTGGAGAGAAAATCCTGTACAGAGCAGTGGATTTCTTAAGGTTTAGGTTTGCATGCACTCAGTCATGGCACCTCAAAGACTTCAGAGTTTGCCCATCTTTTAGAGGTACAGGGACAGAGGTGATGATAAATTTTGAAACTTTAAATATGACTTTTGTGCTTCAAAGCAGCCTGGGAAACATGTGTAGCATGCTGGTGTTATGGAGCACTGCTGGGCTGTGCTGGCAGCCAGTTTGAGTTTGTTACTCCTGTCCAGTGCAGATCCAGGCATCTGCATTGGGAAAAAAATGGCACAAGTGCTTTGTTCAGGTACAGCCAAGGCAATGTGTTTAGACCTGTTGAGATCTAGGGACTTAAAGACAGATTGGCTTAATCATGAGTTTAATGACTCAGAGTACCAAGGTGATGGGTAATCCATCTTCCAAGAAGAGTGGTCTGGGACCAGGCTGTAAATCAACCGGGATAAAAATTTTGTTGTGAAACAAGAAAGTAACTATTTTCAGGTGGCACTGTGACATTGATGCCTGGGCCAAGGATGGAGTGCAGAAACAACAAAAACTGCAGCCTGGTGATTTCTGTAGAGGTACGTAGGTCTGATCAGTTTCTGATCTGTTATGAGGAAATGAAGATCCTTAAGAAGATAGTGTGGATCACAGAGATGGCTGAGTCAGCAGATCAGTAGAAGAAGCTGCAGGCCTAAAGAAAGAGAGACCTATACAAAGAGCATACAAAACCACATGCAGTTATTAAAATAAGGACAGAAATCTGTCTAAAGGGAATTCCTGTCCCTGAGCAGCAAACACAACCATCTTTTTGGAAGGTTTCTTCAGCATAAATATTACATCTAACTGGAGCAGGAATGGCCAAGAAAAGTAAGATACAACAAAAATGTGTGAAAGAGGCATGAGCTGCCCTGTGAAGGAGTGTGGCTCAGGTAGTCCGTGAGTGATTAATGACAGAGATGCTCCTACTCAAAGGGAACCCTGGAAAGCCTGGCACTGGTACCTTCCTGAAAGCTTGTTTGTTCACGCGACAGAGTGTGTGTGTTGTGTGTGTGACACTGGGGATGCCACAGGCAGCTGCAGTGCTGATAGTCCTCCTGGGAATCCCTGCCTGGCCCGGGTTCAGATGCCTGAGGGAGCAGTGCACATGTGCAGGCTTGCTGTGCTCTGGCCAAGTACAATAATGTGATGCTCTGAAAGCAAATTCTGCTTGAGAGACAACCTTATAATTAAAATAAGGAATCAGGTTTAAAGCAAAAAGTAGCTATTAAACCTCCATGGGCTATATAAAGATGTCCTGAAGGACAAAGGAAAAGAAAATTGAGTCTTCTGGCATAATATTCTCTAGGCAGGCTATCTTGCTGCAGTTTACTGATAGTACTATAACTGGATAGTATTATAACTGTATCTCTGTAGCCATTTTGAGTACCTGGAAGCATAAATAGTAGCAGCAATAAATAACCCACTAACTGATTGGCAAATGCTGGTTTGGTTTTTTTTCCAATGGTTGGCAAGTAGATACAATTCTATTATTATTATTTTGTGATCTTCTAATTTTGATTTAATTCTTGTGCTAAAAGAAATTCTTCCTACACAGGAGCATTCTAAAAAAATAGCAGACTATCTGTACTTCTTACCCTTTATTTGGTTCAGTTTGGATTTACTCCCTGCACTAATAACATTGCCAATCAGATATGTGTAGCAGCACCTTCTAGGCTTAGCTAGCCCAGAACTGCAAACATTTCACATTGAGACAAAAGCAGCCTGCTTTAGGTTAAGATTGCTACAAAATAGATTAAAACTCCCTTCTTTTCTGCTAAAGGTCTGTAATTCTTCTTTGTCACAGCTCTTATCTCCTTTTCCACCTTGTCTTCTCTGTCTTTAAGGGTGCACTTTTCTTTCCTAGAAAACTTTATTTGTTCTTCTGTTTCTTCCAGTTAATTATTATCATGCTGGTTTTCAATAGATTATGTATCTACTAAAACACTTTAAGTCTTGGTCTTTATTAAGAGACTTGGTCTTTCCTACTATGCTTTATCAACTATTTAAACATGCAAACTGAATTTGTTTGAAATTAAATGTCACTGAAATAGCTAAGAATGTATTCTTAATATTCTGTGAGATATCTTGCCACCCTGTCCAGTTGTGAGAGAGTTTAGACCAGTGCAGAGCTATATGAATTATTTCTTTTTTTCATCTTTTAGTAACTGTAAAATCTTAGGCTACTCTGAGCTGCCCCTGAAGTAGGCTGACAAAAAGATTGGAATGACTGAAGAGATCAAATTCCATGCAGAGAGACCTTGACAGGCTTGAGAGAAGGGCAAACCTCATGAAGTTCAGTAAGGGGGATTGTCTTTAAACCGAAGGAGGGTGGAGCAAAGGTTTACAATAAATTAAAGGGCACATATTTGATCCTTGCAAACAGCTACAAGTTTCTTCTGTCTGAAGCCTGTTTTGGTAGAACAGGTAATCTGGGCTGCTCTACCCCAGCTCCTCTCTATTGGCTGTTATTTAAACCTATGTTTAGTTAATCAACATATCTAAACCGAATACCAGTGGCTCCACTAAATGATATATTTAGTTCTGAAAACATATTTTCTAGATTAAAACCCCAAATTTACTCCTTGCTCCCATAGTTACTTTCATGCAGTATCTGTGTCCATTTTGAGTTATATTTGGAAGCCCACAAAGTGAACATGTGAACTGGATATCTCACCAAAACTGTGTTCACCATGACTATAATGTTACCATTAAGGCCCAAAATCCTAATATAAGGCCCCCAAATAGTAGTATTAGCATTATAATATATTAGTATTACATTAAAATAGTGTATTTATGGTTCCACAGTCCCCATTTTGATATAAGCTAAAACACTCTTGGGCATGGTGGCTTTGATCTATGTCCATGCAGCTTAGCAATTGGATACAGAGTTTTGACCAGTCAAAACACAACTGCCTTTATTTTAAGAGGAGAGAACAGACTGCAAGTGAGCTCCTTCCAGGGGCAGTTAATGCTAAAGTCATAAAACTGTGTGAGCTTTGCAGCAGAACACACATAAAGGTATGTCAGAGGGTGTTTTACACAAGAAACAAATCATATCACACACAATATATTTTTGAAAGTAGGTTAAATGCTTTATACATTCACAAAAAAAAAGGACTAAATGTCAAAATAGCATAACTGCAGTGTATGTGGTGATGATTTTTAACACATAAATGAGATCAGACAAGTAAGTATTTTGGCGAAAATCTGTGAAAGCTTCGAAGTTGAACCAGAAGGACGATTCTGTGCCAGTTTGAAATTGACATATATTTCTACACAGCTATTTCTTTGATGCATATAGAAAGCCATATTTGACACCTTATTTAAAAGATTCCACTCGGTATGAAACAATTCTGTACTAAGTGGAAAATGGCTTAAAGTGCACGCTTGACTTTTCTATTGGAACAACGATTTCAGCAGATGGTTGAAATTTTGTCACATGTTCCTGTGATTTCCATAACCCAAAGGCAGTTGAGGAACCATTCCACAGTTCAGCATTCTTTGAAGACAATGTGAGCCCTTCCCCAGATTTGGGATAACAATCAAAATTTCATTTAAATGTGAATTATATTCATATTGCGTTGATTTTAGATCCACCCCTGATTTTTTTTTCCAAGACCAATCATAGAACCCAAACTATAGAGCAAATTTCCTGTCTTATATCTCACTTGTCCCAGTCAGGTATTGCCATATATTTTTGCCTTGCTGTCAATAGTTTCTGAGATGCTTTCAGACACTGTTATAAAGTCCATTGACCTCCTCTGGAAAATGCTGAATTCAGGAGAGCTGTTGTACAAGCAATGCAAACAGAACAGTAACACTTAAATTTGGATGCACCCAGTCTTGGGGTAAATGCTGGGGCTTCTAAGGTCATTAATTTTCTATGTGGAAACCCATGGAATTGAAGACACCCTGTGAAATTTTTAACTGTAAAATACTGTTGTAGCAGAACAGCTCTAATAAATTGTGTCCTGTAAAACCTTGGGCCACAATTCTATTTACATAAATCCTGTGAGTTGCTGCAATGTTGATGACCAGTCTCTCTGGTGTGAGGGATCATAACGGAAATCCTCCTTTTCCCACCATGCAGATGAAGAAAAGTCTTTCTTTAAAGCTATTGTGCAGCAGGATATGGAATAGGCCAAGGCATCATATGCTCTTTCAACTTTTCTAGGAATTTTCTGCTGTAAGAATCTCCTCTATTTACAAGAACACAATTTAATTCTTTTTTTTTTCAAATTTGATATCAGTAAGGAGGCGTGAGTAAAAGAAATGTTTGAACCATCACTCTCCAGGAGGGAAAACATGAAAAGTACCAGGGGGAAAAAAAGTTTGAAAGAATTATAGAGGTTTTTTTTTACACATAATTATTTTTTTTTAAGTTTCTTCATTCTTATATTTGTACATGTTCCTTGATTTTGCTTTCTCTCAGCAAAAGAAAAACTATGAAAAATTTAAAGTATGATACAAACCCCATTCTTATTATTGGAAGGGTTTCCATTTTTATTTTAATGTTTTTGAAAGTAAGGAAAACAAATGAGCACAGTACCTGGTCATAAAATACTGGCATTACTAGGAATGATGTCCACTGATGGCAACACACTGCTCCAAAAAATCTCATATACTTTCATATTGTCCCCTGATTTCCAATGACAGTTGAACCTTGGCTGCTGCTGAGTTTTTCTGCCTTCTTCAGCCTTGGTCACAACTTGACTTCCATACAAAATCCTGTGAGGGTACTATGGAGAACTTTCTTTCTTATAGTTGAAGAAACATCAAAGGAATGACTGGATTTATTCTGCTGAAATGGTGAAACCTGCCTGAAAATGTCTTGGCACACACAGGAATAATTTATTTTGTTCCAGTTAACATGTGGAGCTATTTGCATTGTGCTGCATATTCATTTAGCTGTCATCACTGTGGGTGGGTTTCCATTTTCCACTCTATGTCTGAGCAGTGATTTGATAGAAAACTGTTCCTACAGGAACGTAGGAAAAACTGATCTATAGCAGCCATAAAAACAGGCAAGGTGGAAAACGGTTTTACCTACAGGTATTGATATTTCATTGCACACTTCAATCCCTGTTGAGCAATTGCTCGTAAAAAGAAAATGCTTTGGTTAAGCTGGCAAAGATTAGAAATGCCACATATTACATACCCTAGATAGCATTCCTGGCCTGGAATGTGGGTGCCCCATAAACGATAAATATGACACAGTAAATAGATGTCAGAAAAATCAGAGATGTGAAGATCCTACATCCTGAAATGGAAATAAAACTGGAATTTCATAGTAAGAGATGGCAATGTGACAACAGAAGCACTGAAATAATATTTTTTTTCTGAAGGTTCAGAGAGTTTATTACGTATTTTATTTTAGATCTTACATTTTAGAGGTCCAGAAAATTGCAGGAAAAAAGTTTCTAGTTTTCATGTGGGTTTTGTCTTTTGGAATAGGTGTTCCAAATAACATGGAGTATTATTTGCTAAAGATGTATGTGGCCAATAGAGCTCTTCAGGATATTTTCATTCATCCCACAATGACATCACTTCTCTGCAAGCCTTCTATATAAACACCTTGCTGTTTGGAAAAAAACATTTATTTTTGTATTCTGTATTCTTTGCTTTATGCTACTTGTGTGGCTGAAAATCCTCTCCGAACAAAGCAAATTACAAAGTGTCATTGGAATGGCCAAATTCCATGGAGAAGGGCCCCCAAATCACAGACTTAGAACAACCACAGAACGATGACTAAAAAATTGCAGAGAAGTACTCCCTTTTCTATTCTATTCTAGAACAAGCACTACTGTGCTAAGGAAAGGTGGGGAGCAGAGGAATGTGGAAGATTCATCCTGCCATCAAATAGTTCCAGCCTCAATATTAAACCCTGTTCCACAGACACATTGCTTTGTTAAAAAAAGATTTTTCTTCTCTGCTTGAGATTCAGAGTAGGATAAAGTTGAGAAGTTGTTTTGTTGGGGAAAACCAAGTAATTGGGAATAAACAGCTGGGGATGGGCAAGCTCAATTACCTGTGTTTGCTCACGTCCAGTCCTCATAAAGAAAGGCAAGAGGAGCATTTGCAAACACTGCCCTTTCTGCAGCCTAAAGACTTTCTCTCTGGGTGAGTCTGAGCTCTTAGAAAATCTTACCAGTCTAAAATTAGTGAGTACAGCGAGAGGTATACGAGAACAAAAATAGCTCCAAAAATTATCTTATAGAAAAAACATTAGGAAACCTAGAATGCATTACAGTCCATTTAAGAAATATGTTGGAACAGTAACCATGAAAGTCAATGCTATATTTGTTTTTTCAGGGAAATATAAGTTTCAAATTCAGCTGTGTAGGTGGTACTGGCCTCTCTTTAGCTCTGTAGGTTTGAAAAATGCAAGCTATGCACTGTGAAGATTTGCCATGTTGAACATTTATTTTGATATCTTTATTTTGATATGTCTGTACCCATTTCAGAAGAAACTGTGCACTCACTGTGATTTGCCATGTTGAACATTATTTTGATATCATTTTGTCTTGCAATCCTAAACCAGAATTGCTTCATGCTAGACACCTATGAGCAGTTTCCAGGCATATCATGATTACTTTCAGGTAATTTTGGGATTTTTTGTGCAAAACCAGCCCATTGACCCAAGGCAGGAGGCATTGAGAGCCTCTGGAAGCACTGGAAGGGGAGAGCCCAGCATCCTGCAGACATAGCAGCTCCACACATTCACCTCACCCAGCTAAAGGTGGGGAGCCAAAACCTCTGAGGGGGTCTCTGCTTCCCTTGGCAATGCTGAGACTAATTTAACTTACATGATGGATGTTTTTTTTATATGAGAGAAGAGAAAGAGATCCAAAGAGTAGTCTTGAGTTTGATTATGAGGGATCAAACAACTAATAAAAAATTTCTTTCTGTGCCTAATTGGAAAGACTATGCCATCAGATCTAGATTAGCCTGAAACAGTGAGGGAGCTTCAGGTGTGTACCCATTTCAGAAGAAACTGTGCACTCATGGACTCCTGAGGCATGGGAGCTCTGACAAGGTAAAACTGATTCATTCAAGAGCAGAGGGAAAGAGGAGAGTTAGAGAAAAGCTCTCTCTCCCTGAGAGCAGCATAAGCCCAAAGAAAATAATACATATCAAAAGCCAGGGGAAGATGGAGAATAACTTGGCAAGATCCAAGATAGACCCTGATTTATTATACAGATAATGTTCTTTGGCAGCTTACAGCACAATGATGAAGACATTTTCCAGGCTGGGACATAATTTTATATCAATTTTTCAATTTGTTTAATTTTGAGCTTGGCATAGGAATATCAGGAGGACACTACTTGAAGGAGCTCCATTTTGTGTATGCTTTGCACCTAAAAAAATGTATTATTTTTTATGAGTTGTTATATGATTGCATGTTTCCCCTATCAAACTTTATTTTAATTATTTGTCTGTATCAGTAAGCTTTTCTTAGGATATTTGCAAAAGATGTGAGCAATGCATTGTGCTGTGCCAATTTCTTCCAAAGCAGCTGATGAGAAAAACTAACTTAGCCTAGAAATAATGGGTGTTTCTTTTTACTGCTATTTCAATGGTCCAGTCTTCATTCCAGTCTTATGGTGAAATATATAATCAGGAAGGTGTATTTTGACAGCTCTTCTGAAGCTGAGTAGAGAATAATTAAAGCAAATAGCAATTAACCTGTGTCAGGGAAGGCATCATAATGTAAGTGCTGCTTCAGGGAAATTTCTGTTGTAAAATCAAAAGGATAGACAAGGAAAAAAATAGTATTTGAGGCAAACTGCCAGTCAAATTATGTTCAGTATGGTTGATTTAATGTTCCTTCATCTTCGTAGTCAGAGTTGTGATCCTGAGGAACATATTAGGAACTTGCAAGGAGCTATAAATAAAGAGGATATAAAATGAAATAAAGACAACATTGAAATTTAGGATTAGAAAAATGAAACATATATATGCTATATATACACACTTACTGAAAATGAAAACAAGACTTATGTAACTAGGCTTAGTTCTGTTATTTATAAAATATGGGTTTTATGCTTTTTAGTGACTAAATTGCTGAATACACTGAGGCATGTCAGTAAAAGCTTTCAAATAGCTATACAGGGTAAAACCAAAGTCCATAGTATGCTGTCTCAAGCAATGAGTAAAAGCAGATGTCTAAGACAGACCAAACATGAAATCAGAATCCACCTCATTCAGAGAAAGTTTTCTTTTATTTTTTCCCTGTTCTTAATAATTGCTAACATTTGTCTTTATTTTTCTATGCTTTGAGCTGATGTTCTCATGGACTGCATATTACTCTGCAAGATGCAGTCTGCTGTAATTTATAACACATCATGTTATATGTGAAATGATGATTTATCTTTTCCTCATCTATATCATTTCACATTTATTTTTGTTGAATTGTATCTGCCATTTAAATGACCAGCTGCCCATCTCAAATGGGTTTTTTCTTTCTTTAGTGAATCTTCTGCTCTACTCTCTGTTTTTAGCTCTTTTATCCTCCTCATTTGGCAAGGGAGATTTTGAGAGCCTTTTGGAAAGCCAGATATATTATATTAAGTGGATCTTCTTCATCACAGACTTTTTGTCTCCTTCAAAAAACAAAGAATAAAGATTCATTTATGTTTTAGTTTATCTGTTTCAATTTTTCTTGTACTTTCAAATGATTTTTAAAGTATCAATATCAAATTTACTGTCCCATAATTCTATGCCCTTCTCAGGACACACATTTATCATATTTTATGTTTCTCAGCCCTCAAGTATCAAGGTGCTTTTGATCTAGAGCTCATGAAACAGAGACAGGTCAATTATTGCATCACAGATAAACTTTAGAATGGCTGGAGATAGTCCTGGCAGATCTGCCTCTTGCCTAGATTTATTTTCCTGATGTTTATGTTGATATGGTCTCAACTATCTTTAGATATTCTTATCTACTCTATACTCCACAGAATGAAAACCAAACTGTGCTATGAAGTTAGATCCTCTTATGCTCTTCAGGGGCTCTCTACCCTCTGCTCATTTGACTGTACATTTTGCTGTTAATGTAAATGGATTTAAGTTGCAAAATTCCAGAATTTAGTTTTCCAACTCAATAGCTAAAGAATAGAAGCAACAGGAAAATCACTTTTACAGAGAGAGGAACAGCAATGTCCTGTTTCCATCTGTCTTTCTGCTTGGTATGAAAAAAAATTGTCTGCACCCACAAGCACAATATTGCAGAAAGTCTAGTATTGAAAAACCATACAACTTCTCCATATAAGAACATGGACTCTAAAGAAATTCTGGAATAGCTGGCAGGAAGAGTCTCCCTCTATCATTCATCTGCCTTACTTGAGCAGTAACAGAAGGTGCATAAGAGAGATCTGATCCAGCAGAATCTGTCACTGTACTTCCTTTAATCAAGAAAATCCTGCTGTACATCTTAAACACAAAAGTTTTCCAAGAACTCAGAAAATATTCAGAATGCTGCACTGACTGCATGAAGTATTACAAAGGGCTCTAGTTGACATAAAAAAAAAATTATTGTTTAGCAGCAGGGACCATGAGCTACTTAGCTGTAATGTCACACTATTAGGTTTAAGGCAAAAGGAACAACTACAATGTTTGTTTAGTATAAAAAGACAAAAAATCCCTCAGGAGAATAAAACAGTAATTTGAGTTTTTGCTGCAGGATGTCATCAGACGTAGCAGCAGCCAAGCCCCTGCCACGACTGAGCCATGGGCTGGTGGCAGGCACTGCTTGGGAAGCTGGTGGAAGCTGGAGGCTGGAGCCAAAGCATGCTGGAAAATTACTGTAGATTAATTTCTGTTGGTGTTGAAGGGTGCATCTGTCCTGAATCCTTTGCTTGTCATGGCTCTCCTCTGCTCAAGTGGACTGGAAAGAGATAAAGCTGAAAAGACATTTTACTAGGGAGATAAATACTGCTGGGATCTCTAACACTACAAAATAATATACTTTTCCAAATGCAGACTAGAGAGCAGGAATTGTCAAAACGGTCCAGTTAATACAGCTTGTTACAGGTGAAAGACTTCAGCATTTCCAAAGCAAAATGTATTTTCATTCTGCCATGAATTTTGGTGGAGGGATTAATTTGAAACTGATAGGAGCTTACACATTAATTTTGCTTAAATACTAACAAATAGTTGTTGTTTCATTTTCAAAAGGCCAAGCTTTTAGATAGCAACAGTCAATAAAAGAAAGTGGGATGGAGAGGTTAAGTTATTTTTAAAACAAAGGCAAAAATTGTCTGAAAACTGTATCCCAGTGATATGTGAAAATTAGTAATTGAGAGATTGTTGGACAAATAACCCTCCCTTGTAGAGCTGAAAAGAGCAAGCAGGAAAAACAAGCTGAATCTTGAAGATTCAGGCAAAGCAACAGATGAGGGAGAAGATGTGAGGAAGTGAGTGTTGCCAGACTTTGCAGAGGAAATGAAGAACACACTGCAAACCCTGGATAGCAAAATGAAAGAGCAACAGAAGATGAGAGATTTAAGGCATGCAGGATATCCTACAGGATATGGGCACATTGTGCTCCCAGGAGGAACATGAATGTACTTTATGGGTGTGAAGATAGGCCAGCTAATGCAAGAGGGTGACAGGAGAGCTGGCAGGCAGACACAGGGACCTCCAGACACTCCCACTGAGGGATTTTCATCACTGTTCCACCCCACAGGGATGAACAACCTGGCATGGAATGCTGCAAGGATTTTAACCATTCCTTCAGGTGTGGGTGTAAGGGGCAGAGAACACCTTTCAGCTGTATAACATGATAGTGACTGAAGCATGGCAGGAGATGGGGAAATGAGGGCAAGACAAAATTCAGTGATGGCTGTGCCAGGCAGGGGCAGGGAAACAAAGGGGGGCAGAGACAGAAATGAAGATCCAGAAGGGAGAGCCTTGAAAAGCAGCACTGAGAATGTGAGAGCAATCCAACAATCTGCTCAGTGTGGTAAGGTAGCTGGGTTTTAGGTAAGGCTGAGAAATGAGGTTGTGCTGGTGCTGGGAGCTCAGCAGGGAGGGAGCTGAGATCTCAGTGAGGCCAGGCAGTGACCCTGGAGCTGCTTTGGGACAGCTGTGCTGACACAATTCCTGCACAAGGAGCTGCACACAGCGACCACTCAGGGCAGGAAATTATTCTAGGATGGAGTGTGAGCTCTCCTTTTCCACATGTTAAAGAACTGCACCCATCCTCCCACCACACACCACCTTTAAATGTGTATTCCTATGGACGAGATGGTCACAGGCACTCATGTGGTGACAGGCAGCAGTCAACATGAGATCTAAAAGGTAATGTATAAATTATACATTAAATATTTATATGCATTATATATAAATGTAAATATGTGTAAAGTATTATCTAAAAGGTAATGAGGAAAGTCCAGTGCTGAATCTCATACAAACATTCACCCACTAAGATGGAGAGCTAATGTTTATAGTCACTAATGGTGAAAGTAGGTTTTTTGGTCTAGAGAGACACTCATCTATTACATTTGTTTATTTAATATGGATGTTGTGAGGCAAGAAAATATGTAAGAGTTACAGCAGCAAGTTTAGCAATTATTTTTACAATGATCGGTGGATTTCAATCTATTTCCCATTCTGTAGTCAGCAGAACCCAATCATTTTTATCAGCACTTTAAGTGCTACAATACACCATCAAGACTGGAGAAAAATGGGGATATAAAAGTAATCTCTGCAACAGGTAGGGGTGTTTACATATAGATAGCATGTTTAGGTTGATGAATGCTTCTTCATGTAGTCAGATAGTTTTCTAAATACCTGATATCAAGAAAACACACAGAAGGTGCCAAGTTCCATTTCTGTTTCCTAGATAGAGCAAAATGAAGTGAATTTATAAATGCCACTGGTGTGCCACTCATTTGCTGACATTAAATTCTGAAAATTGTGAAGAAGGACAGCAAAAGAGAGGCTATTTCATTTTAATAGAGAAGTGACAGTTCTGTGAACTTTCTTTGTCATTTCTCATATGAGCTTGCGAAGCAGCATGAGTGAAAAGGACACTTGGGAAAAGAGGCCAACATGATGAATTTAGTGACAATTTGTTGTGTTCTGTTTTTCCCAGACACCTTTCTTGGAAAAAAGGAAACTCTGAAAGTCAAAAAAATTTTGAATGCAAAATAGAATTAAGAAAAACCTTATTACAAATTAACTGTATTGGTTCACCCTGCCAAAAACCACAACAAAATGGTGGTGGGGAGGGGGGGTTAGATTTCTTTGTTCTTTGCTTTCTTTGCATTTTTGCAATAACCTCAATTAAATAGGAAAATATATAGGCTATTCTTCTAAAAGAAAACCTATAAATATGCAGATATACATTAGCATGATACCAAACCCCAGACACCTGAATTTACCATTGCATTTTTGTATTTTTTTCTGATATAGTTTAATACTGTTCCAGGTAAGGGGGAAAAAAAAAAGACAACACCAAATATAATGTAGAACATATAAAAGAGTATTTCAAGATTGTTTTCAAAGCATAGTGTTGAGAATTGGTGGTCAGATACCCCACTGTGTTTGATTCCCTGTAAATGCCAGCCTGACGCCTCTCACCTGGCAGGGATGGGGCAGCAGGAGCACAGGAGGGAGCTCCCCCTTGGCCAGCACAGCACAGGGGAGGGTTCACAGCTCCATCCCTGCATGCCCAGGGACCAGCCCGAGGGGCACAGGGGACATAGAGTGAGTGCAGCAGCAGCTCTGCTCTGCTGGGCACCACAGAGCCCAGTGCTGACCCTCACACTGCCCTGGAATGAGGGCTCTCCCTCCAGCTGGGACTGTTCTCCTCATCCTGCTGCCACAAAGGTACTAAAACCCAGGAGAAAAACTGGCACTTAAAAAAAATATTTATTCATTTATTTTTTATTTAATGAATCCCTATAGGTTATTTTCTCAATTTCCAATAATGGATTAATAGAAGTATCCCTTTTAACTGATCATGGCCTGCCAGTACAGACTACAGCTGAAAAATTTTATTAACAGCCTTCTCAAGCTAAGTCTTATTTTTCACAGCTCATTAACTTAGGTGTAGTCTGCTCCAGGCTGAAATTTTACAAGATTCCAGTTCTAAAGTGTTTTCTTTAAGAACTGATAACTAAAAATATCTGGCAAGTTCAATGGTATATAAAAATAAATAAGTTGTTAGTGTTAGACACTTCTAATTTACAGGACTTGAAAATGTCAGATAAGGAAAAGGTGGCAGACAGTTATCACTGCTAATTACCTTCCAGCTCTGTTCTGGATACATTTAATTGCAGTAGCTGGGAATGAAGTGCTGCTCTTCAATGGGCAAGAAATAGACTAGAATTAGTTTGTACACACTTCAATAAGAATGTCTGTCAAAGGTAAAGGGTACTCAGGGAATTCTCTTAGCAGCCTGGAAAATGTCTTTTCCCTGTGCTGTGTGAGGAAAGAAGGGAGAGGGATCTCTGGCAAGGTGGGTCATTCCTTTGCCAGCTCTTTGGAGGCAGCAGGGTGCCCACAGCTCCCCTCCCTGCCCCAAGGAGTGCCAGAGCCCTGCCCTGTCCTTCTCCTCCCTGGGCAGCGTGGCCAGGAAAAGTGTTTGACACCACTTTAATTATTGCCACATACTAAGTGTGACAATCTGCAGAGCTGGGAGGGGCATAGGTATGAAACAAAAGTATGCAAAATTCAACAGGTTTGTTTCTGACACCTCACTTTGTTTTCTGTTTCTCAGGTACTGAAGGAGCTTGGCCTTATATTTACAGCCAAACATACTAATAGTTAATTTTTTTTTTTACTCCCTTAAAAAAAGAAAAAATTGGAATTTGTCTTCTTGGAGGGGCTGGGGAACTAACTGCCTCACTTAAAGAAAAAAGGACCTTTATTATTACCCAATATGGGTCATGTTTCCATTACCAGGTGCTTTGAAAAAAAGCTTTGAAAAAAATGTTGCCACAGAATCCAAATCCAAGTCAATGCATTGTTTTATCAACATCAACTCTGCTTTGTAAAGGAAGTATCCATTTCACAGGAATTTAATTTATTGATTAAATAATGGGAGAAAGGATGTTCCAAAAAAATTGACATATTTCAACTGTTTTAGATTTTTTTGTTCTAGGTTTGTATTTTGGAACTTGGCTTTACGTTATACCATATATCATAAGACTGAAACTGCTTCAAAGAAAGAAAAATGGTTTCAATATGTATGAAGAATTTCTTTCCATATGTCATGAAGGAAAAAAAAAATGTTTTGACAACTGTTTTCTCAGGAGACAAGATTTGTATGTTCTGAGGAGCAGTAACATGTCACCAGCTAAGCTGGTGAACAGCAGCAGTTTGAAATAGCCAGTGAGGATGGCTGGTCCAAAAGACATTTTTCTAAAAAAACCAAGCTGCAATGCCATTTTTCATTTAGCTGGTGACTGGCAGACAACATTTCTTTTGGATTTGAATAAACACTGTCTATATAATGATTTCTTAGCATTTTAGTGTCCATTCCTCCTCTTTCTCGAGTCCTTCTGGGCTTTGTTATGTCCCTGCCTGTGATGGTTGGGAGGTGGTTTTCTTCCTTTCCATTTTTAAAGATGACCTTGCAGGTAAATCTGCTTTCAAAGGTCCCTTGGCTCCATTTAAAATCCAGACCTTTAAACATGGTCTTTAATAGTTGTAAAATGTTCTCATAAATTCCAAGCTATGTATTTTCTATATTGTTTCTTTATGGTTCATTTAGTGTGACATTATATAAAAATTTTAAAGAGGCATTTCCTTCTCAATCACTTTTGAGGGAAGTGTCTGGAAAAATCACTCTTAAAACTTTCTGTTTGAGCCATTAATTAGCACACTTCTTGTTAACTGCTGCTGTAGCTTTTGATTCACTGGCACCAGCACACTCCTGGTGTGATGGATGAGCTGTAAAGGCTTAGATAGATAGGCTGTTTGCATGTCATAGTAAAATGAGATATGGCATTCACTTTCAAAATGAACGTTATGGGATAATACTTTATAGAAGTGATGATGTCCTGGATGCTGCAGCTTTGTAAGTAAATACAAATAATGCTCCATGTGTTTTATTGGCCTTTGTCAGTGTAACCTTTAACAGAAAATTAAGACAAATTCAGAGCAGTATTTTAAGTTGAAAGGGGTATTAACATAATGGCATAAATAACAACTCAGGAATTTATGTAGGCAGCTATGAATAAAGAAACAAAGGTTTCTTGAACATAAGAAAGAGTCTGCTGTGAGGAAAAATCAAAAAAGTCTTATGGAAATAGAAAGAGCTACTGGAAAACAGAACCCCTTGAGATGGAGATAAATTTAGTGGCTCTGGTTTTATTTTGACTCTTCCTCTATAAAATAAAGTTTTAATGTTGCCTATCAGTTGTCTATTTTGTATAACAAACTGCAGTGTTTTCACCTAAGGGGAATTAATGACCAAGGAAAAAACCAAACAGAAAAATAAGAGGGGCATATGTGGAGTTAGCACAGCACTTGTCCCCATCCTCTTTCTTGCCCTTGAAACTGCTGAGGGATTGAAGGCAGTGAGGCGCTCAGGTGTCACTGTAGTTAAAGGGGCAGAACAATTCTTCCTCTGCAGAGAGGAAAAGCACCCAAGAACAGCAGAGGAACCACAGCTGGGTACTGCCCTTGGTTCTGCTGCCACCAGGAGCTCTCACACAATAGGGAAGGCTTGGGCAGCATCTGCTGTTTGTGCAGCATGGACGGAGCTGGGAAGCAGTGCTGGAATGAAATCCATCCTGGGGGTTCCGCAGCAGGGCAGGAGGCTGAGTGAGAGCCTGGCTCCCCTGTCCCTGCCAGCAGGGACCCCACCCCTGGCTGCACCCCTGGCTCCTGCACTGCCTGCTCAGACAGCAGCAGGGAGCACAAACTGCACTGCAGGCCTGGAGTGGATGTGTCAGGGAATTATCAGGGACATTGATGAATCACACTGACATTTAGACTGTGCTCAATGGGAGCTAAAAAGTGAAAAAGTAATTTCATTCTGTAGTAGATTTTGAAAATACCTGAAGGCAGATATTTCCCTGGGTCATGGCCCAGTCTTGTAACTTTCCTTCTGCAAACTCCTTCCCTTTTTGTTTCTTATATCTGGTGCTATTGTATGTGGCATAATAATAATAATGACATATTTAGGGTAAAGACAGCTGCCAATGACACTCCTTATATCTGGTGCTACTGTATGTGGCATAATAATAATGACATATTTAGGGTAAAGACAGCTGCCAATGACACTAATAGCACCAAGTCTCAGTTATGTACAAATTGAGCAGTATTTTCTTTTGGTCATTACAATAGAATTAATGAAAGGCAAAAATGAAAAATGCTTTTTAAAGGTGGATGAATCAAATAATAGCCAGGAAAAAAAAAATCCAAACAGAAAATGTTGTCAATTTACCTTCTACAAAACTTGTCTGGGCTTTGGCAGTAAGCATTAAATGCAACTTTATTCTACCGCTGTGCATCATCTCAGGACAAAAATATTACACAATGCTTGTATTTAATGTATTCTACTTATGTCAGTCAGTAAGTGATAGTATGTCCTATCTAATTAAATCCAGATTTCTGTGCATCTCTTCATTTACTTACTGTGCAAATAATGGAATCTAGCATTAAAGTATTAGAATCAGATAAAATTGCATTTCATATTAATGCAGTGTGTGGAAATGTATAATTTAAAATGTATCTTATGAAATGTAATCTCCTTTACATATTGCATAGAGCTCTGATATTGATCAAGCTATTTCTGGGAGTGTATGATGAGAGGAGAAAATGAGTGTGTTATCCTCCCTCTAGGGATAAGCTTGCTTCTTGCTGATCTCTCACACTGCTTCTTTGAATAAAACTAGGTTCTGGTTGGATGGTTTCTTTTTTTTCTTGTTTAAGCAAGGTTAGTTTCAAAAAGGAAGGTTGGAATGTAGCTGGTCTCTCTCCTGTAGATACTTTGCAGAGCAGTGGGTGAGCAGTCCAGGGCCTCTTCAGCTCTGTCCCTGCTCTGGTCACACTGGGACAATGCCTAAGACAAACTTGGCTCTGTTTTCCCAGTTTCAGGGCAGCTCAGGCCGAGGGGAGCCAGCAGGGTGTGGCTGACAGAGGCACTGGCACCCAGAGCTGCCCTTGGCAGGGGCAGGGGCAGGCTCTGAAGGGCTGCAGACACAGCAGTGACTGCAAGGAGTGCCAGCACACCTGGATCCACAGGTCAGCGTGCCCTGACTTGGCTGCCAGCTGGAAAATCAGCCTGTTTAGAGACAGAACAGGCTCTCAGTTACCCTTCTGAACACTGCATCCTCCAGGCTGCACCGTGTGTCATTCACACCAACTGGGCACAATTCCAGTGAGAATGAGGTCCTCAAATAATGTGCAGGATCTTCTCTTTTCCACACCAATGTCACCTATTTGTGACCAAGGATTTGCTTTTGAAATCATAGTTTTGGCTTCTATCAGAAACATTCAAATATTGTCATCCTGCACTACACACACATTTGTAACTGAAAATCTTTAAAATCATCCTCTCTCGTGCCTTATGAAAATATGTTTAATAAATCCTGTAAAAATCTATCTATGCACTCTTGAGACAGGTGCTATTAAAATTAAGGACTTTCAAATTTAGGAGACACTTTAGGATTAGAGCCTTATATTTTAATATCCAACATCAATGCTTCAAAGAAATTTATTCAAACTTGTACACCAGCAATATGGAAGGTGGCAGGTGTCTTCCTGCATTGTTATCTGCTGGCTGGGGACCAAAAAGCAAAAATTAGTGATGCAGAAATCTGAAATTAAAAATGAACTCATAAAACCAGGACATTAATATTTCCTATATCTCTGGAACACTAACTGTTACAGCTAATTTTTTTAGCTTTTTTATTAACCAGGCACTTAAAATTTTCAAACTAATAAAATTATCTAAGAAAAAACAAAATTGCAACTATATTTACTCAGTGTTGTTTACCCTTGGAGAAACAAAATTGTCTGTCAAATGTGGAATGATTCCTTTCTTTAAATTCTGACTGGCAGGAAAAAAAATCTGGTCTCTGCAAAAATTACCTAATTTTGTAGCTGTCTCAAGGATATGTCTCCTTTTATCAGATGATGCCCTTTCTTCCTTGAGTGGAAAACTCACTGTGCTCCATAAACAGTCACTTTGTATTACATAGATTATTTCCCAAGAAAAGTAAAGGAGTGGGCTTTTTGACAATGATGGAAACAATGAGGCATGAAGAATTCAGAGAAGATCAAAGGTGCTCATTAGTTTAGATGGTAGGAAATAGAGCCATTAACAATAACACAGTATCTTTCTTGTTACTCTTTCATACAGTATGAAATCCCATAATTGTTGCATCAGAAAATGCCTCATTTACTTTTCATGAATCAAATATTTAAAAGAAATTCTTATGCTTCATATCACATGTAGTAGACAGACCCCCTCATTCATTGTGCTACTTTGATGTATTTTTTTATTACTTGAAAGGCTAATTCAGATTGCAGAGGTTTTATGAATATTTTATAGACTCGGTGTTGTGAATGATCAGAAATATCTCTCTCTGATATGCTCTGGGCTTGCAATTCACCAGTGCTCAAATTAAACCCAGCAGAGGAATAGATTGTGGAAGCAAAAACCCACTTGAATCATCTTCCGTATTCCTGCATTTCTGCTCAGAGCATTCTTATGACAGCTACAGGTGCCTCCCATATGTATAGGGCTGAGCACATCAGTGGTGCAAAGTAATTTCTTATTCATGTCTTTTTGCTGAGACACAACTAAGAGAATCTAATTTAGGCAATTTCATATTTTAACCACTGACTTAGTTCAACCTAAAACTATTTTTGATCTTATTTATTTTCTTGCTTTAAATTATAAAGGTAGCAAATCTCCTAGAGCATGGTTTAGCAGTTCTAATATTACTCTTTCCCTGCTCCATTTGAGGTTGAAGTATAACAATAATACAACCGGTTTAATTAAATTTTTACTGCTTCTTTATGTCTTCTATGATTACCAGATTGGTGCTGTATTTAGATACTGAATTATTTTTATTTAGTAGCTCATAAATAGTTTTTAAATTCTCCCCACTATGAGCTTTCTGTCTGTATCCTGCAAAAGAAAAAGGGATCTGTGTATTTAAATTTTTGTGATGGAATATTCTGGGCAAAGCAGTGGATACATTAGCAAAGGTCAGATAAAAAACACCATAAACATATATCTTCAGCATCCACAGAAAGCAAGAAATCCTACTGAAAAAACCTGCCAGAACACCTATAATGGATACAGTCACTTTCTTTAATAGTGATAAAAACCTCATCAACCACTTCTGCTTGATACAAGGTCTGTGTCCCCTGCATTGCTAAGGTTTGCTGTGAACCCCTTCAGGTGGGAAGTCTCAGCTTTCCCGTAAGAGGCTTGAAAAACCAGCCATTCATCCTGTGCCTCAGCCAGCTGTTCCCCTGCTCACAGCAATTTTGTGTGTGACATCCAACCACTGTGTCAGGATAAATGCTTTTCATCTCTTTTTGTGCTGATTTGAACTACAAACTCACCAATGTTGCTTTTTTTCCCACAGCAGTGAATTCCCACAATTGATCATAAGCAGAGAAGTTGGTGTCCCTGTTTTCAGAAGTCATTGGGTTTTCTCCATGATGGGCAGACTGGAGGTTAGCACTACTCTGAATTAATGGGGAACATCCACAATGAAGGGGTGTGGGAGGGCTTGTGCAGCTCCTCTCCCTCCTGTTCTGCTGTTCCAGAGCCTGCAAACAGCTGCCAATGTGGTTAATGATTAAAAGCAGTGAAATAACACTGGTGAGTGTATGCAAAATATGGATGCACTGGGAGAGGGTGGGAGAGAAAAAAAGAGATTTTAATGACCTCTGTCTACTCCCAAAGTAAAGTCGTACTCAGTGTTATTCAGCAGCATGAAGATATGTTTTAACAATAACCTTTAAAATAATGGTAAGAAGTATAAATTAAATATACTTGCCTGTACTCCAGAGTTTGAAAAGAAAATCAGCTTCTGCTTCATTTGGTAGGAAGCCTTCACTTGCTCCAGAGAACAGGGTGCAAAGCCACAGTTTTGCATTGTTAAACAGATTTGGTATTCCAGCTAGGTACTGAATTTCCTTTAAATAAATATTAATACTTGGAAAAACTCTGAACCATGTAAAACCCACCGTTTCAAATTCCTTTCCAGCACTTTAGCTTATGCAAGAGTGACATAAAAAGTAACTTCTGAAGCCCATAGAGGCAAGAAGGTTTAACTTCTGTTTTCATTTTTCCTAAAAATATATTAAAGCCATGCTCAAGTAATAATTTTTAATGAAAAAATGTGGCTCTGTGAGGTAAACTCTGATCATAAGCCTGATCTTTTGAAAGAAGTGCATCTCAAGACTATCCTGAGTAATTGCTGCATGTTTTCAAGACATCATTAAGATGATCATTATTAAGATGAGCAGCTTTTACTGCTGTGACACTGCTGATTTGTAAATGTATGCAACTGTTACATTTTTGTCATGCTATTTTTCAATAGCTTCTTCTCATTTTGCCTCAGAATGTGGGGCAAGTTTCTACTTTCAATGGGGTTTATTGTCTCCCTTCCTTACAATTCCATTAGCTAATGGAAAGAAATGGTGATGGGCTTGTGTGTCATGACTGAGATATGCATACCACAGGCTTTTCTGTGAAGCATTTTCAATCATTTAACACATATAAAGATCATGCTGAAAGGTGAGATTCCAATACACAAGCCAGCTATGAAACAGCAGACATTGTGGTAGATTTTATTCTCAAACTATTGGCTCAGATACTGAGGGGACAGGGAGGGAAGGGACATTTGCTGCACAATAAAGAATCTCCTGACAGCCTAAGGGAAGAGATATTTTTCTGGTTCTGTGATCCAGACCACTCAAGGGCGAGACCAGACCAAGGCAGATGGATCAGGCAGATGCAAAGCAAGCCCAGACACAAAAAGCTCAAATAAATCTTGCAGTCTATGTCCCAAGCTCTTTAGTATGATGCTTACGGCATCATTACCATGTAAGTTTTATAAAGGAAAGCACAAGAAGCAAAGCAATTTTCCTATCTTTTTACTGAATTCTGCATTATATTTTCTCTCATAAAAAGCAGGCTAAATCTATTAACTGCAGCCTTACAATCTGCAGGCCATTTTCTGCCTGCAAGCTGTGGTCAATTTATAAAGTACAAAGGGAAAAAGTCAGCCAGAGCAGGATATAAAATCTCCTGTAAGATGCCAACCTCAGGCTGGCACCTCACGTGCTCTCTGTGGGCAGCAGCAGCTCCACACTCATGGCATGGCTGAGAAAGTAGTTGAAATG
This sequence comes from Passer montanus, assembly GCF_014805655.1. Lineage (NCBI taxonomy): Eukaryota > Metazoa > Chordata > Aves > Passeriformes > Passeridae > Passer > Passer montanus. The sequence continues at coordinate 1,859,602 of NW_024369707.1, forward strand.
AAGTCATCTCTTTAGAGAACAGTAATGTAATCCCTAAAACTTTTCTTCAGTCACTTTTCTCAAGTTCCACTTCACTGATTTCAGGCCACTCAAAATTTACTTACAGAACATCAGAATTTAAATAAGAGACTCAAACTGTGTCACATTTTAAATGATTTCTTGTTCTTCAAGATACTGGCAACTGGATATTCCACATCCCTTTATCTGTCTTAAGAAGAGCTGAGAGACTTAGAAGCAATTTTCCCACTCTATCAAAATTCTACAGGGGACATGAGAAAAGTCAGAAGGAAAGCTCTGGTTTCCCTGATTTTAACCAGAGAGCTCTCCAAAAAGCATATTGAATATCATTACACCCAAACAGAGAAACATCATACCATCACCTTTTAAATCTGTGATGGATGGCATTATATGGCAATAACAGAGCAATACAATGGCAGCCTTGTCTTTTTTCTGGGTTTCGTGTAAAACAAATCCCCCAAAGGAAGGCAAATTTAAAAATAAAAACAAAGAAAGCTGAACTTAAAATGCTACTACAATGTAAGTGTGCCAGTTAGAGTCCTCCCAAGGAGTTCCTTTTTATTTGATAGCACATGCAAGCTCAAAATACAAATTGAGATAACCATATAATTTTCCCAGGGTAGTCTCTTTGCTTTGGTGAGTCTCAGGCTTCTAATTATCCAGATCAGGTGTCAGACCAGAGAGATAATGTTGGAGCCCACATGGTGCTGGCTTCATTTCCCCTGGAACCAATGTGCAGGGATCGGAAGGAAAGATCTTAATAGTTTGCACCAGATTTTCATTAAGGGGAGGTATTAGAACTGAGCCATGGATATTTTATAACTATGCTGGGAAGGCCTTGATGTCTCTACATGGAAAGCACAACGTGGAGGCATCATGAGCTTTAGGAGTGCCATGGAGATGTTTCCGTCCTAAACAATGACAATTCTTTTCAGAAGAAATTATAAATTAAATCAGTTGTTATGTTCTAGGTGTCTTTGTTGTTTTGTGATCTTCAAACAGGTGGAAGCACAACTACATGATGTTTATTAATGGCTTAGCAGGAAGGTGTTACCTGTATGCAAGATGAAGTGTGACTGGGAGAGGAGGAACTTTCCTGTGAGTCTGCAAGAAAAGATGTGGATGAGCTGTGGGTTAGAGAAAGTCTAGAGTAAGTGATGGTATTAAAAACAAATACATGTTGAACTCATAAACCATGAGAAAAAGAATGAACAGCATTACTGAGCAGTTTAGAAGGGAAAGAAAAATGAATCCAACTCCTTGGATCAGGGCAGTTAGAAATGGTTTACAGTTTTAATAATCAAGACTGGAAATCACAATAAAATTTTTAAAAAACCCTGGGCACCGTGACCTTTATCATTCTCCCTACTTACAGTCATGGAAGATATTTGTGCCTATTGTGCATTTATCAACACTCAATTTTCTGTAAGATGTAAATATTGATAACTAAAATGCTGATGTTAAACCATAAAAAAAACACAGTTAAGTGAAAAATATTCCTCAAGTTCTCACCTCAGAAAACAAGCATTCCATAGAGATGGCTGCAGCCCTGTCATGGTACTACTGGTGTGGAATTTCTCAGTGTGGTGAGAAGGGACATGTGGATTTTGCAGTTTCCCTGAGGGCGTGTTAAACTTCACAGACACCTCTCCAAAGAATCCAGTGACTCAGATCTTTGTTCCCTGTACCAAGGAAATCGAATGCAGTACATTTAGAAATTGAACTCTTCACATGGCAGGTTTGGTACTGAACAGAAAAACAACTGTGTGCTTGTCTGAAAGTAATCAAAGTAACCAAAACCTCACAAATCTCTGTGTTAGTACTCAAAGCTTGAAATGCTTGTGTCTAGGTGTAAAACACCCAAAGCCTTGGACTCGTGCAGAGTAATCGCTGAGTCCCACGTAGTACTCATTAATTTCTTGGCCATGAACAGTAACACCTGTCAGTTGTGCATTATCACAGTGCTGGAGGCCAAAAGCTCTGTTGTTGCTTTCTTTTGAGGCAATAAATGAAGTGATGCCATTCACATTTTATAGATAAGGATGTTAGCTACAGAGAGCTGAAGTGTCTTGCCTTAGGTCACAGAGGAATTACTTAGTCTGAGTTGGTTATCACTTATTTTAGTCACATAAAAGAATTTAGATCTCAGTTAATATTTATCATTAAATATGTCATTGAGTAAAGAATAAAGAATCAGCATCACTGTCATCATTCAACAGAAAATCATCTTGTGGGGGTGAGTCATGACAAAGTGGAATTCTGCAACAACACAATGTTTTAACAAGAGCAAGGCTAGAGGCTAAATATTAGAGTTACTGAAAGCATATAATAAATACAAGATTACTGAAAACTCATCTAGTTTGAAAAGAAGTGGATATGGTGTGAATCACATAACAGGTTTCAGATTCTCACAGCTTAGGAAAACAGTTCTGATTTTGGCTTCATGTTTTAACCTTGTGAAACTCCCACTTGCATTTTGAATGGAAAACCAGCCTTACTTTAAATTTTTTGAGGCTTTTAAATTCCCAGACTCAAATAAAATCACAGGACAGCTAAAGCAACAACACCAAAGACCACAGAAAAAATTTACAGGAGACTCCATGTGCCCAAAGACAGTTGAATTTAGCAAATTGCTATGGAATATACAAACTTGAGTTTTTAGTCATAATTTGTTCTATTACATCAAGCAGGCTTGCTCACCCAAGCTGGGCTGCAAATTGACCCAGCACAATTACTTATTGCTTTATTCAGGATTTTTTTGTCATTTGCAAATTTTACTAACAATGATTTTATATCACTTTTCAGATACTTGCTACTTATGTCTCAAAAAGATTAATTACTCTGAATCAAGAATATTTCTGTGAAAGACTTGTTATAAAATCTGCTAGTGGAGATCTCTAATTGAAGATAATTTTTAATCTAATAGTAGATCATAACCCACGTATATTGAGATTATATTAAGTTTTATAGACTTGTTTGAAAAACATTGTTTTCTGTGTCATTAATTTCAAATATTTTTAAATTTTAGATGGTTTGGTCACGCAAAATGGGTGTTTGCTTTGAACTTTATTCTTCTAACTAATGGGTAAGTTTGCAACTTGATGATCAGATGTGCAGAAATAACTCACATTTTTATTATCCCATAAAATTGTAATATGAATGGCAATAAACAACCTAACTAGAAAGACTATTGTTAATTTTAAATTGATTTGTGTCCTTTTAAGGAGTATGGTTTTAGTGTCCTCTTTAATTTTTACAGTTTATGGTGGATTTTGGTAGTAGAGGTTAATTCCTCTGATAAATAAAAAATAGTATGTGCAGTAGAATGTATTTACAAAGATAAATTTTATTGCACAAATGATTAATCTCCTAAGCTTTAAGATTATAAATATCCAAATAAACTGCAATGAGATACAGACTTTCAGAAACTCCATCAACCATTTAACTATTCATTTTGATTCAGTGCAAGAATTCTGATTTGAGTCAAGAAGTTCTGGTGTGACACCCTGAGTTTTTATCTTCCATCCCTTTCAGTGTGCAGATGCATTCAATGCTTCTGAAAATCAGCCTCATAACTCTAAAGAGCACTGAGGGATTCTTGTGGCTTTCATTTGTTTACTTGGTTTTGGTTTTGTTTTGTTTTCCTGTCCATTCTCTCCAGGAAGAAAATTAATTTTGTTAAACCAGTTAATTTAGAAATGGGCTGGGAAGCTACTGAACTGACAGTTATAGTGTATTGTTACATTTTTTTTATTTGAATAACAAACCATTTTTAATTCTTGGTGATGAATAAATGGTCATAGAATATTATTCTAAGCCAATGTCACAACTCAGAGAAAACTACAGAGCTTGCTGAGTACTGACTGACTGAAAATCCCAGTCTATTATCTTCGTGAATTCAGGCTAGCAGTGATTTTTCACTGAATTTTTGATAGGTCAAGCACAGTTCAGGTGTGGAATGGTTTTTATTCACCACTTTATCCCACAGTGTGACATTGTTCAGCTGGTTTTAAGCTAAAAAAAAATAAAATTCTCAATATACCAGAAAAAAAATATCTTAAAGTATTCAGAAAATACTTCAGATTATTAATTGTAGCATTTTTTAGATACAGTGAGAGAGCTTGGCCACGGTGAGATGTATTTAGCCTAAGGCTGAACAAGTATTAAGAAGACATGGTGGCTTTATACCAATTGTGTCTTTTATGAGTTCAGGGCTTTAGAAAAGGACAATTTGGCTTCCTCACAACAGGTGTTGTGTAAAACCAGGTTCAGAGCTGCTCAAATCACATCTGTGGCATTTGAGAAGCTGCACAACTCAGAGACCAGTAGTGGCACTTGGCTGCTTCCTACATACCACAGGGTGATTTCTAAAGGAATCTTAGAGGTCATTGGTTTCCAAAAGCTGAACAAAGATGGTGGCAAACAGGGGCAGGTGAAGGCAGGTTTTCAACCCATCAGTTTCAACAAAGTCTAATTTTATTACATAAATATATATCTGCTTTAACTAATGACTTGATATAGCACTATTTATTACCCAGACAAATACAAATTGGAAAGTACCACATTCATGATTTCTCTCTGCTGCTTATTAGTAAAAAAGTAAATAAATGAACCCCAAAGAGTCATAGAAGGAAACTTCTGTGCAAGTGACTTGCATTGGTTCATAAGAAAAATCTCAATGATAATAAAAGCAAGGTACTGTCAAAAATGTCTACCAGCTTTTTGTTTCATTGCCATCTCACTTTTCCAAGAGAACATCCCCAAAAAATTCATTCTAACCAGGGTGCAATGCATGGTGTCATTCACTAGAATGACACAGAAAGGATCATGCTTTTTTATAAGCCAGGCAGCTTACCAAGGACACAGGGATGCACACTGAATCCAGCAAGCTCTTTTTTTGGGGGTGTTTCTGTTGGTTTTATCAAGCAAATGAGCAGAAAGCCTTATAAATTCTTTTTTATAATGCTCTAGCTGTGCAGATTCCATACAAGAAAAAGCTCACATTCTTTAATATTTAAAAACTTCTTATAATGCCTTTGCTGTAGCAGACACAAAGATCTCTGTACAGTGAAGGAATTTAGTGCATTCTTTTTGCCAGTGGTACATTGCCTGTGGGAGGACCAGGAGGAGGTAATCTGTGTTCAGTCACTCCTTTAACCTAAAAATAATTGAAAATGAAATTAGAAAATACTTTTTCAGCTTCTGCAATGATATGATATAGAAAAAGTATACATGGTTTTGTAAATCCTCAACTATTTTGGTGAGCAGGAGTCAAGTAAACTAGCATATTATTTAAAAAGGTGTTCCTGTAAAAGAGGGACAGCAAGGGAGCAAAATAAAATTGAGTGTAACAATGGGATGGAAGAAGCAGCTTACTGGAACCAATAAATAGTCCATGTAGGATAAATTTAAATGTAGTATATTAATATGAAACATTTTATAACACCATATCTGAATTTCACTTTATTTTTCCTTTAATCCTTTCTTTTAATTTTTTTTTTCTTTTTTTTCTTTTTTTTTTTTTTTCTTTTTTGGTACAGCCTCACTGAAAGGGAATAAAACCTCAAAGTAAATAGTTGAATTATTTCTAACAAAATAACTTATTAAGACTCAGGTTTCTAACTAAATTATTTCTTCTTCCCCTATTACTCTAAGTTAGGAGAAAATTGGCTACTTGAGCTCCAATTACAGGCCCCTGCTTAAGAAAGATCTGTATAGTTTTTATACTTGCTGAGGCAGCACAACATTGCCTTAGTCTCCGAAATGTCTCTGAGCTCAATTAATGAATTAATATTTTCCAGAATGGTATTGTCAGTGGTGAATAGGGATTCCCAGTGATTTGAAAAGAGACACACCAGGCACTTGGACACTCAGAGAAAGTTACCAGTGCTCAGCAAGGCCCATGGAATCAGAACATTTGCAATAACTGGTGAGATTCATCTTAGATCAGAAGAGTTCCTTCTCCTTCTCACTCACAGCTTCCTGCAAGTGAACCTCAAATTTCAGTCTACAGCAACTCCAAGCTCCTATCTGTTCCTCAGTGACCTTTTATATGATTTAACAGGATGGAATATAAAGAGGTTTTCCCTAAGGATCAGCATAAATTTCCTTCTGCTTGCTTTCATCCTGTTACTTATGCTTAGGTTATCCTAAACATTTCCAGGCTACCTATTGATGACAACACCCCCAGTGACACTTCTGGCTGGAGTTCACTCAATTTCAGCCATGGTGCAATCAGGGAGGACAATGTGTGTGCTTCAACCCCCACAGCAAGAAGCCAATCTTTACCAAGAAAAATGTGTCAAGAACAACAAAGATTAAAAACCCCAACAAACCAACCAACCATCCAACAAATAAACAAACAAATCCACCACCACCCCCACTAAATCACTTGCAGAATACTTGAGCCTGGAAAAGAAAATTATTGGAGCAGACACGCATTCTTCCAAGTTTTTATGGGGACAATAAACCAAGAACTGGGTAATATGTTCTGATCATCTGTTTTAAGCAGACTCAAAGTACTTGCCTAGTAAAATTATTGCTTTATAGAACAGTTGGTTCTTTTTGTTTTGATTAATGACTCTGTTAGTTTCTAGGCAGCAACACTTCCTACAGCTACATTGGAGAAAGCACATTTTTTGGAACTGCTGTTACCTGCCAGTGAGAAAATGGTTGTCCTGCCAGGGTATTTTACAGAAAGCAATTAAATCTTGTTCTAAAATAGGAAATGTCTAGTGTTGTTTTTACACATGTAAGAATTTTTGAGCATCCTGTTATTGTTTTTTTTTTTCTAATTCAATTGCATTACAGACCATGTGAATCTTCAGACAAGATAGATTACCTTTCTTTGAAATAAATTTCCTATATAAACACATATTCTCTCCAAATATCTTTGGAAACACTCATACTTCCTCACAACTCCTCTTGGTAGCTCAGACAGCTTTTACAGCTTGATTTTTTTTTTTTTTTGGGCTCACTGCAGTAGAAGCACATTGTGTACATGTCTTTTAGTGTTTAATCTTTTTCATTTGCAGAGTTTGGTCACAGAACAAGGACTCATGAAAACAGAGCTTCATTTCACAGGCATATAAACCAAAATGGCAGCATTCAGATAAGGAAACGGAAAAGACTTTGACTGTTGCAGAAGCTTGAATATTGTTGTGACTTTTCCTGTCTAAACCAAGCACAGAAAACTGGCACAGCTACTTTTGATTGAGAGGATGAGTTGCTTTGAAATGTGGTGGAAAAACACAACCCACAACCCACTGCTTCCACTTCTTCAGCTCTCATGCAGCCTAGCAAACAAGAGTCAGACCAACATCTGCAACCAAGTACGAGCTGCTGATCCAACCTATGTTTCAGAGAAATTGGATTAGGACAAAGGAACATTAGGCTGGAGTTTCAACACCTTTTTAAAGAAATTTCTTCAAATTTTTAGATTGTCTTTGAAAAACAGGAAGTATTAGGAAAACCAAACAGCTAATTTTTAGGCCACTCTGCTTTGAATGCAAAAACTGGGAACCAAGTCTTAAAAAAATTATTTAAGGTATACAGTAGCAAAGAAAGTGCTTAGATTTCCAATTGCCAAAATGCATGGGTAAAAATCTCATTAAAAACTGCATGGGATGAAAAATGCCAAAGTGGTAGTCAGATTTCAAGAGAGCTTCTGCCAGAGATTCATGTTCAATTGTAGAACTGGACATATGGATTCAGTTATGTTATGTGAGAGGAGTTTGGAGCAAGGAAATAGTACTTCTGTTAAAAGCCAAGAAATGTAATGCAGAGGGAATAGGCAAAAAAAAATATAAAAATTAAAAAATCTTTCAAACTAAGGCAGAAAGTGAAAGAAAAGATCACAGAGTTGTGGGATCTCCTGTCCTGTAATAAAATGGAAGCAAATTTCTCAGAGCATTCATTAATAAATCCAGAACTTAGTGCCATATTTCAAAAATAAATGACAACATTCTGTGTACAGAAAAGGTTAACAGCCAGTCTGCTACTATAAATTTACTTGGTTTTGTTTCTAAATCCTGTTATTGTGGGTTTTAGTTGTTGGTTTTGTTGTTTCTTGGTTTTGCATTTTTTCTTTTTAAGAAGACACTTCCTACTGCAGAGACTACGAGGCCAGAGACAACTCTATTAGCACAAAGCACATTCCAGCAAATGCCAAGGGCTTTTCAGTGAATACAGGGTGGAGAGGACACAGCCTTCCCACCAGAAGCCAGCCAACACTTCAAGAGCTTCCACTGCCAGTTCTGTATCAGCCATGGAGTAGCTGAAGTTTATTTTTCACTTTTAACATCTTGCTTGCTGAGTTTGCATTTTGGCTTTTCTGCTTTGTGCCAACTTTTCCCTCAGTGCTGCTGCACCTCGATGGATGTCTCTTTATTCTCTCTGTTTCCCAAACTTTCTGGCTCTGGAGGAAGATGAGAGGTTCTCTCTGCCACTTTTCCCAGCTTGTGGCTGCTGCTGCACCTTGGTGGATGTCTCCTTATTCTCTCTGTTTCCAAACTTTCTGGCTCTGGAGGAAGATGAGAGGTTCTCTCTGCCACTTTTCTCTTCCTCAGAACTTACTAAGAGAGTGATTAGTATTAGTTGATTATTGTTCAGATTGGTGCAGGCCAGAAAATACTCTTCTTGCAGACTTAAATATGCTTAGGCTGTTATGCACCCATTATTATTCTAATTCCTTGCAAAAGATCCTGAGCTGCTTGTTTTCAGTCTGTATGATCCACAGATACTACCAGATGAGGTAATCAACTTTCTCCCATATGCTTGGTCTGATCAGAATGAAGAAATCTTTGCTGGTGCCTTTCTTATTTCAATAAACATTCATCCAAATTCTCCTTGCAGTTTGATCTCTGCTGTATTTCAGTATCAATGGAGCAGAAAAGCATAAATGGCAAGGTAAACACATTGTTAAAAACACATAAAATAGTCCTAATGAGAACTTTTCATACTAGCAACCAAATTAGGTCTGTGATGCTCCAGTCATACCACCTGTGTCAGCAAATGCAGTTTCTCAATAAATTCATGCTTGCCTTTCTCCCCGAAATCATGGTCAAAGAACTAATTAAAAACTGTAAAAACATCAGGATCCTAAAAATGGCACTGTAAGACAAATCTGAGAAAATCTGGAGGTTTTAAGCTCTCAGATTCCTTCAGCCAACCTGAGGTTCAAAAGCAATGTTGTGTTTGATAAGAAATCCTAATGTTTGTCTGTTTATTCTTTCTTCATGCAGCTGTGGGCTCAGAACTTCTAAAAAAAGATGAAGACATGAAGACAATCAAACAAACAGGACTGGCAGTGCCCAGCAAAAGGCTGAGGATCTATGATGCAGCACAGGAAAACTACAGAGCAAGTCTGAGTGATGACTTTAACCAACTCTATCTTTGACCTTTACTCAGTCTTTCTAATTATTGTGATTTTCTTTTCTTTTATTGTGGTTTTTCAAAATGTGTCTGCACTTTACAAATGCTCTGTTTGCTTCAGTAGAAAGAGTCAAAACAAACAAGCAAAAAAACTAAGCCAAAAGTACATCCCCAAAGCTGGAAACTACACATTAGGAGTAGGAATGGCCAAACTCTTATTCCCAGCCCTGTGTTCAGAAGGGAGAAAGCAAACAAAGGCCGTGCTTCTGTGGCACTGATGTGGCCCTGCCAGCACAAGCAGAGCCTGCCAGTGTCCCCACACAGCCCTGCAGCAGCCTGGGCTGCCACTGAGCCCACGTTCCCTGGAGCTGCTGGAAGTGCTGTGCACACCAGGTCTGGACAGCCAGGCTGCCTTACCCCAGGAAAGGGCTCGTGCTGAAGGGAAGGACAAACTTCTTTCAAACCAGCATTTCTGTGTCAACTATTAAAAAAAAAAACCATAGAAAGTTTTCACTACTTTGTTCAGAAGAAAAAGGCAGATGGGGACTGGAAAAACTATTTTTGGTTTCTTGGTGGAACATTGTGATGTTTCACCAAACATGGATCACGTTCCATGATGTGAAAGCAGCAACTGCCAAAGAGGCTATCACTCACAGTTACAAGTGAGCTGTACTGCAAAACTGAAAAATTAATTAAACCATTGTTTATTCAATTACATGCTCTGTCCCAGCTCTATCTAGATAAACAAGCTGAATGAACTTCTGAAAGCTCTCAGCCTGAAAAGCCTAAATCCTATTATCAGCTGTTAAATTAAACATTTAGAAGGCCACATTCTATGAAAAGATATTTCCAATGGTAGTTATAAAACAGCATATTTAAAATATTTTGGCATTTTAAACAAAATTGCCTTGAAATTTTCAAGATCTGAAATGGGCCTACAAATGAACTACTTCATTTAATTTTTTTCCATCAAGTTTTTTCTGGTAGAAAATAGGATTTTTTATATAAATCAAGGGGAAATATCTACTAAAGAAGAGATAGTGTATTTGGGTTAGTAATATTTTCTTACCTGAGATCACAGACCATACCAAAGAGTGTGAAGTTCCTCTCTGCCTCTCCACAGGTCACTGTGACTAGGTGTCATTTCAGAGCAGACTACAGAAATTTCACACATTATTCAGTGGTGCCAGTGAGAAGGAGACTCAAGCCCAGGTCCAAGAGCATTTACAATTAGAAGATGTGAGAGGCAAAGCAGATGTGCTTGAGCACAGAAACCACCTGGCAAGTGTCACTTTACAGTCCTGCATGTGCAGAAATGCTTTTCAGAAGTGATGAAGTTCACAGCACCACTGGAATCCAATACTTTCCTACACGAGAAACAGTCAGCAAGAGCAGCTGCAGGACAGAATTCCACGGGCCAACTACACCTTTTTGGAGGGGGCAAAAAGAAGCTCATGTATTCAGAGGTTTAAACAGGAATATGATATGCATGTGTCATTGGGATACCCACTGGTTCAGGAGCTTCAGCCATCAGCACTGAAGCCAGTGTTTCAAATTTACACTTGGCTCTTGGACAGAGACTTTATTAAAAAGCCTAGCCAAGAAGAAATAGTGAGAAAAAATGTTTACCACATAAAATTCTATCTTTCTTTAAGAGGCATCAAGCATAAAAGCCTTTGGAAGAGTTCTTACCTTAAAACAACAAAACAAGGAAAAAATATTGTCCCTACAGAGTAAAAAAAAAACATAAAAGAAATTCAAAATTAGAGAAGACTACTGACTCTTTCTGAGTAAACAAAGAGATTCACTATGTGAAGTTTTATTCTCATTCCACTGCACCCTTGTGTTATTTCTTTATCTGTAAACAAACTCTATTTTACACAATGCTGAAAGAAGAACAGCAATTTTCCCCATGAGTGGATAAAGGCCTCAGAATCAAAAATCTGACTCCTGTGTCAGCCTGTTCCCAGTTTTTCTTCATTACTTCTGTGATTTTTGCTGTGAGAAAAAACATGGCATGCCTCTGTCCCAGAAACAGACTGGAGACTGACATGGGAAGGTTCAAGAAGGTTATTTATGCAAAATAACATTTTTCCAGTATAATGCACCCCTTGATTTAACACTGGATGCAATAATCTTTGCTCAGCAGTGGGAGTGCCAAAGCATCACACAGCTGCTAATGCAGTCTGAAAAATAAGAGCTGATTTTTGCAACAGCAATGACAGTACAAAGCATGTCAGGACTCTGAGCCCAGAGTGAGTCACAGCATTTTTCCTCTGTGTCTTGTAGCAAGAGGACAGATCCTGTTCATAGCAGAGGTTGGGTTGTTTAGCAGGGACTTTAGCAGCAGCTTTGGGATGAGGCAGTGCCAGGGGAGCAGTGTCTGGGCGAGCAGAGAGGTGCCCAGAGCCATCACTGTTCCCTGGTCTCATAGGTGGCAGCACCAGAATCTTGCCCTGTACCATGGGGCCCAGGGCCCAAGCTGTATTCAGCACAGGACATCTAACATCTACAGTTATTCTGTGTTTGAGAGTGAGTGTGTCTCTAGCCAGGGTACAGCCATCTGTGACTGGCTGCAGAGACATGTGTGATACCACTGTGCTTTGCAATAAGTCATTCAAAGTTCCTGATCAGTGTGGGAAAGAAAATGGGTTTGGCACTGTAGTGTCAGGAGGAAAAGGATCATGGGTTAAGCTCAAGTGCACAGAGATATTTATTCTGATGCTTGAAACTGAGCACTGTTCAGATTACAGCTCAGACTTCACAGCACCAACACCCTTTGCTCCTTCTTGAACAGAGCAGGCAGAAATGTGACTTGGCTGATTAACTCATGTTATTAAAGTTTAGAAAAGAAAAGAAGTAAAAGTCAAATGAAAAACCTCTGGCTGTGACTGAAACCAAGAATTCAATTGCCACTGCTCTGCAAACTGAGCAACCGGGGCTGTGCCCCCCTGACCCCTGGGCAGCAGCAATGATCTGCACTGGCACTTGAAGGCACTCTAAATCATCTGCCCAGGGCAATATTGTAGACCTCAATAGATCGGATTAGCCCTTACTGTCTTCAGAGTAGATTTACTAGAGCACTAATGGGTTTTTAGCCCTTCCATCTCACTCAGTGACACTTCCCCAGGAGGGTTATGCATATTTCTGGATAAATGGCAAACCATGCTGAGCAGTAACTATTGTGCAGCAGACGTGCACTTGGTTTTCCTTGCTCTCTGCAGGTGCACTGCGGAGTTCAACCAACAGCCATTGACAGCTGTCCTTACCTGGCTAGTGCCTGCCCACAAATCTCAGTCTGATCAGAAGTTGGGCTGCATTTCTGAGAGGCCAAATCTCTTCAGACACGATGCCCTCTAACTTCCCAAGGGAGTACTGAAGGAAACAAAACACAAAACAGTCATGGATTTCTACCTAAGCAGGCTTGCAGCCCAAGTCTATGAAGACTGAAATTTCTATAGCTCACGTTAAGACAGGTACAGCACATTGTAGGCATGTTCTACAAAAAGCTGCTAACTTTAAACAAGACCTGTTTTGGAAGGGGGAAAATGCAGTAAAAGAAATTTCACAGACCACCTGCCCATAACCAGAGAACCAGTGTTTCTCTGCTCTACTACACAACCAGCCTGCCAACCTTAGCACTATAGAGACACAAGAACTTCTTAAGAGGATGGATTTTTCCCCCGTTGTTCTATGTAATTTAGAATCTTAACTGTGAATTCCTTGCAGCTGTGCAGGCTGAGAGGGGCAAAAAGCTTTAATCCAAATAAAAAAGTGCCCAAGGAAGTTTGTGTGTAAGCAGCAGAGCAGCTGCTGGCAGAGGGGTTTGCCAAGGCTGCAGGACTGGGGCTGCAGCAGGAGGCAGGGGGGGAGCTGCCTGCACAGGGCTGCCCAGGCAGCTGTGCCACAGCCATCACAGGTGGCCCTGGGGCCTGCAGGGCCAGCTCTACCCTCAATTCTTTGCAGGTTGATGCTCACCTCCTTTCCATGCTCCATTATTTTTGAAATAATCTGGTTTCCACACAATGCTGTGGAACAAATATTGATCCAGTGCTGGTGGGTTTTTTTCCAAAGGGGTAACCTTTGGGATTCTTTCTGGGTCTTGAATAACCTTTATCACTACCAGAGCAGCGTAAAGAAGGGTTTACGATTCAGGCTACTGACCTATTTTTGATATTTGTTTCTACAGAATGACCTTTTCTTTTCTTTGAAGTTTTACTCTATTTATTCCAACTATTCTCAAAGCATTGCACTAGAGATGAAAATAAAAATGGGTGATGATAATAATAAAAGAAGATATGGCATCCCTAATTTCCATAAAGTGAAAAGAGTTAATTTTTTTAGTCATTTCCAAAAGAAGAAAATATCTCCTCTTTTATTCCAACTATGACTGCTCTAAAAGACAGGGGAGAAGGAAGACAGCAGGCAATGGATATAACCATCTACCTATTCTCTTCAATCTACTGTTCTGGGCATTAATTTAAATGTCAGGCTTGTTCTCTGCAAGAGGTACCAAATTGCTTTTGTTGATTTTATCAGCAGATCTCACACTGTCTATTTATGAATGTGGTTTTTTTTCCATAACCAATGTTTAAAGAAAGTCCATATGTACATGTTCAGTTTTCTGAAGGTGAAAAATATTACTTTTGTTCTTGAATAGTTTTACCTTACTCTATTTGAGGTCAGTCCAATCCTCCTCTTTATAACTCCACTATAATCTTGGAGAGCTTAAAAGAACTCTTCAACTCTTTTAACTATTCCCTTGTGATTGAACTTTCATATAACCTGTTATTTTCTTGAGTTTGCTTTTTTATTTTCACAAAGGATTCTGAAATAAACCCCTGTCCAAAGCCCCTGCATGAAAATCATTGAAAAGACAACCAAAGTTGACCCCAATAACATTTCCTTCTGTGGTTTGTATGGCCCAAAGAAACCTTACTTGGGAATTAACTTTTCTCTGTTTGATAATAATTGCAGCACATCCAGAGACTACACCTATCTAACAGCCTAACCTGAAAAAGTAATTATAAAACATCAAAATACTCAGCAAAATAAGGCATTTATCCAACTTGTCCATTGTTTACAGAACAACATGAGAGAAGCTACAAAATATTTCATTACTTTCTTATCTCTGGTTCTTTAAATTTTTCCTGAGGTGTGTCTTTGCCCTGGAATGGGAAGCTTCCTTTGGGAGCTAGGTGTGAGCAGGCCTTTTGAATGCTGATGCCAGTCAGGGCTTTCAGCATCAGTCCCTGCTCTGCCCCTGACCACCCACCCAGCACTTTGTGCAGCACAGGAACTCAGAGAGGCTCCCAGCATTCCAGCATCTCTTCTGAGGGACCTCTCCAGGGCTGAATGCAGCACACAGACACAAAGCTACAAAATCATCCCTGGCTCAGTTTAAGGTGCCAGCACTGACTCAATTCAACGGGGAGGGTGTCTTAGTTAAATTGGCATGTCTGGGCATGAATTATGGCTACATTGCTCTGTCTTTGCTGTTCAACTCAAGTGCTCCAGTTTGATGTAAAACAGGGCAGAAGGAGGCAGTGATCCATCAGAGCATTTAAGCACTTCTTCAGTTTACAGTCCCTGCACTCTTCCATTGGAGTTAATGTTACACCTCTCCCTGTTGGAACTTGGGGATGACTTTGTCAGTTGTGCCTTACCTTGGGTTTAAAGAGTTTTGACACCTTCTTCAATGCTTATGGGAATTGACAGAGAATGTTAACACCCAGCCACAAAATCCAGCCTGCTCTGCATGGTAGTTTTGAATACAAAGATGCAGCAAAGAATTTACAGGGGCCTTGATTTGGGCAGAATGACTGTATCCTCTCTGAGGGAAATACAAGAGATCAGAGTCCAACAGTTTTCACCTCCCTATATCCATCCTAACTAATTTCACATTGTTTTTGCTTTGCAGTCTAATAAATCACAGTTGGCTCTGTTGGCTGATGTAATGTCACTGTAATGCTCTGAGACAAGTGCTGGTGTGTAAGTTATGGAGATGAGAGTGTGTAGGCAAGCACTCATTAGCCTTAACTAATGATCCTCTAACAAAATCACACACAATTGAGAGGAGCACAAGTTACTGAAGCCTTGAGGCTTATTGCACTGAGTTTTCAGAGAAGGGTTTTTTGGTTTTTTTGTTCTGATTGAGTGAAACGATTCTCTCCTTCCTTGCTTTGTAAAAGGCCACAGTCCCTGAGCATGTTCCTAAACTGAGCTGTGGTTTCTGGGAGACCTGACTTTTATATGGAACAAAAGCCAGATTTGCCTGGGAGTGATGTGAGGCGCAGTCTCACTGTGCTACAGCAGTAAAGCTGCAATAAAACAAGGTAATCCTGCAGAGATATACAGGTGTTCTCTTCTGAATATATGACTGACAGCCCCCAAAAGCTAAATGAAGTAGGTCTTTGTACTCTGAAAAACAATCAGTCCCCTGAAGACCTCAGGGAAAGCACAGATGAGCTTTGGTTTCTGTGGAGGCTGGGAAACACAACAGGTTACAGGGAGGGAGAGCTCTGTGGAAGGCTGGCAGGAGCCACTCTCATCTTATGGAGATTGTTTCCCCTTCATTTCATGCTTAGTTACAGAGATCTCTTCTCAGTGCTGTTTAGGGAGCAGTTTTTTCCGTAGATACAGTGATTTTCTCTACTTTGCCACAGAAGAAATGACCTCTGCAAGGGGAGGATTGTAGCTATTTAATACTTACATTTTCTGATTACATGCTTTTATAAATTTTTTTTTTAATTCCTTCCAGAAATCAACGGGTCAGGAAGAAGAGAGGGAGCAGCATCTTCTCTCAAAAGCTGCTGAGCCAGCTCAGGGTGAGAAGCTCCAGGAGATTTCAGGGGCAGGGGAGCCAAGCTGGAAGCTATTTCCATTGTTTCCAGAGTTCATACAGTTTGTCTAAGCAGGTCACCTTCAAAGCTCTGCTTGACTATGTCCAGGCTGTAAAGACCTGGCCAGGCATGGAAGGCTGCAAAGCATTTCCAGGGAACTCTGTCATGGCAGTGAAAGCACAGAAAAGTTAATGATGGCTCATAAAATCACTATTTTCAAAAGGAGCAAAAGTGAGAGGCCTCATGGAGTAGGATTTGAGTACAAGAGAGCTGGACACAATTTCCAAATGCACCAGGTGGGAATTCACTTAACCCATCTCCCAGTCTGTGCCTCCACCCATACGCTGGGGATGTAAATTCTACTTTCTTGGACTTTTTTGTTACTAGCATGATTAACAATGCTAATTTACTGATTGCTCTTCCTCAGGAACACTGAGAAAAGGATACTGATGCCATCTTTTAAACCCTTCCAGAAATCCAACCTCCCTTCCCCTCCAGCTTCAGTTTGAAGCCATGGAGTGAGCAGGAGCCCTCTCAGGGCAGTGGTGAATTCTCGCTGCTTTTCTCATCCTCAGCACAGCAGGAGGAAAGAGCGAGTTCCCTGCTGAGCACATGAGGATGTGTGAGGAGAGCATGCATCTTCCTCTGTCTTATTAAATTAGAGTTACACACCCAAAACAATATCTTTTTCCTGCCAAAATAGACCTGCCAAAATAAGTGTGGCAATAACATTCTGACCATGGGGGAGTAAGAACATGGTGGGCTCTGAGGGAACAAGCACAAACATTTCAGAGCATAAGTTTATGCACAAAATGAGCCACCTCCAGAGAGCTGGATGACTTAGCACTAACCAATGGATATATAGAATGATTAGGATAAAACACTGCCAGCACACACAGAGTAACTTGTCAAGTAAACCACACACCAGCATCAATAAATGAGACTTCAACATTAATAAAGTACATAAAGAACTGCTAGCATTAGCAGGCAAATGCTGTGCTCAATCTGGATTTCATTGAGGATTCATTTGACCATTTGAGTTAGGAAACTAATCCTGACATCTCATCTTGATTGAATGACATTTTCTTGGTGTGTTCCTTTATGTGACTGGAAAGTTATATATTTTAGTTTAAAATCCTTCCTAATTATGACAGTTTGTAGTAGAAAAGAAGGGGAATTTAAAATAAAGTTTATTCTTGGAACAGTGGTTCTCACTGAAATATCCTTCAGTGCCCTACACTTTAAACCATTGATGAAACCACAAAGTAGATCATGGGACAGCTGGAGTGACATCCTGCTCTAAAGAATTATTCCTGTAAACATTCATCAGTGGGCAATGAGCCCAGAGTGTGAAAAGTACACAAAACCTGTCCCCTGCATCCCCCATATTCCTGGTATGGCAAACTGCACCATTTTACTAAAATTACTGGAATATATTTCTTACAAAAACATAAACTAAAAATGAGATGCTAAAATTTTCCCTTCCTTTTAAGGGGTGAAAGGAATAAATACAGTATCTGGCTGTCAAATCAAACAGACATAAAATCTCCATGGAAATATAAATTGCCTGGCTTTAGCCATCATCCCCTTGTTTTACAAACCAACAGAAGTGGAATATGATCTGAAAGTTGCAAAAGGGCCAAAGCAAAATTGAATATCAGCTCTCCAGTAGCTTCAGTTTGGGAAGGAGGAAAGCTCCTGGTGAGGACACACCTCCCTAGGCTAGCAAAGAGCTCCCCTTGCTGGCAGATGCAGCCCCTGAGTTATTCCTTCCCACTTAATTAACCACAGCAGAAATAAACAGCCATAAATCAATTGCTCAGCCCATCAAGCCAGAATAAAAGAATTATATTGCTTAAGAGCACCCAGTGACAGCTCACATACTTTCAATACTTCTTGGTCTGCAGTGAAACTTTGAACAAGTAGATGGACAAAGTGGAAAGCAGTACTCAGGTGAGGTGGAGAAAAGGCTGAAGAATGATCCCAGACCCACTGGAGTCTTCCCATCAACAGCTCTTGGCTGAGCTCCAGAACAAAAGTGAGGAAAAGAGATTCTGACACTACCAGTTCTTTCTGTGAATCCCAGATCATTCTAGCCTGGTACACTGACATTTTGTGGTGAGAAAATTAACCCAGATTATTCAAAATCTCCCTATGCTTTGCTATATTTTAGTGCTCAATATACACAAGTTACAGGTTTTTTTATCTGAAAGAAGCATAATGCTGCATAAAAAGATGGTGCTCTCTATAATTTTTTTTTTGTAAATGGCCTTTATGAGTATTCTCCCACATCTTTATAATTCATTATAACATTATTCTTTTCACCTTTACAGCAAAGTTGAATATGGCTGGTAATTTTTGCCCACAGTTCTTCAAAAGCACCTCATCAGCATTCACTCATGTGGATAAAATTACATTTCATGGTGTACAAAAGCATATTTTGCACAAAGTGAATTATCAAAAACTATTTTTCTGTATGCCAGAAGTGTGTGTATATATATACACACACACACATACACGTCTTCATATTAATTTAATAAAAAAAAATTAAATTGATTTTCAAATAGGTAGTAGAATCCCATGGAATAACACAGTGACAGGGGACTATAGCACTTTTCTAGAAAGGAGATTAGAATGGAAAATATTCAGGAGAAACATAACAGGGACCAGAGATGAACCAAAAATATTACAAGGAGAATTTTGATTGCAAAGTATTTACATACCATCAACTCAAATTACAAAAAGAAATACAAAAACCTTGGCAACAAGGTTTCTGTGATGGATTTGACAAAGATCACTAGGAAGACATTCTGATATTTTTTTTTTCAGTTAGCCATCTAAATTTTTCACAGTCTGATGTGTCACAGGAACTGCTGATACACCAGTGGAATCTCTATCCTGTAAGCCCATGCACATCTCACCATCATAATGGCCTGTCTTGTCTCTTAGAGGATTTAGGATTTGAGTTTTCACACAAAGGGGCATTCTCACTATGCCTGAGATCAGCATCAATGCACACTGGTGGGAAAGGAGTCCTATCCCTGTTGCTTGGCCCATTTAATTGAACTCCTTGGGAATACTACCACAAATAAAACCCCAACTTTCTGGTGCCTCAACTGGCTTCTGACACAAAACACTTGCTTTCTAAAAATAGTTTTCAAGGAAACATGCCTTTAGGAGCTGATTTAAGACTGAATCAGTGCATGCAGAAACTCCTGCTGCATTGCTCAGTTCTAAGGAAGAACTAGTTTGAAGGAGAGAAAGTACAATAATTATGCAGCTTTCACCACAGACAGAAGCATGCTGGCAAGATAATAAGCAACAACACGAAATAGATAAGCTTCCTTTATTTGTAGACAGTGAATTGGGAGACAAGTTCAAATCCTTTATTCCCTACCAAATATTATACAAATGGCCTCTAGAGGGATCCAGGTTATTGCTTTTCTGTTGAAATCCCTTAAGCTTGGTTGTAATTTTTATTGTTGTTTTTTTTTCTTCCTCTCTGTTACTTTTCAATTAGTGAATCATTCATCTAGAAATAATGATGCAAACAACTTGCATTTAAACCACAGAGTTCATGACGAGGATGAAGGTTTTTGAAAATCAAGAATTAAAAAAAACAACAACTGGAGGGCAAGGTTTACATTCAGTAGAAGGCCAGACTCAAACAAATCAGCTTTCAGCTTATATCACATCCAATAAAAAAAATACAATTCCAAAGAAATGCCTGGGCATTCAGCTGCCTATGTGAAATGCAGCTGAACTGGTGAATCTGCAGAGTTAGGTTAGGATGTGGTAAAAATTTGGCTCAAGTTTCTGCAGTATTTCCCACTTGAGTTCCTAGAGTTCTCATGAAAAGTATAATGCTTCTAAGTTATTGTATCTGGCTTGGGCTTTGTTTGCCTGAATTACTTCACCTAGTTAGAATTTTCACAGCTAAGTTTTTAGTAAAGCAGGAGTCCCAAGTTAAACAAAGAGCAAGAATTTAATTCTACAATGTCCATATAGAATTCATTCTATATTCTGGATTCACCAAATAATGGGTATAACAGACAGCATCAAGCCAGCTTCAAAATTCAGTCTAGCAAGCTTTTTCTACTGAATGTGCACTTCACATGTAACCAAATGCAAATAAAGGAAATGTACTGACCATAGGACTGTGGAAAGCACTCTGTGTACAGGTATGAAGGGAAGTCAAAGACATGCTCCCACTCTGTTTGCAGCTTTGTTTTTAAGTTCATATTCTACCAAAAAAAAAAAGCATTTTCAGGGACCGTCGGGCACTCATACAAATATTTGAAGGTACTCAACCAGAATCCTATCCTTCTGTTTGGTGGAATTGTTGTTTGGCTTGTGCAAATCTAGGTGGAGAGTACAGGAGAGAAGAGAAAGGTTATGCCAAGGACTCATTGTTTTGGAAAAAACAGGTCATACTACTGCCATTAAAGATGCTTTGCTGAAACTGCACCCTGAAATCAGACTCCATTACAGTTTTTATAATAGAGCACCACACAAAGCCACTCTCCCATCTGGTTCACTGAATTTAAAGTTTCATTGTATTCCTTCTGTTGGTGCACTAATAGCACACCAACACAACCCTCTTGTGGCACAGGCTTTGGCTCAGGTACAGGAGGTGTTCATGAACACTGAGCACAGCACCAGATCCACAAAAATATTTGCTGTTTCTGATGTGCCTTGTTCCAGCCTATAAAGTGAAGATAAATCATCCTCTCCCGGACAACAATTTTGTGAAGATTATTCATTAGTAACTGCAGGAATCCAGCTGAATGACTAAACTCAGCTAGAAAACTCAACAAATTAAACCAGGCTTTAGGTAAAAGAGAAAGACATAACCTTGCTTTGGTGACACCAATGAGAGTTTTGTCTCCAGCTCAAAAGGAATGTTGTGCAGTTAAAATCTCCTGCTGCTGATTTTTGGATTAAATTTTGGTTTGCAATGAAAAGGACAAAACAGTTCATTAAAAATGCCAGTGTGAACTAGGGCAAAGTTGCCTTATGTTTCACTGTAAACTTGTATAAAATTAGAAATACTACAGAATTAAACGTTCAAGCTTCTTCCTGAGAGTAAAACAACAAAACAAACAACCACAAACTGGAGTCTAAACTCACATTCCTTATTCCACCAGGTCAGCTGCTAGCTAAATCACTTCATTACACCTTCTATCATTTAGTAATCCAGATGCAAAACACCTCTTGAACCAAAGAGCTTCAAAATGATTATTATAATATTTCAAAAAAAACCCCAAACCAATATAAAGTGTTTTTTTATTAATAGATTAAAAAATCCCTTTCTAAAAATGAATTGTTTCATTCATTGTACAATTTGTTATTCCCATAAATTTCCCTCTCCTTTTAATTTTTTGATATTATCTATAAAAACAAACACAATTAGTTTTTCTCTAGCTGGAAGTCACAGAAATATGGTTAGGTTTCTGTGGCATGGTTTTTGTTGGCTTTTTTACTCTCTGTAACTTGAATCCACATTTCTAATAATTACCTAATGCTTTATTTACAACTGTATGGTGCTCTTGAATAGTTTGATAAGCAAGTTCTACTTATTCTCATTCCACTGCATTTTCTCTTAAGACCCCAGTAGGAAAATAATGGGTTTTATGTGTTTTTTTACTAAAATATTTTTTTACTAAAATATTTTTTACTAAAACTCTGCTTAACGAGGTTCTCCAGTAAGACTTGTCTCACAGGTCGGAGCTACCTACAAAAAAAAATTATCAAAAAAACAAACAAAAAAAACAAAACAAAGCAACCCAACAAAAAAACCCCAAAAAAACAAAAAAAAACCCCAAAAACAAACAAACCCCCAAACAAAACATAAAAACCCCCCCACCAAAAAACCCAAACAAAACAAAACAAAAACCCCAACCAGCTGAAAAACCAAAAATACAAAACACCCCAAATAACAACAACAAAAAAATGCCCCAAAACAAAACAAAAACCAAACCAAAAAACAACAACAACTACAAAAAATTTTAAAAAAAATCAAACAAAAGGGAAGGAATCCTCAGATATTAAAAGGAGGATATCTGCATGGAAAATAACAGCATAGCATTCACGGAAGGCTACCAAGAATATTGCACAGGATTTTTGCTGCTTTAGAGCAGTTAACCTTGCAGTGGGGTTTGGAAATTCCAGTCATGCTGTGCTCAGTTCAGAGCTCCTGAATGCCACTCAAGCCAGTTCTATTTTATCAGCTCCACTGGGCTGTATCCCAGGGGCAGAGCTGCTGGACTTCTGTCATCACAGCCCAGCACAAATCCACCTGGCTGGAAGAAAGAGAGGATATCAGATCACACCTGTTTAGAGGAAAAAAACCCAAAACCTTAAAGGTATTGTCTATTCTCCAACCTGCAAACATGGAAAGAAAAGTAAAGGAAAAATTACTGCTGCTATTGATATAATATTTAAATAGTGATGTAATTGAACAGGGAACAGAAGAACCAGATAAGGAATTAATGGCAACAGCAAAACCATTCCCCTCCAAGCTCAGAGTACACCCACTGCAATTTTTAGTAGCACATCTGCTAATGAAACACTAAATGCTTTGAACAGCAAGAACTAGTGGTGCTTGACTTTAATTTTTGGAAAAAACTATTGGCTCATTCATTTTTGGTTCACTATTTGATACGCACTGTTACACTTTAAAAAAAGAAACAACAACTCCACAATATTGCATGAAAAGAGAAAAACATTTCTGTTAGTGTTCCTTCACTTAGGAGCAGTACTTCTGGTAATTAAAGAGAGTATGTGTTACACTTTTAAAAACTTGAGAAGCCATTTCTACATCTTCTTTACACATGAATATTGTTAGCATCTCTGGTTTTTGGATGAAGCCTCAAGGAAACAGGTGCTCATTTTTTGCAATTTTTCAGCATATTTGATCCTTTATCTAGATTATTTTACCTTTACACTGCCCATTTTGACTCCTTACCTGTTCTTTGTTGTAGATTTTCCATCTCTAGGAAAAAACATGAGGAAAGCAAAAGTGAGTAAAAAAGCTGCAATTTTAAAATGCAATCA
Source organism: Passer montanus (assembly GCF_014805655.1). NCBI lineage: Eukaryota > Metazoa > Chordata > Aves > Passeriformes > Passeridae > Passer > Passer montanus. Next base: position 1,882,890 of record NW_024369707.1, read on the forward strand.
AGCCTGAGCACAGAACCTTTCAGCAGAAGTCTAAGGTTGGTTTGTGATAGATGTAAATAATGCACAGAAGATGACCTTTCCCATTTACAGGAACTCTGTTCCTCAGATCTTTAACTAGATTCTGCCATGGAGTATAAAAATATTGATCTGAGAACAAATTCTCTTCCTATTTTTAAATTTTTTCCCCATGATCTTGGACTGACCTTGTGTTGTAACTAATAAATTTCTATTGTCACTTTTTATCCCCACAACAGATGAAGTCAGAATGTGTCAGGGGGTGTAGATGATCAAATTGCTTCTTTTTAATTTGGTGTCAAGCCCTAAAAAACCCACAGCACTTTTTTGATATCTGTGCATATTTTGGATTTCCAAACAAGGAACTGGGTTCAAACTGGAAGTTTGAAGAACAGAGTTTAACTTCTGACATTTAGTTTGATCACAGCAGAAACACAGGAAATTTTTCATTAAGAAGTTGGTACACGTATAATTGCTTAGAGAAAGCTTCAAATGGAGATCTCCGCTGACTATTTTTTGTTCCAGTTTCTAACATTTCTTTAAACAGCCTTGTAGCTAATCACAAGGATAATTTTTTCTCCTGCAAAGGGAGCACTAACACACATGACCAGCAACATTTATGGTCAACTTTTAATTTTGTTGTCCACCAGCTCCACCCAGCTTTGGCTTAGCTCAACACTTTCCCAAAAAATGTACAAGAGCCTGGAAACAAAACACCCTGAAATATTTTTGTACTCAAATATTTGGGTTGAACAAGTACAATTACAATAATATAAATTAATCTCGTTCAATTGCTTTTGTACTAGCAAGTATCAAATTATGTATCAAATATTTGGGTTGAACAAGTACAATTACAATAATATAAATTAATCTCGTTCAATTGCACTAAATTTGTAAGAAGGCTTCCCTATTCATGAAATTGATTTATTCTGATATGACTTTTTCTAGAAAAGTAACTTCAGTTTTACAATGTTGGAAACATAAAATGATTTAGGCCTCCAGCCTCCTGCTAAGGCTTACGTGCCTTCTTGACACCAAAATTCTCACTTCAGTAGAACAGTGGAATTAAAGAGAGAAGAAAAATGTGCAACATAAAGTGATGTAAAACCTCCTTCTCTGTGCAATAAGTTGTTTTAGTCAAGGAGAAACAAGCAAACCCGAAACTATTTCAGGTTGAAATAGTACCTGTCATACACATTTGTGATTTACCATCATGTTGTCCTCTGTTCTCAGGACACTGGGTGATTTCTTGCATAACTCCTTAACTGTGAATGCATTGAAATCTTCATTGCACTACATTTTCCATTTCACCTGCTGACATTTTGTTTTTTTTTGCTTTTGTTTTATCAGGAGAACAAGAGACAGCATCTAGTAGACAAATTTTCACTTATTAGGTAGGAATAGAAAGGTTTTTTCCTTAAGGAGTGTTCATGGAATTTTTCTGGAATATAATGAAGCCCCAGGAAAACATTCTTCTTGATTTAAATAAGTGTTGTGATCAGAGCAGCAGCCTTGGCAATTTCCATTTCATTTTAGCCCCAAGCAGCTGTGATTCTGGAAAACCGGCAAGGGAAATAAATTCAGAGAATTTACCTGACCCTGTTATTTGGGTCAGATGGACATGACAATGGAACCTGTTATTTTTCCATTGCATAGAAGAAAAAATGACTTTTTCTTCCCTACAAGCACAGCATATGTTTGAGAAGGTACACTGCCGGTCCCTATATTTTCTTAAATTTGTAGAAATAATTTGCCCAAAGATCTGTTAGACTTCAGTTTAAACGAGTCAATTTCTTCAAATGCAGGAGAATATAGACAAGAACACACTGAGACAGAGTGAGGGACAAAAAAGACAGGAATCCCCTTAAAATCAACACTGCTCAACAACTGATGGGCTCAGAACTAAACCAGCCAAATTTTATTGCTTAAATTTCAAGAACCCGATTCAGATATTTTCTGTAGCTGCTAAATGATTGCAAAAGTACTTTTTTACTGGCTTGCCAGCAAGGCATTTCAATTTCTTGTAATCAAGATAGACTGTAAAAAACAATAGACTTGCATCAAGTAACAGGGATTGAGAAACAGGTTTTTCCTAATGACTAAGTCATAAAAAGTGCATGGGAGCATATTAAACCTTCAAGCTAGTCAATATACTTGCTTTCTCAATTAAAAAAAACAAACTAAAAAACCAACCAACCAAAACAACAAAAAATAAGGTGCTTAAAAATACTGTGAAGAAAGGAGAATTTTGATTACTGAATTCAAAATAAAGAGATTTCATTCTTTCCTTCACTGGGACAGCAGACAAATTTCAAGAGTGTTTTCTATGAATTGACTTCATGTTACTGACATGCATTATGATAATAAACCTAGAACAAGTAAAGGAATATTAATTTATTTGGCAAAGCTAAAGCAATATAGCTACCCAAATGCGCATGGCTTTTTGACACATTCCCTGGCATGAACAAGTGCATTGTTTTCTCTTTCTATAATGTAAAATCTACATATGCACACAATATATCTGGCAATTCAGCAAGATATGTTTTCCTAATTAAAAAATCTCACTTGATTTTTACTCTGTTCATAGATGGTGTAAGGATTCCTACAGCCTGCTTTGTTATATTTGCCTGCCACAACAACAGTTTGACCCTTAATATTACAATGGAAAAGGCTGCTGTAAAATTTTATATGCTCAGGGCTACATCTGCAGCTATACTACTTTATTGTTAATATTATTGCTCACAAGGTAGCATAAAAAGAATTATTCTCAGCAGAAATATTTGCATGTGTTTATTTTTAGCTCCTGAACAGATGAATACATCAGCAGGGATTACTGCTGAGGTTGTTTCACTGACATCAATCAATTCTTGTCAGATGACAAAGCATCATGACCAAATGAAGCACCAGTGCAACCAATGGCTTTGATGGGTAGATGTATATTTAGTAAAAGACATGATGCTGCAGCAAGTGTAAATGCTGCACAGAAAATACTTCAGTTTTTACTCTTGAATAGTGGATAAGAACATTACATGGCTTCTATATCTTTTATTAAGGTTTTAACTGAATCTCTATGGTTTCTACTTTTTCCTAAGTCAGCACTTCATTTAAAGAGGTCATCTGAATTCCTCCCCTAGGTGATATCACTTACCCTCAGGAGTTGTTTGCATTTTTATTATCTTCTAAAATTATACTGAAAAAAAAATGAGTGCAACCTGAGTTTGAACCACTGCCTCAAAACTAAACTTAGCCACTTGAACTGACTGTGGCTGGGATTTTAAAATTACCCAGTTCCTCCTGCCATTATAGTACTGCTCACTTGGGTGCACACAAAAATAAACAGAACATTCTTAATTAGCTCATCTGAAAGAAGTGCCTCCTAAGCATGTCTTTCCAAGCTCTGTTTATAATTGTGAAGTTGTCATCCTAAGGGGAAAAAGCGTAACTCTTTTCATGTTTCTACCGTACAGTCTTAAGGTAATGAGTTTGCTCTTGGATTTATTAATTAACATGTTTTATATTCTTTGTATAAAAAACTTGCCCAAGACTCCGCTAGTCAGAATGTAATATGTGAAGGTTTAATGGTTTTAATTGTCTAAAAGACCACGATGATTATTTGGCTGAGCTACATAGGTCCATATCTTGATGAATATTGGATGCTCCTGCAATTCCCACTGAAAAAGGGTTATTTTAAGCAATCACAGTGATTACCTCTACTTATATATTGAACTTGAGAGAGAAGCCCATAATTCTAAATTTCTCTTCACATTAAGGTAACTCACCATCCAAGTTTTAATTGCATGGTTCTCAAGAACATCTATTTCCCCATTAAAGAACACTCTTTGCTTTTCAAGACAAAAAGAAGGTTTTAAAAATAAGACAGTTGAGATGCAGGAAAGAAGGTCATATAGATAAGACCTTCATACCTTTTAAATAAATATAATATCTTTCAAAATGCACCTTCAAAAAATGTGCCATTTTCAAACTGCAACACAAATCATACTGGTTGAAGATCAAATAAATTTTCTGGATGTCAATACACCTTGGCTCATACTGACACAGTAGAAACAATAGCATTAAAAAGGTATGAAATATATATAATCTAATTTAGTCGTGGGCTTGATGAGCTGCAAATGGTATATGGAGTTGGAAAATCCCAGCAAACAGTGCTGCACTGGAAATGGACACTGTTGCCAGCTCTATAACACAGGGAGCTAGAATAAGACAGGTGCACATGTCTCGTTTATAAATATGAGTTTTGGCAGGGTCTAAACACTCTCTTCATTAAAGTGAGTGAGAACCATCTCCACTGGATTTAAAGAACTGAATTTCAGAGATGGATTGGAGTAAATTGCATTTAAGACTTCAGCTATTGCCTCTTTTCCAAATGTCTGGTTTAAGTTCTTTAGTAGCATTATAAGTGCAGTTAAGAAGATTGCAAATGAAACAAAAAAAAAAAGTTCATGGAATGTTTGAAATAACCACATATTTCTTAGCTGTTCTCCAATGTTAAAAATAAAACTCAATACAAATACTTTAGAAGGGAGAAAAAGAAACTAAGCATGATAAATATGCTTTTGCCAGTCTGCTTTCTTTCTCTGCGATGTGATGATTTCTCATAGAAATAATGTGCCTGAAAAGCCATATCTGTGTAGCATTGCATTTGATCAGTTTGATTGTTGTAGCATTACACCTGAGGGCTGATCAATATCAAATTACCTTGAACACAGTCAAGTCTACAGCAGTCAGGCCACTGTATTGTATTCAAGGTAAAGACATAATCTGCAAGCACAAATGAATTGCCTTTCTCATCTGCCACCTCATCACTGAACTTGTACTTTATTCTAATATGTGGCTTCAAATTTTGCTCTTTTATTCCAGAAAAAGGAAATACAAATCACAGACCTGCTTCAGCATTGTCCCATAACATTAATGCCATATGTCTGAAGTAGTCTTTTTTTTCAATAAATAATGTTCATACCTGTCTAAGGCATTAGTAAGAGCATTCACCAGCTCACATTTGGGCACTGAAGGCCTCTGGAGCCTGCATGTGGCAGTTGCCTCAAGATGAGTGGATGTACACCAAATTTTCCTATACTAATTCAGCTATTTAGCACTTCTCATCTGAATATTCCAAACCAAATTTTAACTGAAACTGATCCAAAATTGCAGAACCCTCAGTGTGGGCTTCCCACACAATTCAGGAAGGTTGTTTTAGGCAGTCACCGCTGTCAGCCCCCACAATAACTGTATTTAAGAATATTCCAGATATTAACACAGTCTTAAAAGAAATTTTTCACTGCTTTGCTAGAGTTTGGGTGTTCTGTATTTCACAAGACTAAGGCCATCATAGATATGTTCAATTATCCTGTCTGAGATTCAACTGTGTTATTAAGAAAGACCTAGCAAGCTCTTGCTGATAGAAAAATCAATATGGGTGATAGTTCCAGTCACTTGCTTTTTGCATAACTACTTCACGGGAAACAACACTGTCATGCTCGAGTTCAACACAGTCATAGCCAAACAGACTTTCTGCTAGAATCCTAGATGATACAAACATGCCTTGAATATAAAAATTGAACTTCTAGTTATTCAAACAAGAGCTCTTCCAAAATGTGAGATTACATCTGGAGTGAAGACTGATTTCTAATTAATTATGATTTAATGATTCATAATCAGTCCTCATCCTATTTAAAACCCTACTAAAAATAGAAAATTACCTAATATTCAGGATTATTATGCACAAATACATTATTCGGTTTCTTATTCTCCTGCCTTCTCACTCCCCCCTTTCTGAGTATGAAAATATTGCACTGTTAGGAATGCATGATGTCAAAGCCTTGGAGCCCAGCACAACCTTGTTACAGACTTCAGCCTTCTAAAACACCTATCATTTTTCAAGAAAAAAAAGTCAGAAGTATTCCACTTGTTGGCTGAAGTTTATCCCATCAAACTGGATGTTCTGGAAGGTGAAGGTTTAGCTTTACTCTTGGTGATTTGAAGTCATTCCTCTTAGGAGAGACACGTGGCATAAGCCGACCTCTGGGAGTGCCTGTGGTGTCTGTTCTGTAGGAGTAGGATGGCCAGCAGAGAGAGCAGTACCTTCAGAAGTCATTATTCTCTTGAATGACTGAAGATTCAGATTTCTAGTAAGGTAAAATGATACCTCTCTCCTCCATAACAGTTACTTCCAAACTGGGCTTTCAGATATCAGATTTTTTTCCAAAGATTTAGCTTGCCAGCAGTACTTGTTACAGATGTGAATCTCAAAAAGTCTTTGATGAAACAGGCTGTCTTCTCTGGATCCACATGAGAAATATTGCACACCTCCAAAAGTTACATATCGCCCATTAAAGGCTGGGCAGTGTGCACAGTCCCTGCCAGATACACAGAATATATTTCATGAAATAACACCACCTCTTCCCAATACTCAAGCTTTAAAAATGAGGGTGACCTCTTCCAAACCATCATCTAATTTCTGTGTATCTTTTCCTGTATTTTCATATCATTTTACTGCTCTGCACTTTGTTAACATGAGGGTTTAATAAGGACCCTAGGTGAGACAGGCCAATGTAGATATTTCTTATGGTATATTTAATTCCACAGAATAAATAAATGAAACTAGGTCCTGGAGTTGTCAATGAGGTGACTGAAGCCTGCTATTGTGATTAAGGTGTCTTTCTTCCTCAAGCAACCTGGAGTTTGTTATACACAAGTCAAGCTATAAATCAGTAGGTACTGGATGACTCGAAAGCTATGGAGAACATAAAATTATGTGGCTTCAGCTTAAAGAATCACAAGCAAGGAGAAATTAGTGATGGAAGGCTTATTAAACTGTCTAGTTCAATCTCTGCCAAGATGGGAATATTCCCTGGAATGTATTTTACAGCACGTTATCAAAAATTGTTTCCATATGAGATTCTGCTCTGGAAAGAGCCTATAAAAGTGGTCTGGTATAGCACCATTCTGACTGAATCCTGATTTCTTTCAGTTCCAGAGAGTTCAAAGAAATATCTTTCTCCTCTCAGCTGAAGACACCCACTCTTTCAATCACAGCCACTATCACTTACAATAGATGTTCTGTGAGGCACCCTTGCCTTTATTTGCATTGTGGAGCTGCACATCATGCCTCGCTCACTCCTCTTGCCTTAGGCACTCTGTGATGCAGGGCAGAGGATGGAGGTAACAGCAGAGCTAAATGCTTTATCAGAGATAAAGTGCTACAGGTTCTTTGTATCCACATGTGCACTGAGACTTGCAGCATTAATACTGGATATTCCACAGCTGTTCCTCTCCTATTTCTGAGCCCACAGTTTCTGAATCCTGACCTAATGAGTTCTTCATCATTCTCATCAACTTCCTTCTGATATTACTATTGAAATCATTCAAATATTACTACCACTCTCCCCAAGACACCTGTCTTTTACAGTGTGAGGTGAAGGAATCTGCCAGTTACCTGCATCCTGGAGCTGCTGGGATTATTCTTCTGCCTCATAGTAGGCTGGTTTCCTATTCTTTTAGTGCCCCTTCATCTTCTCTTTGACTTTAAGTGTGACCTTTTCATTTCTGTCTTTGATTTTATTCATAGTTCTTTTCTTTTTCCATTTCACAGTTTTAAACTCCCTTCTAGGACTGGAATGTGATTTTGATTTCCTTGACTAGAGCGACCAAACAGGCCAAACTGTTTAACTGGATAAGATTTATCTTTGTCAGTTCTGTAGGACTCCTGCCAGGCTTTATGTAAGTGGTCCTCCTGGCTTTGTTATCAGTGTCCATGCTTTAAGGTCAGATTCAGGCTGGCTGGGGGTGAGTGATGCTTATGCCTGCTGACAGCAGGGAGAGAACCATGCTCCTCTGAGCACTGACTGGAACAGCTCAGCTGGGATCTTCTCAGGGTTTTCAGCCAATTAGCCATTTAAATTTAATCTTTTTACCCATTATTCATCAGATTCCTGTTCTTTGAAAGTTTTGCACATCCTAATTTTTATGCTGATTTCAAAAAAGTCCAAATTCTAATGCCATCAAACTTCTTTTTAATTATTCATGTTCTCACCACTGCCAGAGGATGTCAGCAGTTCTTTCACCATGACTTTAACAAAAATAATGCTTTTTTCCTCACTTTTCTGCTTGCCTGTCAACATCACCCTTGCTGAGCCTCTTCAAAATGTCCTTATGCTGTTTCCACACTGCAGCAGGCAGGCAAGCACAAAGCATAACACAGACATCTTCTGGAAACCTGACTTGCCCTCTCAGCTTGAAGCCTTCCTGCTGACAGCCTGTTCAGGCTCTCTGGTGCAGGGAGATGCTGGCAAATGTTTGATGTTGAGACCTGAGGGCCCTGAGAGATGCACTTCAGCTCCCCTGTATTTGTGTTTGCTGGGTCTCTACCACCAGTCAGGCTGAAAGATGCAGTGTAGGTATAATGGTCATTATTTGTAGATTCCCTGCCACCAAAGCAGGGTTCACACCTCTTCAGTTCACTGTAATCATATTTTCTCACAATCACAACAGCATCTGTGGGGTTGGAGCACTTACAATCCCGCTTCACAGAAATCCCGCTTTGCAGAAATTCCACTTCACACTTTCCCACTGTTTTTTAGGCTGAAACTCATCTTGACTACTGCAGCTTCTTCTCTTCCTCTTTTATATTTTACTCTGCCTCATCTTCCATAATTTACAAGAGAAAAATTACCTTTGTCAGTCCTTACTCTTGATGCTGGCTGTAGCACAGCCTGAGGCTTCCAGATGCATTTCAGAGAGAGGGCAGTGTTGGCTGCAGCAGCCACAGCATTAAGCAAGACACCCTGGGAACCCCAGCTTTATTTTTACTTTGTCACAGTCTTGCTGAAGGACTGTGGCTGTTGCCTGGGGCCTCCTGCTTTGGTTTCAACACCTTTCATACAAAGATAGAATCACAAAATTCTGGTTTAGGTTGGAAAAGACCTTTAAGATCATAAAGGGTGTTAAGTGCACACTGCCAAATTGACCCCTAAATCATGTCGCTTAAGCACCACATCTACATGTCTTTTAAATACCTCCAGGAATGGTAACACAACTATTTCCCTGGGCAGCCTGTTCCAGAGCTTGGCAACTCTATTTGGTGAAGAAGGCTTTCTTTATATGTAATCTAAACCCATGTGGTGCAACTTGGGTGCAAATTTTCTCTTATCCCACCATTTCTCACTTGTGAGAAGAGGCTGACACCTCCCCCCCCTCCACTACACCCTCCTCTCAGGTAGTTGTAAAGAGCAGTAATATCTCTGAATCTCCTTCTCAACCATCTCAACTCCCTTCATTGCTCCTCATCAGTCTTGCTCTCCAGACCTGTCACCAGCTTTGTTGTCCTTCTCAGGACACTCTCCAGTGAATTAATGTGATTCTTCAAATCAGGATCCCAAGACTGAGCACAATACTCAAGATGTGCCCTCAGCAGTGCCAAGTATACAGGGGGATGGTCACTCTTCCTAATCCTCCAGGAATCTCTGAGTGTTTCCTCTCTGCTGTGCTGTATTTCCAGCAGACACCAGGTAAGTTGAAGTCCTGCAGGAGAACAAAGACTAGCAATTGTTAAGCTTCTCCCAGCCGCTTAGAGATTTTTTCATCTGCTCCTTGATTCTGGTTGGGTGATCTGAGTCCCACGATGTTATCTGCCTTGCTGACCTTCCTCCTGCTTCTCACCCATAAACACCAGCCCTGTTGCCACCCTCATCACGCTCTAGACAATCTAGACACTCTCTAAAATAACAGAGCTACCCAACATCCTTTCCTTCCTTGCCTGTCCCCCTGAGGAGTTCAGTACTCCAGCTGTGGGAACCATTCCACCACATTTCCATGATTGCAACTCTGTCACCGTGTTACTGCTGCACGAGGGCTTCCAGCTCCTCCTGTTTGCTCCCTGAGCTGCTTACACTGCTGGACATCCACTTCACCTGGGCTGCTGATCCCACCCCTTCCTGAGGGGACAAATCTGAATTCCTGAGTGACCATTCTCAAGTACTTCCATGGTTTCTAACATCAATAACCTCTGTGGTTTTGCTGCTGCATTGATCTCCATCCTGCAGGCTCACAGACCTTGCCACAAAAGCCACCCTTCAATACTGTTGTGCTATGCCCAGGTTTTATCTCTAGGGAGTCTGGCTTTATCTCTTTTCACCCTCAAATTTATCTTGATCCCTTTCTGTGAGCCCTGCTAACACCTCTGCCAAAGAACCTTTTCCCCTTTGAGACAGGTGTACCCCATCTATTGTGTTGTATAAACTGACCCACAGTCAAAAAACCCCAAAATTCTTCCAGTGACACCAGGTTCATAGCCAGATATTGATCTTAAGGCATTTCATGGGTTTTTCTCCCCTCATCATGTCCTGCAACCAGAAGGATAGAATTGCTCTCCTCAACCCTGATGATATTGGCTTCCTTTATAAAAAGCTTTCAGGCCTATTAAAGAAAAATAACCTGGAAGAGAAATGCTATTATTGCTTGGCTGATGCAGTCCTTGCTATTTTCTCACCACAATCACCAGGACAGAAGCGTTGTACTGCCACAATGCCTGAAAGATCACCAACCTGCAGAGGTGGTTCCTCCTAAGCCCAGGAGTGAAGAGCTTGGAGCCCTCCTAGGCTCTCTGGCATCTCACCAGCATGGCAGTGGGTCTGCCAATACAGAAACTTTTTTGACTTTCTGGTTTCCAAAAGCTTTTTAGTCCAAGCATTTATTTACTTTTTGTCCTGGAAGGGAAAATAAAGGTTGGTTAATTTTCCTCTTGCACATACATGATTTTTGTCTCTGATCCAGTTCCAATAGCAAACTCCTCCTGTTGTGCCACCCAAAAGGACTGGAAAATGTCCATTCTAATTGTTTTCCCTAGGCTATGCTGAGTGAATGTTCAGCTCCCCAAGGCTGGAGTGTACTGGTATAAATTTACTGTGATAGAACCTCACTGCTGCTGATTGTTGCAGAACTACCACTGAGTAGTAAATGCTTCACTGCTCTGTTACCCGGGGGGGCTGAGCATTAACTACACTATTGAACAGCAAATGCTTATCATCCCCTATAATTCAAACTATATAAATCACTGAAGAGAGACAATGTGCCTACAGGGAACTCACATGGTCTATAAAAATGTAAAAATCAGAACTATATTTAGCTGACAGAGCAATACTTAAAAAATAATAAAGTATCCAAAATATAATCTCAGACATTAAACTCATCTTCATTTCAATCTACCCAAAGTTTGGTGGAGTTTAATCTCCTCTGCAAACATTTTCATCATTAACAACATTTTAAAAAATAGGATTAAGAAATAAAAGCAATTATACTTCTCTTTCCCCCATCCTCCAACCATTCATGCAGCATGTAGAACAACCTTTTTTAAGTCCATCCTTAGAGTAAAGCAAAATGCCAGCATTTTTTATTCACTGAGAAAAGCATTTCTTCTTTGCTTAAAAAATAACACGAGGCTTAAGATACGTTGCTTGTAAACCATGTAACCACTGAAAGTGGAAGACACAGTTCCCCTTTGTCTAAAGACAGTTTTTCAAATGCAGGGCCTGTGCAAGGTTCATTACACTGAGAAGAAAAGCAAGTAAAAACATTCCTCCAAGGAACTGTACTGTGACTGAGGACAAACTTTCACTCCTGTGTAAGCAAACACTTTATGTGAAGTGGACAAAAGGAGTTCCATTACTGTCAATGAATTACTCGTGGCTGTGAAGTTAAATACACATGAGCATTTGAAACACCAGAGAACTTTACAATAAGCTTTACAAATATTCCTTAATGTGTACATAAAATCTGTTTTCTGTTTTAGCCTTAACCATTCAATAACCTCTGGAAAGGCCTCACCATGTATTCATAATGCAATTTATTGCAGAGCCAAGGACTTCAATATATTCTATATTAAAAACCAAAACCATCCCCAAACATCTATCCATAGAGAAATAAAACGTAGTAACCTTTAAATACACAAATGTAATTACAGAAAAAGACAAGGAGCAAAACCAGATGAGAAAGATCTCGGGGGAGAAGTGGTATGGGATTCTCTGAGTGCTCCATGTAGCATTCAGAGAAATGATGAAAGAGAGGTTTGAGAGCAGAGCTGGAAAATGATCACAAGCAATCAATGTTTCAAAAAGGTCAGAACAAAATCAAGTAAGGCTACTAAGCTTTATTCTTAATCCATGGACAGCTTAGTAGCATCCCACTAAGATCTATCCTTCTTGAAGATGTTCTAAGGAAACAAAGAACATTTTGATTTTTTAATCTTATGAAAGGTGATGTCATCAACAACTTGTGTTTGTTCTTTTTTCCCTTTTCAGAAAAAATACCTGTACTTGATCAGCATGTGTGTCCTACCACACAGTGTGAGCCTGAACTAACCAAGAGTAATGAGGGATTTTAAACAGAAATATGATTAAACCATGCAAATATATTTGAAACACTAAGAGAAATAACATGGGGTATGGCTTAATTAGACATTCAGAAAAGAGTTCTCCCAGCACACCAAACCACATATATACAAGATTTGTAAGAATGAAGCAAATAATGCCAACGTACTTCAGATGTTCTATCAGGGCACCTCATTATGAAAAAGGGAGGCAAGAGCTTTCTGTATGTATTTGTAATGTGGCTTGAAAGTGTTCCTTTCAGTTGTTTTCAGATGAAAAGCTGATAAAAAAGCACTAAACAAAATGAAAGAAGCTCAGAGAAAACCAATAATAGCTCTAAAATTAGCTCTAAATAAATATAAATATATATTAAATAAATATACATAAAAATAGCTCTAAAGGCTATCTGGTCTTCTAAGGACTATGATTTCATACAGTCCATGGCTTTATCTCCTGTGGGCTATTAAATGTCCATCTGTGGGTCAACACTGAGAAGAGAGCAGAGAAAATAAATTTCACTAAAATAAGAAATTTTAGTGAAAAAATGCTTAATTTGTGATTAAGGGCAAAAAAATTAATATGATGCAGCAGTAGTTTAATATGCTGGCAAAACGAACACTTACAAGTAATCCACCAAAATGTACACCAGCTGCAGAATGCCAGATGAATTTAAGATGTTCATCCCACAGGACCACTCAATGAAAATGAGCTCATGCTTCAGGATTTTCAGATCAGAGCCATATGCTGTACACTAACACATTTGCAATATTAGTACCTTGAAGTAAATTTCTTAGAGCATTATTGAATCTAATTTCCAATGCCCACAGTCAGCAAACTTCTCTCATCTCCCTATGGAGATAACCCTGTTGGATCAGCCTCGCATGATATTACTCTGGCACTAGGTTGAGAGTATATTCCATGTTTGACTAAACATTAGATATCCATAACTTCAGGTGATGAAGAATTTAATTGATTTTAAATTTTTTCTCCTGATGTTACTCATCAGTTGGTGGAAACTGCTGCAGTGCCAGGGGTGGAAATGGAGGGTGGCATTTCACACCTGTGAGGGTCAGCTGGGCAGCCTGCAGTGCCCAGCACCTGTGGGAATGATGGCACAAGTGTGGGCCAGTGCACACAGATCCTTCCTCTTCTGGCATGCCAGGAAGTCTCCTGCATTCGAAACAAGCCTTTTATTTTGCTCCTAAACATTTTTAGCTTTCTGTTAACAAAAAAAGTGGAAAAAAAAGAAACAAGCCCTTTATTTTATTTAGTTGATTTTGCTCCTAAACATTTTTAGCTTTCTGTTAACAAAAAAAGTGGAAAAAAAAGGTCTCTTAAAACTTAATCTAATTTACCTTATGCTCAAGACCCACTATTACACTCCTCACACTCATTATGTCTGACCTAAAAAGAATATTAAAAATCTTATTATTTTGTTTCTGGCTTTTCTACTTAATTATTACCACAACAGGCAGGTAATCATTATGATAATTAATCAAGACTGAGATGTAAATAGCTCACATAGGGGTTAATAATCAGATAATAACAGTAAGCACTGTTTCTGTATAATTAAGTCAAATGACATGATTTACACTGGTGCAAACCTACCTTCAAAATGTAACATTTAAGAATTTTACTGTCTTTTCAAACAGCCCTACACTTTTAAGCCTAAAATATCTGAAGGCTGCTTAAACTCTAAACTTTTGACATGGACAAAATTTGAATTGAAGGGGATAATTTTTTTTCAAAATTGTAGTAATCTATTTGCCATTGATGTTGGCTACCACTAATTAAAATTTTCCTTTTTAATAGTGCATACATCACAGAATGGCTGAGGGTGGAAGGCATTTATGGAGATCTTGTCCAACCACCCCAGCTCAAGTGAACCCTCTCTAATGGATTGCCTCCAGAAACTCCATCACTTGTGCATCATAACATTCCTATAGGAATGTGTTAAAGTTCTAATGTGGCCAGTGACAAAACTCTCACTCATTTTCTAAAAACAATATATGATTTATAACATAGAGATTTTCTTGTGTCCACTCATAATTGGGAGGGTTAATTGCAATTCTTAATAGAGTAAGCACCAGCAGTGCTATGTGGATAGCAAAATAAGGCATTTCCAAATCACAAAACAGGAAGGAATGGTCCATAAAAACAATACTTTTCCCAAGCTATAGCCACTCAAGAAACAGCTAAGTATTTTTATATTAGTACTAAAATAACTTCTATTGCTGTCTCTACTAACTCAAATCTCTTTTTCAACTATGTGGAAGTAATTGGCAGGATGCAAGACACATTCCTAGATAGAAATGCTATTTGAAGGATTGCTTGAGAGGAATTCTGGAAGCTACTAACAGATTTGTAGTTTTGCTAAGGATCAGATGTGAATCAATATTTCTAAGTTTGAGACAAATTTTAACTTGAGTAGTCCTACTGATTGAAACAAGTTTTGGGGAAGGGGTGGGTTTTCATTTACATACCTTCCTAACATGGGAAGATTTTTAAAAATATTTTTTAGGTTTGTCTTTGCAATTTGTTATCCTTTGCTTATCAATAAGCTTTCCCTAAATTTGTTTTAGCACTGTGATAGGATTGCACAGGCCTGAAAACACAGGGACAGAGCTGTATGGGTAAGGGAGGAGGGTCCACTTTCTCACAGGGAGTAGTTCTTGCTTATTTAGCCACTCTTCCAACCTCTGTGTGCTCCTATAAAACTCTACCTTAATCTGTTTAATAATCTGCAGGGTTGCAAAATGAGTCAGATGCAGAATTCAGGAAAGAAATTTCATGGAAATCCAAGGAGAGGATTAGGGCTTGCTATCCTTACAGCATCAACATGCACAGTTCATTCCACCTGTGTGACTTTTACGGCTCTGGCTGCCACTGACAGCAGCTTGAGACAATCTCCAGCAGCACAGTTCAGGTGATGAGCTGGAAAGTCTTGAGGAAAGAAAAGCAGAGATCTCCACACACTGTCTCCTCTCCACACATTTTTAGCTAGTTAAGATTGTTTAGAATTTTAAGACCATTAGAATTAATATAAAGAAAATTAAATGAAGTGTCACTTTCAGGGAGGATCTTTCTCCTCATCACAGTGTCCAGGGGAATTCAATGAGGATAATATTTTTCCTTGACACTTGTTGTACTGCCACGGGACCAAGTATCTATAAGCTGGATGGTCAATATTCCTGGAGATATCTGGTTGAATGAAGTTGTATCCACATTTTAATGCTTACTTTAGCTATTAGTGTCAGCCTTCCACCTTGCACTGAGGTAAAATATTCACTTGCATGGCACAGCACCTCAGCAACAAATGCCAGAAATTTTTCATTAGGAGCTATGCCTCATGAGCTAAGGTTTTTAGCACTTTTACAAACTTGTTTCCTTTTTCTACTCTGCATTTTTCACTGTTTCCCCATATTTTATTAATGCCAGTCTGCTTGAAAAGGGCATGGGGAAAAGCAAGCATTCTGCAGGGTAAATGGGAAAAGAAATGGACAGAAGCTTTTCTTAAAATGTCACTGCTCACAAAGAGCTCGTGGCAGCCCAGTGTTATATAAGGCTGGGTTTTAAAGAGGTGTTGTTAAATATGCCCTGTTCTCTCTCATATTTCTAGCTTGCAATTTTAATCCTCTCCACACTGAATTTTAATTTAAAAGTATTTTAATCTGCAACTTCTTACAATCCTTTGTCATGTTTTGTATGCACTTGGAGCAATGCTGTCCTGAATGAAAACAAAGTAGGAACATCATGGTTGTCAAAAGATGTGTCTGACAGGACCACTTATTGCTTGAACAAAAAACCTCAACCTCTGTTCACAGTCTGACCTATTACAAGAACCTGTTGTGATGGTATTTGGCATGCATGTGTTGTTAGAGTGTCTTTTATTCTATTTGCACATGGAGTGCATTGTCCTTTGGGGTCAGCACTCATGTTCTGAACACAGCTGCAGTTGTCATCAGAGAAATGAAATTTAACATGGATGCAGCCCTGCTTTATTCTAGATTTTATAGAAGAAACTGAATAAACTTAGAGACAGATAAAGTACAAGAAAAAACATACATATGCTGTTTTATATAAAATATATGCTGTTTAGTCTAATAAATATTATATAAGGGATCTACATCACAATGTTTTTGAGTTTGTCTCCTCTCCACACATTTTTAGTGAGTTAAGATTGTTTATACATTTTAAGACAATTAAGAATATAAAAAAGTATATGAAGTCCTATTAATATAATTTATGCCTCACTATAAAATTTCATAAGAAAATACTTTTCAAAGCTTTCCTCCCTAAAATGGACCTAAATTGCAACTAAACCATACAGAAAAGAGTAGATACCAGTATTGGGAGTCTTCCAACTTTAAACAGTTGTCAGAGAAGAGGAGGTGAATATTTTCCAGTAAATTTTTGGTATTTTACAGCCATTTTACACCTTCCTTGACATCAGAGTGCTTTGATAGCCTTTTCCAGCAGTCCTGAGGTCTGTGCCCCTCTGGAGTCAACACCTTGGCCTGCTCTGGGTCACTGTGATCTCCTTCAGGACAAATACACAGGCAAATATAAGGATGGGGTTTCCTTAGGACAGAATCCAAAGGGTGAGAGGAAGAATGGATTCTGGAGTGGGGCCATTAAGGGCTCTGTCCATGCCTGCACTGCTGCACTACTGAAGGCTTCCTCCTTCCCTTTAAAACCAGCTAATTCTTGCGTTTGGCTTAGGGCTTGAGTCTGTAATTCAGAGGAAAACATATCCACTGAGGCTTATTCTTTGAATTGTTCCCAGTTTGCAGACTGGGAAATTTAGAGATTGAGACAACTCCAGCAGTAAGGGCTGAAAATGCTCCTGGCTTTTCATTCCTGTGCTTTGTTCATCATTTACCTTCAGCAGTAAAAACCCTGTTCTAATTGTACATCTAAATCAGCTGTGCATCTGTCCCAGGAGGTCTGATTATATTTATCCAAAATAATAGAGAAGCATAGAGAGACTGTAAAGAAAACTCTAAACTTCCCACTTAACAATTTAGATCTGAGATTAATGAGCTCTTAATTAATTGGGTCAGCCACAAATAGGGCTGCTTGCAAAGACAAGAACACATTAATCTGGAAAGGTCATATTGCTCATATCACTGGGAAGTATTAGAGTATTTATAACCCAGTTGTGAGGATCAATTGCTTACAGTCAGATTTCATCTGTTCCCTTTAAATATATTCAAACTAAAGAGTCCTCTGGAGGTTTCTTCCATGTAGTCCACAACACAGAATAAATACTTTGGGTCAAGGCAGAACAGATTTTGTTTAAGTATCTCCTATGTAGAGTTGCAAAAACCAATATTGATTTCTGCATGTTTACTTCAGGAAAGAAGAAAAGGCTTTCCTAGTTTTAGAGCTCTAAGGGATTATTACAAACAGGAGAGAAACTCTCAGGATCTGCTTCTTCAGTAGCTGTCTGTTAAGGGATAAAATGTTCTCCACAAACCTGGGTGCACCTTAGGGACATGTAGGGACCTCTGCATTGTATTCCTTGATGTTACAGCAGACTTCCTTTTCTCAGCTCTTACAGGAGCTCTGTACCATGCTGAGGAATAAATTATTTATTTGGGGACTTCTGCCTTGTCTGACTGAACCTACTATCCCAGTGGTCTTTGGGAGGTATAAACTATAGTAACTTAAAATGGATGTGGTTTTACAACTTTCCTTTTCTGAGCTTGTTATGGGTTTATAGGAAACATCAGCACCGAAATACTGTGAATTGAATTGTTTTACTGCCTAAAATAAGACAGAATGTAGAGCATGTGCTGAGTATTTTAGGCAGTAAAACAATTCCATTCACAGTATTTCAGTGCTGATGTTTCCGATATAGGAAACATCAGCACTGAAATACTGTGAATGGAATTGTTTTACTGCCTAAAATACTCAGCACATGCTCTACATTCTGTCTTATAGCTTCTTGACCTCCTTGACCAGGTTATTAGGGAATGAGAATTGAAGTGGCTTTCTAAGCCATTAAATTAGAAATAAACTGCATAATATACTGCTGTCTTCATCAGATGTCTGAAGGGTTTAAACCACATTGTTGTAGTCCTTATTTGATTTATGCAAACAAAACCCCTTAGCATAATATGCAATTAAAATAGAATATTTTATTCTATTAATCTTAATCTAAATACAATCCTGCTCTGTTGTAAAAAATAAAACCAAAAAAATCCCAAAAGCCCAGCTTAAAGCTCTACCTGAAAGTTTCATGTTTTGCACTGGGAGCATAGGGGAAATGGAAACATGAAAACAGTCAAGAAATCCAATTAAGAACAGAGGTACTAAAACAGGCTAGTCTTAAAAAGTGTCAGAGAAAAGAACGGATAGCTAAATCTGAGAAAACACCACATCAAAAATAGTTTCATTATTTCTATCTAATTTTTGCTGTGTATAAAATATGTATGATTTGAATGGGAAATTCTTAAATATAAACCTTATTTAAAATATATATGTGGATAAACTTCTGTCAAGTCCACAGACATTACAAACCACATGTTCACCAGATTACACTGGGTGAGGCATTTGGACCAAGAGATGACTTTAATCTGGCAATAAATGTATTATTAGATAATCTAAGTAGTCTTATTAAATTTAAAATACAAGTATTTTAAAATTTCCATTTCAAAATACTTGCACTTTTCACATGGTTTGGAGTACCTGAAATTGAGTTTGAACATTTCTAGTATAATTACAGAACAGAACGTTTGTAGCAGAAATAGATGAGACAAAGGAAAACATTAAAAACATATTCAAATGCAGAAAATTCAGCCAAATTCAGCCAAAAGAGTAATTAATCACAGAATCAGAGCCTAGTTTGTGTTGGAGAAGACCTTAAAGATCATCACCAGTTCCAACCCCCCTGCCATGGGTAGAGACACCTTCCACTGTCCCAGGCTGCTCAGAACTCCATCCAACCTGGCCTTGAACACTGCCAGGGATGGGGCATCCACAACTTCGCTGGGCAATCCATGCCAGGGCCTCAGCACTCTCACAGGGAAGAATTTATTCCTGATATCTAGTCTAAACCTGCTCTATTTCAGTTTGAAACCATTTCCCATTGTCCTGTCATTACCTGCTCTTGTAAAAAGTCCCTCTCCAGCTTTCTTGTAGCTCCTTTAGGTATTGGAAGGGACTCCAAGGTCTCCTTGGACATTTCTCTTATCCAAGCTGAACAATTCCAGTTCTCTCAGCCGGTCTTCTCATAGAGCAGGTGTCGTCTTTAGTCAAATAGTCTCACTTCTGTAAATTGCAGTTTTGGGTTGACTGAATGTTTTAAGTGTTCAATAGGATTTGGTGTGAGATATTTAAGTGATGAACCTTGATTTTACTTCTCACTTGAGAACCTTCAGTGCTGGAGCCACCCCTGGATTTTGTCACTGTCCTGAATTAATTCATTCTCATTCCAATATTGTCTTTTACAATTTTTCCAGTTGTAGAAAGAGGTAGACAAGGCACCAAGGATGCCTTTCCAAGAATTCACTATTTTTGAAGCTATACCTATAATTTTCCCCATCTGTGAATGTGCACATAGTCAGGAGAGTGAGAAAAGCCCAAATTATTCATCACCATGTGATGCTGGCTGCTAGAAACAGAGAAAATGGTGCCTGTAACCTCCAGGGAGTTAGTTCATCATTAGATTAACCACCACTAAGGTAAGGCCATACATCATCAGAGACGACAGGCGCAGTGTTGGCAGTACAAGAATAATAAGCAGAACAACTTGCACTGTCACTGTGCATGGGAATAGAGGAGAAATCTTACAGATGCTGCTGAGGAAGGGGAGGGTGAAGAGGTAGTCATTACCTCAGGAGAAAAACTGTAAGCTACATTCTTATTCAGCAGACGTATCTTTGCTTATCAAGTTGATCTGCATTTACAGTATGCTGTGAGAACCAAATACATCAGTTACTCAATGTCTGAACATGCTTTTCCAACATGAAAAATACGTTGCCGATCCTGATAAGAGCTTCAATGCTTTTCATTTAACCTTAGCTTTCTCTGCTTCAGTTTTAATGACAAATTGTTCCTTACTTGAAATGTTTTCCAGCTGAGCTCCCTAGCACCACATTGCTAGGGAATACCACAGCAGGGATCTCCCTGTTCCCCACAGGAGTGCTGGCCTCAGGCACCTGGGGTCCAGTGTGACTAGAAAAGGCAGCCAGCTTTTGCACTCAAAGGAGTTTAGAGTGTTCAGGGATAAAATCCTTCAGAACACTGCATGAGCAGTGGGTCATTTTCTTGTTTTTTTTAGTTAACAGAAGGGGAAGGTTTCATTTTGAGATCTCCCCAAAGAGAGCTGACATTTATTAACAAGGGATAGTGCAGACTCCCATGGCACACAGTGTTCAGCCTCCTCATTTAGTTTCAGCCTATATCTACCTTTTCAATTTGCTTCAAAGTTTCATGAATTGAAAAAATACATATAGAGAGTCAACAGAGGTCAACTCTTCCTTCTTCAAACTAGCAACCTCTTTACTGTTAACATCTTGGCATCCCTGCCCCCTCACAAAGCTGACAGCTCTGTTTTGCACACCCAGTTCATGTTGGTCATGGAATGCACCAACAAATAAAGAAATCTTTCTCTGCTTATGCTTTTTACCTGTGTCTGAATCTGAGCTGTCCTCAAGCATCTTTTGTACTCCCTGTCTGCTAAACCTGTCTCACTTGGAATGTACCAGAAGCTGTAATGCTGTAGCATGTGAGGTTCTGGGAACATTTCAAAACATTATTTCCTTGGCTCAAGTCAATGCAACCTATAAAACAAATCTAGTTTTAGCAATGCAAATTAGCAATTAAGTGCTTTTTCAGCAGAAGATCAGAACTAGAGATCAGAGTATTATTATTGACTTATGAATGTGAAAAAGTACGTAACTTGTATGCACGACAGCAATCCTGTACTTAAAGGTTCATTACCAACTTAATATACCTGATAAACTATTCCACTTCTAACGCCTATAATTGTATGAACTTTTGAAAACAAAGTATGTCTTCCTTACTCTATAATGTCTCATTATTACACTACTTAATCAGTAAACTTTACAGAATGGAGATAAAAATAATCCAGAGAGCCACTAACCTGTTTTACAACCTTTCAAAATTCTGATTTTTGACAGAAAAATAACATTTAGATAGTTAAATCTGTTACCTAATTTGTGTACTGCATCTAGAAAGTCAGTTTTGGTGCACTGGCAAAAACCTTCATCACTTGTCCACTTCATGCTGTTACTGAATTCTCCAGGTTCAGGCTACATAAGAAATGTGATGCTCATGGTCTGTCCTGAATGATGCAGCTGAGCCTAGGGAAGGGTGACAGTGTCACCTGCCATGGTGGCACACCCCAGGGCACTGAGATAAATCCACAATACTCACACTTCATCTTGCCATAAGCTCTGCCCAGACAAGTCCCCCACACACTGACAAGGCTCTGCAAGGAGTGATATCTGTTCTATTTCCATGTTCCCTCTCTCTTCCTGTGTAGTCTCCAGCACACTTTATTAGACAACTGGTCCTAAAAATGGAGCTCTGAATAAATAAAATACACTGAATTAGTTCAATCACTTATCAATCAAGAAATGATGACTTACTGCTATAAATATTAACCAGCCAAAACAGGTGGAGCATTAATGAAGATAGTGCAGACATACACAATACAAAAAAAAAGAAAAAAAATGCAGTATGAAAAATAAACAAGAGCATTGGGTAACTGCTGAAGATTTAGTAAAAAAAAAAAAATTCTTGTTTATACTTTTGTCAGTGGTCTGTGTTTTTAATTAATCTTAAAAATCAAAATAGGAAAAAATCCCACTTTAGCATGCATATTCTGAAGGAAAAAATACCCCTCTTTAATTAGATACATATTATTTATGTATCTAGATTTTAATTGCACTCACTTGATATACTCACAATTATTTTCATTACAATCAAGCTTTTTACTTTTTTCTAACTCCATTAAACTCTACTATTCATAGAATGGAAAAAAAAAAAGAAAAGGTTCTGAACAAAATTATGGCACCAGGCATCACGTGAATCTGAATTGAACCCTACTTCTCTTCATATGAATACTACTTTTTAAATGGATATTACACACTTGCACACATGGACAGGGCCAACCCATGGCCATTTCTTCTCTGTGCTCTTTCCCAGCCTGCTGCTGCCCCCCAACAGACCCTGCAGGGCCCCTCAGCTGCTCCACATGGGCTGGGCTGGGAATGGCAGTGGCACCCAGGCAGCCCTGGCTCTGAGCTGCAGCAGGGCACAGAGGGATCTTCTCACCTCCTGGACCATCCCTCTGCACATGGGGGGACCTGGCAGCTCCTGCTGCCCCCGGCAGCTCCAGGGGATCTCTGCTCTGCCAGCTGCCTCTGTTTGTCAGCAGCACCCCTGTGCCCACCCCACCTGGGCTCCACAGGCAAAATCCCACCATGAGACATGTCAGAACATACCCTGGAGCTGGTTCCTCTGCTTTGGGGGTCAGGGTCTCTCCAGGGGCTTTAGAGCCTCACATGGCTGAGGATGTGCCACTCTAGTCAGAAAGACAGAAAACTACACAAGCTTTCCATGAGCTGGTCTGGGAGCTGTAGAAAGTGGCTGAGGATGTGCCAGTCTGGTAGAAAGACAGAAAGCTACACAAGCTTTCCATGAGCTGGTCTGGGAGCTGTAGAAATAATGATAATCAAATGGAAACAACCCACAGGTGGTGCTTTTTAACAAGCTGTTTTCCCATAGGGATGTTTACTAAAAAGGCTGGTTTCTTAATTAGCCAGTGGTGATGGTGTTTTTAGTGAAGGACCAATCCACCTGTAGTGAGCTAAGGTATAAAAGAGGAGAGGCTCAACTAAATGGGGCTTTTACCATTTGCCTTCTGAAACAGCTCTGTGTCATCTCTGACTCACAGTGACACATGTCACACAGAGTCTTTTACAGTATCATAATTCTTATTCTGTTACCTTCAATCATCAAATTAGTAAAGGTATATTTTTTCAGAAATGGTCCCTTGGCCAATGCCATCACTGTGACTGCTGAGATCAAATGGAACTTGACAGACCTCAGCATCAGACCTCAGCCAGGCAAGGCAGCTAAAAACCTCAACAGAAGCATGGAATTTCCCCACAACACTTCAATTTTTAGATATGAACAAATGTCAAACTCTTTAGTGCAGCAAGTCCCTTGTAGGTGTACAGTATTTAATAACTGCCTCCTTGAGTCAGTTTGTTAAGCTTCCTGCATTTTTGAAACATCCAACAATCCTCTGAAAATGTGTAAAAAATCCTGAATCACTTTTCTTTTAGAAGTTATAACACAAACTCTCAATTAATTTCATTAACTTTTGTATTAGCTTAGTTTCACTTCACTGGAACAAGTCTTTGTTCTCCATTTCTGAAGAAATTTAAAAATAAATAAAGGTGGAAATATAAAATGAATTCACCAAATGCAATTACAATAACCTTTGGATCACAAGTCTTTACTGAAATGATTAAAAACATTAAGTATTTTTTTCTAAAATGTTTGGTTATTTCCAGCATTTTGGGTGTTGAATTATAAGTAATACATTTGCAATTTGTGCTGTTTTGTCACGTTAACCCATGAGGCCCACTGAAGAAAGTTCACTTTAACTACTCCAAAAATTATTTACTGCTAAGAACTTGAATTAGTATGAAAATGTTTTAGTGCTCATAATTTAAACATCTGGTAGTATAAATAGCACTTTCTTCCTGAGGAAATTATATTCATCCCTCTTTCTTGCCCTTACAATGAAACATGCTATTTTTACATGTTTATTTCTGTTCACTTACAAAGGAAAATACAAAAGAGCAATTTAGGTAATGTCTCTTCCCTTTCTCATAAACAGTTTGATTTGATTTTATTTAAACAAAATCTAACAGAGAATATATACTAATCTAAACAAAATCCACACAGAGAATATATACTGTATGAATTTAAACACAAATAACAGCTGAAAGTTTTAACACACACACACACACATATATATATATATATTTGAAAGTTTTAACACACATATACACACACACACACGAATACATATATATATATATATATATAGCAGAGCTATAAGATTTTTCTGAAAATTAGGGAAATTCAGATCAAGATTGAGATTTTTAACCTCTGAGTCTTCCCAAAATACCAGGAAATCATTCACCAGTAGCTATGAGGTTTTGGCATCATAGTATTCTTCAACTATTACAGACACAGACACACCACAAATTTCATATATTCTTAATAACCAAGGATAATTCTGATCTGTGCTCACCCTGATGGCCTTTCAGTTTTCACCAAATCACAGGTGTGTTCCTGCTGGGAGATCTTGGTCATCAGAAAATCTGACCCTTGGGATTATTCCATTTCCGAGAGCTTTGCTGCTGGTTGGAAAGATATAGATATGAGAGATGCATGGGAAGCATACTCACATTTTATTCCCTATTTTTATATCAGTTTATGTAGAACACAGCCCATAAAGACAGTCGTAAATTTTGTAAGGTCATTCTCAGCAATGGCAGTTCAGGTGACTAAATTCTTCTTAGCCAGATTTTATTTTCCCTAATTAAAACATATAAAAGTGGTTTTTTTTCCAGCCTGGCTTAGCTGCATGTGCTCTGTGTCAAACACACAAATAAAGCTATTGGAGTGTGGCTTGCAAGGTCAAAGCCACTTCTGGCTATGAGAAGTTCTGAGAGGGAACATGGAGGGGAAGTTCCCTGTCATCATAAACTGTGCCTTTGCTATTCTCTTGATTTCTGTGTTAGAGAGCATCAGTCAATGTGTCCTGCCTGTAAGACACAGCAATTATCACTGACTGAAACCTGACTGGCCTGGATGATCGCTGCTGTGAGTGGACACTGAGCAACTCTGTTTTGTCAGGAGGTCAAATAACTCTTTCATATTACTGATCCAGCAGGATTGAAGGGATTTATTGTCCCTATTGTTTCAAAAAGAAACACAAGTTAATGGGAAGAAAGGGATGTTGGCAATTTCCTCAACTTTCACAACCTGTAGAAAACTCTTCACATAAAACACACATAAGCAGTTTTTAACACATTTTAAAGACAGGATATTTTTGAGGCAGAATTTCAGTCAGAGTTACCTTTAATGGCAGTATCTTGAAATCCAGCAGACTTTCTCTTCAGTACAAACCTGCTGAACACAGCAGGGTTGACTTAAGCAAACCACCAAACCCCTTAATGGAGGGGATGTCCTTCACACTCCGTGGAGAAGGTTCTAAAGATGATTCACAACAGCAGCACACTGACATGGTCACTCCCAAGAGAGTTTTGTCTCTGAAATCACCCATCATCTGTGCTGATTAGTGCAGGTTTAGGCTCTTTGACAATCTCTTGCATCTCTGGGTAGATGTAAACCAAAAGACCACATTAAGTATAAAAAATACCAAAAGTACAGGAAACTGTGCAACATAGTAAATCCAAGAATCCATTTCACTGAATTTATCTCAATGCTACAATTTTCAAACCAAATGCAAAAATCTGTTCCTGTGTATTTATTATAAATATCTGTGAAGCCAGTATCAACATTTTCCTACTACAGATGGCACACTGTGCTTTTTTAGTTTTCTGCATCTACATCTTCCAGGGAAAGATTTGCTCAATAGTTCTCTCACTAAAAATATCTAAGAAACAATATTTTATGATATTATTCATTGTGTATAAATTTTAATTCCTCTGAAATATACTGTCTTAATAAGGGGGAATTATTGCATTTTACAGACAGAAGAGAAAGTGAGATAATTGGGGTTTTCTGTTTGAGTATCCCTGCTCCTTTGTATTAATTCAGTTTGACTGTTGGTGGAGTTAAAATTTCATTATAGAGTGAGTTATTAGTTCTAATAAGATATTACTGAAACATTATTTCTAGTTTGAAATAATGTTTAAATGATGTACTTTGCAAGTTTAACTTTCAAGGGCTAAACCATCAGGGAAAAATGTTAAAAAACGAAGTCGTTGTACTGGGAGGTTAAAACTGGTTCTTGGCACAGCCTGAGCATGGGCTTGTCTGTAGGCTGGTGAGGATGGGAGGCAGACTGACCATGGGGGGTCTGAGTGGCAGCTCCTGCCTCTTGTGAAGGGGCAGAAATGTGCCAGGTGGACATTCTGACACTGGTCAGCAAACCCTCTCCCTCCTGTGAGCCAGGGCTGGGCACTGCCTGGGGAAAAGTGAAGCGTTTTTCATTTGTTTCACACACAAATGAAAAGATACTTAGCACACAAATATTAATACAAGTGGGTACGCTCTCATTTCCTTTCAGTTCCAAGTGTGTGTCTGGTACTATCTGCAGTCTAGTCCATATAATTTAGAGGATCTGACATCTATTGCCCTGATCTCATTTATCACCAGCCCATCTTCATTTTAGAAGCACAGATACTCAGTGTACAATTTTTACTGTAAAATTGAATTTGTTTCTTGTGACAGAGTAGGCTTGCTGAATTTATGATTCAGTATTGAACATCCTTCACCTTGGAAGTAGCTCTCCTGCTGTAAAAACAAGGCATCTCTCTCCTGAGGACAGTATAACACCATGATACAGATGCCCATCCTGTTAGACAAGGTCGTGCCAGGAGAAACTAAACTTAATTTTCTGAGACTTTACAACACTTAGCCCTATATTTCACTTTACAAGGATAAATACTGGGAAATACTTTATCCCAACGTAACAACTCTCCCTTTGATCAGCAGAACAAAAACGTTTGATATTCAGTTCAAAATGGCTGAGAGAAGGAAAATACAAAAGGAATGCTGAAGACATTACTTTTCTATCTGATGGCTGCTGCCTTTGTCTTTATATCACAGAAAATAACCAAAATTATCTCACCTGGATTGTGGACCCAGACTCTTCATTATGTGTGCGTATTTTATTCAAGACTCTCTTTTTTGACTTTCTGAAATGCTTTGTCACTGGGTTCATTGCTTTGCTCTCACCTTATTCTAACCACTGCAATTACTGTCAAGTTCTCAAATAAAACTACCACTAAATTGGTCTTAATTAATTCATGTTACACAGAAGCAGGGACATCTTGCTATTTCCATCTTGTCTTCAGACTTGCACAACCTATTTCAAGTCTGCAAATCATATAATTCCTCTTTTTGCAATACTTCACACACTCCTGAGATAACAAAGTTCTGCACTAACTTGACCCCTTTGTCATGCAGGGGACAGCAGCTGCAGAAGCACTGATGGGTCCATCTGGCTCCATCTCTGAAACACAACCCAAGAGGTTGAAACTCATTTTCCAAGAAGAAAACAAACCTCTGTCTTTCATATCATGCCTTGCCTTGCTCCTCAGTTTCACTCAGTTTCACCTCATCATTATTTGTAGGGTCCCCAACCTGCAGCTCAGCTCCTCCATGCAAGAAAGCAGAAACCACCATCCTGATCTGCTGCACCTTTTGTAGCTCATTTTCCTTCTCTAGAGAAACTGCTGCTGCCAGCTGTTCAAGGTGCTCAGTAATTTTCCAGCCAAAGTAAACACCTACAGGCTGTAATTACAGCCTGTCAAAAACCCTCTCAGCCTTAAGGAACAGAGATGCTGCAGACTAAAGCTCCTCAGATCTGTCTGGGTCCTTGTACAACCCCAAAAAGGAAACCAGTTCACAGCTGGGGAAATATTTTCCCAATTATAATTTAAATTAGAGTCTGTGTGTTCTGCATTTGAATGAACTCTCCTGGGAGAGCAGCTGGATTCTGTTGTACTTGAGAGATTTCATAGAAGAATTAGTTAAATATTTAAAAAAAAATTAAGTATATTGAAAAAAAAAGAAACAAACAACCCCAAACCAACAAAAGAACAAAAAGCCCAAACTAAAACAAAAATATTATCAAAAAAACCCACATTCTTGTGCTTTGTAAATGACAGCTCTTTATCTATTTTGCATTGCTCTAGATCATCATTCATAGCACTTTCCTGGACCACAGCAATAATACTGAGGAAATACTGGTGTTTGATGCCCAGGTTTATTCTCACTTTTAAATTCATTAACTTCTGTGGTTGCAAGGAACATGAGAGGATCATGGACCAAATGTTCCACAGCATAAACTTCTAGAAGATCATCAAAAAACTTTCAAAGGCTTAGACCAAAGTGTAAAGCTTCTTTTCAACAAAGAAATTGACAGCCTGATGTGCTCTTGATGTGTTTCTTCTTCAGCTCTAAGAATGTGCATCCTTGGAGGGACTCTGCTTGATTATGCTATCTTATCACAAGCAATGAACCTGCATTTATCTGGGAGAAATTAAAGATTATTGTACTAAGGGCTCAACTCTTCTCAGATATTTTGGGTTTTTTCCAAATTTCTGGGTTTTTTTCAAATTCTGTAGGTCCTAAGCTCTGATTTTGATTCCTTTTCTTCTACTGTGTACTTCCCCTTATTAAGAACAAATCACAAGAAACAGCTATTTTGAAAATGGCCTGGATATGTTTTAGCCAAGTAATCCAGTGTAATCAGCAAGCTTGGATTCCCAAAGTTAAAGGTTTATTTTAGCACAACATGCCATGTTTAATCAGTTTTCCTAATGCTGCACAGTGCTATCTGCTTTGACAAGAATATGTTGATCATATTACAGAATGATTACTGCTAATGGAGATCTTTTAGGCAAGATTAGATTTTGCTTCTGTCCAGATGCCTCAAAGAACATTATTAGTTTTTGGTGTCATATTTTTGTAATATTAATATGATCAGCTTATGGGCTTGCTCATATGTTATAACTGCAGCAATTTATCTGACAGTTAAGCTGTCAGGACCTTGCAGCATTTAACCCAGTGCTGCAATCTGGATCAAATTAGGCACTGCCCACACAATCTTATCATAGCTGTGAGGTGACCAAGGAATATATTCTGATGAGCCCCCCCTCTCTGAGGTTCAGAAATTTGCATTGTGCAGCTCAGTAGCTGTTTCCAAGAAAGCTGATTACTTCATGGAAATATCCCTAACAAAAAATCTGCATACCTTTAAAGGAATGTAGGTTGGGTTTTTTTCCACATAAATCAGCAAAATGCGATTCAGAGCTGTGCTGCTTTCACAGCTAATTAATGTGGCACTGTAGCCTATTAGTATAACAGCTGTGGTGATAGTAGGTCTTCTATATACATACGGAAAGAATAAATTACTTGAATATAAGGCACTTTTCTGTCCTTTCAAAGTTACTGAAGATGTACAAGGGCCTTGCATGACCTGTATTTACTGGTTAGACAAAAAAATAATTACAGAAGCTGAGAAGTATAAAGATAAGTTTAAATTCATTTTGACTAGAGAGCCTTACAATATCAACTAAAGCAATACTATTGCCCTTAAGTTCAATACATACTGATATGCACTCTGATGGCATGCTTCATCCCTTTTGGTAATATGCCTTTAAAAACCATGTCCTTTAGGGTCCAATGGACCATGAAATAGTCTCTACAAAAGTACCAGTGGTGCCAATGCTGAGACAAACATTCATTTTGGCTGTCAGCTTTAAGGACTGCAGAAGAAATGAAGCACATTTATTATATACTGATGTATTCTGACTAGATAATCCTTTTCAGTTGTAGGCACTATAAAGACAAGTGCAGATTACTGTGGGGAACATTCAAAAAAAATTGGGATGTGCTGAAACAGTTGAGCTTCCAATTTCACAGTTGGGTAATTTGCCTTATAAACTTGTATTTAAAGGAAAAGTTTTACTGGCAATGAAGTACGCTAAATAAACAATCTATAATTTGAAAATTAGCAAGCTGGAGATACTTACACAGAAATTCTATCTTCTAATGCTACATTCATTAATTAATGTTGGAACTTGCATTTCTATGCTGCTGACATTGTCAGGGTTTTTTCTTACATAACCATTGCCATTCAATTCTGTAAAGTTTTAGTCCTTTGTCACCATTTTTTGGTATTTTGATTGCATCCTTATTTCTGTACAGACAAAGCAACTCATCCTGGACACCAAGAGGACCTCAGGATTCGGAAAAGGATACTTAAATCATAGTATTTTCAGGATTCAGTATTGGGACCAACAGTATTTTAAAAATATATATAATTTAGATTACTAGATTTGGGTTGGGTTTAATCAGATTTCTAGACAAGAGATTCACAAAGAGCATAGGTAGGAGTGGTTCCTTTGAAACCCAGTAGAGGCCTAAGACAATGCATTTTACCTTAAAAAAAAAATAAAGGCAGTTTCTGCAAGCAGTTTGGTTGCTGGACTACAGGCACAGAAGTCACTATAGTCCTGTAAGGAAGGGTGTTTGTACCATGTGGGGCTTTGTTCTGCAAACTCAATAAACAAGGAAATCAATTACTCTGCCATATTATTCTCCAATGCTTATGATATATTTTGGCAATGTGCAAGAAAAAATGTCCCAAAATATTTTGATCCACATTATTTTAATCTCTATTAAAGCAGATACTATTAGAAAAAAGTCAATATTATGACAGGCAGCTTAAAACTTTTAGACTTTTAACAGAAATATAAATTTTCTGACTGTATACTTGCAGTTTCATAACACCCAGTTGGCAGCAGCAAATATACCTGAGATTGTTACTATGACTGCACTGAAACAAAAATTAACCCTTTCATACTAAAGATACTTTGCTCTAAATGTACTTATTGCATTTACCAAAACTCACTTTGTAATTAGGGGGTGGTATCAAAGAAAACAATGGGAAATTTTAGGCTGAGGTCTGGCTATTCTCTGTAGCACTGGGTAGTGCCCAGTACAAGCATTAGTAAAATGAACTTGTTTCTTACTTGTGTGGCGTGAAGAGCAACACACTGAGAGAAAACAATCTGCTTGGAGTACATCTGAATAAAACTGCTACGTTTGTTTCCTACCCAAATGTACTAGCAAAAAAAAAAACCAAAAAAACCACACTGAAAATTGACAAATTATCTTGTTCTGTTAAAATACTTTTTCCAAATTCTGACTCCTTAGGCAACGAATGTAGTTAAATATTATTTTGAAATGTCACAGCAAAATGAAAACTTGAAACATATGGTTTAAGAATGTCAAAACAAAATCTATTTTTTTTACTGTTGTCAAAACAAAATCTATATTATTTCCTGTTACTGAACATTATTCTTACTTTGTTAGTATCAGCCTCAAAAGGCATTGAAATTATTTTGGGTATGGAGCTTGAAATGGAGTTTTGTGAAAAACTTTAGCTTCACTAACTGTTTACATAATTCTACTTAGCCAGTCTGTTTTTCTGTATAGCATGTTCTCTCAGCCAGGAAAATCTCCATGATGTTTATTTTCTGTCCCACTCTCTGCATGTCATGAAGCATATGGTGTAGGAGACTGATTGCATCTCAGACTGACAGCTGCTCTGCTCTTCCAGCTCTCTGTCACAAAGGAAGATTGCTGCCATTTAAGCAAAGAAATTCTTCAGTAATATGTTTGGACACTTGCCTTTAGAACTTAACCATTATAAACTCTGGGGTTCCGTTTGCCTGAATCAGCATTCTGATTTCCTAATAGGCTTCTCTGTCAAAAAATTCTAATCCATATTAATCTCAATTCTTCTGGGAAACTGTATCCTCTGCCACTCAACTTATAAATTAATTCCTTCCACTCATTTTATTTGCAACCCTTCTGGCAAAGCTGGAGCTGCAGAGAGCACACTCTGTTAGAACACACATGAACAGGATCAGATTCTTCACTTGACATCACACACCCTGTTCAGGGGGAACTCTTTATGAACCATTTCCTTCTCACCAGAATTGCAGAATGGGCTTGGAACAGAGCAGGGCGTCTTACAGGTGACCTATTGACAGCCCTCTACACAGGTTCCTATTACTTAATATTTCATATGAACTCTGAATTGCAGGTGTTACGGTGCTGTGATTGCAGCAATTAAAACAATTAGGGTTGGAAGAGGTATCATTAAGTTATTAAAATACACCGTGTTTGTTATTTGCAGTACACATGGCTTTTTGACAAGGTGACAGAAGCAAGAGGGTAACACTGCAAAATATTAAATTGACCAATCAAATCAAAAGTCAGACAGATGCCTCTTAGGAGAACTGTAAAATTATTACCATATAAATGAGCATAGAAATTTGTGGGGGTTTTTTTGCTTTATTTAATTTACTTTTTGATTATTTTTGTGTGTATTACATTAGAATCACACCCTTTGGTGTTTGCATAGGTCACAACAAACGTATTGCTAATGAAAAAAAAATTCTTTTTAGTAAACCAAGATCTTCATCATGACATTTCCTAGACTGGGAAGGTGACCCAAGGAATTCAAACACAAGTGGTTATCAGAAACCATCAGGTAAAACAAAGTGCTGCAATGTGACTAACTCTTTCTCTGCTATGAGATGACAACAGATGTAGCTTCCAATAATCAAGGTACAAAAGAAAAAGCATTTCCTGTTTCACACAGATTGGTAGATACTGGTATCCATATGACAAATGAGGAAGAATATTGCTGCAGAACATCGCAGCAATGACCAGCACATAATTAGTCTAATTAGTGCCAAATTTGTCCAGTAACCTTAAGTTCTCTCCTCTAGAAGCTGTTCAACCTTTAGTTTATAAGACTATAATCCTGCTTTATTATTTTTTAATTATTATTCCCTTTTATTCATGTAGTTGCATTCTCTTAAATTTTTGCCACAGGTTGGAAGTAGCCATTGTCTTTCTGTCCATGCACTGAACATCTGGAAATACATTCTCCATGCTTGTGCCAGGAATGAAAAGTATTGGAAGCAGATATGACATTTCTGTCAAGATTTCTTGAGAAGAGTTATGCAAATATATATGGGTGTCAACAAAAGAAGTTCAGAAAACCTTAATTTGCTCATCTAACTGGAAGACAGATTTAGTATTAAAGTTTTAAACTTTTTTTTTTTTTTAGCCCTGGCCTATTCTGAATGTTCAGTGTATTCAGCCATCTCACTCCATCAACAATGAGCTAAAAATGATGAAATTCTAGACTGTTTATAGAAGGAAATAGAGCAACTTATCAACCTTTTCATTTTGGTAAAAAAAAAAAGGAGAAATATATAGCTGGAATAAAAGCAAAATAAGATAGGTAGTCATAAGATTGTTTAAGTTGTGCTCTATATGCCACAATTCATTGATATTTACTTTCTTCATAAACAGCTATAAAGTACACAGAGATTTTTTTCCAGGCTTCAGACTGATACATAAAACCTGCCTGTC
This sequence comes from Passer montanus, assembly GCF_014805655.1. Lineage (NCBI taxonomy): Eukaryota > Metazoa > Chordata > Aves > Passeriformes > Passeridae > Passer > Passer montanus. Next base: position 1,916,495 of record NW_024369707.1, read on the forward strand.
TTTGCACAGACCTAACTCAGATTTTAGAATGCATTAGATGAACTCATGTTTTCCAAAGATTAAGTTAATATTTGTGAAAATTATTTTCAAGGAGATCAAATTGATCTATAATTTTGTCCCTGTTGATACAAGGGATTTTATTAAAATGGTAAGACAATAATAAATTAAGCTTAAAACCAGAAGAAGAAAGCCAGTGATTTGAAAACTAGGAAACAGTTTGGTTTGCAAATCATTTCTACTCCTGCTGAAATAAACAATAAATACAAAGGACCCCGTCATTGTATTCACTGAAAATAAGGTTCGACTGCTTATTTGGGAGTAACATTTTGAGATTTCTATAAATTACAAGGCAAGAAAATCTATTTGGAAGACATTAACTTACATTCATTAATTCAAGATGCTTCATTGTGAAACACTTATGTCTAATACATACATGTGTGTATATATATGGAATGAATATGGGGAGAAGATTGATTTACATGATAATATGAAGACATAAACAAATACTTGAATGGACAAAAGCAGAAAGAAACCAATTGGGCCTTGAAATTGATTCTGTTCTGGGTTGGGTTTTTGGCATAGTTACTGACACTGATTATTTCTGACTCCAAAGGTGAGACTTCCACTGTGTCCTTTTCCTGCTGGTCATACTGCATAACAATTGCTCCAATAGTGGTATGGAAGCTTGTCAATTATATACAGCCATGTTTTCCAAAGGAGTACAGTTTTTATGTTTATAATGCAGATTTCTTTACTTGCTAGTTTCTGGATATAAGTAGTTGCCTTTTAACAGTAATGTCTATCATTTGACATCCTCAAAACCCAACTGTTCATGCAAATAAAGCAAAAGGGTTTTGATTTTGATGTCAAATGATAAAACTGCTCTTATGATTAGCACAGACTTTCAGCCCTGTTGCCTGTCAAAAAGCCAAACCCTTTCCCTTATAGTGCTACATCAAAAGCTCCTCTGTACATTACAATGCAGCCTAAACCCAAGGCAATCAAAAATGTTCACAGTTCAGTGGAAGGATCCGTGTGATCCGGAAAAGAAATTCCATTTTGGAATTTCAACCATTCTTCGACAGGGAAATCTGTAATTCAGTAGTGGTTCAAAAATAATTCGTCCTTCCACATACTTAGAAACACATGAAAATGCTGGAAGAAAATACCATATTGCTTTCTGAGAAGCATCTGACATTTAGCTGAATGTCTTGGTGACATTCATGATACTAATGCTGATGTATCTGTGGTGAAAGAGGGACTCTAAATGCCTCTTATGTGTATCAAACATCACAAACTTCTATAGCAAGAGTAAAATAAGGACCTGCTATCTCATAAGCCTCTCAGTCCAGTAAAAAAATTTTGTGTCAGTCCCAAAATTCTTCCATCAGCCAAACACATGGCAAGGGAACATCTGACATCCCAGCTGATAGAATGAAACTGCTCTGAGATGACAGGGAAAAACAGTATTTTACAGCTACTGCCAGTGCTGGCACATACTCAGCCAAGCGTATTTTGTGAAACTGGAATGTGGTAACAAAAAAAGTGTTTGCAAACCATAGCAATTTCTGAGGACCTCAAGAACACACTGTCAGGATGGCATGTATAAAGAAATATGACCATGATAATGAAAGATCCAAAGCAGAAAATGACATCCTTTCAATTACTGGAAACTGTTTTCTCCTTTAGAAGATGAATCAATTTTCAATTTAGGTTGTTTTGGTTTTTTGTTTTTTTTTCAGTACAGTGTCTGAGTATGCAGTACTGAATAATGCTAGAATAAAAAATTGTGTCTGAAAAGAATTAAATGGTCTACCTTTACCTTGAGGTGTAATTTTCCACTGAATTGAGGTTCTTAAGATAAACTTTAATCTCTCACCTCTTTATTTGTCATTGACAAGGAGAAGCAAGGAAAGAACAATAAATCCATCTTTGTAGATGTGAGATAAAATGAAACTACTCGAGTATTTACCTTACATAACCAAAGAGGAACTTCAGCTCCTTAGGACCCATTTGCAGGACCTCTCCCCCTTACTTATCAAGCATTTATCTAAAATTAATTTTTAGGCTAGCTTAAAAAAATGCTTCCTACATGAAAGATTTTAAAAACCTTATCTAGATGGTACAAGGAACATGAAGAGTCAGGGTTTTTTTCGTTATCTGATAGAGTGTTAAAAAGAATCAACATGTTTCAGAGATACTTGGGTGGGTATTTACCAAGACAAACCTGCACTGTAACTTGTAAATCCATGTTTGCCTCATGCAGAGGGCAGACATAAGCATCCCCTGTTTGTTAGGCTGTGCATAGGTTTGAGTGTCTGGATACTTACAGCTTCCATTATAAAAATACCTCACAGTCATTACAGTTCTTGCCTGTCAAGCAGAGCAGCACCCTCAGCTTTCAGGCAGGGAAATGGAGCCTGAGATTACATGTGATTTACTCAAGGTCAGAGAGGAAATCTGCATTAATGCTTGAACTCAAGTCTTGAGCCCTAAAATCCAACTAATTCAACCATTATACTATCCTGTAGCTCTGCAGGCTATGAAGTTGAGCACATCCCCGTGGTGTTTTCAGAATTAGAGTGAGAACCCTCAATCTCTTGCATGCACATCTGCTGCAGGAAAAAGCTGTAAAGAAAGTTGTTTGATGAGAATGAAATATTTAAGTGTGGACTCAGGCACATCCAATGTTATTCTTATAAACAAGCCAAAACCACTCCAACAAAACAAACTTAAAAAATATAATAGATTCTCCATATTCCACAGACTCTTGGGTATAAGACTCCATCAAAATCTGCAGGTTTGGGACAGGGGCTGTCTGGATTCGGTAAGGAGAACCACAGCTCAGCTGACAATTAAAGCTAGGTAATAAGTCGCAGTGTCCTTCTGATCTATCCAATTTTACCAAGCCTATGAATTTCTTTCTTATTTTTTGAGGTGAATCAGGACCTTGAGGAAAACATAGTAGGTTTTTTTACAGTGCATTTAGCTACAACTCTGTCTTCAATTCTTTCTTGGTTCCCTCAGTTTTCTTTGCAGTTTTAGCAAAAAGGATAATTTTCTTTTCTCAGTGCTTTGCTGGCCAGCCAACCCCTGGATAGTTTCCCTATAAATCTGCCCAAATTCTACGGAGATGTGTTGCTCCCCTTGACTTTGTGGCCAGATTCTTATTTTTACTGATATTTTCCATCACCAGGTATCATGGAAAAGATGTAGGGCCTGGAGAAGGCGTTCACTTCGCCTTTGTGGAAAACCTTAAATATGTCTATAAGGCCTCTGGCTTAAACCTCAGAGCTCTGTTGTAGGAGTGGCAATGCTTTTCCCTCCCTTGAAGGAGCTTGAGGCGGATTCTTTCCAGCCCAGCACTGCTGCCAGAGCGGGGAGCTGGATGTGACAGCAGACTGTCCTCCAGTGGAGAGGACCAGAACTGACAGTCCTGCATCCAGCACGGAAAAACTTTTCTGACCAATGTACAAACCCCAAGCTTTCAGGGAAGAAAATTGCGTATTTTATTCTGTATCTCATTCTATTCTTCTGCAGACTACCAAACTGAAAGGGCCTGCAGCAGATGGATCACTGACAGAGTTGCAGGAATCATTTAATTAAATGGTGCCCATTAGGGCAGCTTTCAGGAATCCAGAACTTCGCAGCTGGATTTTCATTACACAGAAACATGGAAGATGTCAATGAATTGCCATCTCTATTACCTGTTAATGTAGAATGAATAAATTTAATTAAAAATATATGCATCTTTCAAAGCATATGTTTAAGTCTTCTTTTGTTAATTCTTAAAAAATTCTGTACTAACTTTCAGGCAAGTCCATTTGATCTTAGAAACAGAGGTAATCATGGAGATTTTAACACTGTAATTGGTGTTGCCTTATAGAAACACCTGAGACCTACTCCTTCAACTTAGACAGCCTTTCTGCACATTGATAATAATTTCCAATTATCTCATTCTGTTAGAAAGAGGTTACTTATTATTTATACACATATTTATTTATACACATGACATAAAAACAGAGGTCTTTCCCAAATTAATTAATATTTCTTATCTTGAATCCCAACAAGTTACCATGAAAGGGCTTCAGTCTGGCTTCTAAAAAACACAAAGCCATTGCTACAGGGAAGAAAAGGATACTGTGAGACAGGTGCTCTATAAAGGATGTTAAATGTCTTTATAGAGCACAAAGCCTTCTAATATGTTAAGATCAAGAACACTGCCTTCAAACAATCAGCCAACTCCAAAACTGAAAAGGTCATCAGTTAGAAACATTGATGTGTTTTATCATCTTTCTGTTATAAAGAAGTGGGAGAGAACTACTTCAGGAACTGTGTTAAAACCATCACTCAATCTATTACAAAACTATTGATGCAGTAATGTGTCATTAGTGGCAATTAGTGAGAGGTTAAATGCTGCATGGTACAGTGATACTGTGCATTAATTGGAAACCACTCACGAGAAAGAAAATTCTTATGAAATTAGGTTAGTATTTCAGAATAACTAGTCTCTCTGTGAAAAGAAGAGGCTCTTGATAGTACTCCTTGAAAATAAGAGGTATATTTTTGGTAATTTCATTTCTTTTTTACCAATCTAATTTTATATATTCCATGTTCAAGCTTGCAGAATAGAGTGGAAGCAGACTTGAAAGAATGAGGCACTCCAGTGATCTAGGAGAGAGAAGGAAGGGCAATTCACTCTGAGACAAGTGGATGGGTGACCAGAGTAAGACTCTGAAATACTCATTGGGATCTGACACATGACAGTCTTCAAGCAGATGCCTTTTATTGCCCTCAAGCAGATGTCTTTTATGGAAGCATTGTGAACCTGTAAAGGAGAGTAGGCAGTAAAAAAAATCTGAAAAAATATTATCAGATGCTGAGGACTGTGCACATACCTAGATTTTGCAAGCAGAAAAAGCCTGTAAATTTACTTCAGGGGATCATTCCTTCTGGTCAGAGAACTGTGTGATGAGAGAAGTGAAGCCCTTAGACTGGGGAGAGCTGCAGAGCTTAGCAGACTAAGCCAGTGATGTCTTGCAGCCTGTGCCAGGGCACTGCAGAGCAGAGCAGAGCAGACTGGCACAGCTCAGTCAGTCCCTGCACAAGGACACAAGAACAGTCCTTATGGGGCTCATAAAGGCTCCTCCAGTCCAGCACTTGGGTCCAAGTGCTGACCAAGGAGTGGATATTTGTGAAACAGAAAGACAGCAATATTTTTCACAGAATGCCCTTCCACAAGGGTGAACTGAAGTTTCCTAAATCGAAAGATGAATCTGAATGATGAGCAAATCACACCTGTTTCAGACCTAACAAGGATGTTGTTACTGTTCCTTACTAAAAATGGACTGCAGGGTTGTTAGTCCAAAATGAGCCTAAAATGGGCCCAACCTTAGCCCAGGATGTTGCCTCAACACCTGGGAAGTTCACCCTAACAGCACCAAGGTCTCACAGAAATAACTCAGCTCTCATGGCAATAATCTCCATCTATCACATCCTAGCTTGTAAAATAGGGACAATACTGATACAGTACCCAACTGATATGAGGTACCTCAATGTCAGAAACTACAAAGAAATTAGAGAAATTGGATTTTTTTTTTTACAGTATAAAAAGAGTAAATAATCCTTTAAGAAGGTTATAACATTCAAGTGATGAATCATGTCATGGACCTGCTTCACCTACATTCCATCTGCTGATCTGCAGCTTGGAACAAGTTGTGCCAGAATACCTCAAAACGAGGAACAAACAAACCTCCTCCTCCAACTGTCATGAGCTGAGAGAGGATTTTCTACTTTGGACTCCTTGTTTAGAATTTCACCACCAGTGTGCCTGTGTTCCAACAACAGCTTTTTTACATTTTATGGTAATATTGAAGACTGCAAAGTTAGAAAGGTGCCCCACCCCCCAAAAATATATTATGTGTCACATGAGGAAGACACATTTTATTGGATGGCTAATAATGTCCTAAAGGTTCTGTCATTCATGAGTAATTTGGTTATCAAAATTGAAAGGTCACAAGATATTTGCTGGTTTCACATATCACCTGTGCCAACTCTATATAAATATAGATGTATGTACAAAGTGAGGAAATTAATGGGCTATGTCCTGTGTGACAAGGCTGTTTTTTCAGGGTAGTCTGAATACAATGTTCTGATAGAGCTCACTTGAGTGATGTGAGTGGAATCCCAGGCTGGAATAAAGAAAATGATATCTGTATAAATTCTTTGGCTCCCCCACTGTGTGCTGGAAATTTCCTGGGTTGCTAAACCAGTCAGCCATATCTGGAGAAGTGGTTCCCAGGTGTTACTATCTAGCTCCTTTGAAAAAAGACATATATTATCCTTTAAATAAATGATATATGAATTTGTGACAGCTGTTGGGTTTGTAGGTTTTCATAATTTTTGTCCACAAGCTCTGAATTTGAAGTTATTCACTTATTATTATAACATCTTTTTTAAGTCTCAAAATTTGGTGTTATTTTCCTCAGACTTGACATATATCAAGCACTGCCACTTTTACACCAGTTGCTGAACCTCTCTGCCATCCATATCCTGCCAAATGTAAAAGAGATAGATAAACATGGAAGATGAAAATGAAATGGGAACAGATGGGCCCATCTGCAATTATACCTCTGAAAAGACTGAGAGCCTCACAGAGATTTATAAACCTTCTGGAGTTCAGACATTTGGTGATCTCATAAAATGATCCTGAAAGTGTTTTAAATAAGTAATTGAAAATAACAATTTTATGTGGAATAAAGGAAACTTCTCAAATCAACACTGTACCAACAAAGAGAAAACAATTAAGAACTCAAAAGCTTTTGCAAGTGTACATAACTTGAGTAAGAAAATGGAAGATTCCAGGAAAGGTGCTCTTCCCCCCTTTCAGCCAAGCAAAAAAGAAATTTTTTAATTACTGTGATAAGAGGACTTGACTAGCTGATCCAGGTCTGTCCTTAGGATGTGTCTGTTACCAGTTTTTCTCTATAAGAGGGTCCCTAACTTTTACTGGTCTGGTAAAATTTGCTTCATCAAATCTGTGATGTTCTTCCATTTTTGGAATAAATGAAACTGAGCAAAGTGTTCTGCCATTCTCCTCCTCCTCTGCTTCTCCCATTAAGTCTTGGTTTTGCTTCTGGGTGTGTTAACGGAGCAGTAAAGCATGAGGTGGTTTTGTCCCTACAAAGATATATACACCTGCTTATCTGTTACATGCTCAGCTCCTTATGAGGATGAAGCTAGAGTTAATGGCATTAACAATTCAGGGATATCTCCAGTTTATCCTCCCCACTTCCATCAAAGTTTAGGACACTGATTTTCTACAACCTGCTCAGTTGTAATAGCTTTCTTTCTAAAATATCCCTTTTTCTAAGTAGGTTGTCAAACAGCCCAGACAAGGATGACTTCAGCTTGTAAAGTGTTGGCCATGAAATAAGAACAGAAGTATTAAATAATATAATTTGCATAAACTGAATTAAAAATAACAAGCTCTAGCTCTATGAAATTTCATACAGCAAGGACTCATATATACAAGGCAGTCATGGGTAATGGATTGATTCACAAAAATCCGAGTCACAAAAATTTTCTAGGAATCCAGTAAGAAAATTAAAGCCCATGCCTTTGAATACTGTGAGCTGAAGCAGTTGAAAAAAATTCCAGGAAATTTCATCAGCTGGCTTCTAAACTGTGTGAGATGTTGGAGATGCTCAAAATGGAATTGTTCCAAGTACAGAGGTCCATTCTCTTCAAGCAATAAACTTGAAACATTTTCAAGCAATAGAAAAAAATATTTTGAGAAGGAAATTTTCTAGAAAATATGACTACAAAACACTGTAAATGTTTACAGAGAAACTGCTTGTTTATGCAGTAGTAACATTTGCAGCAACACATTTTTATGCTTTTCCCAGCATTAACCAAAGCTTTGACCTCAAAGTCATTTAAAAACCTTGAAAGACTTTGCAAGGAAAAGGAAAGGAAAAAACAGGACCCATAGCTCAGCACCACCAAGGGAAAATGAGAGAAGGAGCTACCCTGCTGTGAAACAATGACTTATATCCAATTTCTCCAAAACAGCTTTTTCATTCAGCCATGGAAAGAACTTTTAAGGCTAAAAAAACTAAATGAACTTAGACTTCAAGAAATAGCATTTAAAAGAGAGAGAAAAGATTACGGGTTTTTTACAAGTCAATGTCTAAAACTTGTTCTGAGAGACAGAATTAATACAAGTGCATTGTTTTGCTTTGCTCTTTCCCATTAAGTCATCAGTGGAAAGGACTTGGTTTCCTAGAAATAACTTGAAAGAAATTCCTGTATAAGCAGTATGCAGTGTTTTTGAAAGGCTGTGTTCAGAAGCCTTCTGGAATAAGAATTTCACAGAAATTTCTAAAACAGGATAAGCTGTAGAACTGGGAGTCAAGAAAACACCATAAATAATCATTATTTGTTTCTCCTCCTCTGTTTTAATTCTGTAAACATGATTCTAATATAATTGCCTCAGGCTCAGTGTTCAAGCTGCAAGCTGGGTTCTGTTTCAAGGTGTTCTCAGATGAACAGCAATGCTTCCAAATCAACAAAAGAAGCACAATGTAAATGCCACACAGTCCTTTTATCCTGAATACATACCAGAGCAACTTGAATCTATTAGGACATGGTAAAAATAAACCCCAGCATTTTGGTCTGAAACCAATAAATTCAACTGATTTCTGTATTTTTGCTGCAATTTAAAAATGGATTTAAGTAAAACCAGGAAAGTCTCATTTCAGAAAACTGATTTGTTATGATAATTTTCAAATTTCCTCTGCAATTTTATGTCTATTTTGGCTTTATTCTCTCTTCAGGTATTTTGGAAAAGGGACCAATAAAGTTCATCTAATTTAAGTCTAAATACTCATCTTATAAAATATATGATTATCTAGGAAGAAAGAGTAGAATAAGGAGGTGACAAAGCATAGGAAATTTAAATTCAATTATTGTAATGTATTTTCATGATAATTTGGGTAATTTCTTAAAGAGAGACATTTGGATCTGAAAAGATATAAAAGAACTAAGAGAGAAAGTCTGGAAATTGAAGCTCCATCTAGAAAATGATACATCCTTTTAATGTGAAGAGATAAAAAATACTTCTAATATTTTGTAAAAAAGGAACAGATTTTCAGAACTTAAAATTTTTAATTCTTAATTTTTAGGCAGATGTTGTAACACTGATACCATAAATATTTTATCTGTCATAAAATAAAAGACAGAGTCAATAATTACAGCAGACTCTACAGCTTGAAACTGATGAATGTGTTAGGAGAAATGGATATGAGATTACACCAGGGAGCCAAGTTTTAGTGCAAAATAGTAAAAATGTACCTACTTCGTCTTGGGTCAGCTGTAGGTGTGAAAAACTACTCGTTTCTCCAGGCAATATTTTAAGCAAATATTTTGGTAGATGTGCAGAATTGGTAAACTCAGAATGCAGAATTTGTGACCATTATTTTTTTCTCTTGTGTCAACAGTGGCAAGGTTCCAAGTCTTGTTTCCTTTCCAGTACTTCTGCCATCCTTTCAGCTGGTACAGGTCTCCTTTCTTGCCCCCTTCACTTGTGCTTCCCAGGAACAAAACTGCCAACTAGCTCACTACTGAATCCTTGCAAACCCCGTTGTGATCCAATCATTTTTATTTCTAGAATGCTGAATCATGCAGGGAGTCTCCCATGCAGCATTTATTTGCAGCAAGGAAAAAACTATGAAGTTGGACAGCTGTTTGAACTTTGAGGTTGTTCAAAGCACAGTGGAATTAAAATTAATCTCTGCCACAAAACCCTTCAGTAGCTGAGGTATGGAAAAAGGGAGAGGAAATTGAAGAGATGGAAATGCAAGGGGCATTTAGGGCTGAAGTTATCACCTCAAGAGTAAAACAAAATCAGTGTAGATAGATAAGGTCAAAATGCAGTTTGATATTTCTGTGCAGCTTAAAGGACAAAGAGAAAGGATTTATCTGAGCTGTTTTCCTTCCAATTCTCCATAAAGTATTCTTTCCCAAATAACCAGATGGTATAGGTTTAGCAAGTGGAAGTGTGGGGATATCTATGAATGCACTTCAAGGTGCTACAACTTCCCTGCCACCAGCAGCAGTGCCTCTACACAGCCTGCAGGGAACATTAATTTTCTCTTAAAAACACACAGACATATATCCTGCATATTAAATTAATAAACCTCATTTTAATTGCATTTAAATGCAATTTTTCCCTACACAGAAGGTAAAACCACTTAGTAGGTCGAGGGAGACTGGTAAAGGGTCAGGAAAGCCTGGAAAGGTTCTGCTTCTCCTCCATTTGATGTGCTCTGCCTGGATAAACAGAATCTTTGCACCACACCACTTGAAGGATCAGAGTTCTCTCACAGGTACCCCTGACATGCTCCCAGATAACGCCAGGAACCAGGGATGCAGTAAAATGGAGCAACAGAAGATTTCCTCCTTTCTCACATCAGTCAGTGCATTCCCACCAGCTTGCTTTTTCTTAAAGTAAATACAACCCAGATTTTCTCTTTTCCCTGTGCAGAACATATGTCCTTTAACTCAGGAAAGGAAATGAGAAGGTTATCTCTGAGCCCGTCATACTACAGGCCAGCCTGTCTGACTTGCAAGGTCAGAAGATTCAAAAAGGGAAGTTTTTCTTCTCTTTTTTTGAAACGAAATGGAGTGATAAGTGCTTACTTGATTAAGGCAGTGGATAAGAACATCTATTGTAATTCTTTCCTCTCTTTTCACTTCTTCCTTTGGCTCCACGAGATAAGAATGGAGAACTTTTAGCCTGGCATTGATCCAAGCTTTGAAAGGGCTTGCTGATTATGGATAATGTTCTTATTCAAATGAGCAGTCCCCTTGAAGCAAATACTAATGTTGCCTGACTCTAATGAACAGGATTTCATGTGATATTTTAAATGAATTTTTATCACATGAAAATATATTTATATATTCCAGTCTTTAATCTGACTGGATTTTACCATTGACTTCTGTTAAAGAACAATCTACACCACATGAAGTTATCAAGTTAGATACAATTAAATATCCTTCCCTTAGAAGTATGCTTCCATAAAGAAAATATAAACAGTCACAGTAAAGGACAAGAAAATTAGGAATTTCAAATTTCATATTAAATGCGTTTATAGAATAATTAAAAATTTATACTCTAAATACAAATATATTTAAATTCTCCCTCTATATTGTCTCCTTGGCAACAAAAAGTCCCAGCACACCTCGCAATTTCACATACACAATAATTTAATCATCTTTATTTCCTTTCTTTAAAGCTTTTAAATTCCAAAATAAGCCTTCTGAGATGGAGAGACATCAGAAAAGTACAAGGCATTCACAGGGGTTGATGAGCAATGTATTTATGCAGAGATACAGGATTTGTTTATTTTTTATTCTTTCCTTAATAATTCCTAAAAGGTGATTTCTTCTGGACACTCACCCAACACTGAGTTGATGCTTTTCACCAGCACAACCTGTAGCTATCACAAGGGCTTGTTCTTGACAATTAACAATCCCAGAGATCATCATTTTATATGTGGAGCTCAAGCAGTTTTATTCCTCTGTATCACTTTACATTTATCTACACTGAATTTCACCATTTTAGTGCCCAGTCACCAGTCTTAGGGAATCTTTCTGTAATTATTCTTGGTCATTCTACCTTAAATCTCCAAATAACACCACAGCACTGCCCATTCCAGGGTCACTGACAAACATGCTGAAATATGGTGAAACGTGGGTTTTTTACCCAGTATAGAAATCAGAATCTAGAATTAGCAACAGGGCATAGTCTTTTTTAAATGCATCTACATCTAAATGGTGAGATAGGAAACAATATAATAATCACATTTTCTCTAGCTATAGAACAATAATGAGTTCAATGTAGGTTGATTTGATACAAAACAAAATGTAGTGTTTAAAAACATTTGAAATCTTTTTAAAAAATTAAAAGAGAAAGCAACTAAAAATACTTAACAAAAAACCCTCTCCTTTTACAAGAGTACATCACAAATTTGCTGCTCAAAATATCTTCAAAATAGTTCTGGGATAATTTAGGAATGATTTCATATTTTCATCTTCTTCATAATATGTAATTCAATTAAAGGCAATGCAAATCCACTGCCTGTGCTGCAATAGCTGGATCTGTATTTAGTTATTGGGTCAAAACTTTTTTATCAATGCAAAATGGTTGCTAGTTCTTTACAAGAATACTTACTTTTAGCCCTGTAAATGTATCTTGTAGCTGCAATGTTACCGGATGTTCATTTGGCACATTTGATTTAAGATAAATAAATGACAACTTACTACTATAACACACAATGTGTGGTTATCCACATACAAGTACTTCTAATACTCCTCAGGAATTAAGATAAAAGCAAGTTTTGACTTGAGTAAGACTATATATATACTAGTTCACAGCTCTTTTTTTAATCTTTAACAAAAATCTCTGTTTTCAGGAAAATTCAGTGCAAAACTCCTTAAATGAGAAATGCAAATTCATTTATAGAAATCTGAGTCTTATTCAGTTTAAAAAAAGAGGGAATGATATTTCAAGGGGCAGCTGAGAAATTTTTTCCATGAATACATTATTATTCAAAGGCAAAAACCTTCAGCTTGGAAAGCTTGAATATATGAGGAGTAAAATGCTGGATTATTCAAAGCTTAAGAGTTCATTGCTTCAGCTTTCTCAAAATGATGGTGCTTTTGATGAGTAAGACTCAACTGCTGACAATTTATTGACAAAACCATTGTTTTTTCCTAACCTAAGAAAATAATTCAACTGCAAACCACAGTGAAATTATTTATTCAAAGCAGGAGCATATGAAAGTTATTCTCATTATACCTAGGTATAAGTTGAAATAATGTTTTCAATGTATTTGATAGGAGCTTGAACCTTTTTCTCAGTTCAACTATAAATACATTTCCCACACAAGTGAGATCCCATAATAAGCAGAATTAATTATTTTGGGTAGTTTTTAAAAGTTATCTTACATAGTTCCTAAAATCAGGTAAGGATTCAGAGGTGTCAGCCTGGAAACCACTCGAGTCCCTGAGTCAATGCCTGTGACTGTGGCTCGTCCTGGTCAGAGTCTGAGGGAAGCCAGGACAGCAACAGCTCAAATGTCCATCCCTCTCTACAGCATCTCCAGAACTCACACATGGCTGGAGTCCAAAGTTCTTAATATGAGAACAAAGAGAAGCAACCCCACTGGATATAAAGATATAAAAAGCAATTTTTGCCATGACAGGTCATACACCCTAAAGCTGAGTAAGGTTATGAATATAAAATATACTTAGTGTGAACTTCAAATCCTTTGCTAGGAGGTAAAAATGAGACAAAAATGGAGCTGATGACATTTCAGTCAGATGAGATGGGAATGGGATAGCAGCTTTGAAAGCTGAGAGATAACTCAAGGAAGGCAGAAGAGTCAGTGGCCTGGTATAACACAGTATTTCAAACACATTATTTTCAGAACTGAATCAGGCTTTAAAGATACAGAAGTAACTACAAACCTTCCTTATCTTTCATAGAAAACAATCCCTTCTTAGTCCATGAGGCTATACAGATCTTTGCATTTCTTTTATTGAAATTCATGAAATTCAAGGTGTATTTATAAGGATTTGGCAGGTTGGGTACAGCAGTCTCAGCATACATTAGTCCTGGAGCACCTCAACTCAGCATGCACTTCACAACCAGCTGAGGAGGGACTGTCCTGTCCACCCCACCCAGATGTCCTGTGCCATCATCCCTCTCTCTTGGCAGGAAGCTTATCATGGAACAAATCTTGGAAATAGCCCTGACTTTCCCAACAAATCTTCTCTGGCTGTTGTAAGCATCCCAACTAGTCATGAATTCATGACTGTGTTTTTTCAGCATTACTGCCAGGACATAGAATTTCAACTAAAACCAGTGATTACCTGGTGGATGTATCTATTTATATAAACATCAGTCAAATCAGCTCTGCAATAGTTATCAAGTAGCCCCTATTGTCCACTAAAAGCTCTCTGAAGTGGTGATCCTCAAATGAATATTTACATCTGCCCCACTAGATGTCCAGAACTGGATGCATAACAAGCAATTCCTATAAATAATGTCCACATGTCAGGTTTTGCTGCTCTCAATTTTACTGCTCTTCTTTATTCCAAGAGAACATGCACCAATTCACACAAATGCTGCAAGAAATTTATCTATAACTTAGAACATAATTGAGCACAAAGAATATTTCTGCCTGTTATTGACCTTGTAAACTCTATCCAAAACTGATGACCAGCATGCCTCTCTACTTGTAAACTCTCACAAAATACATCACCTACTTTCTTTATCTTTTTGAGAAATTCCTCATAATAATTTGCCACAGGGAAAAACAAAGAAACAAAATTTGATGTTTTTATGCCCATTCAAATACACACTTTTGAGGAGGCAGTAAAAAAGTGCGTATCTGACCTTCTGTCCTATATAGCACAGAAACCAAAGTGATTTCCACAAAGCACAAGCAGAAATCAAAGACCCCAGCACCCAAAATAAATTTAACAAACTCAATTTCCCAGCCTGGTTTCTTTCAGACATGTGTTCCATGTTTAACTGCTTTGGTTCTGACTGAGGGCTCTCCTCCAGTGGGGGCATTTTCAGAAACATTCTCTTCCTTTCTGATATCTGGTGATATCTATTCTCTGGTGAGAATTGATGTCAACATTCATCCGTTCCCCCAAGGAAGGCACTGATGGGGCCTCTCTCTGACTGATCAGCTGCTGCTGAGATTAACTCAAGACACTGAAGGAACTTCCTTCTGTTAAACCCATCTGTAATTAGGCAACAGTTTCAAGAATTGTAGATACATACATGAAAAATCCTCGAGAGAGATGAAAACATTGGTGAGCAGTCTAAACTAGTACTGCTTCTTTTACTTATAGATTATACCATAGTCTGTGTCAGTGGTTGCAAAAACTATTTCTTGAATCTTAGAATTCCAAGCACTCTTGAAATACCTTTCTTTGGTACCTAAACAAGTCAACCAGCTCAAACAGAATTCCATTTCTCAGACAACCCAGAGCAGGTCCTTAAGCTAATACATGTGTGGCCAATACACAAACGTGTGCAAAAGTATTTTCTCATTTAAATGCAGAATGATCTATTAAGAACTTCCATTTCTAAATCCTGTTGGATTTCAGTCTCTAAACTTTCCATGACTTCTTTCCAGTAAGTTCCCAGTCTCTGCATTTACTGGTAAAGGCAGCATTCAGTCATGCTGATATTGCACAAGTACTGCAGTGTGTGTCAGACAGATGTATTACCTGTGCATGCATATGAAAATATTAATGTGAAGAGTATTATTAAAGTTCACAGAAAAGAGTTTATATATTTTTGCAATACTGCATACTAAATACTCTTATAATGCACTGCACATATAAAATCAATTCTAGCATTTATAAAGGTCTAAGAAAAGTAGAACAAGGCAATTTGAGCTGTAGAAACAGAATATTTTTTGTTTCTTACACTCTATACAAGGTTTAAAACTTTGAAAGAGATATCAGCAATTAGGTTACATGACATTGCAAGGATATCATAAACTGGTTCTTGTTTGGTTTTGTTTTTCTAATCTGGGCAGTAAGGATTAAGAAGATGGAAAGGGTTTTTTTCTCCTAATTTTCCTTGCTCTCTTGCCTTGATTGCAGCAGTAGTAACTACATTGATGTCCAATGATACACTTGACATCCTCACATTAATGATTGGTGACGCTGCTCGTTTTCCCCAAGGCCTGCTGGGTAAATTCCCTGAGGTCAAGCTATTTTTATAGAGGCTCCCAGTAGGAGGGAGGGCTCTCCACCCTCGTTCAAATTCACAGTGTGCTGGCACATCGCAGCTGCTTTCCCAGGGATGGGACAATAATCAGCACTGCAGGATCTTCTGCAAAAATGAGAAAGATGTTTTAGTTCTCCCCAGAAGCCCAAGAAAAAGGTACCCACTGCATTGATCTGAACCTCCACCAATCTTTTCTGCAGGCAAGGGAGCTCAGAAAAATGTCCAAGTCTAACCTGAATCTGGCAACTGTTCAAAAAACAAAAGCACTGACTGAGAAACCAATATCAGCTGTGATTAATTTGAAAATGAACCAAGTAAAAAAATTCCCTGAATACCTCACCAACAGGACAAAGGGGGAAAAGCTATAGAGCCAGGACTATCTGAAATGTTTATTTAGCTGAGTCCCAAAGACTCTTTCATATTGGTTATCTGTTGTACTTTTAGGTTTTAGCTTTTGGGGTTTTTTTTCAACTGATGTGCGACTGGGCTGAGAGTTCACATCTGGATTAGAGAAGCACCAGATGTAGAAGTTACTGCCTCAAGGTGTCAGCAATGTTTCTCTATCATGTCCTGTGGGCATGGGAGCTTTAAGAGATCAGATGGTTGACTGTGAAGCATTTAAGACATACTCACCTCCCTAAGAAAAAAAAAAAGGGTGAAAAAATAGAACCGATGCACATGGCATACCCACCTCCCTAAGAAAAAAAAAAAAAGGGTGAAAAAATAGAACCGATGCACATGTTCCCATGTATGCAAAGAAATGAACAACCAATAAGGGAAATAAAAGCAAGAGTGATAATCCAAAGTTTAGAATAATTTTCATTATAACTGAAACCATTGCAGTAACACTGGCCCTGTAGAGTGGTTGGCTTTTTTTTTTCTCTGTAAAGATTTACAACTCTTTGGTATGCAAAAATTTTGAAAAATACTGATTTACACAACTCCTAAGTATCAGTGGATGCTGATATTGGTTCTACAATTCTTGGTAGTTTTTAATTATTCCTAAGTTATCATTTTCAAAGGAAACTACAACTTACTTAGAGAATTTATTATTTTCACTCAGAACTTAATCTCTGGGCACAGACATTTCCTTTCCCTCTGTCCTACATCACTTTGTCCCCTCCTCCTTCAGAGGGTCTTTGTATTTTAGAGGATATCTGAAAGCTCCTTGGCTATTCTGTTTACAATGTTATTTTGCAGAGTTCTAATTACGAATGTATTTAGCATTCTGAGTCTAGAATTTGAGCCTTCTGACAAATTATTAATCATGGATATGAGGAGCTCAAAAATAAGGAAACAAAAAGCTTATTGTGGCCATAGGCTTGTTAATCTTTGTTATTCAGCAGCTATGCATGTTGACAGGAATACTAACACAAATTACATTACAAATCATGTAATAGGAAAATTTCTGCATGGGAACTTTTTTCCTGAGTGACACATAGATTAACAGAACCCTCCTGCTACTCTGAGCTGTGCATCAACTTCCCTGCAGCCCATTTTGCTGAAACAACAAATCAACGTCAAATTTCTTTACCCACTGATCTGGCCTCCTCTAATCTGTTTATTGGAACTCTTTAGGAAATAAGAAACTAAATACTTTAGATTATATTATTTAGAAGGAAAATAATAAATTTGCCCTACATTAAAAAAAACCCCCCAAACCCACAACCCTAAACTTATGTAGGGAAACCCTGGTTTTCTTATTCTCTCCCTTGATACTGAACAAAGAGAATATAAAATTTCTTTATCTTTCTAGTCACTGTGCTGAGCATTTCAAACCTTGGGAAAATTTTACTTACTGGCAAAGAAAATAAATGTAAAGAAAGCTGTTCCTAAACCACAATTATTGAACCTTAATAATTCTCTGGCAGAAGAAAAGAAGAAAAAGAGAAGGGGAAAAAAGCAAAAGGAGAAATATGTTAAAATGAAAAGACCTTTCCAGAAACTTGAAAGATCTATAGGCAATTGATGTTCAATTAGAGTTTCCCAAACTGACTGTTCCATTGCACCTTAAAAGCATTTTCTCCTGCCTGTATTTCCATCAATTGTCCATGAACATGTCAGTGAACAGGATTCTAAGCCTTATCCAGATTTCCAGTTCAGCACATTGACTGCTTCTCCTCAGAGCCTGAGCTTTCCATCAAAGAGGAAAATCAAATCACTTTGATGCTATTAGTTCTCTCTAAATCCATTTGGCTGTTTCTTATAGCCTTGTTAGACTCATAAGTATCTGGTCATTGTTAACCTTTTTGAAAGACAGAAGAGGGGCTTAGAATTCCTCCTCCCTTGCATCTGTATCCTCATTGAGATGCTGCCTAATTTCACTGTTCTCTTTTTCACCCAATGTGTTTGTAGATCCTCTTTCTTTCCTTACCCCTAGTAAATATCAATGCACTCAGCATTTTATCTTGGCTGATTTTTTAACCCAGGGGGTTTTGATAGCCTTTGAGAGACAACTGCTCTTTTTTCCATTTGTGTATGTCTCCTTTCATACTCAAGATCCCAACACAACATGGCCAAATTACCTTTCCTTGGTACATTCCTCTGCTTTATTGACAGTTGTCTCTTTTGCTACTATGACCTGAGGTAGTCATGACTGGATTCACTCATCCAGACACTTTTCTACCATCAGTGATTCTTGGTTTGTCAATTTTTCTAATAAAACCCTCCTGCAGCACTGCCTGTGAACTCAGCAGCAGCAGTTTGAGCTGGGAGAACTGCAGAGCCCACCAGACATTCTGAGCAAGCCTTTAGACAGCTGTGAGTCAAATCCCTCCTGTAATGATAATTTCACCTGGGAAGCAATACAATTTCTGACATTTTCAATTCTCACTAAAAGCACAGGCACATTATGATACTATGTGGAAATGAAAATTTAGATTTAAGTGTTATTCCTACTAAAAGCATGTTACAGGCCCAGCTAATCACTTCAGTCAGGGCCCTACTGGTGCTTTGCATGGAAACTCCAGACTAATTAACTGTCTCTGCCAGCTGCAGGTTTTGAACAAGGTACAAATACTATGTATTTTCTACTAATTTGAGTAATTTGGATTGCTATTGTTCAATAACTGCAAATCATCCAGACCCTTGAAGCCAGACAAGTAGTTGGCTACAAACAGCAATGACCCCTGCTAATTCCTGTTTTTTCTTCTTTATTAATAATACAAAACCTACTGGGATGGATGGCCATTATCACCAGACACATATAGAGATGGACAATTTTGTGATGGTTGCTATTATAGTCAGGATTTCAGATGATAAGGGGTAATAAAACAAATATGTTTCAGGAACATGTGTTAGCTGCTATTTTAATGCAAACATTGTGAATATGTGAAACATATATTTGGTGTTCATACACTGACAACAGCAGACTCTCAGATGTAAAAAGATATAAAGCAATTTAGTCTATTGAAGATGCTCTGCTGCATAGGGCTGCTCAGATGGGACTCAGCAGAGATGGTTTCTGTTATGCCAGTGATTTACTCTGCAACCTGCTGCTGTATTATTTCTTTCCACTCACTGACTTTGATTAAGAGAAAAGGATTACTTCTGCCTGTGAATTTGTGCAGCACAGGATCTTTCATTCAAAATAAAGCCCTGATCCTAGAGAAAACAAAACAATAAAAAACCCATTAAAAACATCTCCCCAACCATACAAAAACATCCATTCTATACAGCCATACAGCATTATTGGTTGTTAGCTGATAAACCTATGGTAGGTGCTGTATCTACAATACACAGTAAATAGGAGAAATCCAGTTATGTCCATAGCAATGCTTCAGCACTGCTGTAGATACATGCCTTAGCTAAAGCACCAGCTTCTATCTGTGCTGTGTTGAAAAGCAACAATTACAGTCATTTAATTGACCTGATCCAAGTGCAGTTCTGGAGCTAACATATACAAGATATCATCACCCAATCTATTAGGGCAGTATTGACATTTGCAGGAATTGCTTTCTGAAGATACAGATGAAACAAATTTGGGATTGATTTAAGTATTCAAAAGGGTTTTATTCACTGGTTTTACAGTATAGCAACTGTCATTTCTGAAAGCCATATGGATTTAAATTGATTTGAAATAGAGTTCTTATTTAATTATCTGGCACAATTGCAGTTTATGAAACTTACTGATTACTGTGAGAGGCTCTCTGTGGCAAAAGCTTACAGCAAAGAGAGAAGGAAGTCAACAGATGAGGGGAGGATTGTTAATAGGCTGATGAAGAATGAAGACATACAAGGCTAAATCACCAAGGAGTGTGTTTTGAAGTTCTTGTGCATTTCCAGATTGGTTAAGGATTAAGAGCTTTATGCAAAAAAGAGATTGAATAATTTCTAGGAAAATGAAATCATTTGGACTTCAAAGTGAAGCAGCAAACTTAAAACCATAATGCTGTGGAAGAAATTATGCTCTTAAAGAGCAAAAATATCACAGCACTTTCAGAACATGCAGAAGTCTAAACTTGTATGCTCTCCTCTGCCCAGGGGGATACAAAAATGCCTTCTTCAGTCTGCACATCTGCAGAGACACTGATGTAGTGTGCTCTGGTCCTGGCACCCTTTCTCCTGTCTTGTTTTCACAGGGGGGCATCAGTAGCACTGGGATAGAGAAGAAAGTGACCCATGCCAGCACATTCAAGGAAGATTTCATGTAAGGGTGTGTGGGAAGGGAGGAGGGGGGAAAGGCATCACTGAGTGTTTATGGATTTCCTCCCCAGGTTAATGGTTGGCCGCACCAACATTCTCAGTAATGATACTGTACCTAATTCTGCAAATCTGCTCTGAAAGACATCCTAAATTTTGAGCCTCTCAGTGTTTTAAATGACACAAAACCTGGCTGGGCTTTTTCTGGATAAGACAAATCAGGATCAGTCACAAGATGTTCAGCTTTGTCACAACTGTGGTAGCTTGGGACATACAAAAAAATTAAATTCTAGGAGTCTACAGAAAGTCTTATGCCAAAAGAGAGTCAGGTGAAACTCTGGGGTAATGCAGCAAGTTGGTGCAATTTGCAGCATCACAGTTCTGTAGTTGCTGGCTAAATTTCAGTAATCTTCAGGTCATACAGAGACACTTGGAACCAGTTGTAAATGTAGTGACTGAGAGCTGGGCTCTAGAGTATATGTGGCACCACAGTTTCTAAAATCACACCCGTATCCATAGGGTCTGGATGCTTTAGTGAAAAAGATAAAGTTGCTCACAAGTGCATAAGAGAGAGCAGACATTTGTATCAGGTAAATCAAAAGTCTGATATGGTGCTGAACAGCTCCCAGATGGTCAAATCTTACAGCATTTTTGAGATCTGAAGGAATTTCATTGAGCCAGTGCTTGCAGTATTTGGTTCTGAAGAATTAAATTAATTTCTGTCTATGGAACAAAACTCTATTAAACTTTAAAGATATACTTGGCCAACTGAAAACGTAAACTCAGAGGTCTGAGAAGTATCAAATTTGCTCTGGCAATATTTAATTCTACAAAAACTGCTCCACAAACCATGTGTCTGTGATTGTTTTTGCTTGAGGCTATGTTGCCTCCTTCCAGTTTGAGGAGATAAGAAATAATTGTCATTTTTCAGCCATCACTGGAAGCAGTCCCTAATACATAAGGCCATGGTATAGCTCCTGGTATTCAGACTGATGCCTATTCCTGGAAAAAATAATGAATCCAACTGTGTGTCCCTTCAGCTATTCCTCATTATAAATGAGGGAACAGGAAAGATGCTGCTGCTTGCTGTTTGAAGGGATAAGACATCGGGTTTAACAGCACTATACAGGACAAACTTTAATATCCTTTTATTTCTCTGTTTATTTCTGAAAGGAGGGGGAGGAATTGGGCTGAAAATGGCTTTCTAGACCAGTGAGGTAAGTTTACCTGATTCTGTGAGCTTCATAGCAAAAATTTCTACAAAATTTATTTTCTGAAATCTGAGACATGTGTCTTGGGGGAGGACAGCACCGGAGGTGTGTGGTGGTTAGGCAAACCAAAAAAATCAGACTTCCTTCTGAGGAATAACTAATAAGAAAATTAGGGATGTAATTTTACCAAACTTCAAGTTACCATGGGCAAGATAGAACACGTTCTTTTGACATTTTTGTATAAATTCAGAAAAAAACCATAAAGCAAACCAAACCTCAGGTTAAAACAATTAAAATTTTGGCAATATTGGTTTCTCCTTGATCACACAGTATTGTTTCAAACACAGGTCAGCATAAATGCTAGGTTTTGGTTGAATTTGTACTAAAATTCTGCCCTTCGCATGGTTTGCAGTGAGCTAAATTACAAAAGAGGCAACTTCAATTTAATCAAAACTAGGCTCCACTTTGAAGAAACTCATTGCAGAAAGTGAGATAAACTCAAGTTCTCAGATTTTTAACGAAGCCAAATAAGTTTAATATTTTGCAGAGTTGTTCTGCGAGGGTCAAATAAAATTATTTTTTGACCATCTCAAGTTCATCTGTCACTGGTGAAATAAAATGGGCTTTTGCAAATCACTCTCTTGCAACCACTCGTAATAAAGGGTACAGCTCCATAAATCTGCATCCCTTTTATGCCCTCTGCAGTTTTATGCCTAAATTAAAAAGTCAGAATCTATTTCATATTGTCAAATGGATCTTTAGCAAGTGGGATTTGTTTTCATATTGTTGTACCTAGTAAGCATAGTGAATACATGAGATTTTTCACTAAATTAAATGAAAAGATTATTGCTTTTGCCCTAAGCAGACATTACAGAACATGCCCAGGAAGATAAATGTAGAACACAAAACATAGCAGAAGATTGAGTACTTCTCAAAACCAAATTGAAGGCAGTAGGCAGCAAATTGGATTTTCTTTTACAATAACATGCAGTTCACATTCTACTACTGTAATGAATATTATAATGTGTGCTTTCTAATATAATGTCTAGTGATGCATTTCTAGAACTATTTCTCTAAGCCTAAGGATATTCTTGTTATATCATGGCTCAGTACATAGTAATGATAAGTTTGTTCAGTTCGCTGCATAGCCTTAAGGATATCTTTTTCTGAAGAAAGAATAATATTAATCTCTAGATTTCTCTTTCAGTTAAAATGATTTAAAGCTATGAAACTCAGCAGATTTACAATGTCTTCACACTGTCCAGCTCCCAAATATCTATGGTTGCTTTGAGAACCAGCACAAGTGCCATAAACAAGCATCAAATCCTTCCCAAAGCTTAGAAAAAACACTGAATTCCATGGCTGCAAACCCAGCTTGAAAATTATTGAGCCCAAACCATCTTGATTCTTCTACTTTTATGAAAAATTTAGGTGATAGGTTATTAGCACACTCATGATCACGAGTCACAGACCCAGGGATTTCTGCTGCACAGATCAGTGGCTCTGTGCTGAGAATGCAGCCCCAGCTGGGCAGGTGACTCTAAGTGACATTGCCAGGGAGGTCACTCTTTGACCCAGAACTGAACCCCATCCTGTGTGAGACAATATTTTTAACATTTATGAGAGAATCTTTTTTTGTTGTGTTTGTAGATGATGGAAAGGGGCCGGTTTGTGCAGCTCATGGAGCGTAAAGAAATGGAAACAGGGAAATAAAGATTTTTTTTTACACTGGATATTAAACTTTACTATATATTTCAA
Organism: Passer montanus; assembly: GCF_014805655.1. NCBI lineage: Eukaryota > Metazoa > Chordata > Aves > Passeriformes > Passeridae > Passer > Passer montanus. The sequence goes on from NW_024369707.1 coordinate 1,939,925, forward strand.
AAGAGAGAAGAATAGGCAAAAAAAGCAATAATGTGAAATGAGACAGGATCATGTGGGTGAGAAGGGATGCTTGTCTGTCATAACAAAGCAATACCTTCCTGCACAATTCAGATCTTCAGGGAACATTTCTTGCTGAATTTAGCTTAAAAATAAGGCAATCAGAAAATACTGATATGCTGAGTCTCAAAGTGATAAAAAATGTACGCGGATACCAGCCTTGGGGATTATTGTATGTGTTCTATCAGATAACAGCTGAAAACAAGTTGTATATTGTGCTGTCTAAATGGTATTTAAAATAAAGAAGCCAAGGAGCTCTGCTATTACCATGCAGTCAGGAAGAGTGATGGGACTGCCTGTTGGTTCAAGGGCACCCATAAAGTGCTTCTTTAACAGAAGCAAGCTAATGCAGTGAAACAAAAGATAATCACTTTCAGGGCTTTAGTCAGAGGAAATTTAAAACTTGATTGGAAAAGTTATAAATATCCTGTATTTTTTAAACTCTTATCAGGGAAGAACAGATTTGATATTTAAGTATATAATAATTTCTAGTAATTATGAAAGAAAAAGAAGAGTACCTTGCCTCTTTTTAATCTGATTTTTTTCCCAAAGAAGATCCTACATTTCTTCAACAGAAGTCTGCCTGAGAGAGGTGTAGTGGCCCAAACCCAGGTCAAAACCCAGATTTTTTTGTAAAACTTGGAATACATAGAAACGTTTGTAGTACTGTCAAAATAAGCTTAGTATTTCTGTCTTGGATAAATTTCTGAAGTTATTAGTATTCTGTTTGATATCCAATGTTTGCTCAACATTCCACATCTTTCTTGACAATAACTTTTATTGATTCCTGTGGATTATTCAAGTCTCATTCAAGTTTAGATTGTCAGAAATCTGGTGTCTAGGACTTTACAGTTTCCATGAGTTCCAAGCTTCAGACCAGTTTCTTTTCTAATTACAAGTGATTAGTTACTGCAGACATTATTCCTAGTACTAATCCTTCTTTGGAGCTAATCTGATACTGTGTCATTATTTATTTATTAGATATTGATCATAGGATTTATGAAGTACAACAACTCAACCAGAAGAATGTTTCTTTTAAAAAACATTAGCATGAAGATTACAGACAGATGAAATTCCTGGGAAACATATTTAGTTTTATTACTTTTTTCCATGTGGATGATTCCTTGATTGAATTGAGAGATCCATTATCAAATCCAAAAAAGGCAGCTATCATCAGCTGTATTTCTGAGAACACAGTGAGTAATAGCAATGTACCATTCAGAAACTGAAGAAAGAATAGAAAAAAAATCCTACTCACATCTTGAAAATGCCAAATCCATGCAAACTTGGAATGTGTCATCATGATGAAATCACCTTCTCGTAAAAGTTAGAGTTGATTGGCCATGAAAGTGAACACTTAGTCAGGAGCCAAATGGAACCCAGAGACAATGAGAGGCAGAACAGGGCCACTGCTGCTGATTTTCAAGGCTACACTAGAATTTCAAAGGAGGATGGCAAAAAGGGAAGCACAACTCACAAAAAAAAAATATGATTAGAAGGTGGCAATTTTCTATTTTCATAGTAGGCTTTCTTTAACAAGGCACAGGAAACAGTGAAAGGTTTTCGCTGCTAACAGTAGTTTGTATGCTATAAATCCCAGCTTATTTAATCATTATTTTTACTTATACACTTAAAAATTGTATTTAGTATAGCTGTTCTCTTACTGTTGCTACTATGTTACAGAGAATTCCAGACATCTTGAATGTCATTAGCATCTTAACGAATGCAAATTAGCATAGTAAAAAAAATATGATTTTAAAACTTTACAAGATTAAACATCTTCAGAACATCAAAAATTGAATCAAAGAAATCCTTTATACAAGAGTTCCTGATTTTAGGAGAAACCTGAAGTCAAAAAAGCCTTCTAAGTTAAAATCTTAGTGTTTAAGAAAAATAAATTTACATGTGTTAATACAAATATATACACTAGAAAACATCAGTATAAATCAGGAAAAATATGTTAACTCATTGGCTGTTATGACTATTTTGTGGCATGGAATTATACAAGTGAAGCGCTTTTCTATTCCCATTCATAATGTGGTGATTGCCTGCCTTCAGTAGTGAGCAAAGAGCAGGATTTCCCTAATGAACTTTTGAACCCTTAAAAGTGAAATTTCTGTGACAGAACAACAGTTAACCAGCAAACAAAATGTTTGGGTATTGACCAAGCAAACAAGCTTGGTCAGCATTAAGAAATTACAAATCAAACCAGATCAGGACACTGGAAATAAATCCATTCTTTAAATCTAGAAGGAATGTAACACATTTTTTACTTAGCATGGTCCAAGACAATATTGGTGTAAAAAATAATCAGATCCTGAACATCATATATTCGTTCAAATACATAAATGAATGCCTTATTTCATAGAAATTGTGTCAATAAGAATAAAAAGAAAAATGGAAAAATAATACCAATATACAACAGAAAAAGTTAAACCCTTTAATTTCTTGTTAGACATAACAGATGCCTGAAGCTCATGCTGTTGTGTTTAAGCAAAGCTGATTTCCTTGTCTGTAACTCAATATTAAGCTGCAGATTAGTTTTGCAGTTAATTGTACATAATAAGCTTCTGAATTTAACCACATCTATTTGGAAGTGATGGAGGGAATATTACTTTTTAGCACTTAGGAGTTCCAATTTCCTCCAAAGCCAATGGTGATGGATACCAGTACTCTCCTGCCTTAGGAACACGGAACTCAGACTTTGCTGATGAACTTGTAAACTTCCCAAGATATTTGAAGGCCACCTACTGAGAATCTGTGCTTGACCTTGAGCAGATAAACCTCAGGGAGGCATCACAGTGAGCAACAGAAACTTCAGCATCTGAGAATTCTGTCCTTTACAAACTTGTGGGACCAAAATTACACACAGAGGCATGGAAAAAAGGAGCATGGAAGCAGAAAATTAAATGGACATAGAAACAGCAAACATTTCAGCAAAGTTTCATGGCATTCAGGGAGTTGTGATTGTGAGTGTCTACACTAAGATGAGTGAGGGATGAATAAGTAGGGCAGTAAAGAATTACAGGTTTACAGACTTATTTCCATGTGCCTCTTCTCTGATGGCATCATAGGAAATCTCTTGAGACTAACATTGGAAACAAGGAAACACTGCATGTACATGGAGCACAACTTTCTCTCCATCCCTGCCTCTAAGGTCAACCTCTCCATGAGCTGGGGATTCCAAGGCTGCTTTTTCCCCTCTGTCCCTGTGATCCCTGAGCCATCCCCCTTCCCCAGCCCTGTGCAAAGAGGCTGACCTCTGCTCTGCTTCAGGGAGAGCAGTGATTTAGTCAGCCTTTTCTCTGAGCTGCTGGTAGAAATCCCAGCCTAGCAGAGCTCAGAGCTTCTGTTGGAAACCAGCTCTTTGATGTGGTACAGCTCTATGGGGTGTGAGAAGAGATTTGATAAGCTTTTACATATTTTTTAAATGTGCAGTAAGAGAACTAAGAAGACACAACAAGGCACTCAGGTCTTGCACAGCCCTCCCACCACGACCACTGAGAAGCTTTGTCTCTTACAGAACCAATAATGTCAGCAGATATGCCTGAGGAGTTGCTTTTTCCCCTGCAGCCTTCATCTGCCACTGCAGTAGGCCTAATCAATAACCCTGCAAGAGGGAGAGAGGATTTAATGTGTTCAAAGGACTTTGCTCAGAACTCCTCTTTTTTGTACCAGCATCCCAGCTGAAAGCACCAGTACATGCCTATTTTGCTCATCATAGTTTTGTAAGTTCAGTAGCCTGAGGCAGTTCTTCCCTCCTCCCTCCTGCTCAAACGGAATGAATTCAGCCACGGGGTTTTGCAGCATCTGATCAATATTTACTTAGCAAGACAATTTTAAGAAGAACAAAAATATTCTTTTTCATGCTTCGGTCTCCTTTCTTTAAACTTGCCAACATATCTGTCTTGGTCTGAAGCAAGATGTAAAGATTTTAATAAGGAAAGGGAAGCAATAGAATTGGAATTGATTCATTTTGAAATGTTCACAGTTATTCAGACTGCAGCTCACACCGAAGAGGGTTCATATCTAAAATAAAGGTTTTCCTTACCAAGTTGTAAAACCACTCACGAAGTGTTGAAAATTTATCTCCTGGAATATATATTTAAATTCAACTGCTTTTTTACAAATTGCTTGTGGCAAAAAATATGATGGTAAACAGTTGCAATGAGTTATTAGATTTTCTCTTTTTTTTTCATTTTTGTATTAGATCTCCTGTATGCCTGTATTTAGCCCTTCAAATACATTTCTGCTAGATAACACCAGTTAAAATATTACAGCCAACCTGTGCGCCCCCAGAAAGTTTGCTGTTGATCCCAAGCTGTGTGGTCAGCGTGCTGGAGGGAAGGGATGCCATCCAGAGGGAGCTGGACAGGCTGGAGAGGTGGCCCTGGTGTGGCCCTCATGAGGTTCAAGGAGGCCGAGTGCAAGGTCCTGGGTCAGGGCAGTGCCAAGCAGAGGCTGGGCAGAGAAGGGGGTGAAGAGCAGCCCTGAGGAGAAGCACTTGGGGTGCTGGGGAGGAGAAGCTCAACATGAGCCAGCCATGAGCACTCAGAGCCCAGAGAGACAAACGTGTCCTGGGTGCAGCCAGAGCCCCCTGGGCAGAGGGGCAGGGAGGGGCTCTGCCCCTCTGCTCTGCCCAGAGCCCCCTGCAGGGCTGTGCCCAGCTCTGGAATTCCCAGCATAAGAAGGACGTGGAGCAAGTCCAGAGGAGGCCACAAAGGTGATGATGAAGCACCACTGCAGGGAGACAGGCTGAGGGAGATGGGAGAGGAGAAAACTCCAGGGAGACCTTGGAGCCCCTTGCTGAAGTACCTGAAGGGTACAACAAGAGCTGAGGGAATATTTACAAGGGCGTGTAGTGGCTGGAAAAGGGGGAATTGCTTTCAACTGAAAGAGAGGAGCTTTAGATCTGATATTAGGGAGAGAATCTTTACTGTGGGTGTGGTAAGGCATTGGAACAGGTTGTCCAGAGAAGTTTTGGATTCCCTGTCTCTGGAAGTGCTAGAGGCCAGGCTGGATGGGGGAATCAGCTCTAGTGGAATGTGTCCCCATCCATGGCAGTAGGGATGGAACTAGATCTATTTAAGGTCCCATACATTTAATGATTCTGTGAAATAATCTCTGATCAAGTGATAGTTGTTTGGAAAGACAAAATAGTCTCCTTGTCTAAAGCACTTTTTCATGTCAAAAGAGAATTAATTTTGGGCAGATATTCAAATCTACGAATTTGGATTAGCAATTTATACTAGAAAAAACCTCGAGAAGATGTATGTAGGGGTGTTTAGCTACGGAGATGATTATAAATTTAAATTATGGTCTTTAGGTAAATTTCTTTAAACCTTGAAAATGTTTCTTTGCCTTAATATAATTCAGCCCTGAGGCTGGAAAATACCTTTCTTTTCATAGTGTCTAATATTTTCTAAGAGGTAACTGAATCATTACTGATTCTATCCACCACTGATTTTATCAGCTACTTTTATTGGAACAAACAAGTTTTTAAAGAATAATTCTGTAATTGAGATGCTATTTAAAAGGCTAAAATGTCCCTTACTACGAGAAGTGAAAATGCAAACACTTATACTGCTGATAAACAAGTTCTGAGGAATGCAGTCTAGAATGACAGAAATAAATGAAAAAGGAATAAGTTTGACATTGCTTCCTTCAACAACTGAGCACCTCCTGCTTTAACCTAGTTTTATTTTTATATGTGGATCCAGCCAGAAAACTGAATCAAGATACCTTGCAATTATTATTTTGTTGTGGCAATTAGCATTTTGCACCCTTTACTCAGAAACAACCACAAATCAGGGCAAACCAGAAGTCTCAACTCCAAAAAGGCTTCAACATTTTTCCAGAAGAGTTTCCAGAAGGGTTCTAGAGGAGATACAAATATATCCTTCTTACATCAGTGCTGTGGATGTTCTGCATGCCCTCTGCTCACCAAGTTACACAGACAAAAAAGCAGCAATTTCTGTTGCTAGCCTTAGAGTAAGAGTTTGTTTTTTAAAACAAGTTATTCCCTACTATTTAGATGTTTATAGTCTTTAGTTTTAGTTTTTAGTCTTCTTGAGTTCTATAGTTCAAACTTCTGCCCAGAAGTTAAACATAGAACAGGAAAGTGATTTGAAACTTGGCAGAGACTGTCCAAGAGTTAGTGATAAACCTTTCAGTGATTTGCTGAAAAATGGTTATTTTTTGATAAATTCAGTGTGGGATAGAGAATCACCTCTGAAGCTTCACTGGAATTTGTCCTACAGCTTCAAGCATAAAACAAGTTTGTGTGATTTGGAATTTGCCTCATGATAAACACTGGGGTTGTTCTCGGTGGTAAGAGCATAAATTGTAAAGGTTCAGTCTGTAGCACTCATCCATTGGAAAAGTACAATAAAATTACTTAATACAATTGTTTAGTATTCCAAAGCCTCTAGAAGATAACAACAACAACAAAGTGATAAAAGTGAGGGATAACCAGGAGTCCACTAAACCTTTCCTTAATGAATGATTGCCTCTCTTTTGCTTTACATATTTGTCCTTCTATTGCATCAGCAAATCAAAACTTAATGCCCACAGAGACTCCCCAGTTGCTGTGTACTGTGAGGTATAAACCTCTTCAGGGTGTTCAATCTCTTCAGGGCTTATTTTCTCACAATAAAGACAAACATTAAAAGTGGAATAGGGCACCTGAACTTCTGAGAAACTTACTTTGGGCATCTGGAATCATTCCCTGAAGACCAGCTTGTTTTAAATGCAAAAAGAGCATGTTCAGAACATCAGTGACAGTCCTCACACACACCAAGTCCATGAGGCCATGAAACACTGAGATGTTATAAGAAAAGTATTGAAAAACATAAGCCCCAAAGACATAAAGCCTGCTTTCCTGTAGACACAAGGAAGAAGTGACTGTTACTGAAATATTTTTTTATCTCCCTAGAGAATATTTCTTGAAGAAACTGGGGATGTGTTGAATCATGTCTTATGCTGTCAGAGACTTCATAGATTTTTTTGCATCTTATTTCTTTTAATAAACTGTTCTGCTACATTGCTATAACAAATCTCTTTCAGAATAAGTGGATTTTTATACAAGGTTTATTGGAACTGAAATGAAGACTTAAAGTCACAACATAACAAATAATTTTCATTTCTAGCATTATGTAATTAGAAAGGACATCTCAGTTAGTTGCCATTCATCTCTTTTCCCCTTCCTTCCCAGCCAAAACTGAGGATGCAATATAATTGGAAACACTAGTAAATAACTGCTTGAAAATAGAGTTTTTGAAAAGCTTTTAGTCAGGAATTTTCTGACACCACGACTGCAAGTAAGAGATAAAATGGGAAAGCACTACAATATAGGACATCATTATCTGATTTTCAGTCGTGGCTAAAAAAGGTAGAAGCCTCTACACTTATTTCCTTCATATACATAAACCATGATCAGTGCTAGAAAAAATGCTAGAAAATGTATAGGCACATAAAAGTACATCTCTAAGCACTCCTGTATCTAGATACATTTACATCTGTTAAAACTGCACTGTATTCCTTTCATGCAAGAGAGAGACTGAAGTGAAGGTGTCACTTTTGGAGTATTCAGTCAGTGTAGTACATGCTCAGTCATAAATCATGTCACCACTGAAGTGGCATTTAATCGTGTTTTGAGTATCTGTGGTTAAAATGACTCTGTTAGTATATGAAAATATAACAGCTGTCTTGCAGAAATATGACTATGATTTCTACATACCCAGTTGGTGCTGCTACTATGTATTAAGTTAGTCTATTTCTTCCCGTAGAAGAAATTTTAAAAATAATTTCTTTGCACTTGAGACTCAATTTGAAACTTCTTTTGTTCTATCCTACCTCCTTCTGACTTCTTCATTGACCTGACACACTGAACCAGACAAAAGCACTGTTGACTCACTCTCTTTAAGAAATTATCCACTCCTCAGATTCCCAGAACAGAATGACAACAAAACAGAAGAACAAAGCAATGGAAAGCAGATTAAAGGTAAAACTGTTCCTCTCCATCTATCACTGACAAAAGCAAGGAAAGAAGGCCATACTCCCCAGCATGGGCAAAACCATGATGCTAATAAGAACATTCATGATCTGTTTTAGCAGAGCCAGATTAAATTGTAGCTTAAATTAAATGGTATTTTCCAGATTATGGATTTATCAGACAACTAAAGTACAAGGTGTTAAATTTTTATAATTCACTAACTTAAAATATGGGGAATCTGATCTTTGGAGTTGAAATAGTTCTTGATGCCAAGGGTAAACTCTTGTTTAGAGTACATATCTTTACCACAAAGATGTATGTACTATATAAAACAGTCACAAGAATATTTATAACACCATCCAATATGTCCAGCAAAAACAAAATTCTTCTCTAAATTTTTATTTCTTAGAGAGCCACTATTAAACTAAGAAAGAAGAAATTAGTTTACTAACAGCAGGATTTTCTGTTAAATTCAACAACCTGGATAACACAAATTTTTCAATTATAGAAAATCCACTGACAAATCCTCCCCAATGTTAGTCACTGTTCAATAGTTAGTAATGAATGTTTTACTAACGTGAACATGCTTTGCATTTTTTCCAAGCTCTAACACTAGAGTGGTATGTTGATGAGAACTTTACACAATTAATCTGAATGGTTAATACCCAAGTAGGATAAAATGTGTATTGTATGATTGGGTTTAACATTGCACAGATAAATACTAAAATTTTCTTAAGTCTGCCATCTGGAAGTGGCATTCAGAGTACCTTTGCACAAGTGCTATCAGTGCAAGAGTAGGAATTCATTAGTAGGCAGGTTAAACCTCACTTTATTGCTGAATTTTATTATCAAGAGTCAGAGTAACCCTCATTCCCTAGAGATAAATTCACTCTCCTGAGATTCCCAGGAATACTTTACCTCCAAACTGCATTTTAACAAGGGAATAGAAGCCTGAGAAAGGCAAATTACCTGAGAATCAGTTCCATTATTTACACCTGAGCAGATCTCCTGATAGTTCAGTTCCCAGTCCAAAGAAAACAACTTGAAGCTAAGCCAAAGCTGCAGGTAGCTATTGCTGTTTCCCTGCACAGCACCTGCTTCCAAGCACAAGGGAATTGGTTGGCTTTGTATTTGATTACAATGAACTTGACTTTGCTTCATTATTAAAGTGTGTTTGGGGGAAAAGTAATTTCATGTGGGTTTGGTAAACACTTGTCCCCCCTTAAGGGACTGGGGAACTTTATAGTGCACAATTCTCTGTCAAACACTCTGGGAAAGATGTTTGTGTCTGCTAGACCTGCTTGGAGACTGATTGTACAAGCTGGCAGACTCAGTGGGAGACTTAGGTCTTAAATTTGCCAGGTCTTAGATTTGCCAGGCAATAAGAAAAGCTGATTTGTAAACAAGAAACAGGAAGCAGAGACAAATGTCAGAGACCTCAGAAACTCACGACATATGTACCTTCCTACAGAGACATTTTCCAGTGCATATAAATCTTTGCTAGTTTTTAGTTATATTATTGTTATTACTACTACTGAGGTTTATTTTAAAAAAGACCTAGAAAAAACACACTGTTTTCGTGTTAAAGGGATGTAAAATTGTATCAGCACAAGTCTCAAATGCTTCATTTTCTAGAGCATCTCTTGATAGTTATTCTGGGTCAGCAGATGATTTTTGCCACCCTAGTGAAATGAGCCATAAACCACTGAAAGCTGTGTTTGCATAAATTCCACAGGGGCTTCTCTAAGCTGAAACTTGCCAATGGTTTGTGAGTAGAACATGCTCAACATGACAACACAGCAGCAAGTAGAATAAATCCTGTGCTTGACCTGTAAAAGATGAGGTCAAATTCCAGATATACTGATATCTTTCAGTTCTGACAGGTGAAAATTTAATCTGGACCTTAAATACAGTGTTTTATATACATCTGATTAATAGACTATGGTCTTTTTTCTTCACAATACTCTGTTGTTAATTTTAATTTTTGGTGTATTATGAGTGGGTGTACATGCTGACTTTGTATGATCTTTTAAAGTGGCCTCATATTTATATTTTCTTTCAGCAGGAAGAAATCTGATCTTTCTGGTTATTTTCTGATATTAAAAGATCTTTGATATTTTCCTGAATTAGGCATACAAGGAAAATTAGTAATGACAGAATTCTTTCTGGTTAGATGTCACATGCTGAAAATTATTCCCAGTATTAGAAACAGTTAAGAGTTTAGAAGCAAGGTGACAACTCAAATTACTATTTCAGCAAACAAGTATGAACTCTTGTAGAATCATCTGACTGAAAGATAAGTAAATAATTAGATTCAGTTCTGAGAGGAAGACTTCTCCCCCACAGAACTTATCTGTACTGTTATCTCCCATCATAATAACTTAGCAAAAGAACTGTTTGCACGAGTGATAATCTAAGTGCAGACATTGCCTCAGACCAATTTAGCTGGAGATGGAAGTGTTTCTAAACAAAATCTAATAGCAATAATCTCATATTGTGGCTTTCACTGTGTTCTGGCCAATTTCTTCCCCTTCTGGATTTGCTATTGGTTGGAAAGTTATCACACTAGCATCTGGGGAAGGTGTACAGCTACCAGGGTCATTGTTCAAGAGTTCCTTTATTACGATATGTTTACAATCTGACAGCATTTAGTGCAAAATGAAAGTTTTACTTATGGAATCCTGGTGAAAAACAGGGTTAAAATGCCCTTCTAGAGCTGATGTAATTCATCTCTTTGTGCCAGGGCAGGACCAGCAGGGGTGTTTACACTGGGACAGAAATCTCTGCAGCCCAGCTGCTGCTGCTTGCCCTTGGAGCCTGCAGGCAGTAACTCAGGGCTGCCCTACAAGGGAACACAGTCCCAGCCAGCACCTACCCCTTCCTCAGGGAAAATCCAGCCAGCAGCTCAGACCTGCACTTCTCAGGACGTGCTCATTCATCACCTCACTCACACACCGCGTACTTCATGAATTCCAGCTCAGACCTGCTACTAAGGACCTTCAGCAGTGAGGATTTAACAAGCTCCAAATGCAGCCTAGGCTGGTGTTCCCTCCAGACAGTTTTTTCTAACACATTTCTTGCCATAAGGCAGAATTGTTCCCCTTGGCCTGCCCATCACAGGCATAAAGAAGAGCTGTTTCTGAAGCCTTTGTATGAGCCCTTACTCAGCCCTTCCTTTCCTAAGCTGTGGTTCTCTAAACCTCTTCTGTGCTCTCCTCTGGACCTCCCTAACAATAACAGCCAGCCGAAAATGCTGCACCTCGTGTGAGCTCTTCCAGCTCATCCATCACAAGCTGATGGATTTTTGCTCTCCCCATTGCAGTTATTGTTCACTCCTGTTTATAACCCATTATTTGGCTGATTCTGCAGAGCTTTGAGCAGACAGCTGGCTCCTTGCCTGAGGCCAATCTTCCCCCAGTTTAGACTTCTAATCCTATTCTCTTCATCCAAGTGCAAAATACAGTTCAGTTGTGTGGGGTTTGTGGTTTTGGTTTTATTCTTTTACTAAAGTGTCATCCCCTAAGCCACCCCAGAACAATTCGGTGGTCTTAGACTTTGCTGTAAAAATCTTTTCTTTGAGGGTTTTCCTACTCATCAGAAAGCAGCTTCAATCTTTGCCCCAGATGCAGTCATCTTTCAATGCTGTAATATATGTACAATTTCTTAATTAGGAAGAGTCATGCTTTGCTCACATGAAGGCTAAAAGTAATAAGGAAAAAATATTAAGAAATAGGTGGTAAATACTGCTATTCAGTCTCACTCCTACAGCCTCATCAAGCTTTCCTTCACAAGCCTAAGAAATCTAGAAAGAATTATAGAGCAATTTATTTTTGACTCCCCTTCACTCTTCCTAACTTTCACTAAACTCCTTACCTTTCAAAAATAATGGGAGTAATTAATGAGCAAGTTACAAATATATCTGTGCTGATTTTCTGAGAAGAAACTTGGTGTTTTGCAAGGAAAAATGTTATTTCACACACAGATGAAAACAAAGAAAGAAATGGGAATTCTAGACAAGGTGTTCCTTCACAACACGCGCAATATTTCTTGCTTTTGCTGATTAGGACAGCCATGCCTCCTACCGTTATCTGTGACCAATTTCAAAGAGATTGTGAGCAAACCATTAAGCTCAACCCATGTTAAAAGCTGTTTAATAAAATTTTTTTGGTGATAGATGAAGTATCCTTCTGCCCCCCAGTTACAGAAGACATCTGAACTCCTGTTCCACCACCTGGTGAAAGGGCTCAGACACAGCTGTCACAGAACTGGTTTCACTTGGGGGAAAAACACAAACCCAAAATCAAAGAAGCACACAAAAAGAAAAAAAAAAAATCAGCTTGATAAGTTTGGAGCCACTGTGAAACCACAGGTAAAATCAGCATTTTGGAGAGAGCAGGGAAAACAGTGCTTTTTTCAAAGCAGCTCTTGAGGTTCATGTTATTTGAATCCAGGACTCACACTTTTCATATACCAATCTTAACACAAGGACCATTGGTTTTCTAAATAACAATTTTCCTCACCGAAACAAAAGTTCCTTTATAAAGGAATGATCTGGAGAAAATTCTGGACTTCAGTAACATTGTGGAAATTCTGCCATGGACAGACTGTTCCTACCATGGACCAACCTATACATGAGATGTTTCTGCTCCCTTTCTCTGGTTGGGGGTTTTAGTGGACTCAAGGGAATCTTAAAGAGTGATAAAGCAGTTGGGAAAAAGAGTGAATGAGGGGATCTATGAGTAGTTTAGTCTTAGTTTTATTGAACATGCTGAAAATCCAATTTTCTGTTAGCAAACTTTCTTTTAAAATCTAAAAGCAATGAAAAGAGGGGACTTCTGAAAGGTTCTATCATTAGGGAAGAAAAATTGAGAGTCATGAATTAACTCTAAATGCTGCAGCTTTAACTATGGAAGAGCATTTACTGTGCACAGGACTGGCAGTTTCATACACATTCAATACTCCACTGCAGAAAAGACTCTGTAATTACAACTTAAATTGTAGCTCTCAGCATTAGGAAATGCATAAAGTTTCACAAAAGACCTTGGTCTATCTTTATACCTTCTCTGGAGCTTTCAAAAACACCAGTAGGATTTGCAACTCAAGAAGAAATTCAAAAAAGGTCTCTCCAAGGGAAAAAAAAAATGCAGCCAATAAGAAAACTACAACAAACTGCATATCTCTTTTTCTGAAGCTCTTTAAGCTGCTCATAAAGTCAATCCTGCATCTACCAAACAGAATGTAACAGTAATGTTAAAATCATGATATGTTTCTAATACCTCTGTGGAGGTGTTCAATAAAATATGGTAACATTATACAAAAAAAAAAGTTTGAGTGGGTGTGACACAGGGATATTTTAAATTCTTTTCTGGCCCTTATTCCAATCCTTGTGATTTCCTTGTGATTTGCCTTGTGAAAAAGTGTATAAATTCAGGGTCATAGGGAAAGGAATGATTTATAGTCCAGATTCTTAATTTTCCAGTTCATTACCAAGTGCTCATTTAATTTAGTACCTTATTTTCCTCTGGCCAATGCATTAGCCTTAGTGTTTCCAATTTTATGTAAGTATACCATAATACCCACTGAACATTAGAAATAACTATGTGCAATCTTTCTGAAAATCAACTCATTCCAAATAACCCACAGTTTCCTGGTATACAAAAAGAGAAAAGAGGAAAACCACACTCAGTATCCATTAATCTACTGGAAAAGCATATATCTTTCTATCTAGATAATTGAAATTGCTAATTTCAGGCTTTAAAGAATACTACATAATTTCAAAAACAATTGGAGTACATTAACATCAATTTTTCTATTTTGGATTTCTGTTTTAAATAGAAAGAATCATTTGTACACTAACTGCTGGCTTTCTGGATACATCAGCTCACTGGTAATGTCATTATATCACATTAAACCATATGAACATATATTTTAAATAGAAGGACCTGGCAAAAGAAATTTAAATTTCAGCTAGGAAAATTTGACCTTTTTTAATTACTTCAGTGGAGAGAGAGCTCTTTGATGATAAAAATATGTCTGATAATGTCAGATAAAGGATTATTATGAACCTTGTGCTTCAAGCAATTTATCTGCTTCAATATCAACTCCCAAAAAATGTCACCTCTGTCCTAAAGAGCCACATTCTGGACTTTCATGACATAGTGGGATATGTGCACAGATGAAGAACGAACTCTATATGCCAGAATCCTATTTACAGACAGATTTGCCCCCAAATCCACCATAAATTAATATTACTAGTCCTAAAATATTAATGATCTATAGGACTAGCTTCCTAAAAATTACTCAAGAAAAAGCTTTCAAAATAACACATAAAAAGAAAAATATGTGCCAGATATTTGACTTGCCATATTATCCAATCAGAAGAAGATAATGACCTTGAATATTTTAAGAGATGGTTTAAAAGAAATACAAAGACAACATGGCACCAATGTAGATGCAGCTGAACAAAAATACAATGGAAATAGTTTATCTGCTATTTTCCTGTTATTATAACAATATCTCTTCATACCAGTGACAAGTCTGTTGAAGCTAATGGGAAATTAACGAATATTATAGTTTAAGGGGAAAAGAGCACTATAACTTCAGGAGAAAAAAGCCCACAGAGCAAGTCAGATCTCTTGGAATCCTGTCCATAAGTTAAAATCACATCCTGATGTTCATTTTCCGTCTCAGTGCATGCTGCAGTCAACAACCTTAGCAAAATTTAGATAATTATGTCCTTTCAGTGGCCAAGGAATTGCTAAATCCAACTCCTGAATTTTGCTATTCTTTATAATGACTCATCATGGATCCAGGACTGCAATACAAGTTCCAAACCACACTTCTCCTGCAGAAATACTATACAGAAACTGGCTCCTCTTCCATTTATCCTATGGAAGTTCCTGCAAGTTGCCTTTCAAATCTGAGCTGTGGCTAATATGCAGCAGTCAGAGGGGAAATTCATGTGGTGTAATAGTTCAAAAATGCACCAAATTGTATGCCACAACCACTATTTGGGTTCCATCCACAACCCAGTTAAAACTGTAGGTCAAAACCCACCCATCTAATATCTTCTCACTGCAGATATTGATGTACTAATGGAAAGAACCTGCACAAGCTGCAGAAGCAGTGATGGCATTGATGTCAGTGATGCATTTTCTTTAGGAAATGCATCACTGAGATAAAATCCTGAGGGAAAACAGACCTGGATAACCCTGCAGCAATGAGGAAACTTCACACTCACCTACACACAATGCAGTACACACAGCTGGGCTGCACTGGGGCCAGTGGAGCCCAGCCCAGAGCACTCTGTAGGCTGGAGCACAGGGCAGGGCTCCTGTCTCCTCTGTTCCCACAGCTGTATATCTGAGCTAAATATTATGGAGGAAATAGTGCTCCTCATCTGGAGCACTTCCTGCATCCTCTCACTCATTGCACCTCAAAGTCAAACCCAGTAAAAAGTTGGCTAGTTCATGTCAACTGCCACCAGTTTCTTTTCTATTGTTCAGTAATGAACAATATTTTTTTTTTCCTGATGTGACAGTGAATGGCTCTCTGATGTTTTCTTGTTTTCATCATAAATCTCTGGCCCTCTTTTCTCATCACTAGATATCAGCTTCTCCTTCCAGCTACTCCATCAGCACATTGATGGTTCAAGCAACATTCAGCATCTTCCCTTTCAGACTCTTTCTGTATGCACTACAGACTCTCTGCAACAGGGGAGATGTACGACTTCACACAAAGTGTGTATTTCACTTTTGGGTTTTTGTAATGGTAGGAAACAATCTTTTAAAAATAGAAGCATTTTTCTGAAATGAATATGTAAATATGAACTACCAACTGGTTTACTCAGGAAACTCCTGAGCTAAAATCATATGATGGCAGAAAGGACGTGTGTTTTTAAAATCTAGTTGAATCACAGGGTAACTTAGGTTTGAAGGAATACAAAAGGTTATTTAGTCCAACTGCTGTTCAAAACAGATGAGGTTTGTCACAGCTTTGTCCTGACAGGTTTTAAATACCTCCAAGTTACAGGTCTTGTTCTTTTGACATCCATCTCCACAGTCTGCACAAGGCTCTTTTGCTCAAGAGCCCTTCACAAAGACAGACACCTTCAGTAACTCCAGTCCTGCCTGATACAGCCCTCCTGATGCAGCTGAACACCAGAATAGGTCTTACTACGCGCAGAATAAAAATCTTATACATATAAGAAGAAAAAAGGTTTTGAGAGGCTCCCCTAATACAATTTGCATGAATTATAAAATTAACCCCACAGACTCTCGACCTCATTCACACCTTGCTACACTTCCATTTTCTCTTAATCTACACTGCTGAACAGAAAACAGAAACAATCCTTTAATCAATAAAACCATGAACTTTGCCTTCACTGTGAGCAGCCACTGTGAGATCTTTTTTTCAATAAGTCAATGTGACTCCACTTGGACAGAATTCTTGTATCATCACAAGCGAATACATAATACTGGTGGCTTTAAAAAAAAGCCACCCATATTAGTCCTGTATTCCTATTTCCCCCATATAATAAAAACATAAAGAAAAAAAATTGGTCTAATATGTCAATAAGAAATATTTTCAGTTCATCTTTCAGATCTGAAGATGATAAATTTTCTGACATAATACTAAAGTGTAAGCCTACAATAGCATTTTGGACACTACAGATATAGTTTCTAAGAAGAGAATCAAAACTGCTCAGCATGTCACATTTTAATACTTTTGGGGTACATTAATCTGACTGATAGCACTGTGAAATAGCTTTTTTTTTTCTTAGCAGGAATAGACCATTTGTATGTATTTATGATTGGCTCCATTCCAAAGCTGCTAAGGTTTTATGTTCCCTCAGTTACTGCCATAGTTATGGTTTATAGGTCTGTTTGGTGAAACTTAGGGAAATATTCTTTCCATATAGTGACAGTAGCTGTAATGCCAAGAAACATAGAAATTGCTGCTTCCATTCATCATCATAAAACTGATATGCCCTGAACCACTTGACATCATACAGGTTGTGACTGGTGCTTCTTCAGTGCTACCAAATCGCTTAAAAATGCACTTGCAGGTCACTGGCAGGTCACTGACCCAAGGTGTTTACACCCCAAATACATGAAAAAATGCAATTAGAGGATTATATGGGAGGGTAGGAACAGGTACATGCTTGGATGATAAAGATGAAACAATCAGTGGGTGAAGAGAAAGAAAAATAAAGACCACTTAAAAACCATTCAAAGAAAATGGGAAGATGATGCAAAGCACAACACTTCAGTGCAGATATAGGAAAAAAACAGAGGCATACAGATACAATCAATAAAGCACTGGAAGCAGAGACTACGTGATGAAAGAATAATGTAATCAAGGAAATATTCAAAGGAACAAGTGAACAACCTGAAAGAAGAGATACAGAAAAGCATTCTGTTTAGCAATCTGTGAAATGGGATTTGATAAAGCACATATAAGAAGATTGAAGCAGTTCATGGAAATGCAGTAATAAAATGAAAAGTTTCTTTTAGTATTGGTTTTTTGTTTAGTAGACAGAAAGAAGCATATTTTTGACCTGTTTTGTGGACAAAGTGAATCCACATGCTGATGATAGTGTGCAGAAGAGTGTGCAAGTTTCTTCACATTTTAGTGAATTAAAAATGGAGCTAACCTCCATTGCTAAATGTCTGAAAAGGAGAAAATGTGTAGATAAATCACAACTCTCACCAGTAGTATGAACCAGATGAGGACTCAAATTCCATTTCGCAGAGAAAAAACCAAGATAATATTTTACAGGTAATATAAAGAAAAGGATGGGAATCAAGCAAGATTGGACATGCTTTTAAAATAAAGGAATTTCAAGTTGTGGATTTCAGTGCTCATAATAGAAAATTTCCTAGTAACCTTGGCAGACATTGCTTACTGCTAGAATTAATACACTTTGTGAGAATTGTAAATGCAAACCTCAAACTAGTTCAAGTGTGCTATACAGTGGATATTTCCTCTAACTTCCATCATTGTAGATCATCATTCTGTGCTTACAGACAATAAAAAAATTAAGTGGCTTTTGTGGGAAAGTACTGAAAGAAAACATTTAGCTGAACTCATAAACATCCACTGAGGTACTCAGCTATGTGATGGTTTCAAGTTAAACAAAACTTGCAGCAGATCTTGAATTAGATTTGTTCATCATATGATGGTTATTAAAGCTGTTATAGCCAATACTGCATGTTTGCAAGCAGAGATAAAAAGATCCAAGTGTAATATTATTATCAACATAAAGGAAAACTCCAACCATTATGCTCCCTCTTTTTCCTGGAAAGGATAAAATGGATCATGGATATGGAGGTCTCATACCATTAAACCACTATTCTCAAATATGCTCTATCCTACAAAATCCAATTTCTATAGTCCTTTGTATGTTCTTATTCATAGTTCATATATTCTACAATCCAGTCTGAATGATTATTTATCAAATAAATTTACAGTTATACCATTAGTATATAACATCAACATTATAATCTCAATGTTGTCAACCATTAATCTTACAGACAACATAAGTTTGTTTATTTTCAAAAAAATCTGATTTTGCTAACACCGCTAAACAGGTTATATGTTCAAATGCTATTTCCTGAAATGACACATTTGTGAAGCCAAAACTAGAATGCCATAAAATTAATTATTCTTCTGATAAACAGAGAAATAAGCAAACTAGGAAGTGAAGAAGTGCAGCACTGCATTCCTCTAGGCCTATGTAAATAAGTTCACATTCCATCAACCTTTCCCTGTCACTGAATAGAAAATAAATGAATGCTAATTTCACAAAAAGTAAGGAGCTATTACTTTCTTAGAGGGTCTCATCAATGTGAAGTTTTATGTGCTTGTTATATTTCTTGATTAGTTCCATCTAGAGAGAAATTATCATTAAGTTTACTCCTAATCAAAATGGACAAAATAAAATATAACTATTGAAAGTATATTGCCAAGTAACTGGACCATACTGTTTGGAATTAGTGAAATACAGATGATCCCAACTTTGACTCTTGGCTTGAAGGAAGAAAATTCTGATTTTCCTGAGGAGCTGAGGAAGGAGAGCAGAGAAGTAAAAGAAAACATTACTTTGTTCCTTCTCCTGTCAGAATTTGGATCCCATGTGCTCCTGTACAGGCCAGGGTCAATTGCTCTCCCTCCCACCCAAGCAATGGAAGTGGAAGTGGAATTATGGCTCACTGGGGACTCAAAGGAGTAACCCAGGCTGCTGGAGATGCTGCTGGTGTGGGGAGAATGACCCAGTTCTCAGCGCTGCTCTGCCTGCAGCCACAATGAAATCTGGAAGCACCTCCCCTCTGCTTACCAGATCCACTTTGTTGTTTATGAGGATAATTTTCAGATGGAAGGGAAATTAATTCCCACTGTGTTATTGCATTTATTATTATGCTAGCACACATTAAAAACTTGCAATAAAAACTGTAAGGAGGTAAATAAAATACTGATACAGCACCCAATATATATCATAAAGCACAGGTTCCTTTTTTTAAATATTATTTTCTGTAAATGCAGTCAGTGATATTTCTCAGTTCATCAGAAACACTGCTCTCTGAAATGTAAATGACACTGCAGGGACTGAGGAGTATTTTGCTGACAACACTTTTTCTATAATATATCTTGGACATAATGTTTAAAAACCAGTAAAATATGGAATACTGTGTAGAACACCACTCAGTTTACATGGCATTGTACATTACACAGAGGTGCTAGATTTTAAAAGGCTAACAAAATATAAACAGGTGTAACATAGCTAGAGCTTAAATAGAATTGTTTTATGTAAGGAATAGAATTTACAATTTGCAAAGCAAGAAACAATAGCATTTGTAACATACACTGATGAACACTCCCATTCTCTAGGTTGTCTGGATTAATTCTCTTTTTGTCAGGCAATATGAAAAAAAATATGACAAAATCTCAAATAAATAAATAACCTGTATCATAGAGGCCCTTTGGACAGGCAATACCCACTGGGAGGCTGTGCTATAGGGTTTTAATTACTACCTTTATTCTCTGCTCCTTTGAAGTGTGGTGGTGGTCTTTGAGGTGCTTGGACCAAGAGCAGAGAAAGAAATCATGACAGAAATGTGCAGCAGAGATCATAAAAAGTGTTTGACTTGAGATTAGCTCATTTTATGTGCTAAGAAAAACAGAACTTCTTCCTGGATTTTAGAGTATCTTTAAAAACTTTGATTAATTTGGCACTGATGGTTTTGGAAAGTGGATATTGTTCTCTCTTTTGCTATACTTTTCTCCCATTAAAATAGTTCTTTATAGAATGATGATTATGTTCAGTTCTGTCTTTATCCTCTATGTCTTCTTTTAGCAGAACATCTGAGGCAATTATTGTCTAAAGGCATAATAATCTAAAAGGACTTTTTCTATTTCAGACATCTCAACTGGTTTTATTTTGTTTAGTTATTATGCCTTCCATTCCTAGAGAATGGAAGTGACGATAAAATTGGCAACTCTGATACCAAATTCGTACAAAGCTTTCTTTTCTCTCTTGCTTCTGCTATAACTGAATGTGGTTTTGATGAGAAAGGCATTATTTGTGGAAATACCTATCAGAAAGCTGGCTGTGTGTAATAGAATTGCTTGAATTACTATTGCAGGACTTAAATTTTATACAGCCGAGGATCATTTTAATTTCAGCCTTTCAGCCATTTGGGTTTTTTTCCTAAGCAACAACAATAACCTCCCTATAGAGATTGTACAACAGGATAGCAAAAGCTCTATTTTTGCAGAATCTGTAAATATATAGCTTGGTCTCCTGCCAGCAAGTGAAGCAAACGACAGTGCTGGAGCTTACTCGAGTTGTTTGATAGACACTTTGGGCTGCAGTGGGTTTTCAAGCAGGATACAAATGTTTACTTTAGTTTTCTGTAATCTCCCCTCTGCCTTCTTGACTCCATTTCCTTCTTGGTTCTGTGTCATTCTGTTCTCCCTAACATCTGTCAATTACACATAAGTACTTTTTTTTTCCCCCTGTAAGGTTTCTATTGCTATTTCTGTACTGGGGAGAGTGAGAAGAAACGAAGAACCCAAAGGAACCAAGGAAAGGTTCTTCTAGAGGATTAGTTTGTACTTCATGTGATGTTGGACAAGATATGCCTTACATAGGAGAGTGCTACCCTTGATGATAGCACAAGTACTTCAGGACTCTAAATATTTCCAGTAGCATTAAGAACAGCATCCCAGCTGAGATTTAGAGAGTAATTCTAAGTTTACATATTTCCAACTTTTTTAGGTAAGGATCTGTAGCTGAGGAAGTCTATTTCCCCATACAAATTTTGCAGCTTTGAATAGCCCAAGATCCCCTCTTGTAAAATTGCTCCAGCACGCACACACACACACCCTACTTGGTGCCTATTTCTTTGTAGTTTGGTTTTCTTCTATAAGACACATCAGAAACATGTCTGACTGGAAATAACAAAGTACTTGCTCTTTCATCTGTATTCCCTCTGTCACTTTTCATTACAGAATTCCTTCATTTAAGGATAAAAGGGAACTGCTTGAAACAGCTGAGGTTAGTTTATGGCATTGCTCTGTTGCTTTTGTCTGTTGCCTGTCTCATCCTAGGGACTGAACCCATTCATCCTCTCTAACTCTACAGGCAAGTTTGAGGTTTCTGCTTTCAGAACAACCCTGGCACATCACAAATCCACAGAACTTCTGCACAGATACATGAGAAGTGAAAGTCAATAAACTGCTCAACAGCAGCTGCAATTTACTGAGAATCCTTTGCCCTGTAGGCAATCCCTTGTGGAAGGGTGCACTACATGTGATTTTCTGATAAACAAAAATCGACATCAATGTCTTGGTACTGCAATTGAAATATTTCCCTTTCACTAGAGATGACACTCTGTGATTCTGCTTATTCTCTTGTTTCTTTTGCCAATTGTAAATGGGACAGCAGTAGTAATATGGAAAAGCAAAGGTAATGAGAAAAGTTCCCATTAGTTAAATCCTAATAGTTAGCAAGCTGGAAATAGGGTTTTCTTATTAAAAACAAAACAAACAAACAAACAAAAAAAAAAACAACAAAAAACGCCCAAACAAACAAAAACCACCAAAAAAACCCCAAAAAACCAAAAAAACCAACCAACCAACAAAAAACAGCCAAAAACAAACAAACAAAAACCCACCAATAAAAAACCCCAGTTTACTGAAAACATATTAATTTTCCAAAAATGGTTTTATCCTTTTTTTTTGTTCCAGTGAAGGTCCTGTTTTGTTCCTTTCAACAGAATATTTTTAAAAAGTGCTATATGACCGTTTGCAATGCTTTCAATGTGATTCTATAAATAAAATAGAATTTAGATTAATTTTCTATTGCTTTATCTAAGCTTAGTTTTAGCTGTTATTATTGATGTAGGTCATTTAAAATGCATATAATGACTATATTAATACTGACAATATTTTATGTCTTTATTGCAACAGGCAGTGAAAGACACATTGGTCCTTTTCACTGAAGTTCTACCGAATAAAGAATACTACTTCAATAGAGAAAGATTAAGAAAGATGTAGAATGGCATCCCATATTAAATCCATATTTTACTATTTAATCACACAGCATAAGCTAAGCTGGTTATGGTTGTTCTTGTGTTGTATTATACAGGTATTACCAGGGTAGCTAAAAAGATTCAGAAAAATCACAGTATTGCTAATTTGGACATAACCATTAACTACTATGGCTTTATTACTATGGTTGAAAAGCCAGACAAGAGCTGGGATTTATCATATTTATTAGGAGGAAAGAGTAATTTCCCTGCTTTATTGTTAACACAGTGGTGCTCAGTCAAACAGCACTTGCTTTTGAAGTAAAATACGTCAAATCACTCTCTATATTGAGGGAGATAATATCTAGAAGTTAGTAAAAGACAGACAAAAAGAGTGTAACTCAGCAGAGAGAGAGGACATAGATCAGACCAAGGAGAAAATAAAAGTGGAATGAAAACTAATGAAAAGAAGAAAAAGAGACCAAGGGAGAAAACACCAAAATAAAAATAATATTTTGAGGCCTGTTTCCACAGAAGCAGAAATATGATTTTATGCTTAAAAGATTAGACTTATCATCAGTCTAAAAACTCTGAAATCATAACTTGAAATGTGACTGAGTAGAAACCTGGTCTGCATATTACCTCTACCCTCCACCTGCCACAGTCCAAAAAGATTTTTAAAGAGGGCAAGAAGCAGCTCAGTATGTGTGTGACAGATAAAGCCTTTTTGTCTTGCAAAGCACAGAAAAGCAGCATCTGCTTTTACAAACACATCATTTGTGAGAGATAGAGTTGAACTGCATAATCAGCATATGGAGATCACTGGAATGCTAATTAAACCCCAACCAGCAAACAGGCATTCCTGACTCTGCTGCAGAAATTGATCCACCTGTTGATGGGAAGCATTCTTCCTGAAATATATTTCATGTCTGATGGTGGAAATATGTCAGAAATTGTATCAGCTCTTCTCCTGAACTATAATCTTACCCTTGCCCAATGTGCTCAAACAAATCACACCCCACTGGTTTAGAGGCCCCATAATTACAGAGGTGTGAGGTAATCCATTCAGTCTGAAAATGCAGCAACTGGAACCTGTCTTGTTGAATTTTACAAGGTAAAAGAAGGCTTCAAGCTTTATGCAAGCCATTTGAACAAGTGAAATCAACACTGGAGGCAGCTGTGGAGGCTTTCTTATATGATTTTTTTTTTAATATAACTGCATATTACAAATCAAAGTATTTTTGCACATACATTCCTCCAGTCACTATGTCTGCAAAGAGGGCCATCATTTCTCATGGCTATCACTAGAAATCTTGGGCAAGGCCAAATTTATCCAGCAGCCTTTTAATGATTGTTTCAGGGACATGTCAGGTCTCCATCTTCACAGTATTATATTTAAAAATAAGGATGGATATTGGGAGAGTTATAAGAAAATAGCAGGGGGAATAAATATTTATTCATTTGGTTTTTTTGCAAAATAACTCAGATAACCTATTTATAAGAAAGGAAAAAAAAAAAGAAAACAAACTAGGAGGAAAAGAGAGAAAAGGCTGGAGGTGATCCAATAACTGAAATATTTTCAGAACTTCCAGAATGTTTAATAAGAGCATGTTGCAATTTACATCGAGATGTGGAAAATTCAATACGGTTTGCACCTCCCAGAATTCTGGAGCTGCCAGCTCTGAAGGAATGGGGCACATAAATAATGTATTTCCTGTTATTCTTGGTCTGCAGCTGATCTCCTACTGAGCACTGAGAAAGAGTTTTAGAGCCCTAGGAGACAGCTGGTGCTGTCTAGCATGTTTGACTGATTTTGTGAGCAGAGAATGAAAGGCATAAAAAGCAAAATAAGAATCTAAGACTTAAGATGTATTTTCTCCTGAAAGAAAACTCAGAAGGTTACAAAGCTGTGCAAGAAGGCACAATTAAGAGTAATCTGTTCTATTGAATTATATCATTTGAAAATGAAAAGTCTCAAATAGATTGGATAGAAATCCAAAAGTGGATTGGAAATCCAAACATGGATTGTCTCTGCAAGTAAACTGGATCATGTAGTTAGTAACCCATAATATTTTGCATTTCAGCCTAAGTGCCAGGAAGCTAATGCTTGTCAAAGGTTTGCATCACTTGAGACTGTGGACCCCAAATGTGACACCATGCAGGATTCAGGTGCAGTTTTATGAGTCTGGATTTCAACTGCTCTCCAACCCAGCCTGCAGGGATAAGGGTTTCCAGTACTGGAAAGGTTTTCTGGAGAGAGCACTAAACTCATGGGTGGTTCTGCTTTTTCCAAAGAGCTGTTCAGACTGCAACTGGTAGGCCCCATTCGTGTTCTCCAACAAGCAGGCCAGCTGCAGGAAAAAGCATTCCTCCAGCTGCTTTCTCATCCCTCTGCAATCCATTTATTCTCTTTGTAGAGTTCTCTCTTTAAGCAAATGAAACTCCCTAAGCCTGAAGTACCCAGTAGAAGGGCTTGCATCTGATGGTTCCTATTTACAAAGACAGGCCACCAGCATGCAGTCATGGCAGTGTCCAAACACAAACCATTGGCCTGAAAATGTGCCTTTTCTCACAGGCTTCCTTAATTTGACCTGTAAGAAGGCTAGAGATTAATGAAGAATTTTGACTCATCCAGAAAATCTAAAAATCAGAATTGCCACAGATGAACTTCCTGTACATGCATTTAGAAATGAAATTCCTTTCTCAAAACAATTCTCTTTCTGACCAACTCATGACCCTACCAAGACACCAAGAGACATGAAGGTTGAAACCAGTGCATTTTACAGGAACTCAGTAAAACAGTACAGAAATTAAATCACTGCTTCCCCTCGACTAACAGGTTTCAAACATGAAGCCATTGTAATTATGCCACCAACAACAGAAGTTCCAGCAAACTCACACAACCTCTGTGTAACAGCTGATTTGGCAGAAACCCCTCAAAACGTCCCAGCTTGAAAAGTATTTTCCAGAACTCGAGAAAATGAGACAGAAACTGCTGCTTCTATTCAGCCCTGAATAGAGCTAAAATGTATAAATCATGGTTCATGAAAGAAATATGGGGAGGAGAATTTCCCTGCACCACAGATGATGAATCCTGGGCAGGTAGCCTTCAAAAGATGCACATATTGCTATCACAGTGAGAAAATTCCAGTGGAAATCAATTTCACACTCTTTGTAGGCCACTGTAATCAGCCAGGAAATGAATTAGCATAGCCCAGAGGAAAAGGTACTATCAAACAGGGTCTTGATCCAGTGGAGCACTTAATCTTATGCTTAATATTAAGCACCTGAGCTGTTCCATTAAGTCACATATGCACAAATCAGACTTGGCCTGGAACTAAAAATAACTGGAATAATTTCTACCAAGTTATCTGTTGTACCCAATGTTTTGTTCTAGTCACATTGCCAATGAAACTATTCTCATTTTTCAAACTACCTTAAATTACTTAGCATATACTTGCCTATTTCTGCCATTAGTGCTTGGGCTGAATGCCATTCACAGTTCAGTTATGAAAATGTTGATCCATCATATAATATTTACAAATAACGAGGCATACTTTCTTTTCAATAACAAGTAGAGTATAGATTTTAGAATAAAGTTTCTATTTTGCATATGTTAGCAGCTTCAAAATTCTCTAATATCTTTATGGCATTTTCTTTTTCTGAAAAAAAAAAGCCTTAGTCATTATACATATTTTGAAAAGTAGCATAAAGGCAATCAAAGCATAATAATTTTCTTTTATCTGGGCAATAATCAGATGCATTTTTTAAAAATACTATTTACAAACCCTCTACATATGTTCTTGGTTAATACATCAAAAATTGAAACAGATTTCAGAGACAAGTTTTGAAAATAAATGCTCCTTAATCAGCAATGCAGTCCCGAAATCAGAAAAACAAAGGAATATTGACTGAGCATGAAATCAAACTTAGAAAT
Source organism: Passer montanus (assembly GCF_014805655.1). NCBI lineage: Eukaryota > Metazoa > Chordata > Aves > Passeriformes > Passeridae > Passer > Passer montanus. The sequence goes on from NW_024369707.1 coordinate 1,966,443, forward strand.
CTGAAAATAAACTTCAAATTTTTAATATAGCTAGAAAAAATGCCAGTTTGAAATATGGATAGGAGGAAAAATAAGATTAGCTGGTCCTAGGACTTGTTTGAGAATCATTGAGCTTTAATCAGTAACTCGTAGCATCCACAGAAGCCAGACAAATGACTTGCAGATAAAATAGTGTTATAGTACTGAGAGGTCAGTCCTCCTCCACACAGAGTTAGGTTAAAGCCATTTTTTTCCACCTAAGGTGATTCAAGTCTTCTGAACAATTTAATCTGACTGCTGCAAGGGGCAGAGCCTCGACAAGGGAAGGTAAAATGGGAGCAGAAATGGCAGAGGGGAAAGGAAGACAAACCCAAAAAGGCAGGGCTGTGGCAGGCTGGGAAGTGAGGAGTGCTCTTGGCACTGATGCTCCTGGACAAAATAACAGCTACCACTAATACAGATGATTCAGTATTACATTCCTACATAAAGTTCTGCCAGGACACCTATAGGGAATGAATTATAGCTGGAAAATTATGCTATCAAAATGCCACCATTTGCATTCAAATTCACCTGTTACTTCTAATAGCATAATTTCATATTTAAGATTATGCATATTTAGAGAATGTACTAAAATGTGAATAACAACAACATACACTTTTCCCATTTACTTTCTATTACTCCATAATCATCTTCCAAAACTAGCATTTAAACATCCACAGCTTAAAGAGAATGCAGATTCCTTCTAAATTGAAGTTCAGAGCTTACACATACTGTGAATTACCTAAAACATTGACCTACATTACCTTATCAGAAAAAAGAAAAAAAAAAACCCACCAAAAATATCCTGACTATAAAGGGAAAGCCAAAGCAGTTCCAGCTGTTGTAATCAATTTCCATTTGCAGTGGGATTAGAAAGCTTTATTTAAGAGACTGCAGCACACATTCATCCCACAGATGGGAACTAAGGGGCTCTTTCAGCAGAGTACTCAGGGAAATATTTCTCTTCATGCTTGCCAAGTTTGCTATATGTAAACTCTAATGGCATTATTTCTGACTTCACAGTCTCATACTCCCACAGAAGGCAGCAAGAAGAAAAAAAAATTCTTTCAGATTAATAAAAATTGTATCAAGCTGAATATAGCCCTTGTCTTGCAGGTTTGCTTTGCATATACTTGATGTAACTGAAAAGAATTTTGGACATTAAAAAGCCCCTCATCTTTTAATGAATTTTGTATTAATTCCTTTCTTTAAGTTATTCAACATTAAAGCCTTTTAGAACTTTGAATAATAGAAAAGATGTGTAATTTTAAAAAATATGTGAGATAAAGAGACAACGTTATCCCAAAGATCTTTTTTTTTGTCTTGCAACTGGCAATAGGACATGGCTGGATACACACACTTGGGTTACTGCTTTAAATATTAATAAAAGACAAATTTGCATGCTAAGATAAAGATAGTTTCTCCCTCCTCTAAGTTTGCAGTCCATTTCAGTTTTAAAAAGTAAATGATGAAATAATTTTTTCCTGCTACCAATATTGTCACTGCTGTTTGGAGTGCTAGATGACAGATTGAGTGACCAACAATATTCACCACCTATTTTAGCAAAAAAAAAACCCATGAGTTCCATTTTAATGCTGTTTATCTCTAAGGGTTTTTCCTTAGGCTACTTCAGAACCCCCAATACTCACTCACCACAGAGACTCAGAAAAGGTAACCTGTTTCTGAGGATTTCTATATTTTTAAGCATTCATCCATAAAATGCATTGGGTTAGCCTTCACAACTCATCATTTTTGTAACTATGGTCAAATGGAGACATTAAGTTTCTTTTTTTTCAAAACCAGAACCTTTTGGCAGCCCACTCCAGACAGCCAGTGAAGAAATTAACATTAGATTGTTCACAAATGAGATTTTATTTATTGCACTACACATTGCAGACCCATTAACCTTATCTTAAAAAATCATCTGCAAGAAGTTATAGAAGAAAAGAAAAATCTGAATATACAGCAAACCAAATCAGAATGCTCATCAACTAGTAATTTTAAACATATTTTACTGCAAACAAATGTGACAGCAGAGCACAGGAGAATTGCCCTCTTTCAATTGCTGACAAAAATGGTCCCCTTGCCCCAGCTACAGACCAGTATTTTGCTATTGGTATCTGCAATATTTTGCTAGTCAAGGAAAATGAGTCAACACTTGAAAGGAAGAGATAAAAGAGCTAAAAGATATCAGTCTGGAGGCCCATACTCAAGACGCCAAGCTGGTTGCCCTCATTCTGTTTTGCTTGGCCAGACACAGAAATCTCCAGTTACAAAAGCAGCTGCCTTTGTCAGAATATCTGCTGGGGGCAGGTTTTTGATGTGATACAGAAATGGCTGAGGTACAAAACACGAGCATTAACTAGCTGGAAATAAGACCAAACACAGCCAGAATGCTCTTTACTATCTACGGACTGGTCTCACCTCTAATCCAGCTTCTGGTTGAAATATATGTAAACCTCAGATCTCTTCCTAACAGGCTGATTTTAATCATGGAGTCTGACCATGGCAGAGACCTCACTTCTTCTCATGAACTTTAACCTCCTGTGACAAAATTGAGCACATTTACTGACAGAATGGCTTCTGTGAAGGACTCTTGAGATGAACAAACAGATGAGATTTCACTGGATGACCTGATTACAGAAGGATGCTGGGAAATATTTTGGCCAGGATTTTAGAATTGAGTATGCCTAATCTCCAGCTATTTTAGCTATGTATAATGGAAGCATAGTTGGGCCTGCATTAGGCTGTCTTGAAATAATTGCATTTGAAACAATTAAGTCTTTAAAAAGAAAATGGAAGTCGGCAATGAAATTCTCAGTTGAAAGGTCAGATAAGTGAAGCACTTACAAACACAGCAAGAGGTCTACAGACTGTTAGGCAATAATGGAAACATAAAAGAGAAATTTAGAGATTCAGAGAGGAGCCTGGGAGATCTCCTTTGCCACTGATTTTTGCTGCTGAGACAATGGGATCAGAGCAGCAGCTTCAGAGAAACTGTTATACCCAGTAATCACTGATATTCGGGGGAAAAAGGGATAAGCAAGAAACCATTTGCTGAACACAACTCTGAATTTGTCTCTGAACGTGAAAAAGCAGAGGAATCTCCTCCACAGCTCCGAACAGCCAGAAAAATAAATGAACTTGAAGAAAAGGTGAAGAGGGTCTTGAAAGCATTTTGGGATTTTAATTGTCCCTACAGTGCTAACACCTAAGGGATAGAGTTGCCAAAATGCTTCCGTGCTGGATTGCCTTGCAGAAAAAAAGAGAAATGGAAAGGAGTAATAAGTAGAATTATTGTTCATCTACTTACTGACTGATATCTTTTGTCTTGCTGCCTACAGTTTCAGTTTCTTCTTAACAGCTGAACAAAATCTAGTCAGAAACTCTCAAATTCATTCACATGGCGGCAAGGGCCACACTTGAATAAATCCTTATACTGACCACATGATATGAGAGTGAGGATTAGTTTGCAAAATGTGTTCTACAAGTTCTGAAAACTAGACAAAAAATATTTGTATAAAAAAAGTTAGGAAATTAAATTTTTTGAAAATGCTAACAAAAGAAATGGAAGCAATACAAGGAACTCAGTCCTGTGATGTAGAGTAACCAGTTTAGAAATAAGTTAATTGGAATAATCTATTTTACTATAAGACATGTTTCACCTGCAACTTTACTTTTAAGATTTTGGAGCTTTGTTTTTATTGAAACCAACAAACAAACTTTTTATACAAGTATTCACAAGCTGCCTGCACAAATTTATGACAAATCAGCTGTACAGGGAAATCAGAGCAAGGCAGAAGTACAACTGCTCAAAAAGAGTGGAAAAAGAAATAAAAAATAATATGTGCTTATTTCTTATTCAGCATACTCCGCATAAAAAATTTTCTCAAAAAATCTCTCTCCTTAAAAAAGCAAAAGGAACACAGCAAGATAAACTCTGCAGAAAGCAGTCTTAGAACAATATGTAAAATCAGTCCTTATAATTTATATACTCACTGTGTCAGCATAGAAAAAGGTTATCTAAGCAAGCTGAGAATTAATTCCAGAAGATTTAACAAAGTTGTTTCTGTACAAAAGTGCAAGAAAAATTTTTAAGAGATCCACATTCCTATGTCATTTTTTCCCAGGGATTCTCAGGCTGTAAAACTGTAAACTGGGATGAACTTCTCAATCCTTTTGTCAAGGAAAGATTTTTAACAGTGGAAAAAGAAAAAAACAAATGTATTTTAACATTTTCCCTTGCAGTCAAGTTCAGATAGCAGTTAAAACAGCCAGCTGATTTAGCAATCCAGACAATTAAATAGTATATTTCAAGCCATTAAAATGTATTAATTTTGGTGTTGTACTTGAGTGGGGATTATTTCTTAGTTTTTCTTTCTTTCTTCCCCTTTTATGGCTCAAAAATAAAAGCATGCTAAAAAAAGTGATATTTCCTTTCTTTTTAAGTTATCAAAACAATTAACTGATTCTACAAGCTGGTTCATGAGAAGTAAAGATGTTAAGGCTAATAACGAGGTGACAAAATTCAATGTTACACTTGAGTGGGGATTATTTCTTAAGGTTTTCTTTCTTTCTTCCCCTTTTATGGCTCAAAAATAAAAATATGCTTAAAAAGTGATATTTCCTTTCTTTTTAAGTTATCAAAACAATTAACTGATTCTACAAGCTGGTTCATGAGAAGTAAAGATGTTAAGGCTAATAACGAGGTGACAAAATTCAGTAGTAAAATTGTTATTGAGAAATTATTACACAAATATGTCTTTGAAAGGAGTAAATACAGTTTTCTCAGATGGATAAGATTTTCAAGTTATATCAGGATTTTTATCTCTAATTTGTCCTTCTGGAAATTGTTCATAATTTCACTGCAAATCATATCCTTTTGTAAAATGCTTCAAGAGCTTAGAGCAACATTTGCATGTTCTATTTAATTCTCTGATTTCCTCAAAGCTATTTTTGTTGAGGTAAATTTCATTTCTAGTGAACAGGCTTAGTCTTCACGATCTTTAGGCTTTTTCAATAATGTTACACTTGGAATGACATACTTGAAAAAATATTAGAACAGGTTGCCATAAGAAATTTCATTCCATGAAAAGAAACAATAAGACAATGTGGATTTTTTTTTTGGCTCTGCTCCTGAACAGCATTTATGTCACTATTTAATATTCCATTGCTAATCCAAAGCAAGATTGAAAACCCAACTATTATGGAAATTGGCATTAAATTTTCCCCTTCTTCTCTGAGAAGTCTTATCAAACAAAAAGTAATGGCATATAAGGCAGATATCTTTATTTCCCCTCTTGCTTGAATATGACAATCCAAAGGTAGAAATCTACTCCCACTGTGTCCTGAACATAAGTGCTTATCAACAACTAAAACAAACCATGTCTATGGATAGGAAAGATGTTCACAGACTCTTAAATACCACTGGACATTACTAAAAAAATGCAATTAATTAGAGTCTAAGGACTCTGATTATGAAACTGAACCTTATTTTGCTGGTTCCTGTACAAGAAACAATCAAGCTTGACAAACAGACTTTTAAAGTGAAATGTTCACATTGTGGTGGTTCCTGCACGTTGTACTTACAGCTTCATCTTGTACTTACAGGAACACTGGAGGTGTGTAACAACCTATACTTTGTAAAACAATCTACCATGAAATCTACTTGTTGGATTTTTTTTTTTATGCTGCTCTAAGCTATATTGAAAAGCATTTTTTTCAATATCAATGTGCAGCATAAGAACTGGAAAAGCAGACTTGGCTTTGAATCCCCTTCTTTCCTCACCCCTTTGTTGCACCAAGTGCAGGCAAGCTGTTTATCTGAACCCCAAGCCCTTTGGACAGTCTCAGCTCGACAAACAGAGATGATATATGGGCACTCACACTCCTCCTCATCTGTTGCCATGGCATTTTGCCTGCTCACAAGGTGATTGGACAATTTTGCAATGAAAGTCAGCACCAAAGATCAAAAGCTCTCCTGTGGAACAGTGCAGCCTCTGCCATCTGTTTTGCATGATGCTTGACAGGTACTGGGAAGAATGGATGAGAAGGCAATACCATGTCATGCTTTTACCAATTTTTCCTCACTAGCTGACATTTTGTCCCACCTTTCTTCCACCTGCTACTTGAAAAATGCAGAGAAAAAAAAACAAACTTCAAAACAGAAGAGAAAAAGCAATCATCCTCCTGTAACTGAAGTAACTCACAGAAGCTGCTAAACAGAGGCTGGCAGATATCATCACACATTTAACATCTGCCAGCATGCTAGGGGAAGCACAAAAAACACCCCAAAAAACTACCAAAAACCCTAAGAGTTTCCAGAATAGATGGTGAGATGTGCGCTGATACTCTCTTGTGAACACACACTAAATAATGTTAAATAGTCATGCAGGAAAAAATAATTATTTACAACCTAAAGCAATATTTCTTAAAGAAAAGCTTTGGGGCGGGGGGGAAGTAGAAAAGATCCTTTAATCAGAATTCCTGGAAGATAAAGTTGAAATTATTTCAATTAATTTTTGAACAGACCAAACGAATGGCAACAGATCAAACTAAATTAAATGTCAATTTACTGAGAATGTGCAACTCTACATTCAGGTACATAAGGAGTTGTCAAATGTTTGCTTCTTATCCATTACTGTAAAAAGATAGAAGGGAAGACACTTCCCTTCATTAAAAGATGGAAAGTGGGTTGTCTAAATTGCAAGTTCTGTAACATTATAGTTTTCATTTTCTACTGGGTAGGACAAAAATCCACAGGATTCTTTTCCTGTCTCACAGTTCTTACTGTATTCTGCTATATTAAAGACAAATAACTGTGAACATTTGTATAATATCTCATTTGTCTGTACATAAGAATATGACAAAGCAATCCAATTCAATTTGGAAGGCCTTCAACAACAATAGCCTTTCTGAGTATACTCTAAACCACAACTGATGAAGATTTCCTATTCATCATTTCTGACCCTTTCAGGTTTCCAAATGTTCTCTCTGTAGGGACTGCCATGAAGGCAGAAATATTTTTCTCACCACAGGCAGTCCCACAGTTGCACCTCCCTAGGTGGGAATGTTCTGATGTTACTGAAGGATTTGCCTGCAAATCAGAGTAGAGAGGCATTTCTTGGGTCCAGATGAACTCTTACTGCAATGCAGCAGCTCCCAGCAATGTTCAAAACAACAGCTATTATGATGAAGCTCATATGGATATTCCTCCAAAGAACAACCTCGTTTCTAAATTATTTACACATGTTATTTTCTATTCCCCATGCTGTTATGCATTTGAATTGCTTTGCTCTCATTTATGGCAGTACACATTATGGCTGCGATTTTAAAAGCCATGAATCCCTCAGGTGGTTTTCAAGATCTAAAAGTAATCTCTTAGTTTATGCTCATTTATACAGGATTTGCAAAGGAAGATGCTCTTTCATTCTAGCAGGCAGTTTATGTAAATTTTTTTTGTTATCAGATGCCCATCCTTCAGTATCATCATTAATTAGCAGACTGGCTATTGTGAAGACTGTGTGCAGTTGGTAATTAAAATGGGGAAAAAGGAAATCAGGCTTCCTTTGCCATAGAAATAGCAGACATCATATAATCAATACATTTACTGAAAAATATTTCTGGTGGCACAATATCTTATTTTATGTTAATATGATAATGAATATAGAGTGGAAATTTGATTAGTATTCTCAGATGAAAAACTGTAGTACATTTCACATTAAACCAATGTCATAAAATGTTTGGCAATATATACTGAGAAATGCAAACATCAGCCACAGTGTGACCTAAACTGTGAAAAATTTCTTATGTTTTTACCAATGATTACAAGAAGAGATTCCTAAGGCTTCTTGGAAGGAAGGATCCTCTTTTCTGTTTGTTTTTTGTTTTTCAGCAGGCCCAGGGACAAAATGAATGAAAAACCAACTTCCAATAAAAGTACAGCTCCTCAATGCCACATAGAATGGCCTCTTCACTTGATTGTCACAGTCAAAAATTTGCTTTCAAAATAAAATCTGGCGTGGTGTCCATTGGTTAAATAATAAAAACGCTATTAATCACATAGCTCACAAATCCCACAATTCTAAGAACAGTGCTTCAGAGAATATTTAACCAGGTAAAAAGCTTAATCTTGTAGCAGTAATTGCCATATAAGAGATTTGCTGATTCCAGCAAGGAAAGGTGCATTTTTTTTTGTTTTGTTTTGTCACTTAAACTTCATTTACATAAATGAAGAGAAAAGAGAAGAAAGGACAACCCTCCTGTGGGCTGCAGCTGCTGCAGGTTGCAGGAGCCAGATGAGCACCCTCTCTGACATGCTGGGAGTTAACTGGTATCCACTGGCTGTCAGTGCTAGCTGAGATTTGGAGGAAAACCCATTCCTTACATCAGCAAGCTGCAAAGCCTGCAGAAGAGCACAACCAGTCCCATCTCCCCCCCTCTGCTTTACTGCTCCTGTGGGCTTAAGGAGACCATGGACCCTTCATCCTTTCTAAACAATTACTTATCTGCTCCAATCCATGGGGTGTCTCAGAGAATTGTTTCTGGGGTTTTCTGTTTCTATTCCTGACATGCATCATTTAAGCTTGTTCCAGTTACTGATTCACTCTATCCTGTCTCCTTTCTTTGAGCTTTAAATCTTGTTACTACAGCTCTGAAATGTTCTCACTTCATACTTTTTGCAGTCATGATTTTCATTCATAGTCCTGAGTATGCATATTTTAACTGTGAATTTTCACCTCAGACTCCAATCCCAAGAAAATACAACACAATTTAAAAAAATATATCAAGCATGTGATACAGGTTTAGTCAGTTATAGCCAATGTATGTGCACCCAGCCTTGGAAAGTAGGAATCACTACCAATAACACACACAAGGTCTCAACATCTATCAAAATGGAAGGGAGCAGCCAGCTCTTTTGTTAGAGAGGTCTTAGCAGGTAAATACCAAATTTGGTGGTGATATAATAATGTAAATGAAGATTTTATTAAAACATTTAGTAAAGGCAAATCCAAGAAAAATAGGCAGTGGTTAAGGGTGGGGGAGGAAAGCAGAATAAAAGCAGTAAAATAATTAGGTCATGTAAATGTTTTAACAGTTTTACTCTGTTAAAATATCTCTGCTAAATCAGACACGATATCCTTGGCATATTGCATTATCCCTGACAGATGGATGGAATAAGACATTCAGAAACTAAGCCTTCTCTACATGACAGCACAAAACTGATAATATAATCAATACAGCTTCAGGGTACATGAAATTATCTGAGCATATTAGTTAAATGTGACTTCACACATGGAAGTGTGTCAGGGAGACAAGAAGAAAATGAGTGTGATATACATGCCTGCAGAGATATGCTGACACACATGCCTGCAAAAGCAGACAAATTGAGAATTAATCTGAATTCCACCAGCCAACCCATACATGAACAATTTGAAATAACTATGAAAAGACACACCATTACCATTTCATTTTCCTGAGGCAAGTAATGTGATTTAGAAGTGCTTAAACTTTTCCCATTAATCTTTATGCATGAAAAGAGACAACATAAACACTCTGTTTAATAGTATTTTGTAGTTAAATTCAAAGAGATTAGAACACTCACTTATACTTTGTCCCTGCACTTCTGAGTCACACTCCCATTTTTGTACCACAAGTCAAGTTTTCCCTTTTCCATCCATACTGACAGTAAAGGCTTTCCACCTCTCCAGCCACACGAGCTGAGTTTCAATCATGTAGCACTTCTTTATAGACCTCACTGATGTGGCAGTGACCATATAAAACAAGCCACATGCATGAATAGGTGTGGATGTGACTGCAGCTGAACCCCCTCTGTCCCTGAGGAGGGAGTCTCCACTCTCATCATTCACAGCCACTTGGCCACTGCCCCTCTGTTTCAAACTCCAGGCAAGAGGCCAGCTGGAAGGCTCTCAGGGTTGGGATCCAGCTTCCTGGCTGGCAAAAGGACACACACATGTAGCTTATATTTTGGATGGAGGCATTCTCCAGCCCTCATGTTGGAACAGTGATGCATTAAGATATTCCAGATTTGCTGGAGAAAAGAACAGGAGCATGGCTCTCTGTATGTTAGCAATTGACCCTTCAACTGGGAGAGCAAATCCAGAGCTCTGGTCACTGAGCCAAGCCTAATTCTGTCTCTTACATTACATTGCTGCTGTCCCCTCTTATTCTGAAAAATTACACTGAAAGTAAGTCATAGTCAAATGTCTGCATGGACTTTATAAGTGCTGCAAAAGCCTGCTAAGTGCTCTTGCTCATGGCAATGTCTGTATCTCAGTCTTGGAGTGGTGACATTTACAGAAACTGATAAACTATCACAAATAAGAAGAGGCATCTCCTACCAATCACTGATTTTCCTGTGGGCAACACTGACAGTGCAGAAAGTCTTAATTCACTCTTTTTTTTTTTCAAATTTTTAGTTTGCTTTTTGTTCCCACATAGAGCACACTAATTTACTACACCAGAGCTGAAAAATCCGTTTGCAGATGCTACATACACTGCAGGGATGTCAGGAATGTCAGGAGAGAGACTGGAGGTCTAAGGAGGCTGCTTTCCACAATATTCCAGGCAGCAAGTGGAGGAGGAGGAGAGAGATCAGCCCTTTACAGATGTTTCAGTGCTAAGCAAAATGCAAAAGCAGAAACTCTACTTCAAAGAATAAATGCAAACTGTCAGAGATGATGGGCTGGATGAAGCAAAAGCCTTTCTTTCCATCTATAAATGTGATAATCACAATGAGGGGAAGAACACAAGCTGTAGGCAATGCTTATGTGCTATGTGACTCATTCATAAAAACAGATTCCCGTGTCAGTCACCTTAAGAAATGCACTTTCCCTTGCTCATATTCTAGACAGATGACACAGAATAGTTTCAGGAACTAAATGTGAAGCTTAATTTTGAGGAATCAGTTACAAACTCAGAGTGGCAATGTTACAGAAAAACTGGAAGAATGCTCCCTTTCCCAGAAAAAATGTATGTACCTAGTATTATCTCATTGTTCAGCAAACTCGAAACTTTTGATTATTTATTATCTGATTAAATCCTGACCACAGGTGTGGTTGCACATAAATGGAAACAAAATTTTTACATTTTAATTTCTGATTTCAAGAGACTTGAGAACATTATACACAAATTTGTCCAACACAGTGTCATTTGTAGAGGGGAAGCTCCTCACACCCAGTACAAACCTTACTGTAGGCACACTGACAAATCTTCATCTTTTTTGTTGTGTCAAGTGATAGAATATTAATAGTAAATGTTCTATTAATATTAATTCATGTTCAAGAACATGGAAAAGCAGTGTGTTGTACTTAAAGCTGGTTTTGTAGAGGATACAATATGACACCTATGAATTCTTTCTATTGTCTCCAACAAGCATAGATGAAGTTATTTGGAATCTGTGTATCCAGACTGCCATAGCTATTGTATCATGAGGAAGAACATCTGAGTACTAATGGATACCAACATTAGCATTGAAAAAGAGTGAAAAGCACACATAAGGAGCTCCATAAATTTCTTACAAAACCCATTACTAAATGTTATTCAGCGTTTGCTCCTGAGGCTTACTGCTGTACTAAATTAATAGTGTTATGGTTTCTATTCCACAGATTGCCTTCAAGTATTACATAAAAGATTAAAAATCACACTATAGTAACAATGGGAATCACTTTTAATCACATCAAGAACAACAATCTGTGTTTAATGCCTTTATTGTGTACCTTAAGACCATAAATGATAGCCCAAAGCATAATCTGAACATCTTGTTTCTTCTTGGATTAGCATCAACATATATGAATAGCTGCAGAGAGGTCTATATATAATAATTGGAGAATAATGAACATGTAAATATTAAGAGAAGTCTAACAGCATAAAAATTGAGAATATCATATACTCTGATCTGTTAAAGACAACTTCAATCATTAACTCCAGTCATGGGGCACTGTGCTCTTTAGGCCCACCAAGCAAACTTGTAGGGAAGGATCGTCCCATGGAAGGGGAAAAGATTTTCTGTATTGATTTGTGTCCCTTGCTGGTGGTGTTCATTGTTGTGGGCATGACTAGAGAACTTGCAAACTTTCTGAAGCATTTGGAGGGATAAGGAGAGAGCACAGCAATATCCAGGAATTCTCAGTGAAAACACATCACAACCCCTTCTCAGTTCCAGTTTAGTGACACTTTCACTTCTCAAGTGCACCTGAGAGAACTCTTAGGGATTCACAAGGAAAACCTCTTCATTCAGTCCAACTCCCAATGCCTTGCTGCATGCCAGGGCTATGCCAGCAGAGTTTTCTCTCTAGAATGCATTCCTTCCAAAGCATATCCCCTGCTGCATTTCCAGCTCCAAAACTAATTAGCTTAATAAAGAACTATTCCCTGCTCTCTTCAGCACCAGCACTGGGGTGCCGGTCTGCTCCCTCCTGACTAAAATATACTATTTTCAAATTTCCTACTGCAACCACCCCACTAGAAAGAACTAAATAAACAAGGAAAAAAACCCCAAAGAAACAAACAAATGAAAAAAGTTTTGCAATAGCAATGTGCATTGTAACAAAATTAATAGTTTTACATTTTGTACAAAAATTAAATTTAAATGTATTTGTTTCACAAGTAATTTAAACAGCTATCTGTTAACTAGGATTTCACTGCCAAGCAAGACTTTCTACAGGAGCACTGCTGTCACTATTGGTGGTGGCAACCTTTCCAATGTTGCTGCCCTTTTGCAGATTTCCTATGATATTTAGACCACATTCTAATCAGTGTCTTAAATCAGGGATTATGCCACAGAGCTTGAAAAGTGCTGGTATTGCTGTGGTACAAATAAGCCAAGTCTGATCAGACCTATGGGGATCAAAGAGACACTTCAGGTACTGTTTAAAAAGTAAGCAAAATATTTACCCCTTAAAAAAAATAGATCTGAAGTGCTGCCACAAGGTCATGTATCATTTCTGTGCAAAAGTCTGATCAGACCTATGGGGATCTGATCTTCAGGTACTGTTTAAAATGTAAGCAAAGTATTTACCCCTTTAAAAAATAGATCTGAAGTGCTGCCACAAGGTCAAGCATAATTTCTGTGCATAAATCTTACTTCAGTCTAAAACCCAGACTGACAGTGAAATTCACAGCTTCCTCTCAAGGACATAAACTGGTTGTGATTTCTTGAGTCACTCTCTGCTTTCCTTGAGCAGAGGCAGCAGTCAAATGGCTCCAAGCTAAACACAGGTTTGGAACTGGCCACCTGCAGCTGCAGGTTTGCAGGATCCCACGACAGCTACTCTCCATTCTGCCTCTGTCCCTCTGCAACACCACGCATCAACAGCTGGGACCAACCCATCTACACTCCATTTTGAAAGTAATTTCAGGTTTTTTCATTCTCAGCTGAGTGACATCTTGCTTTTACACCGTGCACCATGGTGCACTGCATGAGAGTCACTTCTTAATAGCAGCTAAAAAATATTTTGGTCCTTTAAATTCTAATTATAAAGATTCATATCCTCCAGGTATAAACACATTGGTGATCCTTAATAAACGCATGTTCTTCCAGTAATAGAAGTTCTATAAATTGAGTTAAGGTGCCTTTGAGCTAAGATGTGCTACTCAGCTCCTACTGAGTGGAAATCTCATATGATCTGGCCCATTACATAATAGAAATTTAATTTTTGTCCAATTTATTCCAAACTAGTTCTCAAAGTAATGAAGTTTTCTCTGTAAAGTCCTTCAATCAATTCCACTTCTGTTCACCCCCAAGCAGACAGCCACAATCACATATGAGAAAAAGAAATTCCTTTTTCTTACAATTCTGATGCTTTCATTTTATTAATTGATGGAGTTATTCTGGATATAGTGACATGCTTTAGCTTACATTCCACTCTGGAAAATTTTAGTTGTAGTTTTCTTACTTTATATGGGAAAAAGCAGCTAAAAATGCATGTGTTCTGACCTTAATGAGAGTACAACTGTTTGACCTGAAGTCATATTTCAGTCCCCAGAAAGCTAAACAGGAGGATACATTTTGTGTGATGGAACTGAAGAGCCCATGTCAGGTGATCTGAGAGCAAATAAAAGCCAAGAACCCCGAGGTTATCACTAACCTTCAGCTCTTCTTATTTAGACATATATCTGATTTTAGGGGGAGGGGAAATAATTTAGGTCTCGAGAGGCTTACATGTAATTAGTTTTTAATCCATTTCTACACCCAATGCCCCAGAGGATGATTTCAACTTTAAATACATCTAATTGGATGTATTTTAATTGAGAAAGCCTACAACATGCATAATAGAACTACCAGGAGTTAAAGTACAGTTTTATATTTTAATGTGTTTATATTTAATTTAAAACTGGATAAACAGGGTTTCACTCCCTGCTGGAATAAACAGGTGAAACCCAATTAACTTCAAAGGGACTGTTCCCAGTTTGTAGCATATGTGAAAGTCGTGGATGATTAGAGTCTAAGAACACCTGCAAAGTGTCATTATAATGCCAGTGAAATGAAAATATTTCACACTCCTCCTGCAACACCCCTGAAAAGCTCAAGTTGATTGTGGGAGGGGAGGGAAAATTGCTTTGCTGTTCTTTCATTTGACTGAATCGCTAATCTTGAATTAAATTATTAAAATATTAAACTTTAATAAAAATACATATTTATTTGAGCAGTGGAAATAAACTGCTTTGATAAATTACTCCATGCTATTAATTCTATGTGAAAGCAATTAAGAACAGTGGTAGCAGTAAATACTGGAAATGAAACTGAGCTTCTGCAATCCCACACAATTTTTTTGACATGGAAGGACATTGCACACACTCAAGTGAAAGCTGTTTTTGGAATTTTTATGTACCATTTAACAAACTTCTCAAATGGAGAAACCTTTTTAGTTGATCAAATATGCATTGCAGAAGTTAATTTTCATTTTCACTATCAAGACTAGCATATTCTGATATAATGGAAGCAGAACAGCTGCTTTTCCATCAGAGACATGTAAATATTTTAATTTAATTTCCTGATTATATTGGCTTTTTTGACAATGTGCTTTGATTTTTCATTTTTACACATAATTATATAACCAAGTTTGGAATAAAATTTAGTTGAATACCAATCTTTTCTGCTGCCAATAAGCTTTGTAAAATTATTGACAAAACTAAGATGCTTTATGACTTTCTGACGAACTGAGACCATGGACTACACACACAATGCAGCACAGAAACATGGCAGAGATTCCTCATTCCTTTATGTCTGCACAGCACACCCAAAAGGCAGCATGGCCACCTGAGCATGGTTTTGCTTAATTTCTATGATGTTCTTTTGCAGTGTGTATAGAAAGGCTGAGACAACTGTCCAAATGCTAGAAAAGGTACTCAAAGTGTTTCTGATTCCCTTTTATGCATAGCAAAACACTACAAGCCTTATATGAATATTACTAAAGCATGAAGATATCACATCAAAACCCAACACAGAGTAATTGTCCCATGGGGAAATTCTTGCCCCAAACTCTCAGTGTGAGGATACCCCTGCTGCTCTGCCAGCTGAGTGCACCTGCCCAGCTCAGTCCAGGCTGCCCCAGCTCTGTGCCCAGGGCACAGGAGCAGTGTAACCCCACAGCTCTGGGTGTCACTGCTGACTGCTCCAGACCCTGGCCAGGAGGGCCAGCTCTGACCAAAGCCACACAAGCAGCTTGAGAGACCATCCCTGTGCATGACAGGAGCGAGCTACTCAATCAGCACAGCATGATAATGGCTTGTTCAGTAAATAAGTCTCCTACAGAGAAAACAGATTTAAGTGGAGCTGCTTAGATGTTTCTAGATTCTTATTACATCTAAAGTTTAAATATAAACCACAGTAGCACAGCATAGCTTCAGATGCTCTAAAGATGCTTTTTCATCAGAAATAGGCAACTCCAGTAATTAGAATGTGATGTGCTGGTTAGCACGAAGGAACAGCAGAGGCACCCCTTACTCACTTTCCTGAAGGAGAATCATTATTGTAAAAATATCTGTGTCTGGCAAGAAGTGCAGTTGTTATGCACTGGCACTGAGTTCACTTTAAACTCCAAAGAAATGGCAAAAAAGAGAGAAATTCTTAAAGGACCAAAGAACCAAACACCAATTACTGGCAGCAGCTTTGTGAAGAACTTTGTTGAACAGAACCTTAACTGAACAAGAATTAAGGTGAAAATTTCCCCGATAAGGACATCTGAAACTCATCTAAGTACATCAACAAAAATGAAATGAGAAAAATCAGACGATTTTAAAAATTTGCACAAACTGCAAGAATATTAAAATTCAAATGGTGAATTCTGTTGAAATGGATGTGGTTTTTTATCTATAAGTATTCAGAAACCTGTCTGGGGAACTGAAATATTTAAATAATTTACCAGTTTTGAGAAGTTAAACAGAGAACAGCTGATTATCTCCAGTTATCCTTTTGCTTCTGTCATAAAGGTGGGCTTAGATCTTATTACATATTTATGACTTAATGAAATAATGTAAAAGTGGGTGTAAGTCCATAGTACTTAACACCTGGGAGTCAAATCTCTGCATATTCTCAGTGCACTTTGCAGGCATAAGATCCTTCACACAGGGATAAGTATTCCAGACCTGTGTCCAGTGATGCTACACCTTCCCCTTGGAAATAGCTAATGAAAGTTTGAGCTATACAGAGTAAAGCTGCAAAAGTGGTATGACACAGAAGCATATAATTGCCATATTTTTGAATTGGGGCAGTTGTGAGCATTTTTCACAACACTTTTCTTCTGCTGAGTATCCTTGAATTCTCTGATTAGATTTGATAGGTTTCTATAAATGTCACTGAATAAATCAGAACACCAGACCACATTCTGTGAATTTTTGCCACAAAATTAACTGTCAGTAATGAGTAGCAGATACTGCTTGTAGCAAAACAGACAGATGGTCAGTTAATCTTAAGCCTTGGCAAAAACCTAAAGGGAATATTACTAAATAATAAAATAAATGAACATATCGAATTCAGCCTTAGCTTCAACATGAAAATTAAGCCGTATTCATGTTATTCTTAACCAAATATCATGAGTGCATTACACCAAATAAAATTCCCTTGGGAGGAATTTTCTCAAGAATCAAATTGTTCATATTGCTCCAGTAATTGCAAAGTAGTACTGATAAAAATATGAAAAAGAGTGAGATACTTGAAAGGAAGTCACCTCTTAAATTTAAAATGTTGTCTAAAAATTTACTGACATGCTATAAACTGTAAAATTAGACAATTAAATTTCCAAGAAGGTTTGAGGAAAAACGTGATCTGACACATTAAATATAAAATATTTGTAAAAACTGAAAATAAAGTGGTGTTTTCACGCTCTGCCAATTCATGGAAATAAAAACTGATAAAGATACTGGGAAATATAACAACGCAAAAAAATTATGCAAATCCTCTGAAAATGAAGTGGTTTTATCCCTTCTCGCACTGAGAACAGGGAGAAGCCTGGATCACAGAGTTTCCAGTATTGACTTGGATAACTGTCCAGCCATATTTACCAGAAACTTTGTGTGTTGCTTTTCTTCATTTCAGGAAAAAACACTCTGTGAAAGAATGCAGGTGATGAGATTTCTGCCTGGACCTATTCACAGAAAACAAATGTATAAGCTCTATCCTTTTCTACTATAAATGAAAAGAGGCACCAACAAGCTTTAAGATGATGATATTCTTAAACTACTCACAGGTTTTGTGAAATGATGCCAGATTTATGTATTAAGCAAAAGAGGTGGAGTAGTTTAATCACTTGTTCTGGCCTGCAAGAGATTAATCTGACTTCCAATTATCATTTAGCTTCTTGGCTTTTCTGATGCTGATTACTGTGTAGCACATTTGTGCAAGGAGCTTGTTTTACATTTTTTTACAGTATGTGAAACCCTGGAACCATGTCTCGTGTGTTTTGAGTCACAAGCCACATGATCTATGGGGTGCATAAAACAAAGTTGGAATCTATTTACCACTAAAATATGCCCTTTAATATAGTTTCAGTATAGGCACATCTCATTTAAAGTCTCTGCACAGAACAACGTGAAAGTCCAGAATTAACAAGCAAGTAATTAAAGTGCCAAAGTATATCCATCTAAGAGACAGAAGACTAAATATCCTAAATTAACTTAAGATTTATAAGCAGTTCTTTGCCATTACCCTTTCAAAGCCTGAAGACACAAGTTAGTGCCTGAATCTGCAAATTGGGTAGAGTGTACCAATCTCTCTTCCAGAGTGACTATTCTATCAGGGAATGAGAAAAAGGTAATCAGACAAAACCAGCTCTTTCAGCTTCTCCAAACCAGTGCACAAATAACGTGTGGTCTGTTTAAACAGACACAGACACAGAATACTAATTTCAGAGCGGATTCATTTCAGTGCAGTGACATTTCTGCAATTCATTTTCCAGGGAGTCAGAAACTATAACAATTAATATGACAAAAGAAAAATGAAGACCTATCCCCAAATTTTGATCTAGTCTATTCCATCAGCAAACGACCAGGAAAAACAACTTATCTCCTCACCTGCATTTAGACTTGTAGAGAAATACATACACCCTGATGGCAAAACTGAAATAATCTACTTGCCCTTGCACCCTGAAGTGAGTCACTGTTAGAATATTATAAGAAAATAGTTGCATAGAACAAGCTACAGCTTTCAGGTTTAATGGCTTTAGGGGAAGCATATCAGATTTTGCTGTCTGTGAGGAAATCAACCAAGTAAGGATCTCACCAATTTGACCCAAATAAACACAAACATTGTGGTGTTCTGACATGGAGAAAAAATTCTAAAGGAAATCAGTATTTTGGAATGGGATAAGAAAATTAGATGCACTAGGGAAATTAGATGCATTAGGAAGAAATTCATTTTGGGATTAGGAGAGAAAGTGGATAAAACTAAAAAATCAAGTTCATTCTATTCTCAGAAGCATGTGCTATACAAAGTTTCATGTGTCCTAGCTGAAGGAAATAACTTCTCAGTATCATACAAGTTTATGCAATACAGAAGTAAATACCCAACCCTAGATAATTAAGGCTTAAAATATATTTTAGGAGAACAGTTTCTAGCACTGTATTAAAAAAACCCCAGAATATGTAGTAACAAAATCCAATGAGAAAATGGTTCATGCCATAAATAAAAGACTAAAGAAGTTGGCCTTTCACACAGCTGAAATGTCAGCAGGGGAAAAAAAAAGAGAAAAAAAGCAATATTATAAATGGGGACTATATACCAAATCTGGGGATATTGATGAGGTATGCAAATCACTTTTTGAGACACTGCAGGGTGAAGAACTGGGACCTTGTGTAATAAAGGAAAATGTTCTCTATTACAGAGCGAATAAGAAGATAGAGGAAGTATTACCAGGTATCATAATTTTAGGTTAGCACAGAGAAGATTGAAGTGACACAGCAAAATTGAAGGGGAAAATGAGATCTCTACCACTGATAGGAAAACTAACAACAAGGTTTAAATTGCAGCAAAAAAGGTACAAGACAGGCACCAGGAAAAGCCTTCTCAAAGTACAGAGAGGCAAGGAATGGAATATATGAAGTTTTTAGAAGTTCTTACAGCAAAGGCTTTTATGGGTAGATTCAGTCAGTACTGGCAGACATTTGTAGGCACATTTGATGATGGGCTCGAGTGGGATTTCTTGTCACCTTGAAATCTGACAGGCTTGTTTCTTTCTAGTTGGCCAGAAATTAACATCAGAATAAATAATTCTACTCTGCAGTTGAAGCAGTTAACTTAGGTCAATAGCATCAAATTTTAAAAGTCTTGCTGTTAATTTATAAATAAAACTATATATGCATATTTTATATATATATATATGCATTTGTGTGCCTACATACAAATACATATATTCACCTCCATGGAAATAAGATTGACCCCAAGTAGGGGTATTTTAGCTAATCCTTGTCAACTTCAGTGGTTTCCTGTAAATTCCAGATAACTCTTCTGAGCTAAAGGACATATGCTGAGGTGAAGCATTGATACATTTTGTCTTTTTAAATTAAATTACTGAGTAGGCTTGTCACAGGAAGTTCTCTTCTTTTTTTTTTCCCAACTAACCACCAGTATTGGGCAAAAACCTGATGAAGTAACACATGGAATGTCCCCCCAAAATGCCAATACATGTAGATTTTCTAATGTTCTTTTCTTCAACAATGCACACAGCAAAAAAATTGAGAATAGTCTTTTGTAATTGAAACACATTAGAATGTGTATCTGTTGAGACAGCTAAAAATGAAGCTTATGAATTATTTAGACTGTTTGGAGCCATAAAAAAATCCATTTGATTAAATTTCTTAATCAATATGAAAGAAATAATGCAACTACTGGCAACACCTGTCTCAATCATGTTTAAAATCATCTGTAAAGGACTTGCCTGGCACATGAACTGCACTTCTGCCAGCATGAGTTATGGCCACAAGGACAGCACTGAATTGTCTAAGGCATATCTTAATTGTTTAATATAAAAGGCACCCCAAACATCTGTCTTAAATGTGGGGGTACACCAGTCTGGTGTGTCTCTTGACCATGCCAGCTTTGCAAACTCTATAATGTCACCCTTACCATAAGTTTCTCATCTTTACCCAGGGATGCCACATAGCTGTGGCAAAGTACCAGGGGGTGGCTGCACCCACCTGCCCTCACAGGGTCCATCCCTCTGCTGAGCAATCACAGCTGCCCTGGGAATGGTGGGGGAGAAGGGCAGGGGGTGGTGGTTTCCCAAGGGCAGGGGGGTGGTGGTTTCCCAAGGACAGGGGGGTGGTGGTTTCCCAAGGGCAGGTCTCTCTCACTCTGGTCACTGACAGATTTAACAGCTGGCACAAAAGGCTTGGGAAGACATTCCTACCAAGAAACTTCTTCCTTTCTAGCCAATGCAAGAAAAACTCAAAAGCATTGAGGCTAGTTTTTGCCATCTTTCTCCACAGTAATTTTCCTTCCTTGCAGCAGTCTTTCCCAGAGGATAATCCACAGTGATTGTGTATCTACCCCTCTCATACAGGCTGACTTCACATAACAGGCATTCCCTATCCTACAACAAAATACAGATTTGAATTTTCCATGAGAAATCCCTGATGACTGGTACTTAAACAATCAGTTTAATAAAACAATGTCTCAGATAACTCTTCTTCCTCTAAAAAGAGCAGCATAAATATTTGGGAAACTTGATGGGTGTTCTGACTGTAGAAGAAGACTGTGGGAAGAAAAAGGCAGAGAAACTGGCAAATATGATTAATAAAAGTTTATGAAATAAATAATGCCTAAGGGTTAGTTGCTGCAAAGATAAATTGCCCCTAGAGGAGACAGATTCAAGTTATGGAGAAATGAGCTATCACTTTTGGATAGCTTAATATATAAAAGAAACAAACTTCTGAGCCTAGAATTATTTATAGAGAGATATTACAAGAAATATGTCTCAGCTGTTAATAATCATGAAAGAGAACAAGGAGGTGTAATGGTCAGTTATCTATCAAGAGATAAAGTGGGAGAAATGTATCTTTTTTTTTTAAAAATCACCAGATTTTCACACACTAGTTATACAAAAAGAATTTCAAAGGTTTCAAATTCTAAGAGAATCAAAGGAATATTGATTCTCTTAGAATTGGTCACATTATCATATTCATTCCTGATGGCAGTATGTAATTTTTGAAAGAATGCTTCAGTGTGTAGTAGAACAATGCCAATGAGATGTGTGAAAATTACCTGAAATGCACATTTTCAAAGGCTGTTGATAATAATAAGATACTCTCCTAGTCAAAGTGCACCCTGAAAGCAATATGCTGTGGAACTGGCACGATGCTTTTAATCTATAAAGCATCTCAGTAAAAGCTGTCCTTTGCTCTTCAACATGAAACAGCTCTCCCAGACACAGGGAGGAGTGCAGAGCACTTAGCGAGGCAAGAACCTCTCACAGAGCAGAACACTGCTGCCATTACTTTCTCGTACAGGAGAAACAAAGCCCAGGGTGCTCAGACAGCTCTCTGGAGCACTGCACAGCTACCAAAGCCCTCGGTTCTTTCTCCTCAACATGCCCAAAGTGGAATTGCAATTTGATAATGCAATGAGGATGTCTTTGCCTGTGCATATTTCATTTTGTGGCACAGATGCCCACGGACAAAGTGTTTGTTAAAAGAAAACATAATAACCATAACAGGGCAGTGGTTTTTTGGGAAATCAAGGCTGTCAAGCAGCATGGCGAAGTGCTGTTTGGATGGTGAAGAGTCACCATTGCAGTGGCCCAGCTGGATCAGGAGAGATTCCCTGAACCTTGCAGAACCTCAGCCCTTCTGGCTGTGGGAGCATTCTGTCGTGGAGGGTGATCTGATCTAAGATCATAAACAGCTCCTGCTCAACTCCTCAGGCCATCACTCACCACAGCTTCCCTTCCCTGCTCCTCAGCTCCCTCCCTCTTGAGGAGGTCGCACTCCCAAGTGAATTTCCAATTTCCCAATTTCCTCCAAGAGGTTTCCCTGCTCTCCCCATGCCTGGCAGAGGCTGAGCCGGGCAGGGTGGGACGCCCTGGGGCTCTGCAGGGCTGTCACAGCCTCTGCTGCTGGGCAGCCAGGGGACACCATCACCAATGGCATCTTCTGAACACACCCCGTGAATAAAAAATGGATCCAGCTCTTTAGTCTGTTGCCTTTTGGAGCATTTAATTTCTTAATACATTAAAAATAAAACAATGACTAGCTGACAAGTTATTTTAGCATAATTGCCTAAGGTTATTACCACTCTGTCTGACAAAATTAGGGGAAAGTGTAATCATTGCTGAAGGGCAAAAGCAGTCAAATTAGAGAAAGCTGACGATAGCAAGTTAGTTCATGATAAAAATATTAAACCTGAATTATTTTTTAATACTCTTTCCCCAATATTCACGACCAATTTCAAAACATAATGCGCCAGTATCTGTACATATGAAAACAAAGATGGGAACACAATACCGGAACACAGATGTCATGGTAGAGGACTTCACTGACCTTTAAGTAATAAAAGCAGAGCCTTTTATTTTAATAGACCTTGGCATTATTATAATTCTGTCCTGGTTAACCACAACATGTGAGTTATTACATATTTTATTCAGGTCAGCTGTGTCAGGATCAGGATTTTAAAACAACCACAGAGAACTTCAGTAGATTACACAAATCATATAGAGGATTTGATAGGCCTGAACAGCAAAAATAATTATTGAGTCCTTTTAAATGAAAGGTGAATGCAAAGTGTGAATGTAATGATTATATTAAAGTCAAAGAATAAAAATTATTTGAGGATTATATTTTGAGCTCCTTGAAGTAAATTTTCTTTCCACTTTGAAAGCAAGATGACTAGATTAAGAGACATCACAGATAAAACCTTGCCAAGCAGGCAGCCTCCAACCAGTCATCTCTGCATTGCACATTCTTGCATGGTATTAAAAAGCAGCTGCAAATACACATGCTAAGGGAATCACAGCCACAATCTTTAGCATATTTATATGCCTTGTGTGATGCATTAGGAAGGCAAAAGTTCAACTCTCAGTCAGATCAAACTCATTCTTGTTATTTACAGTTCCTGGCGTTACCATTTGCCACACCAAACAGCCCTACTGGAAGCAGCCCTCCCAGTGATTAGAAAATTGAAGTAACTTTTAATCTTGGCTCCCACCCTACCAAGGGTTGCATTAATGGCTTGCTTAGATTAGCCTGCTGTGCAGCATCACAACCCAGCACCACCTGTGTCACCTCTGCCAAACTCTGCTGCCCCAGAGTGCTGAGAAACACCCTTGTTAACTGATGCAGGAAGGATGCAGGGGATAAAACCATTCTGACACAGAAAAAATCCATCCAGCACATATCTTTTGCTTCTGGAAAGTAAACACCACCATGTTCTCATGGATGAGAGAATCCTTTTAGTGTGGGTGCAGTGAAGCTAAGTAATAAAACAGCATTTGGCACTTTGCTTTTCTCAAAACCCAGTATTTCCTACTAAATCAACACAACCAGTGAATGCACAGGTTACACAGGTGATTAGAAACATCTCAGCCTGGGTCAGTAAACGCAGTGTGCTACTAAATTAAAGATGAGGTGATGAGAAGTGTTGACATGTGGCAGATTGGGAAGTCTGGGAAGTCTTATTGCAGACTCTGTTTGTGTTGTACCTAAGTTGTCACCATGATAATCACCACATACACAGCAAAATAACCCTCTGTCTGCAACAGCAGCTCATTCTAGATGAGGCATGGTTTGTTAACTGCTTATCACCCTTTTGGGCTGGACACCCTGTGATGCAGTACCTGAAAGCAGGAGTACTACAATTGTTCCTCCAGGAAATTGCTGCAAAAGCTATGTTAGTTAAGCACATTAAATTATTCTAATGGAGTTTAAAGCAGGATTCAGTAAAGATTTCATATCATACCTTAAAAATCAAGACTGTGCAGATAAAATAGCTGGTGCAAGTGTCATAAATTATACATTAAACTATCTGTCTGACAAAAAAACCCAAACCAACAATAAATGATCATTTATGATAAGTGCTTCCTACTTAAATGTTATCTATTACCTCTGTGATTTTACAGCCTGAAAATGCTTCTTATCTACCTGCAGTACTTCAATATCCCTTTCAATAATCTTTTTAAAATACCAAGAAGGAAACAAAGTGCAGTAAATTTGAATTAATGAGCAGGAGTTTAAAAACGCCTATTGAGCTGTATAACACTGCCCTTTCAGAAGCAATCCTGCATCACAGCATATTTCACACAGTCACAGATTTTCTACACGTAAGATCTTTTACTTGTATTGCTGTCCACACACATCCTGTCCTTGGAGTATGAGACTCAGTGAAATTTGAAAAAGCTCTGAAAACTTTCAGATTAGAAACACTGTACATACAGTCCTAAAATTCATATACAGCAGGTGCCTGAAAGACCCATTCTCCTCCTCTGTTTTCACACTGGCAGGATCTATATGGAAAACTCTCCTAATCTTCACACCCAATCTAAGTAAAGCCATGATACAGATGTCACTTTCATTCAACACCTCACATTTCCAATGTGTGCTCAGAATATATCCCCTGTTTTATTCCTATAATAATCATTCTTTCTTTGCTAGATACATGCAATCATTCAACTGCCTTTTCCAGAATGCAACAGTGAATTCTGTAGAGTTAAGCCACAAGGACCAGACCTTGAACCACATCTTGTCTCATCACTTCCCTCAACATCTTCATTTTTTTTCTTCAAACTCTGTTCTCTCACACTTACCTTTCACTGAGTTCTGAAAAACCCAGCCTGAATACCAGTATGCTCTTGAAACTGATCTCAGAAATAATGTCAATTATCACCAAAATCAATGAAAAGGTATTAGAAAAATTATCCCCCATTAAGAGACCATTGTAAGGGATTGAAAAATGAAATTACAATAGTAATATTAAAAAACCATGTGAAAGCTTATTGCACCAGCGTACAAATACCAATACACAGATTTATCTCCCCATTCTTTTTTCTCTGTTGTCTCTCATCTCTTACTTCAAACTCTTAGGACCAGAACTCGCGTATGCAGTAGAGAACCTGGAAAAGGACGCCCATATTCACTAATATTAAAGAAATAAGCACAATCAGCAGATGCTCAGGGAACATTTTCCTGATACAAACATGCAAGAGGGTGGCCCAAGCAATCCCCACTTCAGCAAAGAAATTAAAAAGTAACAAAAATATTCCAGTTCATACTGACCACTGACTCACAACTGGAAAGGAAAAAATGAGGGTTTGAAACTTATTTTCCTTATCATCAGGTCACACAAAATAGACAACAGTCTTGCATACAAAAAAAATTAAAATTGTACTTATTATGGGACAAGGAATTTGATCACTGAAAAAATAAGAAACTGTTCAAGACAAGACTCCCCAGATTGAAAATAAATTAAAAAATAAATGAAACAAACCATACAAGTTTAAGACTATATTTTTTTGACATTATAGAAGATGGTAGCAGCTATTGCCATAATGGAAATTTATTATTTCAATTTATATGTAAGTCATATTTATGATTTACAGTTCCTTAAACAATTTTTCCTTGATAATAAAGCCCAACTGTTTTTGCATAAGGCTGTGGTATTTTCACTAACAAGCCTGGTGTGTAACAGGCAATTATTACTGCAGTGGCAAGACTTAATACCCATTACAAGAGAATTTCATCACTGAATAACTGGTTTGGTAACTGTCTTCCAAAAAGAACATTAATGTCATCATTTCTGGAAAAAACCAAACTGCCTGAAAAATCCCTGGTTTACTTCATGTGGTAGACTGAGAAATCCATCAGCACAGCATGCCAGCATCATAGAAAATTAATGTACCTTATATTAAAATGAGAAACCACAGTGTGTTAAAATTTAATTAAATGACCATGTTTCTAGTAAATCCAAACAAAGAAACTATTTTATATTGTGAAGTCAGAATCACTGACAGGAAAACACTCAGACATGCATGTGAAAATATATAACAAAGCAAAAAACAACATATGTTGTCTTTACATGAGCTTATTATCTCCCCAGCTTTTCTTTCTCTGGCACAGAAGACTCAAATAGCTAGATGTGAACTCTCCTTTTTATTCAGTATTTTCCATGGGTTACCCTGGAATGGTTCCCACTGGTTTAGCTGCCTCTTATGTGTGACTTCCATGGCATTTAGTTCCTCTTTAGATTGTAGGAAATGTTTATTGGGGTAGAGTTCAGAGCTTTAGGGTTCAGTTCAGACAGCACATGTACAACTAATCCCTGAATACCTTGAGTATGAAAAAAAAAAATTCATTCTGAAGAAATAATTTTGTATCCCAAAGCTTCCTGTGTATTCTCTCTCTCATTGAAATTATTGAATGTAGCAAGATTAGATTTGTGGAACAGGGAACAAAGAACCGTGGAAAATGAGTTTCTTGGTTTATGTGTTTAACAAATCCAAATGTGTTTTCATACACTGCAGGCCCTCATCATAGATGAATATTGCACAAAAATGAACCTGAAATAGGTTCATTTTGCTACTCACATTTTGCTGTCAGTCACCTTCAGCCTGGCTTGGCCTTACTTCTCCATCTCTTCTCCTAAATGAAATATTGAGGACATTATGTTAATTTAGTATCTCTGAAGTGTTATACATCAGAACTGAGACAAAATTAGGTTTCTATACTCTCTATTATCAACCACAGACATCAAAGTCACAGGAGTTGAAGTATTTAAAAATATTGCTGCAATCATTTGTTTACATGTGGTCTTGCATATTCCAAAATTTTCTGATTGGAAAAAAAGACAACATTCTCATATTCTTATTTGTTCATAGGGGTAAGACTAATGCACATAGAAAACAAACTATAAATAAAGAAAATTAACTCTAAATAAGTGGATAAGCTTTTCCTAATGCAGTTTATCACTATGTAATGGCCATGACCTCCAGATATAAAATACAAGTCTTTCAATAACTGCATTAATGGTGCTTTCATATGCCTAGGATGAGTTTTTAGTTGTCTCTTAGAAGAAAAGAATTAAGATACTTTCACATAAAATACTTTTCCATATTCCACATGATGAGAATCCAAAGTCTTGCCAAAAATTACCTTTCAATTCTCCTTATCTTCCAAGCAACATATTTTGAAAGATTACAGCTTTCCTTAGCATTACTTGATATAATCAGAAACCCTTTGGGCTCAATGTTTGTCTCCTAACCAGAAACAGAGCATGAGAACACTGAATGCGTGACTTAAAGATATACTAGTTAAATGCATGCTTTATTAGTAAATAATTGTGACAACGTTAACGTTTTATGCATGATAATTACAGAATTAAGTTCTCTTCAATTGCCAGTGCATGTCTCCAAATTAAATTAGAGAGAACACTCAGAAAATGTGAACTGACACAATTTCATTGATTTTGTAGGTTAATGTTCAAATAAAGTACCGAAGTATCAGCTCAGACTGTAAAAGGACACCTAACAGAGAACTAAAAAGTCCATATACTGAGTAGCAGGAAGTCCTACATTTAAAGAAAAAAGTCATAAATTAAACCAGAAACAAAATGAAATCCATTAGTAGGCATAAAGGTCTAATTTAGATATTTTAAAGCATCCCATTAGATAAAACCAGCCCAAAAACAATGCAATAAGAACAATCTGACATAAACAACCAAACAGAAAAAAATAATCCAGTCTCAAGGAACACAGCAAAAAAACCCTGAATTCTGCAAAATACAAGGAATAATTCCATTAACAAATTCTCATGGCACTAACTACAGAATTGCACATAAATTTCCTGGACATGTTTTGGGAGATTGCACAACGCCAGAAAGTTCTATTTCATGTGATTTTACTTCTCATCCACATCATCTGTTGTGGCAGGAGGTGATCAAACAATTGTAATGCACCAATTCCAGATTCCCTAATTTGACTTCCTGGAGATCACTAATGATATTACTTTTATCCTGGTGGCACAAAGGCAGCACAGAAATGGTAAAAACCTGCTCTACCTGGATAGCAATTTTCTGAACCTGATGGAAAACACCATATGGAAAATTGTTTTCTTCTGCGTCATCAAACAATTTCTAAATAATGGTAAAAGCTTCTTATGATTCAGAGATTATTTTTATAGACATTCACAGACATGCAGGCACTCCTACATTCTTCATGCAATTGCTAATCAGCTATTTATTTTAATTATTAATCACATATTTAGTTAAATTGCTAGTACACATTGCTTTTTGGAGGCACTAGCATAAATTGTAACGTAAAAATTCTACTAAATGTTTATTGGCAGCATTTTCTGCACCTTGCACAAGACACACCTTGTATCTGTACTCCATTCACTAGGTCCATGTTAGATTTTTCACCCGGGTTACATTAATATTTAACATCAAAGCATGAAATTTTAATATTTGTTTAGCATTTTCTGAATGATTCCATCAATCTCTTTTGTTAAGCAAGATGAGGTTAATCTGTATTTAACCTCTCATTTTACCATAGGAATTTAAGCTTTCTTTTGGAAAACAGAAAATAGCAGATTGGCTTTACTTTACATTCCCTGTGAAACAATCAAAGTAAGGCTTTAGGGCTTGTGTAGACACCTGAAGAAAACCAACATATTTTTAAGAGCGTTTAGGACCCAGCAGTTCCTATTTTGTTCCACTATTGCAAATGTTTTGTAAAATTTTGATCATTCAAATTCAATATCTAGAGACAATAGAAATGCAGATTACAAAGTTCAGCTAGGTTCTACTTGTCAGCTTTTTCACATCGGTAGAATACAAATACAAAGAAAATTACATAAACACTATTTTTCATGGAATAGTGGGTGTAGCTAGAAAGGATTACAATCCAAAGAGATTGTATTTTGTTCTTGAATTAGTTATGAAAATGTACATACATGAAAATGTATTGGCAAACCACAACCACACAGAAATAACGAACCTTCACAAAATGGTACTTTGTTCAGAGAGAGATGATTTTGTGGTCATAACAACACTAATTTATTCAAAGCCAGAACAAATTTTCTTCTTGATTGTTCCCTCCTCTCTTTTTTCTCTTAACTTTGCCATTGGAAATGGTAAATGTTTTTAAAGTTCAATGTCACTATTAGAGGATATTCAAGTTCATATACTTCTTTTGTATTCGAGATTTGACTTATTGTCTTCTTTTTTATGCTACTGTGAACATGTGTTCTAACTGAAAAATACCCCCCAAAAATAAAAAGCATTTGTAACCTAAATAATAGCATAACCAGGAAACATGTAATTGTTTATTTGTCAAAAAATCTTAGAAACATTGTTTTCAACTGAGTGAATTCATTATAATCTGCAATACATGTTTTATTTGATCATATTGCAGGTGGTGTCTTGGGATAATCTTACTTAATTTTTATATTAATAGGTTTTAGGATGGTTGTTACTTCAACCAAATCTTCTGTCATTAAGTGTAAAATGCTGGACAATGTCATTAGTGCAATTAATTAAGCAGCTAATGCATTGTGAGGAGGATTTTCAATTATACCTCACTGGAATTGCATATCATGGGTGTCATAACCAGGTCAGTTTGAAATGCCTGTGTCTGCCATTACAGCATCACTCAGTGCAACAGAGAGTCTGAACTAAATCATCCAGTGACTATTCAGGCTCTAATTTCCTATTTCAGCCTTGTCTGACATATATACAAGTATTATTTCTCAATTTCCTCCTTGAACCTTCATCCCATGTGAAAACTAGAAGCAGACATGGTACAATGTTGGCTTGCAATAAAAAATGTGGCTACATTTAAATGCAATCTTTACCAAGAGAGAGCTATTACCTAGATCTAAAGGTAGAAAACTTCATTCAATACTTTCTATCTGTTTAAAGGCAAGCAGGTTATCTGAATGTGTTCATCAAAACCATTTTAAGACAGGATATTACTGCTCTATCTATTTATTGCATAAATCTATGAGACTTGAAATGTTTATTTCACACCCTCTCCGGAAATTATCAGAAACCACAAGAAGTCAAATCACAGATTTTTTTAAACAGCATGAAGATCAAAGTGGTTGAAGACAAGAAAAGATTTATATATCTGTTGGCTGGAAGAAATGTGGGTTGCAATCACCAAAGTAAATATTTCTGAATAACATTCAGGAAACTGATTTAGCAATGACATTTAATCTTTTACAGATTATGCTGAATTACAAAATTGATTTCTGCTTTGTGTGTTATTTTCCAAGACTGCCTGAGTAGAAGTGGTGGTTACAGGTTTTCTGGTGTAAACTTCTTCCACCCCAAATATTCTGCCAGTAGAAACTGATAGTATTTGTGATAAAAAGCTATCTCCAAGAAACTCTTGAGTATGTTTATTTCAGTAATTGACTGCTGACCATCCCTACTACACCCAAAAAACATTCCTGACCTGATTTATGGCTATATTTTAAGATCTCTTGTTTAAAATTTTCAGATTCAGCATAGGACAGATTAAAAAATTCTAAAATCTAATATAAAAATTAAAAATCTAAACACCTAGCCCATAGACCAATAATTTTATCTTTCTATTTTTTATTTAATCCACCATTTATCTCATTTTAAACAAAGTGGGTACCTGCAGCTCAGTGGAAGAATAGTGCAATGACCGCTTTGCCTTCTGCTGCTACCAAACTGTAGAGAGTAACGTGTAACACATTGAGGCACTTGCTTTAATGACAGGAAAAAAGGAAAGAGCAGAGTGCAATCAATTCAAAACTGATTTTTATTTCCTTCTATGAATAGTTTTATATGTAAACTAGATAGTGTTCTAAACTGTACAGTGGCAACTTTGAAATAGCTGAATGTTTTGGATCTCTTCAAATGCAAAATGTCCTAACCAGATACTTATTTCTCAGGAGCACATGACATTTTCAGTTACCATGCTTCCCGGTCTCTAATTCTGTTTATACAGCTGTCACTTCCAAATTCAATAACCATGAAATTTTGCCCCTGATTGAAGAAAATGAGGTATTGTTACCATTTACCATGTACTGATTTCAATAGGTGCAAAGACATGGCAATATTTCTTACTTTCCCCAGCTTTTTCTAGAATATTGCCAGACAAAGATTTGTTTTTGCTTTTTCTCTTACATTTCAATAGTATGAAAGATTGAGATAACCTGATGTGCTGAATCTAAATTTACCCTCTCAAAAGTACAGTTTAATTATACTGGAATTCCAATGACCTGTATATTTATCAAGCTCCTCTGCACTCAGCATGCAGATCAGCATAGAATGTACTTAAGACTCGTACAATCAGAATTACTAGATCTTTAATTAAAATGTGATCTCATGTTTCCTATGGTTGTTATGGCAACTCAAGGCTAAATAAAATAATCTGAGTGATACTACATCAGCACTCTTTGTTGTTTTTAATGTAGGATTATGATTGCAATCACTATATTAACAACTGTGCTTACTTTATTAGTATGATTTACTTCTTCTTGGGAATACAGCCTTAGGGATACATTTTAGGCTGCTTATGCTCCAAGCAGGCAGAATTCATTAAATCCAGCCACTAATGTCAAATATGTTCCTGCCATGTAACTGACCTCAAGATACTGAGTCTGCTGGGGTTCTGACAACAGAAGAGTATATTTTTAATATGATTCTGATATTCTATCTCCTCCTGCATATTTGAAAAGAACTGAGTATCATGGCAAGCACCTTTTATAAAAGTCGTAGTAAAAAATTCATGGCAATCTTTAAAAAATAGACCACATAAATGTTAGATTTATGGTTTTGTGTGTTGTCATGCATCCCATTGTGCCTTTGATGCTGGGTGACAATTTAACAGTTCAGTTCCACACAAGAGACTTAAAAATAGAGATGAACCTGAATTTTACTTCATTCTTTATCCAGTGAGAAAGTAAATGGCATCTTCTGTGAATCGTAAAGAGAAATGCATGACATGCAACTTAGTGATGGAGGAACAGCACAAATGAAACTCACTGCTTTATAATTAAGTTACATAATTAGCAGCTCACAGCAGGAGAGATGAACAAGAAGGATGAAGTTGCACCATAACATCCAAAATTAAAGCCTAAGCTGTTCATGGCTTAGTTACTTCTGTTGGATTCAAAGAAATGCAAATTCCCTCCAAAGCTATAACTAAAACCACCAGTACAGAAATTGTTAGGAATTATATAGTTTTCACTTTCTCCCAAGGTTCAATCTATGGTTTGCTGTACTTTAACCCTGAAGAATATTATAGGCTGTTCTAATATACACCCAACTATAAATAGTGCAGATCACTCTGTCAGCAACCGCCAAATCATAAAGAACAGTATTCATAACTGAGAAAACAAAATATTGCAGCTGAGTTCCAAAACATTGCCAGTCCTTTAAACAGCTTTTGATAAGTGACAACATATTTGTCACTAAAGTAGCACTGCACACTGTCAAAACTGTCACACAATTTTTTTATCACCAATAATGTTACTTATTGGTGATCACTTAACGATGGATATCTTAGTTTGGTTTTGCTGGTTGGTTGTCAAGGTCATTGCTCTTTTGCTCGTGCAAAGTCCAGACAGCTAATGAAGCCCATGAGAATTAGAATCTCAAGAATGTAATTGAAAGACCAAACCTAGAAACTTCAGAAAATTTTGCTCATAGAGAGTTCTGCCACCCTTTAAACAGGAAAATTTATGTTGCTGGCAAATTTCTTAAGACAAAGAATTACTTACTGAGACAAATGGTTACTTTGTAATTTGTCTCTAGATCCCTCAATTATGTAGACATTTTTGGATCTCATCAATATTGAAAATTCCACAACAAGGCCTCCGGGTGAAACCAATTTAAAACCTCCTTTAGCTCCCGAGAACTATAGGAACTATGGTTAATTCCTCCCAGATTAACATGCCTTCATTACTTATTTCTTCCCACACAATGAAAGAAAATCCTGTTTATAGAATCCTATCAGGACTTATAGACTCATACATAGCAGGAGGCAATAAATATTCTGTACAGTATGAATTGGAATGGAGGTGGTAAATATGTGGTGCTGGATGGAGCCTTGGCATCAGGTCACCAAAGAAACCACCAAGCATCTAAAATTTGCTCATATTTACCATCAGAACTTCTGCTTACTCAAACACTTTGAAGACAGGTTTGTGTAGTAAATTAACACTTCTCACCACATGCTGTTTATTCAGTATATTTGATTAAGCCATTACATCATGTGAATATCAATCAGATCTATAACTTTTTTGCTCTGAGCTTCAATTTGAACTAATTTGCACAAGCAAATCTGCAAAAATTTCTCTGAGAAAATTGCAAGTGCCCCAAGAATGAGAAGCAAAGAATGAAACTTTAATTTTTTCATCTATTTTAGAGGCAAGCAGAAACTTAACTAAGTTGCAGGGAGGACTATGATTTTACAAAACATTGTTGCCAATGTCATGATTTGACTATTTACTTAAGCTCACACAGAGTCAGAATGCAGTTTTTACTTAAATACAGCTATATTTTTTCAAGTCAAGAACAAAGATAATTTAGTGCCCCATTTTTTCCTGGTATTTGTCATCTGCATGCTGTGGCCAGGTAAGTTTAGAAATTCCAGTTGGGGTTGCTCAGTTCCTGTCAAACATCATGGGAACTATTGTTATGCAAAGCACTTCTGATATTTTTATATTTGCAGGTCACTTGCTTGCTTATTATAGTGACAACTCAGGGTTGGTGGCAGTGTGCCCTTCACTTGAACTGATTCAGTGTCTATTAGCAGCAGCCTGAAAGAGGGAGGTCGGGGTGAGTGGGACATGGAGATTCACATCCTTTTCAGAAGGAAGCAGAATATTGCAAACAGCATATCAAATATGTAACCAATCCTAATATTAAGGCTTCAACAAGACAAAGCTACATTCAATGGAATATTTTCCAGAGAAGAATCAAAACGTAGTTCCTGGCAAACAATATTTATCAAAAGAGAACATTTTTCTAAATGTCACCATATGTATTTTTAGATGCCTGTTAGTACCAATTAAATGAAATTACAAGTTAAGTCAAATGAGATTTTCCTGCTATTCTATTCATTTGCAATGTTATCTCCTCTGTAGTTGAATCAACTACAGTGAATCCAAACTATATTTAAACCAGAAGCAAATGGCTGTTTTCTCACTGTGTTTCTGAATTGTTTGGAGTATGCACATACCATGTTTTGAAAAATGATTCACACAGAAATGTCACATTAACACAAATAATACATTCATTTAGATGTCATCACCTTTTCCCACTGACACAAAAGTACCATGCAGCAATTTTATTTTCAGTAGGAAGAACACTCTCCAGCTCTAAATAGCTAATTTAGAGACTTCAGGAATTAAAACAACCTACTTTTTTAGTCTAATTGATCAGCTAGATTTTATCTTCCACATTGTTGTTTTGGAAATATCTAAGCAGACCAAAATGTAAATATAGATGTGTCTCTGCAAATATGTTATTTTCATTTCCAAGAACTTTCAACAAATGTGTATTTTGAAAATGGGTCCTTTTCTTCTGTTAAAACCATTGTTTGATGATTATTTGCATCCACCAAAACCATGGATAGTTGACAAAAATACAAATAAAGGAATTACATACAGATAGGATTCCTATTCCACTGTGCAATCCATCAAGATCTGACCACTACATCCAATCCTTTAACCTCTTCCAGGGCTGCAAGAAAGGACAGGGCAGCCAAGGAAGAAACAAAATGGAGCTGCAGCATGGCCTGCACAGCTACTAGGAATATCTGAAGAAACCACTCCACTGTGTTTATAGAAGGAGGACAAAAAGAATTAAATAGAAAAATTCTAACCTTGAAAAACTAGGTTCTAATAAAAGGTATAGGCTTGCATCTAAGGCTGGAGGAAAATAAACTATGAAGTTTTGTGCACATAAGATTTAAAATGGAAATGTTAAGTATGAAATTAAAATGGGAAGAATTTGCTTTGGAGGGAAGAAGAGAAGTTGAGAGTTCAAAAAGACCAGTTACTGGAAATTACACCTACTTCTCCAATGCTGATTTTGGACATCCAGTGTAGAGCTCCAAAGAAATGCAAACAGAAGTCAATTCATGCTTTTCTGAGATAAAAGGGAGCTTTGCCAATGAGATGAAGTCCACAGCCAGCAGAAAAGTCAAATATTTACAGAGAAAGGCTTAAACTGTTCTGCTAGAGCCAGCTACAGTAGGAGTAACTTAATTGATGTTAATAGTGCTTTAGCTGACAACTCAGCAAACTCTGACATGAAACTGTGTCATCTGTGTGTGTATGAGGATTGCAACATTTTCATTCTAGCCCATTCAGCTGCTCACATTTCTGCTCTGAATATTACTCTTAATCTCTTTAAATCTGTGACTTTTTTTTTTTTTGCATAATAAATTAAAAGTCAGCTATAATGTGTTAAGACCTTTTTTTTTTCCTTTGACAAAATGAAACTTAGGAATCTGCCAATACTAGGTAAAACCTTTTGTTTCTTAAAATTCCTGTAGACAAATTGCCTGCTGTTCACCAGGCTTCTCATTCTGAATGTATTTTAAATTCTCACTGGCAGGTGACTTCATCAATGTCACTATAAGAATGCCACTCAGTCTCATTTTAAAAAATGAAAGGGAAAAAAAATCAATATTGTGTTCATACTTTCTTTAGTCAATGATTTTAGGAAGCTAAGTCTCCACGCTTACTTTTTCACACAGAGCTGCTGAAATTTCTCAGCTGATAGGTGATTTAAAATATTCTCTTATTTCCATATAACTCTGAAATGGAAAAATACTCAAAATTAATAATTAATTTTAGAATAACATTAGCTTGATTGTAAAATACAAATTTTCTTCTGCCTAAACGCAGTGACTCCTGGGGAGTGTTATGCACTCTTGGATTAATGTCAATTCTTTACCTCTTCCTAATTCTGACTTCTTTCCCTTTGTCTTGGAGCTGTACCTGCCTGTCAAAGTACTAAGCTGCAGCTTCTAACTCCACCTGCTTGTTTGATTTATGCAATTTTATTCTCTTATACTTGGAAATAAATCTTTGCAAAGAACAGTATTCTAGCCACTGATCAAAATTGCCACCCTCTTCATAATCCCATTTATTTGGTTTCTAAGATACAAACTGGGACACCTAACACACAACAAAGGATAAAGAGGCCTTTTAGTGAAAAACTACTAATAAAAATACCAGTATTTATGCCAGGTAGCTGAGGGCAATAAAAAAAATAAATCCTGAATTACCCAACCTGTTCACATTGTGCCTTTGTTGGGACAACTGTCAATCCTCCACCCCAAACATTTTCCTGCAATGTCTTGAGAAGTGTTTGGTGTCATACTGCAGTTTCAGAGACAACAGAGGATGAGACAAAAACCTGGGGGCAATCCAGCATGGCTTTCCATAGGTTTGGATTGCAAAGTTGAAGTTCTTGCTGTTTTTATGACAGTAGTATTTCCCATTAATTAGCCAGACAGTCCACGAAATCACTGCAAAAGTGTATTTTTTGTATGAAATCCTATTATTTTAAAATTCCTGATTACCTAGGAAAGAGCTGCTGCTACTGGCTACAAAAATGTATGGCTCGCTGCAGAGGCCTGCACTGTTACAGGCAGTAAACTGAAGAGATTTATACATAAACTTGCAAACAGAAAGAACAGACACTATTGTTTCAAGAAACAGTAGAAATATCTCAGTAAATAACTCTATCACTTTCATTTGACACCTGCTTGTTTTGGGGTCTGGTAGTGCACATATCTTCCTGTGAGTGGTGGCCAAACCTCTTTCTCTCCTTCAGGACGCTATTTCAAGCAGGCAGTTTAATTACTGCCTGCATTGACCAGTTTTCTGCAGGGTAGATAGACTCTGCAGTTGGTTTAGGAATACTGAGCCTTTGGCAAAGAGCAAGCATAAAATTATCTTTGGAATCTTGCCCCTGGAAAGTGTTTCTAGATACCTGAAGCAGACAACTGACAGCTTTATCAAAACTTGGGAATTTGCCATGATGTAAGTATTGGAATTACTGAGGCTGTCCCTAAAATGCATGGCATTTCTGATGGGTAGATAAAAAATGGGAGCAGAAAAATTAAGCCAGGCACTCATTTCTTTTGAAGGTATGTTCTTCAATAAATGTCAACCTATTAAAGTTGTCAAGTGTGTGAGAGGACACCTTTCAGGAAGTTACTAAGATATGTTTTACATCCACTGATGGCTTTCTTCTCTTGTTAAGTTCTTCAACACTGAAAGGAAATATTTTTGCATTCATTGCTTGCTAGAATTGCAGAAAGAGTGATTTTCTAAAATTTAACCAAGAACTCACTCATGACAGGGCCTGTACCCACCTCAGCAGTGTGGAAGTAACTTGGAAGGCCTGCACTGGGAAGTGTCAGCAGCTCAGTGACTTACCCAGGGTCAGCTCCACCAAGTTACCACATGGGTGGAGGTCACAGCTGTAAAATCCTACACACAGTCATGCTGACAGGGCTCATTGCCTCCCATGAGCACCAAGCACAGCAAACACTCAGCATCTGCACTGTGCATGCATGTTCACCAAAGACAACATCAGGGCTCTAAGCACATCCAGTTCCATTACTTGATTTCTAGGTCTTCTTTAGAGCTGTCATTAACATATCAAAGCCACCTGGAGTCAATTAGTTATGTAAATTATATTTCAAAAATATACTAATAACAAAGCCACATCCGGCTTTAATAATGTTACAGGACAAAAAGTTATCTCCTACTTTGGTCCTTCATCTCCCTTCACTAAACAGTTTTATAATTAAGGAATTAATCAAGCTTCTCTGAAAGAATTCATTACCTGCACCACATAAGATGCTGTGCATCCTGTTATTTTTTCTAGGTATAATTTTTCTTTCACTAAACCAGCTATCATAGTAGGCACACCCGCAATGTTTTTGTGTTAAGATCACCACACCCTCATTTTAAATACTTAACCTGAAAAGGGATTTTAGACATTCAGTGTGCTGTAAAATATTCATAAAGTACTGATTTTTCTTGTTTCTTTACGTGACAGACTATTAATTATTTTTTTATTTGCTATCAGTTACCAAAAAAAACCAAACCAACCAGCTTTGGTAACATGACTGCTGCCAACAGCATTTCAGGACAAAGAAACCTGAGCTTTGCATTTTATTAGATATTCTTTAATGCCACAAATGTCCTGTCTAAAATTTACCTGCATTTATAGAACGTGACAATTACACAAATGCTGGAGTGTTTCAGTAACCCAGAATCCTTGTGTTACAGATGCTCCCTCACTCCTCCTCTGCTTGGTTTCCCACGGCTGCAGGGTCCCCGTGCTGAGCCCACTCACACAAGGAGACAAGGACAGCAGTCTTTGGCAAGGTGAGCACAGAGATGCCCTGATAGAGACAAACAAGACACTTACCAAGCTAATTTTGGTGTTACTTCTAAGCTCCAGATGTCACTGCCCTTACAAAATCACACGTTCAGTTTAAATAATCAACATCACCTTAGAAGCTAACAGGAATTAGATTCAGTCCTCAACAGAAAGGTTTAATACCATCTCAAATACTGCTTTTGCTGCTTCCTTTGCATTTTGCATCCAAAATGCACAGTGTCAAACCCTTCAGGCAAAGCTTTTTCATTAAATGACTATACATTGAAAAGAATAAATGCAATGCTGCTCTATCTTTTTTTGTAGACAACATGCCAAATTTAATCAGTTTTCTTCCCATGCCTGCCTGATTTGATAAGGAATGATAGCTACTGAAGGTAGCTGATAGCAAGTGGCACAGATGATGGTATCCAAGCTACACTTTCTTTAAAAATCAACCAAACAAAACCTTATCAGAAATACTATCTGTCATGAAATACTTCTATATTAAAAACATCAAAACTATGATCAATCAACAGCTAGCAAATATATTTGATTAGAATCACTAATGTTTAATTCACCATTTGTAATGGGAAATAAAGATATTCGCAGTTGACAAGAAAAGAGCCTCAGAAAAAAATACCAAAAAACATTCTATTGAACCACTAATGTTTAATTCACCATTTGTAATGAGAAATAGATATTCGCAGTTGACAAGAAAAGAGCCTCAGAAAAAAATACCAAAAAACATTCTTCTGCCTCAAGACTTACAGTGACACAAACCAGAAGGTGAGTAAATTTTGGAAAATCGATCATTGGTGTGAGTATAGTCCACAGTATTTTACGTTGTTTGACTAATTGCCATTTATTTCCACTAGAATAGCCTCCAGGATGAGATACCATGCCAACAAAAGTTTAAGGAGAGGTACATATTGACTTAAATTAGTTTTACATCAAGAGTATAACTAAGATTGTTAAAAGAAGCGCTTTCAGATCTTGTCTTTCTCAACTGAAATTGAGAATATCTTTGCCAAGAGAAGTTTCAGATTTGGTTCTCACAAATACACCCCACAAAATTCTATTAATTTGCAAATTTCAGATTAGAAGTTACCTTTTACTTGATCAAACAAAAAAAAAATCACAAACAACCCCAACACTTGTACAAACTAGTAGAAGTTTTTCTGTTCTTTAATGATATATACCATATATTTGAAATCTTTATTTCTGAATAGTTCTTTCTTTGCTTCCATCCTTATCTACTCAGAGGTGTAAGGACCTTCCTCAGTCCCAAAGGAAAAGCTCCTGTCCCTGCACTTGTCTTCATTTTGATTCCAAAGAGGTGCAGCCATGTGGAGATGTGCTCCAGGAGGTTTTACAACATGAACTTCGAGGTAGGGAGTTTGTTGTAAATGTCATGTACAACTTGCACCACTAGCTTGTGTTGGCAGATGACAACAAAGTCAGTGCATTAAAAGCTTACTAGAAATTCACATTTAGCACTCAGAACTACTTAGCAAAGTCACTGATTTACAGCCTTGTAGTGATGCAGAAACTCTTCTGCTGGTCCAGCCCAATGCAAATGACTGAGCTGGTCTTTATTTAGTACACGCTGGAGCCCAGCTGCCAAAAATGATATACAGTTCCAGCCAGATGATGATTTACTGCTCCTGTGCAGCTGTGAGCATCAGGTACAGAAACGTAGCACGCAAAAAAAAGTAAAATCAGAAAGGTGCCATTGCTCTAGTCCTAGCAAAAAAAACCCTATTACTGCTTTTTTCAGAAGACTGCTGCCATTAAAGTAATTAAACACTGACAATTTTGTTCACTCCCTATTTAAAATGACTGAAGGTAGATTATATTACAACCTCCTCTATCTCTAACTCCCTGTGCAGTATAACTCCCATTCAAAAATAAATCTTGAAAACATAATTGATTATCCAGGACAATTCTAGCTTTCATTTTCAGTTAGGAGCTGAGGTGGCAGACTGGGCAATGCTGATGAATGCTAAACAGCCTGTGACTGATTTCACACAAATACTCTGCCAACCCTATAACAACACAATGAAGCATATTGAAAGTGGAAAGTACAAAAGCTATTGTAAATTATAAGAAGACTACACACTGGAAGAATCAACAAATTAATTTCTAACACCATCAAAAGCTAATTTCCTTTAAATTTTTATTGTTTTGACAACAGCATTACTCTAACATGCAAAAAAATCCAAACCTATTTAATCAGGTTGCAGATATACTTTCCTAGTAGGTAATTCTCTTATGTACAAGTAAGCCTTCTTAAAATTTCATTATCAGCTGTGAAATATTTCCCCAACATGGTGTGACTCGCACTTACATATACATATCAAATATTTAACTCTTTCAAGATAATCCTCACTATTGTAAATTTAGGCTTACAATCCATTTAGGAGTCTGTGGGAAAGTTTGAGGTTGTAAGTTGCCCAGACTACCTGATCAGAAACAAACTACTTGTAATAACTTTCAGATAATTCAATGAAGTGGGTTCTACTGATCTGGTAATGAAGTGCTGAAATACCTGGTGGGATAAATGCAGCTAACACACTATTAACAATTCACTTTTTCTGTTTAATGCTAAATTTCCTTATTTTCATTTTTTTCCTTCCCCTGAGTGGAAGAATAGGATGAGATATTCTACAAAAATTATAATTCCAAGCAACTTCATTTGAGTGAATATGCAAATGACCTTGTCAAAATATTTTATTTTGACAGGTTGAAAATCTAACCTTTATTTTTTTTCTTCCAGCTACACAAAGGAATAGCTAAGCCAACAATAAAAAATACATATCTGTTTCAGTAGTGTTTCATGAATAAAAATCAAAAACCTAGGATTCCCCCAAAGTATTTGAGTTTCTTCCAGTTAGCAGTCTCCAATGGAAAACATTTCTCTCTAGTTTGAAAAGCTCTTCAAGTATTGTCAGAAATATGAAGAACCAGTGAGCTCATTGAGATGGAAGACCTATATGGAAATGTATTCCCTGATAGACAAGAGCAAAGAGCTCCCTGTTTTCTTGGTTCTACAAGACTGAAAGCCAATCTGAGGCAAATTCCATAATGGGGAAAAACAAGAAGGTGGTAGAAGTTCGCTAGCTACAGCCAAAGGTGGAAAAGTGAAGGTAATAATAAGAACATAAGTAAATATTGCATTTGTTTTAAAGTATTATTTTAAGACAGTGCTGGTGTATAGAAAAGTAGAGCTGTACAAAATTGAATATTAATATTGCAAAAAAGAACAATTCCATTACAATGAACAGAATATGTATACTATTTTTTTTATTTTCCTGAAATTATCTGCGTTCAGATAAAGCTCCATGAACCTAGACTGAGCCAACAAGATATTGAAGACTACCATGAAGGGAGATGAGAGACCACCAGGCTCTCCTCCAATGACTACTGAAACCAAATGGAGATTGCTGACCTCTAAATGTAGATGAGGACTCAAGAACTACTTCAAACCAGCATATTAAGCATGTTCTATGTCCCTTAGCTTTTGCTTTATGTTTGGCTTAAATGCACACAAGTTTACAAGGAGGTAGTTTATTCACAGTATTGTCAGCATAACCAGCTCTCTCCATTATTGTAACATTTTTCCTGCCATTGATGATGGCTCTGTAGGAAAAAAATCCGCCATTAAAAAAAATACAGTGATGATTGCATGGATATGACAGGCCGAGATACAAAAATCTGTTTTCCCTCTCTGGGGCTTTGTACAGTCTGTGTTGAATGAACTGCCTATTTTCAAAAAAGCAAGAAAAAATGAACCAAGATTAAGACCATTGGATGTCTGAAGTGACTGATTAAACTCAACTGAAAATATTGTGTGCTTGTACACCCTGTGTGTATGAAATTAGCTTTAAGAGAAAAATGCCATCCTTCCCCACCTCTACCAAAATGATTCTGTACCGAGCCAAGTCTGATAGATTTTACTCTGAGACATCAAGTGCTTCAGTACTTCCCTAAAGACAGTGGAAATAAAGCTCTTATTCTGTGACAGGGAAGGTTAAATTGAAGCACTTTTTTTTTTTTTCTCGTATTTGACATTTACAAATAGCAGAAGTCATGCAGTAATGAAATAATAATGAAATTATAAATAGGTTACTCTTCATTTAAATTGCAAAGATGTGCTTTTCTGCCTGCCTCAGAGGTCACACGTGTTGGTGTGCAATGACCTACTGAAAACAACTCCTTAGCAAAATCGGAAAGTTCAGCAGGTAGTTTACTGTCCAGTGAAATCTTCACTTACAGCCTATGTAATTTTACAGTAACAGGTATAACTTCAGCTTTACAGTGCCCTTTATGCTGCTATCCCAACCTGCTTGACTACTGTTAATTAATTCATCTTCCTGACCCCTAAGGAATGAAACAACTTGCCAAAATTAAAAGACAGATGGCACAATGAGCAATAAACTAAAAAATATTGTTTGAAATTACTGAAACCTCAAACCTAGCTCTTTAAGGAATGGGGAGAACATTCATACACAGAAGAGAAGAAAAACCATTTCAAAAATGTATTTAATATTTAGCTCCTCTTGCTGTTTATTTCTGTATATGCTAAAAGACATTTCCTCAGGGCTGGGCCTGCTGAATTGCCTTCTGAAATTTCAGAAGTGGCAGAGATTTATCTACCCACAGTGGTTGTTCTTCTCAAGTATGTGAGACACATTCTCACACAGCATTTAATATTCCATACACAGAACGTGGGATGGATTTTCTATTTTTGGCTGAGTAACAGCTGAGAAGAAGAAAAAAAACA
This sequence comes from Passer montanus, assembly GCF_014805655.1. Taxonomy (NCBI): domain Eukaryota; kingdom Metazoa; phylum Chordata; class Aves; order Passeriformes; family Passeridae; genus Passer; species Passer montanus. The sequence continues at coordinate 2,010,071 of NW_024369707.1, forward strand.
GTACTGTCTTGGATTACAGAGAAATTGTCCTATAGCAGAGAAGCACCTCATGAGATTTTGGATATTCAATTTTGATTTAATCAGTTCTGACACAAACTCAGCAAAATTCCATACATTGCAATTCTAAATAATTGACCTGTGGGCAGATAAGGGCATTTATGTAAATGTCTAACATTGCTGTAGATGCTCAAATTAAAGACTTATTTTGAAAGCCTGTTTTTCCCTGCTTCTAGTAATATGTAATGGAGTACTGAAAGTAAATTTGGACTTCACTGTGAAAAATAAGACCACTGAAGTATTGTGATTGTCTTAATTTAAAAACTATAAAAAAACTTCTATAATATCATAGTCATGTTTTCACTTCAAAAAGAGTTGCAAATTAGAATTAATATTAAATAAATAATAAATTTTTGTCAGAAAAATAATTTTCTTGGTTTAGGATAAGAAAAAACAGTTAATTTTTTTTTACAGGAACAGGAAAGATGACCAATGGTCAAAATTCTGGGACAACATACTGCATATAGCGCCTCAATTTTAAAATAATGGCTTTGTCTTTTGTGTGTCCATTTCTGTAACTTGTCCATGCCATCAGACACTGATACCAAGTAATTTCCAAAATTATTTCTTCATCTCCCTACTCTAGCTGGGGTATGTTTTCAAGCTGCCATATAGTAGAAGAAGAGAAAGTGAGCAGTGGTGAGAGTTCACAAATTTCAGAGTACAACCAGCCCTGGGCACAGCTCCTCCTCAATCACAGCACTCTCTGCTGCATCTCCCTACATGTGGAACAGGGGTAGCAAAGGCTCCTTCTCCCAGATGCTCTTGAACATCTCTTGATGCTCTCAAGTTTGCTCTTGAACTAAATAATTTATTGCATTGCAACTTTTTTTTTTTTACGGGAAAGTCTGTTTTATCTATTTAGACTATGAGCTAAGGAGTAGTAGAGGAGCAGTTTGCTCTTGAACTAAATAATTTATTGCATTGCAACTTTTTTTTTACAGTATTTTGTACTTGACACTTGACTCTCATTTCAATACACAAACTCTACCTGCAAGTACCACCCTTCTTGTGAGGAAGTTTGGCTGGCCCATCCACCTGGTGGCACTCATGCATCTTTGTAATCTTTAGTTAATTAAAACCTCTTTTTTAAACAAATAATTATAACAGCACTGCCACTAAAATCAAGAATTTTTCTAACATTGTTGGAATCTTTACTTTTACTACTAACATAATGGAAGGTACCTCTTCCTTATTCCCTGGGAGCAGAAAGCATCCTCAAAGCTGAAATAAGCATATTTTCCATAAGAAGGTATCTAGGAAACACTCTTTCCATCTATAGCTCTGCTCCATAAATTCTTACTGTACTCTAGTTCCCTTAACCCTACATCGATATTGCTATTGCACTGAAAAATCAATCTCCTATTTTTATCCTGTTTGGTGTGTATGCCCAATATTTTAATATACCATGTTGCATTTACAAGATGTTTAAACTGTGCCACTTGACTAGACCAACAGCTTCTAAATAAATTAAGAGGTTTCAATTTAAATGTACAAGTTTTCCTCTCCAATAAACAAACAAGCATCATAGTGCTTTGCCTCTTGCCTTGGGATACATTATCACTACAGATTTGACCTTCACAAATGCTTCACAATAAGTTGCACAATGAGAGCATACAAATGGTCAGGAAGCTTTGCTTTATTGGCTAAACTTTATTGTCCTATTTTGAACATAATCAGATATTGTTTTCCTGCTACTCTATTTCAGTTCTCCAAGTTTACTGAACCCAGTCACAGAATTTCTTGTTAACTTTCTCCACACATTGCTACAGCCTTCAGAACTTCCAAGATTTCTGAAGGTGACTCTGGCATAGTTTCTGTCATCATAGATGAAAGTTGACACATTTTAGTCCTTTCATATTTCAGTGTCATATTTCCTCCCTACCCAAATATTCCTGCAGACTTGCTCGTTACATGCCCATGCAGTAAATGTCAGAACTGTAGAGTGCAGCCCCGAGGACTGAATGACCCAAATATGTGGACACTCATTGTGGCAGCCAAGGTCAGTGGCTAACTCAAAATCATTATTATACATGTGCAAAATGCTCTCTCAAAGCAGGACAAAACCTGACACATGGACTGGCAGAGAGCTGGGTCCTGCTCAGTGCAAACAGAGCAGAGGTACAGTGGAGCCACACAGCCATGGCAACTGCCTGTGCTCTGCTCATCAAACATCTCAAACTTCCTGAGGTAGCTGAGAGCAGAAATGTACAAAATAAACACAGTTTTCCCTTCACTAAGGCTGAGGTGAACCTCTTGTGTATTGTGTTTCAGTGAAGAACTTGTACTATTTCTGAAACCTCTTCAACCAAGTTTCCCTATTTTACACTGAACATTCTATCTTCCGTTGAACATTTCAAGTTACAGACTACACAGAGATTTTAGCTCAACCTCCTTCAAATTACACATCTTGTGTAGGTTGGAGATGGGGCTGGAAAGAAGGAATTCAGCAAATGCTCTGGCAGAGCATGGCCCTTGAGTAATTAGAGCATAGCCCTATCTCAGATCAGCTCCTGCCCTGGCAGGCTCACTGTCAGGAGCATTGCTGGGCTCCCTCACTCAAGAAGAAACTTTTCAGTGACTCATCATTTCTCACTGTCTATGAAAAATATGCACATTACTCTGAGTATACACGAGCTTAGCTGGCTGACAGAGAGAAAGATGATAAAAAGATTTTTTTCTTCTAATGGAAAATTTTATGCTGCAGAGGGCTGCAGGTTTCTTTTTCCTTTCTTTCTTGCCTTCTCTCTTTCTCCCTTTTTCCTTGAGCAACAAAATGACAATCCCTTTGGCCTCACAAATCTGCCATTGCACACACTTTATTGATTTAAATTATGGGTGGATAAAGTTGATATGTACAAAATGAATGTGCCTAGTCCACAGCAGAGATCCCACCAGGGAAACAAGTACTTTAAGAGTTTGCATTTAGATCTTCTTAATAAGAAGAAAAACAAAAGGAAGGGTGGAGCCATAATTAATAAGGACAAATAGATGCCAAATAGATGCTTTTTCACACATTTTTCCTCTTGCAACATCTCCTCCTGGCTAATTCACATTCAGGCTGTAGAGATGCACTGTCATGCACTGCAGCATTTGTAAAGTACACCTTGCATTTATAAGCTTATTAAGAGTCACAATGGTATTCACTGTATTATTTTTATTGTTATTATTTATCTCCAAGTCTCCTCTTTTGTCAGCCACTTGGAATACTTGAAATCTATTCTGGACTCAGATACAATATTAGCCCAGATCTGTGACTCCTTTTTCCATTCACACCTGTGCTAAACTATCCAGGTTCAGGGTTCTTAATCCTTTTCATGAAGCATAAACAAACAAAGGAGACTTATTTAGTCCTGGCATGAGAAATAGCTTGTTTTCTTTAAATAAAAATCCAACACTGCTCACTGAAATGAAATATTTCAAGCTTTGACTATACTAAACAAGAATATTGATTTTTTTAGTTTTTTCTATTGTGAGAGCTCTTGTAAGTGATAGAGACCATTACATCATTCTGGTTTAGTAATCAGGATCTTTTGTGGAACCTTTCCAAGCTGCTGGCTGTTTTTGTAAACAGTTTGCTTTTAAAAGCACTCAGAATTCTTTCATCTATTTACACCTCCAGTGGCAATTTCATTCAATAGCTGAATACAGGTATTGCACATCTGGTATCCATAATCTGGATGTTGTTATCCATCTGGTACTTGCCCTTTTTTGTCACTGCATGGAACTCAGTAAGAGGCTGAAAATCTGCAGGCAAGACTATGCTAGTAGAGTGTGGGTTACACTCCTTATTCCACAAGAAAACAAGCCTCAGGAGGGATCGTGTATTATATATTCATTACTGAAAGATTTTTTTTAACTGTGCAAAGACTTTGGAGTGGTAAAAGAGATTTCCATCTATCTGCAGGCTTAACCTTTACCTTTTAATATAAAAAATGCAGTATTTTAGTTAGAAAGGTCTCATGTAAAGATACAGGCTGTCCTAATTCAGGCCAAAAATTTATTTTTCATCAGCCTCATTTGTCAAGTCTGTTGATAAGGCAAGCAAAAATTCAGAGTATGGAAAAAATGTGACTTATTCCGTAAACAGAAATATACTCACTATAATATAGTAATGGGCTGGGCAGGGTTGGGGAAGGAGCACAACGTTTTTCAGAACCTGCTATAAGTGAATACAATTTGACTTTGGAAAACTGGGCTGACTGATACGGCTGCAGAGTGCTGCTTTCTTATTTCTACTTCCCAGTGAATTTATATGATACTTTTGGAAAAGGATGATTAATCCTGCACAGGTTTCTGTTTGTTCATTTGTAAAGCAAATAAAATTGTGTTCTACAGCTCACGTCTATTACTTTCAGTGCATATGGAGGAAAATGAAAGGCTGTGACTGTTCCTTTCTACTCCACACAGAGTTAAAGATATTGCAGTGATATTCAGAAAATGTCTGTCTGAGGGCTGTGTTTTATCTAAGCATTTGAATATGATGTTGCAATCAGTATGGGAAAACTGAATGCTACTTTCCCCAAAACTTTAAACAATAACACTTGGAGCATAACTTTGTTAGGAGCCAGGAAGTATTCCATGCAAAATCAATCTTCCATCTAATCAAAATGTTATCTATAAAGCAAGAAGGATAATCTGAAACTAATTAAATTCCATGTGAAAACAATTGCATTTTAATATGTATTCCCCTTAGGATATTGTCACTTTTTACCACCCTGTTACAATCATAAACCAGAGAGATGCATTTGTACTGCTAACCTCATCCACCTCAAGCCAGGCCCAAAGGATAATTCAAGTACAATGCACATCCACACAGAACAGAGCTATCCAAACAACTTGGGCAGCTTGATCACCATCTGGCCCAATCTGGCTTTAACAGAGATTAATTCTAGGTCATCCAACTCCTTTACTGTTCTCTTTTGATACATTTCCAGTATCAGTACAGGTCCAGTATGAAAAACTGCACTTCAAATTATGGAATTTGAAAGAATGAGCCTTTTACAACAGAAAAAAATAAAATTGTTCTCCCACAGAAAATACAGCATAAAAGTTTCTGAGATCTAACAAATTCAAATGATGTGACAGACATATACCTCCCATTGTGCCTTCTGTCATGGCTGGCTGTACCCACAGGCAGAGGAAATCTGACACCTCAGGTCCAGAGAAGGGAATAATTTTTTGAATGCAAGACTCATCTGAAGGACAGATGAGATCTAAATAAAAACAATTCTCTGAAGGATTGCTTCTAAAAATGGGATGGTGGAAACAGACCTGCAAAGAGAGATTTCATATTTGCAAGCTGCAAAGGGAACCAGACGATCCCAATGGCAAAAATGGGGCAGCAGCACCACTGCAGAGGGACTCTGCACACTCACCAGGGATGTGCCATCCACAAGGGAGTCATCTCAGCTGCTTCTCAGAGATTTTTCACTTCCCCTGTCAAGCATTGAAAGTGAGCAGGACTGACACTGTAGCAAAACTGACACCACCACTGCCAGTGTCTGGCTCTCTACTCCACTGCTCTCCTAGACATGATTCCAATTGCTGCCCAAGAAGCACAAAAGCAGAAATATCTGCCACTGAGCAATGCATGCATACCCAGTCCAGAAATAACCTGAACAAAAAAGTGAGGTGGTCATGAGTTTTTCAAAATATCTTTTCCAGAAATCTCCTTCTTGAGTTCCCTACAATTCCCATCCCAGCAGAATTGCCCACTATCCTACAATTTCATTTTCCTGCTTCCCAGAAAGTGCTGGGTAGGAGAAAAAGACACTACAGTTGGAAGGTACTGTGCAATTCTACCAGTGCAGAGGAAAGTAGGTGCAGATTCAGGGCATTCAGTGATTGAAACAGATGCCTAACTTCCAAGACACACCAACAACTGCATCAGTTGTCCTCTCACTTTCATACAGAACCCTTGAGATTCACTTGGAAAATAGATTTTGCTGCAGAAAAGGTACTTATGTGCCTATTCAGGTAAAGAGTGATGGAGCCTAATGATCAAATAGCACAAAAAGTGCAAGAGTTTCCATTATTTTGAGATTAACAATTTTGTCATTAATATGGAAAAAGAGACGTAATAATTAATAATAATAAATTAAAGTGTTCTTACAAAATTAAAACCTACCTTTCACCTAAGCAATTACTGTCTTGCCTACACTGAAGACTTTTGTGGGCTAAGACTGCCTGGTGCAAACCACGATGATCCTTTGAATTTAAACTTTTGTATGCTTAATGAGCTGCTGTCAGGTATCACATCAAAGCTGGTCAGTATTTTCATTGAAGTATTTCCCTCTCATTGTGCACTTCAAGGTTTAAAATCAATATTTAGTAATACAACAAAAATATTTCAGCTATTTAACTCAGCAAGAAAAATAGAAGTATAATCTCCTAGTATAAAAAAACAAGAATTAATCACATTTTTTCTACTGCAGTAGTATAGTAAAGCAGTATATCCTAAAACCAGTTCAAATAAAACTAAATTTTCCTTGTTTTCTAAGTAACTTCTATACATTTACTTTGTTCAATTTGTTCTGAGATTCCTATTAGTATCAGATACAACATGCCTGTATGAAAACAAAATTGGTTTGTTCTTTCTGGTACTTATTTGTATAAAGCAGATCTCTTCCTCCTGCTGGTTTGCAATTCTGAAGGCAATGATTTCTTACCATGAGTTAATGAACAAAACATTGTTAGGAAAAATTGCAAGACACGAATTTATTTGTATAAAGCAGATATCTTCCTCCTGCTGGTTTGCTATTCTGAAGGCAATTTCTTACCATGAGTTAATGAACAAAACATTGTTAGGAAAAATTGCAAGACATAATAGAAAAGTGGTTTGAACACCTTGAAGACAGAAGTCTTCCAACAAGATACATGACAGATCTCTCTCCAGGAATGGAAATTCCTTCCCAATGCCCAACTTCCTACCACCAAATGGGGCTTTGACAGGCCCTACAAAGACTCTAATCTCCATCTCCCTCCTGACAACAGATGGCAATATTTTCCTCTCTTTAGAAAACACTGCTAACAATACTGGTTTAAGGCAGAATTCAGATTTCACAGCCTTCTACTGTTTGACTGATACATCAGTAAATAAGATACATCAGTATCTCATAGATTAAACATGAGGTACCAGTCCATGGAACAGAAGCTTTGTCCATGTCGATGATAACTTTTGTCATCCACTCCTTAGTAAAATCTTCCTGGCAATTTCTACTGGTTGTAAATGACAGTGTGCTATTTGAACTGAGCTCAATCTATAGTACAACTATAGATTTTTAGTTGGATATGGAACTTGGAAGTAATTTTCAGTGATCACACAAATATTTCATCTTAACTTTTCCTTCAATGCTATTCACAGAAGTAAGCTGAAATTCCCTAAGGCTTGGAAGCAAGAAAGAGATAAATATTTGCTTCAGGATTTGCATAAACAATACCATGAAAAGGATAGCAAAATGGCAAGCAATTTGGGAAACACAAACTGGAAGGGGTTGCTGTGCTCCTGAAGGAACAACAAAGTAGTCAGTGAATAAACCTGGAGACAGTCCTAGATACTTCATAATCACAGGAGAAGCTCACAGTTACCCAGGGTCACAGCTAAAAAAACACGTTTAAGTCTAGGTTTTCTTCAAGGTATCCTATTTGGTCATTCTCACCACTGACAAATTACATCGGCCAAGAAATTGTGAAAGTTTAAGAAATTGAGTTGTGGTTCATAATATTATGCAAGCCCCAATACTCAGCCTAATTAATTCACTGTCCTGGATAGTGCAAAGAAATATTTAAATACAGTGAATAATATTTAGTGTCCCTGATTTTTCATTTGAAAAATATATCTTTCTTCATTTTTTAACAGTGGAATGAATGAAGGTAAATCTAAATGCTATAAGGTATTAAAATTTTGTCCCTATATTATTCTAATGCGTAATTTAGTAATCAGAGTAAAGGACCACTTGATAAAATGTAACATGAAACAGACATAACCTGTCAAAATTCATTAGACTTTAAAAAGTCTATCTTAAAGTGAAGATGAGGAAGAAAACTCAGGGCAGAAGAGAGAAGGGTATTGAATCTTCAGGATAAATTATTCCCCATCACTGGGCTGTGTTGGAAGATGGGTTTCTTTCTGACATGGGTGCTCAAGGTGCATGAAAGTGGCTTCTGTTTTTGGATTTCAAACCATCAAATTACAGGCTGAGGTCAACATTTCCTTTAATCTACCTGATCTTCATTTAGATGAGCTTCTAGTCTTAATTTTTTTAAAAAATCAGTAAATATGTCAATGTATCATAATTAAAGGGCTTCTCTGATATTTGTGCTATTAGTTTGCTTCATCTAAAACAATTGGTAACCGTTGAAATACACGCATCCAGGACAAAGTTCATTTGGCAGAGCTTACTCATTTCAGAGTCTGTCTATTACTATTCTCTTTTAAATGGTAATTTTATCCAAAGCAATATCAGGTTCATCACTGGACTTCAAAGATTACTTTAAATTTGGCATTTTTTTTGTAGGCAGAACTCCAATAATAGAAGCAACGTGTCCAGACTCTGCATCAGCAGAAGGCAAGGGGCTTTGCTGAAAAGTCTGGACTGAGACTACTATTCAGATGTTTTAAAAGCTTATTATCTTTCTAAAAATTAAAATAATTTATCATTTCCTTACAATTTAACCATAGTAGCTGCAGAGGAAAGATTCCAGGGTTTTTTAATTACCTTCAGTATCTAAATAGCTAGTTTTCAGCTTCTATTAATCTTTTTGATTAAAGCAGGTCTGCTGCTGAACAAAACTGTAGGCATACCCATTGATTGCAAGATGAGTTAGTGCAAGATGGTTTTACAGCAAGCCTGTATCATCACAAATTCCTTGTAAAATGCTTTGGTTTTGCTCATGCTTACATTTCCTTCAGCAGCCTTTATGGAAAATTTACAGTCTTATGACTCCATAGATTTAACTCAGTCATGTAACAAGGTACTTCACAAGACACCCATATCTGCATATCCCTGTTCATTAATCTCTGTTCTTATTCTAAAGCTCAGCGGTGCAATTTATACACTAGAAATAGCAGCAAAGAGAACTTGAAGTCTGTTGGTATTTTTCTGGTGACATCCATGCAGTTTTGTGTTTTATTTCATCAAGTCTCATGGGACATACAATCAGGCTGAGGCAATATTTCAGCTCAATGTCTTCAAAAGCAGTGGACTTGAGAAAAGGTTTGCTTAAAACACTGCAAAGGCAGTAAGAAAAGAGACAGGGAAAAATTGAATCAAGAACTTCACATTGTTATTAACTACATCCTCAGCAATTTCAAAGTATACAGCTTCATTCTGCATGTCCTAGATGATTTCAGAAATTACCTTCAATGTAATTTTTTAGAGCCAAATTATTGGGTACAACTTCAGGGTCTAAAGTGTTGTCAGAGCCCAAAACCATCTGCCTGCTTTCCTCTGCTGTCGGAAAGGTTTCTGTACAATCAGATGCAGTGGAACCATCTCCATTAAACTGCTATTCATTAAAAGCTATTAAGGAACTTTTTGATGTGAATGAGAATCCACTACCAATAAAGCATTTTGGCTGTTGACAATGGAAAGTATTCTTTAGAGAGATGATCAGATTCTCTACGTGTCGTGAGAAAATAGCTGTCTTTTCTTATTTGAAAGCAGACATAAGAATCAAATTAGCTCAGGTTACCACGTTATACTTAGCAGACTTCTATATTAGGCAGCAAACAAGATAAATCTAGATTTGATTAAGACAAGGATGTAAATGGCAGACATTTATGTATGTATCAAAGATTTACCAGCTGTTGCTAGAAAAAAATTCAATTCCCTTACTCTTCTTTCAAATTCCACCAAATACCCAGTTTTATTGGTATCTGAAATATGTGTTTTTACTAAAACAGGTCTGCTGCTGAATAAAACTATAAACATGTCCATTGATTGCAAAATGAGTTAGGACTAGACAGGTATTGCTGCTTATCCCTTTTTTTATGCTCATGTTATTAATGATGCCATTTGACAGGTTTAATTGACTCTGTAGAGAGGGCAAGATCATAACTTGAAAATATAAACGTTTATGGCATTTTTTCAAAGCACAAAGAAAACCTAATCATGTCTAAATGAGATTTAAAGCAGCCTACTATTTCCCAAAAACTACTTTTTCTTTGATCATTTAGCACACAGTCTTGAAGCATCAACTGTAGACAGTGATGCTGCTTCACAAAATGTGTTTTCCATGCAGAAATGGATGCATCAAGCCCATCAAAATTTATTTAAATATTCTTTTATCTATCCCAAAACCTGAAGGCCACAGAACATAATACAAACTTTTGTGACAGGATTCCAAACACACGCAATCCTACCAGGAACACAATAAAAAGTCAAATGGGAACCTTTTCCCACATTGAAAACCACTGTTATATATGAAAAAAATATCTCCCCTCAGCATGAGTGTGAAAATAAGGCATTTTCATATACTGCAGAGCAGAAGATCTGCTCTGGGCTTAAACCAGCAAACATTTAATTTCTGAAATGGAATCTTTGTGCTACCATTATCACCTATCTGAAAGAAGGATGCCTTTGGTTTTCCACATATTAAAAATTCCCATTGCAGTTGTTTTGCTGTAAACAAACAAGAAAAGCATGTGGTGAATGTTGATTCAGCATGTCCTATGAGCACTGCCCATGGAGGCTGGGTGAAAATCAAATCCCCTCAATGGAAAAGCACAACTGATCCAATTCATCAACCTGAGGGATGGCAGCTTAACACAAAGACGTGCAATCAAAGACTTTGCAGCACCAGACACCACCTCCTCTACACAAGTTTAATCAAGAAAGATACCACCCTGAATTCAACCACAAATCCTCTATGGAGGTTGGACTAAAACAAAAACCTTTTTGAACTATATGCTCCTGTGAAAGGCTCCTGTTTCAGCAGTGGACATTACCCTGCAAAAATATTTTTTTAACCAGAATATTTTCAGAACAGTTGCAGTTTAGGTAGCTTGATAGCCTAGATGAGAAACCAAACAGTGTCTTGCATCAAGTGCCACTTTTCATGATACATAACTCCCTTCAATATACAGGCTAAAGGAATAGAAAGTGCAACTTTCAGGGTCTCATACCACTTGAACCATGAGAGATAGAGTTTGGCAGAGTTTTGTAGCAGCCAAGCTACCCTCAGTTTAGGGAGGGAAGAGCAATACTGAAGAGAGATCCTTCTGCTTTCAGGATCAGTAAGAATACAAAAGATAGTCACTGCTCCTCAAAATTGCTGGTTCAGTAAGTCCCACTTCTCAATAATTTTACCACTACATTTATGAGCCATATGACAGTATTTTAAATTAATTTTAGAACAACCCAGAGATGATATATGGGTGATGGGGTAGCCCTACCTTGTCTCAGATGATTAATTGCTATACTTATTTTGCTACAAGAAGCAATGTTATTACACTGAAATAATAAACAAGGTCAAGCCCATATCCATTCTATATTGAAAACCATGCACATGATCATCACAGATGGATACTCTCCCAAACTGTAAAACTAAGTAACCACTTACAATTTCATGTTTTGTTATATAGGTCCTTATTCTCATCTCTCTTTTAAAATAAGCAGACAAGTAGATGACAAACTGAACAACTGATTTAAAATTCATTGCCACACGAAAGGTATCAGACAAAGAAACAGTTGAAAAGTTCACACTTGCTTGAAGGAAAGATTTTTTAGGATAGTTGTTATTCAAATATAACCATCCTTTTTCATGTCAAACATACTCTGAGGGGAAAAAAACACCATCTCTTATATTCTTCTTTACAGCTTAGCCATCCTGACTCTGATTACAGCAAGCTCCTGCTGTTGGCTTCCCTGACAGACCGTGGCTGCTAGCTATTCCTGCTGGAACAGGACTGCAGGTATTTCCCTGCTGCCTCTGAACACAGGCTTTTCCACAAGGCCTGCTGCCTCTGACAACAGCAGCCTCCAACTCCATCAGACCCAGACTGACCTCATAGTTGCTGCTGCAGGAGATCTCTCTTCCTTGTTTTGCTCTTCTTTGTGTCTCTCTGGATTGTTCCTTGCTCCTCTACCTCCTCAAAGTCCTCTCCCTCCAGGCCATCCCTAACCAGCCAACCCACCCCTTTTATCACACTTACCTTTATTTGTCACAGCTGTGACCCATTAAGGGCAAGGCTGTTCTTCTTCTTTGGTAATTAGTAGAGCTGTGACTTATCAGGGGTGAGGTCACTTGTAATCCTTCTACACCTACACCTATCCACCATGAAAAATTCAGAAAGAACTTCTCAAAAAAATTTCAATTAGACTTTGCCTGAGTAACATCAAAGGTGTCATAATCATAATATGATTTGTAACAGAAGAACAAACAAACATGGATTTTAAATTTTATGTGTGCATCTGAATCAAGCAGCTGCTTGTATAACTTTTTAAATTAGTATAAATACAATCCCATGTGTGGGCAGATGCTGATTTAACTTGGAATCAGTAAACCAATGTGTTTAGTCAAAACTCTCAGAAACACTATTTCAATTAGTGTATCCTTCAGCCTTTTCAAAACACCTGCTTTAAAAGCATTTCAGTGCAGGGCTATGCACACAGCTATAGCTATATTCTCCTCCCAAACTACTGCATTTCATGTCCATAAAGTTGGTAACAAAAAGAACACATTCCACCTATCACTTCTAAAATAAGAATTTAAGTAGTACCTTACTAAGGAAAACAATTGAACCAGAAACTCACATTGAAAAATATGACGAAAGCCAAACCCCTAGCATACAGCACAGCTGAATCCAAATTTCATCAGTCCATCATCCTTAGAAATACTGTAAAGGAGCAGAATGAAATTTGCCAGTCAATAAACATTTTTCAGTATTTGAATAAATATGGAAAGCTCATTATCAGAATCTAAATAACAAGGGTAAAAATAACATTAATATAATAAAATTACATCAGTTTCTTATATGCACCTGTGAGAGGAAATTATTTTGCCATAAGATAGATGATTCTCTTGATAAGTTGATAAAGGGACTTTTCCCCTTATTTTTCACCATTAATGTTACAGCATAAGTATAATACAAAAAACTTAATTTCAAATACTTCATCTGACATCTAGAAATGAGAAAAAAGCAATCCTTTCCTCTTTTTACTGAGAAAGTTCTCTGACAACTGAAAGTTCCGTTCCTTTACATCAGAAAGATCTCTGAGAATAAGTTCAGGGATTTAAATTTAATAGTTACCCTCCAACCACTATGTCTTTCACTGAATAAGACCACACCAGAAACTAAGATCTCTGACCACTTGTTTCTTCAGAACACATCCAGCCACGAGTAGGTACAGCTACAGTTAAAAGAAAAATAACCAACCAAAGCAAACAGAGCTATGTAAGACAAAGAAACAGTTGAAAAGTTTGCCCTCATTTGAGGAAAAAGCTTTTTGAGATGTTATTCCAATAAAGGCACCTTTTGTCAATTCCAACATATTTTGAAAGAAAAAAAATGCTAGACTGCATTCATGAAGTTTCGTCTATTCCAAAAACGTCATACCTGAACAGTCAAGTGTAAAAGTTTCTGGCTTGAACTGCCAGTAACCAAAGGCCTGAACAATTAAAAGATTTTCACACAGACCTCAGAATTTCATCTGAGCACAAACCTTTGGAAAAGAGCAAATTTCACTCTGCTGGGGTTGTGAGTAAAAGAGCAGCATCTACCTAAGGTGCAGCTGAAATTTGTCTTCATGCTACAACATGACAACATGCTGCTTCTTACAGATCTGATTATAAAATACTAGGAAATTTATTGTTCTCTTTAAAGCCTCCATAGCTAAGCCATCATCTGGTATATGCTACCAACTGGTGCCATCAGCATGAGGCTGGGAAAGCCTGCTGGCTTGTTTGAACTCTGTTGTGGCCCTTCTGGTTTCTTTTGGGTGGCTTTCAAAAGCTTCCATCTCCTTTGGGCAAGTGCTCAGCATTGCAGATACAAGTAAAATCCTTTTACTTGTATCCAGCACAGGCAGCAGCTGAGGGAGCCCCACCAGGTGAGGAGAACTGGATGATGAACCAGTGAAACACAGGGGTTTGTACAACTATTTCATATTTGCACATGGAATGTTTTAAGTTGGCTTATAAAGAATTTTGGAATATATTCTGAAGTTCTGCTCCCGATCCAAAGGATGCAAAGATCCACATCCTGCTCATTTCTGCTGATGCACTGTGGTACACTCAGGGGCAAGGCAGGGCAAGAGATACTCTATGTCTGTCTGCTTCCTCCTCATCCTTCTGAATCTGCCCACTGTGCCTCTCAAGAGGCACATAAACAAACAAACCAGCAGGCTGATGCCCTCAGAAGCTGTTAAATAAAATGTGTCTCCAATGTTTTGATGTATTTTTCACTCTAAGCATAGAGCTGTTTCAACAAAACCCCAAATCATCTGAATCTTTTTGTTCCCAAAAGTAGAGGTCAAAATCATGAGTAAGCAGAAATGATAACAGATGTTGACATTTTAGCATTTGGCTGTGGCAAACTCTATACAAATAGGAACTACAGAAGACTTAACTGGCTGTGGTGGCCCAGACAGCATGAGGAGCCAGAGCTCCTGAAGCCAAATCCCTTGAGAGGAAGGGTCTGTCCCTCCAACAAACTGAGAAAAGGCTGCAGATTGAGTTTCTGGAGATACAGCCCCAGGCCTGCACGTTCTGGGCCTGTATTAACAGTCTCATCATACTGTGGATGTCACTGAATTTAACTAAAAAGGGTATCAGAAGTCCAGTCTATTTTTTATATTTTAAGAGCTCAGGCAATAGTGTCAAAACCCCAGAGAAGCCAAATTAGACATAAAACCCTCTTAGGTCAATGAAATCACCCAAAAGTAAATCTTGCAATTAAACTTGATTTTAATGGATATGTTAATTCATTCAATCTGCAGCTCAGCCAACTTACATTAAACATCATTTTCACAAGTAACAGGTTTTTCCCCATTAAAGAAATTATATGCACCCCCATTTAAAATAAAACTGATATGACAGGCCTTTATAGAATTAATTAATGTCACATCTTGAGAGAAAGGTGAATGAGGGAGCATTTTAAGCCAGGAATTAAAAAAAAATTCGTTTGTTTCACATAATCAGAGATGTTCTATAGATCATATAACACATACATGCAAATAGCAATTCCTAATAAGCACAGAAAAAAAGCAAATGTCATAGCCATAATTGGACAGAAACCTACTTTTGGAAAATATATTTAAGATCATTTGGGCAACAAACATACTTTTATTGCACTTCTATAACCATTTATCTAGATTGTGAGATATTTCAAGAGGCCTTGTGGTTCTCAAAAATGTTAGAAAAACATTCCTACTGGAATTATTTATTGTCAACTCATTCAGATCATGGGCTGCACGAAGCCTGTCTTTTAAACTTGATATCTTTGTTAGTGCAGACACATTCTGAGACCTACTCCCTGACAAGGCACTGCAAGGTACTCATATGGCCAAATTTTTGGGTTGGATTAGAAAACCCACTGTGCAGACAGAGCACTGAACTGGGTTCTTTGAAGGAGCATTTATTACAGCAGTGTCTGCAAGAGTGAAAGCTCTTCAGCCACACTTGCTTTGGTCCTGGTAAAGCCACCCCTGTTGAGACACGCTCCATACACAGCAGCTTGGCAGCTCTACCAGGGCTGTTGTCATGGCCATCTCAGGGTCTGTGCCCAAGGAAGGCAAAGTCTAGGGGCAGAGGCTGAATTTCCATCAGGCTGACAGACATCTTGCAGGGGAAGAAACACCTTCTAGGAACAAAAACCTTTCTGAAACAGAATCAATCATCTTCTAAGGTGAACGTGAGCAGTAAGACATGGGACTGAACTGACCACGTCAGACACCTGAAAGAAAAGCCAGCTGATATCTGGGGCAACATAAACAGTGTTAGGAATTCTGATGCTTTCATTGATTTTTGGCCCAAGCTCAAGGTACAAAATACAGCATCGGTGCCCTCAGGGTCTGTGCCTCAAGGAAGGCAAAGTCTAGGGGCAGAGGCTGAATTTCCATCAGGCTGACAGACATCTTGCAGGGGAAGAAACACCTTCTAGGAACAAAAACCTTTCTGAAACAGAATCAATCATCTTCTAAGGTGAACGTGAGCAGTAAGACATGGGACTGAACTGACCACGTCAGACACCTGAAAGAAAAGCCAGCTGATATCTGGGGCAACATAAACAGTGTTAGGAATTCTGATGCTTTCATTGATTTTTGGCCCAAGCTCAAGGTACAAAATACAGCATCCTTCCACAGTCTGGAACCATTTTTAAGTGAGATTCGTGTATAGACATCTTTGTTCTCCCTCTTTTACCCAACAGTGCAGAGCCATGAGAATGGAGACTTGGAGCCCAAACTGTAGTGCAGGCTGGGATGTGTGCAGCCCTGGCTGGACCTAGTAAATTCTTTAGGGGAAGCATCCAAATTGGAGGCTTTAAGACCAATTAGTAGTTGAACATGCCTCCTGAGGGGGCAAGTTTTGGATCTATGAAATAATAGATTTTCTGTTATAATTTCACCAGGATGTTCTCTTTCTCTATTAGAACAAAAGCACAGATATTGTATATCTTCTGAAACTTCTGTGGTTAAAAAAAAAAATAAAAAAATCCTGAAACTTCATCTTGTAGGCTGTCTTTCAGTATAAGTTTATACTGGAATGAACTCACAATTCCAATGTTACAAACCCTGTTTGCTGAAGACCATGCATCAGGGCTTTTTCTCCTCATAAAGAAACAAAAATTAACTTCAGATAACGAGAACAAAGTAGCCAGAGCTTCCCCATACATTTCTTTCTAGAATACAGTACACAGTACTAACTTTTTTAAATGTACCAGAAATGAGACCTAAGAAACAGCAGAAAATTGGTACATTTGTCTTTACAGACATAAAAACTGTACTATGATTAATCCAAACTGCTTATAGTTATTTTTTAGCTGTTTTCTTTCACACAGAAATATTGTGAGGCTACACCTAATCATACCTAAACAGTATGTTACTGTTTGTTTGGGGCTGTTGGAGAGAGAATTATGCTTGTTTTTCCAAAGGCACTGGAGATCTTCCATATTCAGCTCATCTCTTATATTCTGCTTTTGTAGGTCTGTGGAGGCATCACCAGAGGGAAATAATAATGGAAATTAGAAATGAAGCAGACTGCTAAAAACAAAATTAAAGACCTCCGAGAAATTACAGTCTTCAAATTTGATTTTTTTTTTAACTGACAGCCTGCTGAAACTCAGAGAAAGATAAACACATTATGTTCAACTTCTGGGTATCTGCCTTACGGTGACAAGAAAATATCCTTACTTCAAGAAAATGCACTTTAGAAAAAGGGAATAAGAAACTGAATGTAAGGATGACTGGAAATGAAACAATTTCAAAGGCTTTGACATCAAACAGTTTATTATCATCTGCTTTATAATTGCATCTGCTAGATTTCTAATCTATCAGAAATAGAGAGATTCTGAGCTTCTCATGGGGACAGTCAGGTCTTAATGAGAAATGCAGATGTGAAAGTTAAGCTCTTGCTTATCAGGAAAGAGTGAGGGAGTGGGGGAAGGAGAGGGTGATCTTGCAAGATTGAAAAGAATGCTACTACAAAGAGTTCTCTTTCCAAGTGCAAAAAATCCCCCACAAACTTCTGTTGCGAATCAGCTCATTAAAAATGGAGATCTGGTTTAAACAGCTTTCAGTCTCATTTTAAGAAAAACTGAATGAAAAAAACACAAAGACAAAAACTGGTTAGTGACAAGAACTCTTGGCACACTTCTGCATTTAACACTGTCAAAACTATTTTAACCAGGACAGTAAAAACATGTAGCTTTACAGCAGTATCTGAAAGGAATTAATGAGGTATTTTGCATGTAAATTTTCCAAGAATATGCAGAAGCATGGCAAGAAGAAAAATATGTGTTTGTGGGTTTTAACAAGGAATAACCTGGGCTAAGAAAATGAGACTTGATAGTTCAAAAGCAGCTGAGAATGCACATGGATACACTGTGGAAAATCAGGTTGCTCGGGAGGAAATGTTTCCACAGAGAGGGGTTAACAGGAACTGGCTGGAACAAGACAGGAGAAAAATCTTTGTAGGGGAAAGTGGCACCAAAAGCAAATACAAGCAAAGATTTTGGCATTTACACCCATGGACAGATGTAGTGACTTCTTTCTGCAATGGAGATGGAACACGTACAGGGCCTGGATATTGCAAGTCAGAGGTGAGGGGTGATATGCACAATGTGGCCTAAAGAGCCAACAGAAGGCAGGGTTTCTGCACAGCCAAAAGGGAAATAATGCAAATGAGAGCCTGGTGGTGAGCAAGAAGGGTCCTGGGTGACTGTTCTGAACAAACACTGGCTGTACGTGGGCAGGTGGAGACAGCACACAGAGCTGTGGCTCTGCCAGCAGCCCAGGCAGGGACAGCAGGTGACCTTGTGCTCTGGGACAGCTCTGCCAGACGTGGTATGTGTAAGGAGAAGTGGTTGAATCTGCCTGAATGAAGCTTTGTAACTAGTTCTTCTCCTTAGGGGTTTCGGTGAAATCAAGACACAGGAACTGACTCCACTATCTCCAGATAAATGGCAATGGAAATGCTGGACAAGCGTAGAAACAAAAGACGAATTTTGGATACTTGCATGGGCCACAAGGTTTAATTGAGCAGCATCCTCATTACAATGATGGTGGCAATAAAAAAAATACCAGAGATTTTCAGGAGAATGATAAGGGAGGGAAAGTCAGGAACACAGGAGAGATTTTGAGATGAATTAGATGAAGGTCACTGGGGTATTGGTGAGGATAAGATCAGACACTGTGCAGGCAAGAAACTTCTACATCCAGTGCCAAGAGATAAAAGGCAGAGTTGTGAGGGGAAGGGAAGGCAAGCCAAGGGCTGGGGTAAAGTCAGATCATTTATAGTCAGTTTTCTCAGAAAGAGCACATGAAAAGGGAGAAATGGAAAATGGATGTGATTAGAATTGAAAGGCTGTGAGAAGGAATTGTCTAATCTGCTTGAAAGAAAAGTGAGCTGTAAGACAAAGACAGAGGGCTGCATTGTTTTCCACAATAAAGGCTAGTGGGTTTGATCTGGTAAATCAGCCTTTGTTTCAATTCTCTGGTGGTAGTGTTTAATCTCAAGTAATTATCACTGCTGTGCAGTATTCTCTGCATCTCCCCTAACTAAAACAATATAACACTGAATAGGAGGACATTTTAAGGAATTAATCAATTCAAATATTCATAATTTAGACAGGAGGTTTTAGTTTCTGGTTTTCTTTGAGACAAATCCCCACGACTTTTGTTTTTCCCTAGCTGTATTTTATTTAACCTTGAACAAGCTATTTTATCTATATTAAACATAATTTAAGTTTACTATGAATCATACCGACCTGTCACATCATTATGGAGTTAATGCAGAACCAATATCTTCTATAGCTCCTGACCAGTTCAATAGAAACTCATAGACAATTCTTTAAAAACATTATGAGAGTTTTTTTAAATATAAAAATGAAGCAAGGAAGAGATTAAAATGTAGTATAATACTCAACTCATGATGCTAAGAAATTTTTAAGTAATTAAGAATAACAACTAAGATAAACTGAAATTATTAGCTTAAGAAAGGTTCATTCTCTCTAGCAAATATCCTAGGGTTTCTTCCTGCCTTTCTTATGTACAGCTTTTCCAGATCCTAAGTTAGTACACTTGAAATTTTTTTAATTTACATTTATTTATCTACCTGCAGAGATGGAATTGTACAGAAAAAAAAAAAAATCACCCATGTCAGAAAGTCCTTAACCTCTAAAATAAATCCATGTCAAGTTATTCTGGAAAACTCTTATTACCCTAGACCTCTGGTGCCCTCCCCTCTCACACTGGCACAGAAGTGCCAGCTGAGCCAGGACAGTGGCACTCAGTATTGCAGGTGGTGCCACAGGCAGGGACTCCCTCCAGCAGCCCTCACAAGGCTGAGCTGTCCCCTGGCAGCTCCAGGAGGGCTGGGACCCAGCCAGCCCTGAGCCCCTGGGGCTGCCCTGCCTGGGCAGGGACACAGGGAACGACAGCACGGGGCAGAGGGACAGCAAGGGACACTTCATTGTGCTGCCAAAGAAGGAAACTTGAAATATAAAATAGCTTACATAAGGACTCCTGCAGCAAGAATATACCCACAGGTATGGAGCTATTTCAATTATTTTTAGCTGTTCCATTTCCAAGCATACACCAAACTGTTTTTTTCTAAAGAAAATGCATCACGTTGACCAGCTGATTGAACAAGATTATTTTAGGAGTATGCTTATCCTGCTAGAGAAAAATTGTGTTACAATGCATATAACATTTTGATTTCATGCACATTACCACAAGTTTGTTCTTCAAGCAGTTCTTCAACAATTTATTTTTTATATTAACTTATTTCATTATTACATATATGGATCCTTTGGCATTTTCAACTCTTTATTAAGATTAATTTTCTAACTTGAGCAAAAAGTAAGTCTTTTGCATTATAGTAGATTTTATTGTTTAACTTTGGATGACTTTATACTTTCATCCATAATATAAAACTCACATGGTAAATTTAATTATTTTGCTGTTTATTGAACTTCTATTTAACTGTCTTTTAAATTCTATTTGTCAAAAATTACTCTGCTGTAATTACTTATCTTCCTCCTTACTAAAGCTAGGCAAAAAATAATACTTAAATACTAGCTTATATCAAAAGTCTAAACACCAATATATCATAATGGAAACCAAAAGAATAACTTGAAAACATATCTACAATTCTTTATTCTCTGTCCATCAATTACAGGAAATAATGGCAAAAATTCCATTAGTGCGTGTTTTCTATGAAATGTAGGAGTATAATATAACAAGAAAGTGTATAATCTAGAAAAGTATTATCAGCCTGTTTTATTGTCTGTGGTTTGGTAACTACATTTATTTCACCCTTCTAAAGTGCAAACTCAGAATTCATGCTAAATGTAATATTCATTAAACCTTTTTTTTTTAAATTTTCCTCCACAGGTATGAGAATTTCAAATACATGAATGAATTTATTTATGTTTGTTTTTTATATCACAGGTTAACACAGGATGGAAGGAGTGTGGAATTTCATCTTAAATGCCTATAAGGCAAGGAAGAGCAA
This sequence comes from Passer montanus, assembly GCF_014805655.1. NCBI lineage: Eukaryota > Metazoa > Chordata > Aves > Passeriformes > Passeridae > Passer > Passer montanus. The sequence goes on from NW_024369707.1 coordinate 2,031,305, forward strand.
TTCCATCAAAAATGCAGAATACGGGATTTGTCCACTTAAAACCTCTTAAAATATAATCAAGCTGTTGCAATTAGAGCTAAGAACAATATGACAAGCTGTAAAGCTCATCTTTCCTTAAGAGAGGACAAAAAGTGAGTGGAACTTGTCATTAGTGATGCTGGAAAAAAACATCTCTAGACAGAATTGGATGGAATATTTCCACGAACTCTATAAAAAATCATTTGTGTTTTCACACAGGAAGAAATGTAGCTTGGAGTGCAGCAAATCCAGTTTTACTTCTTAAACTGTTTCACATTTGCTGCACTGATTCAGCTGAAGTTCAGGCTGTTAGCACAAAGAGAATGCTTTTTGGTGTTTCTTCTATTGTAAAAGTTAGGCACACTGGATTACAAATCCTATTTTCACTGTTTGTAGTTCTTTGCAGGGATACTAAACCTTGCAAATCAGCTCCAGTACATGAAGGTTACCTACACTCATGATTCACATCCTATTTTTAGCTATAAAATATAAGAATATAAATTGCAAATATCAAAAGCATCCAGTGGTGATTTAGCTCTGCTGCCTTAAAAGTCAGTCTTCCTATTCCCACTGGACAAAAAAAAAAGTTAGTTAAATCCATAGCAATTGCAAAAATCCACTCAAGTGTTATAAAGAACATGGTTACTCACTAGATCAAAAGAGGTTTTTAAAGCAATCCTTAGGAAGAAGGGGTCAGCTTATTCTTTCATGAAAAAACACTAGAAAATACACACTGGTCCCTACTGCAGTGGAGAGATACCAGGCTCATGTGAATATTTCTACATTCTGGGGAAATGGGCCTTGTTTGACTAAATTTAGCAGCTTTTTCCTATGTGCTGCTCTTGTAAATGAAAATACAGTCCCTGTAGGCAGTCTCACAATTTCCCTTTGTCCTAAACTTAAAGATCTCCATGCAATTCCTATTAAAGACCAAACACCAATATTCCCTATTCATAGTCCCTGATCTCTGCTTGATGAGTGAGGTTTTTTCTCCCTCTAGGAGACCAAACTAACACAACCCTACTGTATATGTATGTAAGGGACATGATGGCCAAGTGCCAGGAAATGCATTATCATGAACAGCTTTTTTAATTATTGCCACTGGTGGTTTCAACTAGAATTGAACTCCTTCTTCTGGAATGTACCTGTACACAGACAAGGAAAGCTGTGCTTTGTACCAGTCATCTTGGATTCTCTCTCTTCCAGTTTCTAACTTGTAGAATTAATATTTCAGACAGAGAATTTCTCCAATGGTATTCACTTGATTTACATTAGTTAAGTATCTTTCAGGCCTGTGTAACTACCAGAAAAAGCTCAAAATCAAAATTTAAATTTTGCAGTAGTTAAAAGTTCCAGAGATATACATTTTTTTGCTATTACTCTGTTGGCTAAGGAAAATCAGAATCCACAATCGAACAGCACATGCTATTCCACTCTAAATGCTCCTAAATTTTGTCTAAAGAACCCAAACCTCTGCTGACAGCAATTGGGTTCCCTCTGCAGGCAGACAGCCCTGGCCAGCCGTGCTGCATGCCCCACTACACAGCCCAGGCAGGGATTAAACTGGAAATCAATCATGAAACCTGTATAAACTGGAAATCAATCACGAAACCTGTATAAAGCACACTGCAAAATCTCCAGGGTGAGAAAGTTTCCCTGGAGCACAAAGCCATCCCTATCCTCTGCTGGCTGCTGCAGCAGCAGAGCACAGCGTCACCTCCAGCCCCCCACACCTCCGGGCTCCTGATCCTCCACTGACAGCAACATCTCGGGAGAGAATTTTCCACCAGGAGCTGGAAGGGAATGACTGACCTCTGAGAAGTGCTGCAGGGCTTGACAAGGTGATGACATCCTGCATCTTTATTTTTATTGCATCAGCTGACTGCAAAGATCATGTCTCAAGCATTTAAACTGACCAAAGTTCAAAGACATGCAAATGTCAAAAATAAAATGTGTTAAAGTGGAGCCAGCAATGTCTCAGCAAATAACTCAATGGACTCTCCTGGATGAACTGAATAACTTTTTCATTTATATAAATTTTAGCTGTTAATAAACAATTTTGAATTTACTTATTTACATTTTTAATTATCTACATTGGACAAAGAGATTTCGCGTTCATCATGTTTTAAATAAATGAAATATTCTTGTTTTATGAATTACTTGAAAAATACTGCAGATGTTTACTGAATCCCACTTGAATATCACCATAGAAGTTGAAAATTTTCGTCTCTCCTGTTCAATACCTCACAATAACCGTTAATTTTTCTGTGCTTGTCTGTATATAGAGAGTTTAAAAGAAATGTTTCACAGTATTCACAAAAGAACTGATGAGTATCATCTTGAATATAAAGAAAATGAAAAGTAGAAAGAAGTAAAAGCAAAGAGTACTACAAATGAATGAATTTAATATTTATTTTATGCATTTACTGCAACACCACAAAAAAAATCCCACTTCCTTGTAGATATTTTTTTATTCTCTACCTTTATCTTTTTGAAAAGATTGTTCTTCAGCTGTGATGCTTTGACTGTGAAAATACTAACAAAAAGCAATTCCACCCAAACAAAACCTTTGTAAGGGTACTGACAACTCCTCACCCATTAAAAAATGCAAGAAATAGAATCTTCTTTTCAAGGAAAGGTATTCAGAAGAACAAAAGAATCCAGAAGTGCTATTTTCCTTCTTTTAGTAATAAAAATATTTCATATTTTTATTCTTCTATACTCATATGTTTTCATTTTCCTTTTATTTTTTTGAAAACTCTCCAATATGGCTGCACTTACAGCATCATCTAGTTTCTTTATTCAACACACCTATTTCATTTTTCATTAAAAAGCAAACTGAAAACATAGTCAAACCTCTTGTTCTTGATGAAAAGGGGTTCGAGTTATCAACTAATTTGGAAAGTTTCTTGCATCTGTGCTTTTCAGTTTCTTCAATACAAACTAAGCATTCTCAGCTGTGCAAAACCAAAACATTTCCTGGATAACTGCAAACAAACCGAGGTTTCCAAGCTGGTTCTGGCATGCCAAATGGCCTCAGCAGCCATGGCTAGATCCAGATGTGCAGTGAAATGAAGCTTTCTTTCATTAATCATCTCATTTTTTGTATCTTTATCAGCTTAGAGGATATGCAAATAATTAACAGCAAATATAATGGGACACCTAATTAGAATTAAAAAAAAAATTAGGGGATAAACCGAATCTACTGTTAAAGGTATATGAATGACAAATAAAGTAATCTTCAGAAGATTTCTTGTCCCATTTAGTCATGTATAGCTGCTTTGGGAAAAAACTTTGAAGTGTCTATTCTGCCAGTGGAAAGAAAAAATATTTTGTTTCATCGTTTATTTATACTTTTAGATAGGGAGCTGGAATTATTTTTCAGTAAGCACTGGCAGAGGAAACAAACTTGATAACATAACTGTTCTTGCCATCTGCACATACTTCACACATTGTCATACAGAGTCACTTGGATAGGAAAACAAACAGAAAATTGCCGAGTTCTGTGTGTTATGTAAAATGCTCTGCTTGTCAGTACAATTCGGGAGTGCCCTCACCTACACTGAAGGAAAGATGTTAATCTAAATTTGACAGAAGTGTCTGCAAGAGGTTGGGAGGATTATCTGTGAAGTTTAATAGTAGCAGCAGTTTAGGACATATTTAGACCTCCTCACTTGCACGAGGCAAACTTCAGGAGTGGAACAAGCCATCTGCTTCTGCACAGAACAACCTTTAAAAAGTAATCTTTCTGTCAGGCAGTGCTTGACTCATTCTCAGAACCTTTTCTGATGGGAAACCATCAGTTTATGCCACCTGAGGGTATTGTCTGCTGTGGCTGTCAGAGAAGTGGGCTCACTGTTTTCTCCCAGGTTCCTCTGCAAGCACATTGGCAGCAGCACCTTTGGGCAGTCTGCTACCTTTTGCTGACTTTCCCTGAAATCCTCACCTTCCCCCTTTCCACTACCAGCAGTCTAAGGGCGGTGTTACTTTGATTCTGATCCTGCAAAGAGACCAAAGTCAAGCTCAAGCTCACGCTTGAATCTGAATGGTTACATCCATTTTACCAGATTCTGGAGCAGTCTGGGTGCATTCTGTGGCCAAATCCTTTCTATAACAACAAAAGATCTCCAGCACAAGATTTCTTTTTTTTCTCTGTTTCCCTCCACACCCATAAGCAGGCACTGACATCACACTAGGCCCTCCTTGGAGAGAAAATTCAGGGTGGGCAGCAGCCCATGGTCATTTCTAGGAGGGTTTCCCATCTGAATGAATGGAGTACAGCACCCATCCAGCAGGACAGAAGACACACCTGCCCTGCAGTTCAGGTATTAGAACCACTGTAATTAAGGACAGCACGTCCCAGAATGTGTTAACTGTGTCACTGCTACAGTGATACAGAATTTCTACAGGGCAAAAAACCCAACAAAATTAAAAACACCCTCAAAACCCTCAAAAAACACCAGCAAAACCACTATAACACCTAAAGTTTTATAGAAACTTTTAACAAAAGATTATTTTTTGAGAAAAAAATAAACATTTTATCCCACACAAAGGATGTGTCTTATCACTCCCTGCTGTGGTTGTAAGACTGTCAATCAAATCAGATTAAGGCTTATAACATAATAGCTACATATCATTGTTTGATAACAGGCATTGTTTGATACTTTTTACTACTAGTCATCTGGACTAGTAGTAAAATGCAAAAAAAACCAAACCCAAAACCCCAAAACAAACCAAAACCACCTTCCAAATATAATCCTTCACAGTGCCATAAAACAGACAAATCGACAGTTGAGAAGAGATCATGCAACTGAGATTATTCTTACTCAACAACACAGTTTTTGTCTTTTCTTTCCTTCTTGTGGTTAAGCAAGCTAGCATAACAGGTATTGTATACAGCACTTTAAATGAACTGCCTATGCATGATGTATTCTGGGGGAAAAACCAGAAAATAATACATTTGAATACTAAGGCAGAGTCACTTCCAACCCAAACCTTCTTCCCTACAGAAAGATCTGGCATCTTTAATAAAATACATTCCTAGTGGTTAGTTGAACACACCTTCCTGCAGCTTGCTTAAGGAAAAAAATCTCAGTAAGTATATCAAGATGATAAAGGAGATATATTTAGAAATGCTGTGATGTGAAAAAGCAATCACAGCATCCTTACAAGCAATATAAGGGAGAACTTCTGAAAGAGACCCTTGGAAGCTTAGGTTCACACAGGAAGATTGCTGGTGTCTGTATTATCACCATTCCAAGCCAGGGGGATTTCCAGTGCTGACACTCCAAGTTTGGTTATGGCCAAGTAAGGTGGGGGGAAATGTAAAAGGCTTTGGGCTGGATACACATTGGATAATCATTTTGTTGGGATTACACTCAGAGGATTCAAAACAGAAGAAATAGGAAAAATATCAAGAGATAACAGCTGCCATCCTGTGCTTAACGCAGCAATTTCATAGATCTTGTTGAAGCTTCCTTGTGTTTCTACACATATTGGTCAATGTCCTCTCTGCTGGAGGGGCCAGCAAGAGATGTCAAGGCAGCTGTAGGTATGAGAACCTCCACAAAGTTGCTTGTTGGAATACCAGCCATGCCTGTAGGGATTCTCTCTGGGCAGAGAGGAGGAACCCAGGGCTCTCACTCCAGCTCCAGCTCCAGCTCAACAGGGAGAGTACTCGAGGCCAAAGCACAGGGACAGCAGCCAGCTCACACAGAGACAGGGAGGCTGCCCAGCACCTGGCCATGAGGGGGAAACTGGGTAGCTCTCAAAAATTCATCTCACCTGTAATGGGAGATTGGAAGTGTGTAAAAGCTGGGAAAATAATGAGAAGATGGCCCTTGCATTTAGTATTTGCTAAATTGCTTCTTCCCACGTGAATGGAAGAGGAATGTGAAGCCATTCCTGACCACTTGACTGGTTTTAAAATGTCAGAATATTCAGAAAAGCAGCAAGGAATAGGTGACATGCAAAATAAAGTAATCCAACTATTTGGCCTTAGAGCATGTGTTACAAATTTTTGTGCTTGAAGACAGCCACAAAGAATGTCCAGGTTTTGCAAGAGACTCGTGGCATTTCTGTGGATTGCAGCCATAGCCCTACAAGGTGAAATAGTGATGGAAATGTTGCAGACACACACAAAGAAAAGAAAGGGAAATGGACAGTCCTGGAACAAAACCCCTATGTTTTGAAGCTTATGCTAGATATTGCAAATTTGTAGCTTTTTCAGTGTGAAACTATGGAATTCACAGACAATATTCCATCATTTTAATCATCAACAATGTAAAGTGAAGTAGAAGCAGGAAAGGTTAGACATCTAAATGCAGAGGTGATACCTTCCTTTCCTTTGATTTTGTACACTGAAAGTGGCTCACATACTAACAACTATGTCAGCCCTCTTTGCACTTAAATAAAAACCTTATAAGTCTGAGAAAATCTGTTAAATGCAAGCTGGGGCCCCAAAAACGAAAATAATTCATTTTCTGACACTCAATTCACCTCAGTGTCAGCAACAACAAGAAAACATCTCTATGTTCCTAAACTTTCTTATCTTAAAAATACTTAAAAATACTTAAAATATTAAAATATTAAAATATTTTAATTTTTATTAATTAAATTATTAATTTAATTTAAATTAATTAAATTTAAATTTATTTAAATTTATATTTATTTATATTTATATATTTAATATATTTAAATTTATTTAATATATTTATTTATTTTTTTATTTAATATATTTAAATTTATAATATATTTATATTTATTTATTTATATATATATTTTTTTATAAATTTTTTTTTAAAATATATAAATATATTTAAATTTATAAATATAAATTAAAAAATAAATTAAATTAATTAAAATAAATTATAAATTATAAATTATTAATTAAAATATAAAAAAATTAAAATATTAAAAAAAAATACTTTTAAACTTTCTTATCAATTCAAGACTCCACAGGGGTCAGCATCCTACACTTACAGTAGGTAACAGAAACCAAATGCTTCCCAGTGAATAGGGAGATACTTTGCAATGCAGCAAATTACTGCTGGAATATTAGTTTATTACTTGCATCTACACAAAAGATGAGGGCCTGATGTAATCAGGAGGCAAAGCCTTCTCAGGAGAAAAAACCAGCTATGTACTTCAGTCTTTAGCCTGTGTCTTCTTTCTGGGATAACTCATGTTTGATGCACTCAGTTGGCTCATCTAATGCAAAACATCTTGAGGAACACAGAACATATGGCTTGGGAGGTTGAACATGTGTAAGGAAGGAGAAATGAATTCTTCAAAAGTTCAGCTGCAATGAAACTGTCACAAATGATGCACTTCTTATTTATTAAACATGTCACTATTAATGTCAAAACAACTCAAAGATGCGCTTAAACACAGTGAAAATGCTACATCCCTTGAACAAAAATCCATGCTTTGATGAATTTAATACATTCATCATACAGAAGCGTGTTATATACATAAATGCATTTTGCTTGGAAAGTTAACTTACTCCATTTTTAATATGAGATATGGATATGATCTTCATACGTCATAAAACTTGTTACGGAATTCCAGCTGCTCAGACCATATTCATACTTCAAACTGGACACTAGCGTTGCACTGTTTCTCAAATATAACTTAAGCCTCTTACTAACAAAAATAAAGTTATCAAAATATGTTTAAATCCTAAATCCTAAATTTCAAAGAAAGGGTATAAGAGATTGTTAGCAAAGCCAGGAATGGCTACAAAGAACATCTTCAGTCATAGCTACAAATACGGCTTGGAGTGACAGAAAAAAACTGATTATGAGCAGGAATTCCACTAGCTCTCCTTGCCCGTGGTGCCTCTGTTTCTGAAGCAGAAACATATTTTTCCTGGTTTGGCAACAACTGATATGAGGAGTATGGTGTTATGATGAGGTTGGACTCGCTGTAAAAGCAGGGTTAACACAGTCATGCCTTCTGCTGTGTTGTTTGTGATACCTGAGGAAATGCAGAGCACCTTTTGGACTCTCTTAGAAGCACTGCTGGAGTGGAGAGCTCTGCTGGTATGCTGTAGAGTTTGTGAGATGGGAATTTATACATAAAACTTTGAAATGGCAAAATCTTAACCTTTGTGGTAAAGACTAAAGGAAAACTATGGGCCCACAAGACATATACATAACTGCCATAAAAGTTATGTATTTAATTCTTTTGTGTGGAAAGAAAAAAAAAGAAAAGACAATGTGTGTTTCTGAAAGTACTAATTATTTTGCCAGGTTGAATCACAGCTGAGATGTATCACTGTCATTAACCTCATTGTTAATAGTCTCTTCAATAAATTATCACTGGGTGTTCCTTACAGCCCTTTCAACTTAACATAAAAGAAAATGATCTATCAAATTTAAAGGCTTACGAATCTGAATCTTAACACAGAGATGAGTGAAGCAGCCCTTGGGGGCTACAGCAAGTTGTGGACTAAAATGTAATGGAATCAAAGGCAGCTCTGTTGCAAGGCAGAGGGAAGCACAGCCTGGCATCTCCTCGTGGGTATGGCCATCACCAGCATCTGTACTCACCCTGGGCTGCACAGGAGGAGCAGGATGTGCACCACAGACTTGGTAATTTTAACAGCAATAGACATATTGCACAGCTGCCAGACTCCTGGCTGGTTCAACCACCTCGCCCTTCTGCAATCTCACTCATCTTCAGCCTGGAGCTGCTGGCACACAGCCCCTCCTGCCCCAGCCCCACCTCCTCCAGAGCTTCCCCAGGGCTTTCAGCCACCAGCCACATAGAAAAGTCCTACAAACAAGGTTTGGCATCTGCATGGAAGGAGGAAGAGGAGAATTGCTGCTCACAGAGGACCACCCTTCTCCTAACCCCATGGGACTCAGCCTCTGAAGGGCATTGAGGCTTTGCTGGCAGGAGCAAAGGCTGTGAGAGGCTGTGACAGCACCTGGCCACTGCACACAGCAGGTGCACAGGCAGCTCTCAGGTTCTCATAACCATTCCAACATTCTCAATTATGCCCAATATCACTTTCTCTTTAAGTGCCTCAGCTTTAGAATCTGCTCCTCAAAGCAGATTTAGATGGTGGCAGGTGACTGTGGGGAATGGGGGGAGATTTTGTTGAAATCTTAAACTTATCATTGTTTTTTGGCATAAATGCAGCTATGCCACACACCTTCTTGCTAAAACTATCATTTGAAAAAAAAGTCCCCTATCCGTTTCATAAGTGCACTTAATCACATAGAAGAAAAGATAAAATGACCTTACTTGGGAGGATGGGGGAGGAAATCAATGTTTTAAGAGAAGATCAAAAAGGATTCATGTTTTAATTAGTCTCTTAAGTTCTAATTATAAACTAGTTTTAGGATGATTGATTTCCTACTCCCTGTATACCAAGATCTCCTTTCAAATATATTGACTTTTATTTTCTGTTTATTTTGGGGAAATACATCTGTACATTTTGATAAGCTTTATCTTTTCTAAGTTTGTTATTTCCTTAATCCAAAAAGAGTTAAAATACAAAAAGCCAAGAATTATTTTATATGTGCAGGCCCACCGAATTCTGACATTTTGCAGAGGATAAGTACAAAATGAGAAAAAGAAAAAAAAACCCAAAACCAAAGACTCCCAACTTTTAAGGCAGACACTGAGTCCCCCCTCAATCTAAAATTGTTTCCCAAATCTGAAACTCTTGCAAACTGTGCAATAAAGTGTGCATTGCTGAGCAATGTCCTGCTCACCAAAATGGGGCAGAGTTTGTTCTGCCACAGTCAGTATGGAATGCTCACCACGTCACAGGGATGGGAACTGGGCTCTGACCTCCTGGGGATTCCCAGGCAAAGCTGCCTTGGGTCTGGCACAGAGTTTCCACCAGGGAAGTGCACCAAGGAAATGCTCTCCTTTGCAAAAGAGAGAAATGCAAGTTTCCAGCTATAATTAGACAAGTCATGGAACTTTTAATGAACTGTACTCATTAGTGATACAGCTAACCAAGGCAATTAAACCCTCTTACTATTCTGGTAGCTATAAGACTGATTATGGTGTTCTCTTCTCTTCCCTTTTATATAATTTTGCCTTTAACAATTAAAGCAGCTGCAGCAACCCAAACTAAAAGAAACAGGGTTTTGTTGTGAGCTAATAAATTCTACTTTGTATTGCATACAGACCTTAATTATACAAGATATTTTAATTTTTCACAAGGACATAGCACTGAAAAAGAAAAGATAAAAGAAATAAATTATTTCTGGAACATAAAGCAGACAGACTCTAGGTGGCAAAAACAGATAGCAATATAAATGAGGAATATTTTGAAATTGGCTTTAGAAAGATAATTTTAGAACCTGTAATAAGTAAAAACAGGAAAAGAGTGTCTAACAATTATTTAATTTCTTTCTGGAAATAGACTAAACAAAGTCTGCTTATTTTCATTTATGACGTATAAATTTGTAGTAGTGCCTGCTAAGCAGAAAAAACTCCAAACCAACACTAACTTTATTAAGGTAAAATCATTACAGTTATTTGCAATTTGGCAGTCCACAGAACCCTGGAATGACACTCTGCCTGTCATTCAACTCATCAAGAATTTATAAACTGAGGACAGGGGGAAATGAGAATATTCATTGCCATTGCTTTACAAAACAACAGTCAAAAATCCAAGATATTAAAGCAAATACTCTCCAAGCTGGTAGGCAATTAATTCCCCTTGAATAAAATAAAAATTTTAACTTAAGAACTTATGTTGCATCTCTGACATGACTGCTCAAGCCTAAAGAGGAAGAGAATTAAGAACTTCTTGTTACATATTTCCTTTTTAATCTACCATTCTAGTGCCAGAAGAATTCAGAGATGGAAACACTCAGTTTTACATTTTACAAAAAAAAATAAATTAAAACACAGTATTTTCTAAAAAGAATCCTGTATAAATGTGTGTTGATGTTATATCACTGGACACTTTGCTATATTCAGCCACTTGGGGCAGAAAAAAATGTTAAAAAACTGCACCCAGATAATGAAATTTATAGAAAATACTAATTGAAAGACATGTGAAGCTTGCATTTTTTGAGAAATACAAGGCAGAGGTACCCTACATGTGGAACATGTGGAAATAGAGAGTTTGCCAAGTATAAATTCATATTTATTATCATTATCAAACACCACATTTTGCACACTGCCTTAGTATTTAATATACTCTTAGTAAGATAGAAAAGTATTTTAAATTTAGATGAAAAATGAGGAGTATATTTCAAATTAAAAAACCCCAGAGAATATCCACAGCTAAGAATACAACAAAGCTAATTTTGAATCTCCTATTAGGATGTAGTGTAGTTTGTTCCCTTCCTGAAGCTCCTGTGTACAGAGAGGCAGAGAGCTGGATGCCTCATTGCAGATATTGTCATCACACTCAAGAAGTTGATTAAGCAATTAAGAAAGGAAGGCACCAGTTTCAGGCAGAGAACAAAGGCTCAGCAGCAGAGTCCTGCATTCACAGGATTAAGCAGCCTGGAACATTCAGAGGCTTGTGCTAAACACGGATTATTATCTGTGAGAGAAACAGGATCCTTTTGAGACTTTTTTTCCTTGCTACTGTGAAGCAAAAAGATGAGGTGAGGACTCCTCAGACCGTTGGTCTTTTAACCCACTCAGATGGGCTGAGATACTAAAAGTTGAGATAAAAAAGCAATAATATGCAATAATATTTGAACAATATCGTGCTATTATTTATCCAGCTGGCAGGGGATCTCAGTTTGTTCACCTGCCAAGCCACTGAAGCACCACTGGACATCCAAGGGTACATTTGAGGCAGCAAAATCTGAGCATTTTGTCAATCAGAAAGGGGAAAAACCAGGTCTCCCTTGACTGGAGATGCACTGGAGCATCGGTGCCATGCAGGGGTGCCCACTGCAGTGCTGCACAAGAGTCTGGTGTCTACAGATACAGGGGCAAGTTAAATCTACATGTCTGCTTCACTAAGGAAACACTATCTTTTCTCTTGGCATTAAAAAATAAATTTTTAGGGTTTTTATTTTTTCTGCCACTCTATTAATATTCTATGTTAGTTTAGCCAAGTCAGATTCTTTGTTAGTTAAACATAAGTTTAGTGTTCGCTTTACATCTCTGTAAACAAAAACAGTGTTTGGGGACATTTTTAAAATAGAATTATTTTTTCTCAAAGAAAAATGATCCTTTTTTATAAAAGAAAAAAGAGACTCAGTAATTTTATCACACTTCTGCAATATTTAAGTTTTTATTCTAAAATTTAGAATTGTAATGTATTATTCAATATTTTCCTTGCTAGAACTGTACAGAACAGGCAAGTTTCTTGAAACCAACAGAGAGGTTCCATTTCAAGCATTTTGCTGACCATGTTGGTTATAGCTTTATGTAAATTAATCAACAGAACAACTATACTTTTTAGTTTTGTCCACATGTGTATTTTGACTGAATTTTTTGGAGATAACAATAGAAAGTGCATCATGTGAGAGATGAGGATTTTTTTTTAATAGCTTACATCAGAACTAAAGCATTTGCTTGTCCAGATAGAGACGGCAAAATCATTCACACAAACACATTTGTATTTTAATTTTTTTTCCCCAAAGGGCCCTCACAATATGTGAATTTTTCATATGTGAAGAATATGAATACTGAGTGTTTAAAAGTGTAAGCAGGGTATTATAAAATCCCTGAATCTGAACTGAATGTACAGGGATGATTCACACAATCAGCCCTGCTATTGTGCAGTAGATTAATTCCCCTGAAACTCCTGGTACCTACCAACCACTGCATATCCCTTATGAAAAACACATAAGCCTGACACCTCTAAATTTATGCTTTATAATCTAAATAATGCTCAGACTAGGGCTCAAATAGTAATCCCCCAGAAAATACACAGCTGTGGACTTGTCTAAATAAGATAGGCCTGAAATACCTTGGGGTAATTAAAAACCAGTGGGTTACCAGGGAATACACATGACAGACAAGAAAATCCAGATCACAAACTGGACCCTTAATGAAAACTCAACAAAATGGTAATGGCACCTGAACTGCCTTTTTTCCTCCGCTTAGAGGCTTAGAGAGGGGGTAATACTGAGAGAGAGTAGGCAAAAGTATATCACCCTCTTTCTTGCTGTGAATAAATGAAACACCTGATTCTGCCCTATAAATCCATTTAAGAAGCTAAAAAGAAAAACAAATCCAACCAAAAATAAAATGTCAAGAACCATGCCATAGATTCAAACAGATGGCCTAACACCCCCCCAGCTGGTGTCTGAGATATCAAAAACTAGAAGGGAGCAGAGCAGGGCTCAGCAGCCCAGGGATCCACAGCTTGGGATGGTGGCAGTGCCTGGACAAGGACAGAATTCACAGCCCAGGGGAAAGGAGTGGCTGGAACTGTTTTGCACTCTGCTCAGATCTCCAGGTCTCCAGCTGTTCTGTTTTTGGAAGTTTTTGAGGTGTTAGTCCCAGCTACAGGTACCATGGCAGAGTGGTGTGTATGGTACAGAGCTGTTCTTGCCTTTGTACCAGTGGCCAGACTCCTTGTGATTTTGTGTCCATCTGCCCCACCAAGGCTTGCCTGAATCCACACCCACATGGTGTTACCTACAGTCACCTAACTCTGATGTGATACAAGCTTCCCAATGAGGAACTTTCCTGGATATCTCTGCAATACTGACACAAGAGAAAATCCCAGAAAATATGCCAGCCTTGCCCCTGAATTCCTTCTTCAAGTTGAATACTTCTCATGTTGTAGTGTAAAATCAGAGACAGAAGTGTTCATTCATCTGTCATGCAACATAATCATAAACCTAGAATAAAGATATGCAACATACCATCTTTAATCATATCTAATTAATACAGAGTAGTCTAAAAAGGCAGAGCAATCACATGTGAAGTTTTCAGCAGTCATTTTCCCTACGCTGCTCCTTTTATTTTCTGAAAAGTAGGAAAGGAAATTGTATCATATTGTCTAGACATTTTAGATAAATCTTTCTTATTCTGAAAGGTCAGAGATCAACTCACCATTCTTTAAGAGGGGTAGAGATCTAAAGAACAGAAGAAAAGGGAGATGGAAGCATGTGCTCCAGTCCTCCCAGAGTTCTGAGTGATAAAAATTACATTAGAAAAAATTTTTCATGCAATATTAAGCTGCTACTGTACACTGAATTGTCATCTGCAGCAGACAGAATTAGCTATTGGCTATGATTTTATTACAGAAGTTACTTATTACTACAGTGTTAGCACAAACAGATCCAACAATGAACTGCAGTCTGTCATCTAATACCGTGGGTTTGGAAGCCTTTGGATTGCAGCCTTTGAATGACAGCTTGGTGCCATGCTATGGTGTGCCTGGATTTGACACTGCTGTTTGGCTTTCATTGAGTGCACATGGCTATACTGAGTTTATTTTCTAATCATAAAAATCAAGATGACATCTTGAAAACAAAGTTTCATCCTTCTCCTCCTATCTGATGCTAATGATATTTAGTAATGAAAATCTGGTCTTTTGTAGCCTCTAAGTATTAGCAAGTAGTATTTATTATAAATAAGAACAGTGTAAAAGACATGGCAAAAGAATGGATCACAGTGTTCAAGTCTAGGTGGATATTAAAGAAGGTTTGCCTGGACCTTGTGGAAGATAAACTATCCTAATAATGGCAGCTTCAACTAAAATCAGACAAATGCACATGCAGACCATGACACACCATGGACTCCAGAAAAGCAAATGCCTCAGCAGCAAAGGAGATCAATCATTTCCTCAAAGAACTTCCTCAACAGAAGCTTATGTCCCCCCAGAGTGCTTGACTGCCTTTGGTCCTGAGCCACTCCTGGCACCCACCACTGTCCTGCAGAAATCTCCTGGCACCACCATTTGCAAAACCAACAAACAAATACAGACAGCACTCTGAACTCCTGATTTAAGAAGATGCATTAAGTTTTGCAGGATAACACGAGGCATCTAGCTCAGGAAGTGATGATACACACAACATCTCATGGCAATAGAGAGCCTTTGATTCACAGTGTTGTCAAAACAGATCTTCCTGAGCAAATTGACTGCAAAGGACTCTCAAAATGGGCCCCACTCATTGTCAGGAATAATACAGACTGATAGAAATCCCATTTACAACATTCATACTGCAACCAGTTTGAGTTTAAATTATGGATTCATTTGCAATCTAAAAGTATTTTAATCTGTAAGTTTATGGTAAATTATCAATAGTTTATCTTAATTAACATGATAAGTAACTGATGTAAATTCACTTTACTGTAGAACCATTCATACATAAATGCTTTATTTTAGGCTTAAATCTAGATGGCTTAAAGAGATTTAGGTCAGTTAATAATTTGAGCCAGCATATTAGAGAAGTTTTACTGTACAATTACCAAGTGACTTAAAGTTATTTCTTTTCTTATTATAGCCTGAAAATTCCTACCTATAATTTCTTTTCCTGTTGCCCTAAATTCTGATAATTTTAATTTCTCTTCAGTTTTAATTAAGCTACCCTAGGGCTTAAAAACGCTGAAAGTTTTTCCATTTCATTTTTTTAATAATTAAAACTGATTCAATTTGTTTCAAAGGTCTGATGTTTAAACAGGCAACATTCTCATAAACCCTCAGCTCTGATTGTAATAAAAAATATATTTGTCATCCTTAACTTTGTAATGTATTTGGAATGAACTGTTCATTGCACCACTCTTTCAATTGCTTCAGTGAAAGTAAATTAATGTGTGTTCACAGCTTGAAAAGTGCTGTACTGCAAGGCATACTCATATTAATATGTGTTAAGCTTTCTGGAAGCTAAAACAAAACTGTGGTCCTGATCTGGTGTCTTCACACTTGAGAAATGTGAAGTAAAAATAGGCAGCTCCTCTAACCATACACCATATCAACACATATTGCATAAGAGGGCTTGCAGAACTTTTGAAACTCTTTTAGGAAAAAAAGTTTCAGACAGAAAATGGAAGCTTCCAGCCTTAAAAGAGGAAGTCAGAAAAAAACTGACTTGTTACCTCTTATTCTTAGAAAATAAACTTTGAAAAGTTTTACCCTACCTTTTCATATTCCTGACTAAAATGGTTTTTTTCCTGCTCACAACAAAATGGTTGTTCTGGAAACTCCATGTTTCACCAGTTGCTTCTTTTTCAACATTGACACACCCTAAACAGGCACCAAGCACTGAGAAAATGGAAGCACAAAAGGAAAAGAAGAAGCATAAAAAATATAAACCACAGATTCTGCTGTCATTGTATTAACAAGATGTAAAATATAACATTCTATTTAAGACCTTGACACAGTTCTCAAATAGCTTGCTATTGGAAGAGAGTATAAGAGTTCTATATAACCCTAACATCTTTGCATTGCAGGTGCTGCAGCACAAAATGGTGGCCACACTCTTTCAGGGAAATCTATACATATGGGTTCATTATCAATCTTAGCACTGAATCTATATATCTTGCCATTTTGCGTGTAGCCACTCTAGAAGAATGAGAAAATAGTTTTAAAAATACCTGCAAGACAAGTTGACATTTCTTCAGTATTGCAGAAATTCTTTATAAAATATTAACTATTTCCACTGGAAATCTCACTGCTCTCAAATACATTTTTCTATTGACAAGAGCTTTCAAGCAGGAGATGTAATCTTGACAAGCTCTCCTTACCTGGTTTCTTGTGTTCATGTACATCTATAATTCCAATGTGTTGGCAGATCCAAATACCAAGTAGATTACAAGAGGTGGCAAACACAAAAGTAGGCAGAAATGACCTTGCCATCAGTGAGAGGCAGGAAGAAAGAAATAGGATGGCAAGTTTTCAGTTTGGTGGCTGAAACAAAGAACTAATTATATCAGCTCTGTCCCTCTTGAAGGAAATTACCTTTTTTTGTCTGAAGTCTGTCTTTTAAGGAAATTGAAATAAATATGACTTCAAAAATTAAATATTTTGACTCAAAAAGTGCAATTAAAAGAAGATTCAGGCAGCACAATTCTGTCAAATTCAGACGAAATCCAGAACAGGTTACCTGGTGTTCTATGTCCTATTTCTTCAGCTGCAAAACAATTTAAATTTCCTTATTTCATACTTTGAGTTAAGGCCTGTGCAGTGTTTGTGACCAGCGCCTACAACACTTTGCACATCAATGGCCCCAGTATTGCTTTTGGTTTTAATTTGCAGGCAACAGCATTTCTTAAACATTTTCCCAAAGGCTGTGTGAATAAAAAATAAACAGGATTCTTAGTATTCCCCTTTTTTGACAAGTTGAGAAATACTTTAACAACTTGTCCATATGCCAAATCTAAAAATGCATAAGAAAGTAAGGAAACAAATATTAGATAAGAAATATGCAGAAAAAGAACCTTATTAATGTACTGAAGGAATTTAGAATTTCTTTCTCTCTCCCTACTCACTGAACACATGATTAATTAAACGAGGTCACTTTATGAAATAAAACACATTACCAAGTTAAGGATGGCAAAAACCAAGGGAAAGGTTTCACTGATCACACAATAGGCCAGGCTCTCGTTCACCAGTGATTAATCCTGCACCTAACCACCTCTCTGAAATACCAACCCTTGCTTCTATGCCTTTTTTCATCCTGTTTACCTAACAGGAGAAAGAAAGGGATGTGACAGCCATAAATGCTGAAGACGTAACTCTCGCCTAAGATTCACCACGAGATGGTGGAGCATAGCAACTGCACGGAGCCTACCCTGGCTTTGCTTCATTCATGGCACTCAGGCTCAGCATTCACCCTTCTGTCCTCCTCCACAGCCACAGAATCTGCCCTGGCATCTCAGTGTGGATGACCAGGACGTTTATTCAACAAGACAAAGCGAAACACTTTCCTCTTCATCCCCTCACCACACCAGCAGCAGCTTTCTATAAAGAATAAAGCAAAAAGAGGAAAAGCATATATCTTAGTGACATGAGTGATTTATAGCCCCAAGGAGCGATAAAATGATCCATGACTAGAAGTCAGTGTTTTTATTAGAAATGATGATTCCCAGTCATGGTGCTTTTTCGTTATGTGCATAATTAATGTTAGCTTGTGAAAGCTGCCAATGACGCTCATCACCAGCGGATGTTCTTATAATATATGTGTGGATTTGAATGCATGATGAAGCTTTTCCGTCTTCTGGGATTCAAAACAGAAGTTTGTGAATAATGCAAGACTGAAAACCAAAAATAACAAAGAAACTGCTACTCGCCCAGTGAACAGTAGAGAAAAGAGCATAGAATACAAAGTAAAGTAACCAAAACAGGCCCAGACTCTCCTCTAAAAAACAGAATTGTGTGAAGATCTGTTTGGTCTTAGCTTAGAAAATATATGCAAAGGAAAAATTCAAAACTCTTTTACTGACAGCTATGGAAGCAGCAAATTCTCTGTTTACTAAGCCATCAAAATGGAGAGAGGCAACACTGGAAGTCTCCACCACGATGGCCCCTTGAGATTGCACCTCTGCTGCTGGCAAAGGAGCCACCCGTGGGCAGCAGGGACCTCCTTTCCTGAGCCCAGCGTGCCACAGATTTGACTCCTGGCAGTGTGGTTGGATCCAGCAGCTGCTGGTGTGCTCACACGAGGTGTGCCCAGCCCTGGAGAAGCGCGTGCGATCGGAGCCGTGCACACAGCCACCGTGAGCTCTGTGCACATCCCCGGGGCTGAGCAGGGCTGGGAACCTCAGAGCACGTGTGTGCACACAAAATGGGAAGACTAGAGGTTGTATCCTCAACTACAAGTTGTAGCACAGGAATATTTTTTGCAATATTTATACTGGAAACACTTCCCAGTTTATGTTATATTACTGCAGCACCACTACCCTCTTTTAATTACTTCCTGAATCCCATTGCTATAGTTTAAACCACACTTTTTTTTTTGCCTTTGTCTTCCTCTCAAAAATCACTTCTACGTGCAAAGTAGCCTTTTCCTGACTACTTCAGTTTATTTGGAATTTTTTCACTATGTCAAATACCACAGAAAACCAAATACTATTGACACTGCAAGAGGAGAAATATTGTCAATAGTTATGTTTCCAAGTAGCATTTCTTTTTATTCTGCATAGGGTTTTGGATTTATCAAAATATTTACTTATGGGAACGGCTTTACTCAGTGCCTAGTGGATCACCAATTACACATTAAAGAACAAGTCATAAAATATTGATTAAATCATTAACTACAGTTTTATCCATTTACCATGGCTAGAACCACAAGCTGCTACAATCTTAATTTGATTCCCAAGGAAATAAATTATTTCAAGAGCAGTATTTGATTGCTAGAACACTTCCAAAAAAAAAAAAAAAGGAAATGAAAAATACCTTTTCCCAATTCCAATTTTCTGTTCATGTGTTTGCCTCACCATTACACTCTGGTGATCTGAGCTAAATGTCCCAGACCTAGAGTTTTTAGGCATGCTGTATTGCTGATACAGCACTGTGACTAGGGTTGCAGCTCCTCAGAACTATCAGTAATCAGGCTCTTCACCAGATTAGGAAACACCCTGTGGAATTTTTCTCTTTTTGTTCTTGAATGTTGTCCCTCTACTCCTTTTATCAGACAGTTGGGAGAATATTGAGGCCAGATATGAAATATTAATTTGGTTCTTCAGAGAGAGATTGTAACTTGTTTCCAGGAAGCTACTCTGATACCTTTTCTTTCTGGAAAAAGTAGTTTTTTCACTCTTCTAGTGATCAGTCTAAATCTCCAACAACTTTTACTTCTTAAGAGAAGCCAGTGGATTCGGAAGCCGAACTGGCCACTGGCTCTGCCAACATTATGGGATACTACTTTCCAACATTATGGGACACCAGTTTCCACAAGACTTCCCCAAGCCCAGCACTTAATTAAAGAAAAAAAAAAAAAGAAAAGGAAAAAAAAAAGTTATCCTGCAGCTCAAATATATAGCTAAGACCAATAGTGTTAACTAATTTGTCAAAACTTGGAGTAAAATCCAAGAAAAGCCATAGCAAATGTTTAAAGCAAAGTGTCTTTGCCCTGCCTTGGCAGGGTCGGTGAAGAAGGACCTCAGAACTCCCAGCACAGATCCATGGAGCCACAAGCATCCACACAAATGAGCTGCCCCACACAATCTGGTGAAAGCTTTCAGGAGCTGTCAATGTAAGCATAATCTTTCTGTATAATTTATACAGTTTTCCAGCCTTATTTTAAATCTGATTGGAGACTATCAGCATAACTGAGAAGCAGATACTTTGCTCCCCGTGTTGTACTCAAGTTGTTTTTCCTTAGTTGTTTTCCAGAGTTCCTACCAAGCTGTTAATGAGCTGTCAATTACTTGTGCAAATTAAGAGGCAGACACTGAAAATTAGCCACCAAAAAAGAAACATTTCCTCTAGTCTTGTGAAATGCAAGGCTGCTTTTAAGGATTCTCTTCAAATTGGTGGATATTCATCTGTATTAGAACAGAAGCTACTTTATATAAAACAGCTGACCATTTGAAATATGCCTGCTGTACTAAAAAAAAAAAAAAGACAGAAAAATACTAAATATAGAGATAAAATTCAGCAACTACATTCATAGTAATATTTTGAAGGGGAAAAATGAAAATGTCACTATTGTCTTTGAGAGAGCACCATAACCTGGTTGCAGTTCACATCACTACTGATGATAACATGTTTACTGAGTTTGTTTTTCATAAACAATTATCAGTTTCGGTCTTTGTTCTTTGAAGGAGCTTCCTGTTTTAGCCTCTTGCGCTTGACCCTACATGTACCACATGTCATTTCCCAGCTGGTGCTGAGCCACACAAAAACTTCTCAACCTTTAGCCCAACCCACAGGAAGAGATTGTTGGTGGCAAAGGTAGCAGGAATATGGCCAGGAATCTCAGGGCCTTCTCAAGCAGATGGAAGGGAAATTTCCTTTGTCTCTGTTGGAAAAACCATTGAGTTATTTTCTCTCCCCCTGCCACTTTATCCCCTGCTACTCATTCCCACCCTGCAGTTGTGTGTGGCTACAGTCCGAGAGCCTGGAAACCACTAATGTGAAAAATGAGAACAATAATAATATTCTAACCATCTTTGTTCATCTCAATCACCAGCTGCCCTTACAAGACAAAATTAGCAATTTTAATCACAGTGACACAGCTTTTAAATCATCCTCTCCAAGAAAAAATAATGATGTTTTTCTAAGTTTTAATTATGGAAAGGATTACTCTAAAGAGGCTACAGCAGGATATTTCATATGCTTAAGTTTAATCACATGCATAAGTCATTACAGAATCAGAGACTGGTATTTTTGCTGGGAGAACTGGCATTTTCCCATTAAGGGAGGACTGCTTCCTTTTGTCAGTCCTCCTGACTCTCATGTTCTGAGAAAGCTGGATTCACACTGAGCAGATATCTACGGATATCTAAAAAGCTGCATTGATCTCCAAAGAAATATCAGGGCCTTCATAGCAAGAGGGGAAGTTAGGTGACTTTCACCAGGTTCTGCCTCTACCAGAGGGTACAGACCAAAGGGGAAACACAGAAGCCAAGAAGAAAATACTTAGAAATCCCTGAGAATTATAAAAATAAAAACTGCTAGATCCTTATTCTGGCTTGAGAGACCAGTACTGACTGTAAAATATCTAAAACTTATTGATGAAATTTTGCTGGTCTGTTAATGATGAAAATAAGGACCATCCAGCATAAATGCAGTGAACAGGATCATGTACAAGGGCATTGAAAGCAGGGAAGTTTACATTTTAATTCAGATTGCACAGAGACTAGAAGGGCTTTCTGAGCCTGTCCCACTGAAGTTAACAGGCAAACAAGAGATTATTGTCCAGCTTCATTTTATCTGCTCATCTCTTCGCCCAGCTCCACGTGTGTGAGCTACAGGGTAATGTACCAGCCACACTCAACACCATCTGCTTGAGCCCAGAGCCTCACACCAGATGCCAGCCTCAGTTAGGTCAGGAGGCAGTGACTGGAGGTTGTTGCCCGGAGCTCTTTGGGCTTTACATCAGCTCTGTTGTAATGTCTGTTCTGAAAGCTCCAGCTCTCCTGCTGCTAACCCGTGTCCTTGCTGAGCAGAGGTGTCCCTCAGAGGAGCTGCAGACCATCCCTGCCCTGCCTGGTGCTGCAGGTTAGTGCTGGAGGAGAAGCTGAGCCTGAGCAGCCTTTCTCTGTTTCACAAAAGCCAAAGAATTTCAGCCTCCAGTTCCAGCTCCTTTCCACTACCTTTCACAAACAACTCCACTTAAGGAGGAGACACAAAATGAATGTCTTTTCACCTCAGGAATATTTATTTCTCTGGCATCTGCTGAAATCATCTGTTTAGGAACACAGACTCTCCAAAGGAGTGATTAAAGCTTTCAGGTTGCTGGAGTGGGGCCAACTCTGAGAGCCTATGGTCTGCTACAAAAACTCAAGTGCAAAACCTCACAGCCACACAACAAAACCCCATCAAACTAAGTCGTGTAGGGAGTGGTGGATTTTCCACTCAGAAGCATAATGGTTTTAATTTCCATTAGCAGTGATGCTTAGACATGCACACAGAAGATTGTCACAGGACCAGGACTGGAAGCACAATGGATGAGGGAGCTGATGGACCAGCCTGGGTTTGTTACTGCTGTTAAATCCATACAGCAGTTATGACTGAATTATCTGTATCACATCAGACCCAGAGGTCTCAGGTGACATAACTGGAGGCAAAGTAACTTGCCTATGGCAAACAGATGACGAACAGAATTAAAATCCAGGTCTCCTGAGTCTCAGACCAGATCCTTATATTTTTTTTTTCTTCTGATACCATATGTGATGCTTAAGAAGCCAATTACAGTAGGAAAAACATTTCAACAAACAAAGGTAAATTATTATAAGCTGATTTCAGAGATTTTATCTTCTTCCTAGGTTTGGTAAATTTTCCTGGAACTTGGATGTCTAGAGGGAAAATGACACTTTTGCTTTGTGTTATAGAAACATCATCTGGCAATGGAACATTTACCTAAAAGAAACCACAGACACTAAGCAGCATTACCTCAGAAGACTGCACATTTAAACTACTTATCAACTAAATTCCCTATTTTAGAAAAAAGAAAAAAAAAAAAGTAAGAGCTTCCATATTCCTAAATAATAGACCACACAAAACCCATATTTAAAACTAAAATATGACAAGAAATTTGCCTGTAAAGACAATTCCATGCATAAGATGGAAGCATGAAAAATAAACCCACATAGCTTTTCTTGCAACCTAAATATCAGCAGTGATGGAAAAAATTGCTGCATTTTTTGCTGCATGTTAAATGAGTTTTCTAATTATATTTTCCATGATAAAGGACATATATGCTTATTTAAGCAGACTTAAGACAAATAATTATTCTCTAAAAGATTTGTATCTTTTTTTTCTTTGAAAAATGACTAAAATCAAATAACCTACCCCTAGTGTTTATCCTCATTCAGCAAAATATCTGTCACAAACCTGTGCTACACAGACCACAGACTAAACAGACAATAGAAACTGAGGAGTCAGGAGTGTGTGCAGCATCCTCCAAGACACTGACCCACTTTTATGCCCCATTCCTAATATTAATAGTAATTTACATATCAGCTTTAGCCCTTTATTTCTCACAGCAAAGATGGTGGTTTCTCAGGATCTGCTAACACTGAAAAGTATCTTCTGATCCCAAGGTAGAAAAGGTCTGAACACTGATATGTTCTGTTGTATAGATTTTCTCACGGCTAATGTTGACAGGGATGGACAGATTTTAAAGCAGTATAAACACGTGGCTATTCAAGGCAAAACATTTGAAATAAAGGCAAACAAACATTCTCTTTATTTGCAATCTTTCAATTAGCAGTAAATTCTTGGCCTCACTGAACCCAGGATTTCCTCCAAAGTATTAACAAATACATTTGCAAATTTTCTACTGGCAAGAACCAAAATAAGGAAATCAAGAGTACAGACATAAAAACATAACTCATAGCAGTTGGCATCTTCCCTCAACTGACTGGATGCCAGTGCAAGAAATTCCACTGTCACTTATCATTGTGTAAGGGAAGGCAAAATTCTGCTGAGTATTTTTCTAAGCTTACAGCAGTGTCTAGCCAGAAATGGAGCCTGAAATGCTATTCCCTCAAAAATGCCTCATTATGGAAAGGTTTCTACGACAGGAGGCCTTCAGTTCAGTGAAGTACTTTCAGGTGAATTACACTGCACACACAGAACTGAGCTTGATGACTTCTCATGGAAAAAGATTTCAGAATGAATTTCAGTAGGAAGTTGATTAAATTCCCAGTGTGCCTTTAATGCCATTTAAGAAAAACACACACAGGCTATTCAATGGCCTCTAAAGGGAAATGCATGCCTACAACTCTAGCAAATGCAAATGCAAAAAAGGACAAATGTCATGGAGATATATTTTGCAAATGTTAAGTATTATGAGCCTTCTTTTGTACCACAAATAAACTTTATTATGCTACTACACTGCAATCAGCTACAACTGCTTTTATGCTGTGAGTAATGGGCAGAATTAAAGAAAGCAGCTAGTGTAGTAGAACTGACCTCTGAAAACAGCTCTGCATTTTTCCTCCCACTATTTATATTATTTTAAAAGGACAAATGTCATGGAGATATATTTTGCAAATGTTAAGTATTATGAGCCTTCTTTTGTACCACAAATAAACTTTATTATGCTACTACACTGCAATCAGCTACAACTGCTTTTATGCTGTGAGTAATGGGCAGAATTAAAGAAAGCAGCTAGTGTAGTAGAACTGACCTCTGAAAACAGCTCTGCATTTTTCCTCCCACTATTTATATTATTTATTTCTGTAGCCTGTGGAAAGAAGCAAACTTAGGACCCAGCCTGTTGCACTGTTCTCTCTGGTGTGATCAAGTGATCCTCTGCTTTTGCTTAATGAGCCTTTGCCCTGTTCAGCCCTTCCTGTGCACCAAGATTTAACCTGACCACTCTCACAGCAGTCTCACCTGTGTGTGCTCCCACCTTGATACACCCACATGGCAGTAAAGGCTCAGAAGCCACACACAGGACATGAGTTTGTGGAAGTGAACTAAAAAAAGGAAAATGAGTACCAAGTCAAAAATTTCTGTCTAAAATGAAACAAGATATTCCTGTTACATTGCATTCAAGCAATATCATTTGATTAATAATAAAGATTTAATATATATTTGCATAAAAATTATGCCCTGTCTTATACTGGTTTGACTTTCTGTAAAATAATTACGTTAAAATCTATATCTCATGGTTCTCCTGATTAAGCTTGAAGAGCTTTGTCAGAATCCAAAGAACAGGCATTCCTCTCATGGGCAGTATAATATTTTCATTTTAAATTGCATTGTGCCCATCAGAGCTGGTGAGAAGCCTGTGACTTCCAGCTGTCCCAGTGCTGCAGGATGCTCAGTTATACTGGTGCCAGCCCCCCTCTGTATCCTCCACAAAGATGCAGAGCATGAGCAGCCCAAGGCTCCTGACCACTACAGGCTAAAGCTGGGGCCAGGATTGCTCCAGCCCAGCTGTGGGAGAGCTTTGGGTTCTGTGGTGCCCAGCAAAGAGTGAGAGAGGCAGTGGCTGTGCAGAGAAAGCTGTGCAGAGAACTCCTACCCTCAGGGAGCTCTCCATGGAGGGTGCCATCCCATCCTGTGATAACAGCCAGGAAGCAACCCCAGAGCTTTGGATTCTGTGGTGCCCAGCAAAGAGTGAGCGAGGCAGTGGCTGTGCAGAGAAAGCTGTGCAGAGAACTCCTCCTACCCTCAGGGAGCTCTCCAGCAGCACAGGAGTCAGAGCTGCATCCCCAGCACAGAGCACACGTGGTGGTGCCCCAAACAGCCATTCCAGGCAGCTGCCTCCTTTGTTAGCCCTGATTGCAGAAATCCCACGAGCCCCTTGAATCACAACTGGATCCCTTATTCTTCACTGCAAAACTTGCTGGCTCTTTTGTCTGTCATAAACACAGCTGCCTAAACAGAGAATTTACCTTATTTACCAATCAGCAGGCAAACCTCATGCCCAAGCGAAGGCAGTGTCTACATCAGAATAGCATTTGAAAATATGTGGAAACAATATTCTTATTATTACCTTTATCATTTATGACAAGAAGATCTTTAATATATGGGTGAATTTCCATTTGGAGAAATCAATAGTCTTAAATAATAACTAGGATTTCAGGTCTTTCAATCACAATACAAAATAACCTACTATTAACTTTACAAATGAGAACCAAGTTAAAAGGCTTCTAGCAAATTACCAGTGAATCACCAGAATTTGCTTCAGGCAGAGATATTATTCCTAAATTGTTGCCAGTGATCTATACCTTTAGTGTTTTTTATTGCTAATTTGCACTGGTTTCTCATACTCTTCTTCTAATGGATCATTACAGCAGCCAGATAATTTGTACTGCTGCCAATAACTGTCTCAAGGTAAGACAGTTTAGGTGGAGCAAGAATAATGCACAGCAAGAGCGAGCCTTCGGAAGGAATTTCAAATTAAAGCATTGTTATGGAAAAAATAGGAATCAACACAATGGAAAGCTACATTTTCAAGTATCTTGCTTTCAAAATCAAGGCCATCACAGCTGAAATACTACCTTAATAATATACTGTTAAGGGCTTCTTTTTATTTTTTAAAATTCTGTTCACTTTCTCGAATGCCACAAAAACATACTGGGTCAAGCTGTACTTGAAAGCATTGCAAAGTGACACAGGCATCCAGAAGAATTAAATTATAACACTATGGAAAACAAAACAGAAAGAAAGAATTACATATGCTCCGAGACTTTTCAAAATGTTCCAAACTTTTATCATACATAAACCTTAAATCTTGATATAAATCTGGTCAGTTTTAAAGGATAATGATAACAATAATTTATAGACCAATAAAAAATTATGTAAACCAAACCTAAAGCATCTTAAGATGCATTAGTCACAAGTACTACTCAGTTCATCTTTGGTATGGCATGTTGTTTTGTATCTATCTACACTATGGATTTTTCCTTCCAACAAACCTCAGTCTATTCCTGGAGGGCAGCTGAGCAGCACTGTAGTGTTGATCTTAATACAGCCCATGCAGCTGAAGCAAAGGGCACTGGAGAGGATCCTCCAGGGAGCAAGCTCAGACTCAAAATCACCTCACAAGTAGAGAGTCTGCAACACCTCCGTGCACGCACTCCTGGAGTGTCACACACATCCCACAACTGGAGCCCAACCCAGCTCTCTGCTGAGCACCCACATGTGGATGTACAAGTTCTGGAAGCCTCCTGCCTCATCCTTGGGGTTTACTTTCCCATCCTCCTGCTGGATTCAGCTGGATTTGCACACAGGTAGTGGGATCTTGACAAAAGGCAGACAGCCTCTATTCTTATAGTTGTTATAAATTGTTGCTAATTGCTTTATCTGCCTCCTTAGTATCTTCTAATTTTTAAGTTCAAAATCTTGGTGACATTCTTGTAACATAAACAAGTATTTTGACCTTTCCTTGTGATCAGTGAGCTGGAATAGCATCATCTACATAAAGCATAAACTTACAGTATTAATTGTGCATTTAATGCACAGTATGACTCTCACCTCACTTTCCCTAACTGGTTTTGGGCAGCAGGGAACACAGGACACTGAATCTGGGTCACACTGAGGCTGTATGGATCTGGCCTTCTCTGTACATATTCATAAGCCAGCACACTGACATGCAGCTGTCAAGGATTCCAAACTCCCTCCTGAAAGATGACACCTCTACAGTGTATTTATGAGCTCAGTCTTGGTGTTGCAGGCAGATTTGAATTCATTCTCTTTTCAGGAGTCTGGCATGTTTCTGTGGAGCTCACTGACAATGTGCTAGCTTGTCCTGGGGTGATGTGATCAGGGAAGGGATCAGATCCAAGGAGCAGGCCTGGCCAACAGTCCAGCTGCTGTGCTGCCATCCTTAAGGGTGCAGAGAGGAGCTGGTTGCTGACACAGAGCTGAAATGGGCTGCAAACAGTTCTCTGTCAGGGATAGCTGCCTGGTGACTTGACAGCAACAATTCTTACCTCCTTTCAGTGAAGGAGGCTGAAAACACCAGGAATGTCATGCTCCAATTCTCCCTGCCCAGTCAGATGCCACAAAAGAAGCTGAACCTCCAAAGCAGTATAGAGCAAAGTAGTGATATGCATTTTCCATTCCTGCTCAATTTAGTTCCATTACTTTAATAACACTTCTACCAACTGTGTCTTTATTTTATGTTACTTATCTCGTTAACCTAGGGGGTATATTGTGTTGCTGAACACTAATTTCCCTTAATATGCAGAATTTTTATGAATACTGGGTTTTCTCAGTATTCCTGGTTGTGATTTCTTTCTCTAATTCTGTTTCTAGGAGAACACTCCCACTGAACTGCAGGATATTTCACCCTCTGCCCCTGTGCAGAACCAGCATTTAAAGCCATTCCCTTTAACAAACTGGTACAGAATAACCAGTCAGGATCCCCAGCCCCATCAGACAGAGAGCAGAGAGTTTGCTTTCTTATTTTCTACATAAAGGAAAACAAGAGTGGAGAAGCATTTGGATCACAGTTTTGGCCCTTACCAACTATAGTTTGTTCATGGAAATAACAACCTTCTTTGGAGAGGGAGCCCAGAACAGTCACCTGGATGCACACACAATTTACCCTTTCAACGACACAGCATCTTGTGATGTGATTGCAAAGTCTGACTTAAAATCTCACTGACATTACAAGTGTTTCCACATAAGTTAAATGAAGATATGGCAAGGAAATAAAATAAAAAAATTAACAAAATGGCTGACACACAACAAAAATAAAGGAAGGTTACCTGGAAAACAAAAGGAAGGGGTTTGGTTTGAAATTCTCTTTGAAGATATGATCAGGGTTTCCATAAGCATTTTCCAAAGGGCGACCCTTTGTCTTCATTCCTATCTATTTTGTTTGATATATTGTGTTATCATGGAGCATTCTTCTGAACTTATATCAAATAAGCCCATCCACTGCTTACTTTCCCAGAGCTGCAGGTATCAGCTCTGCAGCAAGGGCCAAACTCAGATGAATGATTTGATAAATGTGCTGGCACTGCAATGCTTTCCACTTTGCATGCAAAGACAACAAAACCTTTTCCTTATTTAACTCTACTCATTTTAAAATTCCTTTTTTACTTTTAATTTTGCAGAAATTAGTTTTATTTTCCTCTCAACAAATATTCTGCACAAGGGTAGAACAAGCCCTAATTTAAGAATATAGACACATTTTCACTTTTTGAGAATAACTAACCAACTTAAAAGATATTATTTTTAACAATACTAGAATATGAATACAAGTCTTCAAATTAACAAAGCTTATTCAAGCCTAATATATATATATATATATATAAAATTATTATCCAGAAATTCAAAAGCATGGGTATGAATTTATTTATGAGTATAAAGTGGAAAATCATAATCACTTGGATTTTTATCTATTTTGACTCAATTTTCTGGCAAATGCATATGCAAAATATATATTTTTATTTACCTATTCGTTAAAATCCAGGAATAGTTTACCACTAACAAAAACAATTTTCTTTGCATTTAACTGCAGAAAATTGTGTTGCACCCATTTTTATGTCCTAAACAACTAGGCTATAAGAAGAAAGAGATAGAAGGATCAATACTCCACTCAAGTGATACATAAATCTGAGTAAACCAAATACTGGAAGTCTATATGTATAAATTACTTACCTCAATAGCAAGATATAAATTACAAGGTGCAAACAGCACTAATGGAGGGTTCAGAAGAACTTTGTGAGGAAAAATTAAAAAATAAGATCAGGATACAAAAATAACTAATCAATTCAGCTTATTGCCTTAGTTAACAAATCTTCTCATAGTGATGAAATGTTATGATGTTCCATTTAGTAATAAAAGCATTAGAAAAATGAAACTTCAGCTCTGATAGTAAATGACCAAGACCATTCAAGTTTTAATGTGTTGTTCTGTCATAAATAAACTTTCTCAATGGTTTGCATTTGCTGTTTTTTCCTTAACTACTGGATTTTAATCTAATTATTTCAAGCTGTCTCAGGCAAAACTAATGACAACAATATGGAGGTGAAATTGTAGCCATTTTACCTGCACTAATACGTGCATCTGTTGTCATCTGGAGGTCTTCTAGATCAGTACCTGAGTAACATCTCAGATTTTAAACAGATTTTAAATTGGTTGGGATTTGCTGAACCATCTAGAGGTAGTTTTCATTTGAGCTGCTGGTATGTGAAATGCAGCCTTTAGATAATGTTAGTGAAATTGCAGAGGTAAAAAAAATTAAATATACCAGCATGTAGTCTGCAGCTAGCTCACCATTTCCAGCCTAGGCTATTTTTCCCTTGTGGCTGCCTGGGATAGAGTTACTTGATGTAAAGAATTCAATATATTGATGGAGGAACTATTTATAAAAGGTTCAACACAAAGGAAGATGTGTTGCTAAAAGCAGTGAGAGAGCTGGCTGCCATCATTTCCAGCATCTTCTGATTTGATTTATGAAGCCATGCAAACGAGTCACAGTCTTGGCACAGCTTCTTTCTCTGGCAATACATGTTGTAGGAATTGCCCATCCACGGCTACAAGCAGAAAACCTGCCAAGGGGTGGTTTAATCCTCCTCTTTCTTGCACATTCCCTCTGCCCTGTTCACATGAACTCCTCAGGCACAGCAGCTACTCTGTCCTTTGGCACTGCCCCAACTGAAGGGAAACCTCCTTCCACATGTCCTTGGGATTCACAACATTTACCAAAATCAGAGAAGAGCAGGGAGTGAGGAGGATGAGAGGTGATGGCTATCCCTGTGTGATAAAGTACTGCAGATACAGCTGGATTTTGAATTTAGGCATATCCCAAAACTGTATGGCAAAAAACAAACAAACAAAAAAAGCAGAGACAGGCCCCTGAGGAGCTAACCTTGAAAGAAATCTCTACATTGGTAATTAATTTATACCAACAAGCTGACTGACTTACTGCCAACACACCACAAACCCAAGGTTAATTGCAGCCAGAGAAGGAGAATCTGGCAGTGGAAGCTGCAAAAAGCTAAAATGTGCTGACAGAAGTGTACCATCACCCAGCACTGCAACCACTCCTCAATAACTGAACTGAAGGAGTGGCTGGGCAGCCAAGGAATGGGAACACATGTGAAGACTACTTAAGGCAAGTTAGAAAAAGAGTTATTATTAGGGAAAATTTAGGAAGTGAACAGAAGAAATAAGACTGTGATTTTGTTGTTTGGTTGGGTTTTTTTCCTGTTCAGAATCTAGCAAATGAATCAAGGACAAAGAAAGAAACTATTTTGCCACTTTAGAAAGAAATCTAAAAGGGAAAACAGCCCAAATTCAACTCACCACTGCAGATTACTTGGAAAGTACAACTTATAATTTTGATCATCCCTTACTCCATTTACATCCTGGGGCCAAGCTCACAAATATCCTGTGCAGGGGCAGGAGCACTCACAGAACAACTTTTGCAGGGAAGTCTTCTCTCCACAATGGCATTGATAGCCAATTGACCCAAGTTTATAAAGAGCTCTGGCCTGTTTAACTGGAAAATACTGTGTTCTGGGTCACTATCTCATCTCTGGAAATAGGATACAGACACTCAATAGCAAGTTTTGCTTTTATTGAAGTGTTGCTGTGTTCTGCCCTCAAGAAATGCTCTCCAATTAGTGCCAGTTAACCCATGACTAACCACATCCACTGCTGCCCATTTCATGATCTGTGAGAACATTTTAAAAGCAGTTTTAAAATTCAAACTGTTCTCTTTTATTCTGTTTCTTGGACTTGATTCCATTTTCCACATGAAATGTCTACCAGCAAATTATGTGAAGAACCTCTTGCTACATAGTCCTTTTTGAACACTGCATTCAGAAAAAATGATATTCAAGTTTCCATCTAAGTGCACTTCAACATACCAGGATGTAATCTGTACTATCCTTAAAATTTAAAGGCAATTAGTTCACAGAAAATGTCAATATGACACAGATACCTTCTTTCCACTGTGGAGTGAAGAACAGTTTGGAGAAATGTCACTGGAGTGACTCAGATCATTTTCTTGGTAGGTGTTTCACAGTACCATCATCAACACCTTTTTTCTGTACTTTTTTTTTAAGATTTATGTCTTATTCTCCTCTATAATGCCAAAGGACGGATGAATAAAAAAATATTTCATCTAGCTCTGCTGATCTCCCAGATTTAGAAAAGGCTATAATTTGCTCAAAATGTAAAAACTGGAAATTTTAAGACAAATATTCAGCTGTGCCTTGAGCATGACGGAACAAAATTATGGCTAAGTAGGTTTTGAAGTCTGAAGAATCTTGATGTCTGAAGTACTATTACAAGACTTCAATATTGCATGCTGAAGGGAGACTTTCATTTTATAAAGGCTCAGAAAAACACAGGTAAGCTTTAAACAACAAACTACAGATAATGGAAACACTTTCTCTAAATTTAAAAGTTGAATCTTATTTTTTTAACCAGACACGATGTTCACAAGAACATAAAAATACCAGTAGGAACAGAAAGAATCATCATCCAGCATGCACAATGAAGATTATTTTCACGAAGTAGCGCAGCAGATATTGTAGCACAGTAATGCTCCCTCACAGAGTGCCTGTGTTTGTCTTTAACTTTATTTGCCACATCCACTGGATTTTAAGATAGAGTGTTCAAAAGCCAATAAAGGGAAAAGCAACCTAAGACATCAATCCAGGAGTTAATGTGCAAATTAACAATTCCTGTGTTTCAAACATAAATTTTCACCCTCAAGTGGTCTGGACTGGCTGCATCAAGAAGGAAATGTTAATTAAACATCCCTGTCCTAATATAGCAGGGGCATAAGGCATATATAAATTAAATACCTGAAAAATTAGTTGGCATGGTTAGATTAGCAGTGGATGAACTAGATAAATATAAAAGTGATAAGTTGTAGGATGAGATCCAAGTATGCACCCTTGAACATCAGCCATCCAGTGCATTTCCTTGTCACAAACAATATATCTATTATCACTGCCTGAGTTCTGAATAAGTAGGATCTCCACTTGCAGAAGTTGTCCTGGGTGAGGAGAGCCTGGAAGCATGGAAGCCATAGGCATGGAAGGAAGAAGCCCAGCCTTTCTGCAATTAGGATCTTTTTTCATTCACTTCGGTAAGATAGAGTTACCTTCTGGCCAGTGAAGGAATCAAGCAAGTAACCACTCCAAATTAAGTTAAAAGCTGCCTTTTACCAGTAACATTTTAAGCCACAGTGATGCTTGAACATGTTAAACTTTCAGTATTCTATGCTTCTACCTTCTGTTTATATAAGATGGTTCCTACCAGAATTTTGCACATAAAGTTTGTTCCATTTGCAGATAGATTTTCACAGCTAAATTTACCTATATATTTTAAGAAAACTCAAAAAACCACTGATACTGTAATACCACTGAATATTCCTTTCTTATAAATAAATTGATAATGTAGCCGCATGATTTAATAATCTTGCTTCATTTCACTCCCAACAACACAGAGATCTCTATGGAAAGCTATACTACTTCATATTATTCTCTTAGCTTAAATCATCAGTAACATTTCTTTGTTTCCACTTCAGAAACACAAATGTAAAGTTACTAAAAAAATGTTAAAATTTAGTTCTTAGATATGCCTGCTGTATTTTTTTACTACTACATGGTGTATTATTGCAAGAAGGTTCAAAGTATATGGAACCCTTCTATATAATACTGCATCAGAATTAAACATGGGGATGACTTTACATTTTTCTTTTAGGTAGTATCCAAATACCTTTCCCTGAACATTTAATTTTTTAAAGAAATATATATGTTATAACTTCGCCCAAAGAAAGGATGCTGCAGTAATGAACACATTCAGTAACAGGCACATACATGCTTTTCAGCAAACTGGAATGAGAAATCCCAAAATGTGAATATAAATCATTCAGCTTCACTACATGCATAGAATCTTTATTTTGATTTCTCTCCAGCTTTCCTTGCAATGTACTTTAATACAATTTTGCCAGAACATTTACATTTAAAAATGAAAATCCAGTTAAAATGGTTTCTCTCAATAAAGCTGTATTTTCAGCCAATACAAACCTTACCAGTGGGAATCAGAATATGCTCTTCTATGAAAACCATTTTTCTTAATAATATTAAAACTCTTTAATATTGCCATGCAATGAAAAGAGCAAATTATAATTGGTATCATAACTGGGAGATCAATGTTTTTCTCTTTCCTTTAAAAACCAAGAAATCAATATTATTTTCTTGTTATTAATCCACACCTGATCTGGCTTCTGACATTATCATAACACCAAGCCCCTCTATGACTGTAGAAAAGGTGACCAAAACACTCTTTGACCACAAGAAAATATCAGCATTTCAGATGTCATCTGTACTGAGTCCCTCACCACATCCTGATTTTTACATTTTTATGTGTTTAACCAATGGGTACAATAGACATTTTGTTTGTACCTGTTAAAGCATCCCCTTTTGGTATTAAACAATTTCCTCTCTACACTGTCTTTGTTTTCACACCACAAATTACAAGCTCAAAATAGTGTACATCATACTGGAAAGTTGAATAAAAGTTCAGACATTCTCTCCACAAGAAGAGTGGTATTCTATAGTGATTTCTATGTTTATTTTATGACTCCAACATAAAATTTCCATTAGGAAAGGAAAATAAAATTCTCAAAAGGCACATATCTAAGATTTTGCTTCTATCCAATCCCCAAGAAGTAGAGTTTTACCAGCCAAGGAATCATAATTACATCAGAATAACTGTGAAATTAAATCTTTCATCTTTCCAGATGCAATAGTGTGCAAGCACCAAGATGTTTACTGATGTTTCCAAATCAGGGAGGAATTTTAGAGGAGGAAGGGAAATATTTGAAAATGGTATCTCCAG
Source organism: Passer montanus (assembly GCF_014805655.1). Lineage (NCBI taxonomy): Eukaryota > Metazoa > Chordata > Aves > Passeriformes > Passeridae > Passer > Passer montanus. The sequence continues at coordinate 2,066,160 of NW_024369707.1, forward strand.
AAGAGATTTTCCTGAGGGAATGGAACAGGAATGTTCAGGGATGGGCAGCTGGACCCTGTGCATTACACTGGCCATGGGCTGTAAGAGCCACTTCATGCACATTTGAAACACTGCTAGTTCTGAACACCTGAAAAGTGAAAATTACCACCCATCATTCAAGTTAATGTTTTTCTTCAAATAAGAGTCTGTTTTCAAAACACATGGGGGTGTTTACAGTTATTATAAAGCTGATTGCAGCTAACATGTAAAACCTTACATCCACAAGTTATGTTCTTGTGCAATGTAAATAAGTGCAGCTACCCCAGAAGTTCCTAGACTGAAAAACAATCCTGCTGTAATTATCATTGATATCAGCTAATTATATATTTCTTCCTACAGCTTTTAAGTCACAATAGAATAAATCAGACTTCACAGCAACAAAGATGATGTCCCTCAGGATTGACTTTCCATTTAATTTATTTATAGCTACACTTTATACTGCAAATGACACTGGGAACCCAGATAAGCTCTTTGGAAGAATTGCACTCCCCTATTAAATTAGCTGCTACCTTTAACTGATTAAAATCTTACTGCAAAAATAAAAGGCTCAAAGAAGTTTGGCTTGTAACAAGGAATTGAAATGCATTCTGTGCTAGGAACTAGTGAGGAAATAATGACTACAGCAAAGACTTCTTTTACACTTTCTGAATGCCTTTTATGCCAAAAGAAATAAAGAAATCTTTACAATGAGTAAGAGAGCTTTCCAAGAAAGTTTTTCATGTTTTGAAAGATATAGAGCTGTTCTGGAGATGTTTTGAGCAGGCAGTGAATGCAGGCCTGAAGAAGTGCAAAATGCCTTTGTCTGCTCAGCCCTAGGTTTGCTCGGTAGAGGTTTGTTTTTTTTTTAAAAAAAAAGTGGATTCAAAATTGTAAAAAATATTGTAGAGAAGTATAATTATGATTGTTTTTAAACACTGCTCCTATCTGTGATAGCAGCAACTGCAAAGCAAGATTCGTTTGGGATCTTCAAAGAAAACATCTCTGCATTGTCTTGAGAACTTACAAATACCAAGAAAATGACCACTCTATCAACTGGCAACCTAAATCCTGAATCTTGGAGGCAAATGAGATTAAAATGAAAATATGTTACAGACATTTTATACACTTCTTTTGTGACCTGTGCTTTAATGGGGAGACACTGAGTTCATTGACCTTTTCTCTATTTTTTTGCTCAGTATCCAGTGAAAAGGTTTTTAGATCTTTGCGCTAGTACTACCTGTTTCTCTAGAATGAATTTTTCATCTTCCTTTCATTGGATAATCAGTAATTGAACATTTCTTAGAGAGCTGGGACTGTCCTGCTCGATAACCTCAGAGAGCTTCCACATAAGTTGCAAATTTAACAACAGAAGGCTGTAAAAAAAGAAATTCATTGGCTGCAAGAAACCTGGGCAAAATTTAATGTGACATCCACCTTGGCTTTCCAAGAATAACCAGTGCTGTTTGAAACTGGTTTCAACACCATTTGCCTAAGGCAGGAGCTCAGTGTTGCTCATCCAGGCTTCATGCTTTTAGGCCCCTCAAAAACTTAAGTGGAAGAACCACCATCACAGACAATAATGTGGGTATCAAACTGGTACTTTGCCTTTCAGTCACAGCCAAATGCTTCCCCCAGTCCACACTGATGAGCAGACTTGGATGATCATCTAATTAGTCAGGTAAGGATTTTGAGTTTATTCCTGGTCTTTCAGGTGACAGGATGGGATCTGGGGCAGTCACTTGCTCTCAGCTTCAATGTTTGTCTGCAACATTTACAAGACATGTGTCTTCTGAAGCTGTTAGCAAACTTGCATCGAAAAAAATGCATTTGAGGGCTGGAAAGTGATTTGCAAAGGTTTTATTTATTTACTAAGCTATTAGGCTCCATATGCACTGATAAGGATAGAGGTCTGTTTGGTGCTTTAACTATAAACACTTTCCCCATGCACAACACATAAATGTCTCATCCAAAGGTTTGCATTAACAGGACTTTATTTACGTATTAGTTCAGCAGTTTATTACACTGAAATTTAAATGTACTAATCAAATATTTATTTTGTAATCATGTCACATTAATGCTAATTAGCAATGTATTTATTGCTTCATGGATTACATTTAAATTTAAATTTGAATGCTCCAGTCAAAATTTTGACATTAAATTGCACCCACCAACTTAAACAGTCTCTAATATATTGGTTACTTTTAAATACTGTAAGACAAATTAATTTATTTTTTTTTACTGTAAGGATGAATTTTCTTAAAATATCACCTAGAAAACTGTCCTTATCCTGTGGATTAAGCATTTCCTTCAGAACTACAAACACATAGTATGAACCAAACATATTTTAAATTTTTTCTTCTTCTTCTTCTTACTAGTATAACTTCAAGAAGCAATTTCAGAAAAAAAACCCAAAAACATTTTAGGCCAGACCATTAGAATGTACCAACTCACTATAAACTTCCAAGGAAAATCAATAGATTTAGACGTAATTCACAAGGGATTATACTCAAAATTAATTATCACCTGTTTTTGTTATAAAGCAAGGAAGGAATAGCCTGCACCTCAAGACAACAAAAAAGAGCCCCACACATCAAGGAAACTCCCAGCTCAGCTCCTACTGAGCCAGACATGATTGTGGCCAGGTTTCTGCATGGCTGTAACTCTGAGGGAGATTCAAACTGTTTTAGGAAAACACAGGTGGAACAATAGAAGAAAAAACTGTAAAACCAAGCATTCTTCAGTGGAATAATTAGTGTATGACAACTGGAGTGCACATAGGAAAAAGTCTAATATACTTCACAATTCCAACTTTTTAAACATTAACACACTTTGTTGCTATTGACTCCCATAAACTCCTATTCAGGATGAAGAACAGTCATGAACAGAGTTTACAGGCAGGACAGAGACAAATGGAGCCCAAGAAGCAAAGATTCATCATCTTCACGAGGCTGGTTATAAACGACACAGGTCAGAATCTCCTTTTCTCTGCCAGATATGAACATTCAGTTTCATTAACTTCCCAAAGGCAGAGGCACAGTACATCTCTCCTAAGATATGAGATGTTTAGAGGGAAAATGGAAATCTTCAAACTCCAAAGAATGGATGATTTATTTCATGACCTAATGTCCTTCCCTTAGATGCCAGCATTGAGTCACAAGGTTTGCTTTTTGTTTCTTGAATAACTGGCAAAGCTTTAAATTCATATACCCAATTTCAAGGTTTTTTTGTTTTGCTGTATTAAATATTCTCAGTTTCAGTATTATCAGAAGCATATTCCAAAAGCATGCTGATGTTAGTGCTCTGTTGAAACTTTTTATTTTTTAGAAAACAGTAATAACGTGAGGCTAATGTTAAATTCCCCTTCCCTTAAGAGCTTATTCAAGTACTTTATCAAAAAGAAATAAAATTGTGTTGCTTTCATAAACTAAAATATGAAAAAAAAAACAGCTGTCACTTGCTTTACATTTGCTGGTTTATATTTTCACTTGGTTCTTCCAGTGTCATTTAGTCTCAACTGAGCCTTCTAAAAGCTCTTAAAGTTTGCCTTGATGCTGATGAAAAATTTTGCATTTCCATAATGCCTAAAATGCTCTAGCCAAGGTCATTTATTTGCCAGTGGCAGTGTCTAGAGCAGAGATCAGACACTCAGAATCCCACCCCACTGATCTCATCTAGAAACATCTCCTGAAAGACAAAGCTCAGTTTAAAGGAACTTGATGTTGACAGGCCTGAAGATGTATTCTGTTATTGGCTATTCAAAACACAGTTTTGGATTCAAATTTAACATAAAATTCAAATTTAAATAACAAAACAAAAAGAGTAGTTGGGATGGGATAGGACCTATACCTTGCAGTTTTTCTAACAAACTAATGTTGACATTTACAGATGATGTTGGGACTAAATCTATAGTGCCTCTGCCAGTGCATTTACTGAAGGAAGAGAATGAACAGGAAGAATATTTCCTGAAAGGGAAATTATGAGAATTTGGAGATAGAACTGAGAAGGAAAAAAATGCCAAATTGTAAAATAAACAATAAAAAGAAATCTTAATTACAAAGAGGAAAGTCTTGGAGTCAGCCATGTAGCAGAAGACTCTGAGCACCACAGCAGTCATTCCAGGGATCAGAAGAGGGTAGTGAAATAATTTTGGAGTTGGATAGCCAGGATGTAGGAATATCAAGGTTTATAGTAATGTTCACTGTTGCACAGAAAGACATTGCAGTAGAAGGGCAAGAAATTTGCACTTTCAAATCTACTTTAGAATTTCTCATTACTGTGCCCATTAGTTTGTTAAGAGAAGAGCTCCTTCAAGCAGCAGATTCCTTGGAGAAGTGCAGGAGAGCTAGGATGACCCTGACCCAACACAGAGCCAGATGTGCTCACCCAGCCCTGCCACACGGCTCAGAGTGCCCGTCCCTGTGCTCACCCTGCCCTGCTTTGAGACACGTTCCCAAACCTAAACACTTAACCCCACTGAACTTCAACCCTTAATTCTAAACACTTAACCCCACTAAACCCCAACCCCTAACACTAAACCCTTAACATTTAACTCTAAACACTCCTGCACCCTCAGCATGGGTCAGGCATTGAGACAATCCATGAGATTCCCTCCCTGCAGTCTCTGGTTGAAGACCACGATCCAGGTTCTCTGTCAGGGCCAGGGGAACTGAGGCAGCAGAGGCTGGGGCTGGAAGGAGCAGCAGGACTCAGCACAGGCTGCCCAAATTTGAGGAGCTGACTACACCAAAAAGCAGAAGGGAAATAATTAAGTCCAGTGCAAGTCTGATTTTGTGAGCTACTCTTTCTTACAGCTCTTCTGAAAACTGTGCCAAAGCTAATTTATGTCATTTGTGACAAGATGGCCCTTTTTAATGAACTTGGTTTTTTTTGCCTGCAACTGAACTGTGCCCCTCACATTTGGAATGCAGTGTCACATACAGATACTATCGCATTTGCCAGAAATATTGCTGCAAGTTTTCTATGTCATTGCAATGCTTATTTATTCCATCCAAAATTTATTTGAGTTACTGACTGAATAATGTAGGATTTTTCTTTGTCTGACAATTGATTAAAAAATAATTTATCACCTCCTTTCTTTAGACCTTTTTTTGTATGTCACATTCTGATATTTTCTCATTCTAAACACAAGCAAAAGGCCTTTCTGTTCAAATGGGTATTTTCGTATTTTCTTGCTTTTGCAAGTATTAACATGGATTTTAGTATTTATAAGAAATCACTAAATCTTAAATCTTTCTTAGGTAAAATTTTTCATTTACTTTCATAACATAGGCAGTTTTAGAACTTAATGAAAATACAAATTTTTTTTAAAATAAAAAAGTAGGTCAGATTTTCATTTCACTGAGAAAAGGGTAGCAGTACACTTTTACCTGCTAATTTACTAGTCTACAGAAGTAATAATATATGAAGAGGTCAATTCCCTCTAGTACTGTATTTTAATTATATACAGTTATTCCCCAAATTAAATTTTGCCTGACAGTTGATTATCATAATTTAAGTTCTTCAAGTGATCACAATTATTTTTAACATACTGTCTTTCAGATGTCTCACATTCCATGTCAATATTCTTACAAATTACTCCAAGGACAAGAAAAATCCCACTACTAAATAAAAAGAAAAAACTTGCTTCATGAGCCAGTAAACCATGAATAAGAAGGAGTTTAGCTCAGAGCTGAGAATACACTGTACTGAAAAAACCTCAAATCTTGCTAGAATATGGTCCAGTTGGTTTCTGTAGTACATAAAAGATATCAATAATATCATTGATTCCTGAAAGCAAAGCAGATTCCCCAGCAGCTGAGTACAGCACAGTGTCCAGGCAGAAGCTCTCCTGGAGAAAGGAGGATGCACACCCAAAACCTTGGGGGGAACTGGGGGTTTTCTCTGCTCCCCAAACTCACCACTGGAGCCCCAGCTGCTCTCAGCCCCTGCCCAGCTCCCTGCACATCTCCTGTTCCAAAGGCAGCTCCACAAACTGGGTCAGGCACAGGGCACACACAGATATCATTCCCCAGGCTGCACAACCCACGTGCCACAGCAGTGATTATTCAGTCCTTTATTAGATTACTGATATCTCCGGGTTTTATTTTGTTTTCTTGTGCTTCATTTGCTTTTTTTGTTTTGCTTAATAGCCAAGGACTGCATACAAACACAGAAAACCACAGGGCACTGTGTCACTTAACGAAACAGACCACATTCACTAAAAATATTTCCTTACACCTACTATTTTTTTGTTTGTGTTCAATCCTCTTTAATTTCTTTCTGCATCATAAAGCTGCAGCAACACTGATGGAGGTCAGTTTAATTTCAGACAGTGCAATTTCACACACAGATAATGGGATTGAAAGTGCACAGAGGAGTGTCCACTGCTCATTTCCTATGTGTACAGGGCAAACCCCTCCCAGCTCAAATAGAGCAAGGTACTTAAACAGGTGAAAGGAATAGTTAAAATAAGGAGATTTTAACTATTTTATGAGATGAGATGCTTTGCTACATGTGTATATTTATAATGAGGTCCACAGGCACCATGGCAATGTAACCAGTATGAGACTGAGGCAGGTAGAAAAGAAAATTAGATCTGATTTTTGAAAATGTGACACATTGGATATTGGAAGCCTTTACTCACTTTCTAAAATAGGGAGGCTATGATCCTAATTGCATAAATGCGATGAAAAGTTAAACTCAAGGAAAACCTATAGATATTTAAGATTTTTATTAGCAACTCATTAAGAAGCAAAATTTAAAGTCAGTTATCCCATGCTCTGAGTTGAGTTCATAAGCAGAACTTTTTACCCTAACTTTAGACTGATGGCTCCTGGCTGCCCAGGGTGTTGGTCTGTTTGTATTTCATTTCTTTTTACTCAGAATCAATATGTACGAGATGTGCTATTGTGGGCTGCCTCCACATTCCAGATGGCCTCCCTGAAATATTGGTCCACCTCCTGGTTCCACCTCCCTACAAGATGTTTTAGGAGTTTTGTAGACTATATCAGGCAATGTCTCCAGATAGTTACCCGGTGCTATTTGAAAGCTCAGGAGCTGCAGCCCACCCAGCCACAGAAATGCAGTCAGAGAGCACCAGAGGATAAATGGGGCTCTGCAGGCAAAGAGGTGATTTAGGAAGTCTGCTGAAAAACTTAAGCTGAAATTTATGTGCTTTTAGAGAACACAGTCTGAAGCTCTCAAGAGCTGTGGTTCCAAAAACCTCAGAGCAGAAGAAAGGAGATGTTGGCTCACTGCAAACGTTTTGCTCAGCTGGAGCTCTGGCTAGAGCTTACTTTCTTTGCAGTCTGAACATATTAGAGAAAACAAACTGAGACTGGGATAAAACTTAAGACTGGGATTTAGCTTCTGTATCCACCACTTGATACCGCACAGTCTGCACTACTACAGGGCTCACTCATCTCCCTTCACTAGAGTCCAGTATACACTATATAAAAAAATAAAAAACCAGCCTTCCAAACCCTCTTATTTCTGTCTTCAAAGGGAATCCAAAGATTCTTAACAGTTATCAACTTAAAAAAAATATCAAAAACAAACCAAAAACAAAAACAACAGTATTTTTTTCCACAACCTGCCAAGCTCATATGTGAACTAGAGCATATCATTCCACAGCAGCTACAGCCCACTAGCCCAAGTCAGCTCAGTCACCGTCTGACAGAGTGAATCTCAAAGATCTCTCCTGATTTGGGTTCATTTTTCAGCTGTCAAAACAGAGGCTATCACTACTGCTGTCAGAATTATCTTCTGAGTTTGAAGAAAAATTTTTCTACTTTCACTGTTCACACCAGTCTGAGCTCTTCCAACACAAGAGCTTTAGAAAAGTCAAGTAGTCTCTTTGGTAGAGCAAGCAAATTACATAAAAAGAAACACAGAAACAGTTGGAAACTTTGCAAAGTTTACTTTTGAAATCTCATTCCTCTTGTCACTTAGGAAACACAAGTTCTAAGTCCACTTTCCCCAAATGACAATATTTCATGCTCACTGATGCAGCACAATTTCTGCCACAGTTTTTAAGGTTGAGAGAAATGAGATTTCAAAAGCTTATTAATTGCTAAAAATATGTATCCAAAGGGAAAAAAAAGGCAACACAATGCATCAATGCCATTCTAAGTTTTCTGACAGCCTGAAATACAAGCTTTGACTTAGCTGAAATATAATCATACAAATGTCAATTAATTGTTCCCCTAGTGATCAAATTTCCAGCCTTTGCATCTGCTGTAAATCCCTGCTAACTCCCAGACCTAACACAGGACCAGAAACCTGAGCTGTCACTTGGCCCAAAAAATGACAGGCTTTTCTTGAGGGAGTGCTTAATATTTTTCCTCTTCAAATTCTATTGCGCATTGAATCTTAAAACTAAATAAAGTTGTAAAATAATCAGCTGTAAAAATAGGTACAAAAGCAGCGTTGTTTTATTTGTATAATATTTGCATATTTGAATTGCTACTCATCTTTGAAAGTTATCTATTTCCAAGAGCTGTTTTACCTATAGGAAAGGTCCCAGGAGAATTGTAAAGACAGGGTAATTTTTTGCAAGGATTTAGTCAATATAATTGTGCAGTACAAAATAACCTGGTTTCCACCCTCAGTTTGTCTGTGCTTCTTTTTGCTTCTAATTCAGGACTTCCTGCAGGAGGTTATTTTCTCCCTTGCTTTTTTCCCCAAACATTTCTCCTGTATTCTTAAAAATATGATGTGTCCTGGAATTCAATACTCATTCAGCAGAATTCACAATTTTACTCCAGAATAGTCATATAAAACCATATTTCTCTTATTTATTCATCTAGGGCTGTGACTTTTCCTCCAAAGCCCTGGTAACTGCTAAAAATCTTAGATCCAGTTTTTATTTAATGGAAGCTGAATATAATCTGTTCTGGTGTGACCCAAAGTACAGCAACTTTAATCAGACTTAACGTCTTTATTAAAGTGATTTAATAACCACTTTATTGATTTAATTCATATCAGAAAGCATCTAAAGTTGGCAGACTTAAACCTCTCAGAACATTACCTTTTTAATTCCAGGAAGAGAACTGACTCCTGGCTAGAAAAGCTCCACTTTACATATACACATGCAGGCTCTGAACCTTTACCCACCATAGTCTGCATTTTTTCCACATGTAGTGAGCCAAATCACAGTCATCCATAACACTGAGGAAAAACTGTTGGTAACAGGAGGGCAGCTTTGTGCTTCAGAGATGCACAGATGAAACCATTAAATACAGAACTGGCCTGGGTGTAAATTCATCCTGCTGAGAAACCTAATGCCACAGTCAGCACAAACAGGCTTCCAGACACAGCCCAAGATTTATGCATTGCTGGTTCCAAATCCCACTGAAGGAGAAGATGAATAAGTTTGGGCTGTTACTCAGTGCATGAGTGAATTAAGTACAGTGGTCCCAATTTCAATGGAGATGATGCATATTAAAGAAAAAATAGGACAGCACAGAAAAGAAACTCAGATCTTATCACCTCATTCACTTTTACAATATATCTGTAACTGCACAGACTTGAAGTGGAAGAAGCATCCTAGCTAAAAATAACTGAGTTTATATTAATTGGTGAATTTTTCCCTCAGTGAGACAGGTGTGAAAGTAGATGTCAGGACATTCTTGTCAATCAGTACTTCTTTCGAGTACTGATTGACAAGAATGGTTACAGCTCAGCCTGAAGGAATGATTTCAGTAATACTTCTTTACCTATCCTCTTCCATATCCAAACAGCAGTGGTTTTTATGACTATCAAACCTGTAACATATTAGCACCTTATCATGTGCCTAAAGTAACTATAACCTTAAAAACCAGTGTACAGGTAGGTTCTCTGTTCCAGGTACTCTCATTTTGGGAAAAACACACAAGGAAGAGGAGAGAAACTACATTTTGCCTGAGCAAATAATTTTGCATTACCTTGTTGAGAATGCTGCATGTCTTAAAAATCTCAAGAATGTTTACCAAAAGGATGCAGAATGGGAAGCAGGAAAATAATTTCTACCTTCTATAGGAAAGAAAAGCAAAGGAGCAAAGACGACCTTGCTCTTATCTGGATTTACTCAGTGTTTCTGACTCTGCTGTAAACTCTGAAGTGATGTGTATTCAGGGGCAGAATAAGAGTTGCAGGATGAGTCCCTCCTGCTGGAACTGCTCTTCAGAGACAAGATTTTAGAGCCTAACACTGGGCAGGTTCCCACCTCAGCATCCCAGGAGGTGCAGCAGGTTGTCTCCCATCTGGAGGCTGGACATACTCACACAGCAACCTCTCACTCCCCTTCCCTATACTGGTATTCCTGAACTTTATCCTACAAGACTAACAGTTACAAACTCAGAAATTGCAGTTCTGGGAATCATTACACAAACCCAACATGGTGACTTGCATACACTATATTTCTCTGGAGGAAAATGTAACAATAAACTTAACAATCAAACAGACAAACCACCAAAAAAATCTTACTCTCTCACAGTTGGGCCAGGATTAATAAAACCCATGTGGATTCTGTGGATCTGGGAAGAGCTTATTCTTATGAAAAATTGATCGAGATAAAATTTATGCTCTGCTGTATCTCAGTAAATCTGCAGACTTTAAGCCATGTCAGTGGAACTGCTGTGGAATATCAGCAGAATAATTAATATGGTAGTTTAACTGGGGAGTTTGCTTCAATATAGATCAATTTCCAGACTTATACATGTAGCATTTCTCACACTGTCATTCATAGATTCTGAAATCAAAATGAAAGATGACACCAGCTAACAAAGCAGCTCCAAATATATGTAGATATCTTACATCAGTATCAATGACTTTTTTTTTCCAAGAAAGATTATCCTTATCTCTCTTTAATTCTAACAACATCAATGTTTCATACGGTTTGGTATGTGTCCATCTGTTTGTCTTCAGTGCATTCATGTATTTTTCAAATAAACCTGTTATTTATCATGACAGCTGGAAATTGACCTGGTAAAGTCATCTATGTTCACTCCATGTACTATCTTACTCTTTAATTCCTGCCCAAAACAGAGTTGGAAATTAAAAGAAAAATATGTCTTCGGAAAACTTTGATTTATAAGACATTCAGCGCACTTTTAAATGCTAAATTTTTCTACGGGAAGCAGTAAACTGCAATAGGCAGCAAAACAGAGTTATGGTACATGAAACAGAAAAAAAAATGCCAGTGATTGAATACATATTCACAGAAGTTTAAGCTGGGTAACATTCAGCAACAGAAAAACATCCAGTTTTATGCATACCCTTGCTATCCTGTCACTTGATGCATGTTTGTTTGAAATAAGGCAAGGAGGTACAAAACAATCTTTATTCTGAAGGTCTCTAAAACCATTTATTGGGGTCAGGGTGCTTCATGTAGACATATGCAGCAAATGGAGACCTACAAATTTGAAATCTCAGTAAAATGAGAAAAAATCCTTATCAATGTTGCCTGGAACTCAAGGCAGCAGATCAATATTTCCCGTGGGTTTTGGGGGCCTCAGGAGGTGCAGAGGAGGTGATGGCTGGGTTAGGGCCACCCTCGCCTCCCTGTGCTCCCCAAGCACTGCCAGCACAGCAGCAGCAGGTACTGCCCTGGGCTGGCTCCCCCTGTGCTACTCAAACAAGGCACAAATAGGACATAATTCACACTAAAGTGACACAGGCTGCAAAACAACATTGATCAGAGGGTTTTGTGAGGCACAGTGACACCTGAGCAGGCTTTATGCACTGACACACACGGATTTCATGACTGCATTTTGGGTTGGATTTTTCCCCCATAGAGCAGGCATATGCTTTGCCAGGTTCTCTCTAAAGTCAATAGTCTAACACAAATGTAACAATATTTGAAATTAAATCCAGGACTGGTGGACAAGTCCTCTCAGGTTCTGATTTGCAATGGAAGAGGCTGTCAGGGCCCTGGTGCACCTTCAGACCCCAACAGTAAAACCACAGTATGGGAACTGCTGCAGCCCTGCCCAGGAAATCTATCAGCACAAGAAAAACCAGGATAGAAACAGAGCTCTAGTAACCAAAAACTTGGATTTTTTTTTTTTTCAAGGACTAAAAGATTATAAGCAGTCCTATCAAAGGGATAGTAGCTGCCCAATTTTTTCAATCATTTTAATTCCAGGCTAGCATCTATCTTCTTATCCAGCTGTGTAAACTCCATCCCTTTGAATCCACAGCATATAATTAATCCAACCACAATAGACTCAATTTTTTCTACTTATCTTGTTTGTAGGAAGCCAGCCTTTTATTTGCACTATGTTACCTCTGATCCACAAAGTGACCCAAGGGAGTGTCTTACCACTCACCAAATCCCTGTCTCATAAGTTTTTCATAATGTCATGATTAAACCTACATGAACCAGTGACAAGAAAAATAAAACAAATAAAAACAACAGAAAAAAAAAAAAAAAAGGAAAAAAGCAAACCTCACACACAGTTACAAAAAACCCCCACAAAAAAATCTTCAGCACAAAACCCCAAGGCCTTGTGAATTTCCCAGAAGATGTAGCAGGATGCAACGTGCCTAATCTTAGAACCATTTTGACACATTACCTCACCATCTGTGAGGACTCCAATGGTGGATAATAGACAGGACTCCTTATTCAGTCTGGAAATCAGCTTCAGCACCTGAGTGGGGAACTGTAGTGCCCAAACCACTCATCAGGTCAACACTTTTTCTCTCTTAAGGGTGCAGAGCAAATTTTGCTCATGGTGGAAACCACATTTAAAGTGTAATCCATGACAGTCTAGATCATTATATCCAGAAAATTAATTTCCCCTTGTTGGTGAACAGAAGTCTGCTGTGAACCTTTAATACTTTTCTATTTATTTTTGAGTGAATATGACCATAAAGGGTTTGTTTGGTTTTTTGGGTTTTTTTGTTGTGCCTTTTTTTTTTAATGCATTACTTTGACATTGGTTTGTCTAAAAGATGCTTATTAATACTTCTGCAGCAGGGAGGCAAATTGATACAGATCATGTTAAATTTTACTCTCACATGGCTGTTCCATGAGATTTAGCAAAATCAGGGTACAAATTGTGATGATTTTCTGAATGGGTTTTATTAAATGCATTTTTAAACTTATTAAAGAGTATATCCCGTATTCCACTGCTGTTCCCAATATTATTCCACCAGGCTTGTGCTACCTTATGCCATATGTGTTGTAAGACTGGTAACAGAAAGCAATAGAACACATGAAAATTAACTACATCCCATCCAGCAGAAATCAAATATCTCAGAATGAGCCACGCAGAGAAGATTAGCTACAAGAGAGAAAAATCCATCTTTTAGTATTAATCCTTCCCAGGAACTCGTTTACAGAGGTAATTTATTTCAACACATGTGAGTTTTACATGCACATCAGGCATGACACTAGGCTAAGCAGAAAACAAGACTGATTTTCTGTGAAAAGTTTTTAAGATTTCTTTCAACCTCAGAAGCTCCCAGCTGGAACAAAGACAGAAGTTACAAAAGGTAGAACAAGGCCCAAATGAGCATCCCGGATCTCAGGTTTGTGAGAAGGGACTGCAGCTTAAGTCCCCTGCAATGGAAGGGGGTCACTGTAATGATTAAAGTATTTGCTATGCAGATGTGCCTCATTCTCTTGAGGAGCTTTATTAATCTTTTTAATTTCCCATGAGCTGTGCCCATTTAGAACAACCAAACAAAAAACCCTGCTAACAGATGAAGTTTTGTAAAGACAACTCTTACCATGTCTAACTTCTCTCTGTGCATGCCAGAGGCATCAATCATCCTTTCAATATTATCAGGTCTCTGCAGAGATGAGATATATTCACAGTATGACATGCACTGAACACTGACACATGCATTGGTTTCCTGGCTCTCAGTGCAAAAGCCTAACGAGCAAGAACCAGCAACAACAAATCAAACTGAGGTTTCAGAACACATCAAACATTCCAGAGATGCTTGGACAATTAATCACACACTTCTACCCATTTTTGTTCTTCATGGATTGCTTCAGGTTGGCCCTGGCAATGAGGGACGATGTTTCTCTTGTCACTGAGCAAGTGGTAACCTGCAGCCTGGAAGCCAGGCCGTGTCTCTATTGCACCTTCTCCCTCTCCCCACCATTCCCTCTGCCAGTCCATGCCTACATGTCAGACTACATGAATTAAGGATGGAATTAATGGATTCCAATTTACCCAGAAAAATATTTTCTACTCTAACCAGCCTAGAGAAACTAGCACAAGGTCTCTCCTTAAGTATTTCCTTCCCCTTCTTTGACTTCACTCTTCCTTTCCCCTTTCCCTTTTTCCTTTCACTCAAAACCTACTCAAAACAGAACTGTATACGAGAAAAAGGATTAAAAAAATGAGTAAAAACCACCAAATTTCAAACCTTTTTCAAAATGGGTTCAAACCTTTCTCAAAGTGGATTCAAACCATCAAGCACTCTTCATACCTTGATTGGGAAACCTGAAATATTCTGTTTATGAGGTTGCACAAAACTTCCTTGAGTGATGGATCAGATGAGTGTGTTTCCCATTTGTAAATGTGGCTGACCAAACAGGTGGGCACCAATGCTTTTCAAACTATGAGGCATTTCAAACATGAGAAGTGACTCAAGCAACGAGCACTAAGCATCATTCCCTTCATAAAACTTATCCTATTTTATAGACAAGAGTGAAAATTTTGAGACCTATTTTAAAATTAAACTCTAATACTCATATTAGTACTTTTATAGCCCTATAAAAAAACTATATAAATTTATACAAACAATTTGGTTTTCTTCTCACATATATTTTAAGCAATTTCTGTCACCTAACCTTTAAAGAAAGATTTTGCCAGGTGGGGGAAGTGGCTGTGCAGTTAAAATTTATCTCTTTATTCCATCCTTTTGATGAATTTATTTTTTTAACATTTAAAACACTTGAAATAATGCCCATCTTCAGCCTTTGTTTTCGGGTTATAGATGTGGTTTAGTATCTCTTTATGCTCCTGCTTTTAAGACATTTATATTTTAAAGAGTAATCAGGCAGCAGAGTTTGCTTGATCTAGTGTCACTAATGGAACTGAAATGACTTTTTGCAATTTAGAGTTAGTTCCTCCTTTTTTCTTTTATTTTTCTTTTTTTTTAATCCAATACATTGTGTAGCTGACAACTGTAAACAAGAAGCCATATGCAATAAGAGAGCAGACTTGAGCATGAAAAAAAAATCAAGTTATCTCTGCTTAACTATTATCTGGCAACTCCCAGCTCCACCAAACTTTTAAATAGTTACAGAAAGGTATGAGAAAAAAAACAGGAAATCAAATATTCATGTCTTTCATGCCTCTACATAACTCTTACAATTCCTAGGATGTTTTTAACTTTCCAAGAAAATGCTGTTTTCTCACTCTAGTATCATGTGGTGCTGGCGTTATACTTGAAGGTACATCAGGTGAAGTTCCATATTGCAACAGAACTTGAAAAACCCATTATATTTTTGACCCATCAGCCTTGAACTGAAACCATTTTTAGCCAGACCAGTGGGTCAAAAATAACCTTGTACTGCCAAAATAAAGTTGATTGCCAGGAGTCAGAGAAATATTATAAAAGGTGCCAGAGTCTCTTGATAAAGTTTTTCTACTGCTTCTAGAAGCACCCTCTCGTGAATTGCTTATCTAGGTACACAGAAGAGTGGCAAAGTTACAGGGCACGGGAACAGACCACTGCAAGGACAGCAGGAAAGGTCAGGAGGCTGCTCATCCATGGCTCAAGCAGCCCAGGACAAAGGAGGCTACATCAGAGGAGAACTGATTTTTCTTCATGGACAAATGGGGATTCTCTTCCTCAAAGCAAGGAAATACAAGCTCCTGGGAATTTTCGGGGGATATAGATGAGCAAATTAAAACCCTTCATGGAAAAGGTTTGTGTTGCCCCTCTGGGCTCAGTGAAGAGGATTTCTGATCCACGCCTTAGCTAAGCACAGCTGTTAGCCAGGGGCAGTACAACATCACAAGAGAAAGCAGACTTACAAGCAGAACTATCTGAAGTTATTAAAGGTACAGGGTTAACGCTGACGATATGCTTGGGGGCTAAGACACTTCAGCAATCAGCATCATGTTTGACTCCAGTGGATGAGTCTAAGTTACAAACTGAAATTATGGGGAGAGGGAAAAAAATTCTATATTTAGTGTAATCCTGAAGGGAGCCCAGAAAGCAGTATTCAGTCTCCAGGCTTTTGCTGTTATCACCTTCTTTCACTCATCCTCACACACCCCTTTGAAAAGCACTTAAATACACAAGAATACATTAGGATGCCTGTGTTTGCAGAAATGCTCTAACTATAAACCTCTAAAATTTTAGTAATTTAGGTCTGAACACAGGGAATAAGGATAATACTTTACATAAACCACAAGTGTAATTTGCATTCCTCAAAGGGTTTGATATCAGGGTAGCATTCAGTTATAAAAAAAGTCACAGACAATGAGGTGCAGCCAAAGAGGAAAGAAAACAGTTTGCTAATATTGCAATTGCATTTCTTTTTGTTTTAGCAATGTATGACCAAGCATGGCCCTTAGCATGACTGAAGAGAAGAAATGGTGCAGAACTGAACTTAAAGAATGTAACCAGGACTTCATGTCTACCAAACCATTCAGTTCACTTATAACATGATTTAAACATCATTTTTCAAAGACATTTGCAAGGACTGGTTGCAATCACAGCAAAGGCTATCACATCTAAAACATTCCTGTACAAATCTTTGATTTTCCTTTGTTCAGATTACTGGGACTTGACACACAGCCTCAACTTGAATCTCAACAATGGGGTAGAGAAAGAAGGGCCTGAAAATTCCCCCTGTTCCCTTCAGTTACAGGAACTTTGCTTTCAGAGCTATGTAAGGATGATCAAAATCAGCTTGGGAGGAAATGGAATTCATCCTACAGCTACACTCAGGGCTTTTCTTCACATTATCTATGTTGCTCAGAAGCATGAAGAAATAGATACATATATATGCAAAATTATACCAAACAAAATAACTAGGAGTTTAATTCTGGTTGGGTTATTCTTTTGGCAAAATTAAATGGAACATATTCTTCTAAAAAAGGGAACTACTCATGCAAGAAAAAGGCACAAACACAAAGGCTATATAAAATTCTCAATATTAGTATTCAATGGTAATTTACACACTATTTTCAGTGCCATATTTTATGTTAGCCATTTTTTAAGAAAAAACAATTCTATTACTGATGCATACCAAGATAGTAAAATATTTTCCTGATTAATTATACATCCCAATCTGTACACTGGTCATGCAGCTTTAATGGAAAATATTTAAAACCTTTCCATGAGAATGCAGCACATTCTTCTGTTCTCATTAATATTCCAAGTGATTTTCTGCTTGTTGATCAACTTTCTGGTTTAATGAATACCAGAAAATGTGGATGATTACATGGATCTTGACAGGTACACATCTCCTGTTAAGACAGCATTTCCCACAAAGAACTCAATGATCTACAATACCGTGCAATTCATTGTAGCACTAAAACTTTCAGTAAAGCATTGAAATAAAAACATTTTTTATGTGCAATTCATTGTAGCACTAAAAAAATTTCAGTAAAGCATTGAAATAAAAACATTTTTTACTGATAAAGGTCTTATACAGTATCTTATCTTCCCTCCTAAACAAGGGAAAATAAGAAATTAAAGAAAGACTAGATAACTATAGACCTAAACTTCCTCTCATCACAGTTGAAAATAATAGTTGGACATTTTAAGTCTCATGTTAAGTGCCAAGAGAAAATTTTCCCTACCTGAGGCAGACAATGGAGTATTTTTTTTTTCTTCCTCTTTTAAATACCTCTACTGCAAAAAATCTGTACTAAATGGAAGACCACTGCCACAGCAATGAAATGGTCACTGGGCACCCAGAGCAGGAAAATGAAGGTTGCATTGAAGTCTGACTGCAGCCAGTGTCCATAACCTCGGGAGGCAGAGCTGGAGGAGAGGCAGCAGGCACTGCTCCCTCGTGTCCCCCCAGAGCCCAGCTTTGTCCCCAGGTCAGTGCCAGCAGGGCCAGGCTGTGCCAGCACAGCCACACCCAGCCCAGACACCCTTGCAGGCAGGTCACATCTGGGGGACACCAGAGCCAAAAGCCATAAGGACACGTTCTGAGCCCTCCAGCAGCACACAGTGACACCCTGGGTTGGCACAGGCATTTTACTTCACAGGTTAAAACAGAGGTGCCAATGGGGCCCCAGACCTTTCACTGCTTCACAGAAATCTCTGGTGTTGTCTTGTTTAATAATCCTTCAGAAACAGTTCTGAGACCCTTGACAAACCAATCCAAGCATGCAGAGAAGACATATGATGACCAGATGGCCCATACTCTCATCCTTCAACACCCATATGCTTCAAGTGTATTTTCAGACTGATGCTGAAGAGTGGGGCTTTGGAGTTGTAAAGATCCTACTTGGCAGGAAGAAGCCTTACAGATGTTGGAAAAAAATGCTTTCACCACAGACAGATCTCAACTAAGCACACATTGCATTAAGAATTAAGCTGATTTGCTGCATATCCCCGAGCCAGCAAAAAATTGCAGTTCTCTCTGATGTTCTACTGAAAATACTAATTTTATTTTTTTAACTTGCTTTCAGGGGAGCAAGTCTAGAGTTTAAACAGTGTTGTTGTGATTGGATTCTTCTGGTTGAAAATACTGGACTCAATTGATAATATTGAAAAATAATAATAAAATAAATCCTATCAATTTTGTTGATGCCTCTATCTGCAGACTAAAAGCCAAGATAAAATCTTCAATCTCCTACCAATGCTTCCAATTTTCTACAAATCACTAAAAACTTCTGAGGCATATTAAAACAGTGTATTTTATTAAGATTACAAGAATGTAAAAATTTCAGTAAGAATAATTTAAAAATATTGTATACTTTTCATAGACTCAAATGTTCATCTTAAAAAAAGTTTAAAAACAGTTTATATTTTTGTATTTCAGATAAACTTTTTTGAATTCACAGATCACCAGACTGGTAATAGATGATAGCTGAGGCACTGGTGTTCAGAAGTCTGCAAGACTCTGAGGCCAGCTGAGATGGCTGAGCAAAAAAATTACCTTCCATACCTTTTCCTGTACTAAAGTAATTTTCCTTGGGTGAGCTGTATTTATTCTTATCATCGCATTAAGAAATTTCTCATAGACTATAGTATCATTAAATCCTTAAAGATCACTTGTTCCAAGCGCTCTGCCATGAGCAGGGACATTTTCCACTGGACCAGGCTGCTCAAATCCCCATCCAGCCTGACCGTGAGGAACATTTGGCATTTGTTACATAACAGCTTCCCCAGAGTCCCTTCACATAACTCACAAACACACATGGACTCAATTCCTGACTTCATCCCCACCAACAGAAGCTTTTATTGTTAAAGCTATAAGTACAAGGCAAGATACATTCAGTTATTTCCAATGATTTTATCAATTTTTGGTAAACTAAGAAAATGAATGAATTAGTTCACTGAACCACTATGGCTGTGCCTAGCTCTGTAGTTGATGAAGAAAACCAGGCAATTTTAGAACATTATGTAGCTGATCACATGGAAACATCTCCTTGAGGGTAATGCTAATTAAATCCTAGTTTTCACTGAGTTTATAGACTCGATCTCCAGCAAGTCCAAAGGGAGCAAAACATGACTAACTCAGCAACTCATCACATCTTGTTTATTTATAAAATCATGTGGCTTAAACTGAAACATTTCCATTTTAGCAAGCTGAAAATCCAAAAGTAGAAATATATGCCCAAGGGTCTGGAAGAGTAAAAGTCTTTGAAAAATCCTATCTTCTAAAGCAGGGCACTTATAAGCCTGTAAATATTTGTCAGATAGGTCAAAAACTTGAAATAAAATATGATATGGTAATAGTGGTACAATTTGCCCTGTCTACTCATGGTGGGCCTATCATAAAAAAGCACCCAAAAAACATCCTGTATTTCAGCCTCTAACAGTCAGAAAAATATTGTGGCACTCAAGAAGAAAGACAGCCAGGAAATATTTGGACAGTGCAGCTTCTGCCCCAAATGACACGAGAGGGGCTCACGTGGGGCATAAAACCTAAGCCATGGAAAAATCCTCTTCCTCTTCCAAAGTAGAATATGCTTGGACATGTGCTAAATCTCTGGAAGACTTTCCCCTTTCCCCTTGTCGTTGCCCTTCCTGTGGTCATGCACCACATTCACTAATCCCAAAATGTCATGACTGGCAAGATACAAAACTCAATTATTCCAGAAAGTTATCTATGATAAGGCTTGAGGAACCATGAGTGATGTCAACACTGGCTTCAGCCACTGTCACTGATATGAAAAGATGATCTGTTCAGACTTGTCAACATTCAAGTCTGTACAAACCAAAATGTTGGTATATATCAATAAACAAGCTCAATCTGGATCCCTCCCATTAAAATGTGCAATTATTTCTATTTGCAGTCTGCAGTATTTCCATAACACAGCAGATGTTAGTGTCCATAAATTCTCTCTTGTGACTATTCCACTGCTTAATGCTCCAGTTTTAAATATCTAAAAATACATTTTGAAAACTATGTTTTTAGTGACAATTAATATATTTATACCTAAGATAACCAAAATATAAAGGTATATTCTTGCATTCCTAATGAGCTCTTTTAGCTCATTTTAAAATAAAAGCAAAGCTATTATATAATGTTATGGAAATACACATAATGACAATTATCCAAAATATTAAAACTAATATTAGTAAGATATCAGTCTCAAAGATAAAGGAATAAAGTATATTTATCATCCACTAGACAGAGAATAGACAAATTGTTCTTAAGTATGAAATTTCGGAAGTGACATGATTTACAATTTTATACTTTGATTTATAGATTCTGAAGTCATTAAATGTTAAGTGATTTTCAGAAAGAAAAATAATTAAAGACTGCATCAAAGACTATTCATCCCAGTGTCAAAGCACTCCAGGTCACCTCTATTTCTCATGTAAGTATTCTAGGGATTTAACTATATTACTGCTATAACAGCACCTAACATGACACTTAATATAAAAGAAAAACCCTGCAAATATTATGATACAAAATGTCCAAAATCAGCATAAAATTTAGTCTTTACCTGTAATTATACCAGCTTCTTCAACAGGAATATATAAGTCCCTACAGAGTGTATATAATCCCCTACAGAGTAATAGGATTTTTCATGGGGGTCTGACACTCTGGAAATTTTACTGGGAAGATCTTGAATGCTGCAATCTGCCACTGAATTTTCCTTCTTCCCCACAGCTGCATCACACTGGCAACTCACAGTCCTGCAGAATCACAGACTGGGTCAGGCTGGGAGGGACCACAGCGGATCTCCTGGCCCAGTGAGGGATCCTCCACACCCTCTCTGGGCAATCTGTGCCAGTGCATGGTCTCCTGCACAGGAAAATTCTCCCCCGTGTTCACCTGGAACTGCCTGGGTGTCACTTTGTGCCCGTTGCCTCTTGTGCTATTGCCCAGCACCACTGAGCAGAGCCTGGTCCTTGCTCTGAGCCCTCCCTGCACAGATTTGTACATGGGTGAGGTCTCCTCTGAGTTCTCTTCTTGAGGCTGAGCAGGCCCAGCTCCCTCAGCCTTGCTCAGCAGAGAGATGCTCCAGTCCCTTCATCATCTTTGCAGCCTCTGCGGGACCTGCTCCAGGAGCTCCATGTCTCCCTTGTGCTGAGGAGCCCAGAACTGGACACAGCACTCCAGATGTGCCTCACCAGGGCACATCTGGATCAATTTATAGTCTATCCTGTTTATCCCCCTGAAGGGATGGGCAGTTAGTATAATATGGAAACTTTTTGGTTTTGTTCCCTAAGTGCGCTACTTTATGATTTTTACTGTGGAATTGAATCTCTCTTTTAAGAGTGGGAGAGATATCATAAAACAAAAAGAAATAAAAAATTCCACCTTCAATGTCATTCCACACTTTCTGCCCAGCAATTCAATTTGTCCTGTCTGTTGACAATGCCACCCGACTTTGAATCTTTAGTAAATTTCAACAGAACACTACGCTTTTTGTGCCAAAGCCATTACTAAAAACATTAAACAAAATTGGTTCCAGGACTGATGTTCAGGAACTCTATTAAATAATCTTTCAATACATTCTGCTTCCTCGTTTTAACATGATTTATTCTGAGTCAGGTTTATCACTCCATTTAATGCTTATTTTCTGGAAAGTGTACAGAAATATAAAATAATTCAATTCAACACCCTGGCTCAAAAAGCACTTGCTTGTGTGCGTAGCCTACAGTTGATGTATTAAATGACAATAAAAGGGATAAAACAACCTTACTGCACTAAAAGTTACTGCCAATATATGACATTGTTAAATTAAAAATTAATTGCCTGAAGAAACACACAGAAATGCATACATGCGTACTTCAAATTTTTTATTTAGGGTTGCTTAATAATTTATGGCTTGAGTAAGAACATGCCTCCTTCAGCAGAAAAATGCTAATTGCATTAAAGAAGAAACAATCCCTGGAGCATAGAAGCGAGCATTACAACTTGTTAGTCAAAAATTAATACTCAGCACTGTAAGTCATTTTTATTAACTTACTCTACAGTTGCAATGGCTTCACAATTACATACAACAGTGAACTATTCCCCAAGACTTGAGATAAATTATTAAATTAATTCTTAGTTTAGTAAAATATTTTGTTACTTCAGTCTCTCTACCAAAGACTGAAGCCCAGAATTAAAAATCACATTTTCCCATCTTTTTTGCAGTATTTTTATAATTTCTGCTTTACATGCTACCTACTGTTGTGCTTTCAGTACTGATATCAGTCACAATAACCATTACAGCACAAAACTAATGAAACTGGTTTTGGTTTTTCCCTCTCTAGCTGAAAAAAAAATGACAGCTTCAGCAAAATATTTCCTTAATTTTGAGTGCATCAGGACTCCTTTTCCAAACTCAGATACTTTCAAGTGATACTTTTCTTTAGATGTTTTGGGGAATTTTCCCATGTTCCTCTTTTCTAAATAAAGCAACCTGTCAAAAGTTTGCAGAAAAACTGCCTAAGTCACACTGCATTTCTGGCAAAAACTTTCACCTTTGTCACCATTAAGTGATGAACCACATAAAAAAACCCAACCAAACAAACAAATAAAAATGAAAACCAATAACAACTGCCACACTGCAGCAGAAAAGTCTTCTCTTCCTCTGTGCCCAAAACACACACATTTATGTCTTGCTTTACCTCTTGATTTTTGCCACCACAGCAAAACAGGAGTGTGTACCCAGTATGCAGGGTGTGCATAAAGTTCACAGAGCTTGTGCCACATCAGACATGATGTTTGGGAGTCTGACCCTCTGCTAGGACTCCAAAGCCTCCTATAAAACTTCCCTACAGTGAAACTATCTCAAGGCAAAAGGGTTCATTTCACCACAAAAATAGTTGTGGGGGACCGGACAAAGGAAGAAACTGTGAGAAAAATAGGCAAAACTTGGAAAAATACCTCAAGAGAAATAATATATAAGCTACATCTGGCTCAAAATACCCTTCAGAGAACTAAATTTCTGGAGGCTGCAGGTGTTTCCTGCAGGGAAAGTATTCTACATTTTTTTTTTCTTGGAATCCTTTTTTATTCTGCTGCCTACGTATTTACTGCTGCAGGGTATGAGGTGCCATGAGGACACCAATACAATGGGGATCACACCTTTTGATAGTAAAGAGGTTACAAACAGCTCAGCAAAAAAAGATCTAGAAAACAAAGCTCTGGCTCTGGTGTTATATATTGGCATCTTGTAGTTTCTCACCACGGAGTGCTCTGCAGTTCCAGCACAGAGCAATGGCACTAATCTCTGCAAAGAGCTCCCAGCCCTGTGGATGCCCTGGGTAAGAGCTGCCCAGCACATCCCTGTGGGATTTTGGCTGGGACACCTGCTGCAGCTCCCTGTGTCCACCATTAGGGCAGACTGCAGCACTGCGAACACCTTGCATGTCAAAGAGATTCTATTACAAAATGCTATACACAACTAAGTAAATAACCAGGCACCCTCTCCAGAGGAACAGTTTTCAGTTTTCAAGTAGAAAACATGGCTTGGGAAGGAGTGCATCTGATTATGGTCAAGAAGAGTTGCTCTTTACAGGTAGATTTTAAATTTTTAAAATAGGTAATGTTTTGCTCAAACCTTCCATAAAATGTCACAGTTACAAAGTTGAACTTTGCCAAAGGCTATGAACAGTGTAAAACATTGTTTTGATTACTTGGTCAGCATAGAGATTTTATTTCCCATCAGAACACATTACTGTAGAGAATGTTGTCCAAATGAACTCTCTCCTTGTTTGTGTCTCACCTAATTAAGCATTATAATTATAAACAGCTTCAGGCTGTCATGATTAGGCTCCTGTTGATTTTACCACTGTTGTATCACACCGATCTCTGCTCCATGTCCAGTCACACAGAGGCTGCACACAGTCTGTCCTTTAGAACTCCTGGCAACTGGGTAGCAGTGGAAGTCTTCAAAACCAGCATCAAACTGCGCACATTTAGAACTTCTGATTCAGAGTACATTTAGAACTTTAGAATTTTTGATCAGTCATACCTTTAAAGAAGGCCTAAACTTGGTACCCATCTGCTTTTTCTTGAGAGCAGAACTTATAGACATCCAAAACATTTCTTTATGATTGTTTGTATTTTTTCAATTGAAAGCAACTAGAAGCAATTGCTTCCTGGTCAAATGTAATCTCTTATGAAGTTAGTAAAATATTTATCAAAATTAATATTAAATTTTTTGCATGTGTGTCCTCTCTAATTATATTTGCATTTTCACTGCTCTAATTATTCCAGTGGCTTTAAAATGAATCAGACATTGATACTGTGCATTTTCCTTTGACTTTGTATCATTTGATAATCAGACATTGATACTGTGCATGTTCTCAGAAGGTTTAAATTCCAGAAAGTGCCATGATGGCTCTGAAATGGCCCAGTAGGTTTGGTTTGCACAGCCCATGTCAAGCAGGGATGTTCTTTCTCTGCAGTGACATGGTGACCAGTGAAGAGAGGAGTCAATCAAACCTGCTCCTGTCCTACCAAAAGGTAAATAGCCAGCAAGGACAGGTCACACTGTGGGGCTACAGCTGAGGCTTGTTTTAAAACAGTTGATACTGAAGGGTAATGCACTGCATTTTCCTTTGACTTTGTATCATTTGAAACCCCTTTCCATGGACTGCTCTGGGCTCTGCCAGGCATCTCGAATTTATCCCTGCAATTACGCCCTCTCTTTTCTCTTATTGTATCACTGTGCATCAATGACCATTTTTCAGTGCTTCCATTTCTTTGCTCACTTTTTGCCAGCAACCACATTAGGGAAAAAAAACCACAAAGCAAAAACCCCAAAACCAACAAACACTACAACTTAAGACATGAGGCAGTTTGAAGTTATTCCCACTGCAGTAATCCCAAACACATACCAGCAAACGAGTCAGGAATGCACCAAACACACTCTGTTTTCCCTTCATGCAACATGAGCACATTGTGAAGGTGGTAAATGTACTTGACTTTCTAGTAAACTTTACTCAATACAATTCCATGTGTATTGGGAGGACTCCCAGCAAAGAGGATAAGAAAATATTGTAGAGGAGTGGTAAAAAACAACAGCCTACCCTTCCTCTAATACAGTAGAATGCTACAGAAAGACTTTGAGGATGTCTCAGCATAAATTCCCCTGAACACAGAGAGTTCTGAATTTTTTACAGAAAGAAGTCCTTTGGGAGAAGGGTTGGTAAGCAGAGTTAGTTCAAATTCTAGATTAAAAAAACCACCAAACCTTAAAATGGTGCTGCTTTTTTCTCCCCCATCTCTCCTGACGTCTCTTTATTCTTTCCACTGTCAGTGATTCCCAGCATGATGTTCAACAGGGAATATTTCTGTTCTAAACTTTAGCTCCTTTCAAGACACATGGCACATGTGGGAAAGTCAGTGAAAATTCCTGTTATCCTAAAGATATACTATAATTCGAGAGACTTCTCTCAGCCAGTTAACTACAGAAATTGTTTTGTTTGCATTTTTATAGTGCACATAAAACTTTAATAATATCTTGACCAAATGTTGCTTTTTTTTCTTTACTCCTGAAAGCACAAAATTCCGCAATAAATGAACAAATTCAGGCCTCCAAAAATGGTATAGCTTTTCAGAGGAGAACAAGACTTCAGGAAAGCACACACCTATCGATCCACAGAGGCAATCATCTGCTAGTCCCACTTTCAGATTTTAAAGCCAAACCCTTTGCCTCATTTCCTGACATCTAACCTGGCCAAAGTGATGGCTTGCAAGGATTGCCAGTGAGCAAGGTGAAAACAGCACATCAGGAAAAACAGTGATTTTGCCATGTGGTGGGAAAGAGAGGTACCTATAAACTTTAACTGATCAGAACCACTAATAAAAATATATATATGTGCAAAGAGCACATAAAAAATTCCTGATGGCCTGACACAATATAATTCTTATAGGTATGGGCTAGAATGACAGCATTATTCCTAACTGTCTGTATATCATTTATATAACCATGGCACTGAGACTTCTACACATGCTACACATGCTACATATTTTAGTATCCTGTGATTTTTTGGGAGTTAATTTTTTACTATGGAGTTTTGAATTTTATTGGTACTATTTTTCATGCATCATGGCCTGCAAAATAAGTTCCTGCTGGACTATGATTCTTGTAGCACACATCTTGCAGAAATAAAAAAAAAAAAAGGGAAAAAATTCACATGTAATAAAAGTTTAGAACCTTTTAAAAGTTATCTAATCTAGCTCTACCTTCCATAACCCTGTTATTGCAGTTTTTATATCTGCTCTTGTGTGACCAGATTGGGTTAGCAACAAGTAGGATTTTTTAAAAACTATTTTTTTCAAACCCTATTGGCTTTTTCTACTGGCATAAATTCAGAGTTTTGTTCTTCCTTTAGTCAGTATTTATTGAGGAAAAGAACAACTGTATCCTGTTCCTGCCATATCTACACTTCTTTGGGGTGGAAGTAAGTTATGCCTAGAAGCTGGCACCCAGACAACTCCTAAAATCTCAGTGCATTCTGATGCTGACCTTAGTGCTTGACTGATCATCACCTGGCCCAAGGTTCACACTCAAATAATAAATCCATTGAGAGAAAGGAGAGAAGAAACTCAGTCCTCAAACTTTTTTTCACTGAAAAGGAACAATCAGAGCACAGGAGAAGTTTGAGAATTCTGCATCACAAGGCTCCGTGTAGTACAGGTACACCCAGTCCCTAAACAGCTGAGCAGATCCCAAGAGCTGTGATTCACATGCCAGAACCAAACACTTTGAGAAAGAATGAGCCCATAAAGATTACAATGCCATGAGCAAGAGCTAAGGCAGAGCTCACAGTTTTGTGGCGTACTGTCAGGATTCCAACTCCTGACACACTCAATTGGGAAGCAGGAGGCATGAGAAGCTGATTAAAATATGCATTGTCTAAAGTCGACATTCAAGGCTGAAATTGTGCTACTGAACCAAAAATTTATTAAAGATATAAACTAGAGTGTGCAGGCTGACTATCAAAGGGTTACCAGCAGAAGTTAATTACAAATACTGCAGTGACAACAAGATGAGACAAGTTACTTTTCAAATTTAGGGGAATCTCATTTACCTCAGATCATGCTAGAGAACAGAATCCTTTACAACCATATGACCCAGAATTAAAAGGGCATAAATACATACATACATATAAATAAACATTTAAACCATTTATATAAACATAAAATGTATACATATAAACATATGCCCATGTGAGCCACTCCTTGCCACAGTCTCTTCTAAAAAGAACTCTCATCATCTCAACTCTCACGAGTTCAGATAATTTATGCAATAATTTCATGCAGTGGAATTCCCAGAGCAGAGCTCCCAACATGCACATGGAGCAATCCTTCCTCAAGTGCTGCAATATCCTTTGTGAGTATCATCATTAAAAATGGCCATATTGGGCTGCTTTCCCTTTATGGCAGCTCCCTGGAAGCACAGAAAGCTGCACTGTGAAGTTGATATCATCTCCTTGAAAACTAGCATGCACATAAGGACTACTTGTGCCTGGAGCACATTATTGCTTGTGTTAATATTTTATGTTTATTGACCCTCTTTGCAAATCACACCGTGGAGTGTGTTCTCAGTGTTGCTTCAGTTTGGTGGGATGAAAAAGATCCATTCTATGGGGGGTATTCTCTGTTTGTTTTACCACAAGGGATGGGAGGAATTGGATGTGTACTTACTGCTCAGTGCTCCAGATGCTTCAGCTGTGAGTGGGTGGGAATAAGACCTCACTGTCACAGCAGGGAATCCCAGAAGCATCAGAGCTCCCCAGCAGCTGGCAGGCTCAGAGCAAATGGATCAGATCACAGTGTAATTGAACACCAAGGCAGTAAAAAGACAAAATTGTTTAGATGAGACTGTTAATTTCAGGATCACAAATCCTGCTTGTAAATACTGAATTGAAAGCGCAGTAAAATAGAATTCCCAAACTTTGATTAAGGAAAGGAGTTGTTCAAATTGACTTAAAAGGAGTAAGTCAAGGGTCTTGTGATGCAAAAACATCATGTGATGCATGAACTACAGACCAGAGAGGTGGGCTGGAAGCATCTTTTTATGCTTGCAAAGTGGAGTTTTAAAATACACTGCAAAAAACAGCTCTTCACAGAGCCCAGAGATAAGCTGTGGAACTCCTTGCTCCAGACAGAGATGGTAAAGGAAGAGACTGACATGTTCATGAGTGAAAAAATTGAAAAACAATACTAAACTTGGAGGTCACCTTTGGCTCAGGAAATCTCTCAGCAATAAATTGTTTACTGAGTGAGTATTACAGTAAAGTATTACTACAGATGTGTTCTGCTCCTATGCCTTCCCCTAGATACACACTTCAAGCCACTTTGTACTTAGATCTGAGCCTATAAAGATTTTATGTTCTCATGAAAAATAACACAATCAGATTATAGATTTTATAGGTGAAAAATTTCAGTCAGCAAACAGTAAATTCTAACTGAAAATATTTTTAGAGGCAAGAGTATTCCAAGGGGAGATGTGACAACAGAAAAAGAAAATCTCTTTCTAAAATTGATATAAAAATTGAAATCATAATAAAAGCTGTCTCAAATATTATTTACATCTCATCTTGGGATTAGTAGAGTCATAGTGCTCTTGAAAAATGCACCCACACTATTTGTTGGTCTCCTAGTAGAAACTAGATATAATTCAAAGTACCAAAACAAAGTTAGAGTGAAATGCAGTTGAATAATGTTTGCACATTTGACTGCAACTGTCAATTATGGGAGTCATTAGTGCTGTGTTCTAGGCATTATTTGGGGACTTAATTCTGTCCAATATGTACATTCACAACCCATATAAGCAGGTAACAACGTACACTGGTTTCTTCAGGTTTTTAATTTGATTGTTTTTGCTATTCAACCAAACCGAGACATCAAAACTTGGAGCTCTGGTGATGGTTTTATCAATACATACAACAACAAAAAATATATATCAAAGTAGTAGACTTACACCATCTATTTAGTGAATATTTCTAGGCTTTTTCATCACCTACTTCTCAGTAGTTACATTGATGGGGCACTGGTGAGTTTTTTAGCACATTTTAAAATTTAACATTTTCTTGCTTCCACGTGAACAAGCTGCATAATAGTACTCCACTAATGAAACACTGACAAGATCCAATTGTTTAAAAAAAAATACTGCAGTAACTTCCATATTTCATATTTAAAACCACTTTTCTCACAGAACACAGAAGGCTTAGAACAGCTCATGCCTTGGACTTGTATTCTGTTATATTTGACACACTAGAAAAATGTCTGGTAAACGCTTTGGTAGAAGAATTCTGGCTGAGGCAAATTTCTCCATTGTTTACACTGCATATGGATTTTACTAGAGTAAGGAATTTCTTGTCCTTTCTTCTTACACTGTTTATTTACTTTCATGAAAACCTGAAAATAGTTATGTACTCCAACAGAGCAAATTGAAATATTATTATGTAACATAGTAAAATAAAATGTAAACAGATGCATTTTAATATTATACAATGCAGTATTCTATGGCTCATTAAACCATATTCATTACTAAGCTGGATCCACAGAAACAATTTTGTAGCTTTAACAATGTACCAGATGTCAGATGTTTGCTGTGTCAGATGGTTTTATTCTTTAGCCACTAGGAATTTACAGTCAAGCTTGCCTCAATAAACACATAAATCTGGTAACATCTATCAAATTTGCCAGTATTAGTTGGAATTAAATTCTGAGACAGTAGTCAGGCCCCATATAATTTTATGCAGAATTTTTTCAAGATGTCGTTCCAAAGTGGAAAATCCTGAGGAGTGGGAATTTATTTTGGTCCAATCAAACCAAATTTT
Organism: Passer montanus; assembly: GCF_014805655.1. Taxonomy (NCBI): domain Eukaryota; kingdom Metazoa; phylum Chordata; class Aves; order Passeriformes; family Passeridae; genus Passer; species Passer montanus. Next base: position 2,096,562 of record NW_024369707.1, read on the forward strand.
TTCAAATCACTCTCTCTACCTACAAACAAACCCTGTCAACTTGAATGAAAAACGGTTCAGTTGAAAAGCACTCAACTGAAATGTTCTGCCACTTTTGAGGTATTTCCTTCTTCCCACCTCCCCACATTCTTCCACTCCACAAATCAGAGGGGAAATGACCCCAAACAACAAACAAGAGACATTTATCTTTGAGTTACAGCAACCAGAAAGGACAGCTGGAACCCAAGCTACCAAGTCACAGTAACTGCATCTACTGCAACTTCCACCAGGCCACTTCTGTGCTTTTTGAAAAGAACTGAAAGACACTGATCTAGAGGACCTCTTACTGAGGGAAAAGATCAGTTTGTCTTTGCTATTACTCACATCCAAGCTCCTGCTGTAGAGCCCAATGATCACATGCTGCTAATGAACACAATCATCACCCCTCAGAGGTGGATTCCAAGAGCTATTGAAGTTGTCTGTACAAACAATTGACCACAGACTGTTCTAGTCTGTTATTTATGGCCACCCTAATGGTTTCAGGCTTTTTCCAGTCTCCACGGAACAGAGTTGTGCAGTGCTCCCAAGTTATCAATCTTAATAAAAGCACTGGAGCTGATAACCTAGAACCTGAATGATTTAGTTTAGCTGCCAGATCTAATATTAGTCCCATTTTCCACTTGTAAAGTTTGGATCTCGCAGCTAACGAATCACTTTTAATCCAGCATCCTGAAATCTCCTGGCTCCACACAATGAAAAGACTAACAGCAGCCTACAATGATGTTAACTTGAATACAGCTACACCTGATTTCACTTCTACTGGAATTTTCTGCTTTCCCAGTTAAAATGCCGTGTAGTTTTATGGGAGGTTTTACCAGCACAATATGGTTTTAGGACTATCCCACTCATTTATGTTGTCTTTTAACTGATTTCAAAGGCATGGATGTATGCCAAGGAACTAATGTCAAATCACAGCTGCAAAACATCCCAGGCTATCAGAAGCATCTTCAAATAATAGTCTAAAAGTCAAAGCAAAAAACTCACTTGTACATCTGGAAATCAAGCATAGATTCAAACACATGTACAATTACTACTCTGCCCTTACTCTCTGTTCAGTGTGAGCTGACTTGAGTCTAGATCACTATTTCAGGAAGACAATCAGGGGTTTGGTAATTTATTTTTATACAGAGAACTTCAACGTCCGCTCTTCTTACCAGACCTTTATAGTTTTAAAATTAATTCTAAAGATTTCATAACTCCTAGTATATCATTCCATAATTCTCTAAACTAAAGATTTCATAATTCCTCTCTTGATCATCATGACAAGGCATCCTCCTGAGCTCCAGCAGCTATGATTGACAGCTTTGTCAACACAGACCACTGGAAAATATTTTCTCCACCCATACACCTGCATAAGAAATTCCCAGAGCAGTCTGCACAGCTCAGTGAAGGCAGCTACTGGCAGTCCCTGGAGCCAAATATAAGGACCAACAGCAAGGATGGATTTCCCATCTTTGCCAGTTACACTGAAACCAACTTGAACTCAGGCCAGACTGAAATAAACATTTTTTTTTACAGATATGCAAGCCAGACACAGAAAAGGTGACTAGACCAGAACCATTTATTACTTCTCTCACAACTGAATCTGTTAGATCTCCCTTTATCTTTCTAAATCTAACCACAAGGCTCACAGACACTGCTGGCACTTCTGCAACCCTCTGCCCTCACGCTGCATTTACAGAAGAGGATCTGAATCTGAAAACCTTTGCTCTCCATGGGCCTCTAAACCACATCAAAAAACTGACCCTTTCCAGGGATGTACAACCTCTTTTGGTGTTGATCTTTCATCTGGTGGCAGTTTTCAAGCTGTCTGTTGCATAAGTTAATAGTAGCCTCCTCCAGCTTCAGGGTGTCTCGTGAACACAGCCTGTTGAAATGGTCATCTGCCTCCTTAGACCAAGACTGTACTCTCAGTGTGTAGAACATCAGCAACAGATCATTCATAAAAGCTTAAAATAAATGTCTGCCATAACACAAGAAAATAGTCAGACATCAGCGTTAAATACTTCAGTCACCATGTCAGATTGTGAATTGGGGGGCAGAAAATAGCTCTGAAATGGTGCCTTGTTAATGTCACTGCTAGACTCAGCACTCAAAGTTTGGAATCAGGCCAAATTTAATTTGAAAAGAGTATTAATCAGATATTCATCTGCTATGATGCTATGTGGGGATCAGGGAAAAAAAATTCCTCCCAAAGCATCACCAAATTGAGAAAAGACAGTTTGTCTTGAAGTAACTTGAGCCATAAAAAAAATCTCTGGACTTGCTGCAACTGCACAAACAAAAACTGAGATCCTTTCTCTGCTCAGGTGAGACCATCTCTATTCAGGGCTGTCCTTCCTGATGGTTTTATGAAACATATTGACTTGGTTTCAAGAAATCATACTGACTTTTTTCCCCTCCCCTGCTGTTTTCTTTGTAGAGTTATCTTATAGTAGACTATTGAGTCAATTCAGGGATGTTAACAGATGTGTTGCTCTCTTTTTAGAACCTGTTCAATGTTCTTTATTGATCCAACAGTTGATGATTACAGTGGTAAAATGCTGTCAAACCATTGATATTCATTATGGAGATGAAGCACCCCACACAGAAAGGATATTTTCCAGATGAGCTTTCAGAACACTAAAATTTCAAGTTAGTTTCTAGTTTATGTTGTCCATAATTAAAGGATCTGATTTATTGATTCATATTACTATATTTTATTTCCACTTTTAGTCAGACCAGCCTTTCTGTTTCTATAGTTACTGATCTGATTTTCTCCTTTACAAAGGAGAAAAGAAAGAAAATTTACACTTTTTTTTCTTTTTTGGAGGGAAGAGAGGCTGCTCCTTCCCAGAGGCAGAGGGCAGCAGAGAAGTGGGCAGACTGTGGGTCTTGGGCAGCACAAAGCTGCCATCCCAGGGCTCTGAGACATGGCCAAGAATTGCTGTGCCTGTGTGGAAATTCAGAAGTTCAGTAGGAAAAGCTCCTTAGTGCCACATCTCTTGGCCCAGAGCCACAGCCCAGTTCTTTCCAACTCATGCACATGTTTACTGCCATACACTGATATGGCCTCAGGGTAGCTTCACTTTCACAGAGACTTCTCAGAGACCTACACCTTTCCAGTCTGGAGAAATACCTCCTAAAATTAACTCTTCCAAATCCTTCAAATGCTACAAAATCAAATAAAGCACTGATTCACTCCCAGCCTCCATCCTCAGGCACTCACTAACTCTGCCCTGACAGTAAAATAGGCATTAGGTGATAAGAGCATTTCTTAGACTTCATCTGAAAAGACTTGCATATTTTCATCAGTGCATATTTTGCAGTGCTTGAATCACAGATTTTTGCACAGAGAATGTACCTGATCTATTGCAGGTCTCTGCACTGATTTCTGTGACCTATATCAAAAAGGTTTTATGTGCTAATTCCTGTGTTAAACATAATCAAGTGGGAGCTAATCTAGCAGGATGGAATCTGTAGAACAAAAATTTTCAGAAGAGACAGATAATCCATTGTAATATTTCTATCCACTCATGCTTTATGCTTCACTCAAATTATTGGGGCAGGGGGGGGTGGGGAAGAACCTATACAAACAAAAAAATAAAAAGCAAAAAACCTCCCAACAAACCAAGGCACATCAAGAAGGAAAGATCATAAGTCCTAGAAGCCTAAACACAACATTTAGAGAGGTACATGACATTTTGTCAGCATGATAGAGGTTATGTAGCACAAGAGAATAATATCACCAGTTATCATATCCTTTTTGTCAGTATTCAGTGTTTTTAAAATACTTCATTGTATAACAGAGAACCTTCAGATAAGACATGAAATAATTCTCCTACAGTTACCCACAGATTAATAAATTAATCACATTTATAAAATACTGGTTTCTTTGAGTCTGACTGTGAAGACTGCATATGTTTGTGTCTCAAGTTCTTCTCCAGATATATCCTTGCTGAGTTTTCTCAGGTTCCATTGTACTAAGTGGCTTTCCAGAGTACAAAGAAAATCAAGCAGCAGCCCCAAAACAGTGGTTTGGAATACTCCCAGATAGTACTGATTTTTTTTATTTATTTATTTTTAGGAACAAACAACAAATCTGTATTGCAATTCAGATAATGTGCACTGAAAATAGCATGTGACATGCATTATATAAAAAAAACTTGATAAAATAAAAATATTTAAAATAGATGTTAAATTCTTTTCTACTTAAATGATTATGTATAAACTGTTGCACAAAACAGGTAAGGAGAATATCTTAGGGAACAACCTTGCTGTCACAAACTGTGCTGTTGCATGTGAGAGAGACAACAGAATGAGGTTCCAGCACCCTATTTCTGACACTGCCTTTTTTGCTTGCTGAATTTTGTGCTCTAAGTATTAGCTATTGGAAGGGGCATTAATGCTGTCCAGTGTGTTCCAACATCCCTCTCCCACCACACCACAGAAGGTGTTTGAAGAAGGAAGATCTTCATTTCAGTTGTGGATGCTTAAGGTGATGAGTCTCAAATGCTTTCCACGTGCTCATGAGTCTCTGGGTTTCCCAAGGCCATACACCTGTGATTTCAGCAAAAAATTCTACCAGCACCGTGTTTCACTAAAGTACTAATTACTGTGCTTAAACCTCCAGGAACTATTTCTCCTACAATTAAAGGAATGATTCTGTTTGGGACACTGAGAATCTAAAGGCCTTGATTTTACTAGACTCTTAGACCTACTTACGTAGCTCATTCAAGATCTTTTTTGTACTTTAGCAGATATCACACAAAAAGAAATATTACTTAAGCAGACATCAAAGAAAGGACTTGCATTCAGAAGACCTAATTGATTGAAATAATACATAACTCCTAAGCATGAATTCCTGATTAAAAAAATTGTTTCAGCTGCACATTGCCCTTGACATTATGCTTGTTGCTAACAGATTAACATGCAGTTTATGTGACCCTGAGTGAAATTTAATTTTCATAATTCAGAAATGATGAAAGCCTTGTAAACCACTAGAGAGGAGAAAACTAATTTGCATCCTATTGTGACTTAATGTCATTTAACTTTCCATACATTTCTGGCAGAGATGCTTCAAACAATTTGTATATCCCACTGGTTAAGTCTGCACTGTAATGTGTCCCAGGAGGAACAGAAATGTTTGTTACAGATCAGTGATCAATAATATTAAAGATATCAAGAAGACTGTGAAAATAAAAACTGACATGAGCTGCATTTTCCGAACACTTATGGCCCAGTTCTGACCTTTGTTACTCAGCCCAGGAATCTACAACTACTCCAAAAGTATCCATGGTTCAACTTCCAAGGAAGATCTTGCACAATAAATCTGAATATTTGCTTTATATGCAGAATCCCAACCTAAACTTCTTACAGTGTTACCATTTTGGATGGCACACAAGAAGCAGGTATCTCATAGTTCTCATTTGTGCTTCTCCCATTAGTTTTTATGATAAATCCCTTTCTTTTACATAATGGAAAAATGAGAGATCCTGAATTATAATTTTGATGCATTGAAAAGGCCAGAAACACTCAACAGTAGTTTGGAATGTGCTCTCTCCAATCCAAAGGAAAAGTGGTGTTCAGTCAAGGCTCAGTGGTGGCACATGCATAGTGGAACATGCACAATGGCAAAAGCAAAAGTTTTCATTTTACTTGCATGAGGAGGAAAAGTATGTGTAAGAATTTACCAGTAATTATTGAGTTTGAATACCTGGTCCTGGCTAGTCTCACTACTTCAAATTTCTCTGACAACACGATGAAGATAAGAAACACAATGGAGACTTATGGATTCTTTTGGAAGGTTGTGGGGTTTTTTTGGTTTTTTCTTTTTTTTTGTTTTGTTTTGGGGTTTTTTGAATTTTTTTTATTTTTTTTTTTAAGCCACGGTGTGAACATCATCTTAATATTCTGGGGAAAACAAAACCAATACAGAATCACACCAAAAAGTAAGTGTTCCATTTGGGAACTTAAAACTGCAGTTTCAAATTCCATACCACAGAAGTAACCTCAGTGTTTCCTGTTCCATATTTGCTTGGCTATGACACGAGAGAGAGCAGAGGAGTCTCCCAGTTTTTATGGCAGTCCATCTTTCCCCAGTGATGGGAAGCCAGAGCGATGGGAGGGAAGGTGCAGATCCTCACGCCACCACTATGCAGTGGTGCAATGCAGGGCACAGCCCCAAGGGTCTGACACACCCTCTTCTGCTACCCACAGCCCAGAGCTGGTTAGCAAGAACTCTGCCCAAAACCTCAGCTCTGTGGGTTCCTGTAGTTCAGATACTCGTGGAGTGTCTGAGCTAAATCATCTACAAAGCCCCTCACAACACTGGGATAAATGCAGAAAACAAACCACAGCCTCTTGTTTGGAAACACCAGCTTACACTATTTCTGGACATGTAAAAGAAAGTTTCAAAGTATGACACCAAAATTTAAAACAGCTGAATATGAGCCACAAACTTTGTCCTGGTGACTCTCTATGGTTTATAAATATTCCCCACAGGCTTTCAGAGATGCTTTTCCTTCTCCATTACCCATTTATCTGACTATTCCTCATTCATTTTAATACTGTGACACTTACTGAAATAATTCTATGCTACATCATTTCTGTTGCAAGCTATTTACTTATTAGTGCACACACATATCCCCAAAGGACAAAGTACTCAAACTGTACAACAAAATGCATAACTCTCTGAAACAAATCAGATCTATGCATGCACTGCAGATAAAGCATCTGTTCAAGAAAATAACAGGTGAAAAAGTGTTACATACAATTTGTTCTCATCAGAGGGGATTAGAAATAGATTGCTAAACATCCGTGAGACACATGAATGGTGAATGCTGGAAAGCAGGGAAGCAGAGAAAGGTGCCAACAAATTAAGCTCTCCTTTGTTCTTTTCCATTTACAAGCTAGCAGGTACACATAAAAACCAGTCATGAATGTTTGATTAGTTTTGATTTACACAAAAGTATCTGTTATATTTCTTTGAAGGGTGCTTGTTTATTTAGTGTTTTTACAATGGCAAAGCTAACAAAGCCTAAGCATTAGCTCGGCCTCATGCTAAACAAGGCTCTAACTAACATTATAATTTGTAGGGATGAAAACTCACCAGGTTTCCTCACAGTAGCTTTGCATTTTTCTGTCTTGGCTCTCTAATACAGTGGGTAAGAATATTCCCTGTTTCTCTCCAGCACAGGCTACAGATATTCATTAGAATTTTTAAACATGTTTTAATTGAACCAGGTTTAAAATATAAAACACTTGCCTTGCTTAATTTTACTTCATAACCATGTTTTCCAATTAAAACACTGCAAAGTGTTTCATTCACTTTCAAGAGTACTTTGAAATCATTTTTCTATTTCTGGAATCGCTAATCTCAAATGAAAAGTCATATAACACTAGTTGACATAAAAATGCAGGTGACACTGCCTTTGTCAAAGGCAGAATTAGGACTTCACTAATAAGATTAAGTAAAGGAATGGTCAGAAAGGTATGAAGAAATGAATGTAATTACATTTGAGGTAAATTCATGTGTAGTATGAAAAAATCAAAGAAAAATGTAGACAGTCAACCTGAGCAGATAACTTCAACAATGAATAAAAAAGTTCAGGACTTTTGAAGGGATATAAAAATAATTCTTTCATATCTTACATGTGGAATTAATGCCATATGGGGATGCTATGCATAATGATAGTAATTTTTAGACTTCTAACAGAAAGAAAGGGAAGAATATATAATGCCATATCAACTTTTTCATAGATATCATTTGAGTATTTGGAAGCAGAATTATTCCATCAAGATAAAAGGTTAGTACAGTAGGTTAAAAGCCTTTGCTTTTCTATCTAGAACTGCTGATTAAGTCCAGAATTTTAACACAGGTGAGCAAGTTTCAAGATTTCAAATCTCCAGGCAGCCAGCAAGATCAATTTTGTCTGCTACTAAAATCAGTGAATTAGAAAATATAAAGTTGTGAATATAAATCGTTGGGTGTCATTAGTTGCCATCAACACCTGCTACACCATAAATTCAGAAGGGCCTGCTTGTATTTTTGGACATCTGCAGTATTGCAGCATCCCTCTACCACCTGCAAAGGATATAAACCCTGAAGAATAGACCCCAATAGTTGGCAAAGAAAACCTGCTTCAGAAAACATTATTCTGTCAAGAATTTGAGATTTGTAACACTAAATAATGTACAGCAGATGGAATTAGACCATGGAAAGCCTTGAATTGGTGTAATTTCCTGCTACTTTATGTGTCAGCCCATCTGGGTGAACCCCAGGCCCCTATTCAAGTGAGTGCCTGTACATTTAAATCTCCAATTCAGTTGATCATAAGGATGGTAATTCATTTTGCCACTGATACAACACACCCAGTGAGAGAAAGCAAACCTTTTCCCTTTACAAAATGTGAGCTCTTCAGAAGTTCAAGTATTCCTTCTTAATACTAACTCTTGATATATGCATTGGTCATTGGAAAGTGAAGGTTTCTGTCCCCTCTTTCTAAACATCAAGAACAATCTACTTGAACTGGTCTTTGCTACACAAGAAATAAATTAATCTACTGCATACCTCTCTGAACTAAGAATCATTATTGCCACTCCTGAAGTAGCCACAGCCTTTTTTCTTTCTTTTTTTTTTTTTAATAAATAACGCTTGCTTATACTTTGACTTACTAAAGTTTAGGTTGCTACCTGGTTTATTCTACGTGTAATTTCAGGGGAAAACCTGCAAATCCTAGCCCAAAAGCTAGAGTACTCTTCATTGCTGTACATGTCACTCTAAACACAAGGTGAAAATACAACCAGGCATTTCATTTGCCTTGCACCTTTAAAGGGTGGATGGAAAGGTGAAATATTAGTTTAGAGAAACATTACATAACAATTACATAACAATTCAGATTTGTAACTCCTTTCTGAGCTGGCCACAATACAGACAACAAGGCTGTTTAATATAATGTACCAGAAGAATTGTTTTACTTACTGTTGGGTTTCTTCCCCACCAAAGTACTACAATAGCAGCAATAGATATTGAAAACTACATTAAATATCTACTCATTATTCATTAGGATATAACAGTAGAATTCTTTTTGCTTATGATCACTTACACAAGTCCAAACTACATCAAATGTCTGATTTTATTTGATATTAAAAAAAAAGAAAATAGAAACTCAAAATCTTGTTCTTAATAAAGCACATTGGAGTCTTTGTACATATAGATAGTCTTAGTAAGCCTTTTGTGAGTAAATTACTGACATGAAGTTTGCCATTTTTATGGGTAAACTTTAAAGAAAACTATCTTACTAGTGAATGACTTCACAGGTTACATCTGTACCGAACATCAAAGCCACACAAATCCTGTGTGGCTGATGGTACTGGAACAAATGAATTGTAGATATAATTCCATTGGAATGAGGACAAAACTTCTTAAACCTCAATATTTCATAGGCATGTATTTTGATCTTTCCCCCTCATTTTTACTATTCAAAGTTCTTTTTCAATTATTTCCTTTTTTCAAATTCTTTATGCAGAAAAAACTGCCTTACTAAATAGAAGAGAGCAGTCCATAGTTAGCTCACAACTATTAATATTTGAAAAGTCAGCATCATATTATGGGTTTGAGTTTCTGTATGCATGGAAATATCTAAGTGCTTTAATATCAACGTGAATGTGTGAGCAATTCTGAGCCCTTTTTGGATAAGGGCTATGTAAGGAATTAAAAATAATGACAAGGCAGCAGTGAGATGAAATTATTTTTTGGCACAAGCCTTTACCATAATGGATAATGAGGAAATTTCTATTCCAAGGGCATTTCTTACAGGAATTCACATTGTGGACTTAAGAGAGATTGAACACTTTACAAAGGAAATAATAGAGAAACCTAAGAAATTCAAGTGCAGTGAATCACCACCATATGGTTCTTGTTCCAATGTTCTGGAAGAAATGAACTATGGAATAGCAAAGTTACTGAAGAGTAACTTAATGAACTTGAAAGTATCAGCAATTCTTGAGTTTAGAGGCCCTCTTATTTAACCTGAGTCTTCTATTGGAGACAAGAGAGATCTCAAAATACAGAGCCAGGGGGATAACTTTAGCCTGAAGAAGCTACTTGAGAGTCTAATTAAGCATAAAATAGTGTAATTATATTTTAATTGGTTCAAATTAGAGCGACTTCTGCAAGAAACAATAAAGCCTTTGCAACCAATTACTTGTGTTTGAGTAAAGTTAAGAACAGTGGAGAGATGTGACCAACCAGCTCAATAAAAAGCCTGTGGCTTGTCATTCACCCTGTGCTCCTGCACAGGTACCCACAGAGCCACAGAGAAAAGTGCTACAGGTTTGTTAGTTGTTTTTTGTTTTGGAAAGTGACAGATAATTCATCTTGAGAACTTAGTTAAACAATAAATAAAAGTAAACCACAATTCTACGTTGTTAATTTTCATATTCAAATATTTTCTGATCCATTTCAATTATACCCACATTTATCTCACTTTGTACAGCAAACATTTACCTAGGCAGAAGTGAGATGCATGGTCAGAAACCAAGCCTGTGATACACTGCAGGAACATCCCATTTCAGTGTTTCAATGCATCAGCACCAATCCATGGGATTTCACACAGGTAATGGAATGCCTCCTCCAGGCAACTTACTGCATCCTTTTATCCCTTTTCTCTAAATCTGAAGGTGCAAAGCTTCAGCTCACCCTCACTATGCATCCCTACATCTTCTTGTGTAGATGAATTTTGCCTTTAACTCCCTGGTAGTAACCCATTTTATTCAGAGAAGCCCTCAGCTACTCACAGCTCTCACTGCAGGGCTCTGGCTGGGGCTTTTCCCTTCACTGTGTAATCAGCTTATGCTGTTGACATACTCCATAATTTCATAGACCTTGTGTGCCTTGATATCAACTTATCAATAAAATACTTTAATCACAGGAGAAGTCTCAGAAATGGCTCTCTTAAATGTTTATTCTGCTACATTAAACTATGTGGAGGGAGGGAGAAAATTACTTTGCAGCCAAAAAATTCATGAGGAGTTGAGTGATTGCAGTCTTCCAGAGGCAGCATGAAACAGGCAATTCAGCCTTTGCTTTCAGTGGGAATGAATTAACTTACAAAGCTGGTCAGGTACATCTGTGATGTTGACAGGACCAACCTTCCAATTCCAGATTGTAGCTACTTGAAAACTCATCTGACAAAGTGATCTGGGTTGAGGTCTCCCTCATCAATTATCAGCAAGGTGTTTAATATCCCCTGGAGGATGGATAAATGAGTTATCATCCTTCTCCTTTCCCCAAAAATTTCCAAGATGATATTTTGAGCTTGACACTGGAAAAGCACACTTTAAAATATTTTAAAATTGTGCATTAGAGAGAGAGAAAGGAAAAAAAGTATTCTGAACTATGAGTTAACTTCCAGGGCTGATGAAATTATAAAGGATGGAATTAATCTAAGGGAGACCAATCTGCTGCTGCTTTTTTTACTGAAGACCCAGGAAAATAAATAGCCTTATGACTACCTTGTGAAAAGTGTACTAAAATACCAGAAGCCAGGGAAAGGAGACCCTATAAAAAAAGTACATGAAAAAGTTAAAGAAGGGAGAAAGTGAAAACAAACCATTAAAAATATAAAATAGTGGAGATTTTTATGACAGCAGTAGTAAAGGACTAGGGCAGGTGTATGATTCAGGCTGCATAAAGCAAAAGTATTTAAATCAATGAAAAGGTCTTGTACACTGTCATTAAAAGTCCTGGTACCTGCTCAGGTTCAGTTACAAAAATGTTTGCAATGGAAGTTACTTAATTGCCTGAGAGCAATTCTAAGGTGCATTTAATAAGGCTCTTTAAAAGCACTAAACCTGCAGCAGAAAAACAGCTCTGCTAATTTGGACCTACACCTTTCTAATATTCTTTTACCTATTTTGTGTGAGCATAACTCATATTAACCTGAAAGACAAAAACTTAACTTACTACACATTGTTAGAGACTGAATAGAGATGAGAGCTGTAACTTCCAAACATCTGGTTTCTATATAACCACTAAAAGCTTATATTGATTCACTTTGGGTGTATTGGAGTATTCTTCCTGATCTTAAAGGGCTGTTTAAAATGCATGCTGGTGTGTCTGCCAGCAGCATAATAAAATGAAGTAAGAAGAGAAAGAAACTTTTTTTACACTCCAAGATAGAAGAATAAAACCACTACAACAGTCCACAAGAGGAATCTGACAATTTGTACCTTTTGTACAATTTATAGATGTACCTGAAATACCCTCTAGAATTTCAATAACTTCACTGGCAGAATTGCCCTTAGGAGGGAAATAAGAGAACAAATATTCTTGAAGGACTGGTGACACAAGCTGGGGCAAAGTTACAATGCTAGGAGAGAAACCGTAGCCCTACTGCAAATAAATAGTCAACTCCTACTGCTTTTGTTAATTCAACATAAAAACTCCATTCTAAAAGCATGAATGGCATCAGCAGCATGGCACACCCTTGTCAGAAAGAAGCCAACTTTCCTGTAAAAGTAGTCATTAGGGAAAAATACTCAGCATACAAAAACATTGCCTTTCATTGCAGTTTTGCATTGAAGGTTATGCAACATAATTCAAATGTAACATTTAAATCCTCTCAAAAGAGCACAATGATCACTCAACTGTGTCAGTAGCCAACAGCAGCAAAGAGAAAGATCAGTATGTTATAAATGTTAAAAGAAGTTTTTCTGTTGCTGAGTATTTGACCTACTGAACTTTCTTCTGGAAATCAACTGGCTATTTAAAACAAAAAATATTTTAAGGTTTAGTAGTGATTTCCAAAAATCAATAATCAAATTTATGCCCAAGACTGTGTGTTATCTCATTAAAACTCCTTTTCTGGCCACCATCACTTTCGTGTACTTGGCTACAAATTAGCAAACCACAAAAAACCACTATATACAAATGAAGATCTGCAATCAAACTGTTGAAGTGAGCAGGTCCCAGGACTTGCCAGGGAATTATCCCAAGGCTGGGTCTTGCTTGGCTGTCCTTCCATCAGCCCTGACCCTTTGTCATCTGAGCTGAGCCACAGGAGCACAAATCCCTACCCCAAAACACTCAGAGCTGGGGGCCTGTCCACTCCCCCCTCTCCAAGCCAAGGGTCACAAGCCACTGGCCACAAACTTCAAAATCCAATCCAGTATTTTCCTTTCCATAAGGAGGCAGAGAGGAGGATCACATGGTGAGCAGAAGAACATTATTTCTTCAGCCATCAATTATTGCCAGATGCTGCCCACAGTCCCTGGGATTTTTCCTTCCAAAAAGTGCAGGGCATCAGAGAGCAGCAGTGCCTGGCCACATTCTCTAATCATAGGGAATAGGATTAAGAGAAATATTTTATTGTATTCATCCTCAGCTTAGCTCCACTGTATCCTTCTGTGCAGTACCACCTACCATATGACTTTGCCTGGGAACTGACAATGTAACCAGGAGCTAAAATATTGTAGTATGAAAACAGAAAAAACACCTTTAACAAAGATTCTGTACAATGAATACCATTTACTGACATCCATCTGCAGCTTTTGTAATACCTGGTCTAGAGATTTTTCACATGAAAGACAAAATTCACAGTAGCTCCAGCAGCTGTAGGAAAGAACAGATTGCTCTGGAGGGAATATAGTGCACGTTTACAAACAGCACAGCTGCTGCTGGAGCCCAGCACTGACTGTCCCAGCGCTCTGCACTGCTCCAGCCCAAACACACGTGCATTTATTACTGCTCACCTTCAGCCAACACAATGCCTGGCTTTCTTCTGGTTGGTTTTGGGCTGGTTGTTTCCACCCTCAATGATGAAACCGCATAAATCAATGTCCCATAAGCATCACTGCACCCACTAAATGGCCAACAAGGAAGCTTTACAGCTCACTCACCTTAAAAGTACCCCTGTGAACCTCAGCTGAGAGCGTAACAGTTTTTTTACTATTAATATTACTCATTAAAACAATCAATTTGTTGAAACAAACACTCGTGGAGTTTATAAAAATACATCTTTTTAATTTTCAGAATGTTTCATAAAAGTTGTAATATTTAAAATTTTCAATGTTTTAGTTTGACTCTATAATAAAATACGAAGTATACTGCCCTGCCACCCCCTCAAAAAAACTGAAAAAAAACCAAACAGTGCGAAAGACCACATTTAAGTTCATGTTTTGACAGAGTTCAATAATCTTTTTCAGTTTTATTACATAATGGAGGGGCTTATTTTAAACTTAAGCATCCCCATTGTCAAAAGAAGTTTTACTAAGAGTGAAAGTGCAGACATGAAAGAAAGAAAATTGACTACCAATTTAAACCTCAAACTTCAACATACTGACTGCAATGCCTAATAAAGTTTAAGAATTTGACTTCCCTTCAAAAAATAGACACCTCAAGAAAACAAAGCAAAATCAGAATCATGAGCTGCTTTCAAGTGGGAAATGAGAACTCAGAAAACTGCAGTGATATTTTAGCAAAAATTAGATAGTCTGGGGAGAGAAGGGTTTGCAAACAGAATAACTTTGTATCATTTGGGGATCATATGTCAGTTAGGAATTTTTTTCCATTTAATGTAATTTACCACACAATGTGACCCATATAACATTAACTAATCATCTTAGTTATTAAAATGAATAATTACAAATGTTAAACCAGTGGCCCATGTCACTCATAAAGAGATAATTGGGTTTTTTTCAATCCTGACTGATGCTCATAGAGCTAGATCCAACTCTGATTATACCAGAATTCTGGTCATTATTTCCTCTCCATGGAAAAGAAACTCTTGATGAAACTAGACAGAGAAGAGGTGTCTGAGCACCAAACTGGGGGCACTGACGGAGCAGATACAGGAATGTCTGTCCACAGAAAGTGACCTTGGCAAAAACTACGAACAAAGAGGAGCATCAGCAGCTGCTGCTTGTGTGAGCTGTGACAAAAAAGCAGCAGCAGTAGGTGACCAGGAAGGAAGATGTCAATTAGGGTGAGAAGAGCTGCACAGATGGGTTAGCAAAGTGCAGACACATCAGAATCTGAGACACTGCCAGAACAATGTCATTGTTTTAAGTACAAGTTCAAGGCTTAGCAGCAAACTTTTAAAGTGTGACTGTGAAGTGTTCCCTGTCCCAGACCCTCAGCAGCCTGCCTGCCCACTGGTGCAGGACTGCTTCCACTGCTACAGGGGCTCTGGCACTGGGAAACACAAGAAGGAAACCTCTGGCACTTCAGAGCCAGAACAACGGGTGGGAGCCTCTGTTGAGTGTTCAACCCCAGTTGTGAATTCAGGAATCAGAAAAGGTAACAGCAAGGTCAGAGCAGGTACAGTGAGATTAAAAAAAATCTATCATTTGAGTGAAAAAGGAAAATTGGCTGTAAATATGTTATATTCTTAGAAACTAACTTGTTGCAGTGAAGGATAATTGCCTGAGGAAGCCCCAGAAGTGAAGGTGTGTGTGGGCATGGTCTCAGCAGGAATCAGCCTGAAGTCTTTACCCTTCCTCTTTGGGTTTCATATGTTGCTCAAAGAAATGCTGAATAGAAAGTATTCCAAGAACTTTAAAAAGCAGACTAGAAAGAAAAAAGACAGGGCCAAACTTTAAGGACAAAAATATTTGAGATGCTATGACAGTGCTTCATGAGATTTTTGTATTATCCTCATCTCTCAGACAGATGTCTCATATCATGGCAGAAGGAATTAATACTTTGACTTGGGTACAACAAAAAAACCCAGAATCATATACAATTCTAGAGATCAAAATTTAGGTTGGAAGGCAGCATTAGTCTTGAAAGTCTCTATAAAATTGTAAAGCAAGATTTGGGAATCATTCAGAGAGCTTTTTAGCAGGCTAAATACAATCCTTCTGCAAGGTAAACTTAAATAACCTGTAATGCAGGGATTTATTCTATGCCATTTATAAGAAAGTTCACATTTAATTTCCAAAAGGTCTGAAATTACTTTTCCTGATCTACCTTCTACCATTAAAACTATTTTTCTAAATACATTGTTTGAAGTACAAGTACAAAGAATTAATGACTTGTGCAATTAAGCATTTGTTTCTGCATCCTGAGCATGATGTTCATTAGAGCTTGAGCCTGAATTTGTTTCTAAAAATGTGAAACAGAACATGAAAAGAGTTCTAAAACTAGGCAGCCACATTTTCAGTATTGATATAAACAACACTCTTTTTACAGGTCTGATAACTGACCTCATGGATTGGCTTCACCCAGACCAGCACACATCTCCCCCTTGGGGAAGCAACTTTCACTGCCTGTGCTCATCTGGTGTTGATCACACGTCCAGCAGAATGGCTTCACCCAGACCAGCACACATATCCCCTTGGGGAAGTAACTTTCACTGCCTGTGCTCATCTGGTGTTGATCACACGTCCAGCAGATGATCCTGCAGACTCCACACAGCCTGAACTACTGAGTTCTTGTGGTTTCAAACTCCCACTGAATCTTACATACATGGATTTATGTGGATTGGGTACACCTTAAAACCATAATTATCTTCTACACATAGTGATCATTAGAAAATTATGATTTAGATTTTTAAAGGTGTCTAAGGTGATTTGGCAAAAAAATGCACAAAAACCATCAAGAATTACTCTAACTGTTAATGATTATAAGAATATGCTTTTTAATGGAATAAGTTATCAAAGATAAGTTTAAAATTCCAATATTTCATTTAAGAGCAAAACCAAACCCATACTTTTCTGCTCAAGGGGAAAAAAATAGTGCAGCCCTTTTTATAACAAACTACTGAGAAATTATGCATAATGGAAAAAGCAAAATCATTCTTGTTGCTAGATATGAACTGACACTGGCCAAAGGCTGTTTTGCATTTGACAAAATGGGGGAGTGGAAAAAGAGAAAAGCCTAGTTTCAGATTTGTGGGTCAATTCCAATCAGTCACAATTCCTTTTTACAGCTTTTAAAAGGTTCTCTGTAATGATGGACAAAACCACTACAGGCTCATTATTTTTACTGTAGTAGAGTATGGATATTAAAATTTATGAGTAAAATAAAATTGTCCCCAGGCCATAGATCTCGCATATAATAGGTACTCATTCACTGAGTTCTTTTCATATTAATGAATGCAGAAAATACAAGTTAGGCTAAATTACAGGCATATAAATACAGTGAGATGGTTCAGATGGCACATAAAATGCAATGTTACACTCAAAATTATTTTTATTACTGGCACAGATATACATTTATTCATGTGATTGTTTCCTCTTGGTTTTGTCTTTATGTTTGTACTAATTAATCTATATTTAAAATTTCATCAGATGGCACTGCAGTTAGGAAAATTCTCTTAATGCTTTTTAAAAGAAAATTATTTCCCATAATTCCCTGTTTGCATTCATAACTGGTTTTTGACAGCAGAGCATTTTGACTTTCAATGCAAGTCCAAGCATTTTGGACATATTCAAATAATACATTCTACCTTATAAAGAGAGTCACTCAAGACTAAATTGTAATTCACAACTCCAAGATTTAGACTGCTATAATTTAGCTTTGATATTCTCAGAGAAATAAAAAAGTTTTTTAAAAGTTCTTGCTCAAAATAAGTCTTTATTCACATAGCTAGTGGCTAGGGAGATAAGGCAAACTTTATACACCTAAAGAAAGGTTAAAATTTCATTCCCTCTAAGGAAATCTTGGTAGCTAATTCAGTTCAGTTTCTTCTCTAAATTTCCTTTAATACCTGTATTTGCAACCCCTTTGGAGCTCCTGTCAAATGCTTCATTACAGGAAAGACTTTAACAGGGCAAGATATCTTCTGTATAATGTTTTAACTGGGTGTATGTCAGCTGTGTCAAGTTTTAGCCTTAAATACACTTGTAGGAAAATAAAGCTGCTGCACAACCAGTTGCAAGCTATTAGCTTTATGAAGACCTACAATTAAGACAAAAATTTCAAGGTGGAAATGGATAAGACTGAATTAGAGCAGTAAATCACAACTCTTTCAACTACTGGAATCACTTTAGCTCCTCTCAAATAAATTTTTACTTTTTCTTCCAAATGACAGGAGAATTTAGGAACATTCTAGCTGAGAAAAGAAAGTGCTTTACCACTCAGAAGCTGGTAAAGAAAAACTGCTTTGGAATTTGAAGGCTCATGTTAGCAGAAAAGTCTGCTTCATACATGAACAATATATTACTGTAAGTAATACAGCCTAGGAGCCATCTTACCTGGGGAAAGTTACATGGACTAGTAGTGTGTGAAGAGAAATATACTAACTTCATCAATCAATGGATAAAATTAGGAAAAATATTAATTCCTGAAGAAAAAAAATAACTCCTAAATATTTCTGTTAACTTTAAAAATCAAAGCAGAATCAACACTATTATAAAAATATGTGCATACCTGGCACCACCTCCAACTACTTCTGTACAATTTTGGGGAAGGGATTACAGCTTTGTTTGGTGTGGTTTTTTTGTTTTGTTGGGTTTTTTTTATAAGAAAGAGAACACAATTAGTTTCAAATCAAGGTCCGGCAGCAGAAAGTGAGACTTAGCTGTTCCAGCTGTGTGGAAAAGCCAGAGCCCCTTTACACCTCAGCTTCAGAGACAGCGTATCCTCCCAACAGATGTATTATTTTAAAACACACACACCAAGTGCTGCACACACCTCACTGAAGCAATGCACATTTGAGATCCCACTACTGGATGTGGTCTAAGAGGAAACAGATGTGGGCCATGGGATAAAATGAGAAGAAAAAGAGTAAAATTTTATTTCATTTTTGTTTATCCAATTGTTATGAGAAGTATGGAAATGAGAGGAAAAAATAACAAGATAAAACAGCAGAAGCAACAGAGATAATAGCAATACTGTATAAAATAATCTGTATATTCCTGTATGATGAGTACTGTACTAATTTGCAATACAGTTACATATCATCATATCAGTAATACTGACATAATAAAGGCAATGGGGGGAAATACATCTGCATTTTGTGTTTTGCTCCCAAGAAGGACATTTTCTGAAAGACCACTCTTAGAGCTGTGCTCTCCTGTTGAGCAGATGGCAGTCCTAACAAGATGTCACCAGTGTATACAAGAGTTATAAGAACTGCCCTCGAAGTAAGCTGATAGCCCTTACTTTCCTTTTATATCTTGTTTACACATGCAATTGTGTCAAAACCACTCAGACTGAAAGGATTGCTCACAAATTTAAATATTAATGGCATAGTGTGGAAATAAAATTTTGCTGCTTCATTGTAAGGACTTTGCTCCTGTAAAGGGATGGGGTTGGTTTTTGTTTGGTTGGTTGTCCAAAGCTGTTTGAAGAGAATTAAAAGTTCCTTCAGTTTCTAAATTATCAGGATGCAGGGAGATTTAACTTACACAACTGCAAAACAGTAACTACTGAACTTACTACAAGAATTGTAATGAATTATTTCAGAAGAGCAAGGCAAACAGATCTTTACATAGGTAGGGGTTCATTCAATCAAAACCCACCAAGAACATAACAAAAAATTAACTGTCCTACCCAAAACACTGCACAACTCAACCTGTCCATGGCAGACAGAAGGGGACTGCACCAGAGAAGAAATTCACTTTTATACACCCCCTAAAGAGTTCACCAGAGAGATCAGCACACCAGCCTGGACTCAGGATGTGTTATCCCAGCTCACTGGGTCCCAGAGGAAAGCATGACCCATAACCAGACATGGGGGAAGAGGTCTCCTGATCATGCAGGTAGAATCTAGCTAGTGCTGGGATCTCCCTAGGCATGGGAAGATGGGATTCAAGGAAGATTTTTAGGATCTGCCTTCCCCACCAGCATAGCCAATCCATCCTCGTTATTTTCCACAGCACAAGGGCTAGCAAATAGTTTCACCTGAGACGTGGTCCTAAGGCAAAGCAGTTCTGTACCTTCTTAGGGGGACTGGAAGATTTCTGTACATTTCTGTACTTTTTAGACAGAAGTGCAGGGACTCTATGACAGGTGCACTTTTTTATTTAAAAGCCTATATTGCTTCTCTGTCACCATATGAAAAGAATGGAAGGGTGTGGAATCAACCAAGAATTACAGACTGCATCTCCCCTATTTGATTATATGTCTTTGTTCTCTGCCCTTTTTCACATTTCTTCTGCCCTTATTTTTACTAGATGGGCAATTATTTTATTTTTTTTTAAATCACAACTGCATGATGTCTTTTATCTTACTTTTCTTCACCTCCTCTTTGGTTATTTTCTCACTTTATTCTATTTCTTCCAATTAGTGGGAAAAAAAACAGTCTGCCAAACTAAGAGGCAAGTACAAAGAAGAAAGAGCAAAGAAGAATGCTACTAATGTTTTTGCAAAGAGATAAAAAAAAAGCATCATTAAAAATAAACCCCAGGAATTTTGATGTAATTGCTCTGAAATACATAAAAATCCACCAACAGATCCATAGCACTACTCCAAATACTGGATATTTTTTTTCCATATTCTTCCCTTCTGTAGGCTTACTTTGTTTTCTTTTCAACCACCACTGGCAGACACCACATTTCTCATGGAGATTGTTTTCAGACAGAAAATCTGAACCACACAAGTCCATGAGAGAAAATACACACCAGCTATACCAAGACCCCAGTACTGCTATAAATATGAACAACCTTAGGCTTAAAGGACTCTGAAAAAATATCTAGCACTTATAAATAATAGAAATAAATATAAATAAATAATCAAAAGCTACACAGCATCCTGAGAAATCATCTGGTCCATCTCACATCTCAAATCACATCAGACATGGAGACATTTGACACGTGCTTTTCTACCTGCTTTGTTAAACCATGAGTGATGGATGACCCAGACTTTCCTGACTGATAGATTATCCCTGTAAACAGAAAATTCCATTCATGTCTGGGATGGGCAGTCCAAACTACACTATGGATAAAAGTGGCACAGCAAGCCTTTCCAAACTACAGCACAACCTAGTCCTGAGACCAAAAGCTTCACAGCCATGGTACTAATTGCTACGATCTGTGCAAGTGCATGGACTCTTAGCCAGACTTGCTGCTATAACAACATCATGGACCAGTGTCCCAGCCAACATTCTGAAGGTTCTTGACCTTCTTTATTAGGTTAAGTATTGTTTTTTTTAAACTTTCAAATCGGATTTTCAAACTTAACGTAATTTCTGCATCTCCCCTGTTGTCTCTGGCCCCTGGTCTTTCTTGAAGTTCAGTATTGAAATTAGCAGTCCCACAGCTGAAAGTCTTACCAGCACTCAGATGAAAGAATTCCCTTTGCTGCTATCACAGCTTTCCTATCTCTAACACACAAGAGGAATCTATGGTTGCTTTTCTCTTACTAACATGAAGACACAATTTACCATTAGAAAATTACTTCTCCCTACCCCAAGATACCTTACAGAGATAAGGAAATAAAAATTAGAGAGAAAAGGAGAGAGACCCACATCAAATACTGCTTTTCTTTTCATTGAACAGCTGATCCATTGCAGACCCATTCATGTATTATATGAATGTCCAGATAAGCAGAAGGCTTTTCCTCTACAATTTAAGATAGAAGAAACCAGCTTAAGGCAGGTTGGTGCACTCAACTGCTAAGCTATGATTAGTTCCCCAACATTTTAGCAATTCAAAGTTCTCACCTTTTATAAAGGACTATGACTTCCAAGGTAACTGAGAACTGAATGGAGACTGGTAATTTTTATATGCTGTTTTTCAACTCTAGTCCTGAGGAAGGCACATTTGCCAGAAACTCACAAATTCAGAGGGAAAAGCCTTGGAAAAATTATTTGCCTTCAAGTTTACATATCCTGCATACAGACACAACTACATTCTCAGAGAAAACACTAGCAATTTACATGAATTGCAAATATCCCACTTTTTAATAAATAAAAGATCAATACATGCTTTGAAATCATCCTTGCCTCTTGTCTTTTGCTAACCCTTTACCCTTAGAAGCTGACATTACAAAACAGTGCAACTTCTATTTCATCATCTTGCATGCAGAGAGGAAGAAGAATTTCTCTTTACTACGGACAATGGGACTCCATGCATCGTCCTAAGTATTTAATAAAGTGTGCTCTTTAGTTTCAGGCACACTAAAAACATTTCAGGCTTTCTTTTGTTTCCTCCTGCTCTTTTAAACATTGGTAAAGATTAATTAGCACTGTTGTACCTTATCCCTGGAGAAGCATGACCTTCAAGGCAGTTATGAAATGGAAGTCAGGAACTCCTCTGTACTCATTAGTTTTATTTTAAGTTAATCTGTTGTGGCTTTCATTGGTAGTGGTTTGGGGTTCTTCTCTAATTCTAGTTAACTATCTGCATACAACAGTTAAGGGGGTTTACTTCCATTACCTTTTGCTATGAAGCTGTTCTTTCATAAGCAAACAAACTGAGATCATTCCTGATTTCTCAGAGCGCACAGACTTTTCACATTTCCTGAGTGAGTGCACAGCTGGTGCATCACTCACCAACCATCACACACAGCAACACTGTAGTAAATTGGTATTAAATTATTCACCAAGCTCTGCACAAGAGGAAGTTTAAATATCTTTCTGAAAAATGCTATTAATACCTAAAGAACCAGGCATATGAAGCAAAACCTGCTGAACACATCTCTGTATACATACCCAACAGATCTAACTAAAATATGATTGTTGTGTTTCAGCAAATGAAGCCCCAATGTAGCCTAAAACTGAAAGTAAATGTTTTGGATACTGGCTTTTTCTTTGGTTTTATGGGAAAGTTGTTAAACATACATACAGAGATACAGCTATTCAAAGTATTCAAATTTATATCCTCTGATTTTATGTAAAAATAAAAATTACTCCACTGCTTTTACTACTGCAGTACTAAAGCACCGTGAACTATCTTTTTTCCTCTCTTCTGCAGTATCAGAAAAACCCTTGAACTTTCAGTCACATATCTGCATCATAGGCCAGCTTTCAAAATTGCATCTCACAAAAGTAGTGAGCTGTTAAAAGCTCTGAAGTATTTTTAAAATCTACAAACATACATACAAATATATGTTGCCTGAAATTACCACAGCAATAACCACAAAATTAGGCTATCATATAAGATCACATAAATAATATTGCATTTCAGGACAATTTTAACAACCTAGTTTCAAATTGCAACAGGCTATTTTAGTTTCTCTAGACACAATTTTTCCTTTTTAGTACTCCTTCACTGCACAAGCATAAAGTCAATGGGAGAGGCATTACTGCCTCATCCCCTTAGTCCTCCATTCCTCTCATTTTTTCATAAGTAGAAGGTATCAGGGCCCCTCAGCCAAAATTTCACATGAAACAATAGGAGATGCAAGGAAAGAGCTTCACGCAGCCAGTTTCCCCCTCACTGTCCCCTCATGTGAGGGGGAATATTTATTCAGTCTGTTATTCCTGGGCTTTCTGGATAACAAGGACTTCATTGCTTTCCTTTGCCATGAGAGATGAGAGCTCATTTTCTGAGAAACTAATTTAATTTTGAAATGACTTGTAGCTGCAGTAATTTAAAACAAAAAAAAAAACAAAAAAACAAAAAAAAAAACACCAAAAAACAAGGCAAAGTTATGAATAGGCATTTGGTAATTTCCATTTTCTCTTCAAGATAGATTCCTTTCTTATGCAATGTGAAAGACAGAAACCAGAGCTCATTGTCACAGTGCAATACCAGCTTGGACTGAGAGCATCCCGACTTTGCCCCGGCATTGACAGGAAAGAAACAATACTGCTTATTAGCACAAGTGAGATTCATTACTATAACCAAAGCAGCAACATCCCCTACTCATAAATCCACAGGTAATCTTACATTGTTATAGCTGCAGTGCCTGTGCTTCCTTCTTGTCACTTATAAAAATAGTTTTTATTACAGTCTATTCTGGGTGAAGGTCAAGCAAGAGAGACAGGATTGGAAAGTGAAACCTTTTAAATGGAGACAGCACATAGTGCAGATTCCTTAATACAAATTCTCCTGCCTGCAGCATAAACCTTGACCTAGAAGGCCCCTGCATCTTAAGCGTTTCAGGGCTTGAAATAATTTACTCTGTATGCAAGAATTTACAAAAGATGTTTCTGACTTCAACTGCACAACTGTTTTTTCTAATAGATGGAGGTAGAGTTATAACTGGTTTGGATTAGATTCCAATCCTTTACCACGGGCAGGGACACTTTCCATCTGTCCATGCTGCTCAGAGCCCCATCCAACCTGGCCTTGAACATTCCCAGGGATGGGGCACCCCAGCTTCTCTGATAAACCTGTGCCAGGGCCTCAGCACCCTCACTGGGAAGAATTTACACCTAAGAGGGAATTGATAGCCACCTTCCTTTGGTTCAAATCCATTATCACTTGGATAGTTCTCTTTTAGAGAACACTTTACACTAGAGCTTACTCTGTGATTGCCAGACTTTGTCTATTAAAGAATGGAAGAATGACTTGACAGGCTATGAAAGACAAAACCTTTCTCTACTGCAATTCTATTGTTCAGTTTTCTAATTTATAGATCACAGTAGTAGAAAAGGTAATTCTATTCAAACACAAAGAAATGTGTTAAATTGTCTGAAAAAAATATTAAGTATTCTACAGAGAAAGGGAAAGAGGTGTCTGCTTGTCTTCTGAAATGGTACCTGCTTTTGCAATAGCCACAGAGGGATATTAAGTGAATCAATATAACCAGTACATTTATCTGAAAGAGTGGGGACAGCCAGGGTCATAATTATTACTGATGTGTTGCTAATACACGAAAAACAGCAAAAGAAAAATGTTGATTGATTGCTATGAATTTCTGGCAGCTGTAGCTTTTGAAGCATGAAATACATTAGCATTGTATTCTAATGTCTTTGATAATTTTTCAGAACTGATGCTTGTCTTCTGAATAAGGTATATTATTTATTTACAAAGAAGTCACTGGCTGTAAAAAATTAAACATGTAGAAAATACGCTGACCTCCATTTTTTTTCTGCCAAATGACATTTCTTTGAAGGACAAAGGAAGAAATAACTTACACTGTTAGTGAATGATACAGGTCTAATTTCATGTTCATTGTCCAAATACCTTTGCCCTTTACAGGTTATTAACTGTAACAAGCTCCTGAGTGAATTTATTGCATCATTACACAGCAACTATAGAATAATTCTAGTAGAAATAGCAGCTCTGTTAAAAGGAACATTTTTGAAATACAATGCCTGGTTTGTAAGAATCATTAAATAAGTTTCTTCAGACCAAGTCTTCACATGTACCATAAAGGTTCTCAAGTGCCATAGCTTTGACTGTGCTTACACATTATGTCTTAATATTTTTTTGCTTACCTCTATCATTCTCTATGTATAACTGACCACTGAAGAATGTGAACCAAATGATTTTATTATTTTCTGATGATTTAATGTTTGTTTCTGCTTGAACACAGAGATTATATTGGATATAAGATGTATCATAGAAACACTGTTATAGGGATTTAAGCATTCAGAGCTGAACTGATGGTTCTTTTCAAAAATTTCTGCAAGCATCTCAAAAGAAGGAAAAAGAACAAAAGGGGAAATATGACAGGGCCTGATAACCAGCAAGAGTAGGTGCTGCAGTCATTGTCATACCTTAAGCAACAAAGATATCAAGAAATAGCAGTAACTCCAGTTCCTTACACTCAGCAGGGTTAAATGCAGTGGTATTAATTTCAAATCAGCAGAAGATCCCCAGTTACAGAGAATTTATTTTTTTTTTTACATTGATGAGGACTCTGCATTTATTCCTAAGATTTGCAATACAAACAAATGCATGATTAGTGTAAGAGACCTTTTGAATTATAAATAAATACAAATTTTATCCCAGTACAAGACTAGCAATTTCTCTGTCAGGTTCTTAGCCTGACACTTAAAGCACCTAAAGCACCTGTCTGCTCTTATGGTATTGCTGACTAATATTTGTATTCACATTATAGGTAATCCAGGCTGTTACACAGTCATTGTTCCTGGCCTCTCCTGTGCCAAAACTCAGAATTATCTGACCTGAAATTAATGGTGCTTTTAACTGCTCTAGTTGGAGTGTTTGCCCATTCTGTCTGCAAGAAGGGAAAATGCTTGTAGACCCTCATTTTGTGCCCATAGTTCTTCCGCTATTGATAAAAGGATGGACAACTCCCACAATTTATGGTGAGGAAATCTGTACGGCTCATCTTTTCTGAAAAGAAAACAAAATGCCTCTGCAAGACATTCACATAAATCCTGCACAGGCAGAAAAAGGCAAAACTGGAGACAGCACTGCTCACAAGGGCACAGCTTCTCTGTGTGACTGCCAGTACAGAGACCCTGTAAGCAATCAGGTCTGGAAACATCACCACAGCAAAGACACATCATGAGGGTAAAAACTCCTAGGTGAAGTAACAAGGCAAAGGCTCCAGCTACTACATAAAAACCTGCCATTTTTCAAGCTCACCTTTAAGGGCTCTAGAGGGACAATGCCAAAGCCAGATATGTCAGATGTGCCTCTCGAATACTCACTCTATAATCAGCAAAGATTTATTTCCAGCTTATGTGGTGACTGATGTTGGCACAATAAAGCACAGCAGCACTGATCTGAGTGTGACTAATTCACATGCCTCCACCTTAGCACCCACTCACAGCAGCGTAAGAGAGACCCTGGGGTGGGATCCAGAGTGTGCTCCAATTCATGAACTCATATATTTATACAGATTTGAAGCTGCCCTTGGTGTCTTGGTAGTGCTGCAGAATAATATTCAGGAATTTTAATTCATAGCTTATTGAAGTATTCAGGTATAAATGACAAAACACAAGCTAAAAAATAAGGCTCACCTGATTTCTCGCACTGACCACAAGAGGAGGATTAGAGTTTCATAAAGAGTTCCATATTTCCCTGTTCTGATGTTCATAGCAAAACATGTCTAAAATGATGCATTCAGGATCACAAGGTTTAGGATATTTTAAGCCAGAATGATCAACTAAGGAACTGAAAATTTAGGAAGTCAGCCTTCTCCAGGCACTGACTCCCCTACTTCACTATCAGCAGTAGATCCTTTAGATATAAACAGCCTAAAGCAAAAAATTATATTCTGCTTTTAATCAGAAGATATTTTTGTTATTTCAGGCTGTAAGAATAGAGTAGAAATAAAAACATCATGTGTAGAGTTTTATTTTGCTCTTGTTTCATAGTGGTTTTTTTGGGGCTTTTCAATGCTTAGTTGTTGTTGTGTTTTTTAAATAATAGAAAAAGTTATAATTTCCAGGAAAGGTGTGATGCTTATTTCATTTGCTCTAATTTTACATCTCTGCAATGCCTCAAGGCATATCTACAATCTGCAAATTGTTCTATAAGTGTGGAATAACTTTACCAAAGACGGCAAACTGTAATTTACATCAGTGTAACTAAGAGCTAGGTATATCTGCTAGTTTTTAATGGCCTATCTGGCTTATTCTAAATGCTATTAAAATGACAAAGTAAAATAAACCAAAATGAAATGTTTCATTCCTCTGTCTCCATCTGCACATAACAAGCAGATATTCCATAAAATATATTTATCAGCACTGTGACCAGCTATAAAACGTCGTCAGTGCGGAATGTTTATGTACTGTAGCATAGTAAAATTGTCCCCCTGTTAACTCTAAATCAGCTTCTGAACAGCTATTGGTGCTTCTTCATCTGCAGGCTTGCTTGAAGGGAAATGTCATTTATGATGTCTGGAATATCATTTTTGCTATGAAGGATGTCACAGTTGAATTGCAACTTCTCATAAAGGTAAAATTGCTGGATTTGGTGTTAATAAATCTTTGAGAGAGATCACAAGCATTATTTACCTTTTTCTTTTTTAAAAAATGGTTAAATTTAAAGGGAACAGCTCAAGACCTGTAAACTTCAGTTTGATTAATATAGTGTGTTATCTGCATAGTGCAGCTAAAGGGATTCATGCTGTTAGCTCATCAGATCTCATAAACAAGAGTGTGCCAGGACCTGTCACCATCAGTGTGTCCCCACCACACAGTCTGTGTGACTATCAACTGCATCCAAACTTCTGAATTAGCTTAGGCAAAACACAAGGAAAAATCAAAAGCATAACCTATGCCACTGTCTCATCATTATTTCCTGACTCAGCCAAAGTTTAGGATACATTCAATACTGATCAGATGGAAAAGAATGCATTATAGGGTTCACTCCCTCCCTCCCCAAAGCAAAAACTAAAGTATCAGAGATCAAAAAAAACCACAACTCCTCTACATAACAAAATACTCTTTGTGATCCTGAACTGGTTTTTGGCAGCACTGTGTTTTCTCTGGCATTCTCCATGCTCTCATTGGGAAAACTAAAATTCAGCAGTAAAGAAAGCAATCTGTGTCATACAGTTGCATAAACACCAGCTTCACAAAACTAACAAGTTAAAATGCTTTTTAATGCCACATTGACAATGGAAAAACTTCCAGTAGCAGATCCAGATGCAAGCTGACACCTCAGCTTTCACAGTACACTGAACCCTTGAGACTTTGCATCAATAATTCTTTGGGAAAAAAGAGTCACGGTTTTTAATTGAATAGTTTTTCCCTTTTTTTTTTTTATCAATTTGAAATATCAATTGTAAACAAATCATTTAACTATCATAACTATATGAAAACAGTAACAGAGCCTTTTTTCTCAAAAATCTTGCCTCTTTCAGTCATTTAATGCTTTTAAGTACTAATTTTGAGTCTTAGTAACCTTTCCTTCCCTGCCCCTACATTTTAGTGATGAACATTCATTCTTCCTCAGAGCCCTATGGATAGAAATTATTTTAACCTATCTAATCTCAAGTATTTTTCTAGCGTGGTATAATAAAACTACCTTCCCTTTCTACAGGAGTAACAGAAAGTTCTCTAACAGAATTATTCTGTGCTAGTAGTATAAAGAGCCAGACACCTTTGATTTAAAGTGAAATCTAGCATCTCAGAATGAACATCTTCCTTGAAAATTAAGTTTACCATTGACAATACATCCATTTATTTCTGTGTAGGGGTTTTTTGTTTGTAATTTCAAATACAAAAGAAATTGTATCCATAATTAAAATAATTTCAAAAATAAAAAAGGCAGAATTAGTCATATCATGTTTCCCTTTCTTTCCCAAAGCTTTGTTATGTATATATAAATAAACACACCACAATGCCTTGCATCACAGTGGCACACTGTGCAAGGGATAAAATAGAACAAGACAGTTCTATTTTAGCTAGGAAGACAAGCTCTGACACAAAACTGCATAAACTGAGAGTAACAGGGTTAGTAGGTTTAGAAAATGTAGGTTTTTTAAAGGAAGATAAACTAAGGCAGAGGTCTGAATTTTCAAAACCTTTCATCACCTTTGTTACCTTAGGTAAGAGCAGATACATGACCACTATTATTCCCATTATAGACTCGAGGCACAGGTAACAGCAATAGTTTATAAAAAGTGAGCCTTAAGCACTTTCAAAAAAAACCCTAAAACAAACAGTTTAACCACAACACCACACTTCCCCCCCCACCAAAAAAAAAAAAAATCAAACAAACCGAATCAAACAAAATATTCAGTGTAAAGATACAAAAGCCATGTACTTCAGAGCAACCATAATTACATTTTTTTGGTAAATTTTCTTTTACTGGCCAAGTGGAAAGATATCTTTTCTAGCTGAAAAGAGCTCCTTTTACTCCACTTAAAAGAAATTGCTTCATTTCTTTTTCAGTCTCACAAAGTAATCAGAAGGCACCAGTCTAGCACTTTTTACTAAATTAAGAAGATTGTTTCCCACCTTTTTAGCACAGGAAACAGCATTTCTATGAACTGAAAACTCCTACAGGACAATGTCAGTAAGCATTCCTCTCCCTCCTGCTGCAGGGGTCCTGGAGGCACATTTCCCACCAGGAGGCTGCTCCTCCTGGCTCACAGGTGCTCTCAGGAGCAAAGACGTCCCTGCTAAAGCAGCATTTGTTCCAGAGGGGCACGAGGGAAAGCAGGTTCCCTGTCAGGCTGCACCGTGTTCCCCATGCCTTTCCTTCTGTCCTGATTAAAATTTTATGTGACCTTTTCACAGCAAACACCACTCACTACGCCCAGGCAGGCAGAAGTAACCAGCTGGTGTTTCCAGCCATGATCTCCTCCCAGGAGCCTGACGTGGAGCACTCCCAGGTCTACAGCAGCATTTCAAGCAGCAGGATGTTACCAAAGGAAGTGTGGGCACCACTTTTCCCCTTCACTGTTTTAGTTCACCTTCACCTTTAGTTCACCTTTCATATCATTCTGCTTTCTCTGGTCACTTGGATGTTTTAAGCACTAAGTGAATTTTTCTTGGTCTTCTGGAAATTCCCTGTGAAAGGCTCAGGCAGATTCCCTCAAAGGCCTCTTGGCTGAACAAATGAAGCCAGAGCAGTTCAAAGTGTCACCAAGTTGACTGTACCAGATGTGACACAGCAGAAAATGAACATTGCAAGGTTGCACCAACCAATTAGACAGTTATTACGGATTTAAAAAAAATTTTTAAAATTTTAATGGACTGCCATAATCACCTATTTTATAGCAATTATTTTAATTTAGTAGCCATTCACAGGTAGACTGGTGCCTAATTTCTAGCTTGAATGTCGTTCATTTATTAATAAACTAATTAAATTCAGATACAAACACTAATTTTGAAAACAGGAAGAATTACATAGAGAGAAGGAGAGCTGGATGATGATCAAAATGCTCAAGTAAATGTTAGCAGACTGAAAGCAATAACATTGTCAAGGTCTGTCATAAGTTTTTGTGCTGGAAAAACTACTTTATTTCTTATTTTCATTTGGAAAAGTCTCATCTGTCACATTTTCTGTCTTTCTTTTCTTACAGGTACTCATAAACCATGAGCAGTGATGCAGCTTAGACCTTCAGCTCTCTCCTGTGACCTTTTCAGTCACACCATTACACTGATGAATTAATCCAGAGCACAACAATGTAAAGGGAAGTATTAAGGCAAGCATTTAAGGTCATCAAATAATTGGCATGCAAAGTGTTCAATCTATCACTTGGTTTATTGAATCTGATATCAGGATTCTTCAGATCTGCAAAGCACTGAGTTACATAGCTGACCTGTGTCCACATAGACACAAATGACCATTGTCTGGGGGGTTTTATTTTAAAAATCCCATTTCCTACAGTCCCAGTCTAATGCCAAAACACTTTGTACTCATTCTAGATAGAATCAAACATCCAGACATGAGCTATCTTCCCTAACTCCATCCACAACTAGAAACAAGGATAGATTGTTTCAGCAGCAACAAACTCACCAGCAAATGTTAAAATAGATTTTAAGATAGTCTAATAAATAAAACTCCTTGTGAAGAGTTGAAATTGGCTTCCTATTTATTCCAGGCCCTAGCTAGATCTGATGGATCTAAGCCTTTGCTGTATTTCAGCAGCATATTCAGTGTGCCCACAATTTCCCAGGCAGAGCAAAACATGAAGCTCTCTGAAGATTTCTTGTGAGGTGTATCGTAAGTCAGTTGCATTTACTTAACTAGCACATTTTCAGGGATGTTGAGCTTATGATCTCCATGATTAATAGTGATATGCTTACAAAATGCAAAGAAAGGAAATTAACTGCTCTGTCCCTGAAGAATCGCTGGCTTTACCAGATAATTAACAAGTTCTGCATTTTTAGCTTATGATTAGCTGCAATCAAAAAGATGATCTTTATTATGCTGCTTTTTTTTCCATCAAGACTTCTGCAGTAGATAATGAAGACAGCAGAGGAAAGAGCAATCTGAGGAAATGAGTATATACAATGCAACAGAGCACAGCGACATCTTTGTCTATTCCACAAAGAAGGCTTAAATATCACAGTATTCTGACTACTTTTAACTGCACAGAGAAGACTGCACTTCCAAATCAACCTTCTAGAAATCAATTTTCTGGCATATTTTATAATGCACATAAAATCTAAAGGCAACAGTTGATTGGGAGATGAGGTACAAATGGAAATGAAGTCAATAAAACAAACTTGAAGCATAAAACACTGTATAAAATATTACTATTTGGACTGTACATGTTGTGTAGCAATTCAATGCTTAGATCTTAGCATTTTTCCTGTACCAAAGAACATCCTTCACTTCCAGATTTCAGCAATTCAGGTTGTTGAAGGTTAGTTCTTTTCAAAAAGCTGTTGCTGCAAAGTGCAGCTCACAGAGTACAATAGGGAATAAGCCTTTGTTGTTGTTAATGTGTTTCTTGCTTCAGGGAAGACACTTAAAATTCTTAGTTCTCAAGCATTACTTAAATTGGTGACAAAAACACATTTTAATTGTTTTCAAGACTGGAACATAAGATTTTTAGAATCTCTAAATGTGACATCTCTGTAGCTGGAGGTATGCATTATTTAACCAGAACAATAGTTCTCATTAAAACTTAACTTAATTTTTCAGCTTTCTCAAAACATCTGCTACTCATGGGATCTGGTTCTGTAATTATAATAAACAAAATTTTTCTAGTGATGCTCCTTTAGTAGCAAAACCAAGAGGTTTCTAGGACTTCTTCATAGCTTTGATAAACTAAACATTATGGCAACAGAAATAATTAGTAGATGTTATTTTAAATCTTACTTTAAAACTGATGCCACAACTCTTGACTCAGTTACCATATTGTTATTTGAATCAAAACTCTGTCAATCATTTCTTTACAGAGGTTTAATGAAATTTTGAAATTAATGCATGACAAGTCACAAGCATACTGTGAAAGCTGTATATGTGCCAGGGATGCAGAGGATAGAGATGTCAAAGCATTGAAAGATTTGGGGCAGTTTGTGATACTTGATAGCAAAACTATTTCAAAGGGATTAAATACTTTGGGAAGAGGCATCATAAGCATTTTATAGGTTTTGATACTGATTTTCTGGATTAGCAGGCTTGTCAGCTTGCCAAAAATATGAAATACAAAACACAGTGCTGATCTCGTGACTGAGTTGTTGTGATCCCAGCATAAAAGTTTCCAGAAGATACAAGCCAGGCCTGCTTTTTTTATCCCAAAACAGATTTACAGCAAAATTATAGAAGATTTTAATTGTGAATTTTAGATAATGTTCTCTTTCTTTTTGCTGAGAATAAAAAGCTAAAATCATCATCCATGCTAGGGAAATGATAGGATAAATAAATGTGTAAATGTTGATTCTCAATGCCAGAATTCCCACTGATGGTACATGTCCCCAGTTTCAATCGAGGTAACCTTAAAAAGCATCCAGATGACATTTCGCCTACACAGTACCTGTACAGCCCAGGTAAACTGGCTGTGGAAAGGGACAGGAATAAGCAGATATTTCTGATAGGAAACACATTCACATGGCCACTGGCATATTCCAGTGCCTGTAGACTGAATCTTCAAGCACCACAAACCAGCTGTCAGACTAACATCTATATTGGATGGAAATTTCCTATCATTATCTTTTAGTGAGAAATGAGTTTTGATGAAATGAGATAAAGTGTTTTGCTAAAAACATTCAAATACAAAGCTGATTGAACTTTTCCAAATGAAAGGAGTTTTACCATATTTCCATTTCTTTTTGTTTCAACAGCATTTGAAACTGACTGCACATCTTTTAATCTTCTCAAATTGAGCTCCATCAGTTCCTTCATCTGTACTTTTCACTGGTAAATAAGTTTCCATCTGGGTTGTAGAAGCAGATGAGGAGGGCACAGTGGGACTGAAAGCTTCCAGCAACCAATTGCCCTGAAATGTGTTCTGGTCTCTGAACACTCTGGACCCAAGCAGATAAGAAACCAGCTGAGGCAATAATCACCTTCTTTTTATTATTTCCTTCTATTATGCTTTCTGTTTCCATCCTGAGTCTCATCCTCAAGCCACAGATTAATTCTATTTATTTTCTATTTCATTTTATAGACAAACATTCTATTGAGATTCAAATATTCCATCTTCCTAAGGTGTCTTGGTAAATACCACATATGCCATACAGCAGAGTTAAACCTAATGAACAGATTATATGCAGGCTTTTAAAGTGGATTAACAGATATAAAAGTATGACAAAAAGACAGCACTATACTGCTTAAAGAGGCACAGATTTCTATTTCCATAACTATCTGGGCCACAGAGGCTGTATCCACATAGTCTAAATCTTAGACATGCTGTAGTCACATTAAGGGATTGGAAAAAATTAATGGTTTCATTATACAGATTCAGGGGACAAGAATAAGATGTGTTGCCTGTTCAGCAGACATGATGAACAGAAATCCTGCAGAAAGTTTCATGTTTTGCACTGAGACTGAAACAGAGTACTACTAAGAGACTCCTGCTCTGCCTCTCTCACTCCTCCCACCAGGATCAACCACCCCACCAAGAGAACAGAAAACAAAAAGGTTAGGTGGACACTTTGGGTCGTATTTAGCAATTGCCTACTCATTATCTCCAGTTCATCTCTTCCTTCCAGTAAAATCTCCATCAGCATAGCTGAACTGAACCGAATCCTCTCAAATCTTTAGACCCTCCCCAAGGTCTAAACGAGATGAAACACAGCACAAAGAAATGCACAGGAGCTGCTTCTGGACCAGAAGCATCACAGTGGGAATTGAGGCAGGGACTCATCAAGAGCTGAGTGAGAACACCTTTGTTACCCCAATAGGTTGGTACTGTCCATTTCTCTGCCTCAAGGCCTCCTACTCCACAGGTACTTCATAATTTGAAGACTTTCTAATCCTGTGATACTTTTCTCTAGTTTATGTGTTGAGGCAAGTGAACAAACCCTTAAAGCCTGCCTGGTCTGTGAAGTGTAAATAGTGTTGTGATATGTCACATTTAAAATCTTCAGTCTATTTTTTGGGGGGTTTTAGAGTTGGGTGTTTGTGGTTTTTTTAGTTTTTCAGTTATTTACATTAAAAAGTTTAAATCACTAGGAAGTCAAACCAGGACTTGTTCTCCTGCCCCCAAACACAAGTCTGTCTTTTTCTTCACCAGCAGTCACAAATTTCCTCAGGACTCGCTGTGCAGAGCTATGAGAAAGCTGATTTCACCTGTGCAGACACGAAACCTGCTGCTGCCCTGGCAACAGAGGCCGTCAGGAGCACAGGGACCGCGGGTGCACAGGGACAGAGGCTGTGCTCTCCCAGGCACTGCTGCCAGGGCTGCACACCAGTGGCCACCACAGGGACAGGGCTTGGACACGGCTGCCCAGGATGCCCTGGAGGGCTGAGCCCAAACCCCACACAGACACTACAACGAGGTTTTTGGGAAGGCTGCCTAGAGGTTAATGAACAACTATCTTTTCATGCAAGCCAATACATTAAAGATAAGGATTATGTTTGTTCTTTTTTCCATTTACTGAAAGCTGAGTAGATGGTAAATTATGTTTGTACCAAATTGTTATTAGCTGTTGAAAACTACTGCTTGGGTTTTTTTCTCTAACAGCTTAAACCAATATTAAGGATAAAAACAGAATAAAAAATGGTTATGCATCCTTTCACATTCAAGTGAAGAAAATTATTTTGCACAGCAAGTATTGAGATCAATTAAAATCCTTTACTTCAGATATAATTAACAAGCCTCACAAGCATAAAGTGATTTAATTTCCTGTATCAAACCAAATGCTGTTTTCTGTCAGTAAATGACTATTCTCTTTCAGCAATACACATTAATAATTCATCATTGCTGTATATTCAAACAGATGGGACGCAATGAAAACTTCTAATGAAAATTGCATTAACTTACATCCAGCATGTAGAATCTTTAAAGGAATAGTAATTTCTTAAATGCTAAGGTTTTTCATTGCACAATTTCCTAATTAGAGTTAAATTGTTATATTACCAAAACAACCTAGCCCTTACACTGGGCAAAAAAACCATAAAAAACAACCTAATACAATTTTATAAAATAAAAACAAATAAACCCAAGGCCTACTTCTTCAATAAATAACCACAAAGCAATTTTATGAGAGTTTATGCTTACTAATATTCATCTTTGTATTTGATTTAACTTTGATGAGGTTCAATTAGCCTGGCAAGTGGTATGCACACTCTAGGATTTCACACTCTGGGGTGGGAGAGCAGAAAATTAACACAAAAGCCTCCCAGAACCACGTGATTGAGATCAGTCACTCACCACCCCGCAGTGCAGAGCCAGGCTGCAAGACCAGAGTTACTGCAGCTCACTCACTGCCAGAGAGAAGAACCTTTCTTCTTCCCACCACCTCCTTTTTTAGTTCCCCATTTTCTTTTAAGATCTCAAAGGATAGAAATAAAATGGGGGGAGTGTATGTGAGAGATTACTCCAGTTCAATAAGGCTGAAAAAGACAGTGAGAAAGAAGGAATTTCTTGTCTGATCTTAGGTATACTGAAGTCAATAGGAATTAATTAAGCATAAATATTTTCATTCCAATGCTCCCTATAAAAGTAGCAGCACTACTAATACTATAGTTTTAAAATCTTACTTGCGAAATCTTAGAAGACCTGCCAATGTAAGCAGCAAATAAACATAACAATTCTACAACAAATAAACAAAACCTAAATCTGTAACATGCCTATATTAACAATCCCATTGTGGTAAAAGCCCCTCCTTTAGTTTTACAAGGGATATTCACCACAATGACATGACACGGAAACACTTTTCTCTCCTGAGCATTTTACCATTGCAGCTAGTACCATTTGTTCTTATTAGGCACATTCATACAAAGAATGAATTCTGCTGTTTTCTCTGTGTTTTCAAGACTGAGAGGTTGATGCTGCAAAGTGCTGAATGCACTGACTGCTCCAAGGACACCCACAGCTCTGAATGCGTGCACAGCCACAGCCAGGATTAAAGGAATTTCCCATGTAAATGGTTGCATCCACATTGTGATCCCTTGCTGGCGAGACAGCACACATTAAGTACATTATTAGAGCAAGTACATAAGGCAGAGAATCTTATTTATGCAAATGGGATGAAAATACCACAATAGGATCCCCTTTCTCCCTGAGCAGCTAACAGAGATACCGGTAGCAAAAATATTCATGTTTTTCTCCACTACCTAGGATGCCTAAATTTGACATTTTCATTCTAAATCAAGTTCCTAAAATGCAAAAAGAAAAAAACCCCAAAACTTTAAGGTAAAGACTCTGCATTTGCAGCAGACCAAAGAGCAATTATTTATTCACAAGATGTAAATTACACCTTACTTTGAAAGGGCAAGTTTTAGAACTCTAAAGGAAATTAGGTGAAATGAGTTATTTGAAACTGAGGGGAAACGAATGAAGAAGGACTAAATAGAGCTTTTAAGGACATGGTGAAAGTGCCAGCTGATATCACACAACATTGTCTTTAATATCCATACTCAATGTCAAAAAATACCTACTTTCTGTGAGGTTCTTGACACATGCCACACCTTAAAAATTTATTGCATTGCACTATGAGAATAAAGTGCCCTGAGAAATTATAAACATATTATAAATGCAATTTGAGAAAGTATTTTTGATACAAAATCCGCAATGTCTTTCCTTTTAGATTTTTTTCCATAAAATAACAGTGCATTTATTGGAGTTTTGCATCATGATGCCAGAATTCCCTAACTGTGACTCTAGAAATAAGCCTCAAAGATTTGAATATCCCATCTTAAGTAAATGTTTGGTTCCTGGCTTTGAAAAATACGATCCTCAGTCTGTGCTTTTAAAGAAAAAGCTGTAGAGAATGTGTTGACATAAGTCTTCTGGATAAATTTTTCCTCTTCTAACAAGATTACCCATGTGTATTTTTCTGACAGGGACCAGAAACAGAAAATAACTCCCTTTATGTTGCTCTATCATAATGCAGTCTCAGAAAAAACAATAAATTAAAAAATCTGTTGCCAAAAATTGAGTTGTTTGTTTCTTGGCTCTCCCAGATGGAAAACACTTTTGTTAAATCATTGCAAGTGAAATTAGGCAGCTTGTTACTGAAGCCTAGTCATTCATTAGCATTTTAAATTCCTGCAAAGGGACAAAATACTCGAGTATCTGACTGTCTGAATATTAGCAGATAAAGTTTTTTGTTTATATGTAAATACATAAAATCTGTATCAGAAGTTAAAGAACAGGGGGCAAAATTTCTGCTTTTTCAGAAGTTCTTAGCGCTCACAATGTTCGCTCAATAATTATTTTTCCCCCCTCATCCTTTTTATTATTTGCACATCATACTTATCTTATAACTGCCCAGAACAAGATGTTTCTGCTTTCATTTGACATAGCTCTTGGTATTGGCTATAAGTTAATACATTTCTTCCAACATGGTGATCCAAAATGGACAGACATAACTGAATTTGTACTACAGAGACTCAGCACATTAGTTCAATGTTACACTAGAAATATATACACAAAGATATATGGAGAAGACAGAACAATGGATGAAGGTAACAACTCTTTATTAATAAGAGCCTATTGTCCTGGTCTAATAGCAGGAAATAAATGAGATTCAATCAACTGAATCTAATACTAGATTTTATCTGCTTAAATGAAGAATCCTACCAAAAGTGTTCAAGCATTCTAATGGATAACGTAAGGAAGAAAGTCCAATAACTAATCTGTTCTCTGTGCAACTATTACAACAACTTTGGCAAAAGCTGATGTAACAGAAAGATTCCAAAAGACTTTCCCAGAATTCGACATCTTTGCCAAATCATCTAGATTAGAGGTTTCAGTGACTTTGGTATCTGACACCTGGGGACAAGCTAAGCACTTTATTTATATTACTCTCCACTTTATACTGCTAACTGAGGAATGGGAAAAGCTTTCAACATCACGGCCATGTTTGGCTTTTGCTGATGGGGTTATTAATTCTCTGCTGTTACCAAGTCAATTTTGTGCTATTTTTGCTGCTTTTACCATGGGAGAGGGTGTCCTACAAAAGAGATGCAAAACACATCTCCAACCATCTCAGACCTGTGAGGCAGGAACTGGCAGACAGAGCCTTTTGCCCTGTGTCCACTGCACCATTATGTTTTACAGGAATGGTTGGTTACTGATCTGTCTCAAAATGTACCAGAAGTTGATCAGTAAGCATTCCAGCTTCTACAAATTGACAGAGATTTCTAGGAGTGAAAGTGTGAATCGCAACAAGGATAGTAATCCTAACTAAAAAAATATAATCCCTTGTTTGCTTCAACTTCCTAACTTCTCAGGCTTTTGCTTGTAGCCTTTAAGATATGCACGCTTTAAAAAATATATCACAGCAACAGCTTAAACTGGTTTCACATTGTTAGCAGTCTCCTGGAAGTATGAAATTGCAGCGAAATGTATAGACAATAACACCACATATCAGCTTCCTGCTCTGTGAGCAATCTTCATTTCAAGAGCATTTTCAAAGCACCAACACCACAGTGCTAAGTACTAATAGCCCAGGCAGGCAGGCTCCCACCATGCTAATTAACTCACCTAGGGGCTCTAGCTACAGCCCACTTGCACAATTTCAAAGCCTTTCTCTCCCCTCCTACTCCTTTGTCTAATATTTTTCACTATAATCACACTCAGGAAGAAAATTATAAAGTCAAGAATGACAAGTGTGTCTTTCTTCAGCTAAAACTATTCAGAAATAATAAAAGGCAAGATTGAGAGGAATAGATATAGACAGGCTTTTGCCCTTCTAGTAACAGAAAAATAAGTTAAACTGCTGAAGGCCATTTGATGAGGAAAATGCATGGTTTCTGTTTTTCTGGTTGAGAATCCCAAGGATTTCCACAGCTCATTTTCTGTAGAGGTCAAATCCAATCCATGAAATTTCCTCCAAACATACAGCCTTTTCACTGCAGCCATACACCACAGTCAGCTCCCTCTTACTCATCTACAGAAGACTAATCACCCCAGGGTGCAGCTTAATATAAATGGCTGTAACAAGGACTTGGCACAGCAATAGCAATAAAAGCCATCCCCAAAGTGTCCACAACAAAGCCTGGGCTCAGATTTCCCTGAGGAAGCTCTTTAAGTCAGGCTTATGTACACATTGTTCACAGTTCATTTCCAGTCTCTGCTTCCCAACAGGCAGGTGTTTGAAATGTAATGTACAGCTTACCTCCCCACTCTGTCACACACGGGTGTGGAAGGGGCCAGCTTTATAAAGCAGACATGGCAGAGCTGAGACAGCCACAACTCACAGCAAGTCCATGTACAATCCCAGGAGGCTGCAATACTCTGCCCTTGTTCTTTGTCCCAGCCTTTTATCCCCTCATGCTGATGCCCTGCCCCTGTGTGCCCTCTGCTCCCTTTGGTGGTTGCTCAGTGCCCCTGGGCACTCCATGGCTCATTGCTGTCAGTGCTGCTCACCTGCTGCTCACAGCTGTGCCACTGGGGATGAGGCTGGGCCAGCCCATCCCAATCACCACAAACTGTGTGCCTACATAGATAGGGTATAACCCAGAAATGCACATTAATTTGCTAATCAGCCTCCTGGAGCAAATCAGGAGATGCAGCAGAAACCTCTACGTTTTCAGGAATTATTTTTCCATTTTCTGTAAGAGGTAAATTTCCATTTCTGTAATGTAAGAGGAAGAACCCCATACAAATTCTCTGGTGACAGGAAACATATCCTAACTGCAGAAAAATCTTGATTTGAGAACAAAAATTACCCTTAGAGGAATAATTCAAAACTCAGGGCTAAAGAGCTGCTTTAATTTCCCCACACTTCTTTTTTTTCTTTTTTTCTGCTTTTCTGCAATAAATACAACACAACTGCAGAGATTAAAATGGTCAGAATCCATCATTTAAGAGATAATGCATTTTAAAAAAAGTCATTTCTCTTACCTCTGAGAAGCATTTCCTTTTGACTGCTTTGGGTTCCTCCAGATGAAGGGGCAACTGGCAGGTCTTTGTTGATAGATACTGACTACAGGTCTTGGGAATCAGCACATGTAAATCTCAGATTTTCAGCTTTCCAGTGCATCACAGAGTAGCAGATCTGTTGCACAACATCTGGAAAGTGAATTGGAAAATAATTCAAGATTAATAACTTTCATATCTTGCTTTAGTGTTTCAGGGAAAATTGCCAACAATGGAATGACACTAATTATTACATAATCAACATTAGTCAGTGAGCCTAATTTGTGTGAAAGATAGTGGGGCTGAAGGCAAAAGGAGGCAGTTTTTGTCAACCTCGAAATATGCACTTCAGGGAGGAGTTCATGCAAAAGCATTTGCCTTCCAGAATGCCAAGAGGCATCTCTCCTCTATCTTTTATAACTCAAGTCCTGCAATCACTGTAGGGTGGCTGGCAAAAGGCAAATACAGAAAAGTTCAAGATCACGAACTCTATTTTAAATACAGTATAGAAACCAAGATGGCAGTGGAAACACTGTATCCTACTCAAACACATTTTTCTCCTAATACAGAAAAAAAATAATTGGAAGTTTTTTAATACCACATATTTCTACTTATTAAGTATAGCATTTAGAGTGTTAATACTATTGCTAAAGTTCTGAAGATCAAACTTAGCTCATTAGCATGAATGCATTTTCATTGTGTGTGAAAGAGCATGAACTCTCATAAATCATTCATAAAGGACACCTCTCCATCTCTTCCCACAACTCCTTGGTATTATTTAGTTCTTTTCCAGATGTAAGAATATACTCTATCTAAAGTCTCTGCTCATTAAGTATCTCAGTTCAGTTCCCAGCAAAGCTGATCCATTACATTATGGAGCAAACATACTGAAATTATGCAAATATTTTCTTCTACTTAAATGGTAAAAAAAGAAAAATTCCACCCTAAATAAAGAGTATCCCTGGCTCTGCATGCACACACAGAGCTTTGTGCTTAGTAGACCTTTTCTCAGAGCAGTTTTACATTCAAATTCATATGAAGTAGAAGAAACAAACCAATGTAGACTGACCTGATGGCAAATTAAAGAAAAAAAAAATTGAAGACTACAATGGTTTTCTTATTTACGATCACAAAATTAAATTTGCCACAAAAATCTCAAGAACACCAAAATATAATTCAACTGAGTTATATATTTAGATAATATATAAAATCTAAAATCATCACAGACTTAAAGGTGGCAAAATATTGAAAACCCAAAACCAAATTCACCTATAGTCAGAAGGAATCAGTTCCCAAAAAAAAACCAAAACAAAGATGTTTCTATTTTCCTGCAGCTTTAATTAATTTATTAATTTCTTTTTCTGAGCAACTACTGTTCATTATTGCAACACAAGTAGAACTGGAAACTAAACTTTTTAAACATAAAAACCGTGAACTCAATTCTTTCTTCAGAGTCTTAAAATTTACATGGTAAAATGGGTATTTTTACTTATGTAAAATTAGAGTCCTTATTTATGTTGCTGTTCAAAGATTTGTTATTGTATTTAGTTAAATCACAGCTGGACATAACATTATATCATGTTCTTATCAGGATTCTACATTTTTTAAGGAAGAGATGGTTAAAAATGTGAAACCAAGACAGCAAAGACATTCAGTGTATTTTCTTCCCCATATCCAGTTTCAACAACAGAATTGTCCAGTTGGAGCAACTTTATGACCCAATCCATTTCAAAACCACTTTCAGAACATAGAAAAACACTATTACAAAAAATAATTCATCCTCAAGTTTCATTTCACATCTAGAACATAATGGAATATTTAATACTTGTCAAGTCAACTCTGCAAAGTTACCTTACACTGTTCAAATGTGGGGAAAATGGGAAACAAGGGCATATTTGCCCATCAGAGGGTACAAGACCATTTGTCTGTGTGTGTATATATATATATATGTTTATATCCTACTTAAAGTAGTTTTTAAATATTACAAAACCAAGGCCAACCAACCCCGCAGCCATGGCTTATTTTCTCCTCGCAGAGCTGCTCCACAGCTGCCATAAGGAGGCATTCTGCTCCTGCTCCCAGCACACAGGGTGACTGTGCAGCCTCAAAGAGCAGCACGTCCAACCTGGCACCCAGGAGACTCAACCCATTTTGATCAAATCAAATTTACTGATATCAGTTCTTATATTTGAAAAAAAATATATATATTTCAGTGCCTTAGCAAGCATTAAATCAACCTACTAGAAAGTAATCCTCCCTCCCATAAGCAAACAATATAATTCAAAATGTAAAAGACATGAGTCATAGTAATTCAACTTTAAAATTCTGTAATTCTTCTCCAGACAAGCTTGTTTCCTCAAGAGAACAAGTGCCCTGAAATCCTGGCACAGCGGAGCACTTCAGCTAGCAATGAATCCTCAGCATAATATTAAAACCAAACACATCACACAAATCTAAGACATACACAATAACATAATTTTATATATACATAAATTCAACAACAGTCCTCTTTATATTTTTTGGTTAAACCAAACAGTATTTTCCCATTCTTTATTTCCACCCCCTCTTTTCTAGCTG
Source organism: Passer montanus (assembly GCF_014805655.1). Classification (NCBI taxonomy): domain Eukaryota; kingdom Metazoa; phylum Chordata; class Aves; order Passeriformes; family Passeridae; genus Passer; species Passer montanus. Next base: position 2,139,853 of record NW_024369707.1, read on the forward strand.
AATAACGTTTAAATAGATCCTGGCAGAGTTTCACCCCCAGAAAGACTCCTTCTAGCAGAGGCACAGAGCCTGTTGGTAGGACAGGCTGGGAATCAAAGCAATAATGTGCTTTTCTTCCAAGGCTGGAGCCTTCATTTGGACAAGTGGTTGAGCAGGGCTGGCCACAATCCCCTCAGTCAGTTTGATTAGCTGTGATCCCACTTGCTCCCACAATCCCCTTTAATGCCTCTGGACATTGCAAAATCAGTGTGTGGGAGATTGGGAACACTGGGTCTCTGTTTCAGAAGGGGTGAAAATGGTTATTTCCAGAATGAAGTCATACTGATGTATAACTAGCTAGTAAAGATAGTGCCACTGACCTCTGCCCTGTTCAAGGGCTCATAAATAATTAAAACATAAAATCTTTGTCAGAGTCTGGTTAAACACAGGCATCTAAATCCCATTTAGGCACCCAGATAAGAAGCTTGATTTTAAAAGGCATCTGTTTACCACCTTTCACAGTACTTTTCACTGACCTCTTATTTATATGCATTTCCTTACCTTAAGAATTGTTTTCTTTTAATTCAGTGATTTACAGGAGAACCTTTCTGTGCATTAAAGTGTCTATTCTTATTAGCAAAAATAAAAGGAAATAAGTCACTGCTACTGCAACAGTGTATCAAAAAATCAGAACTGAGGAAAAACAAAACAAAAAGTAGAGTTTCTCAAGATCACTGTATACCTAAAACCACCTCCACAAATGGAATTTATCAAAAGGTCAGACTTAAAAAGCAGCAATTCATAAATACTAATTACCACCTCGCCAGTGATTGCATGATAACATTTACTGGCGCATAATTGAATAGCAGAATTTAAAAAAACAGAGAGCGTGGGTAGGTTTAATAATTAATTCCTCCCACACTAATCAGTTTCTGACTATTTCTTATAATAAGCACAATTCTATATTCTTGATTTCTTTTTTCATTTTTTCCTTTGTGAGTAATAAATTATGAGTCTTTCTAAAACTAAAGTAAAACTAAAGGGAAGGGGAACCGTTGCAAATAACAGTAAATACAATTTTTAATGGTAATAAATTTCTAAATATTTTAATTGTATCTAAGGTTTTGCCTCATTGCTGAATATTTCCATGATTCTTTTGTCTAACAAAACATTAGTTCTTTTAAATTATCCCATTACAATTATATCCCATATCAATTATATCATTATATCATTATATTCCCTCAAGCCTTCTTCCTAAACTGCACATCTGCAATCCAGTGCATTTATTGATGTGTGCTATTATACACATAATTTAACAGCCATCACCCTCCATCCCAACAGCTGGGTTTGGTTAAGGACATCTCAGCTCACCTGCTCAGGCCTGAGCAGACAGCAGTGTCTGTGCTGACCCCAGTACAGGGCTGGCTCTGTCAGGGTGTAATTATCCAGATTACAGCCTGATTCACGGGCAGCCACAGCGGGCTCGCTCATGCTTTCACCGTGCAAGGGATAAACAAGGCTAAAGGCACAAGAGCATCTGCCAGAAACATGGCAGGAGATGGTGCTTAAAATCGCACATGGGTCTAGTGACTTGGGGTATTGTGAGCACAACAAACCACTGTAACTATGTTGGCTGTAGGGGAAGTGCCAAAATATTAAGTCAAATATAATATTTTTTATTATTTCATTTTTAAATTTCAGCCTAATTTTTTATTTTCACTATATTTTGTTAGAACAATATATTCTGCAGTCCTGTGCTGGAATACTGTTAATAGAAAAAGCCCAGCAGCAAGGCACACAATCCTCTATGGGCCACATGGAGACCACATTGCTACAGCACTTGTCAGAACACACAAAAAAATATCCAAGATTATGACAGAGTCCTCCTGGGTTTCAGTCCTCCCAAAACAGGTAGGCTTCACCCATAGAAAAGAAGACTGATATTTTTTAGTGTAAATATATAGAGAAAAACACAACAAACAAAAACCAACCCCTGCTCCCCAAGACTACAAAACACTTTCAAGAACTGAAGAATACCATTCTCCAGCTAACACTCACCAAACACAGACACATTCTTCCACACACAGACACATCCTTGTCACCCACACTTCAGAAAACACCCAAAGAAAAATCACACTGGGAGAGGAGCAGCACCTGGCCCACAAAGCTCAGTACTGTAAAAAATCCAAACTTTGCAGTCATGTGTGTTTTACTGACATGTAATAAAACCTGCAGAAGCACAGGGCTTGAGAAAATCAGTAATGCAGATGGATTGCTGCCAGTGAGGGAAGATGTTGAAAGGAGACTTCACACGTTTAGGGTGACATTATCACAGGCTTAACAAACAGTAGCACAGCCTCTTGAATATTTCTTAAATCCTTTTAAATAATGATAATTTATTGGAAGGTCTTTTTACAGAGTTCAAAGTTCATTTGCCAGAAGGAGGATAAATGGCCATCAAAATACCATTATAGTAACACAATGATTATTAAACAAAATTTAAGTTTCTCTACTGGACAGAAAGCAGTCTCTGAGGAAGGATTTTTTTCTGCCAGCAACTTCAAAGTGCCCTTTTTTTTTAATTGCCTCACAGCGATTACCTTGAATACATTGATCAAAGAATCCCTAGAAATATTCCTCAACACTGAGTAACACAATGATGAAAAACTACCTATTCATCCTTAACACAGAGCAGAGAAAGAGCAGCTCATCCCACTGCAGTGGAACCATCAGGGGAAAAAGAACTTTTCATGTGGGACTTAAGAGATGAAGGAAGATTGCACACTGAGACAGCACACAGCCCTCAGAGCAGCTCCACTGTGTTCCTTTGTCCAAGATCTGCCAGGCAAGATGTTCATCACACCAGGATGGAGACAGATTTCTGGGTCAGCCCCAGGGCTCAGGTCTCACATGACACAGCCCTCATCAGAGGGGCAGAGCAGAGATGTGCTGTGGGAGAAGGATGAGCAGCAATTCCTGTCTGCTAATCCCAGCTGAAGTCATTGCTTGACCTAACACCACATATCAGCTACTCAGCTCCTCCATGGAGGCTTATTTTCTCCATGGAATTCAACTATTAACACTTAAGATTCCTGGCTTTGGCAAATGTGCTGCTCTGTAGTGGTTTGTTGGGGTTTTCACTCCCTTCCCTAGAAGTGATCCATTATTTCAGCAGATGTGAATCCCATGAAAAACAATTTAGTAGACTACACAAGCCCATGGAAACCTCTTTTTTCACTCCCTCCCCTACAAGTGATCCATTATTTCAGCAGAATCCCATGAAAAACAATTTAGTAGACTACACAAGCCCATGGAAACCTCTCCAGAATTAGTTTGCAACTTCTGTTTGACTAGAGGAAGAAGAAACTAACCAAGTTTGACAAGACAAGGAGCAGGCTGAGTGACCCTGAAATGGGTCACAGTAGCACAGGCATTCCAATGGCCTTACTGCACCCTAACTAAAGGTAAAATACACAACTCACATTCAAACCACTTGCAGCAGATTCACTTTCTACTCCACATTACTTTAAAAGTTCAGGAACAGAAGAGGAACTGGAGGAGGTAAAAGCACAAAGGTGTTCAACCAAGCACATGAGGGGGAACAGCAGTACAGTCATTAATATTTCACACTTCCATGAAGAAATGTTACAGTGACTTTTCCTGGTAATTGACAATATCATTTGAGATCTTTAGTAGAAGAAATACACCTATAAAGGATTCTGCTAAAGTGACAAAGCAATATGGGAAAGTTTGGTTTGCTATTTTATGTGTTTGCTAAAAATAGGTTAGAGAACTATATTTTAATGTCTATACCATAATGGCAACAATTAAGACTTACAGAATGGAAAAAAACCCACATAAGTACTGTTTGGTTTTATCAAAGTTCCCATAGTTTCTACAAATTGGCTAGTACTTATTTCAAAATCTCTCTCCCATCCCCTGGAAACACATTATCTTTTCTGAATTTCTTCAATCTTGCACTGCTATTTGAAAAGAAATAATGTACCGAAATACTCAGGCTTAAGCTTGAATTTTGTGTAGTTTGCTACAAAAATTTCTACCAGACTTTGAGTTAAAAATCACTGTTCCTTTGTCCAGCAGATAACCCCTCAAACATTTCACAGCCCCAATAAACCTTTTTCCTTAGGAATGCATGAAAGATCATTTTAGGGAATGTGGCAGACACAAGCAAAAGAGTCTATATGCTGCCAATGATTAAGCAAACTGTTTTCAAACTCAAATGGATGAGGGGGCCTATTTAATATTGGGACTGCTTTCTGACAGTCTTAATTTACACATCAAAAGAGAAATACACTCTAAGATTTTGTCACCGTAATGGTTTTGCTATTACATTAACTAGCAATTACTACACAATGCCATGCAAGCTGACTAGGCTTTAAATGCCAAGTCCCAATTTTAAAACCTCCTTAGGCTGTTATTTCAATGTCTTCTACACTTTGAAGGGAGAAAATTACAAAGGTTACAATTGCATGGATTAATAATGGCTAAAAATGCCTACAAACGCTGTTTTCTAGCCTCTATGCAAGGAAGCAGAAAAATATCAGTTGTGGTTTACCCTTTCCTCTGTTCTAGCAGTATTTGAAATGTAAAGCACAGTGGTGGAAGCTAGATATGTTCTCTTTCTCTTCTCCCCCTGGGAAAATACTGGGCTACCCTGGGACAACTAATTTCTGCATTTGAGCACCATTACAATAGCACATTGCACAGGAGTAGTGTCCTTGGTTGTGTCAAGTGATAAAGCATTTTCTTTTTTTTTATTTTCACTTTTGTATCTCATAACTATGAGGTGTTGCTGACCTAAGCCCAGTGTATATTTTGTGTTCCACAGTAACCACAACTATGAACTAGCCAACTGCAAATATTCAACTCTGATTTGCTGATTGTTTCATCCAAAGGTTCTGGCACAGATGGATTCTCCTTCACATACTTTGACTTGTCCTTTCCACACTCTGGTTCAGCTCTCCCACTGAACACCTCCAGAGCATTTAATTAATACATCACTAGGCAGACCCTCATCTGGTACAAATCAGAGGTTCACTGTAATTTGCTTTAATAGAAATATGTCTATTTATGAAAAAAACAGGCCATGTCTCTGTTAAGGAAAGCAATAAGCATTTGGGCATGGCTTTCTCTGCAGCAGCATTTGATACCCGATATCCTTCCTCGCAATCACCTCATTTTCTGTTCTGCAGGCTGTTCAAGTTATTTTTATTGTGAAGCCAGTGTCACCTGCTAAGGTGCATAAGCCAAATTATTCAATACAATAACAGAGGCCTCCTAAAATAGAGACAACACTCAGAGTTATGCAGCCAGGTCACATAACTTCATAATTAATCCTTCAAACAAAATTTCAAAGGGTTGACATTGATTTTGGTGGATGCCTTTTCCAGGCTACTTGATGAAATAAAGTTGGCTTGTAGCAACTTTGAAACAGAAAAGTGTAAAATAGGTAATTAGTACAATTCATAATAATAGATAAAACAGAGATTTAAGGACTTCATGTACTTTTTAATTATTGCAGTTATTTATGATTCCTAACCAACAGAACTTCCCATACAGTTTTTGTCCATAACCCCTTATGCTTCCTCCCCCACTATTCAGGTACTGTTTCCTGTCATCTCATCCATCTCACAAAATTACATTAATTTGACCAAACCCAGAGTCACTGGGAAGAGTGACTGGATCAAGAGGACCCTTGGTTTTGCTGTAGTTCCTGTCAGGAAGGGCTGGCACGGCTGGGCACTTGCAAATGGCCCTTTGCCCTTTAAGTGTTACTTGATGCTCCTCAAAAGGCCCTTTGATCGTCTCCCCACACTTCTTGTTGCCATTAATATTCAATTCACTTTGCTGAAAATTTGGTAAGTAGGTATAGATTTGTGTTGTTATCCTATTGCAAAGGTTTCATACCTTCTTGGTGATTTTCATGAACAGCTCCTCACAGCACTGACTCCTTCTTCTCAGCACAGCCAACAAACTCCATTTCCCCCCTCAACCAACCAACCTGCTCTTTTATAATACCCCTCCTAATTGGATCCAGCTGTGGCCTATTAAGGGCAGGCTTGTTCTTAATGCTTGATAATTAGCACAGCTGTAACTCTTTAGGGGTGAGGTTACTTTCACCACTATCTCTAGTCTCCTACCTTCTATCTATCCACAGATTTGAGCAATCAAAATACACCTAACACAGTTTTCTGTCTAGAAAATGTTGTGGAAAGGAAACCAGGCTAGCAAATGAACATGTTTCATACACAAACATCTGTGGACCTCTGTTGAATTTGCTGTACAAGGTAGTTTTAGTCTCCCTTTTTGAAAATCCCTGACAAAAGAAACATTTCCATTTGCTCTCTGTAATGCAAGGGTCCAGCAGCTATTTCTAGAATAAGGTAACAGACATTTTTCTCCCTCTCGACGCCCACACTAGGAATTCACAAGCCAGTTATGCAAAGGACACATTTGTAAACGTATAGATTTCTTTCCTAATCTCAAACCTTTCTGTACTGTAATTTTTCTCCTCTTCAGTGCCATTATAAGCAATGTTATGTGACATTATTTACCTCAACACATGACTTCAAGAGTCCCTTTATTAGACAAGACCAAAAGACCCTTCTGAACTAGAGAACTAACAGTTCCCTCTTGCTATAAATAATTTGATTTTTTCCCCAAGTATTTGTTGCCTACTTTTTTTTTCTCTTCCTGGAAATTGGGGGAAAAAAGAGCTTTCAGGGACAGTTAATTGTTCCTTTAAACTGACTATAAAAGAATTCTTGTAAAGCAAGAGAACATTTCCCTTCATTTTTAGCTACTAAAACCTTAACTTTCACTAAAAAAAAGGAGATTATGTATCCATAAAAGTATCTAAGAACTATATTGATAACCATCTTCTTTTGGATTTACCACTCAGTGACTACAGATATGTATTTAAAAATTACACAAAGCAAGCTGGAAAAAGTTAAGCATTTTACTAGGAGATCAAATTGCTTATTTACATTGTCTTTCACCTTAACCTTTAATCCTAGAAGAGGAATCTGGTTAACCTAATGGTGCTATTCAACTGGGCCTTAATTTTCTTTAATTATTCATTTCCTGTAAACAAACATTTCAGGCATCTATCAAGTCCACAAACAAGAAGCACAAAAGAGTTCACCAATTCATTTTATACCAGCTGAAAGTTTCTTTTACTCCTCTGTTGGTGTTGCTGGGCTGCCAGAATCTGATGCTCAGAAAGCAAACCAGATGCCAAATTTAATAAAAAAAAACACAACAAAAACTGCCACATCTTGCCAAAATTAGTTGTATTTATGAGGAGTTCCTACTAAAGCTACTGAGACGTGCAAGGCATTTCTGTGCTGCTGGTCCTCCTCCTGCAGGGGCCCCAGGGTGCTCAGCCAGCTGTGCACCCACACCTTCATTTGTGCCCTGACCTTGGTGGCAGGGCTGCAATCACAGCTGCAAAGCACCAGCCAAGTCACAAAGAAATCTGCTCCTGCCGATGGTCTCTCTCTGATGCTTTGGGCAGGGGAAAAAAATGAAAAGCAGTGACAAAAACAAAGAGAGCAATCTTCATTCTAAAGCAGACAATGGGAGTGTGAACACTAGAGGTGCTAAGCACTTCATGAAATACCACCATGTGGTGTCTGCAGGCATGGATCATGAGCAGATGAGATTTAGGAATTCAGTCATCTGCATTAATTCTCTTCATTATTTTTCTTTTAAAAGCTGTAGATTCTCATATTTATGATTTCATTGTGCTTTAATTCACTTATGCTTTAATAAGTGAAAAGGGTTTTGGGGGTTGGGAGTGGCGAAATAGGTTGTAGTTACGGTTTTAAATAATTTATTCCCCAGTTAAATCCAAGCTATTTTAATGATTTATTAAACATTCTGCAGCAGTTGTATTAAACAGAGACCAGGAGAAATTAACGATTAGGTGATAATAGCTGGAGATCCTATCGTTGTTACTCAGCTAAATTGATTTTCTCAGAATAGCTAAATAAAAAAAATTAAAAGCTACATGAAAATTGCAAAATTTTGTTGTTGAGCACACTACATACAGCTAGATCCCAAAGGGGGAAAAAAAACCAAACAATTTTTTCCTAATTCTTAAAATGTCAGAACATGAGAGCACACTACATACGGCTAGATCCCAAAGGGGGAAAAAAAAAAACAAACATTTTTTTCCTAATTCTTAAAATGTCAGAACATGTTTTTGTTTTTATTAAACTCTTCTACAAGATATGACTCCCCTTTTCAGTGTAATTTGTATTTCTTTAGTTGAAATTCTTTTCTTAAAAGAAAGTACTAAGTCTCCCTGACACAGCTAACACTAAATTTCCCATTCATATTAGTATGAAACTTCCGTGTTCTGGGCATTCTCTTGTCCCTGGTGCATCCCTCTGCACTCACAGCTCACCCAGCTCTCTGAGATGTCTTCAAGTTATTCCCCTGTCCAGTAAAGGTCACTTCCCAGTGCATTGTCCATAAATCTCTCTCCCAGAGAGGCCAAGCAGTGGAGCAGCACCAGAACTGCAGTGCCCCAGAAGTGCGGGGGCTGCTGGGGGAGCTGGGCTGGGGCAGTGGCAGAGCCTGGCACTGCAGCCCTGCACAGCACCATCCAAACACACCCGTGCTGCTCCCCTCTGCTCCCCCAGCTCCTGCTGAGTGCCTCTCCCTGCAGAGGGGCAGAGGAGCAGAACAGCTGCTCAGCCACACCGTGGCCTTTGGGGTTACCTTGCTACACTGCCAGCTTGCCACAGTCATCCCCTTCTGTCTGCCCTTGCACATGGGGGGAGCAGAGAGTAAAATCCATCCCATCCCCCTCAAATGCTGTCACCCACCTTAGAGTTACAGCTGCACCAGGAATCTAAACTGAGGAAATGACACCTCCTAGAAACCAAAAGACTCTGAAAGCCCTTCCATTTAGGGGAAAAAAAGTATGTTCATTTACCAGGCTTAGCATCATGTCAGAGGTTGCTCCCTGAATAATTACTGTCATAAGAACTTCTTAACCTCCAATTAAAAAGAAATCTTACTGATTAAATTAGCCAGCTGCAGATGAATAGTCTTCAGAAAGATTTTTTTAAAAATCTGAATAGACTGTCCCTTATGCTCTCTTCACAAAGATCTGGACACTAATAACTTGCTTAGTTCAACAGACTATGGAAATTACTTTTTTTTTTTTTAATGGAAAATGGAAAACAAACTCCTCTAAATTTATTATAGCCCATTTATATTCAAGACTGGGAGTTCTGAAATTCCATCTGCAGTAAATTACCAGGGAAGCAATTTGATAAACTTACACATAGCTCTTGATCTTAACATGGGTATCTCCATTCTAACTCAGGCACATTCCAAGATCCAGTACGTATTCGTGTAGATTTGCTATGATAAATACAGACTAGTCCAATGCCGTAAAGCACTTCAAATGTCTCACAGAAAGTCAAGTTATAAATCACATAAGGAAAATAATTCTCAGAACAACTGCATTGGAGCACAGTCAACACTTAGCATCAGAAATGCTGAGCACAAAAGTTTAAGGCAGGTCGGAATTTCTAGTGCAGCCTGCTGAAATGCAGCACAGGGGTTTGGACCAGCACACCACAGCATTTTCCATTCTGCATAATGAATTTTTGGCCTTGCAACCATTCAAACAGCTCCAAAGCAGACTGCTGCAATAGGAGTGTAGCTGTTGGGAGTCAGCACTGTGCTATAATCTCTGAAGTAATGAGCAAAACAAGCTGAGCAAACTGAGCAGGAGATGAGGGCCACTTCACCAAGGCAAACAATAGCATGTATTCTCATGATGTACAGAACTTTTACAATGCATCAGGAAAAAAAGTGCCTGCCTGGAGACTTGTGTAGGGGAAAGTGCTTTTTTTATCTATTCAGGTTTGGTTACAATCATCTTGGCCAGGCAAACAGCTCAGGTCCAAAGATGATATGGGCAGGAAACAGATCTCTCTAGAGGCCTCCCAGAGCAAATAATCCATTGGTTGAGGCTAAACAGCATAAATTACATTTCAGATGAAAACAACAGGGTCTCAGGGCTATTAAACAGGGTAAACAATAGCAGTAGGAATATTTATTAGCGCTGCTGGAATGGGACCCTACAGTATCTACTTAGATATTACATCATGTGGTCCATCTTGGAATTTTGCTTGAAGTCATTTGCAAACTCCTGAAACACATGTGCTATACATATGACCCGGATTTCTGGATATTACCTCCTGTAAGCTGTTTCAATACTCATTTACTTTTCTCCTCTTTTCATAACGAGACTAAAGATAACATCCTACTGGTTTTATTATTATCCAACACCCATTCTGGCAAAATCATGGTGTACATTCTTGAACTTCTCTTTCAGCCACTGAATCAGCCAAGTTGATTCCCCAGATCCTGTCTCAGCACCTCTGTGTATCCCAGCTACATCCACAGGGAGAGTGCTGAAGTTCTTTCAATGAGCTATACCTCTAGCACTCAGCACATCCATTATTTAATAAATTGATGAAGATATTTTTAACAGCAGTGAGAGCACAGTATGGAAGAGAATGACTAAAATGAGCTTAAAAGTTGTAATCTGTGTGTAAAAGGAGCCCCTCACACTCATTTTTAGGGAGAGCAGAAATTATTACCTAGCTCACAAAGTTTTACCCAGCATAAACCAGACTGAGAATTGTGAGCAGCTGATATTTTGTACATGCAGCTCAAGTCTGTAGCCCTGAAGTTTATGTACTCTGGTTTTTATTAGAATAACCATTCTAAAATAAAATTATCTAAACTTTTATAAGGCCCATCAAAATCAGGTCTTGTTAAACATTTATTAAATAAGAGAAGCTGTAACAGTCTGAAGAGAAGATACCTGGTCTGAGTTTTAAAGTTGCATTCTTTAAGACAATGTTCTGAATTGCTGGCATATTGGACTGGTTGGTACAATAAACATCTTACATTTCTTCAAATAGCTATTTTGAATTCATGAAAGTTATTGTGATAAACAAAGTAGCAATAGGAGGGGATAAATATAATAATGACTAATGCCTGCACCTCAAGCATTCCTATTTGGAAAACTGGAGTGAAACACAACCTGGTTTCTGTAACTGACTGGCAAAATGTATCCTTCTCTAGAATTTTATTTTGGAGGTGGAAGGGTGAAAAATAAATTTTTAGATAGTTGTGCAATTGGAAGGAGGAAATAATTGAAATTCAGTTGATTGGATGATACAATTTTTTTTTTTTGGTAGGTTTCTTTTGGTTTGATTTTTTTTTTTTAAGTGAAGATGTCACCTAGGGTAACTATTCTTCTTTTATGTAGAAAAGGTTTTGGGATGAAGAAAAATGTTTTAGGTCCCCTCCATGAAGTTGTATGTGTATGACACAGTATGGACACCCCTTGGAACAAAAGCATGCTTATAGCTGTAGATAATGCCCACCCTCAATACTTTAAGCTCTTCACTACATCGAGCAGTGGAACACTGTCAGACTTTAGATATATTTAATCTACAAAAATTGATATCTTCTCTGTACATACTTTAGGCATTCTATAAAATCAGGCTATTTTCATAAGTTAAACTAAACTAAACATATTGAAGGTCTCTCTGTAAATATATTCAAGCAGGGAAACCTATATTATATCAATATTATTAATTTTTATTATAGCAGAATTATAAATTGTATCTTGCCTACTCTTTGCAGAATTGTAAGGAGACATCTTTTGTGGTATAATAGCTCTCTTACAGTTTTTTTTTTTTCAAGTCTGTGTGTGTGTGTTCCCTTCTTTTTCCAGTTAAAACCTAAACAGATGAATAATCTAATTTTATTCAAATTTTTCTCATTCTTTCCCATCTAGATTGTATCTATCTGCTTAGAACAAGATCAGAATTCTGGAATAGAAACTATTCCTGAAAAACATACCAGTAATTGTGCTCTAAAAAGGTCACATTGCAATGCTGCAGGCTGCTTCTGTGAATAAGATTACAGATGTATGTATGATTAATTTGCCATTTTACCAAATTTTTTTGAGCTGAAGTATTAAAAATGTCATACAACTTCAAGAAAATAAAGTGGTTATCACTTCACTGAACTACAGACAGATATTAATGAAAATACCATTGACACATTACCAAAATAATCTGTGATCAGCAGTTATTCCTATTATATCAAAGGAAGGATATACCATGGCAAAAGGCAAACTAACCAGCTCAGCTCATATCAAATGAAGGATACAGAAGGATTGATTTCCTCAAACCTACTATAGGATCATTAAAAGTAAATATGTGGCCATAATTCCAAGACATTTAAATTCAAAGAAATGTTTCTTCAGGAAATAAACAAAGAAGATTCAATTATTTTTTTTCTTTGAAGAAGTTTGCTGCATGAAGCCAAGCAACCACAATTTCACTCTTCCAACACCTCTGTACCCGTGCTCTCTGCCTCAGGCTCCTCCAGGTGATGTTGAGGAGCTCCATCCTGGTACATACCCTAAGCTGAGGTTCCCACCCCTGACCCATGGGGGTCAAGGAAGCACACGGACAACTCGCCTCGGTTTTACTGCTTTGGGCAGGGCCACCACGGGATCAGCTGGGGGAAGCCCTAGGAAAATGGAGTGGATGAAGGGACACACTCAATTCCACAGGCATGACCTCAAAGAAAGGCCACAACTGTGACCTTCCAGGCCAAGAGACCCCACTCAATAGATAGCAAACTTCAGATGAGGACCCGGAGTTTCTATGACATAAAGAATTTAACAGCCTTCCAGAATGGAGGGTGGGGTGGGCAGATAATTCTCAGGTCCAATATATTTTTATAAGCTCAAGACTACATACTGGAAGCCACATTGTTTCTGGAAGCCACATTTTACACAAGTGCCCTCACCTGATGGGCAGTGCTGTCCATCCCCTTGGGACACTCAGGGAGCTGATGGTGTTCACTGCTTTAAACAAGAGCTGCTGCACAGTGCCCACCCAGACACTGGCACCCCAGGAAAGCTTCACCCTCCCCTCTGCTCTTCACTCACACTACCACAAAATGATGAAAACCTTGATAAAAACCTTCTAGCTGAGCAGTCAGGCTAGAGCCCTTGAGCAAAACAAAGCATGCTCCCCACTTTTTATGAGATACTATTGGCATAATCCTAAATGCAGATGATACAGTTATCGGCTGGTACTGGAACTAAACCTGTGAAGAAGACTTTCAATACAAAAACTTCCATTCTCATCTCACAAACCAGCATGGATCCAGCTCATCAACAGTCACAGTTTAGTTTTGCATTTTACTGACTGACTTCTAAAATATCTTTTGTTTATGGCCCACCCTGTCTCTGGATTTTGCATAATAATTGACAGAATTTGCTGTACAATTAAGTGGTCATTTTTATTCTAGGTACCTTTTGCTATTCATATCTTTCAGAAGTTGATATCATAATGGAAATTCCAACTTCAAAGATAAAGCAGCCTTTACATTGTGAAATTCTTGCAATTAAAAGAAAATTGGATGCATCCACAGCATTAGTTTTTAGTTAATTGCTAAGCATTCTTTTCTTGTGCATGGCAGGAAGGCTCATCTAGATGCAAATGTTTCTCCAGAGAATCAGAGGGATTATTATTTTTGTTATTAATGCATTAAAATTTGGGGGGTGTGGTGTGGGAAGTGTTTCTCTCTGGCCAAGAACAAAAGCAGCACTATAATCTTAAGGGCTCATGAAGAAGGAAGCACCTACAAAACATGTTTTGCTTTGTGGTTTGATTTTTTTTTTAAACCTGCCATGATGACTGACAAATACATCTCCACCTCAGTTCACACTTTAGTTTGTTACTGGCCTATGAAGAAATTCATTCTCCTCAGCTCATCCCATGGCTTCCTGACATGCTACAGTTGTAATACATCAGATTTTTTCAAAACTTTGAAGTGACAGTTCTGAGATAAGGTCACACCTTGTAGGAACAAGAGTTGAGATTCACAACTTTAAAATACATTGACTGTTAATTTCTGTATTAGCTTGATACAAGAACATCTGAGTGACCTACTTTGCTTATTTAATGAGACTGTGAAGAGAACACTTTGCATTTCTGACAAGGATATTTTTTCACTGCCAAACAAGAAATAAAAAAAAATGAGTATTTGAAATGCAAAGGTTTATTTTAATTGGAGTAATACAGCATGCATTATAATAAAAACAGACTAGCTGGTGTGGCTGGGTGCTGTAAAGCAGGCAGCATATGTAGTCAAGGCAATTAAGATATTGTGAAGATAAAATGAAAACGAGTCTGTGGGCTCTTATTTTCAAGGGCTAATACCTTTCAAGATATACACATTCTATACATTCTAGGCTCAAACCCTACATAACAAGGGCTACAAAAATAACTGTAATTATTCCATTTACTTTTAGATTCTTTGTCATTCTCAGATAACAATACTACAATTACTAGAGATTTACTTGACATTTAAGTAAAACATAACTAAACTTCTCAAGACAAGGACAATAATTACTGAAAACTATAGAGAGAAAAAACCAAAACTGTTGATTTATGACTTCTCAAGCTTTCCTAAACCATTTTCTATATTCTTTATGAGGATATTTTTCTTCACTGTTCATTCACAGCTTCTGAAGTTGCCTTATTGCCACCAACTCTTCTCAACAGCTGGGTTTCTCTGGTTTTGTGGGACTGAGTTCCTACAAAAACCCTACAGAGAGCTGCAGCAGGAACACTCTATCCCTCAAGGGGTAACACTGATGTCCTTCAAGGTCTCCCAGACATTTTATCAGTCTCCAACACCACTTAGAACTTATGAGCTGATTCCTTGTCAGAGCTTCCTATGACCAAAACATCTACGGGATTGAGTTGAAAAATATGCCAATAAAAAAATAAACCTTCATTCATGACAGCAAAAAATTGCCTCTGGAATGAAAACTGTAATTAACTTCAGTATTAACCTACACAGAGAGAACCAAAAACTAACAGACCAGTTTCTATAATCACAACACTATCATCTGTTCAACAAGTAGAAATGAGTTCCTTACACATGAATTTACAGGAGGTTCATGGAGGCTGTGGAATGTCCCCGTCCAGGAGCATTCCAAACCCACCTGGACAGGATCCTGTGTAACCTGCTCTGGGTGACCTGTCTTGGGAGAGACTGGATGATCCCCAGAGGTCCCTTCCAATCCTAACAATTCTATGGTTCTGCTAATTTAGGAAGTCCTTTTTCTTCCACAGAATCAGCACTTTATCTATTGGAATTAGTTCTGCTGTTTTCATTAAAATTCATATTAAGAGAGAGAAAATAATGGATCCAACATCCAAATATTTCATACTACTCTCAGTAAGGACTAGAAGCTCAAACTGACTTACTGAACTTGAAATACAGTCCTATAATTCTATTATTTGTATTTTTATATTCTTTATGATGTCAAAACAGCTAAATCCACATTTTCACAACTAAAACTGTGTTACAGTTATTGGACTTGGCTAACTTCCCTTTTATGTGCAATTTAATCTTTCCCACAGAGGTTAGAAGATACTAACATATTTTAGGGCTTTGGAACAGAATGATCTTTAAGGTCATTTCCAACCCAAGCTCTTCTATGATTCTATTCTGTGATATTTTACTTACAAATACATTACACAACTGTAATGAAAGTGCTCTGAAATCACCACAGACCACCTCAAGAACTGAGACCAGAGTCTCAGTTTGATGTATGATTTGTGACAGTATTTCCTAAGGCTCCTGCAAATGCTCTGGGAGAGAGCAGCAAATAAACACCTCATAGTCTCTACTTTAACTCCAGTAGAGCAGCAAATCTACAGAACCTGTAAAAGTCCTTGGGATTAGCAAAGATAATGGGATTACAAGTTGTAATGTTATTTTGTAAGCTAAAAACTCACTGATTGCCAAGTGACCTTCTGGACACTTATGAGTTTTCTGGCACTCATAAGAGATCAGATCTTATGCTGATAGATCACAGCATACCAATGGAAAAGCAGTGTTGTTCAAGCACAGTAGCTATAAGTATTACCAGGAACTGAAGATCCTTCACTGCTTTAATAAAAACATTTTAAATAGCCCACTATAGTTCTCCACATAAATTTCATTATATCCAGAAATAAACCACCATGTCAGTCATGTAGGCAATGCAAAATCTGGAATAGATATAATGGGTTTTAATTATGTAAAGTGTATGTTGTTTCCAGAACTAGTAAAAAGAGAATAATATTTTTCAAATTAATGTAAAATAGCTGCTGATCACCCTTTCAGACACAAGTGTTTGGCTTTCCCTTTTATTGTATCACCTCAGTTCACATGTCTGGAACAGATGGTACAAATTGGTCTTTTCTTATGCCTTCCTCCCACTCACTTCTTGTCATTGTCTGGTAGCAATCACATGAAAAAATCTGAATAAAGCCTTTATTGGCAGAAAAGGTTGCATTAATGAGAGACTAAGACCATTCATCAGATCAAACACCACATCAAAAAAATGGCTTGTAGCTTGAGCTTGCCCTTTCTTGCATTTGTAAGAAAATTCACAGTAAGCTCTGTATCAGGTTGACATTTCATTGATGTAGTTTTGATTCCCCATCTGATGAAATACTGCACTTTAAAATTTCACACAGAATAACAAGGCTAAATTGAAACTAAAACATTTCAAGTCATGATTAAAATGATGAACTTTCTTAGTGAAGAGCCCTAGGGCAGAGCTCCATCTCAAACTGACAGGGCCTGGAGCCGTGCTGGGTTTGCTGTGGGATTTCCTCCCAGCCTCCAGCAGCTGGGGCAGAGCCCGAGCCAGCTCAGCCTCTGCTCTCCAGCAGCCCAGCAGACACGGGGGGAGCAGCACAGAACCTGGGCTCCCTTTTAAAACAGCTCTTGGTGTCCTGGGAAGCTGGCTCAGGACACCTGCACCCTCAGACGCAAGGCTGCTGTACACCTCACCTGCAAATACTACCAGGGCACAGATTACATAAGCATCACGTGTAAAAATACATATCCAGTGCCATCAATTAACAAGCTTAAATGTAATTAGACTCAGGATAATAAATGCATTTGGGTCTGGAAAGATGTGGCTTTCCTGTTTTAAGTAGAAATGAATGAGATATCACAGCACAAAACTACATCTCGAATTACAGGCATTAGTAGCAATAGTAATCAGTCGCAAATGAAAATTAATTGAATACAGCATTGTTCCAAACCATTTATCTAATTTGATCAAGGTGTCATTAACTAATTAAGTAGCAATGCTTGAAAATACTGCTTATTAAAGCCCAAGGTCATACAAAGGCCACCCTATCAGCAGAAAACATGGTTAAGGAAGGCTGTCTTTAGAAGGGTTTACACAAAAGTCATGGAAGTGCAATTTACCAAGTGCTTTCAGAGTTGACCAGTCAGTTAAAAAATTGCCAATCCTTATTTAGGGGTATGAAACTGCATAATAATGCTATTATAACCTCTAAGTAGCTTTTCTCAAAAAAAAAAAAAAAAAGTCCTTTCAATGCATCATACCAATGACCTTAGCACACTTATTTGTGTATTTCAGACAGTCCTTGAGGAAGAGAGGGTTACAGAATTTGTCTATAAGCTAAAAGTGATTCAGAGCTGAAAACTGACAGAAGTTTGCTCAGAATCCCTCCACAGACATTTAGGACAGCAGAGGTGGGGGTGTCTGGGACATCATTAGTATTTACATTTCAACGTGGCTTTTGAAAAGTTACAGCCTTTTCTTGAACAGGTTCTACTGAGTTCCACTCTGAAAACTCAGTTAAGACAATTTAATTTTCCTCCCTTTAAAAAACGCAAACAAAACAAACAAAAAAACCCCATCTAAAGTACACAAGAAAGCCTGACTATTTCAAACAAGTGACTGATACAGTATCTCTGCTTCTCAGAATTGATTTCCCTTCTCATTTTAACTTGGTTTGGGGTTGGTTTTTATTGTTTGTTTGGGGGTTTTTGGTTTTGGGTTTTTTTTTGTTGTTGTTATTGGTGGGGGTTTTTTGGGGGGGGCACAGGGATTTTGTGCCTTTTGTGCATGGTGGTGGTTGTTGTTCTTTGGGGTTTTCACTATTATTGTGTTCTTTCTAATGTTGAAAGGTAAGGGCTCAGTGAATGACACAGTTCCAGTAAAACATACATAGCAAAAGCAATTCCAGGAAATATAGATTTAAGAAATGAAAGTAGTGTGTGCCTATGACAAGTAAATTGCATGACTGTGGGGTATAGTTCAATTCTACATCAAGAAAAATCCTCTTATACTGTGGAAAAATTAATTTCATTCCCCATGGCCTGAAAATATTTTTTTTTCTGACATTTGAGAGAATTGTAATTGCAAAAGTACAAAACCACATCTATCTTGTCATTTACTTGGTTCTGTTGTGGGCTGAATATTATCACGTACAGCCCTGCAGTCCCTGAACGGCTTCTTGGGGGAGCTGGGATTGCTATCCCTCTTCCCGATGCCAAGATGTGAAAAAAGACTACTTTTCTTTTCCCAGTGAGACAAGAAATGGTCTTTCTTTTTGTTTATAGGTCTGCCAAACAATTTCTCCAGTATTTGTTATTTGCCTCGCCTTTTTTAATGCCATCATCTATTTTAACCTGTGAGTGCCAGAATGACCATCACTGAAGGCAAACTGCTGTAGCTGAGGAGTGAGGTTGGACCAGGCGGGAAGATTGCCTTCCTCCTTTCTGCCCCCTGATCTGGAACAGCTCCTTGGGAGCCTCTCCTTTACCAGCTTCAAATGTCTGGAAGAATAAAGCTCAATAAGAGTAAAAAAGGAATGTTGGAGAATCAAAAATCAAATCTATACTCAAATCCATGCAAAAATAAGGTTACTTCCCCTAGCCTTGTAGACAGATTTCTTCTTTTTTTTTGGAGAAGTTAGGAACTGTGAACAGTGTCCTGGGGTGGAGTAGAGACTCCAACCCCAAAACCAAAATTCCACCTAATCTCAGTAAGAAGCCAGTCACTGAAATGGCCAAAAAGCCTTGTAATTGGTATGTCTTATATACAACTGGATAAGAGAGACCTTAGTCTGCGGCTCTTTATATAAGGCAGTGGATATGGAATGAAAATGGGAATTGCCTCACTTTAAAGGCAGGTCTAAATACCAAGAGTGAAATCTGGAGATAAATAAATGAATGCTCTGGTCTAGAAAGGCACTAGGTGCGTAACAGATATTTCTTTGCCTAAAGGTAAGTAATTGCATTTTAAAATTGTATTGCAATCACTAAGTAAAAAAGTAGAGAAAACCAAGAACTGTGAATGTGGAACATAATTTAATATTCAAATTTAAACACTTTTTATTATCAGTAACTACAGCCCTGAAAGCAATTGGTGCTTCTGTGTTTAGTAGGAAATGTTTGTTGTCCCAAACAATTACTTTTCAGTCTTTGAGGCACCAGAAAAACAAAGTAAAATACATTATCTAGATTTCTCCTGAAGAATTAGATAAAAAGAAAACAACCAACTTGGTAAAACTTCAAACAATTATCTATTTCACCTCTATGACTCAGCTCTTTATGTTAGGTTCCTATCTTGAGTACAAATCAAGTTTATCACTCAGATTCTAATCAGGAAATTAATTAGGAAGAAACAAGAAAGCAAAGGAAAGATGAAAAACTTTTAAAACCTGACAATTTCACTTTACGATTTCATTTCCATGGCAATAAAAAATATCTGCTTAGCTGATTGAATCATTGGAAAGAAACAAACTCCTTAACAAGATAACTCTAGTGATGTATAAGATGATTAACAGAGGTGTTTTACTGCTTATCTTCAGGCAGGTTTGTTTGGGGGTTTTTTAAGTGAGAACTTGATTAGACATGATATTGGAACAAAAAGGCAAGAGACAGTCACATTCATATTGAATCAACTATAAAAATAACATTTTCAAATTTCATTCCAGAAAACAAGCTGGGAGCTCATTTAGAATGTTCCTTCAGGATCTGTATAAGTGGCATACAATCATGCTGATTTCAGTGGCCATTTTCCTAAACCTCAAAGTATTTACCCCATATTCTGCTCTTGTTTGGAGCAGGATTACTTTATTAACAGCTTGCTGAAAATTACTGACTTAGGGCTTTTTTCTCTTACTATCCCTTGGCAGACTCTTGAATGAATCCCTTTTTTTTATTAAATTAATTTTTGATTTTCATAAGTGAGTTCAGTGAATGACAGATTATATGGAACACATTTCTCCCCATGATTCATGGGCAATAAGATGCTTTTCTTCCCCCAAGGGAAAGACTGGCAATATCCCCACTGTGTTTCATGATCCATTTTTTTCAATACAAGATGTTGGTGTTGGTCATGGCTCACTGAGAACGTTACATTTATTGCCATAATGGAATCGCATTTAGTCTTTAATTTACATTTTGACTTCTTAAGAATAAATTAAATTATCCTTCCATTCAAAGGGCTAGTTCATGGCTTGTGGCCTCCAGGAGGTAAAAAGCTTAGGCAAGAGGCCAACGAAGCACAATCTTTGTGCCTTTGCTTTGCATAAACAAGATTTTCAGTCCATTTATGAGCATCTAACTGTGGGGCTGGAGTTTGTTTGCAAAATAATTCATGGGAAGGTTTTCCCTACTGTTAATATGCATTTACCTAAAAATAAACTGGATGATTCATCACAAAAATGTGTAAGAGCAGGATGGATATCACAGGGCTTACTTTGGCAGGAGGTTAAATAGGAGATTTTTAAGTTAAACAGATTTTGCCATTATTCATTTGATCAGTTAAACATTACAGCAATTGGAAATCTTAAACAGGAATAGAATTCAACCTTAATGTATTATTTGAAATGAAAACCAAGCCAGCTTGATGTTCATTTAAATGGCAACCCTGTACACCACCATGGGGAAGCCGAAACCCCACGTCATTGTGTCCCTTATAATGTATAATCTGTCATGGTTTGCACAAAACAGAAAAGCTTTTTCTCATCTCCTAGACAAACATGACAGGATTTAGGCTCTGGCAAGACTAAAACAACTTAGCCAATTAGTTTCTGTAGGCTGCATTTGCATCTGAGCTGGGACCACTGCCACCGACGGGTTACATTCAACAACACGCAGTTATCCAAAGCTTTTATTTTAATTAGGAAAGTTTCACAACAAGAATCATTTAGTCTTTTTTCTGGATTGATTGGCTCAATTTTAGTGAATGATTTTTTTTTTTTTTTTTTTTGTTACGCTGCTCTTCTCATACTTCATTAAAAAGTCAATAAATAAACACCACAGGTTATTGAATGACATAGTTGGAAAGATAATTTGTGATAACTCATCATTATTGGCTCCAATGAATTACATGGATATTGTTTGTCTACTGCTGCCATTTCTTCCAGTATTTTTATGCTTATGTTCCTGAAGAAAAACAGAGTTGTTCCTTGAAGTAAAATGTGTGATTTTTGCTTGTCACTTGAAAGTAATCTTTGCAGAACAACAGTATTGCCAAGCTGAAGTTTGATTCTATCCTTGAAAAATAAAGGAAAAAACCTCAACAAACAAATGAGTGGCAATTTTTTTTCAAATCTCAACAGAATACTTGTCTCACAAAAATACATAAACATCTAAAGCAGTACCTTTACATAAACAGCACCACCCACTCACTCTAAATATATATTTTATTGTTTAACCATTTTTTATACATCTTCACCAATTTTCCAGTTACATTCTGGGCTCAGACTAAGATGATCCAAACAGCCCTCACAGCAATGTCAAATACAGGAACTACTACTCCTGCTAAACAATTCCCTTTCTGTAAATCTAGGAGTAGAAGGAGGGTTTGAGGCAATTTCACCCTGAGAGATCATAAACTGTTAATGAGACATTATCACCATCCTCTTGCTTTTTCCATAACTCGGGTCCTTTCTCAAATGTTCAACCTCTGTTAGAGCATGACCAAATCAAAAGCCCTGACAGAGGGAGTGTGTGGTTGACTGAATTCAGCTGCCTAAACCATGCAGAATGTCTGAGATTATTTTTTAGTAGTCTCTATTTTCTAGAGATATCTGTACCTGTAAGTAACCATTACATACTACCTTTACTGTTGCACCAAACTATTCAGACTAACATTTTCTGGAATCTAGAACTATTCAAGCACAGAGACCACTTCCTATTTAAAATTACACTTTGAGATTACCATAAGATACATCCTATTCACATAATGCAAGTTTGCTACACTCTGCATAATTAATTTTCTTGTTTATTTAAGCTGTGCTACAGTCAAATATTGAAAATCCCTTGTGTCTATGATCTATCTTTAGTACTGCTTTTAATCAATTAGCCAAGCCTGGATTGAGTGAGAATGTCTTATAAAGTTAATATGACAGTACTGTCTATCAAAAAGTCATGCTAATTTTCTCAGATCTATACCCCTCTTAACTGCATTCAAGGACCACATTAGCCACTCATTATTTCCAGTCATACTGGCTGATTCTAATATTCAGGTAAATAATCCTATTAACTTTTACAAAATACTAAAGAAACACAATCTTCCAGAATGCCAACACTTTACTGCCTGGGAGCTCTGGGAGAAAGAAACAAACACAAAAATCCATCAAACCAGGATTCCTTTGGTGATTCTCTAATTCCTTTGGATACTTGTTATTTGCAGCTGCTAATAGGAAAGAACTTAACTTTATCAGGAACAATTCAGCCTCATGAAAAAGTCATTCACCCAGTTTGGATGAACTTTGCTACTGCCATATGCTAAGAATATGTCATCACAGGTATGTATTTCCCCTCCTTCAAATCAGAAATATTTATATTCTTATAAACTCTTCTATACAACTATCAACAATTTTATCATGTTTGACTACAAAATTATAATTTGGAATTCATCTGCTCTCAATATACTTGGAACCAATATTGCACAGTCTAATTCTGCCCCTGCTGGATTCTTCGTAATGCCATCTTGCTATTTGATCACAATGGAAAATTGACAGGGAAATGAGACACTGATCAAATTTTTATGAACTACCAGATGTGCACTTTCAATGTGCATTAAAAAAGGTGGTTTAGGTAAAGAGGAGAGTGCACAAAGCAGGAGTTGCCAGTATGGCATCTTGAACAAGATGAACTGAATGCCATTTTTGGCTTGACCAGGACAGTAACCAGATTACTGCTGAGTACGATTATTAAGCTCAGAGGTCTTAAAAACATTAGAAAAGCCTCCAAAATAGCCTAAAAATGCATGCATAAGGACAAATATTAAATGGGAGCCCATCTTCTAGTAACAAGAATATCAAAGACTAAAATGAACTCTGTTTTCTCAACACAAAAGTCCAAAAGTCACAAGTGGACTTTCTCACAAGTTTTCTTATTTTAGAGAAATAAAAAGCAGATGCCAAAAGTAACTTTTTCAATGCACAGATCGGTGCAGGATCTTTGGCCACAAGACCAATTGTATTAGAATAATTATTCTGGGCTCAGAACTCAATCACTCCAAAGCTACATATCTGCACAGTCATATGCAAAATTCAGCTAAATCTGTGAAAATGGAAAACATCCAGGACTGGCATCAGAAAATTCTCTGCCACTATCTGCCTTCCAAACAGGAACCAGGCTTGGATGCATTTAGGAAGGAAATTGCACTCTGAAATAATTAAGCCTACTCCTCCCTCTCACAGCAGGTTGAAGACAGTATGCAGGGATTACAGCAAACCATATTTCATGTCAGCAGGTCAGAAAAACACTGCACTTTCACAGCTACCACCATTTGCAGGTATTTAGGCTTATAGCACAAAATAACTCTCCTGCACCCACCCCTGCCACCAAGTCCTGCTGTGCCCAGAGCTGAAATGGCACTTCCTGACTCAGGTGTGGAGCAAAGAGCAGCTGATGCCAGCACAGGTAGGAGGAACATTGCAGGGTCCCTCCTGATTTATGGGCACAGCCTGTGCAGCTGAAAGGCACCTATTGTTTAGCATATGGTGTGTTCAACCACATCACACAGTTTTGTATAAATCTGAAGCTGTAAAGTCTGCAGAAAGGGGGAAAGGCAGTGCAAGACAGAGCAATCTGATTAGCTCTAGACCTTCTTCTACTACAGCAACAATGAGTTCCCAAGCAACCTGCCCAGGCTCAAAGTAGAACAGGGAGAGAAGGTACCTGGAAAGAGCATTGGGATGATGCATCCAGAAGGCAGAGGAATAATTGAAATACTATAGGGAGAGATAAGATTTCTCTTCACAATCAGCTTCATTCAAGAAAGATGAGATTTCTCAAATACCTGTCGTATGATGACAGTATATGACAGAACATTACAAATTTTACAATTTGTTTCTATTCACAGGCTCTTGTCCTCTCTCCATCAGTGTATTTAACTCATCCTCATTTGCATAATTTTTTAATTCCCAGAACTATTTTTACCATGAAAATCTGCATTGTATTCCGATAATGTTAGAAACAATCCAATTTTGCAGCACTAAAGAGTGAAATCAAAATTTCTTACATTTTTTTAAAAAATTGTGTAGAGCACTCAGAATTACCATCTCATCCATTTCTGTGGCAATTCACATCCAGGACAAACAGCTTCTATTTTTGAGATAATGAAATACCAGTGTCAAAAAAAGGAAAAAGTTTATGTTTAGTGGAACTCCCCAAGTCTCCTCATTATTGTAAAGAATGTAAAGGAATTGCCTGTTTGAAAATACCAAATTCATCTGTGCAGCCAAGTTTACAGAAAAAAATTACATCAAAAAAATTAGCTGTAGACTGAAGATCAATAAGTGCATGGGCATGGCTAATGACTAAATAAATACTGCTGGAAAGCTTGGAAGGAAATTTGGAACACAGCTCAGAATTCCTGGTCTACTGATTATGTATCTGTAAGATTGTGATATGCAGCTCACTGGCAGAGGCAAGTTTTTACAAATACTAATTACCCAAATGTTTTTTAGACACAGTCTAAAATATGGTCTTTTTAATGAACCCAGATCAGAGCCATTTAAAAACACCTGGAAATTATTCTGGGGGACCGGTTCAAGTGCAAATTCAATTTAGAAAGTGTGGCATTTCAACCAGCTTGCTTACACCTAATGAATGCAACTATATAGCCACAGAAAGCCAACTCCTAATAGTAAAAAGAAGTATGATAGATATCGGTGAATTAGGCAGCAGTAAAAACATTTTACTAGGAAAACAAATTTTGATAGTAATTCTACCTCTGGACTTTTAAAGGGTATTTTTCCACTCCTCAGTACAGAGGGCCTTAGTTCACTACAAGTCACCCAAACAGGGTGAACACAAGAACTGGCTTAGCCCAAGTACTCATCTTAAGCCCTACAAGCCGGGCTACCTTGATACCCCACCTCCAAAATGGGATCCTCAGAATCTCACTCAGGCAGAGAGCTCAGAGCATTTCAGTCCCTGCCCCAGCTGTGCCCCTGCTGCAGCTCCAGGTGAGGTTTCCAAGGCCAGCTGTGGTCATCGGGATGAGCTGCTGAGGAAGTCTGCAGGCTCATGGGATCAGGATTTGCACAGGAGAGGAATACAGGGCAAGGAGCACCAAAAAACCCCTGAAACAGAACATCCCAAATCCTCCCATTCACACCCAGCACTGTAATTCCTGCCCTGAAAGCACCTGCTGCCTTAAGGAAGTGAAAAGCAGGATCACAAGAATTGCCAAGCAGAAAAACCTGGCAATGCCAGCCCATTGCTCCCAAGATTGGATCCATACCAGGGTGAGCTCCAATCTAGCCCTGGAAGTGCTGCTGGCTGAGAAATTTGCATTTGTAATCACCAATTCTAGTCTGACTTCAGGGAGAAGAGCATTCCATTCTGGGGCAAATGTCAAGGTTCCTTCCCCTAGAACACTAAAATTGCTTTTAAAGTATGGTAGTTGTTACAATGCTGTGAAGAAGAAAGCATCAGCTAAATTATTAAATAGGTTATAATTGTTTCTTGCCATCTCAAGCCAAATGAAGACATTTTCTACAAGCCCTTGTAGAGACTTGGTGGTGAAAAGAGCATAGAGGTTTCTGACACAGCAGAAGTTCTCCAAATGGAATTTTAAAAATTATATTTGGAAAATGAAATAAAGTTAAATAGAAGTTTTAAAATCAGAACCACATGGAAACTCTCTCCTTTGATTATTCAACTTGTACTAGCAACCTGAGGGTAAACTGCTGTTGCAACTAATATTTTGTAAGGTACTCTCTGATGTAGCGAAAAATTAACTGCTAGACTCCTGGAAAACATTAGTTTTCTGCCAAGCTTTCCTTTTGTTTTACAAAGCTATGAATAAATATAGTAGAATGTTATACAGAATGGCTGTTTGATAATATCTTTTTTCTTGGTAAACCTACCTTTCATCAGACTTCTTTAGTGTATAGCTGGCATGTAAGACAAAAAATGCAATTTTAAACAGAAAAGTCAGATGGCGGTTAAATAATTACTCTCACCTTTTCTATTGAACTTTGTAGTATAAACCTTGGAGTGAATTTTCACACACTTGTAGATTCATGCAGAGCAGTTTGCAGTACTGCATAAAAAGCAGAGCAAGGAAACCCAGACCCACATGGAGTGCAAACTCAAAAAGGTTTGACCCACCAGCTGCTTTATGTAGTAGTTTATTTGGAGATCAACCAAGTGTTTTCAGCTGCCTCTTCACCAGAACTGAGCTACTGTCAGACACTGTGAAGGAGCAAAACAAATTCTTTTTATTCTATTAAAAATTATAAAGGAACAATAAAACCAAAAAACTCAAAATAAAGGAATAAAAAAAACCCTCAAAATAAAGGAAGTTAAAACCTGTGTTTTACCAAAACAAATACACTTTAGAGGAGAAGCCTTTTCTTCATGCTAGTAGGAAACATGACAACTTAATTTTATTTCTAATTTAATAACTGAAGAAGTTAGTCTGTGCTCTTGTGTAACCATATTAAGTGGGTAGATTCATATCCTAACAGAGGCATTTACAGCATAGTAACTTCAGAGACCATTAAAACCCTAAGAGGGAAGTTACTCTCCATGCATACAATTTCTCAATAACCATGTCTAGCTCTTATTAATGACCATCTTTTACAGCATGATAATACTTTCCACTAGAATTCCTAAAAATCACACTCTAATTCCAACAGAAAAAAAAATAATTCAGGAAGTCTTAAATATTTATTTTGTTATTAAAAAATAAAACAAAAGCCTTAATAATATTAGTCCAATGATTACAGACAATGGATAGTACACATAAGCTTGTGAACTTGCCTGAATAGATGGAATATTTTTAGGGATATTCAAAAACACACAGTGAGAATGCATTAATAGAATACCTTCCAGCCTAGCCCTAACAGAGTGCTGATTAATTGAGTTTTCCTGAGCTATTGCACTGACTCACTGTACACAAACCCAGGCTCTGGACTGCAGCAATCACCAGCTCAGATACTGAGACAGAAAACACATGGACATTCTCATGCTTACAAGACTTTGTCCCCTTCGGTGAGAGCAGGAACAAAACTAGGTAATAAAGAGTTTTGCTAGAGCTCACACATATTACAGCAACTTTCTGCCCTGCTCTTTATACACTCTTTTATATAAATTTCAAAAAAATTTTATGGGACAATAAAACAATTTTCATTTGTTGCACTTTATATCTAATTTTAGCTGTGAAAATGCCTTGAAAATTGGGACCAAACATGTATTAAGGCCTAATTTGACTCATAAAGATTTATTTTAATTGCTTACATCTAACACTTAATTTCTACCTGTAAGCTACCTAAATAAAGTTTAAGATATAGCAAATTAAAATCTCTTTAGAATAACCTCCTACAGAAAGCTTGCTGAAGAGGGAAAATTTAGGCATATCCAAGGAAAGATAGACCTATTCTTGTCCTTCTACAATGTTCAGAGAAAGAACATGCTCAAATTGTGTTCTATGTAAAGAACAATTGCACACTTTCCTTTTATTTCTGCAACAACTCAGAGCCACCAGACATTTCAGCTAGTGGCTTATGTCTGGGTAAGTAATATCTATTCAAAGTTACAAAGTTTTTTTCTTCTTAGAGGTTCTCAGAACACGTATTGCTCAGGTTATATACCTATACATGCTCACACTGATGAAATAAGATATTTGCTGAACGCAAACCAGACACTGGTCTGGGGCATTTAACAACCGAACAGGAGAACACACATTGTACTGGCAAAGAGAAATCCATAAATAAGTATTTGCCAAGCACATCCCATCCTTGGATACCGTGTGCTCTGGGACAGTAAAGCAGGCACGGCACAGTAATAAATGTGATTACCTAAATTCCATTAATACTTAGAGAAAGCTGAGCATCTACCACTCAGCAAAGTGTTACAGTTGTTCTGCCACCAAAGTGTTGGGACTTCCCACTCCCCCTGTCCCTTCTGTCTGGAAACAAACACACAGGATTTGTCTTTGTAACAGATTGCACTAAAATATCTGGCATCCTTACAATTCAAAAATGTTTGCCAAATAACATGTATGCAGAGATATCTTAATAATAAATGCAGCATCTGTTTGCTATCTTAGGATGTAATAGAGAAACAGTGAGAAATTATCTGTTATCATTGTGTTACAAAATGAGAGTCGAGACAGAAATAATAAAGGCATTGTTTATGACACAGCTTACAAACAAAAGAATGTCTTTCAGAACTTTAGATAAAAAATCTGGAGAGGCAGAAACCCACAGAGGCAGTGTCCTTAAATAATCAAAGCAGTCTAGCAGCAAATGAAAGTCATCTTTTGAATGTGTGTTTCTCAATTTTTTATTTTTTTTATATTCAGTTCAGAATCCCCATGGTCACAAACATCAGGGACAACAAAACCCATTTGATCCTAAATTCCCTGGTAATTTCCCAGCTGGCATGTTCAGTGCAGCCAGCTCTCAAAAAAGTGCGCAGCCCATAGGCCTACCAACAGGTTGAAAGACACAATTCATTTGTAACAGAAACTGTATTTGAAATTTTGTTTCATTTTACTTTTCTCAGGTCACAGAAATCAATGACAGCAACCAGCAAAGGCGGAGTAAGCCACACTTCCAAACCTGACTCCTATCAGATACTGGATAAAAACTGGCTACAATTTCCACTGAGTTTGTATTTCCAAGTATCTCACAGAAAGATAAAGCCCCAGTTATTGTTAAAGTGACATTGTCAAGAATGGCAGACCTGAATTAGACTTGCCTGACATGATCTGAACTATTGATTCATGCACATACATCACATTTTAGCAATGAAATACACAACTCCAGCTCTTTGAAGTGTTTCAGAAAACAACATTCTCCACAATCTCAGTGCCATCCTGCCTGTTTGAAAGACAAAAGTTCTGCACAAATGTCAATAAATATTTCAGACGCTCAATCACGATGAGAAAGAATCACCTTGTCAGGTTTGTCCATCTCACATAACAGCAGTCTGGAGCTTATAGACCTCCCAGGCCAGAGGAGGCATTGCTATCTCAAACTGAATTCAGCTCCAAGCATCAAGCAGTATTTTACCTTCTTTTGTTGCAAATTTGGGAGGGAATTTAGCGTTCATGTGTGCAGAGGCCACTTGCCTGGGTGAGTGCAACTATAGTGCAGCTTTTAAGCAGAGAGGCATCAGAACAGTGTAAGAGATTCCTTTGGGGATTTCCTCACTTCCATTTCTTTTCTTAAATGGTGCATTTTAAATGCAGTCTAAAAACAATGGCATTTTGCTCCTATACAAAGATGCTTACATTAGAGAGAAATCCACTTACAGCCGCGCTAATGGCAGCCAGAATTTCTGGTGATTCAGAGATTCCAAGAGAAATATTTTTTAATGCATAAAAGTTGCAAAAGTTCCAAGCAGTTGTATAACACTGAAGTGGCATTTATGCAGCTGCTAAGGTGTAACCTCACTTTGAAGTCACACAGGTCATCTGGAAACACAGTTTGGAGTAGAATTTTAATAGCCTATCTCTAGGAGGAGACAATGCCATGCAGCCTTCCTCCGGAGTCCATGAATTATGTTCAATATTAGAAAAACAGTATTTTCAGAGGGTCCCTAAAAGCCATCAGCCTTGAAACAGAAGATAACATGCATTTTATATGCCTTCCTCCAAAAGGGGGAAGAGCAAAACACAGAGTGACATATGTTGAGTGTCAAATTCACCACATGAAATGACAATTTCATTTACATAAAAGCAGCATTACAAGGTTTTAATTAGTACTAATGATTGTTAGACTAAGAAAAAAAAATCCAAAATATGGTAGAAAGTGAGGAATTACAAGTAGGGCAAGTGTAAAATACACTGCAATATATTCTTTGCTCATTTGACAGGTATAGTTCAGTTTTTACCATGTTCCATAGGATGATATGAAGTGTTCTGCAGTATAATTTTTTAAAGGATAATTAAGTTCTAGTACCATTATTGTGGTAATCTGTACTCTGTAAGTACAGATTACTAGACAGCCTCTAGTCAACCCCACTGGAAGCATTTGAAATTATTACATTTCATTTGCACAACACAAAATTTTAAGCAGCTCAGGTTGGTGTCATTTCAATAGATAATTTCAAAGTCATCACTTAGAGTTGCTGAAAACAGTCAAGACTCAGGCCTGAAGAGAGTGAGGATAGCAGGATGGGATCCCTGTGGTCTGGGAGGGTCTCTTCTCCTACCAGCCAACCTCACTGCTCTTGCCCTGGAGTCAAACCTTTGGCCAAGCCAAATAAATTCATTAAACAGCAATTTTCTCACCAGACAGCTCTGCCAGTCTAATCTTAGTGAGGTCTGGGCACACAGGCAACAGAGAAACACGACAAATTTGCAATTTGGTCTGCTCAGTCTTCCAAGATTGAAATTAAAAAAAAAAAGAAAATGGGGACTTTAAAGTAGTACACATGTTGCCATTGAAGGCACCCAAATTTTGCAGTTGGTCTGAAATCTTTTCATAAGATTGGTGAAGGGTTTGCATACAAGAAATGGTTGCATAATTTATAACTTCAAGGGTTTGATTTAATAAGGACTTGGTCTGCCTTAAAACACAAGGGCCTCCAGGGATCACTACCTACAATTGCCTTGCAGAACAATTGTGGATCCTCAGGGTTTCAAGCTGTTGTATATTAAATTCATAAACAAGAGAAAGGGTTTACAAATACTTACAACCAGGGATAATTTACTTTACCCCTCTTACTTCCATTTTTAAGCCTATAAAGGCACTAATTCACATCAGTCACATCTCCCCTACTGACAACATTGAAAGTAGAAATAAATCCACCAAGAAAGACAGACACTAGGTTTTGATTATCTTACAGCAGTATAACACTGCTGACTTGCATTCTGTTCCCTTTGACTTTAGTGAAATCACAATCATAAAACTTTTGTCACTGGCAAACCTACCAGATGCCGATACATCACTCTGTGTTTTAGGAGAGTTTGGGAAGCATGTATTTCATAAGGTCTTTTTAACTCCTTCCTTTCAGAAAACAATAAAAATAGCAAAAATCAGCCAATGAACAAAACTAATAAAACCACACACATCTCAACCTGGGACATGTTTAACAAAAGCAAGGAAAGATAAAAAGTGCAACGTGACCTGATCTGTTTAGTAGAATACTTGAGGAATGAGGTGGTGGAGAGAGAGCAGAGTTCAAGTGTGGAGAACTAAACTAGAGCCAGGAGAGTCAGCTTTTTAAAGATCCAGGATTATGTGGGGCCTTCTTGGGACCAGCTGCAATCCACCAAGCACTTAAACACTGCTTATGAACTTCATGAGTCAGGCTGTCTTTGCTTTTCTGTGTATAAACTTGTGGGCTATGCATAATTTTACTTAAAGTTGTTCCATGTTCCATCATAACTATCTTTAACACACACTTGAATACAAAAAGATACAGAGGTCAAAGACAATATTGAGATATTTTTGCCTCTGATCAGCTAAGAGTTGCAGCTGAAAAGTAACTAGAAAATCTTAGTTTGCCAGCCCAGAAGTGAAACTCAGATCTTGTAACCATTTTCACCCTATATGTTTAGAACATGTTAAGCACTGTGAGTGCACACCATACTGAAAGCATTAGTACAACTGAAGTTCCTCTTGCATTTCAAGACAAAAGCACATTTCTAAACAAACTGCTAGAATAGAACATCTTGATTCTTTAGGTAAACAACACACTAGTATAAAATATCCCAGAAAACATATTAAAAGATCAGTTAATACTTTTCTGCAAGTGCCAAAACGAAGTTAAACTGTCTACCAAAAAAAAAAAAGACAGATAAGTATTTCTAAAGTACTCTTGAATACACATTTCAAAATTATTTCAAACCAAGCCAACTCATTCTCTTACAGCTGAGTAAAGAAAAAATTCTGTGGCCACAAGGCAGAGGAAAGCCAAAACTTTCCAGTCTTGGATTTTAAAATTATGGAAGTAGCTGAAAGCAAGCTGAGATACTGAAATATAGTTTGGGAATTGGTCTGTTTTTGCCATCTCAGCCCAACTCCTGCTGTGCTTTCCTCGTGCCCAGTCCTCAGCCTTGGGAGGCTTTGCAAAGCAAGGCTGAGCAGGAGGGATGTCCTTTGCCAGGGTGCCCTGCATGCTCCCAGCCTGTGCCTGACTGCACAACCCAGGCTCCCCTTCAAGGAGGTGCTGCTTTTCCTGGAGGTCCAGGGCCACGGGCTGCCCTGAGACTGCCAAAACAGTGACCCTTCTTTGTCCTGAAGGTAACAGCTCTGCTAGTAAATTAAGCATCAACTGATTGCATTAATTCAGCAATTAGTCATAATTAGAAAGATAGCTCTCATGCACTAAGGCCAGCTCAATGGCATTAATCCCAAACTGGAAATGTGTTTGAAGTTTATACTTAGAAAATCACTCTCAAATACACCTTTAGCATTTCCTATTCCTGTTCCCCAAACTTAGGCTTGAACATAATTTAACTTTTTCTGAATTTTGAATCAAACATTGAAAAATACCACTGTGAAGAACCCAAGTGGTCACTGAATAATAAACTGGTTTGAAATTAATTCATAGGACCACCTGCAATCCAGGCATTTCCTGTTCTATGAGGGAGAAGTACAAAAGCAGTTTGGTAAGAAAGGGAACACAAGAAAAATGGCTTCAGATAGAATCAATTTCTATAGCAGAAAGTTATAGGTAAGTAGATTAATGCTGTTCTAGTGCAGCCTTGCAATGAGAAGAAAAATAATTCTTGCTTACAAGAAGTTCAAGGACGTGAAGTAAGGCACAGACATTTGTTGTTGAAAACAAGTATTTTATTCCTGCACCTGCAGTATTGTCTTGCCAGATACACAGACTTGGCCAGGCAGATGTCTTGCCTATTGTGCCAATTTGGTAACCTAGCTACAGCATAAGAGATCCACTTAAAAGACAAACACTGCATTTTCCAAGGGAAAAAGAACTGATTTTGTTAATAAAACCAACAGTATTGAAGTAACTAGTTCTGTCTTTTTTCAAAAATATATCAGAAATAGACAAAAATCATCTACAAAGTAGGGTTTATGCATTCCCTACTTTTTGCACATAGAAGAAAGTGCTGAGAAACCTCCTTCAGGAATAGGTCAAGAGGATGAATTTTATTTGGGGTTGGAACCCAGCTTACACATGAGAAAAGAGTCAACAACTGGGTATATAAGTCAGCTTGTAATAAGCAGGTTGTCCCCACATCTGGTAACAATCCACATCAATCATGAACCACAAATCTGACCCCCAGACTGCACTTGTATACAAATCAAATTCATCATTCCTCTCTTGAGCCCAAATCAAATATGGCTTGCTTTTGTGGTCAAGGATTGGGTAGAAAACTGTATGTTAATAAAAATAATTACTTTCTTTACTTACCCATCAGAACCACTCAGCTTAGCAGACTAAACTGCAAAAGAGCTGCCTTGCACCACAGATAATGCCCATCAAGGAGAAACACAAGAGTAAAAGCAAATATTCTTCATCTTAACAAAAATCCTTGTCTGGAAAACTATAGCCTTTTCTATGGTTCTTTGGAGCACAATGCTAGAAGAGGATTTCAATCCTGGTAATAACTTGTCATCTTGATGGTGAACAGAAATGTAGAAAAGCACTGAAGTTCCAGCAAGAAGAGGACACCTCATCGTGTGGAGCTTAAAAAAGCTTTCCACCCATACAAAATTTTTCTAAATTAAGAGTTTCACATGATGTCAAAAAAAAAAAATCTGGGTTTATAGAAAGCTTTCTTTACAATAGTTGTCATCTTTATCCATTCTTGACTGACATTCAGAGCAACACTTACACTGTCTTTTCACTGTTTATTTACAGTGCTTCTGTAAACAAGGAACTCATCAGTTTTCAAACAGTAGTAGCAGTAGTAACACAAATGGATTGTATCAAACCATTGTCAATTTGTTTATTGTCAAGAAATATCATGTTTTCACTGACCGATAGGATAAACCAAGAAGAAAAGTTTCACAATTACTTTGGGACAATTCTGTTAGCTCAGATAATGCAGCACTTCTAAAATCATGTCAAAAGGGCGTATCATCAAAAATGAGATTAAAGAAGCAGTTTACATTGTAATATTCAATTTACAAGTTAGGACTATGACCATTAATCAGGTCTCTCAGGTTCAGTGTACTTAACCAATGCCACCTTTACAAGATTTCCTCCCAGCATAGCAGTTGGTTTGGATACAGTTGCTTCAGAATGAATAAAGACCTTAATTAATTACAGAAATGTCAATAACTGTAGGCACTAATTAGTCACTTAGGACCATGAATTTTCACAGTTCTCTAGCAGTTATCAGTTCCCACTATTCCTTATGTAAGTTTCTATTCCAAATATTATGTATTTACTTTGCTGATACTAAAAAAAAAGAGGTTTCTTTTCTGAATTCTCAGTATTTCATTCATGAGCCCTTTTTATGCAGCCATTCCACACCTGACAGCAGGCCCTAAAGCAATCATATACCCTAAACAATTACAACAACTCATAAAAATAAGCAGTGCATAAAATGTTACAGAAGAACATTACCTTACAATACTTGGCACCCTCAGGGGATCCATTTTCCTTTCACAAACACATAGTTCCCTTTGACATTAATGGGAGCTACATGAATAAGAAAAAAAAACAATAGATCCTTTGCTTGAAAAACACATTTGTGCCAAGTGGGTATTGGCAACCTGTTTAGCCCAGGTGATTGGTGGGGGCCCTACCCAGAGATATTCACCTGCAGGCTGCTGGCTCATATTCCATCCAGCTGAAAACCACAAGTGTCATTGCTGCTCTGAGGATCACTTGCTGATTTATTGTCTTGGTGCACTTAACATTCACTTTTAAGGGAGAGCACTAATTGGGCTAGGTTCTGTAAAGTGGTCCTTCCAGTGTGTTTAGACACACTGGTACACTCCAGTGTTAATTATAGCAAAACAATTTGTACAGCACTGGAACAATTCTCTGCCATTGGGAAATATGCAGTAAATTAGAGATAAACTTTTAAGTTTCCAGATTGCAATGCAGTTATACAAAATTAGATTCAGGTCACTAATAAAAAAAAAAAAAAAAAAAAAAAAAAAAAAAAAAAAAAAAAAACAAAAACAAAAAACCTTTTTGGGGGTGTTTTTTTTATTTTAAAATAATAGCCGCAGGTCACTAATAAAAAAAAAAAATAATTTAAAAAAAAAAAAAAGTCAGAAAGCTTTGTAGTGTGTGTTTTCCTTCACGTTCCAGAAAATAATTACACAAGAACAGAGGTAAGTAAAACAAACAGGTTACACCTTTGGCATCAACTGTCAAAACCTACACTATCCATATCTATGATATCCATACAATTATATCTATTTGGTCACAGAATTATAGAGACCAGTCATCTCACATTATGCTTCTATGGTAGAGTTATGAACCAAATATTTTGAGTTTATCTGTTAAATCTCAGCTTGAATTTCTGATATGGAACCAAATGCAATAGCTTTGAGAAGATAAGGCAACAACATCACCAGACACCAAAAACCCAAAAACATTTTTAAAAAGTAAGTAAAAAACAAACAAACAAACAGCCCAAAGAAAATCAGGAGGCACAAGAAATGTGTAGTTGTCTAATAAGCCTCAAAAACTCACCCACTTTCACCAAAAAATAAAATTTCTTCTGCCTCGTTTACTCAGCCCCCCTGTCAACCTTCCCTTTTCTGACTGTTCTCCCACAGCTCAGTTTGTGTTCTCTCTTCCTCAGTGATGCCTGGAAATGTAAGCTTGCTTTCATCACCTCTGTATATTCTGCATCCTCTGCCCTTAACTTTGCTAATTACTGTAGAATTATTTTCTGGTTCTTTTCAGACTGTTAATTTTTTAAATATAACAAAATCTAGATTTGTATCTAGATCACATTTTCTTATGCACAATCATAACTTTTGTTGTCACAATCACACCACAGTGTCTGTAGGCCTTTAAAGTGGAAAAGGCAGAGGCTGCTTAAGATTTCCATGGTTCTAACTAAGTATTCTTTCAGCCAGCCTAGCTGCCTAACCATGCCTTGTACTTCATCTTGTGTTCATCCAACTGCTTTCCTCTGAAATGGACATCAATTCTGCTCATATCACAAGACTTCTTTTTGGTTTTGTCATTAATCTTGCGAGCAGGATGCTCAGATTAAGTCATTCTGCCATGTAAGTACATTTGTCTCTTAAAAAACTGACAAAAATCTGAGATTAAACTTCTTAACACCAATAAAAGCAATCACTGATCCCTTTATGAAAACACACAGGACTTTCTGACAAAAAGAAAGAAAAAAATCATCTACAATTTGGCATCTAGGACAGCACAGAAATCAAAATGTCCCTCTTAGGGACAGAAACCTTAATTACTGTTTAACAGGGTAACTTCCTAATTTCACCATCTGCACTTGAATTTACTCCATGTCAAGATACTATCACACAGGTAATATCCCTTTCTGTCACTTGTTCCTACCATACAGTTAAAGAGCCACACCCACTACAACAGAAGTTTGGTGTGTTGGAGGAGGGAGGGTTTTGGAAACTGATGCTCCGTCCTATTGGCTCTGGACAGCAAATAACAAAGCTTATATCTCTTTATATCTCTAACAGGTTTGAACTGAACAAATTCAGTGTCTGTTCTGAAAGCATGAAAATACACCCTTGTCATTTACAGCAACAGTGGTGACCCATTTTTAGACTCAGCCTGTAAACAGGTTCTTATGCATGTGCTGCATTTGCCTTTCGTCCCCTGCTTGACATTTCTGCTTCTTTCTGCTTTGCACTAACACAATAGTCTCCTCAGGGCTGCTCTTCACCCCCTTCTCTGCCCAGCCTCTGTTTGGCACTGCCCTGACCCAGGACCTTGCACTTGGCCTCCTTGAACTTCATGAGGGCCACACCAGGGCCACCTCTCCAGCCTGTCCAGGTCCCTCTGGATGGCATCCCTTCCCTCCAGCATGCTGACCACACCCCACAGCTCTGTAGTATTGACAAACTGCCTGAAAGTGCTCTTGATCCCACTGTCCATGGTGCAAATATAGATGTTAAACAGTGCTGGTCCCAATATGACCCCAGAAGAACACCATTCATCACTGGTCTCTGCTTGGCCACAGCTGTTGACCACAACTCTGTGTTAAGGGAAGTTCCCTGTCCAGCCATGCAGGAGACAGTGTGACAGTTCACAATCACACCACCTGAGCTGGGACCATAGCTGCACACCCCACTCACACAATCAGATCACGTTTCCACTCTGGCTTGATACCAGGGTTCCAACAGCAGGAGCTCAGACATTCAGATCTTTAAAAGAATCTAATCATAGTGTAATAATTAAATTATAAAATAACAAAAAAAGCTCAAGCTGGCACCTTCAAGAAGGGATTCTGAACAAAGGAAGCCCTAGGCTCTTATACCCTTATACAATCCCAGTCTAAGCAAGGGGAAGCCTGGGGTGCCAAGAGCTCCTACCGTGTCTCCCAGGGCCTGCTCACCTGGCTGCCACAGCTCCCCAGCATCTCATGGCCTCTTGCCTTGGGCCCCTGCCTCCAGAGCTCAACATGTGGCTCACACACCGAGCTACCTGCACTGAATGTGTTCCTCGACATCCGAGTGGTCCATCTGTCAAATCCATGTCTTTCCAGATAAGGATGTCATGCGGGACAGGGGATATCAGTCAACTTTAAAACACAGAACTGTAAATAAATTCATTGTCCTTAGTCACAGTGCGGCAACTCTTTACCTCTGGTTACCCACTACAACAAAAGATTCTGCAATATTTTAAATAAAAAAATACTTAGGGATAACTCACAGTTATAATCTCAGAACACAAAGGAATTTTTACTTTGCAAGCAGTTTTTGAAGCGTACATTTTTATATTGTCACCTTGACCTACTCACCCACTGTCTGCCCATTAAGCAACTTCAGTAAGGATTATTTTTATCACATCCCTCTAAACAGATACTTCTCTAGCAGTCATAGAAAGTCAAAAAAATCCCACACCAAAAAGAAGGCCTTATTCCATTCTCACACCAATATCAAGTAAAAGGCCAAAAGGATTTTCAACAAACAGGCAAAAAAAGTTATAGATTTGCAGTCAAGGTTCTGAAATCCATAAACTGGAAGGTTAATTAACATGTGCAGATACAAACACAGACAAAAAATGCAGTTAATGGCCAATTTTTTTAATGAAGGGAGATCGACAAGCTTCAAAGTGCAACAAAATAACAGACTTGCTCTGTTTATCCACTCCTCACACAAATATCTCCAGAAACATGTCAAAATAGTATCAGATTCAAGATAACATGAACCATCTAAATAATTGCACTTGGCTGTGCACAAGTATTCTGTAGCTCTGTAAATCATTAAATCATCTCCTGCAATGATATACCCCTGCCTGGATGTTAAGCCTTTCAGAGAAGAGCTCACAATTCAGTTATTAAAACACACTACCCTGAGACAAGACAGACGAGAGCTGTCTCACACCTATTAGAACTCTGTACTGACTTTAATTATGGCCCAGATTTCCTAATGGCTCTGGGTAACTCCTAATAAAATGAAGATGATATATTGATTTTAGCCATCAAGGACTTTGCAATTATGGGATTTTTTTCTAGAATGAAGAAATGAAGGAGGAAAAAAAAATGTACAGGGTGATTCATTGGGCCACAAAGAATCATTCTCAAAAAAAACCCCAAAAAAACATGTTTTCCCCTCTTCCCTTGTGCAAGAGAACAAAAAATAAAACCATTATTCTGTATTTCAATGCCTGCAGCATATGCTTTTACAGGGTAATCCCTTGTGTGCAGAGACATTTTATTACACAAGAAACATTCCAGAAAAGAGCAAGAAAATCCAGTGAAAGTAAGGGGTCACAGCAGGGTAACTTTTATTGGGCACATTCTTTCCATCTTTGGAGCACTGGAGCAGTTAATGTTTTAAGAACCCTTCAGTCCTGTCATTATTTACAGGAGCTCATCCCCCTTGCACTGCAAACCCCAGAACAAGCAACAATCGAGCCTGTGACCCTCCAAGACAAGAAATCACACATCTATATCTCCCAGATGCAGATAACCTTTGGTAAATATTCACAGAACATCTTTTGGCTCTCATGCTGTGATGTTACTGGACTGCAGCAGAAGAATATAAGGAATCATGTGCTCAGGGATAAATTAAACTATTTCTCTTGCACATAAATGGGGATTTCATCCCTTTCTGCTACTGCTGAATGAAAGCAGAGCTAACAGACACAGTAATCTCCACAGTGAGAAGATGAGATTTTTTAGTTGACATAAACCCCAAATCTAGCTGGGTGGATCTGCATAGGTGCTCCACATTCAGTGACTGATATTATGTCTCCAAGATACGTAAGCTGCAAATTTTACAGGCAATTCTTTCTCCAGTTTTTGTTAGAGTTACAAAACCAAAATAAAACAACAACAACAAAAAATCCCAAATACAAAGAAACAGAGAACGCAAAAAAATGAGCTGGAAATAAACGGAAGAGTCACTGTAGTCACTGCTGATAAATGTTTAGATCACTGAGCCACTAGAGTGATACTAAATATTGAGAAAGGTAGGATGGCCATAAAAGCAAACTGGCTTAGCTGGCAAGTTAAAGCTATTCACAGCCAAACACAAGGTCAAACATTTGGTAAAGGAATTCAGAACTGGAGATTGTATCCTGAAAAGCAGTATCTAAAAAAATGATTCAAGCAACATATTGGGCAAACGTCAGCATTTCAGGATTCTGACCCCATGCAGGGAGAGACTGGGACAGGTAAAGGCATCTCAAAACCAGAGCAGAGGTCTGGCTGTATCATGGTATCACCATTTTCTTTAACCAAGAACACATTTCTGAAGCCTATTTTAAAAATAAATTAACTACTTACAATCCTGAAAACTAATTTAGACCCTGACTCAACAGCATTTAAATATGTGTCTAAACATCAATTTATTGTACTGAAAGACATAGTCAAATGTTTTTCTCTTCTAGAGTCTTCAGGCTTATTTCCAGGCATTATATTTTTTAAAGTAAGCCATTTTCTCTACAATTCAAGCTGGGCATGCTTCTTTCAGACAAAAGAGAACTGCTGGCCACACTCTCAAAAGGCACATTGAGCCCAGAATAAATAGCTTGCTGCTCCTAAGCAAGGTCACACTTTCATCAGCACAGACCACAGCAATGCCAACAGGTCAATGTACTCTTACTGAAAAGTACATCACATTAAACTCACTATTTTGAATATTTCTTTTGTCTCCCATGAAAAACAGAAGTCTTTGTCTGCAAACATCTGCTGTTAAGAGCCTTAAACAGAATTCAGTATGAACAGTAAGAACTGCTATTTTTACAGAATTTCTCTTTAATAAGAGGGGGTTTACTCTTTTTAATTATATATAAATTTATCCGGTTATTTTTGTATTAGGTGTTCTCATTAGTTTCATTCACATTAAAGGCCACATGCATAGCTAGCAGAGGAAAATGAGCAGTAAACCCCTATAGAGCTGCAGGCAGGGGAGAGGGCAATGCATTTTCCCCTAAATGTTCAGCCACCCCTGCAATCAGAACCTGCCCATGCAAACCCTGCACACATCTAAATTCTAGTGTGCACAGCCCAGAGCCAGGAAGCAGTG
Organism: Passer montanus; assembly: GCF_014805655.1. Taxonomy (NCBI): domain Eukaryota; kingdom Metazoa; phylum Chordata; class Aves; order Passeriformes; family Passeridae; genus Passer; species Passer montanus. The sequence continues at coordinate 2,180,859 of NW_024369707.1, forward strand.
ACTATGTGAGGAGACCTTACTCAATTAGGTTGCAGAATAAGCCATCCTGCTCCAGGGTGCTTGTCAGAATTTTGTCAGAAGGTACAGAACACGATGAAAAAGAAAACATTTAACATTTAATTAACATTTCATGCTTCAGTTACAGTCATTATTGTAATAGGAGAAATATTATTAATAGTACGGTGCTCTGAAAGTATTCTTGGGTTGTAACTAAAGTTATTTTCAGGATTTATTACAATCCGGTGGAATACAGACACTTTTTATTTGGGATCTTCCATGTAGTTATTTTTAACTTGAAAATATTTTAGATATTTAAATAACAAAATCCTGCAAAACTCAAGGTCAAATATGGCCTATTTCAGTCTTTTCCATGTATCTGAAAGACAGAAAGGGCACATTTGTCTCCAACAGAAGGATCCAGCTTTCGCTTTCAAGAAAAGACAAGAGAAATTCAGCTTAGCCAGAAGAACCCACATCCCTTGTGTCAGATGCCTAAAGCAGAATCATCTGATCCCTCTTCTCTAGAAGGATCTTATTTTTTGCTGTTATGAAGGCTGAATGTTTGCAACATTTACTCTGTCATTTCACTACTTCTTTGTTAAGTTTATCACTAAGTATACCGACCATTCAAAGGTCTACAAATATAAGTATTGACATACTTAAATCAGGGAAAACAGAGTGAATCAAATATTAAGTAAACCATTTTTTGAGCAGTTCAGAAGTCATGTGCTCACTGAGACAAGATTATCCATTTAGTACACAGGTCTTATAAATATAATACCAGAACTCAGTGACTCAACCTACTTGAAAATAAACAGTTCAGCTACTAATAACTTCTGAAATAAATATATACAACAAGGACAGTAAATAGCTCTCCTAGGAATCACAAGTCTTCATATAAGGTGAACCACAGCCAAACACTAAGAGACAATATAATAGGTATAGGGAAAAACTGATTTTGAAACAGGTCAGAAGGGAATCTTTGATTAAAAAAAATACCAACCAAAAATACAGTCAACATTTATTCTTATATTCTATTTTTAACAACCTGCTGTAAGAGTCTTAAAATTAAGTCAGTGTTTCAGCATCTTGAAATGTGCACTTACATGCTCCTGTGGATTTAATTTTTCTTGAGTAATCTTCTGCTTTCAAAGTCTGGCTTTTCTCAGAAGACTTGCGCAGTCCTTTGCAAGTATAGTAGAGAGAAGCCTGTAAAAGCAGTTTACTAGGTGCTGGGACCTCAATACATGAACCAGAAAAGGCAGACATGAAAGGTGTCTGTATATGTTTAAATCTAAAGTTACAGACAGGCATTCCACTAAGTGAGGGGAAACCAAGTGATTAACATGCTTCACATCTTTTCCCAGAGGCTCTCTTTTGCCAGTGACAGCACCACAGAGTTAACTAAAGCTCAGTAAATTATTCCAGTGGCAGCTACACCCTCAACATTTTTTCCCCTGTGGCTTTTCCATCCACATAGTCACACAACAGAAATGGAGCCCCAGCATTTGAGGTCTGTGAAGCAGCAAAACAATCATTTCTGGTGGTAACCATCAACTCCAGCCTGTTCCCTTCTGTGGGATGGGGCAGGATATCAAACCCACATCTCAACCCCATGAGCTGAGGTGAGGCCAGGTCAGAGCTGTGTGCTCAGGTCTTCCAGAAGGAATCTAGTACCCCAAACATGTGGAACTCCCCTGGATCCAGAAACTGCTTGTCCAGATCATCCAGCAAGTCAGGCATTACCCACACGACATGGGGATTGTCTCAGCACCTCCTTCCCCACTGGTTTCTCTCCACAGGCAGTCTGGCAGTACATTTTGCAAAGATTTTCCCCTCGTCAGCAGCAGCATTCTATTGAAAACACTGTGCACCAAGCCACATTACCCCTGGGGACACTCGTCACTTTTATGGATGTAAAAAAAGAAAGGAAGTTGACAAGAAATAACAACTGCCCATCGTGACAGCCTTCCAAGAGTCTAAAGTTTTCTGACAACATGATTGTCATTAATGCACTACAAATCCTAATTAATGTGGAAATGCATGCCTCATTTCTTCTTCCTTTCTCTAAAAGCAGTCACCATTTTCAAGTGCTGTCAAAAGTGGCACCATTTAAAGTTCAAAAAGTTGACAAAAATGTGAGCAATTAGCTGCTGTCAAGTAAAAATGACGGTCTAAGGGATTACACTGCTAGAAGATTGCTGCATTGGCAGAAATAAATGGAGCTAAACCAAACAAGTAAGCTCTGATCTGTCCATATATTTTTCTTTTTTTTTTTTCAGAAGTGATGATTCACAGGACACCAGGCCCTCTGCTGCTGTACTACCTCTGGAATCAAACTGCCCTTTTCCTGGATGCTGAATTACTAGTAATGCTCTCTTGACCTCAAAGGGAGAAACAGAGGCAGACTCAGTTTGTATAGGTACATTTCCCTACCAGGCAAACTAAGGAACAAAAAGGTAAATTTAATCTCTGCAAGTGGCTTGGCCCTGCCTTTCACTGCTGAACGTGGCCCAAATTCAGTTTTCAGTCAGCTCCTGCCCAGAGGGAGCTCCACCCCCATAAATGAAGTCCGGAAGGAGACAAGCTCTGCTTTCTGACCACTGTAAACATGACAGTACAGGCCATGAATTTAACAAAGCTCCCTCATGATTCTACAGATACATAATAAACAACACATTTCCAAATTACATTGAGTTCTTCAGCTGAAAAACAGTGCAACCCCAAGGTATTAGTTCTGTAATATATTAGCAAATTCTACCTGAGCTTTCATTTTCAGAAACAACTTCGAACCAAAGCATTAACCAACATCTAAGACACTCAAAAATCTGAGGCAGATAACCATCTATACATGGAATCCAAAAAGGGAAGGAGATTAACTATTGTATTTTTTACAGTTTTGCTGCAGAAGTCTAAAAATATCATGAAGTATACCACTATTAAATAATAACTTCTGTAATAATTCAAGAGAACATAAAAGAAAGGTCCTTTAGATTTTAAATAGAGCTGGCATGTGATAAAGGTTACAGTCACATTCAACTGGATTTACTTTCAAACATATTGGTTGGTTTTTCTAAAAAGAAGTTTTTTTAAAAGAAATATATATATTACAGAATCTTTGATTAGCAGGATTGTCACACTGAGAACAGGTTCTGGCAGAGGATGGAGAGAAAAACACCCAAAAAGCTGGAATTGTAGGTTGTCAGTGCTTTAGAACAAATAAAACATTCTGCTTTGTTTTTTCACTAGATAACATGGCAAATAGGTTTTATTTGCTGTATTACAATTATTTTTATTTACCAAAATCAATCCTCAGATAGCTGCATTGATCCTGCTGCACTTAAGGCTGCTTAATCTAAGGAAAGCTGTTGTTAAGAAAAATGTTTTTAAAAAAGCCAACAATAGCAACAAAGGGCATCTTGGGGAGTTTTAATGAGATTTTTCTGTTCAGTGCAAGTTTAACATTCCCACAGAACAGATCAATACCACTTTTTTCTCCCAGATACGTTGGGGAGCATCCTGCACTTGAACCCATCAGGAAGATCAATCCCCCCTGGCACTTGTGACTCTCCTGTCACTGCTCTGCAGCAGAGTATTGGCCACACAGCTGGCAGGAGTGCCAGAGACAAGACAGGTGGCTGCAGCATCCCACTCATTTCCAGTCATGGTCAAAAAGGATTTTTTTTTTTTTGCAGAAGGGTATACTATATAGTCCAGCCTAGAAAAATGTGTGTTCTGTACTTAATTTCCACACACACAAACATCTGTGGGTAGATGCAAATCTTACATTGCAGTGCTGGCAGCTGCTCTCCAATCACAAGTAGAGCACAGCTTTGAGAGGTCTTCTAACTCTTTGTTAAAAAACTAATTTAGTTAGGGCAGCAAAACCAGCAGTACTCAAGGATGAAATTGTCCTCCATCCAGTCACTTAATGTCTCCTGGCTACTTTTAAATTTCCTTTGAAGTTTTTCATTCTCATTTTCCCATTTCACTTTACCCTTTCAACCACTCATAGTTTTTCAGGACACAGTGTGGGAATTAATTTTTCCATTTCTTTACTTGTAAAAATAGCCTTCCTGAATTTATAAACAAAGTTGGCCAAAATTATAGGAGACTTCAAATATTTGGTGTGTCCTCTTGTTTCTTAAAATAGACCCTCTCACAATTTTATATTTCATAATAAAAAATATCCATGAGAAAAGCAGGTTAAAAGGATTAGGGTTAAAGCCACCCACAAACATATCTTCTCACTTGAATGCAGTGCTTGGGATTTGGTACACAGAGGAAAAGCCTTTTATTTAATTTTTTTGAAAAGAGAGAAAGTACTCTGAAGTGAATTGATTGTCCTTGATCTTTTCCACCCACACAACCCTTTTTCTCTTTTCTCTTGTTTTTGGGTCTCATTTCCATGCCTTATCAATACAAAGTGTGTGAAACTGATCCATCGCATATATAATGCTGTCCCAAACTCCTAAAAAAACCCAAAACAGACCACCAAAACAATAGTACAGGCATGACCTTGAAAGCTTCTGGCTCCCCTGCCATGGCCACAGACAGCACTGTGCTGCTACCCTGTCTGCTCACAGCTTGTGAGGTCTCCTTGAGATAAATATCATTTCTTCATCCAACCCACACAGCAAGTGAAGTGATAGAAATGAGTATAAACAAATGCCTGCTGAATTCATAGCTAGTTTTTAATGAAGATGCTTAAACTCATTCCTAAGAGGTTTTGCACTGTCAAGGATAAAAGCAAAGAATGAAACAAACCACACAGAACTGATTTAAATCTACCCACATACTCAAGCCATTCTCCATACATCTTTATTCTCAATTCCATGACATTTTCAGAGACAACAAAAATGGCATAAGATACTCTTAGATTAAAAGATCTCCCTGCAAACCCTCTCCTGCATCTCCATTTGTGCCGAACCTGCTACTCCTGTTACAGTTCATACTCTGTGTTAATTGCAGTTGTAATGGCAAAGGTCAGTATTGATCCATCAACCATCTACCCAGCAAGACTTCACAAGCTTATTCTCATTCATACAGAATATTGAACAGTATTAAGAGCTATTGACAAGTGAAAACAGGGTCAAGGACTGTCTTGGTTACTCCCTGCAATATTATCCCACCACAGGCATTCCAATAAGCTCTTGGACTGGGCAGCAGAACAAGACCAGAAGAAATCCAAAACTGCAAATCTAGGATTTTTACTGATTAGAAAGCAATTGTCAAGCATTTGCAGTGTTTGGACATGCATCTCTTCCCAAGAGAAAAAAAACCAAACCAACAAATCCATCCCTCCACAGGATTCTCCTCACCAAAGGGAGCAAAAGCAGCAGCTCCATCCTTGGGTGTCACATCCTTTGGATCGGCACAAGACAAATTATTACTGGTTCATGATTCAGTACAACTCCTAGGGTATGTGCATCAATGAGTGCCCCTTAGCTATGGCAGAATGCCTGTCAGGAACCAAAGCATGAAAGCTTTTGGGGAGGTGAAAAGTAGATCACTTCCTGGAAGGCATGGGAAATCTTTATCCTGAAATCTGAACCAGATCAAAGCCCATATGATGCTCTATATTCATAAACAATTTATTCCTCTTATTAGAAACACCTCAAAGGGATGTGCTTGCTGGAAAGAAAGGTGTTGCTTATGTCAGACAGTGTGTCAGAAGTAGGTCATTCTAAAGAGACATTTATTTTAGAAGTGCATAATTCAAACAATTCAACAGCACCTGATACAGATTAGTGCTTTGGCATGTATTTCATACATAGTTGCTAATGTTCAAGCTGGTGGCTCCCAAAGACTTTTAAAAGATTAAATACTAAGCCCAAAACTAACCAGAATGGAGCCCAGGAAGTCTCAGAAACGAAGAGCTTTCAGAAGCCTTGGAAAGCTTTTCCTACCACTCTCTCTGTTATCCTGCAGGATTTAAAACCCTCCTAACTGTAAAGAAAAAAATATAATGAAATCCCAGGGATGAAATCCACAGCACCTGGTTGGTGGTGACATCTATATATAAGTAAAACTTTAGGATTAAAATGACTCTGCATGAAAAAGAGCAATTCAAACACTATTGGTCAGGATACAAAAAACTGATCAGCCTTGCTGCCATACAGAGTGTTATTTCATTTTTCCCAAAAAATTTTGAAATAAATATTACTCTCCCTCATGTTGTGACTATTTACTGCCATGCAGGGTTGAGGCATTCCCACCAAAAGGCAGAAAATTTACTTTATCTGTGGATTTCCCATCTTCTTTCAGCTCCTTTTTCTGCTGGCAATGGTTTGCCACTGCTTCTCCCAAGCCCTGGAGCCCCCATGCAGTGTCTCATTCACATTCTCTGAAAAAATCCCTTCACCCAGGATTTTTCCCCTGAGAAGCTGCCGAGAAAAAGGAAAACAATCCTTATCTCATTTTCTTCTCCTGTGTTGTGCTCATGTGGAATGTGTTTGGAGATTGTACACCCACACACACGTAAACATTTCATTGGTTCCTGGTGTGAGTTGTTTGGACTCATTGGCCAATCAGTGCCAAGCTGTATCAAGACTCTGGAGAAAGTTATGAGTTTTCATTATTATCGTTTTAGCAGTCTGTAAGTATCCTTTCTATATTCTTTAGTATAGTTTAGTATTCTTTAGTATAATAGTATCATAAAATAATAAATTAGCCGTCTGAGAACATGAAGTCAGATTCATCATTCCTTCCTTCGTTGGAGCACCCTGCAAATACAATAATGTATCACCCCCAGTGCTGGAAGCCATGTCCCACCCTGCCCACCCCCATTGCTCAGCTGTGGAGCTTTCAGAACAGCAAGACACCAATAGCAACAAGGAAGGAGCTGTTGCTGGGATAACATTGATGTTCAAGTGTAGGACAGCACAGTGAGCACTAGAGTTGCCCTGCCAAGGCGTGAGGACCAGAGGGTGACATTGAAATCAGCTGGAAAATAAACTTGCTAACACAATTTGAAGCATTAGAAAGCAGACATTGTTTATCAGCACGGGATGTGCCAAAGGATCAGATGTGTGTGGTGAAACTTTCCAACAGGGCATTTATTCCATCAGGATCATACCCATTCATTGCAAAGTATTTCCTAGGTCATACAGAAACAAGGGTATTGCTGGAACAATCCAGAGCCCTGAAACACCAGGACTCAACAACACTGACATTGCTGGATGTGGCTGTCCAAAAAACCCCGTATCCCAAGGAGAGCTGCAGAACCCAAGTCCAACCAATTTCTACAGCAAAGCACAGGTCACAAAGCAAAGCCAAAAGATTTTCAGCTGGGGCCGTAGAGCTCAGGGTGCTTGAATGGACATGTAAGATAGAGAAGAAACCCAAACAGCTTGGAATGCTCTGACTGACAACCTGTCCCTGACACGTTGGAAGCAGCTTTTGGGTTCAGCACTGGATAAGCAACAGGGGAACAATAACTAGTGAAAGATACAATTAGGAGGACCACCTCAAAAAAAAATTACATTTGGAGCCTGCTTACACCTAGGGTTTTGTGTAAATTGCCTTCAAATAAACAAAGCTCTATTAGTGAAAGGAACCTCAGCACCAATTTTCAATTTCCCTCATAAGATGAACAATATGCAAGGTGATTTATGTTGATTATCCAGTTATATAAAATACAGTTTTGTTTGTTCCATATATTTTACTGGTTAAAAAAAAAAGCCACCAAAAAAACCCATCAATCAAAACCAGAAAACAGGCACATGAACAAAAAAAAAAAAAAAAAAGACAAAACTACAACCAAAAAAAACCCAAAAAAACATACCAGAGTTAGGAACATAGGAATAACTCAGGCACAGATAAGAAAGGAAAAAAACAAGTCTCTTTATTACAGCCTTCCAGAGTAGTGGCAGCAGGGAAAGAAAATGCAACTGATTTTATCCTCCTACTTAAGCCAGGAGACACTAATGAGATGTGGCTATAATATTAAAAAAAGAGAGGAAAATAGCTTATACCTACACAAGCTTGTTGTAGCTTTCAGTTAAGCATCTCCTTCTGCACTCAGTAGCAGCCCAAACATATGGACAGTGGTCGTAGAAGAAAAATAAATGCTGGAGTAGATTCAACATATTGAACAAATCCTCCGAGTTTGTAATTCCCCAGCACTCCCTTCCCTCCAGATGCTACCCAGGATTTTAAAAAATTAAGTTACATAAAAATGCTTTCATTACTAGGAAATGGAATTTCATTTCATCCTATTCAGACAACTTAATAACTGTACAGATTACTGTACCTCATGTTGCATAGGAAACCACTTCAGAAAAAAATGAAGTCTTTTCACTAAAAGAAGGAAGAAAATGCATTCCAATAGATTTACATTTGCAGTAGATTTGCATCTGCTGCTGTAGCAAAGTGTCACTGGTAGAAGCAGAATTTAGATAAAATACATCCTTATAAAACGGGTATCATACCCATTTACTACAGGAAAAACTTAATAAATCAAGACTGAAAAAATTATTATTCATTCAAAAGAAGCCACATGGTAGGATGTTTAAAGATAATCTTGACATGAATGCAGTTATCTTCCATGGGATAATTTATATTACTTCCTTTCATGGAAGAACCATTAACAAGGTATAACAAAGCCCATAATTAATCTGAAAACAAGAATGCAACATTAAGTTTCCCAGCACCTCAAGTTTTCTAATGAATGAAATATTTCCTGCTGTCTTTCATCAGAAGAGTAATCTAATAAAGTTTTATTAAAATGTACAGTAACAGAGCAGATAGGTTTAAAGTACAGCCTATGTACAGTGTAATGAAGTTTTGGCTCATAAAAATGCTTAGACTTTCATTAAAGAGATCAATGAAGCCAAAAGGAAATTAGTTTAGCAGAAGTACACACGTAGGTCCTGCAGAATCCCATTGTGTGTGAGCAGCAGGATGAACCAGGGCATCCTTCACAAAAGAATATAAATGAAGGCAAAGCCACAGAAACACAATAACAAGACAAAGTCTTGACAAAGCACTAAGGGGCAGTGCCAAACTTAGCAATAACCTCAGAGTGCAACACATTTGAGCAAGTTCAAAGAGAGAAATGTGGTGTGAGAAAAAGCAGAGCATTGCACAGCCATGGCATCACCAGAAGGTGCAGTGGAGGATTAATGGAGGGAGGGTTTGCTTCCATATAGGGATGTCCTGCACAGGGCCAAGGATTATATTTAAACTCTTCTACACATCCAGTTCTGAGGCAGATTTATGTGTTTTAAACTGGGTTAACACCACTGCATTGCTCTACAACAACATACATAGCTCAAAACACAAGGAGACCTACTAAAACCAAACCAAGTCTAGGGTGGAAATGTTTGTATTTTCATTCCAGTTGCAATGATATATAAAAATTGCCTTTAAAGTTTCCTAGGCATAAGACATAAATTTTTAGTAGTAAATATTACTAAGCCAGTAATAACAGTCATGTTCTAAGAGCTAGAAGTCCCTCATAGATCCAAAATATACTTTCATCTTGTGACCGCTGCAAATTTCAGAGGTCACTAAGTACCTCTCTTACTCTTCCCACTAAAGCAACCCCAGCTGTCCTCAGACTGTTTTCTCCAAAAATGTCTGGCAATAACACTGACAGTTATTGTTCAGCTTTTATTGCACTCTTTGGAACTAAGGAGCACAATATGTATTTATACACACACAGAGAGAAAAATACAGTTATCAGATTCCTTTGGGCTTTCATTGAGCTGGTATTACCTGTTACCTGCTTTTTTGATTTAATGATCCAACAGATATAAATATATTTTTCAAAATGCCTTACTGGGATGCTCCCCACTACCCAAAGTAAAATAAATATTATCAGTTAAAATTTAGATCTGTTTCATATACAGTGCTTGTGAGAACATTGAGACTAGCCACTCATAAATTATCAGAAATTATTAATAATCTCCAAAAGGAATAACACTGCACAAAGTCTACTTTGGTACAGCCACCAAAAAAAAAAATCCAATAAGCAAATATAACTTCTGAAATCCAAACACTGCTGAGGAAACTAGCTAAACATAAATCTAATCTAATCTGTGACAGACAAGTTTAGGATATTACCAAGTAGCAACAGAAAACATTGACCTTCCAGGTGTATCCCTTTTCCAACCCATTCACTGAAATACATGTTTCAAAACTACAGGCCAGAGTTTTCAAAGTTGCAACACCAAAACAAAAGTTTTATGAGGGTAATATGCTGGAATGCAATCAAATACTTATTGATACTCCCAGTCTTGGTACATGTTATCTAGGGTAAGAGTGGGACAAATAGCTTCAAGTGCTCAGGAAGATTTCTGAATACAATTAGTTTCCTTCTGATCATAGCAAGATTTAGAAGCCATTACCTGTAGTCACAATATGAGGGGAGGTGGCATTCATGGCAGATAAAAGTACTATGAGAAGATTACTCCTATTCAAACTGCTCACACAATGTTTATGTGGGTGCTTAAGGGATAACAGCTCTACTGAGAAAGAAGGTTTCAAGCTAAAAGTGTGTGCACACCCGGTTTTGGAATAACCACGCTTGGGGCTCTGGCCCCAGTGGTGCACAGCAAACTCCTGGCTGCCGTTAGCCAGGCAATTCCCAGCAGAAAGAAATTTGACATCTGAGAATGAACTACATTCAGAGGATTGTGTGAAGTCCATGAGTAGTACCAGGCTTGCATGACACATAACTCTTCAGCTGGATGTGTTCCACTAAGCCACTTTGTCAGCCCACTGCACTCTCTGGGTAAAACAAAGTGTTTGGCTGGCCCTGTTCCCTGAGTCATAAACAACAGAGACAGCAGCCATAAAGTCACCTGCTTCTGCCTCCCTGCAAACCGGGCAGCCACTGGGACACTCCACAGGCACCATCCACAGCCAAGTGGGGCCAGGGGAGGACCAAGAGCCCGGGGCAGAGCTGTGGGGCCAGCAGCAGGAAAGGCAGGTGGCTGTAAGAGAGCAAAAACAGCCATAGGTGCTACACTGTGGAGAAACTTCAAACTGCAAGTAAAAAATGAAATCTTAGCCTGGAATAATACAGTCAGCTGCATCCCCAAGTCACTGCCAGACAAGTCGCTGGTCAGTCACCCACTGCCTAGGAAAGGGAGTTTGTAGCAGCTGATTAAGAGTGACTGCTCATCAGCATTAGCTGCCTATTCCTAAATGGTTTGGTCCAGTAAGACAGACCCAAGATGATTACTGCTGTCCATTAAGATCTATTGAAAAGGGAAAAACAACGAGGGAAGAGAGCCAAAAATAGATACAAGACTGGCAGGTTTAATCTGGAAGTGAAGGCTAATAACCAAGGAAGCAGAGAAGGGAAGAGCCACAGAAAGATGGGCATGTGAGCAATAGGAACTTTCCAGCAGCTCCAGGTGCAACACTGCTTACTGCAGGGGATTGTGCTGCAGGATCTGGAGGATCCCTTCAGCCGAGACAGAGACTAAGGCCTGTCCTCCCCCCAGTCAATAACACGCTGACTGTCTGCAAGGCAGTGAGATTTATCCAGGAATTTCCAAACTGGGCACTAAAAGTACCAATTTCAAGAATATCTTTACTCACAAACAAAAACCTGTTTTGAGAAAAACAGGTCAGTTTAAATGAGACAATCACATGCTTGGAAAAACAGCTTGTTTTACAACCAGTAATTGATGTAGGTTTTGTAGCTATCTTAGGTTTGCTATGCTAAAGACTAAGCTGGCTGCCAAAATATTAGCCTTGGGCTTCCTCACAAACCATAATACTTCCTTATTAAAGGCTATATTGTATTTTAAAATGTCAATTAAGTAGTTTGCTATAGACAGTATTTTTCCTAGAGTTTAAAATGGCTAAAATTATCCTTAATTTATGGAAAGAGCCTTAAATCTTTCTCAGCTTTGTGAGCACAAATGAAATTACTTCAATTTAGATTTTCTTACAATGTGTACCTGTGCACCAATATATGCTTAGTACAATGAAATTAAGGACATTTTCATAATTACAGTAATTTTACTACAGATTAGTATCTCCAATATAACACAGCAATGTTCAATTGGGCACTCAATGGAAAAAAAAGGCTTAAGTTTCAGATGAACTCATTTAGTAATCTACAGCATGCTAAATGATCAATAATATAAGAGATGTGCTGCTTATTCTATTGATTAAGAACACAGGCAGCTATTAATCCAACTAGATTCTAGAAAGGACATGAGAAAAAGTAAAGTGAGACACAGAGTTATATACATATACAGAGTTATATATCTGTATATATGTACATACAATATTTCAAGAAACATTGTGTTTAGGGAGCAGAGTTACATAAATTTTCTACAGCACTGAAAGATATATTATTCCATTCTTTGGTACACAGAGGAATGGGATAAACCAATCAGAAGAGTGTTATGGTTTGAGATATACCCCAAGTAAAACAATGTGTACTATGAAAAAAAATTAATTAAAACAAACCACAACCCTGGGAAAAAAAAATGCTTGGAGGTTCATAACTGTCTACTCACTAGGATTCAGAAATTGAGAATCTTCAAGTCTTAGCTAAAATACGGATTAACCCTAAATAAAACAGAGAGGAGTAGTATTTCCCCCTCTCCCTTAACCCGTTTCACAAGTTCTGTACAGTACACAGAACTCCACCACAGCCACCAAGGACCGTAGCAGCGCACGCTACAAACCCGGCGAGCAGAACACTTCATGCTATGGGAGCTCCCAACTTTCCCCACCACATCCCTTAAAAGCCAAGGGAATGGGGTGAGATCCACCTGCCCCGAGCAGCTCGGGACTCGCAGGGATAGCCCGGGCTGCCCGGAGCGGGAGGGGCAGCGGAGCATCCCCGGGCAGCTCCTGCGGAGCATCCCCGGCAGCGCCCGGAGAGCCGCGGGGTCGCTGCCAGCGCACGGCCCGGCCCAGCCCCGGAGCAGAGCCAGGGCCGAGCCCCAGGGACCCTCCCGGCCCGGCTCCCCCGCTCCAGGCTCTGCCCCGAGGCTCCGCAGCCCTTTGGGAGCAGCGCAGCCTCCCCCGGGCCGCCCGGCAGAGCTACAGGCTCCAAATGGCTGCAGGGGAAAGGGCGGAGGCGCTGCTTTAACCTCAGCAAATTGATGAATTAATATTTTATGTTGCGTCTACAGCTTCTGTAAATGGATGCGCCGAGGTGATAAAGCAGGCAGAAAGAAAAATCTTTCACAAAATCTGGGCAGCAAAATAACTTCCTCAAGGCAAATTTAATTAATATTAACTACAACGAGTGCCGAAGAATGTTGGGGGCAGGGAGATTGGCCTGATGGATTGTCACCTCTAAAGAGAACAGAAAACTATTTCTTGGTTCAACACACATGGCAGAATTTTATTCAAATTGATTAACCAGTATCTTCTAAGCAGCTTAAGGTTTCTGCAACCACTTAAGTGAATAGGATTTTTGACATTGATTGCAGTAACCACAGGAATCCACTTTACAGACTTGCCCACTGCACAACTATAAAACACTGTAGTTCTCAACATTCTTTTGTGTGACCACACATTCCCCATGTGACATTTTTCACTTACTCTTGGAGAAAAAAATATCTAAAAATTCTCAACAAATACATACTCTTTGGGCTAAAAATCTCCCTGTAAAAACTTCCTACAGTCAATGAAAAATTAGTACTGAAGGGGATATTAAGGGACAGGTAAAAACATTTCCCTCCCCCAAGGAAGGATTAGCTGCTTCTTGATATTGCTGACAGATGCTTATTTCACATGTTCTTTAAAAGTACCCATGGCAGAAAAGCCATATTTCCACAATCAATGTGTGCTGTTTCCCCAGTTGTTTTGTTGGGTTTTTTTTTTCTGATTTGTCACCTTATTTTTGTCTTATCTATTGAACTATTCAGGTTATTCCCTTCCTTTCCAGAGTGGCCTGTTTCTGATCCTGAATGGAGTTGTGGCTGATTCTAGAACAAAGAAACCCACAGGCTCATAACCTCATGTTTTCTACAGCCCAGTGCTTTCTCTGTACTTTGCATCTGACCTTCTTCTCATGGTCCAACTCCTCTTTGATAGGCAATGAATGAAGAAACAGGAACCTTCTCCCAGCCTAGATCTATACAATTGTCTCTAGAGTATGGCCTGCTCTCCCTGACACATTCTAACACAAGCCAACCACACCTGTTATGCAGAGGATCCTCTGCACAGGGCACTGAAGCCCTAAAAAAGTAGCAGGTATCAAGATGGAGACAATTTTTTAGATTTTTTGTTACAAGAAAAAACTACTAAAAAAAATTTTCTGAATACCTCTAAGCAACAACATTACATTTCCTATACCTTAGTGAGCACTCCTGAATTTAGATGCTAAATGCAGCAATCTTGGATTCCAAGCACTCAGGCCTCATGCACTTTGCCTTTGCCTGTCATTATTCTTCCAGCCTGATTTGTATGGTGCACCTGAGCAGCAAAGCATGGTCAAGAATTGGTTTGGCTTCAGAGCGAGAAATTAGAGAATAAATACATGGATAATTAAATCTAAAAATAGAAAGCATCTTCTAGGACAAGATAAGAAGAGGATATACATGGCCCATGCCACAAGACAAAGAGATGCAAAAAGAAATGCTTAAAAAACTAAATGACAAGATGGATGAGGTAGCAAAATATATTATAGTAAGCAAAGATATTATTTTGCTCTTTTTTTTCTTTCAGATTAGGGCAAAAAAAAAACCAAGAAAAATACAACTATTATCCTCTGTTCCTTTCATATCATGCAGCTAACAAGTTCTATTATGATATTGTACTACAGCCTACCCCATCACCAGTGAATAAAGACATGTATATATTACTGCCAGCTACCAATTTCAAAGCTTCCAATTCCAGAAATGTGAATCAATTTGGACAAAAAAAAAAAAAGTGATCCTGCAGAGTAATAAGTATTAAAATTCTTTGTTCCTTCTGTGCTTACACTGATCTCCTCTAGTTTCCCTCCAGAGGTTTTAAGAAATGGTGTTTCACCATGAACACTTCCAAGCTCAGGCTGCATGCTGGTAGGAATCTGTGCTTACCCTTCGGACTTCCTAGAGAGATTCCCAAGATTGATGTAGACACCTCCCAAAGTAGAAACATAATGTTATAAATGATAAATAAGGACTATCATATAACCATATCAACCCTTGGAATATAAATTGTGCATTTGACTATGGATCTATTCCTCTCAAATGCTGTCTTGGTTTGCAATCATTTCTTGCAGACTGTACCTTGTACTTCAGGTGTAGCTCATGTTGAAAGAGAGGTTCACAGGGAAAATGTGTCATCACTGCAGTCAGCCATCCTGCAATAATCCATTCTCCTCCCACACCAACCATCCCCTACTCTCTCTAATTCAGCATAAATTATGAAACCTCAGAATAAAGCAGTACCACTGTGATATTCTTTTTGTAGGTTTTATAACACCTGATCAGTTGTGCCCAATGCAGGAAGCAGGACCAAGCAGAGCCTGCACATTCACAGGTCACTCACTCATGAGGTCACTTTCTTGCATTCTCAGCATGGCAGCTGCATGTTCATTTATGAAAACTGCACCTCCCGTGATGATGCAGCATGAATTAAAGTATATTTCCATTCAAGGCTCAGTGAACAATTAACAACCCTGCAATGATACTATAGTTCAGAAATTCATGCAGTTTCAAACACCTTGAACCATCTGTGTTCAGAAATATTAGAGCTTTGGTGTTAAAAGCGTTCTTATCAGTAGTTAGTTAATCCCATGATAAATCTGAGCAGTGAACTTAACAGTTTAGAAACAGAGTCAAAAGAAGCAATGTATAATTTTTATTTCAACACATTTCTCTAATTCCTAATTGGACCTTCCTGGACCATTAAGATAATTAGGTTATTTTTTCCTCTCAGTTTGTGATATCTCAACTTTTGCATACACTGTGCCTGGGAGAACACAATGTTCCAGCTGAGGGGAAAAAAACCACTGAAGGTAATTAGAGAAAATAGCAATGCAGAGTTGTGACCCATATCATGAACATTAACAAGTACCCAGGAAAGAGATCCCACTAGGAACAACAAGTTAATGATTGTATGAGAAGTGCCTTAAATTGTTCAGCTTGAAAAGGTGCAAGTTACTGAGCAGGGTAAAGTGCTTGCTGGCAAACTGAAAACAGGATTTGCAGACAGGCCCCCACTCAAACCTCACATAAAATTTGACATTTACAATTTAATATGTTTGTACATTGAGAGCATATAGAAGAGAAAATGGTTTCAGATACAGACAGCATGTCTGGTTTAGGAAGTGAAAAAGCTCTAATTTCTTGCTTCATAGAGTGAAGAAAATGTGTTTCATTACATGAGTGAGGTAAAAATATCTTTATATTTTTAAGATGTCTGTATATTTTTTAAGATATGCATATAAATTTTTCAAGAGACATAAACATGTTCCTTGGCAATATGAACATTTACCTGGCAGAATGTTTATACATGATTATCATTTAGTCTATGAGTTTGTTTACCATCCTTCACATTTTCCTGTAAGTTAATTCCACAAAACTCAAATTAGAAGGATGATATCGTTTTGTTGGCTTAGTAGTGACCCTTGACTCCAGAACGTTCAGCTTAGCTATCTTGTACCCTCACACATTAATCTCAAAACTTTGTTCAAGGTATAATGCCCAATGGCATCCTAAAGAGTACCCAGGCCTGAGCAGAAACATCTCCAGATATTTTATCCATATGAAAGTCAGGCAGTGATTAATTAACCCTATTTTTTTTTTTCCTCCTTTCCTTTTCTCAGGATTAGCTAGCTGAAATACTTACAGACAGCACTGCATCTCCTCCACCCAAGGCTGGTTTTAGCAGTGGAAAAGAGAGGTACACTCCCATAATTTCACATTAGAAGACTCTGCCTTCAGCAGAAGGATGTGACTGGAATATCCCACATCAGTGGCAGGCCTGAATTCAGGGGGAATCCTTGCAAAGGAAATTACCAGCAAACACTGTATTCAGTGCTTTAACACCACATACCTGATTATGTCTTCTAAAAATCCTAACCTTTATGAAGATTTCAGGAAAAATTCCTACAAGTATTCCTACATTCAGATAAAATAGACTGAACATATAAATACTAAGGGAGAGAGTGGACTGGAAAATGAATATGGCTTTAAAAATTATTTGAAAAGCAACTAACAGATTTCATAGGTTCAATAAAGGAAATGCATTGTAGGAGCAACAACACTTTATAGGTTACAAACAAATTAACATCTAGTATGATAGTTATCTGAGTCACACATTTATGATGACATGACACTAAAACACTAACTAGGAGAGAAGTGTGACAACTTAATACAACAGAAGAAGTGCCTTAACAATTGAGAAATTACTTTTTTTTTTTGCAGTCTATCCATCAAATTTATCTCACATTTTTCCTAAGTAACTTACTATAACATTTATAATCCCTTTAACCTGAATCAGTCTGTATCCATAGAGATAAAAGGAAAAAAAAAGAAAATAACAATATGGAAACATATTAAAGATTCCATTCAGCTTTCCCTGAAGGCTCCCAAGCAGTTTCAATTATAGCTGTGTCAAACATAACACTCTAATGGTCCCTATACACGTTGTTTCATATATTTATACTCTGTGAAATTACTGGTAGAAAATAAGGACCGAAGTAAAAAGTTCCTGGCAAAGCATGACTGAAGGCAAGCTTTAGATAAATTATACATCAATTACAATTCTATTCTTGTAGCTATTACTGATACAAGATGTTCATGTGTCTAAAATCCTCTCATTAGTGCCATTTTCCAAGCTGTACAGGTGCTCCAGGGTGTCACCAGGTTAAAGACAGATAGAAGTTCTGGGATTGTCAGTGCTTTAGTTCTCCTACTGAGAGGGATTTTTTTTTTAAAGTTACTAAAGGCCTTTCATTTTTAGGTACCTCAATATTTATAAGGAATGCATATGACCCCAGTTTCAGCTGATCTTCAGTTCAAGCCAAATCCATACACTTTTTCTGGTGTTTGGTTTTGGCCCTTCAGAGATGCAGTTTAACTACTAGCAAAGCATATCTGCTAGAGGCTTTATATCCAGAACACCGGGCAAATCATTTCCAAAACCTACTGGAAGGCACTTGGGAGATGACAGGGAGAAAATTTAATTGTATTTTGAAAGGCTCAGTGGAAAACCCATAGGCTAAGAGCAAGCTTAATTAGCAGGAATATGTGGGTGACATTGGTCTGTGCAGCTGCTAGAATTAGAATATATGCACAGTTAACTGGTTTATATTTACATAGGTCAGGTACATAATGTACAGACTTGGTGCTGACTTCATTAATGTTTGAATAAAAGATTAAAATGTTTGGGGTTCATAGGTCAGAGCAATTAGAAACAGGGAGTATTTGGTGCAGGTTTGAAGGGTGCTTAACTTCAGTGAGAGACACCTCAAAAAGGTGGATGCTATGAAAACATCACAGGGAATATTTGACTATGAGATTCTTTTATCAGCACAATAATATGCCTTGCTCACTGTTTCAAAATAGGGGGAAAAAATCTGGTTTCATGTCAAATTATGATCCAGTTCTTGTCAACAGATTAGCAATTAGGCCAAAGAAGCATATTGATATTTGCATTTTGTGGAACTAAAATGCACTATATTTATCAGCTTTTGTGCTTTAAAATAAATATTGACAAGAAAAGATGGGAAAAAAATTATTTGTTGTCCCATCTGCCACTCAAAATGTCAAGTCTGAGCAATGCCATTTTCCAGTCTTTCCTGATATGTGATCGTCAGATATTGTTTATCTTTACTTTGTGATGGCATTATGAAAGAATAGTCAAAACTACAAAGGTCAAGTTGTTCCTTCTGGTTTGTCAAGCTGTATAATCCTCCTTCAGTGGACTTAGATTTTGGGAGAGATGTGGATGACAGCAATTTAAGAGAATTGAAAACCTGTTCTGACATTGAAAAGCTTTTGGAGAAAACAAAATTTATTGATCATAGGCCAACAAAGAAAGTCACGTTATGAAAACTGTTAAGGATTTGTGTAGTGGTACATTTGCCATCATATACTCCTTCTGGCTAGTGAGGATGAGTATGGCTAAAAGGAACCCTTATGCACATGATCAGAAGAGCCAAATTCAATGTAAACAGTGCCTATCAATCTCCCTGCTGTGAGAAATTACCCTTTTACACTTCCAGAGAAACATAATTTTGCATTATTTCTAATATATCTGATGGTGGAGTCCAAGGTTAAGTTTCAGTCCCATAACAATGACTGCATGTGATCATTAAATGACTGAGATGTGATTATTGCCCATACGTCATGGGACAACATTACAGAGACTAAATAGTACTCAGATTAATTAAAGGATGATACCTCACTTTTTTCTGTATGAACAAAACTGAGCCCTTTGGAGGCAGGAACTGCAAAGCAAACTGGTTCACACTTACTTCCAAACCACACCATTTGGGAGAACATTTCTGAAAAACTACCTACATGTGTGACATCTGATATAAAGCTTAACAGAGGAGCTTGGCCCAAGAATATACTTCTCTTGAAATTTGAAAATTATCAGATTGGAGTAAGAAAATTCTGTGGTTGAGTGATTTTAATTTTTTTTAACTGAATTTTATTTCTTAGAAACAGCTTACAGCTTGGAGCTGTATGGAGAGATGCAGCTGAGTTGGAAAGGTTATCTGTAACTGTCCCACAAAGGCAGGATATGGGTATTGATTACACAACTCTAAGTTGTCCATATTGCTGGATTTTGGGGGTAAATACACATATATCTGCAAAACAGCATTACAAGATCCAGTTATTGCTAGTAGCATATACATTTAATGGCAAAAGAGTATGACTTCTGTAGGCTCAACATACTCATTTGCAGATGTTAATGAGGTGGAAAATTAAAAAAGACAACAGTATGTGGTGTTTGCTAATTCCAACCACTAAAATAACTTATTTTACATGCCTAGATCTAAAATTTTCTTAGCCAGAGATTACCAAGCTCCAGATTTAAATCACTGAAAATGTGGAAGTGTAAATTACTGAAATTTGTTTTCACTTGAGGCTGTTTGGCTCATCTGTGAAGATGTACAAGTTAATTATTTTTATTCTATTAGAACAATATCACTAATGAGATGTGAGCAGAAGGGAGAAGAAGCATGCAGCTGAAGTTATTGTCAGAGTCTCTGCTGGTACTGCTATTTCATATGCTCCTGAGAATAGAATAACAAGTACATCCATATAATTTAAGAAGTCAAATTGCATTTTTTCTCAGCTCACTTCACATAACAAATAACATGTTCAGTATAAAGTCCAAAACTACATGTCAAAAAAGCAACAGCCTTGTGTTGAATAAGTACCTGCAAGAAAAGAAGTTAGATATTTTAAAAAAAGGCGTGTTTGTATTTCAGTACTATAAACATTTCTCAAATAATTTGTAGAATTGGCACCTTGGTTGAGCAGCCATTGGCTTAGTACAGAGACATAGATTTTGTCTCCATTGGCCAGTGGCTGGGTAACAAGACACCTTTCCCTTCCGCAGCTGGATCTCAGAGCCTAATAAACCCTTATTTTCACCTCCTGGGCAGTGGCAGAAGCAGTCCTTGCCCCCATTCTCAAAGCATGCATTGCTGGAAGATCCCTCAGTGCCACAAGGCTCACACATCCCTGTGGCACAGCTTCTGTATGCCAGCTTTGAGCACAACACAAACCCAGCAAAGTCAAAAACAGGGCTCAAAATTCTCATGGGCTCAGCTGCTTCCTGACTCGATTTGAAATATTTGTGTTTTACCAATTCTCATGGGCTCAGCTGCTTCCTGACTCGATTTGAAATATTTGTGGTTGCATCTGACCCCTGGCAATAGCCTCATCTTTGCTGATGACTGACAAAAGACAAAAGAAGATTTTGTTCTCTTTAATTTGTACCTTTGCTTCCAAATGTGCTTCCACACGAGCCTCAGTGCTTGAGCACAGTTCCTGTTGATTTAGACAATGGGAGCAATAATGGAAGGGACTAAAATGGTTCAAAAATGTTGCATTCACCCTTCAAATATATCTTTCCTTTTTTTTTTTATAAACCCTGAAAGATAAAGACTGGAAAAGTGCATGTGACATTTTTCATTGACTTTGTGGCCTTTCCTAGTCCTACTGATATGGTCTAACTTTAATGACACAGTTACTATTTTTTGCCTTTCAAGCAATCATGATCTCAATGGAAGTGACAGTAAGGGATGCTCCCACTGAAACTGTGTCTCAGGAGATAGAGCTTTATTGGAAGTAATTCAATACACTTTTGACACAATGAAAACACTATTAACAGTAACTAAAATATATTCATAAAAGCAATTTCTTTTCAATAGCAGAATCCTTGGTATTTACGCTGCTAAAGAAAGGAAGGATCTCTGTGGAGCTTTGCAGTGGCACTGTGCTCCCCTCCCTGAAGCCCTGCAGATGCAATGTGACTCTAATGGCACAGCCATTTTCTTCTCAGAAAGCTTGGTCTCAGTGACAGTGACACTAAGAGAGAGATGCTCCCACTGAAATCATATCTTTGGGGATAGGAATTCCATGGAATTGATTTACCTATGGCACAGTGAAAAACTCTAGTAAAAGTAACTCAGGCATATTCACAGTAGTGGCTACTTTTCAAATGCAAAATCTCAATAGCTGAGACTTCAAAGGACAGCAAACACCAAGGCTGGAGCAGAGCCTTAGAGCATTTTGCAAAGCCGAGGGCAAACAAACAGGCCTACCATCAGTTAGCTTGTATTATATTTTCAAAAGAAAGTTAATAAAGTTTACCAAATTCAACATAGCAGAACAAAAATTTTCATTCTATGCTTAGTCTCTGTGCCTAAACTCTGGCAGAAAAGATATCCTGAAACTGCTTCTAATAAAAGGACAGTGTTTCTCCTCCAATTACAAAAACTATAGAGGCCAAAGGGACATTGAAACACAAACCTGCCATATGAGGTGGCTGCAGGGTCAAAAAACAACCAATGGTCACCAAATCTACCATCAAGCTCACACTCTGTGACCTTAACCTCCTAAAGATTACTTCATGCACCTTCACCAGACAGGCAGCTCAAGATGGGCAGTGTCAAACAATTTTCTGTGTCCTGTCCACAGAAGCTGCAGCCACACTGTGGGTCCTGCTTCCTGCAGAAGTGTTTGAAAATCGCAGCAGCAAGCAGCTAATGATCTTTACTGCATGGGCATTAATGGAAATTTCTGCCACAAACTCTTGACAGTAAATGATATTCCTGGGAAAGATAAAAGAAAAACAAGCAAAAAAAGCCCACCAAAAACAAAGAGAAAATCCCCACGCACCCTGAGAAACTGGAACAGTCAAGCAGCCTTTTTCTCCTCTTACATATCTAAAAAATGTGGAATAATTTAATCAAACTTAAACACCAGTTTGGACTATTCAGATGAATACTAAGAGTGGGAATAAGCTCAATTTCAACCTGAAATTTTACAATTAAAAGGCAACTGAAAGACACAAATTAAATTGTAATTATTAGGCAAGCTTCCATTGTTATGGTTACCTTCTGTTCTCATTTTATGACATTTGGCTGCATTGAAAACAGCAACTCACCTTTCTAGCAAAAAAGAAAATTTTTCTTTAACACCAGCCTGATTTTGTTATGCAATTTTCCCTCAGAGATCCCACATTTTCTGTGGCAGTGTGTTTTACAAGAACAAGCAATGGAGCCAAAATGAAATGCTGCATGTTACAAATACTTTACTTTTTTAAAAATTATGACTAGAACCCATCCTACTGCAATAGCAACAATAAAACAAAAGTAGTACGAATGGAGAACTTGTAAATACTGTCATTGCTGACACACAAAAGATGACTCAGGAAATGAAATCTTCATCTCCTCAAATAAATGGGATCTTAGCTGTTGACTTTTATGTGCATGGTATTTCATGCAAAGAGCAATAAATGTGTGTTTTCCTGAGATTGTGAGAATGACAGCAGTAAAAAAAGTTCTCAGTGACATCTCTTCTGGGCAGTTACAACCCAAATTGAAAGAGCAAGAAAGTGAACCACTAACAAGGCTGTAGGTATAGGTATTGTTACCATTCTGCTGTCTTCTATATTAATTGAAGAGGATTTGAGTCCTTATATGCTCTAATCTACAATAATTCATTCACACTATTTGTTTTCAATTAAACAAATCTAAAGAGAAAAGAGAGAGAGGGGAAGAACATTTGAGATGCCAATCAGGAAAAGTAATAAAATGCCTTTTTTTTAACCCTTCTGCATCCACTTAGGTGCAGATCTGAGAGGAACAGATATGATGCTACATGAGGCCTTTATGATCCTCTAAACTGTGAGGCCAGAAGACTCTGGGCTACTCCTGGATGTTGGCATCCATGCCCTGTGCCCCCAGTGCCAGTGAGTGCCACAGTGCTGTCCCTGCCAACAAGGAACTCTGCACTCACTCCTGCCTGGCCGCATCCCTTCCCTCCCTCTGACATGGTGAGTTCTAGGATGATAATCATCATCTTTGTGTTTGACCATGTGTAAAATTCCTCAGGATCCCATTTTCAAAGAGGCCTCAGACTGATTGATACATTTCAGCAGCAGCTCTCATCTGAAGCTTGGCACACAACATTCCTTCTGTATTTTTACAGATCAGGAGATTTTCCATCAATCAAGCAGCAGAGGAGCTCTCTGAACTGCGTGCTATGGCAGCAGCAGTTGTTTGAAGTTCAAAAGGAGCTATGTCATGTTCTTTGCTGTTGAGCACTGCCTGGGAATTTATTGTCCTCTAGTTTTTCATGTAAAAGCTCGATAGTGAAACCATCAGTACAGAGTGCTGAAAAGACAGATTGCAGCAGCACTGGGATAAAGATGACTTTGTTTTTGTGTTTCTTCTTTCCTTGGAAAGATCGCTAATGAACAGGGTTTGGTAATAATTTTGAATGTTTTACCTTGTTCTTATTTTATGTTAAAAATACACTTGTACAAAACAGAAATCTGGATTTCCAAAATAAAACATTTTGGCAGAGAAATAGAAAGAAGAAACCACAAACAAGTGTTTCTTGCATTACTCTAGAGAAGCATCAGTTTGAAGCCCAGACAACATGATGCAGTCACCAAATGATACCTTGTCTGCTGGTCATCAAACAAAAATCTCAAGATGCCTCTTTGGATTCAGGCCAAAATGATGTGTTCAGAAAGCAAAAAAGCACGCTGTGTTTTGTGCTTCAAGTACTAGATAAGTTGTACTGTACAAATGCTGGGCTCCCTTCCAAGCCTCCACAATCTGCAAAACAGAACTGCAAGCAAGAAATTGTCCTATGGTAAGGATTCTCTTTCAGTGTGCACCCAAATATATCCTCATCTTTATCTGGCTCTGGATTTAAACGTTTTTTATACCATGATTTTTAACTAGTTATTTTTAAAAGAAATTATTTTAATCATAAAATGCACTACTTTACAAGATGGACTAGGAGGAATAATCTCCCAATTCATTTATTCATTCCCATTCACAAATACCTTTGGACTAAGATGAAGTGTATCCTCCCAAGGGACAGCTCAGTGTTGCCCCAAGGTGATTACTGGTTCCTCTTGGGGGTAACCAAACCAATCCATTTAATGTTAAGCAGCTGTTGAACCTAAATAGGTACATGATGGTCCTTGTGTCATCCAGTCCCTAAATAAAACAGGAACACCATTTGTGCACCCAACAGAAAAGAGAACAGAGCAGGGAAAGCAAGTTCCTGTGAACAGCCCTCTCAGGAGGGAGCGGCTTTTGTCCCTCCTGTGCCAGAGGGCTCAGCTCCAGCAGGAGATTGTTGGAGCTATTGGGTGCCTTCCCCCTGTGCCAGGTCCAGAGATGGTGGGTGGAGGGTCTGATCCCAAATGAGACTGAAAAACAGCCACAGCCATCCTTCCTTAAAGCATTAGGTACCTGTGTCTCACGGTGGCACACAGTGAGATGAACAGCATGGAAAACTGGGTATAAACTCAGCAAACTCACAAAGTCCCATTCTCTTAATTCTTTCAGCAAATATTGGATGAATGTTTAATTCTCAATTATGTTGCAAGTTTTACCAATGGGATTGCTCTCCCAAGAGGTGACATTCCCTGATAAGGCTGAACGAGGTGTGAATTGCAGTGGTGCTGTCCCCTGTCACATACAATATTTCCTGGTCCCACTACACATCAGTGACACTTTACAGACAGGTCTCTGCACATGAACAGTGCCTGAACAAACACAGAGGTGTTTGCACAATAGGCTCCATTTGTGATGGATCTACATGCATTGCTTTGGTAACATCCATGAGGACAACTCCCATGAGTAATATATTATAGTAAACCCACAGAAAGCCTAAAAAGTCATGTATGAGCAGCCCTGATTCAGCACTACTTCAAACAGAAATAGAATACCAATTAGTGCAGCAGAGAGATGCAACACAACCAACACTTGAGTCAAAAATATCACAGAAAAACTCCCATTTCTTCACTTTATAAAACACTTTGTTTCCACCATACGCTTCTCCCCTCCTTCAGTGTTCATAAAATAGTGAGCTGAGTCAAGAGAGAAGCTGTAGTTGACTATAAGGGGGGAAAAAAAAATCTGTACAAATATAAAAAGCATTTCACAAATGGTTACAAGTTATATTAGATGCAAAGGATATTATCAGTAACGAAACATACAAAATGTAATGAAGCAATAGTTTTAAGTAATTAGTCCCAAGAAAGACCAAATCTTGATTTTTGCACTCAGTGTAACAGCTAAAATTTCTTTGCCACAGGCTGGAGTTGTTGATAATGTTACAAAGCGGTTCTGAGTGTCAGAGTCTGTTATCAAACACAGAATACCTAATTCTAAGCAGCACTCAGGATTTTTTAAATTTTAAATACAGTATTGCATATGTTTTGTACTGAGGTATCTGCAGAGTTGTGATTAAATCAGTGGAATTGATAGACAAGTCAGGAATTAATTGCTTGTCACTCTCAGACGTGTCAGAAAATGGCTGAGAAACAATCCATGCTAAATAAAGACATTTCTTTCCCAAAGTCTTTAACATAGTTTGGGAAAATCTTTGTTAATTATTACTAATAGAGAAGAAAGTCACAAAGGCCTGGTAGAAATAAATTGAAAAGTATTTGGCTTCTCTCCTTTGCCTTTCATGCCAGCTGCTTGCACCATCTATAAGGCTGTCCCTATAAAATTTCCAGCTATTTTTGCTTCCAGCAGAGAGGCACAGCATGAAGCTTATCCACATCAAACAGCCTCCTCCAGAGCTTACCAGTCACTCATTTTAATGTGTTTCTGTCTTTCTAATCAGCTTGGTCAATCTCTGGGTTTTTGCATCTCACATGTATATCTACACATTATGCTGCTGGTGGTTTATTGAATTTATGAAATTTCTTTACCCTGGTGGACCAGCCAATGAGTTTTCCACTGATAATTTAACTGTGGTAAGTAAGCTTCATCCATCATTTCCTTATTTATCTCTGGAAACGAAAGCAATAGTCAGAGAGTCTTTGAAAAAAAAGGTTTGTGACCTGACCTCATGCCTTCAATGAAAACTAATAATGAATTGATAATAATGGGATTTTTCTTAGGAGTATGAGACCTGTCAAAGCATGGGCTGGAAAGAAAGTTCCATTAAATAGCTTGGCAATGATGCAATGTTGGTTGACCTGATTGTTCCTCCTTCAGGAGCTATAAATCAATAGCACGTGCCCAGATTCATGAAAAAGTTAGAATCTCTTTCATGAAATATCATTCAAGGGACTTTTGCTATGTATTTTCATACATTATTTAATAATTTGATTTATATTAATTCTTATTATCAAACCATGAAGAATTACCATTTCATGTTCTTTGTATTACAGCCTGTACAACTGCATAATAAAAAGGTAGACCTAGAAAGAAGGAAATTGTTGATTCCATCCTCCATAAAAAATAATATCCAGATCCAAATACAAGCCATTTTACCTGATTGCGGAAAAAAATGCTGTAGTTTAAAAAATTTCCTCTGACATTTTTCATGATTAGTTTTCAACAGGCATATTGGGTTTCTATTTTACATACAGATAAATGTTCACCTCTTTGCCAGCAATGAAAAATATCTCCAAAATAATACAAAATGAATTCTCCATGGTACCTTCATGAATCACATGAAACTGTGTGCATAGAACAATATTTTCTGGGATGTCAGAATCTCATTTGGAATGCAAGACACTGAAGCAGACTCTGTCTCACTCCAGCATGGGACTGATCCTTCAGGAGAACCTCAACCCTAAACAAGGTGACTACCAAGAATACAAATATTTTTCTGCTCTATCTACACAACAACCAAAAAAAGTGGAATTTTAGCTTGAAAAGCCTCAAATGGAACAAGAGTCACAATAATATTTTGTAATCTTTTGCACAGTAATTCACTGAAGGGTCTATAAAACAGTTGTTCATGCAAGACAAAGAACAAATGGGAAATGAAACTGAGGTACTTTTGGGGGGCAACATGAACACAGCCTCCTGCCTTGGGACTGACCTTCCCAGATTTCATGCTAATCACAAAACCTGGAAGTACAAGAATATAGAATTTGGACAGTGCTTTGACTCCAAAACTTCCTGAAGGTGGTAATGTCCTAAGATCCTGATTCAGAGCCAACACAATTTATTTGGTCTGTCTTGAGATCAGACTTGTTGATTTACCCACACTGTTACTGTTATTGAACTGGTCCAGAACTGATTGATTCCTAGAATTTCCTTTACGAGATAGATATTTATTCATCAATAAGTTATCCAGAGCTTTGCTTGGGTCAGATGTTATCCTTTCTCCTTCTTGGTATTTCTCCTGTTCACTCTTATCCCTTTACATTGTTTAATTAAATTAATACTAAATAAATAAAGGTGTTTTAATTAAATCCCATTAAGAAGAGGAAATAGATCCTATCTCATCTCTCCTCTTTTTATTGTGTTAAACTAAACGAAGCTTTGCTAGTCCCACAGTACTTTTTCCACTCATTTTTCAAACTTGTACCTTTTTTCTGAATGTTAATTCTTCTTCATATTGTAGGACCAAAAACTCAACTTTTGCAGATAAAAAGGCCATTAATTACACAACAGTAATTAATGTTTGTGTATCCACACTTGTCAGGAGTCCACAGCTGTGGGAGCTCCACTGGGCACAACTGAGTGTGGAACAAGGTGCATTTTTAGTACAGCAACATTTACCCTATTGAGCACTAGAAGAAAAGGAAGCTGGAAGTGGAAAGAGTGAGACCTGCAATTTGATCACTGTCTGGGGAGAACATCTTATAAACAAAGCAGGAAAAGAGTATTTATGTTCAGTAAATGTTTCAAACAAAAGGTGCAACTGTTTCCTCAAAAACAATTGTCAAGGGAAATCTTTTATCCTTTGGTTCTCCTTGCTCTGCAATCACCTTCTCCCTCCATCTGCAGTGTGACAAATATGTACGAGCACACGTGGAAGTGCTTGCATTTGTCATTGTCTGGGGGCTTTCAGAAAATGCTTTTGCTTAATACAAGCATCGGATCTTTGTGTAAAGGCAAGGCACTGTTTAGTGCTGAGCATTCTGCTGCATTATTTGCATGCTGGATTTTATTCAGAATCACACTTTGTATTTTCCAGTCTCTTTTTTCCAGCATAGCTAGAAATTCCAATTCTTTGTTTTGCAAACTGACTCCACTGAGTCATTATATCATCTTTCTGCCAAAACTTCTGTGCTCTCCTACTTTAAACAACCTTGTTTTCCCTAAGCCAGACTTTGCGGCAGTCTTTCAGTTATTTTGGGTGTTCTGATCCCTGATACAATCTGTCCTTAAATTCCATGAGTCTCAAAGACATTAATCCAACCTCACTAAGTCCCTATGGAACTGCTTTGGCTTTTCACAATGCAGCATTCTTTAAGTCTCTAAAGTGCAGTCTGATTTGTTTTGTTCACTTTCTGTAAGCTGAAAAAAAATCTAAGGTGTTACTGAGCTCAATATTTTAAAAAAATACCTAAAACTTATCATTCTTTTCAGCTAAATCTACTTATTGTAACCCTTTTAAATTATCCTCAACACCTAGAATTACAGTGAAATTTAAAATCACACTTCTTTTTGGTAACATCTTTGCTAAAGTTTATTTTTTACTATTTTTTTTTCTCCCTGCAATTGCTATGATTAAAAATAACCAAATAAGAGCTAGGAGTTTTGACACAAATTGGAGGGGACTGCTTAACCCTCCAGCTGCTGTGCTGGATGTTAGAGGAAGGAGCTTGAGAGAGGAGGAGGAGCATGGGCACAGGTTCAGGTCAGTGTCCCTGCCCCACAGATCCAGTCCTCCAGCCCCTCTGGCTGCTCTGAGGCAGCTGAGGGAGGAGCTCTGCCCTTCCCACACAGCTCCCACCACTCTGCACATGCTTCTAATGGAAAATGTACACATTTCTGGAACATTCCTATGTCCTGTGATGTGTGGCCATGTGCAGCTCAGAGGGTCAGGGAACACAGAAGGGTACCTGGAATACATGTAGAGGCCATTTACTGTCTGTCAGAGTGAAAAAAACTCTGGAAGTGGGAGGTCAAATGATGGCCACCACAGTGCACAATTGCTTTCTCTGTAAGCCAAATGAAAAGAAATATTTCCAGAAAAAAAAAATAAAGTAATTTTCTTAGGTTACCTGCCAAGCCACAACAGCAAGATATTCCACATATCAAATATCAAAGGTATCCCATTGTTTCTGTTCCTCTGCTATAAAAATTTAGCACAAATGACACCACAGAGGATATGTACCTCTGCTGAAGGAGTCTCCAGGTGTGCTCAGCACCTTGCCCAGGCTGCACCCTCTGAAGCCATGATAGTTACCATGGCAGCCACGAAAAGAGATGTTGCAGGTTACCCAGAAAGGTAACCTGAAAAGCCTGAAGAATGTCATTTAGCACACAATAGTAGTCTCCTTCAGAATTCAGTCAGGATTTCTCCACTTCAGCCCACTTTTTTATTCTTTTTACAGACCTTATACTATGAGACAACATTTTCTCTGTTTTGTTTGATTAATTTAAACATTTTTTTCCCTTGTCCAGAAGATTCTTAGTACCAATTTAAAGGTAAGCAAAGCCCTTGATCTTGAAGTCATAGATTACAGGGAGGGAATAAAAAATAGCCCACTGGTATTCTCACAGGCTTTCTCCATGTCTCTCTGTCACACCCACCTCCTCAAACACTACAGGTTTTGAATTGCATTCTGCCAAGTACCAAGACATAAAACTTCCATCTTGTCCACAATGTGTATTTGTGAAACTCTGGCACTGCTCTAACCTCAAATGTTCCTTCCTGCACTAATCCTGTTTGCTGTCTCTTGTCTTGCTAGTCTCCTCACACAGGAGGGCCAGCTGAGCACATCTGGGACAGCAGAGAGGTGTTGCACAAGTGCTGAGATAAGCTCTGAGGACCAGCAGCTGAGGGATTTGAAGCTGCTGGAGATCCCTGTGACACTAAATGTGCCCTTTATCAGATGAGCACCCTGAAATGAGGGACAAGGACAGAAGCAGAGCAGAAAACTTTATGCTATAAGTCCAGAGATCGAGGCTTTTTTGGTTACTCTTCCCATATATTATGTTTACATGTGGTTCAAATTCCTCACTAGTTGTTCCTATTTGTATCAGTTACAAAGCTTTTAATGATCACTCTCACCATTTGTTTGTGCAGTGAAAATACAGAGAGGCATTGACAGCTTTGGGAAAGTCTGTGTGACTGCAATTCAAACACAGAAGTGCACATCTCAAAATGACATCTCTGCAATCTCTGTCCCTGTTGCATTTTCTCCCAAACTATGAAGGGAATGATGGTGTAGGGATACTGAACATTTTGAATGACAATATTCTATTTCCCACAGAGAATCCAGCCTCACAGATATCCAGCAAATATTGAGCAGGCACAGACACATTCAAATGTGTGTCCTGTTATGCACCCCTGTTTCTGACAAAGGATTTGTTACTTAATTTGAATGCATCTTATTGCAGCATTGTTAATCATTCTGGTATTTGCCAGACCATTGAAATTTCACATCCTGCTTTGTAGTTAGGTATGAAAAACTGTTCAGAACTGCTGATGTGATTTAGGAGATGAAAACAAATAATATGCAGCTACATGACTTGCCAGAGCTATGCTGGTATCCTTGCACTCTGCACTGGCAGAGGAGGATGCCAGCTTCCATCTGGGAACATCACACATAGTGTGATGGGTTGTAGAAACATAGTGCATTTTGGAAACAGCTCTTTTCTAAGTCACTAAGTCCTTTTTAATTTCTTGGCAGCAGTTTTTGAAAAATTTTCTAGGTTACAGAAAATGCAAGCATCATCTATTGCAAATAATATGAAAAAGAGACAAATTATCACCAAGGGAAAATAAAGAGAAGAATAAGCAACAATAATGGGAGAAACCATAGGCTAAGATGTATATACTTTAACTGAAATACATAGTCAACAATTCAAAAAGTCGGATTTTTTCCTTAAAAAAAAAAAGGGCAAAACAAAATGCATGGGGGAATATTTTTTTTTTTCTTATGGAACACTGTATAGATTGTCGAGAGTTAAATCTTGAGCAAAAACAATCCTAGGTAAAACTAAAACAGCACATAACAAGCAGAACCTCCCAGTAGCAGGGAGCAAGTGAGTTGGAGAAGTTGTGAGGAGAGCAGAGGAGAAAACATGGGTCCTGTGCAAGTCAATTCTTCCTACAAAAATAGAAGCAGCAGAAGGAACAAATTAGCAGGGTTTTTTTAGATACAACACAGTGCAGTTAAAAAGAAGTATGATGTAATTGGGGTCAGGGAGATTTGGCTTCTACAGGAGACTGGCTAAGATACCAAACTGAAAAAGAAAAAGACACTCATCAGAATTGAAAGCAATTGCTGGAAAAGGAGAGATTCAATATCTAAATTTCAAATTGCAGATTTCAAAAAGAACAGAGCACACATTATCATTGTAATTACAGAGGTGTGGAAGCGAAAGTATTAGATGTTGGGGCACCATAATAACCCCATGTCCTAAAAGGCACAATATGATCTCACATACTCAGCCTGCCTGGGAACACCAACAGCTTATTTGGCCTGCTGGGAATGGAGATATGAACAAGAGAGAGCAGGAAGCCATATACTCAGTCATGGTGGAACTTCTCTGCAGCCTGCCTGGGAACACCAACAGCCTATTTGGCCTGCTGGGAATGGAGATATGAACAAGAGAGAGCAGGAAGCTGGCTGGGATATTACAGCCAATGCTCTTTGGGATCAGAACCCCAGATTAAGCTACAGCTGTTGTATTTGGGTTTTGGTTTTGGGGGTTTTTTTCCATTTCTGTTGAATTCCCTATGGCTTTTAGGACCTGATACAAAGGATATTTTAAAAGTTCTCCTCTTTCAAGATAGTCATGGACAAAATTATTAACTTATTCCTGCAAGGATGATAAGAAGAGAGCACAGAGGTGTGGGTGAGGAGGTGTCACCAACTGTCCAGCAATTGCTGAAGGAAGCAGAAGTAGTGGGACAGCAAACCTCCAACAGAGTGTTCATCCAGCATGGTGCAGAGGAAAGAGCCTGCCTCTGGCAGGAATTAATGGACAGCAGAATCTGGCAACAGTCTTCTGCTTGCAATACAAATCAGAATTCAGAAAAGACTGAAATTCTTAAAGGCTGACATTCCAGATACTGTGAAATTGAAAAATACGACTACTATGATGGGCCAAGCACAGGTATAAATGCAAGGGGGAGGAGACTACATTTTGGAAGACCTTTTCAAAGGCCAGAAGTGACCTGTCTTAGAAATAAAACTGCTCTGAACCTCTGAACTTCTGTATCTTTTGAACCACATAATTCAAACGTCTGCATAAAAATCCTAATGTCATCTTTGCATGAACTGCTTGAAAGTCTCACACACACCTTTTACTCTACTCAGAAATGCCTTCCTTCTATCTTTACATCTTCCTTCCTTTCCATCTATTAATTACAGTAGATTCATCAGTTACCAACCATCATTAACCAACAACTAAATATGATATAATAAGGTAGCCACAGTGTCTCAGCATCTTCCTTTATTGTCCCTGTCTTAAAATCTTTATTAAATATTAATGAAGTTTCTTGAAAGTGCTCCTGCAATGAGGCCTTTTCAAAGGAAACACACATCTGATGATGTGTTTCAGTTCAAGTATTTACAAGTATCTTCTGCTTCTGTTGTTGAGAACCAGTTAAATGCAATTTGTGCCACATCTTTCCTCATGCAAGCTATGGCTGATTCCAGCAAAGTATCTGAGAATGCAGCCTGATATAATTCTTTCAATTAATTAAATATAAAAGGAAATTTATACCAGAGAGGTAATTACTAAGAAAAAAATAAAGTGAACAAAACAGGCCTCAGGTAAAACTCTGCAGACAATTTTACTCTTTCTTTCAGACTCATGTCATATTTTTGTCCCTTCTCCTTGAGCTTTGTCCTCTCCCCTGCTTTGCTGAGCAGATCTGCAGACTTTAGACTCGGGTTTATAAAGGTACTTTCTGAATACAGACGTTGAGCTTTTTCCAATTCAGTAAATTATGCTCAAAATTGACTTTCTGGTCATTTCTTCAAAGGTGTCTTTCTGGCTTCAATATCACAAGGCTCTAGACCTTCAAATGCACTTGTCCCCACACTTCTAAAGATCCCCAGAGCATTTTATCCTATTCCCATCCTTTTAATTCTTTAAATTTTTATATTTATAACTATATTTAAATATGAATAATCTAGTAAATACCTTGAAATCCCTTGCCTTTATTTAATGTTAATAAAAAATCTCATAACGTAAAATACGTTACAAGAGTTACAATGATTTAGAGAACCTTAGGCACCAAAACAGTTTAAATAAATTGACACAGCACTCAGAAATATGCTAGAGTGATAAATTATTTCTAATCCATTAATATTGCAAACTCCTTTTACCATTTCAAGGCTATTTTCATGTGGATTCAGGGCTTATATTCTAATGTTATTTATTTGAAATAGCAAATAGAGGCAAACACTCAGCCTGTGAACCTTTCTGCTTCTTTAGGATTACATTTCTCCACACTGTCTGCCTGGGCTCTTT
Organism: Passer montanus; assembly: GCF_014805655.1. Lineage (NCBI taxonomy): Eukaryota > Metazoa > Chordata > Aves > Passeriformes > Passeridae > Passer > Passer montanus. The sequence goes on from NW_024369707.1 coordinate 2,214,901, forward strand.
AAAGTGCAATATTTTATTCTACAATATTTATATTCTATCAAGCAGCTACTTGGCACACACAAACCATCACACTTACTCATTCCCCTGAGAGGTGCCATTCTGTAACCACTGAGGTGCTGGGTACTTTGGAGGGATTATTATGCAATTCTTGATTGCATGATTCAGCACTATTTAAAGCCTGGGTACTTAACAATAGTTGACTGTAATTTTTCAAATATTTATGAAAGAAAATAAGTCTGATATAGGTGCACAGAATTTCAGACCTTCACATATGGAAAAGCTTGGCCTGTTTGGTCTACTGGAAGTGGGGTTGGCTGCCATGTATATAGAGAATGGGGATGGTGGGGAGAGAAGGAAAGCCAAACAGCAAGAAAAAGGGAACCGGGGCTCTGATGAAGTCCTTAGCTCCTCTGAAATGGAGAAAGAAAATTACCATTTCTAGAATTCAGAAATGTTAAGCATGATGGAAAATCATGATGTTCCATAAGAGCATTACCCCTATAAAGTTTGAGACTTTTATCATCCGGTTGGAGTTACAAATGATCCTTGAATCATCTTTAAAGAGTGTATTAATAGCTCTCCCTCTGGGGCTGAGAGCTCCTGGTTTATATCTTTTTATTTCCATGCTCACCAGTTTCTTGCTTTCACTGGCACAGTATTGATGAGGGCAGGCATTATCCTCCCTAAAGCATGTGTTCAGCATCTGTGAAATCTGGTACTTCTACTATGCAGGACAGTCAGTGAGAGAGATGTTTTGTATCTGATGCTCAGAGATATTAAAATAATATGTGTTTGTTCAAATTCTTACTGTTTTTCGTCCTTTATTTAGTCAGTAGGCTCAGTGATTAATATAGCACAAGTAAAAGACTTGTGGAATAATACCTGAGGCTCCCAAATGACTGTTCTACACAAACTGTATCTTTTAATTTTATCTCATTTTTAGTTTGGAAATTAGGGAGCGAGACATTTTAAAATGTTGCACGTCTGCTAAATTTCCTTTCCCACAGTAAATGATGGCCATATGAGAACAAATTTGAAAGGCAGATAAAAGTCTGAAGCTCTTAGGCACATTCTGGAAATCAGCAGCTGTACAGGAAAGAAACAAATTAGTGCTCTAATAGAGGGAAAGACAGGATTCAGCCATTACAGACTTCTCTTTGGCAGCTGCATGTTAACTGCACAAAGTGCCATTTCCTGCCAGTGTCATCATCACAGGAGACTTGGGAAGGAGCTGGGGCTAATGCAGTCAGAAGAGAGGACTTAGAACACAAAGGACATAAATCCATAGGAAGCCAGACCTCATTAATGTCCCTGATCATAATGAAATGTTACTTCTTAACAACTACCTTTTGCATCATAATTGCAATTTTATACATTTACTATACACACAGATGAGTAGTAAAAACAGCAATTTAGAGAAACATTAGGAGGTGCATATTTTACCTCTTTTTTTTTCCTTCCTTCTCTTCACAGAATTCAACTTGTACATGTACACCCCCACACCCCATCTCATTCACTAATGAGATGTTGAACCTATTCAGTGAGAGATTTATCAAAGAAAGATTGCATCAGGAAAACCAGCAGGTGAACTGCATATCAAGGAGAACACTGAGCAGTAAATATTTTTCAAGGTACAAGGGATAAACCACACAGGTATTTCCTTTTTGAGAGAGGATATCAGATTTTTGAGATTAGTAATGAGAAAACAGTAATCAGAAAAAGGATATGGATGGATTTCAGAAAGGAGGGTGTGAGGAATGGGGGAGAGGGAGGAAGGAAAGGAGAGAAAAGAAAGGGAGGAAGAAATGAAGAGAGAGAGAGAAAGGGGGAAAGAAGAGGAAAGAGAGAAACAGACAGAAGGAGACAAAGAATGAGCAATATATTGATAAAAAAAATTGAAGAAAATTAGATTACCACTGGCAATGAAGAGTTTTGGTTTTGCTCTCATATTTTCTCTAGAAACCCTTAAAAAGGGGGAAGGAAATTGTGTTTTCTTGTTTAGCTTTTCAACTACTGTTGCCAGGTTCTGGAATGCAGAAGATGGAAAGAGACAGCAGTGCTATGGACAGGGAAGATGTGTGGAGAGGGGAGAAGCACATTTTGATAATGAACTTGTAGTTTAGCAGCAAGTCGTTGTTGAACATACAGAATTCTACCCCAAATAAGTAAAAATCATTGTGGGCAACAGATTACTTCAGCATCTCATGATACCAATAGCTCTTACCAACAGAAAGAAGCAAATTGTATTTTTAAACTGAAGTCACAGGATAAGTGTTAAGACTTGAAAGGATCTCTAGTGCAGTCTGAGCTATAAAATGCTGCTATAACAGTCAGTTGTAAATCTCCTTGACAGTTATGTCTGCAGTTCTAAAACTGAACTACTGAAACAGTGATACAATAATAATAAAAGCAATGCAACATAAGTCCTGGATATACTAGATTTATGAATAGGATATTCTTTCTTGAAAAGGGCAAAGAAACCCCAATTAGCTAGGAAAAAAAGATTAATAGAATTTTGTCAGTATCCACCAACGTGACTATCACCCAATGAATTATGCATTCCTTAAACTAATCTGATTCTTCAGTAATGTCATTTAAAATTTACACTTACAATTTACACTTTTTTCCTGTATTTCGGTGTAGCAAAGGAGATCACTATTAATATTTCACAGGACAAAGGAAGAAATGGAGTAAAAAAATAGGAAGAGCTGTCTACAGTCTGATCAATACTAAACATCAATAGGGCTTGTGCTTCTGTACCACCAGCTTACCAGAAAACAAGGGTATTGTTATAGCAGTTTTCTGGTTTGATTTCTTCTGTAGAACATTTTTCAGAAGATTTTTAATAAAGTTTTTCACAGACCCTCAGCATACCAGTAATTAAAATCTTTATATCACTATAGAGATGCTTAATCACCTTGAACTTAAGAATATTGGATTGAGTCCTATTTACATAGACCTTAATGCAGCATTATGTATTTGAGCATAGGAACAATCTCATCAATTTAAATTAGATTTAAATCAGATTTAAGTTTAAATTAGGTGCTCGAAGTTAGACGGGCACATAAATATTTTGAATACCTGCCTCTTTTTCTTCAGTGATCTAGTGAAGCAGACCAAGGCAATGGCAAATTGAGACAAATTGTTGATCTCATGCTCTTCCTGTAGTCCCTTCACCATCAGACTGCAACTGGGGACAGTGGGCTGCCTTTGAAGACACCATGAAACCAGGTAATTCTGACTGTGACAAGAGGTTGTAGTTTCACTGGGCGGCCACACAAAGAGTAAAAATCTATGGGCCTGTCTCATACCATTAAAATTGTATTTGACAGGTCTGAATATATAATTATATAAAAATTCTTCAATAATTTAGCATAATAATAACTCAGCTTCCAATGTGCTTTGTACAGACATGAGGTGGGTAAGAGTAATCCCACAGCTCTATCAGTGCATCTCATTATCAGTTTCTGACAGCTGCTTCCTCCTGCTTCATCCTGATAGAGGAGGCAGAGAGATGCTCCAGAATTCCAATTGTGCTTTGTCTAAGGGAGATTGTACAGTTTGCATCAAACATTCAGTCAAGAAACCTCAGTTCTCATTGATTGCAAAAGTGACAAAGGATTTTAGACTAATCTTGTTCCACTCAGACTAGAAGAGTCTTAGCCATGTCCTTCAGTGGGACAACTGAGATGAAAGAGTGCCTAGTATTTGTCTGAGATGGAGGAGTATAAATCCTTTACTCTTATAGCCAATCTCATTAATTTAGGAACACAGATCAACTTTCCCTCTGCACATTAATACATGAAAATCAGTTAAAGTTAAAAAACATGACTCATTTATTTATTTAGTTTCCCAGCACAGCCACCCTCAATACAGTCAGCGTTAGGAGAACTGAATGGCTCAAAGAGACTGGAAATTCAGTATATTAAGTGTAGTTCAGGGAGGTAGAGGGAGATTTCAAAGATTTACAAGAAAGAGCAGTAATTGCCAAAAAAATTAACAGTGCAGAAAGAGGGGTGGATCCAACCATCCTGATTGAATAAAATTATAGTTCTGTAAAATCACTGTGAATACAATATCATGCCAAGTTTTCCTTGAAGCAGAGAGCAAATTGCATCTTCTACAGAATTTTACCCTTATTTTCAGGAAAACTCATATGCATGAGCCAACTGTCATTCACCTACTGTCAGCAACTGACACACTTGGAAATGTCCATAAAAACCTGCAGAGGAAGAACTTGTCCCCAAGTACAGTGAATAGAAACCTTTCTTCCTCCCAGAGTTCATTCCTTGTCACTGCAGTTGCCCCATGAAATTAGAGAGAAAGTGGATGAGGAACTGCAGCACCATTTTGGCAGTGACTGTTATCACTCATAGAGTTCCAAAATACAACAAACATAAATATCACCTAGTGCTTGGAGGATATACATCGCTATCTACACGTGGATGTACAAGAGCTGGTGGTGGGGGTTGTTTGTTTTAGGTTTTGTGCTTGTGAACAACATCCAGCTCATTTCAAAAGCACCATAGCTCTAGCAGGGAACACTACCCCCTCTATATCATCAAGGTTGCAGGAAATGACAGCTGATGAACAGACAGCCAATGTTTCACAAGTGGTGATAAGCCATCAACCCAAATGTTTTATTAGTAACTCTTCTCAAATGATTTTCTTCTCTTAGAGGAAAAAAATCCTGCACCATACTGTACTGTAGAAAAAGGATAAAAGTTAATTTCAAAACAAACTGTCAAGAGTTATGGTGCTAAAAGCATCATTTTCACAATAAAATTAAGCTTTTCCTCATATGAATTATGTTGCCACAGAAACCAGCAGCCATAAGATCTGAGACTGTTTTCTGTAGAATAGGATTCATGTGACCTTGAGTTTAATCACTAGTGATGGCATTAATTTAAAAGCTGGAAAATAATAAAAAAAAAGGTATTCTGTCATTTTCTGAGAGTTAATAGTTTCACAGCTGGGGGAAAGGGCCGCTCCTTTTCAGTAGTGTAATTTTGTAATTTGAACTCCACTGCCGTGAACACTCTTGGACACAGTGGCATCTTATTAACTTCACTGCAGTTGCTCATCATTGCAAGCACAGCTGACACATCCAGCAGCAAGATTTTGGATGGCAAAGCTTTTAGCTTAAAAGACTTCAAAACAGATTTTATCTTCTTTTATTTATCAGGGAAAAAATCCTCCAAATATAGCTGAGACACCTCAGAAATGATTGCCAGTATGCCTTGGAGAGGAAGATAGGGAGATCACTCGAGGGAGTTCTCCCTCAGTAGCTCCATATTCTCTCCCACGCCCTGTAATTTCCACCCTGGGGAAGCTGACAGAGATTGGTTCTACCTATGAAATTTCCATAAGTACCAAACTAAGTGCTATTAAACCCATGGAAGAGAAATTTGATGTTAAATTGGACTCTCATGCTCTACAAATGGGAAAAATTAGGGGATAAAATGGAAATGCTTGAAGGTACACACTCAACTATAAATGCTCGATATTAAAAAAAAAATCAACTGGCTAATGTAAGAAATCTTTCTGCTCTGTTAAAAACAATGGTATTTTATGCCATAAATTAGAAGCCCTAGAGAAGCAGCATCAGAGCAGGGATTTTAGCATAAATGGTATTTTTGAAGGAAACAATGACATCGAAGGAGTTTCTGAGTATTTCACTTCCACAACATTGCAAAAGTGCATCTGACCCAGTGAGCCTGCCAATAGCCACTCAGAAATGTGAGCTGCCTGCAGGAGTTTCTCTCTTCCAACTAAACATATTCCAATTTCACTGCTATTTCCTAAGTAGACTTAAATGTCTAAGACTCTTAAAATTGACTCAATGGGAACAGAATATCTAATTTAGAATGGGTTCAAAATATGTCATATGCATATTTTCATTGAAAATAAAGCCATTTTTAAGTTTTGTCAAATACATTTCTTTATGGAAAAAGATAAATTTGTTTTTGTATGTATTTTGTGATATAAAAACACTTATTTTCACACAAAATGTAAATAAGACAGCTTTTGAATATTATGTATATTGACCAATATAATATTTAATCTTATAAAAAACAGAAGTAGCCTAGAAATCTCTTTACAGTACCCAAGTGGGGTAGGACAGCAAGGGTTTTAATGATTACTGAATGAATGAAAGTCCTTAGTGATGAAATGGCTCTTCCTACTGTCCATATCTAATTTTATTCCAAGAGAAATTTTCCTCCTTCCTATAATGTGCACTGTCAAAAAGCTGCACAGCTATCTACACACCTTTCTTAAGTGCCAATAAACATAACATGTCCTTACTCTGATACCAAGGATAGACCACAGTGGTGAACAAACTGTTTGGAAATCAGACATTTTCCCAGAGAAATCCATCTTGAGATCTGTGTCAATCATATTTTGCTGTCATTCCAGTACAATTTCAAAACATGGGCTTCATGACATCCTGGAAGTGAATAACACGAAGCTTTCAGGAAACTGCCCCTTCTCTGAGGGAACCAGAACCATTTCACTGATATCTGATGGTTGCCACTTGTCATAAATAGGCAACCTAAACCTATCCTGCACTTACAAGAGATCAGAGAGAATGTCTTTTATATCTCCAGTGTCTATGATTTAGCTTTTTTCTCCCCTCCATGAACATGCACTTGGCAGAAATTTTCAGGATACTTTCAGATTATTAAAGCCATAAATAATAAAGATTTTGAAAATGTAAAAACTTCCCATATTGTGTTTTAGTTATAGAATCAGTGGTTTGTAATCTTTTTTCCCCATAAGGGGCCCTCTATGTAGTGCAGAATGCAGATACTCTCCAGGAGGTCCCTGAGGTAAGAAAACATCATATAAAATTTAACACTCTCCTCTGACACTTCAGTAATAACTGATGGCATGAGCTGAAACTTGGTAAGAGGAAAAAAACAGAAAAACTAAGGAACTAAAAAAAAAAACCAAACAGGGATTCTGACTCAACACATTTTAGCATAACAAACCTGACACATTTTGAGGCTACACTGAGTTAGAGATTTCAGACAATACTTCGAACTTATTTAACATCCTGGATCCTGCAGTGCTCATTTTCTTTCCCAGTCTTTATCAACTATCATTTGTGGTGTGCTGAAACACGAGAACTCTAGAATTTTATAATTTTTTTCATTCTTGTTCATTTATTGTGGATGTCCAGTGAAATATGTTACTGCTTTTAAGCCCTGGTGTGCACAAAATGCAGTAGCAAGAAAGTATTTATCCTAATTAGTTTCATTATAAAATAGCCAGATAAAGAACTGTACACACAAAGAGCAGAGGTGATGCTTAAAAAAACCCAAAACAATTTCATAGAAATCAGTGGTATTCAGAAAGATTTTAGAACCAGAGAGAAGTGCAAATCTGATCACTGAATCTTCTACTCCAAGTCATCAACATTTACTAAAGAAAAAAGACAAAGCACAGGATCTAACTCAACTCTTGCAAATGAGGAAACAAATAAATCTTTTTTACTTCAGAGCAGCAGACTATTTAAACCAGCAAAAAGACACTGAAAAACTGATTATACCAAACCAACTCTGACTGTTGGTTTGTGTCATTTAGACAATGAAAAATTGTCTAAATCACCAGAAATCTCACCTCTGGATAACTACATGAAATTGTAGGTAGCACATTCAGGTGGAATGCAGGACTTTCTCTTTATCATTTCTTTAAAGATACTTTCCTTCAGCTGGGTGTCAAGATTATTCCAACAAGATCACAAAGTCATATTTCTAGCAGAAGAATAACCTGTGAGTGCAGTTGATCACCTGGCAATCACATTTATCTTCATCTGTACCAATAATATGTAGTTAATACATAATAACAATATGTTAGAATAAATGTTATCAGACAATATTTGGAGATTATTTTCTCAGCATATATTATCAGTATAAATTTAATGTACGTCATGTGCATCCTGTTTTCCAAGGAGGCTCACCTGAATGTTATCAAGATAGCCTTTAGCAGCAAAGCCATTATAACTATCTATGTCTAATCTCCTAATCCATCTAGATGTTAGATAAAATATTTCTATTTAACACTCCAGCTGAGGATTAATATGACATGTTTTAGCTCATAACAGGTAAAAACATCACAGGTCAAATACAATTTACAAAAAAAAAATCTATGATTTTTTACTCCAAGCTAGCAAGGAGTAATTTGTTCTAGAGCCACAACTAAGGCTCTATCCTTTTCCTAAGGTTAGAGCCAAACCCAAAGTCATCTATTCAGGGAATGTGCCTAGAAGCTTCTAGAAATCCTGCTATGGGCTTCTCTTCAGTCTTAAGTGTATAAGTACATTCCAAAATTTGATTAGAAGAAGTTGTCTGAAGCTGAGTAACCTCAAGTGAACCTACCCTGGGAACTTCCTTGAACAGGACTAAAAATCACTAGTTATATATTAGCATGGAGCAAATAATTAGCTACTTATAGACCATTATCCAGAAAACAAACCCAGAATAATTCTACCTTTCACTTGCAAATACATACCTGTAAGAATCTTACAGACACTGGTTTTTGTAATCCTTCTATCACCTTGAGGCAGTATTTTCAAAGCAAAAACCTGATGCACCCTGTATGTGTCACTTTTACAGTTTTAGACAGTCAGCCCCCAAACCCTCTGTAGGCATCATTTCACACCTTTGCCATTATGATAATTGCATACTTCATAAATTAGGTAACTTTGTTAAAAGAATCTTGGTTTGCTGCTTTGAGACAGGCAAATTGCAGTCTAATTTTGGAAATGAAAGGAAACTGAAGCACAGAGACTTTCAGAGTTATGGAGAAAAATCTCAGAGAAAAACTGAAAAACATACTGCTTCAGAAGTTAACAATGCATCATGACAGTGATTAGTCAACACTTCAGAAAAGCCTGTACAGTTCCTCCTCATTCAAAGCATCCACACAGCTCTGAGACACCTGATCTGAAAAGGCTTTTCCTGCTACACCTGCCAGAGAATCGAGCTCACAGGAGGAGTTTAGGTCTCCTACTCTTGCCAGCCAGCTTTCCTTGCTTACCCTGCCCAAAACCCAATCAACCTTCTCTTGGTCACCTTAACAATGCTGGGTGGCTTTGAGGTGCTTCTTTCCATTAAAACAACTTCCTGTCAATGGAGAGCCCGGAGGAATTAATGCCAAATGAATGGAAAGGAATCTGGTTTCTCTGGTCTTAAGAGGCAGAAAAGTGTTACTGTAAACTGAGTGTAAGAGGAATTTGAGGCTCAGAAGAAATAAAGCTATAAAGGTGGCAAGACAAACATCTCATAAATCTTACGACTCGAATCTGCACAAACACATGCCTGGGCTTGCATTCCTTACTGAAGTTTATTCTTGACAAGACATGTATGTACAACCCATTTTTAATGAAACTGCTCAGAGTCAGATTTTAAAAACCTAGATCTCAAAAACATAGGACCAGCAGATACATTAGTGTCCTACCTGATCCCTCCATCTGCTGCATAACAGCATCAGATGATTGAGGAAAAGGGAAGATCACCTGAACTGTATCCCACCTTGGAATATTCTGGGGATATAAGAGCATTTGAGTCACTTCAGGTCACCAGATTGTTGGGTAGCTTCAAGTTTCAACTTCCCACTCAGTGAATTCAATGGAAGACATTGACTTGGAAGGGATCACAGATTCACAGAATTCTGCAGAAATATCTATTGTCAAAAAAAATTTAAGAAACTAAAATAGTCTTCAATGCCATCTGCTCCCTCATTCCCCAAACCCAAACCATGACCAACTGTACTTAAACATTTTTGACAAATCTAAAAAAAATTTCCTTCAGTAATGAAAACTCCATAATCGTTGTTGGAAACTCATTCTAGTACTCAATTTTACTTATTATTAGAAGGTTTTCACAACATATTCTAACTTATCCTGTTCAAAACCAAGGTCTTTATAATCTATGTATTAATTACAATGAACAAACAGTTGCTTCCAATGAATTAATTGGGTAATTAATTACATGTCTGTATCCTTACACAATCTTTCTGATATTTTCATTCTAACCTTGGTTTTCAAAATGGCTAATAATTTTAGAAACAGATTTTTTCTTTAAACTAAAAAATTGATAACCCTCCACCATCAAATTGCACTCTAAAAAAAAAGATATCTATTATTTTTTTGGAAGCTATTATCAGAGACTTATTGAGCCTCCATAAGGAAAAATTCAGAAAAATCTGAGAAAGAATAGAATGTTCATCTGAAAAAACTTCTCAGCACAATTCACTTGATTGTGATTGGTACTGTTATATAAAAAAGTATGCAAAGAACAACAGTGATGGTTCTCTGGTATTAAGAACCCTTTAGAATAAGAACTCTAAACAGTTCAACCTGTTTATTTTACCAGAAAAGAATTAATGGTGCCCAGAACAGGATACAGGAGCACATTTGCAGGACAAAAACCCACAGTGTAAGGCCTCTGTAATGCAGAGGAAGAGCAGTGAATGAAAGCTAAAATAAGCACAGAGAGATCATTAGCCACTGCAACAATTCCTCATTAGCAATGGTGGATCCCCATTCATGAAAACCCAGAAGTCTGTTGGAATTCTATGATTTTGGCAACAAAACTGATGTATGGAATTCTGGCAACTCAAAGAGGTAAAATGGGTAAAATGACTGGATATTCAGAGGGGGTCTTCCAGCTGAGAAATTCACTCTACCCTAACTGCAAAAAAGTTAAACCATTACTGAAAGAAGGAAAAAAAAAAAAAAAAAAAAAAAAGAACAAAACAACCCCAGAGAAATGGTTTACAAAAAAACATATTCCGAAGTCAAGCCTCTCACAATTCTGATTTGTCTTGAGGGAGAGCAAGGGATGAGCCAAGCTGTAACTCAATGTATTTGTCAATTGCTATTCGTGCTTTTAAAAATGTGCAAATAATAAAAGTAATCAAACAAATACATGCTTTGTCCATGATCAAGGACTTGTAATGCTGCTTTCTGAAGGAAGGAACTCTCATGTAAGGTTTTCATCTCGTTTGCTGTTCACAGAGCAACTGAGAAGTAAAACATGCAAACATCATAACCTTAGTCTGCAACATAAAGCCTTCTGGCAAAAGATCAAAGAAGATGGAACATAAAAGTTACAGATAAAGCTTAAAACTATAAAGCTCGAACCAAAGATGTGAGAATTCACAAGTCTGTTTGTAGAAGAAATATCTCTAATAACAAGCATTGCTCCATGGAAACAAGGCCTTGAGCCTGGGCTGGATCCAAGGAGTGACAAAGGACAGTAAAGGTGCTGCAATTGTCTTTAGAATCCAAAATATCACAATCCTCATAAGTACCATTTCTTTTAAGGAAAAAATCCCAACACATTGTAATGTGCTTCCCACTCTAATCACTAAACAGCCTTGCAGGAAAACCAAGCAATTTGTCAATAACAAAAGGAAAGAAAAACTTTATTAGAGAACCAGACACTGGCCAGCATATCACAAAGAAAGGCTGCAGATCAGTGTTCCCACACACACCAAATGCTCAAAAGCGATCACCTCATAAACAAAACCTGGGCTCACAGAGCTCTGTCCCTGCACAGACATCTGCCTCTAACAGCTGTCCCCTAATAACTCACCCAAGAACCCTCTTCCTGCTCAGCAGGAGCAGTGGAGCTGCTCTGAAAGATTCCCAGGATGATGTCTGGGCAAAGGACTCTGGTGCCTGAGCTCTAGTTATTATACACAATATTTACTAATATGTGTGATCACACCTTGACTTTTTTTTTTTTTTTGAAGAGGGTGTTCTAACTGGTTCCCAGTCTAAAACAGGTAATAAATGCTTTCTGTTTCTTTATTCTTGTCCACCCTATTCCTGGTGTGAGCAATGTTTTAAACCACTGAGATGATAATTTTATTTATTATTGTGATAAAACCAGGACTCATTTAATGTTAATGAATCAGGAAATTCTACAACCACTATGCCAATAAGAAGAAGAAACTAGAAAAAAATCTTAACTAAAATCTTCTCACACTTTTAGTGCACGTACTCCAATCATTAATTTATACTACCCTGATCCTGCAATTTTCCCTTACCCATAAGGCAGTGTGTGAATTAATCACCCCTAAAACAAATATCTTTTACTTCAAATTATGGAAATAAATCTTTAAAATTTCATGCCAATGTGAATTTAAATTAGAGAGTATTTATAGATGAAGTTTTAATGATTTTCTTTATTCACTCATTCAATTTGTTTTTAAGCAAAAATTCCCAGCTTGCTGGCTTCCCTTTCCCTTTTCCCCAGGTACTCCCACTCCCACTGCAAGCGTGCAGCCCTGTGCTTGTGACACTGCTGCTGCCTCCAGGAGGAAAATGCAATACCCCAGACATCATCTTATGATTTTTCTAAATTATTAATCAACAGAACTAGCAGTGAAAGAACAATTAACTTTTTTCTTTTTTTAGCACAAAGAGAAAGAAAACATAACTAGGAAGTCAGACAACAAGAGATAAGCAGATTACAACTCTCATGGAAGAAATACAGCCCAATCTTCTGTGACCAAGCTCCAGATGGATGAATTAAATGGCGGAGGGGTTTAGACAGAGGGAAGCAAGTCTTGGCCTTTGACTGGTATTAGCTATAAATGCTTCTTTCACCCTCTCTGCCTCAACCCCTTCACAGCACTGCCATTCCCCTGCCAGCCCCTGTGCGTGCCTGACTGAAGGAGGAAGTGGAGAAGTGAAGCAATAATGCCTGAGATACAGCAATAACTTTGAACCATGGGTTTTAAGGTGGAACACACTCATCCATGGCATTGCAGCTACTCCACAAGGAAGGCTTTGTGAGATTAAGTTTCATGGAAAGCTAATATGAAGATATCTTCCTTTTGCAAATCAGATTTGGTCACCAAGCCCGGTGTCCTGTCATCAAGGCAGTGGTGCAGTTCAGAGTGCATGGGTCATGTGCTCTGTCTCTCATGAACAAAACCCAGAACTACCACTTTGGTCCCTCTCTACAGAAACCTCAACAGCCCCATCTATCATGTATCAGACATCTTTACTCTTGGATAAACATCTTACAAAAATTACAGATCCAAACATAATGGTAACAACTCCCTTTATGCTAACAGAGACTCAAAAAATTTCCATGGATTCAGCAAAAAAACAAGTTTTACATTAGGAGTTTATTCATATTTCAAGTTTTTTTGAAGCATGCTCTGAATCTGTAAAAAGTGTTTGACTTGTATATGGAAAGAAAAAGTGCTACAACTATGCGTTTTCTATTGCAAATTTCTCATACTCAATGAAGCAGCAAAACTCCTTTTCTGGCAGTCTGCAGACTTAGATGAGATGTATTTGGTAACAGGTGCCAGCATAGCTTCCACTCTAAACTCTAATCAATTTAATTGACTAAGTCCTTATTGGCTAGGCAGGCTATTTGAATGTGGTAGAAGGGCAGAAAAGGGCTTTAATTGCTTTAACCACAGACAGGATACAGAGACTGGAATGGTGATTCTAGAGAGCAACGTGCTCACCAGTCAGGCTCACATGGAAAGGAAAAAAAGATCAGTAAATGTTTGTGTCTCATGCTGTGCAACCACCTCCTGCTGGAGCTGCTGGGTTCAAAACCCCTCACAGGTACCACAACACCTGCACCTGTTGGAACCAGATGAGCACTTTGATGAAAAAATGGTCTGGCAACATGCAGCTGAAAAGGAAGGATCAAGAGCAGTATCGAGAGGTAGAGGCTTTAATAAAAATTACTGGTCATGGGCTTGCTTTCCAAAGCTCAGGAAAAATGAGTGTCTGGCTGAGACAGCCAGTTTAGCTGTATTATCTTGGCATCAGTCTGTTTTTAGTTTGCCAGCAATAAGTGAATAGTCCATTTTGCATGTAGTGCCAGCAATCAAAAAAATCAACTGAGTAGATACATCCTCTATTAGGTATGGTGCTGCCACTGCATTAGCTCTCAGCAATCTGTTAGCTCTGTTAATAGGAGCTGGGATCATTTCAGAGTAATGCTGTTTTGGCTTCTCACTAAACTTCCAGAAAAAAAGAAAAGTATTTAAAGTCTGACATTAATCATACAACAAAATCACAGCTGATAGCTGACCTGAACAAGACAGATTTTTGTTTTAATTTTTAAACCAGCTTTCTCAGATCACATCTTTAATCTTATACACAGTTCAGAAAAAGAAAATCCTACTGAAATTAACCACTTAGGTTATGCTGGTCAAAAAGTTGAGGAAAACATTGATGACATTTCTATGCAGATTTGACTGGCCTTTATCAAACAGACTGTTGATAAATTGTTGACTAATTTAAAACCAGAAAGTATGCCACTACTCCCTAGAAACTGCACGTGCTTTTTCCTGCGTGACATTCCCAATCCCTCTGGCTATACAAACCAAGATACTGCCATAAGAAATAACATGAAAGCAGAAGAGGAGGATGCCTCTGAATTCCTTCTTCTACCCTGTGCTCCTCTTTTATGTTTTGAGAAATATGGATATGCTGATCCCCCTGTGTCTATGCAGATTCTTATTGTTGTTTCCTTTAATATTAAAAGCACAGACACAATTCAGCTGATGCATATTCCCAGATTCATAAATAGAACTGAGAGTGTTTTGATCAAATTACTGTTCTTGAAGCTTCCCTCTCAAGGCCAGAAGCTTAGTTGTCCAGATTGACAATTCTCTTTTCAATATGAAAGAGTGCTATTGCAAGCTAGGTGATATTCTTTCACAGAAATTCAAAGTGTAGTTTATAAACTAAATTACATCTGTAGAGCTATTTAAATTGGACTTTTTGTTCCAGAGAAAAATTATGCTGCAGAACAAATCTCCCGAGGACCACACACTTCCCAAAGTACCAGCATCCTCCAAATCCCTCCCCCGCTAAACTGAACAGACTTTGGCTTTAGCTGATTTTTCATTTAATTTCTTCACAATTCCTGTCATTCAGACACCTGAAGTTACCCTAAGGAGAGCCTCTGGAGCTCAGGTAACTCTTCAGTCAATTCCCATTGTGATGGAATGGATTGCTCCCCTATTAATTCCTCATATTATTTCAATTTTGGGGCTTTTATTACTGCTCTTCTCAATTATTTTTCAGTTTAGGAACAAAAGACTGTGATTAGTAGATACAGAAGTAATTTTTTTTATTCTGTTTTAAGGAAAATGTTCAGATATTTAAGTTTGAAGCTGCTGCCCCAATATAATTTTTCGAGTTTTACTTGCTTCCGAACTCAGTTCTGTATCAAATAAGAGGAGTCAATTTATTTTTCTTTGTTATTATTAACTCAAGTGAGCTGAGATTGCACTGACAGAAATGTAAACAAAAGTTGGCATAAAATTTCAATACAGGACCTCACTTAAGAATCAACTATGAAATTTTGAAGCTAATATATTCATAACCTGGATCAACTCTGTTCAATTCTACTCTAACTTATTTGAGAACAAAAAGCATATTAAACCACAAATTTTAATATTAATCACTTCCATTTTTACATTAAAATTATTATTCTTTTCATTTTATTTCTTCTTTTAATATGATGGTGATAAAAACCGAGGAGTATCTGTGGAATCCTTATAGTGAGTCATTTTTTGCTCAGTACAAATTGAAATGGCTGTAGCACTTCATAACAGCATAAGAAAAATGTGGATTACTCCCCTCTGCTTTTCCTTACAGACTTATTCTATTCTCTGGCTTGATTGTGATGTTCTATTTTAGCACTCAGATCCAACATATGAAAAGAAAGATTTGGGTGGGTGGTTGGCTGCTCTTAGTCAATGGATCAAGAGCAGCCCTGAGGAGAAGCACTTGGGGTGCTGGGGAGGAGAAGCTCAACATGAGCCAGCCATGAGCACTCAGAGCCCAGAGAGACAAACGTGTCCTGGGTGCAGCCAGAGCCCCCTGGGCAGAGGGGCAGGGAGGGGCTCTGCCCCTCTGCTCTGCCCAGAGCCCCCTGCAGGGCTGTGCCCAGCTCTGGGGTTCCCAACATGAGAAGGACATGGAGCTGTTGGAGCAAGTGTAGAGGAGGCCCTAAAGATGATGCAAGGGCTGGAGCACTTCTGCAAAGACTGGCTGTGAGAGTAGGGGCTGCTCAGCCTGGAGAAGGGAAGGCTCCTTTGAGACCTTACAGGACTCCCAGTACCTGAAGGGTCAATATTAATGGGATCCATAAAGTGAGTCAAGACATGTCTAATCCTATCTGCAGCTTACTGGACAGAAATCTCAGCTACTTTGCTAATTCACATGTGGGACCCTCGGTTTAACCAAGCCCAGGCATGAAAACCACTCCGCAGCAGTCTATCCCTAAAGAGTACCCACATGTCCATCGAGCTCTTGTGAAGAGTCAAATTCCACCCCTATTGCATCAGGCAGCTCAAACATAATTCAAATCTTACCTCTAACTTTCCCATTCACAGGTGAAAAGGTCCATAAGATAAAAAAATTTCTTTTGGAAGTACTTCCATGATTGCATGGCACACCAGAGTCTTTGAATGTTATCCTGCATTTTCTAGCAGGAATTGTGAATGTCAAGTGGTGCAGGTGGAGCTAATAAAAGGTTGCAATACTGTCAGAAGTGCCATTATTTCTGTTGATTCGTCTGTTGTAGAGCTACTCTAAGCCAGGTTTGTGAAAGGATGAGGGGAAATCAATCAGCTTCCTGCTGCTCTGGAGCCAACAGTTTTGATGCCCTATTTTCCCTGCTAGTGTTAGTGTAAGATCCTCTGAGATATACACAGGCTCTGTTTGGAATCATGAATCAGTGTAGAAATGCAAAGGTTTTTGTCACCATTTATTTGTTTAAATAGAATGCTGTCAAGTCAAAATTTAAGCTTCAACTCAACTCATTTCCCAAAGAATTAATGTGAGGCACTACAACACGTCATGTGTTAGGTGTAGTATATTCTCTGCCAGCCACAGACTCCAGCACCACAACTCCCATTGCTCCACGTCTAAATTACACTCCCTGCAAAGTAGTCATGAGAGGGTGATAAAGAAGAAAACATGAGCTGTCATCTCAATTCACAGTAAATTTCAAGTTTCTCCCATTTCTTGAAAAAAAAAGTCAATAGAATAAAATCACCTCTGACGTCAAAGCTGGGTAACCGTGGCTGGGGCAGGTGGGGCTGCCAAGCTCCTCTCTGCTCCCGCCTCCAGAGCAGCAGGCACCAAGCCCAGATCCCCACTGCCCTGGGGAAACCCTCTAGGGAATAGGGGGTCTGCCCAAGGGCATCCCTTTGCATTTTCATATCTTGGCCTGATAAATCGTAGTTTATCAATTTTTTAGTGTTTACTGGACTCAGTTCTCACTGACAGAATTCTTCATAAGCCTGCAAGGTCACATGGATTTACATGCCTGGGGAATCAAGGGCTGCCAGCTGCACCTATCACATGGCAAAAGACATTACAAAGGTATTCATTTTTTATTGTTTCCATTCTCACCTGATTAGAAAAAGAAACCACATTACTCCAGGATTAATACTACTGCCAAATCCAAGAGCAGAGCCCAGTTTAGGACTGAAGTACAAGTCTCTGAGAAGTGAGTTCATTATAAAAGTGCAGCATGAGTGCTTTCATCACTCCTCTTTGCAACACAGCAAACAGCTGAAGGTATCAGCTCTTCTGGCTGTTTCATGCTGATTCAAGCTGCTCTCCCCAACCTAGCCAGGAAGGCATCAAAAACTCCCAGTCATTAACTGAGCAATTACTCTTTATAGTGTTTTCATTTTTATTGCCTAAATGTTCCACATAACCACCCAACACATTTTGAAAGAATCACTAAAATTAAGAACACTTGTTCACCTGGTCTTAGATACTATTTTGGCTTTCACTAAAAATACAGTTAAAATTCTTTTAACATCTTGTTTAAAATATTACCTATAAAGTTAAACTCTCCCTGGGAAATCACAGACAGTAACTAAAACGGAATCAACACCTCAGATGAACCAGCATCTGTCAGATATTATCAGGACCAATATTTAAAAAAAAATAAAAAAAGAATGAAATCGGGGCAAGGCTAAATAACTAAATAAAACATTATACCAGACAGTAAAATTCTAAGGAGCGGTAATCTGGAATATCAATTTCTGTCCTTATATCCAAGTACCTGATACTCAAGTAATTTCAGAACTTTTCAGAAAAGCAAAAAAATAAACACCCAAATAACAGCACTGAAATACTGTTTTCAGTGCTTCCAGTGACTGTGATCAAAACTGAAAATGGACAAGCAATAAGGAGAGGCAGAGGGGGAAAGAAAACCGAAAAAAAGTCCAGGTCTGTGATTTTAGGTAACACAACTGTGAAAATGCTAAACACAGAAATATTTTCTGCTATACTATGAAATTCCATCAGCACTCATTTTCATTCAAAATCCCTGAACATTGGTGCATGTTTAAATGCAAATATGTATCATCTAAGCAGTGAAAATATAATCCAGTCTTGAATTAGTTACTTGTTTCAATATTATAACCATTACATTTTCCAGCTTGGTGTGAAGGTTTCTAGGTACTGCCAGCTATTTACCCATATAAAATTTTGGAGAGTGACTTGATAACTATAAAAACATTTATGCTGAGGAGCCACATACTGTAATGTAGTAGAAACAGATTTTCCTTAATGCAAGTTTTAACTGCACATTAAAAGCATTGGAACCACCCATCATATTTTGCTATTATTGTTTGCACTTACTGTATAAACAGAACATTAAATTCAAGATAAAACTGAGACCTCAGCTTTTTCATTAAGTTTCATAGGCAGTAAGAAAAAGGCTTCCAACTAAGAGTCCAGATTGCAAAATGGTGCGAGGTTAAACAAGACTAACACAGTTTAAAAGCTGTGTCCCAAGTTCCATACCCATTGTACATCTTTGCCTGATGGAAACAATTTTATCGAGAAAGCAGGAACTTCCTAGAGCCAGAGCCAGGTGGAGGGCCCAGTGCCCAGCTGCCACTGGCACTACCCATGTCACTCCTTCCTGTGGCATTCACAGGCAGCAAACAGAATCCTTTCAAGGCAGGATTTAAAAATGTACACAAGATTTCATATAGCTACAGAAGCTCTATCAAGTTGCCTTTCCAAAAGCACCAATGAATACAATTTTGGAGTACAACTTAGAGCTAAAAGGAATGTGATGCCAATGAGAGCATTAAACACAAGGAATGCCATCTCTCCCCAGCTCAACATTTATCAGGATGTTTCATTCACACAAACAGTATAATCTGGCAGCTTTGGAAAGGGACACTTCAGGGATAGGCTAGGTCCTTTCCCCAGGAAAATCACTCCTCCTTTTAAGGCTCAGCTTCACTTTCTGCAAACTCTAAGAGCAGTGGCTGCTGCTGGGAGTCCCATGAAGTGACCACGAGCCTCTCTGCACTGGCACCATGCCATCTTTAGCCAATGTAAGCAGGCAAAGCAGCAGCCCTAGCGATGGTTCTGTCCTCTCCACAGGGAATTCCCATGCCAGGCCCATCTCACGGGAGCCCCATCGGGGCCCCTTCGTCCTAGTGGTTTGTCACCCTCGCTGAACTGGAGTGTGTACCAGCCAACAGGCTGCAGCTACAGCTCCACTATCCCAGCCACCCCTGGAGCTGCAAAGTCCTTCACTTACTCTTCACCAGGATCACCCAAGGTCTTTTTATCCTGCTGATTGATTCTAGTGCTCTTCTTGAAGACCTCACAGTATTGGCCAAAAGATTCCAGCTATGTATTTTCAGCATAATCATTGCAGCTGACAGAAGTGTTTTGTCTTTTAAATCTAAAATATCTCTAAATCTTGAGAGAAGTGATTTAGAGTCATCTGTGCAGGAACAAAACTAATGATAAAAAACACCTGAATAGAAACAGAAATGAATTGCTACAGTAATAGGTGATCTATAACTACAACACATCAATAAGATTAGATAAACAGACTGTTATCTTAATGAATTTGTCTATACAAGTAATTCCAGAGTCTTCCTTTATCATATCTTTCTTGTAAACCACACATATCAGTTTACACACATGAAGCAGCTATTGATCTCTCTGGGAAAATGTGCTTAGATAGGACTTTCAGAAATAAAAACAAAAACCAACCAAAAAAAGGCAGAATATAGCAGAGCTGCCAGAGTAGGGAACTGCTGCATTTCATTTCCTGTGCACACACACTGGGTATGTTTTAGTATTGGTTGTTGCTATCTGAAGTATAAACACTGTTACCAGAGAGAAGAAAGCTGCACTGGCTTTGAGGCACAGAAATAAACATACTTCTCCTAAAATTTGCATCATCTCACTTCTGTAAAATTAAATTATCTCATTAGTAAAAAAAAAAAGTAAATAAACAAACAACTATTGAGAAAACTACTGACTAGCCCTGTCAACAGCCTTTATCCCTTTATCCCTTCCAGGGTTAGAGGAGTTAGTTGTACTAAATTCTGGGATGCCACCACTGCATTTGGATTAGGAGGGCTTAATTCACAGCTTGTGAAGGTGTGAAAACAGACTTCCTCTTCACAGCTCCACATGCAGACATGCTCTACCCTAAGTCTTCACTGCTAGTGAGAAGAGATAGAGGAACAAAACATAGCTAAAATTCTTGCCATATACCTTTTTCTTCTCCTTAACATGAAAGAGCAGCAAGGAGGATTTAACTTGCTACTCAGCTTCCAAAACTTCTGGAACATGCTGGTGTCTTAAAACCTTTCTTCTTCTGTCAGCACGCCATTACCTTTGTTAACACTTGATTTAAATTATTATTTCACACTGCATACATTAAGCCCCAAACTGCACTAGGTTGAAGAGCAGAAAAATTGTATCCACCACCAGTTTGAGCTCTACACCTCAGACCTCTGCATCTGCAGAAAACCACCTACACCCTTCCAACAGCTGAAACTCTAATCCTGATGGGAAGTTGCATCTCACCATGATTGTTATGCATTTAAAAGCTACACTATGCAGTATTCAGGGCATGAAACACTTAATGTGAAACTGTAAATCAATGAACACAACCCTAATAACAACTTCCTTTTCAGGCAGCATATAAAACATACATATATTTGTAAAAAATATATTTTTTAAAAATCAAATATTCAACCATGCAGATCTCCTTAGGTGTTTTTTATACTCTTTAAATCAAAATCAAGTGGAAAAAAAAAAAACAACACTCAAAGGATAGCTCTTCCTCTAAATCACTGCACAAAATGCAGATTCCACACATCTTATTGCTGGAAGCGTGGAATATTAGCAAAACTCAAAGCCAGCTCTCTGTTCAGCCGCACCCATGAGATTTGGAGGAAGGGCTGCTTGCATACATCTATTTCATTGCATGTCCAGAGACCTTTATATAATTGTTTTATTAATTATTCCTGGCCATTAAGAGAAAGGATCTTTAAATTGAATTTCTTTCTAAAATCATTATTGCTTATTAATGTACAATTTTCTTACCATTGCCCATTGTTTTCTCAAGTCAAGTTTTCATTAGAACTAAAATGCACGTGTGAAAGGGTTCTGGAATTGCAGTCAGACCTTTTGCATGGGTTTGTGCTAATTACCAGAGATTCTTTTGTTATCAGCCCGGACGTTAATGACAAAAGAAGACAAGTGTAGAGTCTATTTTGCTTGAGCTAATTACCAACCATTCCCCATTCAATTTATGCTCGGAGGAGTACAATAATCATGACACAGTGCATTAGCTCTGTCCCAGGCAGTTTCTGCCATGCTGAGTGTTAATTGTCAGGACAGATTCCAGGCAGGAATAACAGCATCTCAGGCATGTCTGCTCACAAGCAGTGCGCTAGCAATTTCTTCTGTGCAGTAAGACAGGCTCTTTTAATTTTTTATGTAGGGGAATACCAGAAAATTTCCTCTTTGCAGAGGCAAATGGCATTGTTCTCTGTTGCTTACAGTTTTTATGATTAAACATATTTCCTAGTTAGAAAAAAATAATGAACCAGAACTAAGAACATGACAGAAACAGAACAAATTACCTGGACTTTTTTTAAAGTATGTATTTTGGGAAAATATATCAATACAACTGAGCTGTGTACCTTGCACCAAAAGCAGGGAGCTTAGAGGGCTAGTCATAGGTAGTAAGCCATCTCGTATTATCCAAAACCCACTGAATTTGAAAAGGTTTTAGTGGATTTAGCATTGCTACAGGGTCTTTGAGATCTTGAAAATTAAGGGATTTATGGTAAATCCTCCAAAAATCATTTCACAGAGTGTAATGAAT
The DNA here is from genome assembly GCF_014805655.1 of Passer montanus. NCBI lineage: Eukaryota > Metazoa > Chordata > Aves > Passeriformes > Passeridae > Passer > Passer montanus. The sequence continues at coordinate 2,237,082 of NW_024369707.1, forward strand.
AGTGATAGATATTTCAAAGTCATTAGTCTCCTCTATCCTGTGCTTTGGTGATATCACACTCTAAACTAAAAGCACCTGTTCTGTAATGATCTAATGTATCATCACGTCTGGAGGGGTGAAAAGGAAAAGAAAGCTCATTTCTCCTCTGTGCTCACGCTTCTTCAACAAATGATCTTGGAAACCCAAAGTGCAACCACACAAAGTCTGCTCATAAATTTCTTCAGAATGTCATATGGCAGACAATTATCATCATGCCATCCTAAGAACTTCATACATAAACAAGAAACAAAAGTTTTATCAACCCTCAGCATAGTGGTTGCTTCTAGGATGATCATCTAGATGATACCATCAGTGCAGGAACAAAGAGGCAAATTTGTGTGAAGCAATCCACACTTACTTTAACACTCCATCTATTAATTTTCCTGGTCCAGTCTGCAAGATTATTCCATGTACTGAGCAACCCAGAAAAACACTGTTTGGGGTGAGTGACAGGAAAATACCCTGATAAAACAGTGAGTTCTGTTATTAAGTTATTAGATCTTACAGAAGGTGCCAAAGACTTCTTATTATCTAAATGCTAATGGAGACATAACCAAAAGAGCCTCTTCCACTGTTAACAAAGAAATTATCTCCTGAGGCAAAATGTTTGAAGTCAGTATTTTGCCACATGCTAGTATCACAAAGCCGTGTCATGCAAGATTAGACAGATTCCACAAATCAGCACAAACTTTCCCGAGCCAGCAGGAGAACAGCAAGAGCACAAACTTGTGCAGTGTGATCCACAGCAAGGTGCCTGAAGGACTGGGGTTTATCCTGCCTGAACACTGCTCTCACAGCCTGCTGTGTGCTGTAATGGTACCATTCAAGTATGGAGAGAGATGCATTCAAATATAGATCTCTGTAGAAGAGCATCTGCTGCCACTTGCAAGCCTCAGCACAACTTTCACAGACTGACATTTCACTTTCCAGCATAGTGCAGAGGCTTTCTTTAATTCAGAAAAAATATACTCAGTCCTGCCCTATAACACAGAATCAGTATCAGGGGGAAAAAGCATTGTTTTGTTTCATAAAATTGTTAACTTATTTGCACTTATAAAAGTGAAGTTTAAAGGACTCATTTTCTAGGAAAATAATCATTTCCATGGCTGACAGTTCAAAAACATAGGATTCATGTTTTTAGCAGTGTCCTATCAGCTCATTAGGAATGGTGGTCTCAGTCACACAATATGACCACATGTTCAGAGTTACACAGAAATGGAGGTGTCAGCTTAGAAGGCTGCTATCTTTTTCTTTTATCTCAATCATTTTCCTTTATCTCCTCTCCTCTCTGATACAGCAGGAAGTTTCTCTGCACATTTACTCCTGCATTTACAGTCATCAAACACTGAACTGCTTTCAGTTCTCCTGCTGTAACAGGTGGGTTCATTGACACGCTCATTAATTTGTAACTTAAAAGCAGGGGGAAGAGAAACAGCTAATTGCAGTAGCTGATGGAGGTGGCTTTTCCATGAACTGCAGCACACACACGTCCCTGTAGCTTCATCTTTTCAGTGTGGTACCCCCTCGTTTGATGCAGCTGAACTATGCAAGGCAGCCCCATAGTATGATTTGCAGTCTAGCACAGCAGGGAGGAACATCACAACAAATGAATCATCAGAGCTCTTCCAAACGTCAAGACCTCCATTTTCCTAATTTACATTTCAAAAGGGTCTGCAGTTTGAAGTAGTAAAGAAATCATTTGCTTTTGCAAGATAAGTGCTTTTCCAAGTAGGGAACTCAGTGGCAATTTTAAAAAGTGGTCTGATTATAATTTTTTTCTGTATTAGAACAGACACGAAAGACTTTTAGAATCTCTCCATCAAAAGCTACCCAGTATTCAGCATTTCTGCAATCTTTGACCAAGTACTGCTCCCATGGAACGCTGGGTCAACACGTTCAGCTGCCTTGAACACTTGGCAGAAACAAAGTGTTCTTTAAATAGATGTTTGTAGGCTACAAAACAATTAATTGTGTAGAATATAAACACCTCCAAGAGACATTGTCAGAAGCAGCACAGAATGAGAAGATATAATCTTGTTTCTTGACGTTCCTCCCAGAAGTTTTTTGGGGGGAATGTTTTTGGAGTAGTTTGCAGCATTGTCCACTGGTGAGCTTCTGGACAGAAGGAGGAGTTGGTGCCTCCAAGCTACCACCATCTATTTGTACAATAAGTTTCTTAACTCTCTATTTCTGCAAGGCAGGATACTCTAAATACTATAATGGGCCATCAGTGGTCCTAAAGGGAAGTGAGGAAAGAAGCAGAGCATGTTCTCACACTGTCTCTCACCCGCACAGTCACTCCCTCTCTCTGCCTGGAGCAATGAATTCCCACACTAGGAATGACAGTGAAGTGACAGTCAGTGCTACAACCTTTCTTGCTCTGTATTTGGGCAGAATTACATGGATCTCATCAGAGTACCCAGCACAATTTATATTTGTTTCTTATTCACCTGGACAACAAAAATTTAGCCTCATGAAACCAACTTTCAGTCATTTGCTCTTAGGTGTGACACTTCATCACAGCCTGCCAGGTTATTGTTACACGTTCTTCCCATAATTGAAACTCCAGCTAAAGGGAACAAAGACACCAAGGATCCCTACAGTTCAGCACATTTCAGTAACATTTCCTAGCAAGCACCTGGCTTTCACCAAGCTCACAAGTCCTTGTGACAAAACCTGTCATGAGAACACGTAATTGCAAAACAAATTCATTTCCATAATGCCGAGAGGGATCAAAAAGAGGGTGTTACACTTTAAATTGTTGCTAGTAATTCTTTAATTTTCTGTTCTTAAAACACTGTAGCTGCCAAAATTCAGGCTTCTCATTAACTGTATCCAGGTAATTACAGAACTTTTTGGACAGAGGAGACAAGAGAATAATCCTTTTAAAAGCAAGGAAGCAGAAAATCAGAGTGGCTCAGTGATCTCCCTGTAGCCATCTTGTTGACTAATTTTGGAAAGAGGAAAATTTGCAAAATAGACTGACAGTCTGTCCCCCAGATGTAACAAAAAGCAACTCACAGTTGGCTCCCTCTGTCTGGGTGATTACATCATGCCTTCAGTCAAATTTATGGTTTGTGAATTCCTCCTCCCATCACTGTTTACCTGGAATACTCTAATTACTTCACAAATATATATTTGCATATAATGAAGCAATTATGTACATAATTTAGTCACTCTAATTGAAGTTATCAAATACAAAATTCTCTTGTAATTTGCAGGGTTGAGATCTTTAATGCCCTGAATGCCCTAGATAACTCTGTGACAATACAATGTTGAGTGGGAGGTGGTACTGAAATTAAAAATATTGAAGAAGATCTAATAATCAAGGTAAAGTTCTCATGAAAGCAAGTCCAGCTGGATACCAAATCTTACATGACATTCAAATATATCACATTAATACATCCAATGAAATATATCAAGATAGCTTGTTCCAAAAGATTATTTCTTTCAGGTGTGGGTAAAGAAATTCACTGAGACAAGAGTCATGCTCCTTTTAATGCCATTATGGCACTCTTGGCCTATGCAGTAGTGAATTCCAATACAGAACAGCCTGAGCTCAGCATCCAAACACCTGTTTAGGGTTTAGGAAAATCCCTTCAAACAAAGCATCATCTTGGGTGCCCTGATTTGAGAGCCTGAGACAGACTACCAAATAAAGATTTGCACATACTAAATTTGGAATTTGCTTCAGATGCAAGCTAACATCTTGAAAAACAGAGTTTATAAACACTTCTTTAGAATCTACAAAATCATCTGTGACCCCTTCTCATCCTTTCTACCTCTAGAGACAATTGCTGCCTAAAGGAATGAGCTTTAACACAGAGATGATTTGATGCATGTGAACATTTCTGGCAATTGTTGTTTCTTGGGAAACAAGGGCAGCTCCTCACAGCACACACACCTTGCTCCTGAGCTTCACCTGGTGTACAGGACCAAGTACTGAATTCACTTTGTAATTAACTGAGCCACTTCAGCCTTTCATTTGCACTATCAAATACATTTAAAGGTTTATTGAGTGTTTCCTTTCCACTGCATTTGTACCTTTTCACATGTGTATTCCAGCTAATCGTTATTGCGTTATCCCATCATGTTTGCATTTGATTATGATGGCACACAGGTGGCAAAACAGTACAAATCAATCAGCAGAGTCTGTTTTCACAAGGAACTGCTTTGTTCCTTCACAAGAAAACTAAACAAGTATTCTTGGAAAACCTTGAAGTACATTTGAGAACCAAACACTGGCTGTTCTCAACGGCAGAAAATAAACTAAAAGAAAAATAAAATTTAAAAAACCCAGACAAAAAATATTTCCATTTCAAAGCTTTTCATATGCAGGGAAATCTGTTCACCAATCTTTACTTAGTAGTGAAGGAGAAGAATTAAACTGAAAAGCTGAAGTTCAGAGAATTGTTATGACTAGAGAGGCTCTTATGCTGTTAATTTACCACCAACGGGAAAAGCACAATGCAGATCTCCTAGGACACTGTCTTCTGCACACTGAAAGTACCTAGGCTGAAATCCTTCCATTTAACAGGAACTGACAGGACACCACAAGGGTCAGATACCACAATGATCACAAACAAGCTTTGTTGTTGTGCATGTAAACAGGAAAATACATTTCATGTTTCTGAAAGATGAACCTGGCTTCTATTTTTATTCTGGCTAACAGTAAAATGTGGAATTTGGTGGGGGTGGTGGTGATGGGTTGCCCCAGCCTGGAGATGGGATCCTGTGTTTAACAAAGCTGGAAGATAATGTAAAATGGCAAATCCAGTCTTTGCTCTTTTGTTCTACCTCAGACAGTAGAAAACATTGCAGAAGCAGTTCATGCACACACAGTACTCTTAAACCACATCCCATAGAAGATTTGGACTTGAAATGATTGCAAATTTCGCTTTACATCTACAAATATGAAAGCTTAAAATAAGTCTTGGCAATTAACAATTAAGTGTGTTCCAAGGTTACAGCTGGTGAAACTTGCTTTCAAGTGATTTATCAGCCTTTTAGTGATATACCCAGAGTTTTATGAGTATGAACCCTGCTGCAGCCACAAACTGGTGATCCATTCTCCTTATCATGGCAATGTTGTCTTGAGATTCAAGGGGAAAAAATGGACTTAGAATGACATGCATATCAGAGACAGCAAAATGCTTTTGAACTCAGTAAAACACAAGCCTCATTTATCTAGCTCCATCTTTTCTTTGCATCTCTGAAGTCCCCTTCCATTAGAAAACAACACCGTTTTCTTACTTAAAGCTGGCTTCTGTTTTCCCCTCACGTAGTTCACAAATACTGTATCAATTTCATGAACACGAAACTAAGCTCAAGAAAATCAGACCTGACTTGGTTTAAATTCAAAATACAAACCCAAATGTACTGATTTCCTTGTGTTTAGCAAATATAAAATTTCATTTTAAAATAGTGAGGAAACAAACTCCTTGGTCTTCGCTATTGTGGTATTGTCAAAGCAAATAATGACACAAAAATACCCACTACCAAATATTTTCTGTAGAAAAGTTCTGCAGAAAATACTAATTGAGTACATTAGAGTAATTTAAATCTCAGTCATGAACTTTTCATAGCTCCCCAGTCCCTTCCAGGGAAAGACACACAGATTTATGGAGCAATGCCTCCCAACTGGACATCCGTGGCCTCCCAGCAAACCTGCCAGGCTGACTGCCCTGCAGGCAGGGAGCTGGCACTCCTGGGACAGGACACTCCAGGCAAGCTCCTGCCTGTGTCAGCCAGGGGCCACAGCTCCCCTGCCCCTCTTCAACCAGGTGAAGTCAGCAAGAACACAAAAGCTGGGAAGCACATCTAATTCAGAGGATTTTGGGATTGCCAAGGCAATCTAAGTTGAAACAAAATAATTGCTAAAAAAAATTCTTCCATTTCAAAGAAATTCCAGAGCCGAGAAAAGCTGCAGCAAATCTCCAATTTATGGATCTGGGAACACTGGGATGGAATGACCAGGCAGCAGCCAGTCCACACACAGTTCAGCATTGTACCTTTCCTTCCTTAGGACAATCAGGCAACAGGGAATCATTTCAGCAGCTACTCCTGAAAGAGCAGACACTGTTCTGTGTCAGCCATCCTAGATTACCTGCCAGATTATTTTCCTGCCTAACCCACACAGGCCACTCCAGTGTGCTCCTCTAGAAGTACATGAGAACAGCATCCTTCTCCCTCACCTTTTCCAAATGAAATCCAAGGAGAGGGAGGAAAAGAAATTAATTTCACTTCTAATTCAGCATTGCCTGACTCTACTTCTTACCACATGATAGTGGAATATGTTCATTCACACAAAAAGATCTACAGATCATAGCATTGTCCCGGTTCTCAGTCTGCATTCCTGTCTCTAAGTTATAACTGCAATATCACTTCAGTTTGAGGCAGAAGACAAAATAAACAGATTGTTAACAAATGTTAGTATTTTTCTCTGTTTTACATTGGTTATATCAATAAAGATAAGCGGTTTAGACTCCAGGGAAGGGAATTCGGACTGTTTGGTTGGGAATCTAGTTTAAAGGTTTTTCTCACTTTAGATCATGTTGGAGCTATAACCCCGAGCTAGCTTGCAACAACTAAGCTTCAATGGAGCCTGGGAGAAGAGGGCAGGGAAAAAGAATGTTTAATTGTTCCTCAATAAATTGTTCTGCAGCATTATTGCAGCAAATCAAAACTGTTATCACAGAAGGAGGAACCTTTTATTTTAAATAATGACAATCTGAGCTTCAAGAACCAAGGTCCTCAGAAACTGCAGCCTCAAATCTCAGTCATGGTAACTCTGATCTCTTCAAAAGCCCTAAAGATATCTATTCTATGCTGCTCAAGGATTCCTCAGCTGGTTTGGCAGAGACAGCAAAAGCAACTTGGTTTTGCCCTCCAAAGTCGTATAATAAAGTGCTAATAAGAATTCCCCAAGTGTGATATGAAGATGCCAGTGTTTCTCTGAGAAAGCTTTTATCTTTGTAGGGCACAATTTTTTCTCCTGTACAGACAGGCAGAATGGGATTTTCAAAAGAATTCACTTTAGCCTGACTCAGAGAAGAAAGTAAAATTTCTAGTGATTTCAGAAGGAAAAGATGAAGAGCTACTTTTGAAAATGTGACCTACAAAGTGTGTGAAACCACCACTGATAGAGGAATGCATTAAATATAGCAAGACCATAGCAACCTCCTCAGTCAGGACACTTAAGTCATATCACTGTCCAATGGACAGGGACAAAAATCATGAGCAGAGAGAAAAGCTGGCAGCTCTCATAATTGTATCTGATATCACTGTTAAGTGAAATCTTAACAGAGAAATCACAGAAGTATAAGAAAATGTTTCATTGATTTCATTTTGGACACATTTCCTATGAAATAAAACAAGATCATAGACCAGAGCATATCTGGGAGGTGCACAGCATTCACTTTCAATCTAATCACATCAGTATGCACTGCAGTTTTGACAAATTTATTAAGCCTAAATAAGTGTGCTCATTAATAAAGCCTGAACAGTTGTTTTCTGAGGCAAAGCTATCATGCATTACATCGTGGAAATAGAAAATTTATGCTAAGCATTAAAGACAGAATAAAAAATATGAAGATTGCTTCATTTCTCTTTTCTAAAACTGTCAGCTGCTGTTAATGATCTTTCAGGGATAGAATTACTTCATATATCAAGCACAAATCTACCTTAGATTATTTCTTCAAAATGGGGCTTCTAGACAAAATTCTACCTTTGAGCATTATATGGTAGGCCAATGTAAATCTTTTACAGTGGAGAAACTGAGTAAAACAACAACAAGGTGGAAAGTTTCTATTTCTAATGAATATTAATAAATAAACTGTTAAAATGTTTCAATAAAAAGTTGTTTCAGGAATACAGCTAAAGATATCAGTGATCTTCACAACATGGCAAGATGCTAAAGATGAGAATGGTCAAGCTTAGATTACATTTCTATGTCAGGATATATGGGTGAACATTTAAAACTTTGCTTAGTGAAATTCAAAAAACCAAAAAGAGAACCTTCCTACTTCTGGGAGAATAGTTCATAACAAATCGTTCATTCAATTAATTTCGCTTTACCTATTCACAAATTGCCTGCAAAACACTTATAATTTTCTCCAAGGTGCTACTTCAATTAATTCACTGTATAATTTCAGTGAATAACTTTTCAGCTGCAGATTGTGACAAGTGTTCAGTATCCAAAACAGGAAAAGTGTTGATTAGCTCTGATCTGGGGATGATGTCCTGCCCACAGCCCTCTGCAGTTATTCCTCTTGTCTAACCTGGCACTAGCAAACAACCCAAAGGCTGAGCTACGTGTGCTATTTGCTTGCAGTAGTTCAAATGCAGCTTTACAATGAGCATAAACACCTTTCTGCTTAAACTTGACTGCAGGAACTCAGCTTTGCTTGCAGACAGATCATCATACATGGCTAGCTTACACCTAAATGACTATTTTTTTTCTGATGGAAGTGTTTTGAAGTAGCTCAATCTAGCAAGGCTGGATGAAATCAGCATAACTGATTTCAGTAAATGACATATCTTACTGGGAATAGCCAACAGCCCAGATAGATTCCAGAACTGAACAAGGTTTCTGTCTTGCTTCTACTGACAGCTACCAGAAACCAGACCATTAAAAACCATAAAGCCAGTCAGCAGTTTGTGGAGAAATCTCATGATCATGCCTTGCCACAAAAAATAAGCATGACACAAACGTTTCAAATAGAAAGCCATCAGCTATTTAGTGGTAAGGGCTGAGTCACACAATGGCTGTTTAACTGCTTGCACATACAGGTCTAGGTATCCAATGCTAGTTATGCCTTCAAGAAATTAATCATTTGTTATATTGTGCTATCAATGTGTTTTCCCATTTCCTAATCAGCAATCTCAAGTTATCTTTGAGAGCTGAAAAGCTGGGGATTCCACAAAAGAGGTTTCAGGAAGAAAATCAAAATGAAATCTGCTGCCTGCAGAGCCAGAACAGTCTCCTGTATGCAGTGCCACAGAGCTGTCACTGAGCTCCTCAGCCACTGCCTCCATTTGCCACCTTCACTGCTGAGTTACCTGCCCTGTGAGCTCCTATTAATGATCTGTTAGGTGTCTTCTCTTTGGCACATGACACACCAGCTACACCTTTCAACAACTGACCTTTTGTTCCTCAGTCATCTTTCAGGACTAGATTTCAGTTTCACTGTCATTACTTTATGTTGTTCTGGGCTGCTTTTTCTGACAATCCATTTCCCTGCACATCTCTCACCTGAGCTCAGTGCTCACCATCTTTAACTCTTACCAGTTTCTCCCTTACTCCTGCAGCTTTGCTGGTCTCCCACACCACAGTTCTTGCCTCTTCATCCTCCTCACACCCATAACACCCAACCTGAAATGCATCTTCACCTGCTGGCTGTCACACAGCACCAACCTCGTCCTCCTCCAGAGGGGACCTCAGCCTCTGACAAGCAAGTTGAATTCCAGACATTTCATACACACTTTCTTCTACTTATTGCCCATCTCCACATAAAACATTTAGTAGATCTTCAGGTCAGAGGGCACCATAAGATCATTTACATAGATCTTAATCTCTTTCCTTATGGAGACCTTTAGATTTCCGCACATATCAAATAATTTTCCCGTATACTTGTCCACAGATTGCTTCCAGACAAACTACAACATTCAAGAAGATCAAGAATCAAAGCCATTGAGGCAAATAAATGAGTTTAACTGGCAGAAATTCCTGCCTTGCCCTGAGGCTGGTGAGCAGCTTGACCCTGACAGTGTGAATGTGGCAGGTCCACCAGGCCTGGAGGAGTCTGGCTCTTTGGGCACCAGAAGGACTTGTTAGACATGTGGGTGGCCACTCAGAGGCACTTCTGAAGAAACTAAACCAACAAAACCAGCAGGCTGCTGCTGTGCTGAGTGGCTGGGAGGGGAATTCCTCAGCTGGGCACTGAAAGGAGGAATTTGGCTCAGGCTCCCTGCATTTGGAGCCTACAGAATGTGACGCAGGTGGGCTTCCAGAACACAGCTCCCTGGTGGGCCATCCCTGCGCACAGCTGTCCTCCTTCCATCTTCCATGTACTTGGAAAATGTCCTTGGAGAGATTCTCCTCGGAGTTGATATGTAATAAAATGTCACAGTGATGCAAGAAACACCACTTTTGTATATGTCACTACAAAGATATGAGCCAATGCTGGCAAATACGACTGATCCGAAGCAAGAGGCATCTGCACATTGTTTAAGACGCTGACAGACTTCAAAAATTATTAGTCAAAGTAAGATGCTTGAGCAAAACAGCTCAGTTACAGAACAGTGTTCCTCTAGCTTCAAAAATGTGTCTGACTTGCAGTGCCTTTCCACTGGAATTAGTGTGACTGGTTGCCAAGTGGCATCAGCATCAGTGCTGGCAATGGCATGGCATCACAACACATTGTAGCCCAAACAATCTGCTGTGCAAGTCCTCCAGGACATGGAGTATCTTGTATCTTTGGAGTTGCACAGGAGCAATGAATCATAGAAAATATTCAAATTACTTCACAAAGCTTATTTTAAGACACTGAAAAAATAAAAACTCACACCAAAAGTTTTCACAAAGAGTGGTTGCCTAATGTTTTCTGACCATAGATGCTCTACAAAGCATCTGGATACTCTGATACATTCAACCAAGATTAAGACAGGAAAAAATCCAAATTGCATAAATATGTACTTTTTTTCTCTGACTGGATACTTTGATACATTCAGCCAAGATTAAGACAGGAAAAAATCCAAATTGCATAAATATGTACTTTTTTCTTTGCCTTTTTAAATTTTTTCATTAACCCTCTGACTAATCTGAAGATGGTGACAGATTTTATGCATACAGCACCCATAAAAGGCTATGGAGTTACAGCAATTAAATCACCATACTTGTCTAAGTTTTAGCCTAAGAAGTTGAAATTGGCAATATGTTTTAGCTCTTTTCTCCCTCTCTAGTTTGGTCAGCAGAAAATCTGAGATTATTTTTAAGAATCTTTTAGACTGTGGCTTATCCTGAGAGCTGGAGACTTTCTTTAAGTATGTAAGTCAATTTGCAGATTCAGTAAGGATGAACAAAATTAGTCTCAATGGAGTGTTAAGAATGATCTCAGACTTGGAGCATGTCACAGGCATATAGATATGTAGAAACACCACAGTTAAACTGACACCACTATTGAAGCTTTTTCATTGTTGAGAAAAATCTTCTATACAATCACCTAGGCCACATTAAAGAAAGTATTTCATCATATGGTTGGACTTTTCACAACAAAAGCCTGGTCAAAAGGCTGTAATATATAAGATATTCATTCCTTTCCTAGAGTTTAAATGAAGAATGTGATTAAGAATTTAAAACTACAGCACAAGAGATTATTCATTTTGTAACAGTAATACAAGATACATTGGCTTTGCCACACAATATTTCATTAAAAGCTGTTTTATAATTAGTTTTACTACAAACTAAAAAAACCCAAATGCAATTGCTTTAATGCAATTAGTGCATCTTATATTTCAATGATGCAAAGTCTCATTGAGCCATAATAAGATCAAAATAGATTTTTCTCTGCATTCCCTTCACAGTAGTGATTTTAAATCCAGAACTTAGTACCCAACATCTGAAGAAATTTCCTCCTCCTTTCCTACCAACTCTCAAAACAGCTAAGTGTTCCCATCTCATACTGTACCAGTCTGAAGTTACTGTTCAGTTATAAGAGGGAAAATAAACACAGAAACCTGCAATGTTTTGTGTTATAGTTAGCTTTTCCATCTATTATGTGGTATTAGAACTCAAAAAAAAAAAGGTTTCTGCCTATTTAATGGAAATTAAATAGGAAATTCAAGATGTAGCTCACTTTGGAAGATGCTTGAGCTGCCCTCTTCACAGTGTTTTTCTGAATATTGCATGTGACCTTGTCAAAACACTGAATTCTGAAACTCTGAGATCCATTTATTTCCTTGTTTGTATGTACTTCTATTTCTAATTTAAAAGATAAATGTATTCAATGAAATAAGAATACTTTATTGATATTCAAAAAAAAGCATCTGGTAGAGACCCTGTGGATTGTGAAAGTATTTTACTGAATAATACTTCAGGATACTAATCTTATAATGTTTATTTTGAAAACACTAAGACAGGTCTATACTTTATCTTAAATTAAAACTAAGAAAAAAAGTCCTTTCACTGCAGCTGCATTCTGGTTTATTTCCTCTGCTCTGCTTTGGAACCTACAGTACCTCATAGGCATAGAAGATGATGCTCTCTGCCCACAAAGGCATTATTAAATTTTCATAGAGGGCCAGTTTTCTCCTGGCAGGTCCCTATTTTTAGTGCTAAGTATTTGCCAATATCTCTAGCTAAACATTTATTTATTTACTTGTTTGCTTGGGCCTAAAACATCAGTTCCTCTGCAAATGCACACCAAAGTTTGATCTTAATACCTGTTGGTTTATTCCTTTCAAGGAGAAAAACTGGCTTTCCTCCTGTATTTTTCTTGCTGAGAGGTCATTTTAAAATAATTTCAGAATGTTTTTTATATTCCACAGCAGCAGCTAAGCTCCATCTGTGCTTTCAGCAGCCCCACTAATTAGAGATATTCAGATTATTCCCCTCTTCAGCTCATAGTTTATGGGCCATTTTCTGCCATCAGTCACACCCATGCAGCCCATCTTTAACTGCACTGATTTCAATGAAATAACTGGAAATACAATTTATCCATTGTGGTACTTGGCTTCATGACCAGTTTAGGTCTCTGGATATCAGTTAGCCAAACGCAATAATTAAGATGTAAAATTGTTTATACTGTTCTGGGTAAGACAGCTAGAGGAAAGGTGGATCAAATATGGATTTTACTCTCTCCAGCAGTGGCATAAAAATAAAACTATTTTTAAATTAATGAAACAGTACACTTTTCTAAAGATTTTTTCCTCTGACTACACAGAAGTGTAGATAAACAACTATCACAGAACAATTTTTGTTTTCCCCGGAGCATATAATATCCTCTCACTGAAAATAACCCTCTGAAATGGCAAGAACAAATTTGTATCAAAAGTATGGATTTTAATAATATTGCTCAGACTCCTGGCCAATGGGAGAGTCCCATGAAGTGACTTGGGACTTGATGAATCCCTCTGCCATGGGACCATGTGTGTGTCCCATGGCACCTGAGTGCAGGCACAGTAAGGTCATTGCATCAGGTCGGACTCTCATTTAACAAGTGCTCAGTATGGGAATAAAAGTTAGCTGTGCTGTCTCAAAATCCATCAGGCCATTTGCCTGGAATTTCAGGCAGACTCATTGCTTTCATCAGATGCCTATAAATCTTGAACAAATGTGTTGCATGGAACAAGCAATGGGACATGAAACCTTGGTTTCATCAGTAAGTCAAACTACCAGGATTTCCGTGTTCAAAGAGCTCCTTATCCTCAGGGAAAGGTTGGAAGAAGTTGTAATGAAGTGTTTCTTTCAAGCCTGAGTTGAACATAGCAGCTAGAAAGAGGAAGGTACTGTCTGTGTACAGGTAGGATACAGAATTTCAAAACCTACTGCAAATAAACTCCTGGTGATGCTTCATCATACTTAACTGCACTACTCAATCACTTCCCTTTAACAAAGAGTAATTCTGTACAAAAATATAGCGAAGAGAACCACAGAAACTGTCTCAAACATCTTCAAGCAGCTGTACCTTTATCAATTTGAATGTCTGAAACAATTTGTAAATTACATGTTCCATAAAGCTCCCTCACTGATTTGCCTATTTTCTTTTCCTAGTGTGTGCTTCAGGCCAGTCTTTCATTTAATAAGTTGCTATCAACCATGAAAGCAAACTCTGGGAATCTTAAAAGAATTGCATGGTGATAACAGCTATCTTCACATCTTAATATAGATATTTTTGCAAGACAAATGTGATATAGACAGGACTCAATTGCACATGGATTTTCATCAGTATAATTTGACTGTTGTTCACATGCTTACAGAAGGAACAGAATTTATACCTTGATTTATTGGCTGGTGTTCCTTGCAACTCACTGGATGGGTCACATTAATCTGAAAAGAGAATCTCTCTCTAATGAATTTAGGATAATTGCCTAAATTGTCTATAAATTATGACAAAAATCTGTATTAATCCAAGTCCTAATTAGCATCATGACTTTTGCATCCTACTTATCATATTTAAGGAAAAATCTGTTTATCGCTTCTTCAACCTTAAAAGGAAAAGCACTGGGGATTACCTGAGATGAAATGTGTCCTGCCCAAGTCTAGTGCATTATTCTAGAATCCTTGTTCTGAGAAGCTACAACTGTTTTCCAACATTTGAGATAAAAATTCTTGAGATAAAATAAATTTTCAGGAAGCTAGACTCTTCTAGCCTAACAGTGAATTTGGACCAGTGGGAGTTTTGTCTTCATAAGGATCTTGCAGTGAGATGCTTAATTAATTTCTAATGAGTTGCACTGTGCTTTTGCTGAGTATGTGTTAATGTGGGGATTTTTTTCCCCGTAATTGTGAATCTTCTTGGTTCAGAGCACAACTGTCATGTCCCTTTGATGTATAATAGATACAAAAAGTCATAAAGGCAAGCCTGGAGCTCTCTGGTTTAAGTGTATTTAGGTATGCAACCAAATTGGTTCTCCTAATGTTCATTATGACACTAGCACTACGTATGTATTCTGAAGCCTATAAAGTAAAACATGAAATTTCTTACAGATTCTCCAAAGTATATTCTAAACTTCATCAAAGCATTGCCCTAAGGAACTAATCAGTTTTAGAGTTATAATCAAGTGAGTTGTAGTTGTAGTGTTCACAATGGAAGCCATATCAGAATTAAAACCCATCTTGCTCTCAAAAAGATACAAACCTCACCCCACTCCTCCTCAAAAAATCCAACCAAAGACAAATCCCCTGGGCCCTAGTCCTTTGTCCCATTACAAATCATAACTCAAATAATTTTTTGGCAATTTTTCATTGCCTTACCTCCTCTTTCTTAACCTCTACTTTGCTCTAACAGACCAGTGACTTTCTTATGAGTTTTTGTGCTATTAATTTTTTTCTCTTCTGATTCTTTAAAAGCCTGTTGACTGTAATTTGATGCTACACTCTATAGGGGACAGCACAGGCTTGTCTTTTCCCTCCCTCGCAAATATTTGCCTTCTCTAGAGCAAAGCAAAAGAAACATTTCCTTCCAATCAAATATTTTTACCTCTACAAATCAGCTTCCAACCTCTGTTTTGTAATTCATTATCACCTCAAAGAATCTTGAGCACTGATATTGATGACCACCCAAAATTTTATACTACGTAGTTGAGCAACAGAATTTGGCGAATTGTGATTACCTGGAAGGACAGCAGTCAAGATTCTCAACCTGCCTGGGAGCACTAGAGTAAAATAATTGCCAAAAAACAACCCTGCCACTGAGACTTGTATCCTAAAACTCAGCAATGGGTTTGTGAGCTGTAGCAGTTCTGTAGTTTTGGCACTTACTACTACTATAAACCTGTGAGTAGAGGAAAGTGGTTCCAGTCTTTGGCTGGTAAATTACACTAAAACAGAAGACTAAAAATAACCCCAGACATCCCTGTTGGTCATAAGTCATTTCATCCCTGATATGCTAGAAAAACATGATTTTCACATTCACTCATATAACAGATGAGATGTGAAATGAGTGTCATGGTTGATAAACACCACAGTGGCTGCTAAGTCTCACACTATATAAACAAAAACTTCTCTGTTCACTGTACACAAAATTAACAATAAAAATTACAGTGAAATCTGGGTATAAAACCAAGTACAACTTCAGAGAGAAAAGGGTCATTACAGGGGAAATGAGTTGGTGACAGCAACTCTCCCAGCCAGCTGCAGCTGTAGGAAGTTACCCATTGATTTGGATGGGAAATCCAGCCTGTGCATAAAATATTGCTTCAAATACTCTAATTCCTGCCCAATTCTAGGGTTTAGTGGGACAAAAGAGGAAGCAAGAAAGCACAAAGCTCAGTTCTGTGCAATGCACCCACATGTAGGCCACCCCACAGTGACTTCAGCATGGCCCAATAGGTCTCCAACACCTTTCAGTCACAGCTGAGAGAATGGCTCTCACTAAATGCCATCTACTGCTCTACACTCCTACCTTTCTGAAATTAAAAGTCTCTCAGAAATGCATTAGTTATGCTGCACCCCTGTATGACTATAATACAGATTGACTAACACACCTGGAGCAATGAGAGGAAAAAAAAGAACAGAACAATTGCAAGCACAGAAAAGTGCTTCGTTAACTGCAGCTTCCCCTCCCACACCTCCCTGTTATAATATAGAACATCTGCTGTGAACAAGAACTAACCTGTTACTAACCAAATTCCAGTGATGATGTATGCATGATTATACACTCCCTCAATCATGGCATTATCCCCTTAAATGGGGCTGAAATAATAACTCAAAATGCTCAGGTATGCTCTACAGCAGGTGGATATTGTTTCAGCTTTCACTAAAAGCAATGTAGCACTACATTATAGGTTTATTTGGGCTTGACTCTTCCTTAATTATTGCTACTGAACAGGTAAGATAAGTAGGGCACTCCCCAGATTACAACAAAATCAGCTGATGCGGTGTGACTCCCGGTATGTTCTGCGTTCTGCCACACAACTTATGAGCAGAGCTGTTTGCAGAAGTTTGCAGGAGTCAAAGCAAATCTTCTGCACTGCTGCAGCTGCTCATTACTGCACTGTAGCAGGCTGCTGCAGGAGCAAGGGCTGAGCAGCTTGATTGCTGAATGATTGTCTTCTACAGAGTGCTCTGTGAGGGCCATTTGAGATCCAAAATGAAATGCTTTCCTTTTTATAGAACAAATGCTGTGGGCCAGCATGTGATGACATGCACTTCCATACCATCATGCTACTAAACTTTTTCCTTCTATGGAAGGAGGCCCTACAGGTTCTTCACACTTATTAGACTAAGATTTCCACATTCCAAACTGAACCAGTAAGAGTATGAAAATGGCTTATTCCTAAACAAACAGCCCCCACAGCCTTTGCTTTTCCACTGCAAATCAGACACCTCAGTGTTCTATGACTGTGGACATGGATAAGTGCAATGATTTAGGAACTACAGAACCCAGTAGGAATAGAGACACTTTCTAAAAGCCACAGAAAGAATTAAAAAGCAGATGTTGGAAAAGATGGGGTGGGGGGGAAAGTACAATTTTCCACTCAAAGAATTCCAGCCCTTTAAACTTCCAGCAAATTCTAAACTCTGCCCAAAATGAGTGACTGTACATGGAAAGAGCTCTGCAGGAGGAGAGATCTCATATCTTTGCCACTCCCAGGCCCAGAATTCTCATCATTCATTAATGGGAAGTAAGCCAGCAGAGAACAAGTGCAGCACAGGACACAGATACTATTTCCTCTTATTTACATAGGTTTTAGTAAAAACAGTACATATATAAAGGTGTAAGTGCAAAACTTTTGAGGAGCTTTTTGCTCTAATATAAAGCAGGAAAGTGTGGAATCGTTTTCATTGAAATACACTGCAACCAGAGAATAGTTCCCATTAAACAGAATAGAAAGGGATATTAGATGAAGTAATGAATGGGTACCATTGTTGGTTTGCAAGATGGACATCAAGACACTGGCGTCAGGTTTTTTTGTCTGCTTGGTACAACAGTTTCTTACACTGTACAAATATAAAGGAAGAAGTGAATTTTTATACTCCTTGCATTAGCTTCAGGTTTTCTGTGGTGAGAAAAACTTGTTTTCTTAGATGTGCTGCCTGAATTTACTGGCTTGCTCCATATTAAAACTTAGTCTTAAAGTGTGAAAACTTTTCTGAAAAAATGTACTTTCTAGGCAGCTTAAAGTAGATCAGTTTCCTCTGCAGCATTTGCAGAATAAACATGAAACTCTTCAAAGTCTCCCAGAAAACTTCTTTGAAATACTTTCCTTTTCAAATATATTCTTCTTTCTCTCTACTTCTACCTTTTTAAACAAGCACAATTTACTGGCAAGCAGGATTCTGTTGTATGCTGAACCTGCTGAACCTGAATTTCACAACTATACATAATTATGATAGGTAAATACATTATGTAAGTAAAGATATTCATTTTGATACAGCCATTTTTCAGCATTCTAATAAAAGAACTTTGAAGCTGTGAAAAACTGGTGTCCAATGGAATCTCTCCTCAGTAGCAGCAGTGTTTAGTTAGGTTTGTTAACACTGTTCATGGTAAACATTTAATTTCCTTTTAGTCTTCAATTTTTGTGTGGTTAGTCAGTACCCATGAAGGGACTCAGGCTGTGAGTTCTGGAAAGATGACTTCCCTCCTTCTGGTAAATGAAGGGCACATATTGGCCATGCTGTATATTTTGATTTAACACAGTCCCCAAGGATCCCTGGCATCTCTAAGGCAAGCCAGGCCTTACAGACTTCTGAAATTTAACTTCTCCTCTGAGGGAGTCCCTGGCTGCAAGAATAAAAAGTTGTGGTCTTCCCCTTCCTTACCACAAGCATTTCTGTACTCAGCAGATGACAAACACCAAAAACACCTAGCTGTGGGATTTCCAAAAGGAGATAAATGCTCTACAAACACATATCCAATGCAATGTGATATCTCTTGGCAGTCTTTGACACTTCCTTTTTGGAATTTCAACACTTTGGCATCTAGTGGTATCACTATAAAACACAAGCAACAAATGGCATAGATGGCACAACACCGTTAAATGCCTATTCTGTCCTTCTCCAAAGAAGCAGAACCAACTACTTGTGCCAAAATTGTAAAGCAGTTTAGAAAAAGACAATTGTTCAAACAAAAGAATGCTTTGGGTATTAAGTGGATCCTTGTGAATTTTAGAGCTAAAATGTATATTGTTGTTCTGAGTTACATGAGAGCTCTGTATGTCTGAGTTAAAAATTGTGTGAATTAAATTAGTTTTTTTCAGTGCAGACCAAGTAATTTATAAGAAGCTGAGACATTCACACTTGCATTGACGTCAGCAGGCCTGGAGTATTCAGCCCTTTAAAAAAATCAGGACACTGCTCTTCTGTCTGCATAAATGTTTGTCACAACATTTGGGCCCTATTAAACCCACACAGACTACTTACAGATAAGAGCCTCTGTATCTTATTAAGCAGTCCTTCCAGCCATGCACTTTTACATTACTTTCCTATCATTTGTTCAGGCCCCTGAAACTGAGCTGCACAGCAGAAACCAAAAAATATACAGTAGCCATTATTAGCCAATAGAATACAACAGCCTTTATTTCCCTGCAAATTGCTTCTAGGGCTGAAGAACTTGTTCCCCTACAGTGTAAATCCACACAGGCTTCAATAGAGCAGGGCACTCCTCCAGAGGCACGGCCAGTTATGAAAGCCTTGTTCCACCTTTGTTTATCAGATCTCTATTCATCATCCTTCCAGACACTCCTGCTTTCCCCTGTTTTCCCAGGGAGGGGTGGGATGGTTGATGGCTTGTGAGATAGATGATAAGACATACCTGATCTGGGAGTTTGAATAGTTTGTTTAAAGAAACTCTTGAGTTTTGCAGACATCCTGTCATCTGACTGCTGCCGCCACATCGCATGTGAAACAGCTGGAATTTTCAAAGCTGCTCTTTATCTAAAATAAATACATGAATGTGTCCAAAATATTTTCACATGCACCCTGAACCTATTTAGATAAAACACCTTGATCCAAATAATTTTTGCTAGGGAAAAAACAGCTGGCAAGCACTATATTCTTTCTTTTCCTGTCAGTCATAGCTTATTCTACAACATTAGTAAAACTAAAAGCAAGAGTCAACTCTTTTACACAACCATACATTTTCATAGGATGACAAGAATATTTGCCATAATTACTTGATTAATGTTACATTCAAAGTAGAACAGTACATTTGGCTTCACATGGCAGTGAGAAAAGTACTGATATGTCTGCAATCAAGTGCACAAATTTCTAACTCAGATCTAACTATTCAGGTAAAAAAAAAAAACTATTAAAAAAAAAACCCCCACAGATTAACTTTCTAACTCAGATCTAACTATGCAGGTAAAAAAAAAACTATGAAAAAAAACCCCCACAGATTAAAATTACTGGTCAGAAGCAGTGCCATCTATGATGCCACAGTTTGTATCTCTTCTCAGATACACGTGTCTTCTGGAAGACATATTACTTCTTAATAAACCTGTGTGAGCCAAGAGCCACAATAGCATCTGAAATTTAAATCCTATAAGGAAGACATTATTTACCTGTCAGATAAACTGCTGCTTAGTTTTGTCTTTCCTAAAATTTGCCAAAGCCTTACAGAAGTTAAACTTCTATTTACTCTTTTTTAGAAAGCAACTGATGCTAGGATCTTGAATTTATCTCAGCAGGTGTTAACCATAAAACCAAGCGGCAGTGTTTAAATACCTTCACTTGAACTGTTTCACTATTAATCATTTTGGCAGCCACACCAAACCAGTGATTACCAAAAGCACACACTATTATTTTACGCAAGCAGAGATGCAGAGATAAGAGCTAATTCTGCTCTGCTTTTACAGCACCAGGACATGATCAGGTGCAGCCTTTTTAACGAACTCTGATCGGTACTTCCTCAACGGAGGAGAGAGGGAATTATAACCTTTCCCAGGTACAAGATTTGCCTTTGCCACCTGCATGTCCAACCTGGAAACAGACTATTCCAATCTTTTCACACCAGAAGACTCCTTGAATGAGCTCTCAAGGCCTGCAGCTTCACTCCCTTTTTCTGCCACAATCGTTTGCCTTTTATATTTTCTATCTAAAAATCTGCAGGACCCAAACGATCTGTACATTTCCTCAATTACACAAGTAAATACACCAGATATCTAACTTGAGAAACAGGAAACAGAGCCATGTGAGCTACAATGGGCATTGATAGCCTTGGGAAGGCAATTTAAGGGAGCAGCACAGCACAATCCTGAGACACGTACAGAATCCAGCTGTTATACAACATATGAACCCTGTCCTTATTCCCTGGATATTTGAGAAAGGTATTGTCCTTCTTCCTCTGACACCACAGTCATGCATTCTCTGTGTTCACAGAGCAAAAACACAGCCCTGTCTTATGCAAGAGTGGAGAAGGACAGCTTGATTTTAAGCACGTAGGAAAAGGAACAACTGTTAAATGAAACAGCCTGCAGTGACCTAATTCAAGAAAGCTTTGTCAGGTGATAATCTCTCTCACCCTTTCTGTGTCATTCCCTGAAGTACATAAGTGTTCAAAACAGTTTTAAAACATTCAGAAATGTGAGAGAAGTAGCTGTCCTCCTGTGCAGCTCTGACAAAGATTAGAATTCCCAATGTAGTTGCTGGTTGCAAAAGTGCTCTTAAGCGGCTGTTTCACTGGGTTCATGTCTGAGTGCCACTAATCAAATTAACTGTGATGGCTGCAGTAAGCTGTTTATAGAGATGAAAGACCTACCAAAAGAAGTCTCTGTTACAGCTTATGAAGCTGAATACTGTTAAGCACATAAACACCCACTGCACAGAAAATCTTGACTTTTTTCTTTCTGCAGTTCCTCACTAGAGGGTCAAGAATACATAACTGTTCTTGATAAGCCTCCCACAGGCCCAAAAATCCCTCTTCCCACCATATACCTTTTTTTATTTTTCCCAGTAGGGAAAAAAATTTTAAAACATTTATTTTTGTTGCCTGTCTTAGAAAAAATAAAATGAAAGACAATAGAAGCAGTAAACAATGATTTAATAGCATTGATTATTACAGTATGATAGTATCAAAGTACAGTATGATAGTGTCAAGCTGCAAGCTCTTCCCCATGGTGCAGTTAAAAAATCAAGAAGCAGTTAGGAATCTGTTCCAAACCAGGGAACTGCCAACCAGGCACTTTTAGCCTGTCAGACTGTTGTGACTTTGAAAAGGAATATCAGGCTGTTGGTGTTTGTGACAAGCATCCCAGAAAAAAAAAAAAAAAAAGGCAGCTACTGAGATGACACAGGAGGCCCCTCAGACACAAGCAATTACCTGTAACTACAGCAACCCAGGAAGACAAAGGCAGGGAGCAGACACGCTCTGCACAGAGAAGGATGGTGGCCCCAGCTTCTCACCAGGATCTGGAACAGATGTCTGAGGACTCGAGGACTGGGAGCTCTCTGCAATAGGGTTTCAGTTCACATCAGCCCATTTCTTTTACTCCATCATCAGAGTACCTTCCTTCAGCATTGGCTGAGGACAGCCATGCAAACAAAAAGTGCTGAAAAGATGACTAATTTATGGAGCATACAGATGTTTTCTAGAAGTCTTATTAAAAGTTACAAAATCTGTCTCCTCCCTCCATTTTCTCATTAAAATACACAAAAGTAATAAAAACCTGTACTTTTAAAATATTTGATACCAAAATATCTGTTCTTAATTTGCACAGGTTAAGTGGAAAGAAGGAAAATGAAGCCTCGGACTGCTTTGCACTGCAGCCTTTGCTAAAGGAGTACAAAGTAAGTATGCCACTAATGAGTGCCCACTCTGGAACAGCTACACAGCGGGCACAGTGCTGGCAAATCACAGAAGTCCTTCTAAATTAGGTCGGAGGATCCTCCTGACAGGAAGAATTAATTAGTGGTATTAATAATGTCAGAGGTCTCTTCCTTTGATAGTATTACAATTCTCCTAAACAAATATGTAGCATAGGGTTCCTCTGGATTTCAAAGCAGAGAAAATCATGTTTTCATGTCTTTTTGGCAATAGTAACCATTTATGAATCCACTGAACGTACAATCATTATATCGAATGGTAATATCATCCAGTCAGTCAAATGACTGCCGAGTTTCTCTATTGTAATCCAACAATGAAGAAAACACTTCATCTTCTTACCACATCTTTTCACCACTCTGACATCCTGATATCTTCAATTTTTTTCCCTCCAGTTTTAGCTTTTAAGAAGGGCAGTGGTAGATTAATACATATTTAAAAGTGGTTCTCTGTAGACTTCACAAAAGGGGAGAAATTTTTTTAGCTCAGCACAAATTTGTAGCAACTGATACTTCATCAAAAACCTATTTTTGAATATTTTGCTCCATAAAATAAATCTATTACTATCATTCGTCTCAGAACCATACCATTTCTGTAGGTAAAGAGAGTTTCTTTGTGATTCCTGGGTGAATTAATCTATGATTAGAAATATTATAATCAGTTACATTAAGAGATTAGGGTAACTTCTAAACAGAGAGACCAAAATTTTGCTTAGAAAATACAAAAATACTATCAAGCCATCATTTAATCAGTTCAACAGCTATTTTTTAATTCAAATTAGGATAAAAATGAATAACAAGAAAATATTTTCATTTCACATGTGATGCACCAGATTAGCCCTCAGTGGTCAAGTATTAAACACTGCAAAGGCATAAAAACATAAAATGGGACAAAAGGCTGTTTATTAAAGCTCAGCATGGAGAAACATGAAATAACTCAACAATTCCTGATACAGCTTCCTACAAACTGCCAGTATTAATTTGACCAGATAACTTTCAGAGGCAGAATTATTTTTCTGCAATGTAAATAGTCTCTGATGTTAGAGAGAAAACCTCATCTCTCAGATAAAAGCTGGCTTTTAACAAAGTACATCTTAAGCTTCAGACTAGCGACATGTTACGGTTTGCTTTGAAACACAGAGTGCTGCTGCCACTGGATGTATCACCCTCACGATACATCAAGCCAGGGAATTCTGCAATGGGGAGCACATTAGTTAAAATTATCTTTAAAGACCATTGTTTGCATTCATATGCACAGCTGATGTAAAACAGACGTCTTTGTGCTTGAGCTCCCATTTTAAAGCCCTGACACAAAGCATTTTGTGCCTGTACAATGGGATATGCGGCACCACCAGTCCCGTGTGTGCAGAACTCTGCAGACCTGGCTGCTGGGATGTTGTGCTGCTCCGCCACGGGGGTGTCTGTGCTGCCTGCCCCAGAGCTGGGCTGAGGGGGGCTGTGCACAGGGACAGCAGGGGGGGAGCAGAGGGTACAGGGGTCCCCCAGGCTGCAACATCCCCAGGCTCTCTGCCCAGATCTGATAAGCACGGAAACACTACAGCTGATGGTGATTCCATCTCTCTTGTGGTGGGGACAGACACAACCTATCATGAGAAAACACTTTCTTATCTTTACCAACAGATAATGAAACCCTGGTGGGATTTTTAGGAAGAAAGTAGCTAGACCACCAAGGATGATATCAATGCTTGACTTCTTGCCAAGGAGACATGCAAAGCCCTACCAGGCAAGCCTGCAGCAACATCTGCAACAGGAAGACCTTGGAGAGAACGTCGCTCTCACGTATCTTCCAAGGCCTCTGAAAGGCCCACAGAGACCACTGATGTTCAGGTACTACCCTTGTCGTTACCCCAGCAGGATGGAGGCCCTTTTCCGTCAGAAACAAAACTCACCAGGCCAGGTTCCTGATGTCAGTTTGCAGGAGGCACTTGGCACTGTCAAACCAGCCACACTTGCCCGTGGTGGCACCTTGCATCTGGGAGGCACCCTGAGACGTTCGGAATTTCAGACGGCAGCCACCCTCTCCGGGCCTCTGGCCCCTGGACACCAACGCCAGCAGGAGACTGCTGAACTGCTCTCAGTGCTGGCACTGCTGCTGGGCAGGGCAAGCCAAACCCTCCAGTGGCCTGACCACACTGCCAGGTCAGAAGGGGCTACTCACAGCACAGCAAGAGAATATTCAGCCCCTCTTCTTGAGCTCCTCACTTCTGCCACATAAGACAGCAACAGGCCACGTGCCTGCGAGATTTCACCCATCACAGCCCAGATTTTCCCCCATCATGAGTCCATATTATGTGTAGTGGTCCCTTTTTCCCCTGAGAGCCTGCACATCAAAGACACCTGGATCAACCAAGGTTTGCTGAACTCAGCCAGACTCTTCCCATTTCCATAAGGTTTTGGGTCTGCTCCTTAATGTACTGCTGAGGAAGTGTATTAAAATCTATACACTCCGCTTTCTCCAGCTTCTTCAATATAAATGATGCTGCTTCTTATCTACAAATATAAATTGTTTTGTTGTTTATGTGCTTTTGTAAAGTGAGTCCTTGATGCTCTCTCTATCAAAAGGCACAAGTATGTGTGTTGCTAGAAGTAGCATTATCTGTTGCCAGAGACACCAGTTTCATTTTTTGGTTAAGGAAATATGCACCAAGGCTGTTCTAGTTAATACAGCAGTTTTACTACACAGGTCACATGGGAGGCAATATATTAACTGTCCACTGAGGAATGCAAACAGCACAGAGTGTTTGGATTTCCAGCATCCTTGAAAAGTGACTTGGCTATTATACTAACGATGCCCCAGTGAGTAATCATTTTCAGGTACTAACAACTCTTGAAAATAACTCTTTCACTGCTGGATTAGAGAAAGCCTTTCACTGAAGTTTATGGGCCAGGTTCTTAGTCACTGTAATCATAACTACACAGGTTCCAGAAAGAGTTATCCAATTCCTACACTGGACCTACCTCTCTCTTCTGGTGGGCCAGGTTCTTAGTCACTGTAAACAATCATAACTCCACAGGTTCCAGAAAGAGTTATCCAATTCCTACACTGGACCTACCTCTCTCTTCTGTAAACCCTGTATTAAAGGTTATGCAATAATTAAGGATGAAGGAATAAAAAAGCCAAACTCCCTGACTTGATTCAATGACTTTGCAAATACAGAAATGGGGATGAAGAGAACCAGACTTCAAGAGATTAGTTATAACTAGAAGATTAGTTCAGTGCAATAATGCTCATTTAACATAACATGGAGAACTCTGCTGCATTTTTGGAAGAATACATTTTAAATCTGCTGCGACTGAAGGTCCCAATCCTGCAAAGCTCACTCATGATTTAACTTTATGTGGTATACATAATCCCACTGAAATCAGACTATTCACAGTGAAGACAGAGTCAAATTACTGGATAAATTATGGTTTTGGCCAGGGGAAAGTTCCTTGGATTCTGTGTCTCCTTGAGACTTGACCTATAAACACACAAGGAAATTTTTGGCATTTTGCTTAGAAGAAATAGCCCTGATTTTCAATGGTTTTGGTTCTGGTTCAAAGAAAATAATCTATTCTTTCTCAAACAAAAGGTCTAATTCTCTATAGACATGTTTTTAATGCTTCTCCAATATGGAAAAAAATATTCAATCAAAATCGCCAAAATAAGGAAGAATACATAATTAATTTTCATTAATCCTGCTACAGTTCTTGCTTTCTAAACTCATTTGAAGCCTGTGTTCTAGATCAGCAGCACAATGCTAAAGCTTGAGTTTGAGGCACAGAGCTCTTAGGTGTCATATACCAAATTACAAAATATTAAATAAAGTCACTGCCTTGCTCCAGTAAGAAAAATATTTTTCTCAACATGAATATGGAGGACTAAGAAAGATAGGTGCTTTCAGCTCAAGTATATTTTAGAAGAAATACACTAACCAGAGCCAAGGCAGAAAGCCAACAACTACTAGATCAAGAACCTGAAATTTGCATTTAATCAACCTCAATTAAGGACAAGAAATCAATTTAACACACTGTTTGCAGAACATTTACTCTGGAAGCATCTTGTATGATGCAGTACTGCTAAAATTACCCCCACAGAAATCAGATGTTATTAAGGAAAGTACAATGGCCAAAGAAAATATGCCACAGAAGTCACTGAAATAGAACAAGGAATTTCTTTATTTGGTTTCCCAAAACTTCAAACGTAACCTTTGATAAGTTGAATGTTTGATCTTTTAGCTACCAGCGCAATTTCCTAGTTACTTTTATAAACTGGAGCTTTCAAACTCCTACCTACTCCCAGTGATCTCTGCATACTGGCTTATTTAATATTCCCTCAGCTTATCTCAAGTCTCAGTGCAGCAAGGCTTTTTAGTTGCTATGGCCCTAAGCATGGAACATGAAAGAAAAGGATATCTGGGAGCCTCATTCTATATTTTTCATTTAAAAACAAGGCCTGGGAGCCTGAGGCATGTCCCCAATCATTTTCATTTATTTGGGAGCTCCTACTTACACTTGGGGCATTCCATCTTCACAAGGTCCTTCTTCAAATATTCACTGAGACACGTAGAAATATCAAAGCTGTATCAGATCTGTAACTCTATTTCAGTGAAATAGAATGCCTGCATGCACAATTAGCAAAAGGGACTAAAGTGTTAATGGGTTTTTGGGGTCTTGCCCAAAATCCCGTGGCCTAGTTTCCTATTGGTCATTGTGGTAAAATCTTCCTAATCCCAGTATTCATACAAGAAGCATTTCCTTTGCACAGCCCAAATAACTCACAGCTCCTTCAATGCAGCACCATTGCACTAATCTGGTTGTTGTCACAACCCAACAAGAGCTGATAAGCACAATATGTTACATAAAGTATGAGCAGACAACAAGAGAGCACTACATTCACACTGTCTGCTTTTGTTATTCCCAGTAAAAAAGGCACGATATCTTTGTGTGCACCTTTGAATTAATGTGCTTGTATCATCTTAGGCTTGCAGAAAAGGTAAAGCATATGTAAGAGGGAAGAAATTTGGAATATCTGAGCACAGCTTTTCCTATCCAGTTGTACCACTGACAGAGAAGCACTCTTTGCTTGGGAGCTGCACTGACACCGTCTTAAATTGGAGACTGAGGTATTGAGGAAATGCAATGACTCTCATGCTGTAACGACACCACCAGGTGGATCAGCAATGCAGGGTGACAAAACACACAGACTACACTAGATCGAGGTGCTGACAGCTCTTCTGGGAGCGGGAAGCTCCTGGGGCAGAGAGACAGCAGAAGCAAATGAAACCCCTTGATCCTATATCCCTTCTCCAGGTAGAGG
The DNA here is from genome assembly GCF_014805655.1 of Passer montanus. Lineage (NCBI taxonomy): Eukaryota > Metazoa > Chordata > Aves > Passeriformes > Passeridae > Passer > Passer montanus. The sequence continues at coordinate 2,264,924 of NW_024369707.1, forward strand.
GGGTGCATGACCACAGTGCACTCGATTCTGCCAGCTCAAACACCTCATCACAACTGCCTGGAGCTGGGGCTGGACTCATTGAGGTTCAACCCTGAAGAATACAACAGTGATGAGAAATCACCTTTTCATTTCTGCTCATATTCTAAAACTATATTGTGCTGGGTCCCTTGGACGTCTCGCTTGAAGCACCAGAACAATGATGACACTCCAAGCACTGCTAGTGAGAGAACAGCTCCACTGACTTTAGAGACCCCATGGAACTTTAGGATCTAATGCAGCTGACACCTCAAACTTCACACTGCTGTACCTAAAGTCTCCCTGCTATTTTGAAGTCTGGCTCAGCTCTGTGTCGCACTGCAATATGCAATGTACTTGAGCTCAGTCTGCCCTGGCAGGATGGCACAACCCAATAAATTCACTGCCAAGGTAAAAGTGCTATTGCCTAGAAACGTGAGGATTTGCTGTTCCCTTCAGAGGTACTCTGACAACAGCAAGAATCAGACCCTAGGTCTTTCTCTAAATCTCCCTCCTTCAGCAGAGAATGTTGTATACATGAAGTAATCCAAACACTTAAGACAGTATTTCACATCCAGCTTCTGGAATATTTCAACTTTGCCTGGGAGCTTTAGAAGAGCACCAGTTATAGAGATGTAAATATAGCTCCAAAGAAATCTACCAGTTATTATACATATGATGAAGGAAAATTATTTCCACTGCATTTAAAATATTCTGTAGACTATCATTTCAGTCCTTTGCTGTAAGAATGGCAGTCATATCTATATAGTGGTATAGCAGAGAAATTGGGAGCCTTTTACTACTGGGGAGAATGCAGAGGTGGTGGATAAGGGTAAAAGCTGAATATTCTCTGCTGTTTTCCTCCTCTCAGACAAAAAATGCTGTTCATTCAAAAACATGGGAAGGCTGGCACACAATGGTAAAGATCAAGGCTGCCTAAGATAAAAATTTCCCAAGTAACAGAAATTTCCAGCTAATAAAATAGAAAAGGTGAAGAACTTTTGTACAGAAAGGCTTAAACACATTTTTCCACTTCCAGTTTCTGATTATCTGAAAATCTTTGATTTCTGCTCTTTAAAACTGAACACTATGCATGATATCCATAATTTAAAGCTTGATGGTGTTAAATCATTGTGTTCACAAGCAGTTTTATTGACATTAACATACAGTTATATTGTTCAATTAATAAAGAAAAATCCTGTCCTTGGAAGTCAGCAACATTTTAGATGAGCACAGAAGAAGACATTACAGAACTACTTTTCTTTGCGAACTCAGTTATGATTTATATGTGTTTGCCGTTGTTCATTAAAGTTTCATAAAAAATAATGACTCATCAGTAGAAAATGAAACTTTGCTACAGTGCAAATCTTTTGGAGATTTTCACCTGAATTTCTCAAAGAAAGATAAGTATTACTCATTTGAACTCAGCAATAACTGTGATAGATACAAAGCATATGACAGATATTGCTGAGTGCTGTGGAACACAATTCAAAAATTATATAGGCCATAAGTCAGCAGATATTACTACTATGTCAAGTATACTGCAGCACTCAGGGAACTTCAGCTGCTTCTCCACTGAGAGTTCCTAGCAGTCACGTGCCTGAGCAGTTTAATAAAACAGGTATATTATAATGCTGCCAGAAAAAAGAAGACTTTTGTGAGAAGGAAAATATATGCTTGGGGTGTTATATGCAATTTAAATTTATACTAAATTCCAGATGTTGTAAATTGTGCTCTGTTTTAGGGGCGTGCTATTCCCAAGCTTGGAATTCCTTAGGGGTGTTTAGAGATATTTTAGGGTCTCACTTTCTCATGCCAGTTACTCCTCCACAAATACACATAGCTGTTTTTGTCCATCAAACCTGTGTTTCTGAGAAATGGACAACAGATTTGTTTACCAAAAAATACTTGTCCTGAAGCCATATTAATTGACATCTCCCATTTTTATTCTTAAATTGTGTGTTTACAGTCTCTATTTAACTACAGTATTCATTATGCCTCTGTGTGACCTGTAGATTTGAAGAGCTTCCTCTTCAAAAACCAAATTTCCCCATTTTATTGACATCAGTGAAAAAACTCCAGCTGATCATATCTTTTAGGTCTCTGACAAATGTTATGAATCTGTGGTTTAAAAAAAAAAAAATCTTATATTCAGTAAGTGCTACCCTTTTATTTCTTTTATTTTACTTTTTTTTTTTCTAACTGGTGAATTTTCAATTCTGTCAAAATCTGCCTCCTGAATGCATGTTCTTACTCCATTCCAAATACAGGACATAAACTGTTGTTGACATTTTTTGCCTCTTTTGCTTCACTATTCAGGATTTCACTGTCTGTATCAAGAAAAGAATCTAATAAAGGTTTATTTTGATCCCAATTAGATTCTAAAATACTTTAAAAATTGTTTTAGCCCTGTAGCCATTGACATATTTCCATTAGTGTCCTTTATCATATGAAGTTTCCCTCCAATTCTGTGTGTTTTTAAAAGGATGGCTTTTGACCACTGTAATATATTATTTAGGCAAGACTGCTTTATCTGACTGTAGTTTTGGTTAACATTTTTCACTTTAAATGTGTGATCTAGGCAGAAAGTTTCAGTGGTTTTGGGTCAGAGAGATGTCACACTCAAGCTACATTCTGTTGTGAAACGAAAGGGTAGTGAATTGTAATTAGGCAGTGCACAGATTATTTTTCTGAAGGAAATCCAACTGACTTACTCCACAGTGGGCTCAAAACAAAGCTTTGCTAAGAAGTTACATTTCAGAAAAACATCTGGTGAAATTGTTTAGTACCTCTCTGCCAGCATTCAGCAATTATATATAGTTACAGCTGTTATAAAAAAGGGTTTTCTTCATGCACGCCATACACTGGTGCTTACAGCCCAGATTGTTCCCCAGTGAGGTTTGCTTGGACAAATATAACTTATCAAGGCAGATTCAGTAGATTTGCATCTATGTGAGTCTTACACACACACCTAAGAGCAGTGTTGACAGGAACCCTCTTTCTAAACCAGGCTAAAGGTGTCAGCCAGCAGGTGATCTCACTTTAGGTCACAGTGTTTATGGACACAAAAGTAAAATGGAATTAGATGTCAGGGACTAACCAAAACAACTCTGAAGAATAGGGAATTAAAGCTTATGAGAAACACATATCTAGATATTTGTTATCACATAATAAAAGCAGTGAAAACACCAAAATTATCTTTATTCCCCTAAAACCAAGCCCATAAAATTGTTTCATTCTTCCTTTTTTCCCCCAGTAAGTCAAATGGAAAGACAAGAAAACAATAAAGGAATTTTACAATGGAACAAATTTGCTTAAATTATAAACTTCAGGTGTTTTGAAGACTAGAAAAACATTACATTTGTAGTGATGCATATCCAACAATTGTCATATTCCTCTTCCTATATTCTTAATATGGAGAACTTAGCCCTTACCTGATCCAATAGCCCTACCCACAAGAAAGTTGTAGAATTTAGAAATCCATTGATGGCTTTTCATCTGTAAAACTGTTTGAGTGTATGTTTCACATTAAAATGTATTCACTTGAAAAGGAATCTTATCTTTATACAAAGAGAAACCACCCCAACTTGAATCAGCCAACAAAACTGACAAAAAAAAGAAGGCAAATGAAGAAGAAAATAGCTCATGTTCACTGTACATTGTATGCAAAACTCCATTTGCTTTATGAGGGATTTTTGAAAGGTTTAAAACTGGAGTGATAGGTTAGTTTTGTATGCCAAATTAACCTAAAATTTGCAATAGGCAAATGGAGCATGTAGTGAGGTGTAATACTTTAGTACTAGTTAAGGAGCAAATGTGGCTTATCTATGGAGAGCTTTTCCACTAAAAACTCAGTGGAAAGGCATAAATCACTGCTTGCTTTCACATTTAGTTTGATCTAACGCATCCATGAAAGATATATGCAGGCAGTTTGGAGAAAATAATAGGTGTTACGGAAAAGGAGATGCTTACTTAAAGAGTTTATTTTAAAATCTTGTGAAAGAGTTGTCTGAGCAGTGTGGATGGGACAGTACCAAAACCTGCACATACTATTGTTCCTAGTAGTTATTATTCTGCATTCATTTAGATTCTTACAACTTCATTTCTTTTAAAATCTTGTGAAAGAATTGTCTGAGCAGTGTGGATGAGGACAGTACCAAAACCTGCACGTACTATTGTTCCTAGTAGTTATTATTCTGCATTCATTTAGATTCTTACAACTTCATTTGTCATCAGTATGTGGGAACTTTCTCCCAAAATTCAACCAAACTTCCAAAGACAGAGTCTGTGCGCAAATTTACTCATACCTTGCCATCTTTCTGAGCATTCGCAGAGCTGTTTCTAAAACACTAATTTTTTTCTTTCATGGTGACTGGAAAAAATAGAAAGAATCATATAGAGTTTCTTTTAAGAGAGATCACAATTTCATTTTGCTAATAAAACAGTCTTTCATGCAAAAAACTTCAAATGAACTTGCCGCAGGACCAGCTTGAACTTTTGGCACCCACAGTGTTCCTCATCAAGGAGATCACAGGCCCGCTACCCCTTAATCCTGCTCATCTTGTTTGTTTTGATCCCCACCCATCCTGGCTTCACGCAATGCCCTCCAGTTACTCTTGCTGGAACAAACAGCAGCAGCCAGTCCCCCTGCACTCTTTGCTGATTTCATAGACTGCAATCACGTGGCTGTTTGCAGAGCTGAGAGAGCCTGGCCTCTTCACTCACACACCAAAGCTAAGCATGTTAACTTTGGTGCTTTGACTATATCTTGCCTCACCTCTTTTTCTAATCTTTGTGTGTGGCAAATTAAAAAAAGGGGGAAAACCCAACTTGACCACAAGCAGTATTTGCCTCTTACAGAAATTCTGAAATTTCTATTAAGCTAAAAGTGTCAAGAAAAAAGAGGAAAAAGAAAGTCTTTCTAATGCATAAGGGCTGTAAACAGAACAGCCATTCTACCTTCTTGATGTAATTTCCATAGGACTTTCAATAGTTTCAGCCATCACTTGCACCATAATGCAGCAAACCCAGTAGAGAGGGCTACTTGTAGAATTGATATTCTATTTCTCCTTCCTTCCTCTCTGGAGTATCCTGTGCTTGTCTTTATTCCTTCTCTCCTTCCCAGTTGTTTCATGTTCTCTGAAGACCATAAAAGATCTTTCACTTAGGCAGATGATTAAAATAACTCATTTTCAAAAGTAGAAGGGATATGGTTTTTTTCAAAAAGATGAACACTGATATGATCAACCTGGCATTACATGGAAGAAAAACTCTTAAAAGGTAGAGGTCACAGGCAGCAAATTTGCTTATTGGACTGCTCTTATGCCTTCAGTCATAAACCAGCTTTCAATTTCTAAATTATCTTTAGGTGCTTGTCCAAGCTGACAGCCAGAGGAGAAACATCATCCCAAAAGCGAGCTAATTATCGCCAAAGGTTTCAAAACTTGAAAGGAAAACTGAAGAAAAAAATCAGAAAAATGAGAGACTGGCTGTTCATCGCTTCTATTCTTAGTGTATATTTGATGAGATGGTTTAAACACTTTGAAATGAAAGGACCTTGATCACCACAATGGCTGATGCAGTTTAACTGTTTATGAGGGAGGGAGACATCACAGACAATTCCTATTCACAAGACTGAAATCAAGCCTTCTAAAAAAAATAATTATTCCTTTTATCCTTGTGAACATACCAATTGCTGACTCTCAGGTAATTGACAAAATGGTTTAGAACATTTCTGTAACAAAGGCCATGATTCTATAGTGAAAGGTGTAGTCAGAGAAAGACTTTAAAAAACCTTGTACTTACTATCCACAGAAAAAAGGAAGAAAATAAAAGGTTTCTGCTAAAGGTCTGAAAAGTAATAAGTTAATAATGTGAACTCCCTTGAGTAATCTCTAATTTGACTATAAGCATAATTCATATATAAGATTTGCATGTGTCCTCAAGTGTCATTATTGCTGCTTGATTGCATTAATTAATACATTGTCAGCATCAGCTCGATAACCACGGGTTCCTGCTTTGTGAATGATTCCTTAAATTGTAAGTCAGTGCAGGATTTTGTGAAAACAAGTTATTGTTATGTTTACTCCAGCAAGCTTATAGATCACTGCAATTATATAGTAACACAAAATTGTATATGCAAAAAAAAAAAAATTTGCATTTCTAATGACTTGGGGCTTTTCCCCTTCAGAATTTCTGCTGCTACATTTTCAACTGTCATAATCAGTCAGAGAGGATTCTCTCAAGGATAACAAGGCAGGATGGAAAATTCAAACCAACCTCCACAGACAGCAAGATGTCTTTCATAAGATTTGGTAGCATACAGCTGCACTTTGTTCTTTCAACCACACAGATTAACATACACAATGAAAGTATTTATCAGACTGGGAAAAGATAGAGAAAATGGAAGAGTCAGCTGTAAACTACATTTCTGAATAATCACATCGAGATCTGCCACTCTACTGAGGGTTTCTTTTTTCTTAAGTGAAAAACATTAAAGAAAATGCACAGTAATTATTTCTCATGGAGGATGCAAACCTTTATACTGACATGAAAAAGAAATGAACCAGTATATCTACTATAATAGATATTAACAGGCACCCCAAGGACAGCAGTACACACTATCTCACAATACTTCAGAAAGGAAGGAAAATCAAAGCAGCTCAGTATAGAGCAAACAAGGCTTTCAGTAAGCTCCTTCTATATTAAAGGTTTGAGCAAAAAGGATCAGAGACCTTCCAAGACAGGGAAGGCACCAGCACACACAATTCCACTCGGACACAGAGGTTACAGCCACGCTCCTATTGATTCTGATGAGACTATTATGTACTGAAATGAATGCTGTTTGATTCAACGGGACTTCTTATAGATACAAATTGCTTTCCTTAATTGTGATGGGTAGAATGGAGGTAAGAGAACAGTATTGGATCCTCAGTCTTTTTGTGTAGAGAAAAGAGCAGTTTCCTGAGCTGCAGGACTGAAATGTTCCACCCCATCAGGGAGGTAGGAGGTGTTTTTAATCTTTGATTTTAGGGTGGTTTTGTCCTAGTATTATTTCTGAGCAAAGTATCCTTTATCATGTTAAAAAAAGCCACAAAAACCACCGGCAGCTGTCATCTTCTAATGTCTTTTAGTTATTACTGCAACAGTATTTAATTATCCTTTATCACCTGACCTGAGCCCATTACAGTTGATGAAAGAATTTTGTAGGCTTTTGACTAAGCCTATTATAACACAAAACTTCATTTCTCTTCCTCAATTTCAATTTGATATAGAACTACAGTACAATTTTAGCAAGTTCTATCCAAGAAAAGACAATTTACTGAGATTAAATTGCATCACACTCATCATATGCATTCTAGATGCACTGGCTACACAAAATCTCAGTTGAAGTTTGTTTAAAGTAAAAAACCAGAGTTATTCAAACTATAAATTCAAAAATGAATCAGTATTTAAAGTCTGTCTGTCATGAAATGGGGATGAAAAGACAAATGTTAAATACTGATTAGTGTACAATATACATGCAGAACATGGGGGTATTTGTGCCCATGCTGTAAGCATGAGAAGCAACCTGTGAGGGGATTGGAGCTCACGGTGCTTTGGAGATGATCCAAAGAACAAAGCAAGTAACCCCCCTCAGCTTCATCCTTCTCTCTGCACAGCTTACATCATCACCAACAAACAATACTGCAGGATAGGAGTCCAGTCAATGTTTTCTTGATCTGTTTCACAGATCCTTCTCTGTGGAACATGGTACCATGACACACATGATAGCTTACACTGAATTATTTTACCAGAATTCCATTGATGGAAGAGATTCCCATCCATTCCTATTGCAGTTAAAGTTCATTCAGTGGTTATTACAATGACCTTCCATCTCCTGGTGAAAGTGACAGATTGTCCATGCTTGTTTAAAAAAATAATAAAAAAAAAACAACACAACAAAAACCCACACACAGAAAAAAAAACAAATCCTCCCCTAATTCTCTACTCTAAACACAGAGAACTCTTTGAATAAATAGACAGAAAAATATTAGTTAGTTGACTTAACATGCTATAAGAATTATGGAATCCATTCTGATTTGGCATCTTAAATTGGCCACACTTGTTGAAACACCCAAGGCAAACCACTAATTTTTACCACTGCTATAGGGCTGCTGCAAAGGAAATGCATTCTGACAGACAAATTACAACCTCAGCTTCTTTTGAGTACAGCAGTCAAGACTATGAAATGCTTAAATAACTAAAGGACTCAAACCACTTAGTATGTAATATTCTGACTTGGTAATAATATAAACATAAAATTCAAGTAAAAATGTTCCTCTTCTCCCTCTAGAATGGTTTAGTCCAAGAAACCTCATTTCCATTAAATAAAGAATATGGAATATGCTACATATGTTTTCAACAGTTACTAGCTCAAGGGAATTAGTGAGTAATAGATCATTTAAATTCAAAAAGACAGAATTTTCCTTTTCAGCCAGCACTCCACACAGAATTATTTGAAATGGTGAGAGGACAGGGAATTGTTTCAATGCTTTTCACTAACTAGATGAGCTCAAACAGGTAAAAGACAAATTACACCTTTGGTGGGTAACTAACCAAACCTCTCCCTGCCAACAATATCAGCAGCTGCCTGAGACTTGGAATGGCGCCACTGGAAAATGGACAAACAGGCATGGCATAAAGGAAAACCTGAGGTCCTTGTAGGATTTTGCTGCACCTCCAGAGCCTGAGCAGCTGTGCTGCCCTCAGGGCCCCAGGACTGCATTCCCCAGCACACACTGCCAGATGCACAACCCAGAGGGTGACATGCCAGGGGATGGGAAGGAAAAAGAGATTGGTGGCAAAACCCACTAAATGCTGCCTTGTTTCACAGGCTGGAGAAAAACACTTCATCAGCCATGCTCTCTACTGGGAAAATGTGTTCCTCTTACAGTGTATTTCTGTACCTCATTTCCTATTTTGCTTAACACAAGCCAAGTTTCAGCATCATCTGTGTTTTAGTGCTTTCTTCTCAGCTGGGAGGACCTGTAATTGTACGTGTTGCTATTCATATGAAGGATTTAATGAGCTACCAATAAAATCTGCTATCAAAGGCAAATAGGCAAGCCATAAGGACAAAAATATGTGTGCACCTCAGTTAAATTTCAAATACCCTGAGGAGCTATATGAACTTTGATATAGATACTGCCTTGTGTCTGTCTGAAAAAGCATAATACATAAAAATGAACCAATTAAAATCTAAGCTTTTACTTGTTTAAATCTCCAGGTTCATCCAATGGAAGAGCTTTTACTCTGCTGTGCCAGTGTGTTCCATGCAATGATGGCAACATAGGAACTGACTTGTCCTTAAAGCTGGTGATTATAATAAACAGTGTGTTGCACGAACAATATCTGATTCGGGGGGGGAAAAAAAAAAAAAAGACAAAAAAACCTACACTGATGTTCTATATTAAATAAAAACATAGAGTATAAACAAAACTTCGTCAGAATGAGCACACAAAAATCCAAACTCCCCCAAAAAAGGAACCCAAACTAAAACTATGATATATTATGTTCCAAATTATTTTTATTGCATTTGCTCATCTTTTTCAACTGTTTATTTTGTTCTTCAATAAAACGTTTTCCCAGTTCAAAAATTATCAAAATGGATACATTTCTTGTTGGCCCAGTCAATTTTACAAAATTATGGCTAAAAGCAATTGAATTAAAAGGGTAAACAGCAGAAAGCTGTGCTGTGGGCAGCCTCTTGCACCTGTGTTAGCTGCTCTGTGATCAGAAGGAAGGAGTTTTCTCTTGGGGTGAGCACAGCAGAACAAATGAACTATGCAGAGACTTGCTCTGCTTTGGAAGTTTTAACTGCAGTGCAGGGAAGGGTCCTTGCAAATTATGAGATATGTGCTGGAGTAGCTCATTTACCTCTGAAATTCCCTTTAAAAGCTGCAGCTGAAATAGCATTACAGATATGAAAAAACTCACTCCTCAACTTGCTTTGGTTTCCAGTAATGTCAGAATTTTGGAGCATTTGAGGTATGGAGAAACAGCAGCCTTCCCTTAAGTGGTAAACATGGCCAGCACTGAACAGACTCCCAGGGAAGTGGTCACAGCACCAGCCTCGCAGAGTTCAAGTGTCTGGACAAGGTTCTCACGCACAGGGTGTGACTCTTGGGGTGTCCTGTGAAGGGCCAGGAGTTGGACTCAATGATCCTGACAGGTCCCTTCCAATTCTGCATATTCTGCAGTCCTGTGATGAATGTATGTGCTAAATAACATTCCTGTCCTTCACACTATTTCATACTACAGTATTTCAGGCACTTTAGCCTCCAGCTCACCTATAAATATCCTTGATAAATCTGTGGCAGTCCAACCAACAACAATGAGAAATATTTGACAGAGGAAGGAAAAATTTTGCAAAAGACATAGTACAGTTCAATGCAATTTGGTAGCTGTACTGTGACCAATCAGCTGTGCTTTACATGGCACAACATTCATTTCCACATGGACTTGATTCTTCCTCTACATCTGTACTTCAGCAACATGGAAAGGCTCTTTTGCTTGGAGATCTAACTCTAATAATAGAGCAGAGGGTGATGAAACTACCATATTTTGCTCTTACTGTTAACATATTATAAAATAAGAAAATAATCAATAATAAAGTAATTTCCTTGACTCCTAGGGGAAGAAGTAGGAAAGCTCTGCATGATTATCTGGATGACCTCAAATTCTTCTTTAATAGCTTTTCATTTATTACCAGACTAAAATTTGACACCTAAGATTGCTGATATATACCCTTTGTGGGCTGCTGCTAGACTGACTCTCTTTACTTTCCCATACTGCATAGTATAAGAGAAATATATTTCAAGTTCTGGCAGTGAAATTGTGATTTGACAAACAAGAACTGGATGATATTCCACCACTCACCAGGCCTGCAAGAACCTGGGATAAACACATTAGAAGGGCATTGCCATTAATTGCACAGTCCCACACAGAGCAGACAGCTCCTGACATTTATTCTAGAAAGTGTAAGATACTTCATGAAAGTCCAATGAGAATGGAATTCTCTAACAATCAAAAAAATTACTAATACAACACATGCTCCTTAGATATCATATTGATATCTATACTCCTTTACACTTTTAAAGGGAAAAAGCCCTAACTATGAACCTGCATGACTTCACACACTTTGCTAATTCAGGGCCTCTGGTGATTTACAAATTACCAGTGATGGCTCATAAATTTTCTTGTCTAATACAGACTGATAACTCTGATTGTGTGCAAATGACTAAGTCAGCCCTCTTTCAGATGAGGGGGAAAGTTCTTCCACTAATCATCTTCCAATCATTTTGTCACAAAAGGAGTCCAAAATTGTCATATAATGGAAAACTCGTAATGACTTTTCCACTCTGTGACAGGCACACACTTGTCAGTGTGCATGGGGCACTTTATTTGGATCAGTGTTATACAGAGAGACAAATAAGCTGTAAAACTGAGGTTTTTTTGGTTGGTTGCTTTTGGGGTTTTTTTGTATCTATAATGTTCCTTGCTAGTGGCATAAGAGAAAAAAAGAACATTTCATACGTGTAGCCTCATATTAAGGGGATATTCAATGTGCAGAATAAGAAACTCATTAGATCTTTGAAATTGTAAAAGGCTATGTATTCATATATCAAAATGTTAAAAAATACACTCTCTGCTCCAGAAATTTAAATTACCTTTCTGACAAAAGTAGAGAAAAAAAACAGACTAATTAGATGAAATATCTATAATCAATTTGCTAAAGAACCTTAGCTACCCAATTTTTTTAAGAACATCTATACTTCCACATTCTAAATTATTATACCCTTTTCTCCTTACAAAAGTATTCTACTTGTGAGATTTATTCATAAAGGGAGAGGCCTATGCCCTAAGAAAGACAAATGACAGAACACATTAACTCAGAAGACGGAGCCTTCTGAGGGTTATTCAGCAACTCACTGATTCTCCATATTTTTGTCATGTACAATAGTGGCTTTATGCAGAAGATGAAATCCCCATCCTAGGTACTCTAGGTAGCTTTACAGAACTGTACTTCCCCAAGAATATTTTATTGTGACCATAAATAAGTATTTGTAGAGTACCAGAGATAATTGATGTTAGCTGAGAGTAACTCTCTTAATAACAGCTCCTTCCAATGCTCTAAATAAAATTTATTTATGGCCACACAGGAACCATATAAAACACAGTATACACACTACTACAGACATCAAAAACTGGTTAAATAAATGATGTTTCATTTGCATGTGAAGGTAATAAACATTCTTGCATTTGCTGAATTTATTTGTGCCTTACATCACTCTCTGGCTCCCCAGCAGTACATAAGTCTCTGCATCCTCATCAGAATTCTAGCCTTTCCTGACTCTTCAGAATTCTCTATATCCCCAGGATTCTTCTTCTCCCATAATACCTCTACATTAGTTACTGGTATTCCTGTATCTGTTTTCACTTATGTCTTTTTTTTAGAGTAACACAATTTTTGTTACCAGCCTTTAAGCCTTTCTAAAATCCTGAATACAACATATAAATCTACCTCTACATTAGTTACTGGTATTGCTGTATCTGTTTTCACATATGTCTTTTTTTTTAGAGTAACACAATTTTTGTAACCAGCCTTTAAGCCTTTCTAAAATCCTGAATACAACATATAAATATTGACTCTCTTTAAATTAGGGTCAGAAAAGCCATTGGCTTAGTCTTCCTTTGCATCAGATACATCCATGTAGGGTTTACAAAGCTGAGAGATAAGCATTAGATATTTTTTCAGATGCCAGTACAATGTGCAGCAGCAAGTCACTAGCAAGGATTTTCCAATCTCTGTGTACAAATACTGCACACAAGCACCTTGCACATCCCAAGACATTAACTGTTGCCTGCAGAGTTAAAGCTCTGGAGTTAAAGAAATGTGCTTAAAAATGGACATGTTGTCTTTGAATATAATACTAATTACATGAAAGATAAGTTTACTTTTAAACTTCAATAATCATGAAGATTTACCTCTCTTGTCTGACTTAGTACTCAAAAGACAAAATAAGACAACCTTAATCACAAATTCTTTCTTCAGCCATCACTCCACAATTTTTCTCCTAGCATGAAAATCAATTCTGATTTCACTTTCTTTTATGAGCACTCACTTTTTTTTATTTTAACATCTACCTTCTACTTAATTTATCCCAAGTACCCTTGGTCTAGATATGCTTTATGCTCATATATGCATGTGTTTAACAATTTTATACTTCTAGGATACCTTCCTGCATTAAGTAGAGCCAGAGCTAAAAATCAGCTGAAACAGCTTTGAATGCAATTAATCTTTTAAACAGCATATTACAGGATTTTGTGTACCAGAAAAAAAGGAATGCTCCTCACTTGTAAGTGATGTTCTAAGCGCCTGTTCATACAAGGAACTGACTTCTAAGAAAGATGCAAATGTCAGGGGAGAGTGCTATCCTGAACAGACTTCTTATGTGAGCACTTGTGTACTACAATGAAATGTTCACATACCCAGCTGAGCAGTTTCCCCTGTAGGTAAAGTCCAAGTGAGCATCCCCAGGAGCAAGTGCAGGTCCTAAGCTTCTTGATAAGTTGCTCATGTTTTCTGGGTGGCTCATTTTTAGTACAAATGCTCTAGATCAAATAAATCCCAACACTCTGGAGGAGCAGACGACATTAAACAGAGCCCCAGCAGATAAAGCCATGCCCTGACAGAGCACAGATTCTTGTCAGATGTATTCCAGCATCACAGCCAGCACAAGAGGGGCTGAGCCTTCCCCTCTGCTGCTCACTCACTCTGCACCCACCCAACAGTGCCAGTGCTGAGGTTTGTGTCCAAATCTGGATCAGAGCTCTCTTTGTGCAAGTGAGCCTAGACAGGGGAAACTTCCCAGGCTTCTCATGAAGTGACAGCCGCACACCTGCTATCCATGAGAACCCCCATCTGATGTCTCCTACAAAACCCACCAAAAGAAATTAATTTCTTTTCAGACCCTGTAAAAGCACAGTTATTTTTATTAATCTTCAATAATATGCAATTAGAATCCATTCTTGGCTATAACAATTTCTGAGGTCCTTTCCTTTAGATCCACAAGACAACCAGGTCTTTAAAGAAAACACCATAGATATTCACTTAAATATAATAATTGGCTCTAACACTCAAGATTGTCCTTTCCCAAATCAGAGATGGAGGGAATCATTCACAAGCAGGCAAAATTGCTGAAGCAGTTGCTGAAAGACCTAGCAAGGAAGACTAGGAAAATGTTTGACTTTCAACTACTAGTTATGGTTTAGTACTAGCATATTTCATGCCCCCTTAGACAGAATTTTTTACTTTTCATAAATGCATTCACCTAAGTTGCCTGAATGGGGGATCTTTTTACTTCATAGCTTCAAACATTAAACAGTTTTTGCAAAAAATTGTCTTTCTACTTCATGTTCTGTGATGTCTAGTTTTTAAAAAGGCTTAAGTAAATTTGTATTTTTGGTCTAATATTCTAAACACTTTCTTTCATCAACTCTCTCTGTACTCCATATGCTTTGCTCAATACAAAGATCTCTAACTGTTGTTATCCTATTGCAAAGGTTTCGTACCTTCTCAGTGATATGTCAGGGGCAGCTCCTAACAGCACTGACTCCTTCTCAGCACAGCCAAGAAACTCCATCTCCCCTCTTGACCAACCAACCTGCTCTCTAATAATACCCCTCTTAATTGGATCCAGCTGTGGCCTATTAAGGGCAGGCTTGTTCTTAATGCTTGATAATTGGCACAGCTGTAACTCTTTAGGGGTGAGATTACTTTCACCACTATCTCTAGTCTCCTACCTTCTATCTATCCACATCTAGCAGGCTAAGGCATGAATTAGATGTGTGTTTCCAGGATACAATTAAACTAACAGCCTCCAAGAAATCATATCAAATAACACAGGGCCTAATATATTAACAAAATCCAAAAGATTTTTAATACTTACAAGTATATTCGCCTGTTATTTTTGAACAAGATTTATTTACTGTGCATAATCTATAATTTGTGTTACTAATAGAATGGCAGAGAAATGTGGAAAACTACTCAAAATACACCAAAAAATCACTTTCTTTTTAAGGGGAAAAAACCTGAAAACAACAAAAAACCTCTTCTTGGAATTATGAAAGAGCTGTGTCCAAGCTCCTCTTATCTCAGGCTTGGTATCAGCCAAGAAGCACCTTTCCTAAAAAGGCAGATTTTTGGCAGGCACAGCAATGCCAAAGCAGCAAACAGGAAGGTCAGCACAAACACTGCTGAACAATTCATCAGAATTTGGAAAACCACAAATTTTATATTCAAAACCGTAAAGGTTTAACCAGAAACAAATATATCCTTAAGCATTATGTATTCATGACAATATTTCCTAAATCTTACTAAGTACTACAAAACAAAACATTCCTTCTTAAAAGAGGCTTTTGAAGGGTATGGAGCACAGTATGTGAGGAACCCAGTCCTGCTCAGAGAGTGTTGCAGTGGGGGAAAAAAAGCTGAGTAGTTTCAAATGGAAGCTTTTACAGTTAAAAAAATTCTCCCATCATTGAAATACAAATGTTGATTTTTCAATTTCACATTCTATTGTTACTAAAAAAAAATGACATTTTTATGAAGTCCTACAACCTTACCTTGCAGACTCTTTTTTGTCATTCCACTTGAATTTTTAATACGTTTTTTTTATTTTTGTTTTGTTCCTACTAAACATTCAGCTATGATACCTGTATTCTATGCACCTGTCATTTTCCAATCACTTTAAGTTATTTTCTTTCCAAACAATAAGTATAAAAAAAATCATTTGTGCTTCACAAGTGCCACTCATATGGAACTAAACTAAATCAAACAACAATTAACAATATGTTAATGAACTAAGCCAGAAGTTTAATGGAGATGCAAAAAGCATTTCTAGCAGTTATAGTGAGGAGATTATCTTAAACAAAAGCTTCCTGCAGCTAAATACATCACATAAACAATAAATTCCAGGTTTTTATTACAAAAATTGATTTCTATTTGCAATAATTGGCAAATTCAGCAAAAGGCAGAGACTAGAAATGGAGCATTTCCTGCTACAGATAAAGTGGAAACTTATTCATCTAGTAAAAAGTGGAGCATGGCAACCATAAAACACAGGGGTTTTGGCAAGTGATCACCACACCTGGTATTATTTTAATAGGCAAAATCCTAACAGAAGGTATAGTAGTTTCAAACAGAAGATAATGAAATACTGGCTTCAGAGAGACCACAGTCTCTGACAACAAGAAATGAGTTCTCAAGTTATGAGACAAAAATATACCTGATGTTACAAAAACCAGGTGGTTAATACTTCTTAAGTAGGTCTGTCTTGCTAGCATAAATCCTGTTAACAATAATCTCCATTTTCATATACACATTTTAGCTCCCCCTCACTTGCTGAATGGAATTCTACAATTATTTACATGGAGAAGTATTAGGCAAAGGAAAGTTAGGTTAGAAATCTCCAGAAATATTTATGAATATTTTTTCATCCTCCACAAATTCTTTTAATAGTATTAAATACTAAAACTAAAGAAGCATAACACAAAACATTATTTCGCTAAGAAATATTCAGCTCAGAAAATTACTGCATTGATTACTGTTCTGAACTCCTCATCATTCATTCTCTACAAATCTCAAGAGTAGCCAGCAGTGGTGTCCCCAGCACACAAATGGTGGGTGACACCTGCCTGGGCAGGTTTGTCTGGAATTCAGAGGGGAAATGAAATTCACCCTTCAATGGCAGCTTCACCCACTGCAGCAAGATGTAAACTCTGTGTGTGACATGTGGGGAAAGGACTTTGGCACATCTGTGACCATTCCTGGCCACCACCACCATTCTGAATTTCACTACCAGATACACACAAGCTCATCTGGGTACATCAGTTTTGCCACACTCCCAAAAGATCTTTGATGTCCAAATAACCTTTTTCTTCCTAAAGAAAAAACTATTTCAGCCATTTTATAATTGCCATTTATATGTCTGTCTTGTTTATTAATGCTTTTAATTCTGCTTAGAACTCTTTATAAATGTTTTTCTTAATATAGTCAACTCATTTGTCTGGCATGGACTTTTGTGTTTGTCTATTGTCCATATGTTCATCAAAGACAAAATATAATTGACTGCAAGCTTATTTGCATGGCTTCCCCATCTGTCCCTGTCAAGTAAACTTTGTTTTATTATTTACTAATGGAAAATTAACCTTCTGTGCTCTTGAACAATGAATCAGTCACCTCCATTAGGTAATTTATTGTCTTATTGAATTTGTAAGGCAGATACCCCTTTGCAAAGGAGGGCCCCACTATCAGCAAGTATTAAAGGAGGACAACAAGCACATGGGTGCTACCACTTCCAGCACTGGTCTGCATAACAATTTCTGCTTCCTTATTGTTGATTAAGCTTTTGTCTTTGTCTAGAGCATCCACTAGACATTACATTATCATTCTGTAATTCAAACAAAAAAAATTATATACAGGAATTGCAATGTCATGGTATTATAAAGCCATTCCTGGACTAATGCCACAGTACATCTGGTTAATAAGGATGGAAACCTGATTCCTTCCAATACACACATATTTAATAGATAAAATCTTGTTCCTACGAGCACTTAACACATGCCAAAATGAGATTTATAAATGAAAAGTGAAATTAACTTCCGATTGCTTTATAATTATGCAGCAAGTAGGATTTGCTTAATTTACACCATGCACACCAACTGCAGCCATAAACCTGACTCCACATCCTCTGAATGCATCCAAGACACCAGTTGTGCCACATACAGATACAAAGCAAAAGAACATAATTCCCCAAGGGATACAGTAGGATCTACAATTTATCTTTGCATATAAAGAGGAAAATACCTTTTTAAGAGTGAAGAAAACCTGTAGTAACAAACAAGGAGGGTAGGAAAGTACAGCACATGTGAGCAATCCTCATTCGCTCAGCTGGCAGGGAACAGATTTTACCAGCAACAAAGGCTGATATGTTAGGCTTCAGCACTCCTGTACAACTCTGTCTTGTGCCAAAATTGAACATAAAAAAGAAACTGGAGAAGTGCCTGGGAACAAAAATTCACTTCCCTGAGGTTTTTGAAAACTAGCATGGTGTAGAGCTGTGATCACTGTTACAGCACGGGTGCTGCCTTGCAAAGGCATTTAAAAAGCAGCAGCACAGAAACAATGTAGTGTGAGGTGTTATACACCATGTCCCTGGCAGTAGGGCCAGATCCAAACATTGCAAAACTCCTTTGGCAATGAGATTGCAGAGCACGTGAGCACTGTCTGGAAATATGCACAAATATTTATCCTATCTACACAAATGGGATCAGCAACCTTTACGTTTGAAGGATATTTCTTTACACCAAGCAGAAATAATCAATTAAGCTTTTAATTAATTCCCAAACAGCAAGACTTACTGGTGCATTTACTTAGCTCTGAAGCAGATTATGTCTAGGTCTTGTTACTGCCCCTCATATGCTGCTATGGGTAAAAACAAAAGTTTTCCCCCAAGGCTGATTGTCCACTGCAGGGGTATCTCCAAGAAAAGTGGGAAAAAATTATTACCTGTTTCAACTAAGCAAAAGACCCACAAAAAATTAATCCATACAGACACTCCCCAACAGTATCAATACATGTTTTCCTGCCATAAATTCAACCCAAGTCTGTTATGACACAGGAGCTGATTGGCATTGCTTTTGACTGATTTTGTAGCTTAGGCCAGACTCTGAAGCAATCAGGCTCTGTTTCCAATCAAGAGCTTTGGACATAACTAAAGAAACACATAAACGTACTCAGATACAAACAGGAAAAGGAAATATGTACAAAAGTATATATATACACACACACAGAGACACCAGTTTGACTCACTGTTGATAGAAGTCCATGTGACAAAATGCTGAATATTCAGATGCAGGCTTTGTTCGTTGCCAGAAACTAAAGAGTAATTTATCCCCTCATCTGTCCTTTCTGTGTGCCACAGAGGAGGAGAGGAGCACCCTCCCACCATTGAACCTTGTTCTGGCACAACTGGACTGGGATGCAAACACCAAAGTGGTGTACTTGGAAAACTCATTTGGCCATGCTCTGTGATGTGACTTGGTGCTTTTCTACTCCCCCTTCCCAAAGAATCCTGGGAAGGGGAAGACAGTATTGGTGGCCTGGCTCTGCCACTTGGTGCCCCAGGAGGAGCAGGAGGGGCAGGGCCCAGCAGTGACACTGCTTTGCACAGAGCAGCCAAGGTTACCAATGTATTTTGCACTGTGCATTTCCTGTCTTACAAAAGTTAGAATTTCAACTTAGCTGAGTATTTCTCGGATTTGAGTGTGTATTTCCAATATACTGTGTAGGAAATAAATGTGAAATGAAATAATGAAATTAATGTACACACCTTAGACAGGTATACCTCCTACTTTCAAATAAACAGAGTTCTCATAGATTTCTGTGGGAGTTCTGGATGAATAATGACCAAATAAAAACTTTGCAACCTACCTTTATGTGCTCTTATATATTACAGATCATAAATATGCAATATGAACACAAAATATCCTCAGAAAGACAACAACCACCCAGGAAAAAAAAAAGCCAACACAGAAATGTCATAACTTCTCTTACTTAATTTTTAAAAGCTGCAGTGTTGTTGGCATACTTGTCTAACATTTCAGAAATTCAGTTAAAATACACCTTCTGTGTTGTTCCCAGATTTTGTAAGCCTGCTCCTTTGAAATACAGGGTGCTGCAAATGGAAGTTTTTATGGGTACTGAACACACACCTGAGCACAAATTAAAGTTAAGGCATCCTATAGCCAGTGGTTCCCAGGCAGTGGCCTTGCTTCCAGCAGCACCTTGAGGTCCTTTGCCAAGGCCGTACCAGACTTCAGATCCCTGACTAACATCATGTAGCTCGTTGTTCGTTCCCATCTCCAGGCACTGCTGTGGGATTTGGTGCTCTGCCTGCAGGCTGATCTGTGCTCTGTGAGGCTCCCTGCTCTAGGGCAGGACAGTGCAGCCCTGCTCAGTCCAGGTGTGCTCAGTCCAGGTGTGCTCCTGGCCGGGTGGCACAGCCCTGCTCAGTCCAGGTGGCACAGCCAGGTCCCTGCACAAACTGCAGCTGCTGCCACAGCTCATTTCCCAGGCAGGAAATCTCAGCTGAAAACCTAACCCAGGCAGCTGCACCCCAGAGGAATCAGCACCTCGTACACTTGAAGCTCTGAGCTGAAGCTGGAGGTGCTAAAGCCAGTGTGAAAGAGTCTGCAGGATTAGATGTGCAGACTACTTAGCAAGATTTACTTAGCCACAACAGAGTGAAAATAAAAATCATGAAGTGATAAATTCCTCAGGATGCTGCTCTAATCAGCAGGGTTTACATAAGCGTGTCCTACCTGCGAACTGCACTCAAACATGGAATTATTTAATCAAAAGGAAATTTAAGTGCTTGAAAGGAAATAAAGGTTTTATTATCTGCAGGCAATTGTTCAGATGTGGTGTTCTCATTCATTGTCTGGGGGAACTGAGGTGATTCATGAATACATTCTGCTGTCACTTCCACTACAGATACAAATTAACCGCTGAAATATCAGAACAATTTTTATTTTGGTCCTGTTTAACTGCACCATCTTCTGTCAAGGTAAAATATGAATTGCCAAAGGAGAATCAACCAAAAACTAAATTAAAATCAGTTATCAAAATTTCCATGTCACAGGCTCACTTTCCTCCTGTTAAAGGTGATGAAGTTCAGTAAAGCCCAGTAGTAAGGTGAGGAAAATTAGGCCCTGCAAAAATGGTGAATGGAAAAGTTTAGGAAATATGTGGGGTTCAGCCAGTGTTGCAGCACAAGCAGCCCAGGAATCTATAACAATAACCAAAAAACCAACCAAACAACAACAACAAGTCTATTGAAAAACAAACGTGGGGTTTAGCCAGTGTTGCAGCACAAGCAGCCCAAGAATCTATAACAATAACTAAAAAACCAACCAAACAACAACAAAAAAGTGTCTATTGAAAAACAAATAAAAGGCATTAGTGTAGGATTTAATAGAGGATTATTTTAATCACTTTGACAGACGTTTGGTGGAGTTCTTTATAATTTGATTTTTCTTTTAATTGTTTTAATTTTAATTTCTTTTAATTCACCCTTGTTGCCAAGCTCTTGCTTCAGAGTGGGAAAGACTATTATGTACCTGTTGCTCAAGACTGAAAAAACTACGATTTATGATCTTTTGCTCAGCACATCCAATTACAGTATAAAGCAGGAAGACTAAAGAGATTCTCATATATTCCACATCTTTTAGATGCATGAAACACAATTAATAGAATACCAATCTGCAAAGCCTTATCTTCTTGAATTAATATTAACTCAAAGGTAAATTTAATGTACTCCACATTTTACTTCTGTATAAATTATATTTATGCTATACTTTTGTCATCCTGATTTTTATCAAGTCATTTTTTGCTGACATACTTGATTTAGGTGTGATTTCGACTCTCAAATGGTTACATAATCATTGGCCTCCTTTCATAGCCCATTATGTTAACCCAAATCTGCAAAAACATGATTATTTCAGTCTTAGAGCAGTTCAGAGACATTAAATATTCAGAAGTTTCCCTTTTAGCTGCTGAGTGACTCCTGAATAACCGTTAAAAAAACCCACCACTATCTAAGAGATGCAATTGTAAAAAAAAAATCACTGGCATATGCAGACTTTGGTTTATTTCACATCCAGTTGTTACCCTCTTTTGGCAGCAACAAAGTGACAAAATGAAGGGAAAATGAAGCACCTGAACTCTGGTATCATACCACAGATGTTGGACCCAGTGAACGATGTAGATCAGGTCAAGTGCAGCCTGTCTGTGCTGCCCCAGAGAGAGTGCCTGGCATCTCTGCAGCTGCAGGGGCAGAGGTTGCTGTGTGTAGCACTGTGACCTACATTTAAGGTGCACGTGCCCTTTACATTTTCAGTAAACCAGTAACCTGCAATTAACATTTCAAATGCAAAATGTACTGCAGAAGGGCGGTGCTGTTCAACCTACTCTGTCACAAGCAATCATCATTTCTCACTCCTTACACCACCAAGGCACATGCATAAAACATTTCCTTATCTGTTCGCATCCTCAGATTTCTGCCACCTTGCTGTGTCCAGCATCACACTGACAAACAGACTCCATTGACCACACAAGCATAAATAAACATAACAGCAATAAAAACAATGGTATGAACACAAGGGCCTTGTGGAGAGAAAAGAAAATATACAAGTGTAAACAACAGAAAATTTACAGAATGTGCATGGAGAGGCAAGGCTGAATTCTTCAGGCCACTGGGAGCACTCCCTTTATTCCACCTGCAGCACTGAAAGATCAGACCCTGGACAGGTAATTGCCCTGTGTTATGTAAGGCAGTGGTTTGGAGCAGAGCTGACAGAACTGCTTGACCTTATTCATGGGCCAGCTCCTCAATTGTGACTTCTGGCAGAACCAGAAGAGGAGGCAAATCAGAAACACCTCAAAATTAAGTCAGGAAACAGCCTGTTCTTATCTCCCCCTGGTATCAGAGAGCTTAATCTATTTGGGCAGGATTCTGTTTATTTGCTATAGATGAAGAAATGGTTACCTGACTGCGTGTAGAACTGAAAAAGAATCTGACATCCAGGCGAGGTTTGCCATCTCCTTGTCACACACCTGCTTCCCACTCGCCTGACTGCTGAGTGCTCATAGGGGCTCGGGCAATTCTCCAGATATTTGGAGGTATGGCAAGTGCCAGTTGCTCCCACTGTCTCAGGCTGACAGCCTGTGACCAGTCCCTGTGACACCTCAGCTAGGGAAGGAAACGGGGGGGAGCACAAGCTGAAAAGTACTGATGTAATAACATAAGGAAAAATGAACACAGCCATAAAGACAAACTAATTGAAA
Source organism: Passer montanus (assembly GCF_014805655.1). Classification (NCBI taxonomy): domain Eukaryota; kingdom Metazoa; phylum Chordata; class Aves; order Passeriformes; family Passeridae; genus Passer; species Passer montanus. The sequence goes on from NW_024369707.1 coordinate 2,287,890, forward strand.
ACCCTTAAATCCCCTTAAATGCATTTAATGAGCTCTTTAAGGAAGCCACAGGTAAAGACAATTTGAAAGCCGTCACCAGTGTTAGCAATATAAGAAAAGAATATCACTATTTGTTGTATTGAAGACTTCTGGAAGTAATTTTACTGCGATAGCACCATTGAATGCTCTGTAGAAGTGTGTTAAAAGTGGGCTATTAAATGTTTGGATGTTCACATTTATAGAACATTCTGTGAAGGTCCTGGCAAGGCTGAAGAAATTACACACTTTCGAGACAACACACAAAAAAAACCCTGTCCATAAAGTTCAGCAATGGCTTGGCAACCAAGAAGAACCACAAAACAAAACAAAACTATCACCAAAAAGTAACCAGCTAAGTGAAAGTAGGCCTATTTCAAAAAGACCCAGAGGATCTGTGCCATATTTTATTTGATTTCTGTGACATACCACAAGTGGCCAAATGCTCCAGAATAAAACAGGACACTGGGTCAGATCCTGATTTTAGTGAGGAACACTGACTGCAGCCCCAAAAGTAAGACACTGAGGTGGAATACTTTGTGTTTCCCAAGTATTTTATCTTGGACAATCAGTGAGTTGCTGAGCAGGAGGCACAGATTTAACAATTTTCAGCCTTGAAACAACTTGCTGCATCATCTAAATGACCAGATGTGCACAAGAGTAGAAGAGTTGCATCAAAACCAAACATTGACCATCTATTACATGCAAACATGAAATTTGGAAATCATCATGAAAATTGTAGGCACAGTGTATGATCCAGAAAACCAGGCAGGCATAAAACTAAAATATGGAGAAAAGCTTATTATATTTTTATGGTATGCTCACATGCCTAAAATAATATTTTACTGAAACTAGGTCAGAAAGCTCAAAATCTTGCAGTATCAAATGCAAAAAAAACCAAAAAACAATATTACAACAAAAAGAGAACTGGCAAAAAAAATCGGGTCCTGTTTTTAAAGTGTTCATAACATTTTCCCAACATATCTAGTCTCTCAACTGCTCCACTAATTCTACAGACATCTTACACTTGTAAAAAGAAAACTCTCACAATTTTTTTTCTCTTTAAGTGTATAGATATAATTACATCAGATTGACCAGGCATGAAGTTATGGTGTTTGGAAAGCAAAAGCTCAGCTGGAGTTGAGACTTAATTACCAAGAACGAAGAGAGATTCTACAGCCACACTGGTGACAAAATATTCACCTCAGAGTTCTCCCTGCTTTCAGCTGGAGCTGGGACTGAGGTTCCTTCCAAACTGAAGCATCCTCTAATGTTACTATTTTTAATACTGACTATTCCATTAAGTTACATTGGCATTTAGCAACTTAGTTAAATTAATTTATATTATTTGGAAGTACATAGAAAAAGCCCACAAAATTAACTAAATAAAGTTAAAAATATATGCATGATTCAGGAATAAGTTTTGTGTGAGAGAATAAAAGTTTAAAATTTGCTTTTTATAAGTGTTCCCTATTTTGTTAAAGTTCATATCTACAAATTTTGCAGTCATTTGTATTCCATGAATACCCTAATGACCATTTCATCCAAAATTCATCTGTCATTTTTGCATGTATTCATACAATGCTCATTACAAGCCCATTGGACCACTGAGGTCCTTTAGAAACCCATAAAATGGCATAAATTTCTACCACATTCCTGATGTTTCAAAGTTTCTGCTCATTCTCCAAGAGGACAGAAGACATTTTGGTGTACAGGGTAAAACTTTTGGCCTTTTTTAATCTGTGATAAAAATTCTGTTAACATCCGTGCACCTGGATATTATTGCATATCATTCCAAGTCAGGGGCCAGACAGACACAGACAGTGGAGAGCACTCTCCTGCAAAGCAGCCAACTTCAGCTGTGGGGGAAGGCAGGAGGAATATATTGGAAAAAGAAATTAAAATTGTTTGCAAAAGTCCCTCACTACAGACTAGTCCTTGTTTGCAAAAGTTGATTCTATGACTGCCATATAAACATTGAGCTAAACTGAACCAGGAGCCGCCTGAACCAAGAGCAGTATGAAATAATCCTACCAGATGGGGATTCTAAACATTACATTTCTGACCCTGATACAATAAACAGTGTGCAAACAGATAGATACCTTATTTAGACACGCATTAACACATTTTTAGGAGAAATGTGTGTTTTCTGACAGTTCTATTCAGTTCTCTTCAAATGAATGATGAATTGCTTGTGCTTTTAAACACAGTGAACTGGGAAGTTAAACTAAATAGAGATGTGTGCTCTCCATACCTTCTGAAGCATAGTTTTATGTCACTTAAAAGGAAAACATTGGAAGGAACACAGAAATATGTAAACAGTATTTCTGTTGCTAGAGCTGTCTGTTTTCTGCAGGCTCCTCTGTGCTAACAGCAGCCTCAGAAGCAGCAAGGTCCTCAGAAAACAGAAAAAGGGGTTGAAATCCAAATGCTAGATCTTTGAAATTTCAGCAAGAGGTAGAAAGGTAAAAAAGCCTGGGCTCTGAAGGGAGACAGACCCACACAAACCAGACCAGCTCGAATTCTCTTAATCCAGCCAAGAGAAAAATGTAACCACATGACAATATCCACACAGAAGATGGAACAGGTAGAAATAATAACATCTTGACCATCTAGCCCAAGAACTTAAAAATCTTTAATTGCCACTCACAAGAGCAGTGATTTCAACTTCTTCCTATGAAGAAATGCAATTCTTCAGACTATTATTTCTACATCTGCCACATGTGGTGAACCTTCAGGGACTGTAAGATCACAAGCACTTCATAACAAAACTGTGTTAAATCTGTCGAAACTCCAGTGTACATGTTAATATTTGCCCTTGCAGGAGAGTTATGGAAACTTCTGTGCTTGACCCTGATATTAAGCCAATTCACAAATACTACTCTCTGGGATGATTTTGCTTTTCCTTGGACAAAAAATTTCAGGCTGTTTACTTCATTTAAATGCATATATTTATTCCTCAAGTAAAAACAGCAGTTCTGGGATCAAAATTTGAGGTACTATTTCCCTGCCAGAAGTAGGCCAAGTGAAAGCAGAACTGTATAAATATTCAATTCCTATGTTACATTATTCTTCATTCTAAGCTCATGGCTTCCTGACACCAAGACCTGTAAGAATAGTCACATTTTTGGAGTCCCCTGGGTCACACAAAAGAAACCTGCTCTAAAGAGATATCAAACATTGAAAAGTTGGGGCTTTTCTCTAATAAATATCTCTTCAATGAGGGTGAAAATTATTTTCCACAACACAATGGCTCAGGCACAAAATGTCAGCCTGTGCCCTGGGCATTTGTAGGTAACACCTCAGGATTCCAGGTACCTGAGCTCTTATGCTTCACACATCTCTGTGCTGGGACTTCACACCAGGACAGCAGTGTACATTATGGATTTCCTAAAGAACATCAGGACAAGGAAGAGGCATCATCTCATCCAGCCTATGTTCTCCAGAACAGTAATGTTCTCTTTTCAGTACCCCTGGTCAATGCTGGTGACCCCAAATGGTGGAAAGAAATAAAAAACTTAAAAGAAGGAACAGAAAACAATGATCAAAACAAACATTTAACAAGACAAGGATTGAATGCCTGGAGATCAGCCCAGCAAGGACAGCCACAGCAGCAGATTAAACAAAGGCACAAGCCTCAGTTTAATCACAGGTTTCACAGGCTTATATACTATGACTGTCTCTATCCAACCAGTAGAATTTTAATCATCAGTTTCCTGTTTTTCTTCCCTGTTATTTTGATCTCAACATGGTTCCAACCTGTCAGGTAATAGGGATTTAAAGCTTAATTAGTTATGAACAGGAATAAGTTTGATTTCACTCCATGGAATTTCACACTTACTGATTATAATCACAGAAAAATAAAACAGAAATCTAAAGTATGATCCTAGAGTGACAATACTGGAAATTATTCTAATGATTTTTCCAAAGTCTAACTGTAGACTTGTTGGAAACTACCATTTCCAAACTACTTGTAGTAGGTATCAAACTAAACCCAGGAAACCTGGGTTCAATTACCAATCTCATGTAAATCTGAAGAGTCGTTTTTCTAAACTGATAAAGAGGGACTGCTTCTCTAACAGCTCCTTATTTCTCAGTCTTGCCTGCACAGTCCTGCTTTGATTTGTTCTAAGCTTGGGGAAGAGCACAGGCTTGAGAACCACTCCAGCAGCAGGTGTTCAACATTTGAAGAACACACCAAGCAGCTGCTGTTTCCTCTTGCTCAGCAAGGATTCTACACTTACCCAGGGCAGCACAGAAAAACACTCACTAGAGAGAAGTGGGACAGAAAACCTTAAAGAAGTAAAGTATTTGGGGAAATACAATTTTTAACACTGATTAAGAAAACTTTACAGGAAATATCAGCAAGGAAAAACCTTAAATCAAATTAGCTGGGGTGTACTGATTCTTGCCAATATTTTTATATTTTTTTCTTTACTTTCTCTTTTTTTTTCTCTCCTGGTAGCCCTTCACATTTCCGTTTCAAATTGTCAAGTTCCTATTGTTTTGGATATCCAAAATATCCTTAAAGAATGAAAAGAAAATTCTGCAGTACACTCCTTCCACAAGCTATTTGCTATCCAAATCTCCAGCTAATAAGATGCTCTTCACCAAGAGGCTGCTAAATCACATCTACCTCCAAAAGTGACATGCAGCTGAGTGAGTGCTGCAAGCTCTCAGCTTGAGACAGAAATTGTGGATAAGAGAAGGGTAAGCAGTATATTTAGTTAGCCATTAATCTGGGCTAAGAACACAGACTATCAGAAAAATTGCCTTCCACTACCACTTATTGCAGTTACAGCTACATTTTATAAATGTAACCATTAGCAAGTTCTACTCCGGGCTAAGGGAGATAACCATAACCAGAACACAAACACTGGTGCGTGTAACATTCCAACAGAAAATGCTTTATTTTTAAGGGAAACAAAAGGTGAAATTCATTTGACTAATGCACACTGATGTTGACTCTTCCTTGAGTGAGTTATGTGCAACAGCCATCAAAGCTGAGCGTGAGGAAGAAATAATGAATTTATGGATGCATGAACCATGAACATTTCTTATGTTTTATAGATCTGTGGCCACTATGGGAGGAATTTAAGCTAGAGGGAACAGGCTAGTTACTGCATAGTAGAGACACAACTTAATGATGGTTTGGAAAGCAGATGCTTTTCACTTTATGAAAAAAAAAGGCTAGTAATGGATAAAGAAAGAAGACCTGTTTTCAAAAAGAGAGAATGGTCTTTCACCATTGTTTGCCTGTGCATAGGGAGGCAAGAACTGGATTTTCAGTACTCTCTCATTCCCAAACTGGCCTTCAGAGTAATTTCAAAGTCCACTGAAAGAATTAAGTTCTCCTTAACTGTGCCACTGTCCGCACAGCTGCAGCATCTTAGAGAAATATTTGGCTTCATGTGCTCTAAACTCATGTTTAGTTTCCCTGTCATAACTGTTACCCTTCCGTAGCAGAAGTTTAGACTTCTGTTTCACTGCAATATGTCTACAAGTTATTTTTTGTCTTCAGTTTGTTTAGTACCAAAGGCAAATCTGGGGGAAGTTGATAAACGACAGCTGCATTTGCTTGTGAAACAGCCAGGCTTAGCTCACAGAAAATCACTCGGAGTTCGCAATCCACCATGGAAACTTGGGCTTGGAGACTTTGTCCTGCCAAGTTTCCATGGTCAGGTTTGCAGCTGATATTGCTGAACCTCCTGTCAATGAACTTCCAGAAAGGGGGAGGAGAGAAAGAGGAGCCACAGCTGTGAGAAGCCCTCACTCCCCAGACCCAGCCCAAGGCAGAGGTGTCAGTGTGGGTGGAGCAGACTGCTGGCTGCTGCGCGCTCCAGAGTCCACACTGTGGTCACAGCTGCTCCACTGGTGTGGGAGGCAAACTGCAACCTGCCCAAGCTGGCTTCACTCTTACTCATCAGCACCTCTCTGGAGAAACTGGAGTAATCCTTGAAGAATTAGAAACAAGCTGCTACACGCATGATAATGTGTTCATCGAGAGTAAAGGGAATAAATTACTTCACTTTGTGAGCTTGCAAGTTACTGAAACCAGTTCTTATGGTTAAGTTCTGCAATTTTTATTATAATCCAATTAATGATAAAATTAATTTATTACTCCCTAAATGCAGAGCTCTGTGCTTGACACAAAACGATATTTTTTTCCCAAACAATCTGTACACAGGATTATTGAAACTTCCTTTTGTATTCCTTTTTCACTACCCCATCCACCAGACAGTGTTACACCCATGGAGGGGGGGAGAGGAAAAATTTTCCATGCTGTGCAACAGCACTGTCAAACAGGTCATGGAGCTCATAGCCAAGCAAAATAGAGCAAAACAGACTAAAGGCATTCACAGAACTGCAAGTTTAGTGAATTGTGAATTTCCATAATTCACTCAGTGTCAGCTAGGAGATAACGATGGCTGTGATTACCACCACAACACACACCTGCTCACTCTGCACATAATTCCTGGTTTTGATGGACTGATGACTTTGCAACTCTATCCAAAGACTAAGTCTGGCCCTACACGTTTAGGACACAGCAATACCAACAGAAGGCACTGCTCTTCACACTCAGCTGAACAAAAGCAGGCAGCCTGTTCATCAGTTTCTAATGCTCACACAGGGAAATGTTTATGTCCAGAGCCCAGCCTCTTCTACTGGCAGTGAGAAAAGATGACTGAAAGGGACAGAACAGGAATTATATTTGAAGGCAGGCTTGCAGGAGACAGGGAGCACCAATCACACCAATAACAGCAGAACACACTAACAATGTGGGATATTACATATAAATAGCCCTAGAAAGCCTCAAATCCAGTTCAGTTTATAGAGACTGAGGCTTCCCAAAGTAGAAAAACATTTGTGCTTAAGTGCTGAGAGACCTGTTGTGGGCACAAGTTTGCTTCTGACACCTGTTCAGAACACAGCAGTCCCTTAGCAGAAATGGCTGAGGGAGTGACAAGTGCAGGAGGGTTGTCCCAAAAAGGTGGCATCATCTGACAGCTACCTAGGAGTCTCTGAAGCGACCACGTGGTGTCAAACCACCTTCTGAAGAAAAACTTCTATGTACAGTGAATCCCAGTCATCCCCCTTCCCCCATTCTCCCTTGAGTTTCATGACTGCCAAGGTTATAATTAACCCAGGAAGCTGATTAGAACATTGTTATTCTCTGCTGCACAGTTGACTATTGTAGTACAGATGGAATTATTTCCCATGTATACTAAAACACTTGAACTGTAACCAGCTCAGGTGACAGCTGTGTGTTTGACTGGGTTCAATTTACAATGTCAACGGATAACACATTCCAGCAATAAAGACAAGTCTAAATTCTGGGGCTTAGGAGTATGAGTTATTTTGAAAAGGTCTCAAAAGTCAAGGTCAGCAACTTTGGAGAAGATCTAAGCAGCAAACGCACAAACTTATCCCACGCCTCACTAAAGAATGTCTGTGTTGTCTCATTTAAAGTTCTTATGGAGAATAAGGATGAGTAACTTTTAATAATTACATGAATATTGACATTTCAGTTGATAAAGGTCATTTTAATGATTGCATATTAAAGATTAACTGTATTTAAGATCTAATAAAAAGTTGCTATAATTTAAATGTTCTTTTGCCTATATACTCAGTAGTACAGTCCTATGAAGATCCTGAACATAGAAGTACACAGAGTGCAGCTCTGGGAGAGAGTTTTCTCTTAATCCAGAATTATTTAATACAATGCTGATTTGGATTTGGCTATGCAAACAGGACTATTTAGGTTCTGCATACTTAGTTATCACTGAAAACAAAGCATGTTTATAAAACACCAGAACAGCATTTTTTAGCCACCAGAGAGAGAAAAAACAAAGTGAAAATAACTTTTTTCTCTTTTTCTGCACAAATTGTATCACATCCTAACAATGAGATCCAGACTATTCAAAGAGGCGAGCAGCCCCGTACACTTTATCTGTATCTCTAAGCTTTTTATATTTCATCTAAGAGGATAGGGTGCTATTTATGCTTACTAAAATGGAAAGAGCAGCATGGCAGTATTAACAAAGCCCAACTTTAATCCAAATATGTTAACAGACATATGTTTTTAACCTAGTCAGTGGATAAAGAGAAAGGATCCTCCTGTTAAGACTCAGATTATACTTTCCTGAAGTGGTGTCTGCCATCATCATCCTCATCCACAGAAGAGCATAAGGAAACTGGATTCCCCGGTCTAAAATTAACCCACATAAAATCCCTCTCCTTCCCTGCACCACTCCCTTCCAACTCACCCTACATACGTTTGTTTTCAGCCAAAAGAAAAAATAGTTTAGTTTGCCTGTCTCATGGGTGTGGGTGTGCTGTGTGTGCTCCTGTCAGCTCTCTGCATTCACAGCAAAGTGTGAATACAACATGGTTATCCAGGCTAATCAGCTGCAGGGAGTTATTGGCATAGTCAGTCATGGACAGGGTTTGGAGAGACTTACTGCACCATGTTCTTCAAGGTTAGTGTGAAAAAACAGCAACACAATAAAGGGAAATAAATCTCCTTTTGGGTGTGCTTATCTCTTTGTAACTTCTGAGAAAATACTTCAGCACTTTTCAGATCAACTGCAATTTTTCCAAGGTCAGAAAAGAGGCCAAGCAAAATTCAGAAGAAACTAAAGTTCTGAAAGCTAAATTACCTCCACTCTCAAAGAAAATTGTGCAAAATTATGCCTTTAAATTCAGAGAGCAGCAAATATAGAACTCTTGGTAACCTTAGACACCAGCAGGTATTTATACCTGAGAAATCCTTCACCCTTCTGGAATAAAAGAATTTCTGTGCTGGTTCAAGCTGACATGTTAATTCTGTCTCCAATTATCCTGTACATTGCAGTGAATGGATAAATACCCCGTGCTCTAACAGCCACATCAGGCACCTCCAGAGGAGCAGAGCTATTCCAGATGGTGCAAAGCACTATTCCATGATACCTGTAGTGCTGTGTGCTACCAACAGATCCTCAAGTGGCTTCAGGTACTCCCCATGTCAAGCCTACCTCAGCTGCAGTTACAGTGTGCTGCTATTTGAGGAACACACCAAAGCCAGGATGTGTTCTACTTAAATAAATATGTACTGCAGGTACAGAACTACCCCAGCAAAGCAGCTAGATATTGTTCAGTTGTGTGAAGGTCTTTGCCACCAGATAGAATAAATTAGTAGACAAAATAAACTAATCATCCTTTAACAGAAGAGCAGTGACAGGAAAGCTGTATTTTTCATGCATTTTTCAAAATTTTCCAGTTTATACAAGTGCTGGCTCCTTTGTCACTTCTTTCTATCACATGAACAAAATAAATACATTTTTCAAGTGTGGTTTACAGGAAATTTGTAGCCAAGAGATGAAATAATTCACAAAGTAAAAATTTTCTAGATTCCCAAAACATTACTAATTTTCATTCTATTAAAAGATGAATTACATACACTTCTGAAAAAGTTTGTTTAATCCCATGACCATAAAACAACTAGACTCTCCAGAACAAGTGAGGTCTAAATTATACACATATGAATACATGTATTTTAAAGTGAAAAAAAATAAAAGGTCAGTGTGATTTAAAGTAAGAAAGAACCCTAAATCTAAAGAAACTAACGGAAGTTAAGGTCTCTTTTTTGATGAAAAGGTCAATTTTGATTGACTTATTCAAAATGGTGTCATTTACATTTGGAAATGCATCTTTAAAAAAAAAATTCCTACTGCTGCTCTTAGTGTGTCCTCTCCCATTACACAATTTCTGAAAACAGTTTCAAGAGAAATGTGAGTAATTCTAGACTGACTGACTGGCCTCAAGAGAGTAAAAGGGGTTGTGTTAGTTTTCACTGGCATGAAGCAGAGAGGAGTTCTTCTCTAAGTAACTGGAAAACTTGCTGAGTAGGATTATTATCTTTTTATACTGCATAATGTTCTGGGCATGGGCCAGCTTTTCCAGAGACAGCTATCCATCTGCTTAACTGGAGTGCATTGAAATTCCCTGCTCCCCATCATCAATTTCCTCACTCTCACACCTCCATTCTGACCAGAGAGCATCACAAAATCAGGTAAAGTCATAATTGCTTCAAGTGCTTCTTGGTGGTTTGGAAAAGACCTATACTTTTTCCAAGCAGCAGCAAATCAGCCAGATAATGTTATGCCAATAACTAAAAGCCGGCAGAATAGAAAATTTCAGAATTAAAAGTGGTTGAATGCATTTTAAGAGCATAGAAAACACTCCCTTCCCTTCTGCAGCCTGAATGTTCATGTACCTGCATGTACCATGCCCTTCCTGAAAGGCTCAGAAAAGGAATTTAGGAGTCAATCTAACACTCTCCAGAAGCCTCCTCCTCTCCCAGAATTAAGCAGAATCAACAGAAGCACAGAGATTCTTTCTGATAAAAGCCTCCATACATCATTTCTAAATTTAAGGTTTGGTCGCTTCTTTGTTCCTCAGTGTTTTTCATACAGCTGCAAGACCTTAGGAAAGTGCAGACTGATTTAGCCAAGATACTTTGGAGCTGGCTCTCAGTGCCAGCAGAGATGCCAGGGAATGGGGGTGTGAGCACAGAGCCACTGCCCAGTCACACCCTCAGCTTTTGCTGAGCCCAGCACTGCTGCTCAGCTCCTCCAGATGTGCCAGTGCAGATCACAGGTGTCCCTGGTGCAGCAGGGCAGTGCTGCTCAGCTCAGGTATTAATACATCTCTTGTTCATGTCAAAATAACCTCCCTCAAGTTCCTGAGATTGATCAGCTGGAAAAAGAAAGAAGCAGTACAGGAAAACAGTTTTTTCTATCATTCTTTCCAGCTATTTCTTCTACAAATACAAAGTCAGTACTCTCTTGTACAGCTCTACACTCTCTCTGAGCACTCAGGGCATCCTGATCTTTTTCATGTCTACTCTGTGATGCAGGTCATAAACAACATCAACCCAAAAGATGTTATTGCAGCTGTCTCAGTTATGAGGAACTGCTCCTTGAACGCAGTTTTTTGCTTCAGTTTCTAAATGAAATTTTATTGAAGTGATCTGCTTTAGCTGTCAAACTTTCTGATCTTTTATCCTACATAAACAGATCATGGCAGTATAATTTTCAGAGGAAACGGAGATGAATTATCATAGAAGATTTTCTGAGATCTTTCTAAACAGACATTGTATTGTCCTTGGTAATAATGGATGAGACCCACTTGACCAACTTTGAAAAGTGGGATAATTCAGGTACAGGATGTACAGGAGGCTGCTGCACGTGAGCACTCAAAGGGCTCCAAGTGATTGCCAGAAAAAGCAGATTTCTGTTTCTGGGAAGTATTACCATTTCCCAGACACAAATAACACATGAGCTTTCTGTTCGGAATTATGTGACACAACAACTAAAAAAAAAAAAAAAAAAAAAAAAAAGGAAAAAAAAAAGCCACTTATGTTAATTATGGCATGTGAAAAAGCAAAACCTCAGACCACTGGTTAGAAAATGAGAAGCAACAGCCTGATTTTTACAAGACCAAAAAAAACCCAACATTATGTAACTTGTGAATAAACTGAACTGCAGTTATTGCATTTGCAAGCAAAAAACCAAACATTTTCTTCACAAAACACAGCTCAGTAAATCTTCCTTAAGTCAATCCTGAAATTCTAATGTTCAAAATTCCCTGTGCTCTCAAGGCATTCTACAAACCCTTGTACATCCTCAAGGGAAAAATATCTAATCCAAATGTGGTTATGGGACATGCCATTGTTCCAATCATTGGTACAGGTAATCCTATAATAACCACCAAAGTTTTATCTTATAGATTTCACTTTTTATTGATACATTTCCCAGAACATTCAAGTTGCTTTTCCTAATTTGGAGCAATCAGAGTACAAGGCCGCATATGTTTTTCCTTTTCCTCTGACACAGCTAGATGTAGGAGAACTCCTGTGGATAATGACCTTATTATAAATAACTGTACAGTGACGATAACAGGTATCATCTGTAACTAGGATTTGTTAAAATTCACTGAGCAGAAATTTTCCAAGGTGGCTGCAGGAGATGCCTGCTGAACACAGGGTTCTTTGTACACTTAAACAGATGTTCATCCTGCTTATTCATTATAATCTGCTAAAAGTATCTTAGCTAGAAACATCTTAAGAACAATTTTATCAGCTTAACTGTACAGTAAGGAATAGAACCTGGGACATGATTAGAGCACAAAGAATTATAAAAGGCTTGAATATGTGCCACATATAAGTTGGCATTAAGCCGACCCAAAAAAATAACCATTTTTCTTTTCAGAAGGATGCTTCTTCATAGAATTGCAACATGTAAGTTAATGGCTCTTATAAATCTTCAGTATGAACATAAAAAACATAATGAAACTTAATGAGACTTAACTATGATGTAAATCTTAATTCATCTAACTCCAACCAGTGATTTCCAGGGATTTTATGGCAGTATTTTTAAAGCTGTTTTCTAATGAACAAGAGATTTTCTCTCACAGTGTCTCTTTAGGTTGCCTTATAAGTTGTCCAGCAGTGAAAACCCCTTGCATTCTAGAATTCTGTATGTCACAAATGGAAGAAGACAGCTGCTTTGATTTACCTTCTTATATTCAGCTATCTTGCCCCCCATTTAATGCAGAAACTATTAAGAGGATTAGGTAAATAGATTCCATTTTCTATGTGCCAATCAATATTAGAGTCAATGTGTTTTTTGTGTTCATAAACAGAAAACAGCACAAGTTAATTGCAAAACCACATATCACAAATGGCTACAAATCTGCTTTAAGTATCTCCATTTTTCTTTATTTCACAATGGCTTTAGTAACCTTCGCCCTGAACCATAAACCCTGATTAGGGGCACTAAATGACTGGAATGTTCCTGGGAGCTGATTACATGCAGTTTGCTTATGGCTTATCAAGTCTTATCTGCTGATAATGTCTTCTTCATCTCCCTTCTTCAGAATACCAGCAGTGGGATACAGGAAATATTCCACTGGTTTTATCAGAGACATAAATGAACTGAATCTTCACTGCTATAATTCTCTGTGGTCTAAGGAAACAACAGCTCTTTGCCAGCTTATCCACCCTGACGCTGTGTTTACAAAGCACACACTCTAGATTCCACTGATGGATATTTATTTGGGTTTAAACATGACAGGACATATTTGTTTTGAACTGGACTTTTCCACAGAGGTATCATCACCAAAGCCAACAAACAACCTCCAAACAAAATAAAAGCCCAACAAAGACATCCCTGCCTCCCCAAGCCCCTCCCCCCTCCAAAAAAAAAAAAAAGGCAAAATACACCAAGCCAAAAAAAAAACATTTGAGTCATTAAGCTAAACAATTCAACTCTAGTGGCACAAAGACATATAAATTAAATAGCTGGCAAGAAAGACTGATCTTCCCAGCTGTACAGTTGTCCATGAAAATCTGTCATAGATGAACAATTTTTTCCCACAAAGGCAGAGGGAACAGAAAGGGTACAACAGGTGCCCTTTATAGCTGTAAATTTCTTGCACAGCTGATGGAACTGACTCTCCACTGCATCAGTGTTTGGGCAGCAATTTAAAGTAGAACAGATCAGAATAAAAACTGGCAAGCCCTTATTCCTTGTTCATTGTTTTAGGGATTTCTTATATGAATTCAGTGACAAATGGAAGCAAACCAGGGGTTTCCCATTTCTGTATCACAGTACTCTAGAAAAGAGCCTGAAGATAAGGGTGGGAAAAGATTCTTTACATGAAATCTTACCATGCCCAGCTCTAAAAAACTGTTACAGAACTAACTTGCAAAAATGTATGAATGTCTCAGGAATGACATCTGCCTTACCAGATCCTCTATCTACATCACTTTTGGAAATAACAATATACAGAAATATTTTTTTTCCATCCATTTATTTGTGAATAACATTTCTATATATAAATTTACTGAGAATTTTTAAGAGTTTCTAGTAATCACAATGCCTCTCAACACAAGCAAACCGAATTTAAATCATGTGGTTTCATTTTGCCCCGGCAAACATAAATCTTAAGCAGATGATTATTCATATCTGATTTAAGTAATGGTGCTAATAACCACAGAAGACCTGGCTCTGATTATACTATAGGCCAAAGACTTGCCTGCCTTATATTGACTACTCCCATTACTTGGAGATAAACATTTAAAAGCCTGCATGAGTAGAGGTTCAAAGCCTGTTTTGAATATTGTAATCCCACAGATGATATATTTTTCTGAATTAGTTTTATGAACACCAAGAACTGACAAACCAGTCAGAGAATGAGTGATGTTGTTGGTGCTTGCATAGTGATTATCCAATATCTTGTAGCCAGATAATTGAGTCCTTTTTTTGCTAGACGTTATCTATTGCTCTTTCATCTCATTTGTCCTGAAATATAAATATTTTGTGTATTTTAATGTAATAGGCCTAATACAGATAGCAAAGCAGTTTAGGATTATAGGTACTTAATACTTAATCATTCTTTATTAGTTAATTCTTCATCACAGTTCTAATTTTAAAGAGGCATAACCAAATTAAAAGAAAAATAATAAGGACATTTTTCATCTACACCATATTTTTGAAATTACAAACCTTTTCTTTGATATTTTCATACAGCTAATTTTTACCAAGAAAACTCACTGGAAGAGTATGGCAAAGCCAGGTGGGAGGAGAAAAGAGCAGATGGATCACTATTAGTGTGAAACCCTTGGACATCAAAATGACACTTACAGAAAATAGGTGGGTATTGAAAGGAACTGTGTTTGCAAAGCTGGCCAAGCACAAAACAAAGCCATTCACACACACCAACTCCAGTGACATGGGTGACTTTGAAGGCTTTTAACAATATTTTCCAGTAGTCTTCAGTCACAAATGCTCAGGCAGTGAACTAACCTTGAACCATCTTTTCATTAATATAATCTTCCTCTCATCTTTCAATACAGAAACACTTTAATGTTCTAAAGTGACTGTCCAAATACCACAATCAGAACAATTCCTCTCAGGATGAAGGGAGTCCTATTACATTTCCCTGTGAAATACAGCAATATTCCTGTTCTGCTGCTTACTGCAGGGCACTCCCTGGCAGGGATAATGGATCTGTACTGAAAGCAGCAAATCCAGCAAGTCAGAATGGCAGTAAGGGAACCAACAAACTGGTGTTAGCCCTCCTGGGGAAGATATTCCAGCACTGCTTGTGCTAATAGGAGGAAAGGGGAGCTAAAACCATTAGTTCTATGAGCTTTAATTAAATATATTTTAGATTCATTTTTTAGACCATAAAGAATGAGTCCTGGTCTTGGTAGAAGAACAAGAAGTTGTTCTTGGTAGGGCAGTGGCTAAAGTCTGGAAAGCAATACAGTCAAGTCTTCGCTTTACAAGCAGAGAAAGATGTCTAGCAGAGAGAAAATTTATCTTCAATTGCCAACTGCTATGAATGTTTACTGTAATTACAAAGATGATTTCTGGCCATCTCTTTCAACAGCCACAGAAGAATCCTAAGTTTCTGTGGTTCCCCATGATAATACAGTCATGTTTCCTTTCACCACTGCCTCCAGAGGCAGCTCAAGCCAGGCTTTTGTGGGTAGGAACTCAGAAAAAGGCAGAGACACAGGGTAAGTCAAGATGACAGGAAGATGATGGGATGAGAACAACATAGAATTGAGAGAAATTAAAAGAAAAGGAGACATTGAAGCTGAAATTCTTAAATGTAAGAAGGAAAGAATAGGAGAAGTGATTTTTTTTAGGCTTATATTGTTTGAATGCTTATGACTTACAAGTCTTCAACAGTGCAGGAACTCATAAGGCACAAGATTATTTGGACTTGGATGGGATAGAAATTTTTCCAGGATTCTTATAATAATATGAAGAAGAATTTACATTATTGCATCATATGCTACTATAGACTTAAGAAGATTTAAAGTCTGTATAGTTTTTAACTGTTTATTGCAGTGTTCAATAACATCTCTGCTAAAAATTCTACTACTTAGCATTCATGGAACCATGAATGTTACGTTAAGCAAAATCTGATAAATAAAAATAATATTAATGTTTAGCCATCCCTCCTTTTTCAGCAATTAAATTACAAGCATCTGCATGCTTTGGTATCTAATTAAATTTCCCAAAATACCTTTCCTACTGATGTAATTTAGATGTTTCCTAGAACATTTAAAAGCTACTGGAATTGTTTAAGATGCTGAAGATGCTATTCAACAACTGAATGACACATGAGTCAGGGAAAGCACTCTGCTTACTTTACACAGAATCCAACATTACTAACCTTTTTTAGTGATAATAAATAGCTTATATGATTTGTAGCTTGTAGAAATTACACAAATTTATGATTTTCTGAGCACGTTGCAATAAGCAGTGTATTCTTGCAGTACATAAGGGGAAGCTTTATCTGAGGTCCCTGTACCTACCAGCAGATTTACTGAAATTTATTTGCATTTATTTGTCCTGGTTTCTGTGGACACAAGTGCAATATTGATATACTCCCACACAAGCATACTCATTGAAAAACCTGGCTTTGTAAGAGTGTTTACATTGCAACATTATTAAATGGGCATGTTAAGACCTACTGCTTTTTTCCTCACTCCACCCCCACCCATCCCCATCATCCCCACTGGTTAAAGCTGAACTACTTCAATCCTGCCTACCCAACACACATCATTAGAGGCAGCAGCCACACAACCCTCAAGCATGTCTTGACATCCTTTAATTTCTCACAAACCACTAAACCACAGCTCTGTGGGACAGGGACAGGCATTCACCACGTTTTCCTCAGACCTAGCGGAGGCTTTTTGACACCATGGAAATATTTGACCACAAACTACGTCAATCAGCAGCACAGTTCTCTTGACTCCTCAGTCAGAGCTGCAGATTCTAAGCCTGCAATTAATATGCTTCCAAAAGCAAAAAAATGGCACATCTTACACTCCTTCATCTGTTTCCCACATCATGAACAGCAGTAATGTAGGGCATATTTTTGCCTGCCTCTTTTTATTTCCCTTTTCTCAATCCCTTGTAGAATAACAGAAATTAAAATCTAGAATTTCACTTGCTTACGAGAATCTTTACTTATTCTTTTGTCTTGTCAGACTTACTGCATCTATACCATTCCCCCAGTAGATTAAGAAGCCTCAGAGGCTATTGCTCAGATTAAGCACTAGTTCTTACTGTAATCTTCTTACTCTCAATGTTTCCATCTTCTGCTCTATCCACATGATTAAACAATAAGTATATTATATCTTTCAGTACATCTGTCAGTTCAGGTCCCATCACTCAGCCTGTTTCTGACAGTCCATTGCAATGCGACTTGCTGTCTGTCCTTCATAGACAGTGCATTTAGTGCAATTTTCAAGCATTCTAGAAAATTGTCTTATTCAGCAATGTCTAGGTTATTTCATATGCTGCCATTTTCTGCAATCTTTCAGTACAAAAGGTCTTTAATGAGTTACCAGACAGGCCCATTACTTAAATTACAAGTGATGCTATGTGGGTCTAAACAAAATATCCTACCTTAAAAAAAAACACATATGAATCTTCTTCTGAAGCATAATGTGACCATTAATTTTAGCACAATTTGTTGCCTTGGGAAATAGGCACAATCCCACTCACAAGCTTTCAATAGTTTCCAAAAAAAGGCTGGACTGACGAAACTTTATTACAAATTCTACTGAAAGACAGTTCAGCACCTTAGATAATGAAGAAAACCTAATACTCCAAATGTGATGCATTTCTATTTCCCCCTTTCTGGCTGGATCCTTAGCAGATCAGACAGTTAAATACAGACTAAAGAAAAGAGACATACTGAGGAAACATTTTATTATCAAATGTTTCTGTAGGCTAGGAAGAATATTTGTGTTTCTCTTGGAACATATTTATCTAACAATAAGGATTTCTTTCCTTTTACTAGCTACTAGTTGAGAGTATTTTATATTGTTGGGGTTGATTAAAAATATTAAAAGAAACATGAGATATTAAGATGGGCCAGAATTCTAAAACTTGCAGCAACTTAAGTAACATTCTTCTGGTCAAAATACACCAAGTTCAGCCTCAGTCCTCCAGAATGTGGAGAGTTCTTTTGGCCTGGTGAGTGGGATTAGGTTGCCAATAAATAAAAGCCTGACCTTTTGATGAGGGCACCCAAATATCTTTGTTACAGCAAATAAAGCTCCAGTAAGAAGTATTTGCCTACAAGCCATCGTTCTGCTGGCTCTGGAAAGGCTTCATCACCCCACTGCTGCCAGTGCCCGAGTTCAGCCAGGAGCTGGGCAGCACCTCCCCAGAGAGGGAATGGAAGGGAACAGGACACTGGGGGAAAAACCCAAAACAGGACAGGAAAAAACCCACAAAACCTGACCTCAATGTTTGGGTTTGATCTGTTGAACACTGTTAGTTAAGCACTTAACTAAATCAGCTGAATACTACCCAAAGCAGAAACAGAACTTCTGTTATCAAGTGCGGTTCCAGGACAGTCTACAAACATTCCTGTGCAGAAAAGAGCCAGAGCAATGAACCCTAACCAGAAAATACTGGAGCTACAACCAGAGTTCCTGTTTTGGGAAGAGGGGAAGGAAGGTATTATTTACACATGAAACATTTGGAGGTGAGCAGGAGGGGATGTAGCATCTGTGCTTTTGCTTCATGGTTATTAATACCTATAAAGTAGAATCCTAGGTCATGTTTAGAGCTTCTGAACAAATCGTAACAATGAAGCTTCACCTCTTGTCAACTCTACAGGAACTAAAAAAATCTAAAAAAACAATCTCATTAGAAAAGCCAAGAAAATAAGCCTTAAGCAGCTGCTCATTATCTCAAAGAAAACATTAAAATTCCAGACTTCCTTGACACAATATACAAAAATAAATAGACAAACAAAAAAATTTTAAGCACTCTTCTGCAACACACCAGCCAAACAATACAAGTATTCATGTCAGTCATATTACTTTTATATTGCATATCAGTTTTTTGAGTCTCACATTTCTTCCTGTGTCAGATAAGGTATGAAGAAACATCCTTTATTTTCATCTAAACTTATATTATAAACCAGAGGCCTGAATGTGCTTTTCCTTTCCAACGCCTCTTCCTGCTTGCTTTTCTAGAAGCAGGGTAGCAGCCACTGCCTGGTCTTTTATCTCAGGCACTTTGAAACAGTATAAAAATGCATTAAAAGTATTGAATTAATCAGGATAATGCTATTCTAGTGACATTTTTTAACTCTGCACATAATATTTTCTGAGTCTTGCAGTCTGTGGTACATTCATCTTCCACTCAGCATCTCTTAAACCTACTGGAGCAGAAGCTGGGCTTCACTTTTCAAGAAAAACCCAGACGAGACTGCAGCCAAACACCAACAGTTGGGAAGAACAAACAGTAGGAGCCCTGGGAAACCAGTACCTATGGAGACTGGACCAAAGCAGGGCTGAATTTCTTTAGTTACAATGGATTGTGAAAAGTGAGGAAATTCTATTGTGACAAATAAAAGCATAGACAGTGTTTTGGGAAAGGGACATAATGCAAAAATAAAGAGAGGCACTGCCACTTCTTCAGTATTCCCAAACCATGAATCCCACACAGAAGTCTACAAGCCTACTGATGGGACTGTGTCACTCAGTTGCTCCAGACACAGGGTTCCTCACAGCACACAGTCCCCATGTCCCCACTGTCCCTCATCCCATCCCAGGCAGCCCCCAACACTGGTCTCAACCCTGCTCCTGCCAAGCCCAGCACAGCCTGTGCACACAGACCTCTGAAGGCTCATCCCATCCCAGGCAGCCCCTGACTCCTGGTCTCAGCCCTGCTCCTGCCAAGCCCAGCACAGCCTGTGCACACAGACCTCTGAAGGCTTGTGGAACTGGGGATGGATACAACAGGGGAACTGTCACCACGGTAGAGGAAGCAGCCTGACACAACAGCACTTGGCAGTGAACCATCCTGTCCCAAAGGCAGCTAAACCAGAGCCTCTCTAGAAATCTGCTGAACAAAGTTATTGGTCAGATTTGCTCCAGGTTCTGAACTACAGAGAAGGCAAAAGGACATCCAGCTACAAAAGAGCATTGACCTAAGAGATGTAGGAGTGTTAACCTTCTATATTACCTCCAAATATTACCTCTGTGGGAAGGGAGTAATTCCAAGAAATTATAAACAGCTTTTACAGACTGAAAGGTTCAGGGTCACTTTCTTCCACTTTCTCTCACAGTGCAGAGATTTTATCTGATTGTAGTGCATTGGCTTCCAGCATTTGTAAGATTAAAGCACAGTCATTGGGCTTCTTGCTGAGGAAATATGTTGTTAGGCTAAGACCTGATGTTAGAGATCATGTCATATATGCAAATGATGGTGCATATTCATTAATATGCAAATTATAACACAAAATCAGATTAATCCCAATGCCTAAAATCTCCAGCTCTCATGACCTACAGGCTTAAATTGTGCATGTACAACTGCTTGTTCACCAGTGTGACTTTGGCTTGCTTCATGATTAAATACAAATCAGCCACATACACGTATTTTTTTCTACGTAACTAGGTGTTATCTAGGTTAAAACTGAAATATTTATTGTAAAAACTTATGCTTCCAAATACCTTTCAAAGACTGCTCAAACATCTTCAGGTTTGCATGTTTATTCCAGCTACTTCAGGCAGGTGTTCAAGAGCATCAGCTTTCCTTTTTAACCCCTCATTAAACAGAATGAGTTCTCAATGCAACAAGCCCCTTTATTTAGGTTTTGCTTGACTTCATAAGAGTTACACAGCAAAAAACTCCCCTGAGGTCTGATCAGCTCCACAAGGACAGCAAGTATACAAAAACCTTTGGCAACCAATTATAAATCAAAAACATCAAAAACTGTCTGAAAATCTTCACCACACTGGATACACTCATACTGGATAACTGAGTTATGACAGTCTGCATTAATTAAGCAACTTCAAACTTGTGAACTTTTACAGTTAATTCCAGAAACTGCCTTCTACACTGATGAATCCTTTGAAAAAAGGGACACAGAGATAAAGCCACTCTCATCAAAAGCAATCATCAGTTACACTTTCCTCCAAACTATATCGAACTATCATCTACATAATTTCACAGTTAGGAAAAATTACTTTTGTTTTGAGTGGATTGAAAAACACTAAATTCTGATATGATAACTGAATCCTGCAAAGCAAAAATAGTCAAAATAGTTTGGATTTACCATATATGTTTTCAGCAGCTACATAAGGCTTGATTGTGTGTGATTCAAAGACTAATTTACTCATGGATTTATTAGTCCTTTCATAGATCTTGATTTAAGTATGAAACAGTCACCATGCTATTTATTTTAGTAAGGAGCTTCCTGTGCTCTAAGGTGTCGTATATTGCCGATATGTCTGCAAGTAAGGCAACTGCATTTATACTCTCTTCAGATCTGTCCTAAATGAATAGCCAGTCATGGAGTAATACTTTACATTCCTTAAATTAAACATTTTAAAGAAAATTATGGTCAGAGGTTTGAAAGACAACATTTCATTCAGAAACTTGTAAATATATGGCTAGGAAAAAATATAAGCCTGACATTTTTAATCTCTGAAGAACTCTTTGTTTGTTTGAGCTCTGCAATTCAGTTTTTTGCTGTAATTCAGACACTTAAACATCTGCTGTAGCTAGATCTTGGTCACTGGGTCATAGAGTGGTGGTTCCCCCCCACATGGACATCATTGGAAAAACTGTAATGGCAAACTAGACACTTATTCATTCACAACCTATGATAATTTAGGAAAGAGATGGATTAAAAATATTGATACTTAACTTTTCACACTTATACATGCTTGTTAGCAACTTCTGACAACACATTCACAGTTACAGACAGATACTCTGAAATCTGAGGTAACTGCTGAAAATCAGAAATTGGGAGAAAGCTAACACCAACCAAATATAAAAATATTATCTTCCCATTCCTATGTTCGCCCAGAGTAAAGGTCTGAAAAGAAAACATGTTCAAGTCAGTATTCCCCCTGAAAGTAACATTCAGTTTAGGTTTTCTGCCCGAATATTTTCTATTTCCAGAATGAAATATGTTACAGGAATCTGAAAGGGGGGTGATGGCACACCACAGACAGACAGGCAAGACTGACACAGACATAATTATAAAGAAGCCAAGGGGCTCATCCTTTCCAATACCACTGAGAATAATCAATAGCCAGCACAAATTACCTTCAAGCATTCTAACAATATTATTTGTTTGGATGTTTTGCTTGAGGGACTTGGTAAAATCCAATAAGAGAGGGTCCTTCCCTAATATTAATTTATGGGAACAACAAAAGAGCTGGATTTTATCTGAAGGGATGCAGACTGCATTAGAGAGCTCTAGATCCAGATGACTGCATCATAACCATCTTGTCACAGGGCTGACAGGTAAGAGACAATTACAGGCTCCCAGTCTAAAGACTGGAGAGTCCAAGTCAGCTATTAGACACCACCAGAACTTTAGAGGTTGTTTGAGAACTATTTTGATTGTATCCTTCTCAAACCCATTTTCCCTTTTTCAAGGACTAACACATCACATTGTCAATTTCTGCTCCCTCCCTAGATTTCTCCCCACTTAAAAGGGCAAAGCTCTTGACCCCAGCTACAGAAGAACTCATCTATTTGCAATAAAACTCCCTGATCTCTAAATGTGCCAATACAAGCAGATAAACATGTCAAAACAGCCACAATCTTCCCCATGAAAAGGATGGACAAAAGCCCAGTGGCTGGATGTACACCACAATAATCATCCAGATTTGTCTAGGAACAACACAGGATTGACTTCCTGTAACCTATGGTTTCAGCAGGGGCTTATTAAACATGTTTAGCCCACATGAGTGAATATTTGAAACTGATGCAAGTTGCTGCAGCCCCAACAAAAGAACAGATGGCTGTGAAAGCTGCTGTTCATACACCAGAGATCTCATATGTATGCAAATTTGTATTGCAGTATATACCGAGTCTGTTCCCTCCCTCTTCTCTTCCACCTTCTTACTTCAATGTACAATTAAAATAACAAAAAGTCCTGCTTTGTTCCTCTTGCCAGCAGCAGGAATGAGCACTGAACATGTGACCCTTCCAGACACTTCATCCCTAACATCCTCTTCAAAAGCAAAATCTAGACCATAAGCTAGAATCCAAATATGCCTCAAGAGGTTTCCTTTTGTTGTGCCCCAGCAGGTATTTTTAATTGGGCTTTTAATACAAAAATAAAGAGAAAACAATTTAAAAAAAGAATCTGAAAAATAAAAAATTCTGGCCATATTTATTAAGCTAGAATAGTAAGTTTAGTTCTTGAATCAACACACAGGCATATTTTAATTTTTTTTTTTGTTTGTTTTAAGTCTTTAAATCCTTGAGAGCTCACTAGCATTAAGTATTAAAGTGAAAATAATGTAAGGTCACCTTTAGTTCAGTGTAATGTTTCAGAAGAACATGAGTAAGGAGTGTATTTCTTGTGCACCATTACAACCAAGTGAACACTGCCTTAGTTACTATTGTGCTCCACACAAAGATGGCTTCATAGCTTTTACTGACACTATTTTAAGCTCCCACACAAACACAACCACAACTTGAAGCACAAGCAAATATTGACTTCATCTGCAGCCCAATAGCTGTTCTGGTGATTACTCAGGCATCCTGGCAGGGCTTCCAACCACCAATAAAGGCAACAGAAACTTTTTACAAGTATAGCATAAGTAAACTATTCGTCACATTATCAACACTAAATATGTTATCATACTTCAGAAATGTTAAAGGGTTCAAAAAAATTTGATGCAGAGCCTTAACTTGTTTGGGCTTTCCAAATAATAAAGAAAAATATTGTTCTTGTTTCTGTGAGGGAGGAGAACAGAGAAGACAGAGGAGCATTTCTGTTATTCTTGGCTCTGAGTCAGATGGGTCTGGTTTACTCTGCTGAGTGAATAGAAGAGTGGAAAACTACTTAAAGCTGAACAAAATAACATTAACATAGATTTTTGACTACTTTTTATCTGGTTCTCCAGCAAAAAAAAGTCACACATTCACATGCCACTATTTTGGTCTTGGGGAAAACATGAAAAACAATAGCATGAAACAGTGTGCAGCCATTTCCTTTTGAAATGAGCCTAGTTTTAAAAAAATAGGAGCAACTAAAAGGTTAAATTCTTCATTAAAATAAGAAAAGAATGCTAAAGATCAGTACAGCCAAAAACAGACGCTTAAAACTAGACTGCTGAATCCATACTCAGCCACATAAATTAGATCCTGGGGATTTACATGATTAGCCCTATGAAGAAACATTCCTAATGCTCAGAGTCCACAAGCAAAAGAAACAATGATAAGTCAAATAATATTCACATACATTTATCTGTGATGATTTGGAATGAAGTATTCATGTTTAGTGTAATACATATTACTATACAAAATGGCAAAATCTGAAATCAAAATGTACTGGAAGACCTTGCCCTCTGTTAGTTATATGTACAAGTCATCACCTTTTCAAATGGATTCAATGAAGCTCTTAAAAACCTCTGGTGAAAATACATTAACCTAATAGAGGTGTATCATGACAAAGACATTCTTTCAGACAAAACTGTATATATGATGGCCATGGATAAAGTGAACAAGGGCTTAAGAATTTGAAAGCAAGAAGAAGAAATATTTAGGTTTCCAAATTGCCCTCCAGAACTAAATGTTTGGTTTTTTGCACAACTAGAGTGACTTCAAAATTCACATTAGAGAAGTAAAAGGGGGGGGTAGACTCAGCACTCTCTCACCCCCATCACAGAACAGAGAACACAAAGATTTGTGACTTTGCATCTTCCGACAAGCAGATCCTGTACTCAATCACTGCTCATTCAGAAAGTCAGAAAGAAGAGCTACCATTAAAATCTTCTAAGAAACAGCTCCTTTTCCTGGCTTCCAAGTGCTCTGCCACAATGCAATTAGTCTCAGTGCAGTATAATCAAACACACTGATGACTTGGTGACCCAGTCATATTGACAGGGCCCAGGTAATGAGGGTAAATACCAATGTAATCTCGTTAAGCAATATGGTTTTTAACTTCAATCCCACCCATATTGTAGGGATTTAAAGAGATTGGAATAAACTTGCTGTAGCAGCACTTGAGAATGAGAAATGTAGACATAAGGTTTTTTTCACCTCTTTCATACCAACACTCTTATTTGCTCTCTTTTGTCTCATTTTAATTGACATCATTGCAGTGCTTTACAGGAAGACACAGCACCACAGAACAAACCCTCAAGTACACTGGCTGCCTATGTTACCTGTGCCTTTCTTGTAGGTGACAATTCCCATTGATTTCCCTAAAATTTCCCACAGCTACTGTCAAGGAGAAGTGCTTTTCATGAGCCCTCATCAGGACAGCCCTTACAAACCTCTGAATAAAGCCAAGACTCAAAAACCTGTTGCTGTTCTTGGGCACACACCAGAGCTTTGCCTGGAGCAGCCCATGCCAGGGTGATTATTCAGGAGAGGAACAACAGTGACTCAGCCTCATAACATCCCTACTCCCAAACAACATTTTTACAACAGTAGAACTCAAAGGTAGAGCAACCAAAACCGAAAGTCAAACTTCCAAACTTCGCCAGTCAAAATCAATCAATGTTGTTATGTTACATTAAGCATTCTATGGAGCTATTCATTAAGCAACAGCAACTCAGCCTCATAACATGGACTTATCCCTACTCCCAAACAGCATTTTTACAACAGTAGAACTCAAAGGTAGAACAACTGAAACAGAAAGTCAAACTTCACCAGTCAAAAGCAATCAATGTTATTTTACATTAAGCATTCTATGGAGCTATTCATTAAAAACAAACTGAAAAAAAAAATTGCTGGGGAGGCCAAGTATGCCAAGCAAGAAACACCTGCAATTGTAATTCCAAGAGCACCTCTTCCAGTGGCAGTGCCAACTTGAGTAGTGTCTTTCTGCCCACTCATTATCCTCTTAACTGTGCCATGCCTTAAAAAAATTAATCTGCACATGTTCACTGTGCTACCACATGAACAAGGCATCACCAAGGGCCATGATGAGTCCCCAGTGCCATCAGGAGAGAGTGGATGCTTAAACCAGCAATGGCACTGATGGAAATTCAGGTGAGTCTATGGCATAAGTGCAAGCAAGTCAAAGAACAATTCCATGGGGATATTTAAGGCACTTCCACTCAGACTAGAATGTAGTAGAAGAAAGTGAAGAAACTTCTAAAATCTCTGTAAAGTACGATTTGGTTCTTCTGGTTTGATTTTTGTTGGGGGGAGGGGAGTTGTCTCTTTGAAGGTTGTTTGGTGGGGAAAGCAGAGTGTTTAGCATTAAACCATCTGAAAAACTGTGAAAAAGCACCAAGCACTGGGATGCCTCCTTTAGAAGTTCTGGAGAAAATAAGGCTTCAGGACTTCTCTCCTTTAGCAGCAGGGGTAGCTCAGGTCTTTCCTCTCCCCCTTCCACTAGCCTTGAGCTCCTGCCCACCCACCCCCTTGCTGCTGCCTTCCAGTTGTGCCAAATTAACCATTTGTGGAGCTGCTCCATGAAACTGAACCGTGAATTAATTGCTCGGTGTTTACAAAAGACAGCAGAAATTCTGACTCGCATGAATCTGGTTACAATGTGCTACATCAGGGAACACAAGTGGTGGGAAGCAGGAAGAACAAGCACAGGAACTGCTCAAGAGAAAAAGAACTGCCAAGAAAAGGTTCCTCAATATCACTGCCTCCAAGACCATGATTTAACCTAATTAAGTTAATTAACTGGAAAATTTGAGAGAAAGAGTAGTTGGCATCTGAGAAAGGAAAGACAAAACCATGGAACAGAGAAGGCTGTTAGCAGGAATGGGGATAACAGATCATAGGCATCTGCAGAACAGAGAATAGCACTGTAAACAGTGAGATCTGACAATTTTTCAGGGACTGATTGACAGGCAAATATGTTCACCCAACTGAATAAGAAATTAAATATGCAAAAAGCCGTATCTTCTAACTTGTGACTTTAAGTCATTTCAAATCTGCTGAGCACCAGAGCTCACGGTCCAAACCTGAGCTTTAAATCCAGACATCAACTTCTGCACCAGTCATGTAAAGTTTGAGTATCAAAATAAATCTATTATATACATGTAAAATTTAAACTGTTATAAGGGTGATGATCTTAATGAAGGATAAAGAGAGTTTTTGAATCATTTTCTTAATGCACAGGTTTTCAGAGTAATGACATCCCAAATAGCATAAAGACTTTGACAGCACTAATTTTTTTAGTCTTGTTTTGTGAAACACAAGTAATACAAGTTTTTTGGATAAATTATTCATAAAATCAGGACCATCTCAGAAAACTACTTTGAAACTTTATCACCCCAATTACAAGAATAAAAATGCAATCATCTCCCCACCCATATCCAATTGCAATGCTATAGTCACAAATCTAGAATCAAAACACACCAAATTAGTCAGAAAATTCCTCAGAGACAGCACACAGCACAAAAAAGCAGCATTAATGCCTTAAGAGCAATGGCAATCAGCATCAAAAATATCTATCCAATGATGACCTGTTCCCCTAGGTTTCACTGCTTGTCACTAGATAAGGCAAGACATTTTAGCAAGCTCTTTCTCTCCTCCCTCTCCACAGATTGAATAGTTTTATATTTTAGGTTAGGTGGACTGGAAAACATAAGTTGAAAAATTATAAGACCTCACAGATAAAGGCAAATTGGCAACTATAGACATCACCAAATCCAGTAACAAAGACTAGGAAAGATGCATCATCCTAAAGCAGGAAAATGGAACTATTGTTTGGGCATAAGCCCAGCTTTGCCTATAAATAGGCTCAAATCCACCACCTTGGGAATGCCACAAGATGAAAACTTTAAGATCTGTAGATACCTAGGCACTACAGGATTGTGTGTTTCTCCCACCAACCTCAGCAGTGCTGTACACACCTGCACTCTGATAACTGCAATGCAGACATAATACATTAAATACTAAGCAAGCCATTCCTCCAGGATCACTTATAAATATCCTAAGAGAGCAAAGTGGGACTTCATATAAAGCAACCAAAATTAACAGGCCCATTCAGGAGACTTTCATAACTTAAATTAGCCAAACTTTTCTTGGATTGTTATAAATATTGCAGGAAAGGGCCTATTGTCACTACTGTTTAACAGTGTCTATAGATTCCCTTTGGCCTGAGTTGACCACATAGACTATGACTCCAGGCAAAACAAAAAAAATCCTTGATTTACTCTCTTTTATTTCCTTTCAGCCATAGTTTTAAGTCAAATTTAAGTCAAATTTAAGACAAATATAGAGAGAAGAAGAAAGGGGGGCAAGTAAAATATGGCCTCAAATATCATTCCATTTAATTTCTCTATTGTCTATACAAGCAGTGCTCAGAGGTAGAGCCAGACTGCCTCTGTTTGGGGACAGAAGCTGAAAATTCCTCCTCTACTGGGTTTCCAAAACAGTAAGACATGTTCTAAGGCCATTCTAGTTTGAGCTGTATGAAGCTGGGATTCAAACTCACTGAAGATCATTAAAAACACTTTTGATTGCTTTTATAATGTATGGTGACAAGCCTAACTCCATTAACCTACTGAGGCTTAAAATTATTATTGTGCTCACTGTCCTCATCACTAAAGGATAATAAAGATGTCACAGCATATTATTTAAAGAAAGTTACCATTAAATAGACAAAGAAAGAAGTAATTGATACTGGTACAAGGTTTCAAATGTACTCTACCTTTATTTATGAAAGCTTTCAAGGGATGCTTGTATTTTAAAGCAAAAACTTCATGGATTTGTGTTGCCACCTTATTGCAAAGGTTTCGTACCTTCTCAGTGGTTTCTCATGGGCAGCTCCTCACAGCACTGACTCTTCTCAGCACAGCCAACAAACTCCATCTCTCCTCTCACCCAGCCAACCTGCTCTTTTATAATACCCCTCTTAATTTGATCCAGCTGTGGCCTATTAAGGGCAGGCTTGCTCTTAATGCTTGATAATTAGCACAGCTATAACTCTTTAGGGGTGAGATTACTTTCACCACTATCTCTAGTCTCCTACCTTCTATCTATCCACAGATTTGTGCTACACATTTGCAAAGATTAAATAAGAAATGCAACCTTAAGCTTTTCTACAGAAAAACATCAGTCACCTGGGGCAGAACCTGAACACAAGGCAAGCAGAACAGAGAAGTTGCTTGCAGAAAAAAAGGAAAAAAACCCAAAATATGTAAGGAGTGGATGGGAACCAATTTGCCAGCAGTGGGGAGGGAAACCACACTATCACCCAGCTCCTCCCTACTGCAAAGGCAAGTCAGGGCTCTGAGGCCCTTAGACCCTCACACCGTTCTTGCAAGTGAGCATTAACTCCTGTTATACAGCAGGATAGATGTTGCTGTTATTATACAGCAGCTTGGTTACACAACTGCTTCATTGTGGTACTTCTGTCTTTTACACTAACACTGAAATCCTTTTTGGCATTATTTTCTAATGTCAGCATTGTGCCCTGCTGTCCAGTTTCTATTCTTCACTCACATGAAGGAAAGCTAAAACAGCTCCAGCACAACCTTTGCCTCTCTTGACTACATATGACCTTAATAGACATCTGAAGACTCAGAAAAACATGCAGCACTCAAATCAGACCACAAACAACATATGCACCAGCAAGTCCTTCATTTCTACAGAGCTGTTGTTGTTTGCTTTTTGTTTTTATCTTTCTTCTGCAGAGAATGTGCACTATAAAAACAAAGGCCTGAGAGAAATTAGAGCTAGAATCCATTGACAGTCTTCCTAAGGCTGTAAGAGTTTTCACCCCCAAGACAGCCAATTAAAAATAAAAGACAAAATCACCTGTCTTCATATAAAAAGAAATTTAAAACAAAACAAAAAAAAAAACCCACAAACACACAGAAAAAACCCAACTACCCAAACACCAAATAAACAAAATTATACCAAAAAAACCAAAACTAAAGTGTTCTTCACATATTTCTAGATCTCCCACCAGGTAGAGGGGCCTGCCTCACTGCCTACCTCAATGCAAAAAAAAAAAAAAAATACAGTTGTGGACAGGGTAGAAAACAGGTGAACATCTCTCCCTAATAAAAATAAAGAAGCAGCATATTTAAAAAGGGTGGGTAGCAGGACTGTTAAACTAGCAATAGTTTAGAGCAGTTTAATAAGCAGCATTTTAAATAGCATCTAGACATGCCATATCTGGTATGTGCAATTTTAGCTGAGTGAGTCACTTCTATATGCTTGGAAGGGATGAACTTGAATTTGGCCATGCCAATTAAAGCTCAGCATTCTAAGCTACTGAACTAAAAATGTATTTTGAAATCTCTCCTTCTAAATATTCTTCATGTCCAGGAGATGGGGGTAGTATGAGCACCAACTGCAGTCTTTGGAAATCAGCTGAGTCATGAGCTAGAATAAGAAAAAGGCTATCTCCAAAAGAATGCAGCTACTTATAAAACTCGATTTAACCAAAAGCCAAGAGAAATTAAGAAAAAATGCAGAAAAAAATCAAATTGTATCTTTCATTTGCATAGAAAGCAGCAAAGTTACAGATAACTTACCAAGAATAAAAAGAAATTTAAATAATTGTGGAGGAACTTAATTGTGTTATGATGTCCAAGTATAACTTAGTACCTCTAGTTATTAAACCTAAATAATAAGCATGGAATTCTGATGGGCTTTAAACAGAAAGGTCAAACAAATGCCTCCAACAGCAAATCTATGCCAATAATAGAAACCACAGATTTGTATAAAGATATTGCAAAACTGGAGCAATTTGACCAGATCTAAATGGAAAAGCAAAACTTCTGCCCTTTTTTTTTTTTCTTTTTAATGGCCAAGCTTCTGCTGCAGCTAGACATAAACAGGAACCAGAAATCTGGCTTTAAAGGGAATCATTGTATTATTACTGAACCATTTCTCTAAATTTTGCTATACATACATTTGTAACAAACACAAAAGCAAAAGAAAAGGAAGCTTATACAAATCATGCCACATCTCCATGAATCCTGTCATTTCAAGACCAGAGTAGTTGAATAAACATTTTCTTTACAGAAGGAATGAGAGCCAGTGCCTGGTGGGCCAGCACAGCTGCCGTGCAGCACAGAACAGCTGGGTTCACAAGCCACAGCCCTGGCCCATCACACGTGTTTGGCTGAAATTAGAAACAGCAGAGTTCAGGGGTTAAGAGAGAAGTTTACACGACACACCAACTACCCAGAGCATTACTGGAATTTGCTGGTGAACTCTCACTCAGGGGAAGAATTTGTCAAGGAGGTTTTCAGCAGAGGAACAATGGATGGGAGCTCTAAAGCCCTCAATTTTTAACACACTGTCCTGTAAGTAAGCAGGCAGAAGAAGAGGCAATGTTTAATCAAGCAGAAGTTTCACAGTACATTTCTATGGTTTCTAGTTTTAATTTGATCAGTGCAGCCCACGCTAACATACTCGTTCTAAATTGAAATGCAGTGCTGTGTGCTTAACCACCACGAGAGCAGTGAGACATCCACTATTTCCTTCCTCTACATTTCATGTTCAAGCTTCTCTCAAACTGCTCATCCCACACGGAAAAACAATTTCTACTCTGATTTCTTTTCCCAATCCTCTACCACTTTCTGCAGCCAGGGGCTTTGTACTTCCCTCTAAGCAAGCAGGAGGCCACAAAAAATCTACAATCTCATGTGGAACACAGGTTACATTTGAAGTTTCAAGTCACTATTTTAATGCAATGGACCTTCACTAGTTTCCACGACCAAAACTTTTGTGCCATTTAGCAGAGCTTTTCTACACATAAGGAGTATCAAAACTGTCACAGCACATGTCACAGTTGAGATGACCATGACACACAAAGCATCACCACACAATATCAGAAAGCATCAGCCCATACACAGTAACACCTTACCACTTCAGAGGGCTTCAGGCACCTGCCTATACAGAGTAACATGAGGTCACTTCAGAAGGCTGCAAGCATCTGCCTTTCTTGTTCTTTGTCCCAGCCTTTTATCCCCTCATGCTGATGCCCTGCCCCTGTGTGCCCTCTGCTCCCTTTGGTGGTTGGTCAGTGCCCTGGGCACTCCATGGCTCATTGCTGTCAGTGCTGCTCACCTGCTGCTCACAGCTGTGCCCACTGGGGATGAGGCTGGGCCAGCCCATCCCAATCACCACAAACTGTGTGCCTACACAAGATCTGCTAATTTTTTCTTGGAAAGACATTGCAGTCTCCTATTTAGTGTTTGATTTATCTGATTTACCAAAGAACAGTTGCAGGAAGTTACTCACTTTAGAGGCTTTACCAGCAATACTAACACTGCAGCCTTTGAGGAACTCATGCCAAAACAATTCCTCCCGTCTAGACCCTCTTGGTCACCTGGGGGAGAACAAACACCTCCCCACTGCTGGGAACTTTCAGCAGTGTCCTGCTGCAAAGTGTCACTGCCAGCATCACAAACCAGTGCTTATTCTTGAGATCATCCTCGCTGCCAGTACTGTCTCATGCCACTTGTCACACCACTGAAGTGAATACTCATCATTTATGGATTCCCTCTCCCCACAATGGATACGCTATCTGACCTTCTAATGCTTTCATTTCAAGGATAGAATAAAGGGGATTGAGAGGCATTGTTTAAAAATCAGCCCTATAATGTAGATCTTACTGAAAGTTATTGGAACATCATTCATGCAGTCGCATCATCCTGAGAAAAAGAGCCCTGCATTCCAGCCTTCCTCATTCATTGTCATAAATGGATAATTGGCATCATTAACATTCTTCCCAGCTGGAAAGAATGCCCTTCTACTTTGCACATAATATGTTGTTCAGAGATGCCTGTTCTTCCACAGATATTCAATGGCAACTTCAATTTTCTATTTATTCCTTTTATGTAGTAGTATTTCATTAAATAAGGTATTCCTTGTATTCTTAAGGAAGGTAAAATATATCATTCAAGGAAGAAATCCTGCAGCAACTATAAACCAACAATGACTATTTTGGCATTTCAGAATGACTATATCATATCCATTCCTATGACTGGCAAAAACAGAACTATAACTGCTAAAAGAATCTCACTGTATGAAACCAAAACCACAAATCCCTTTTATACAGAGAGCATACAGTGGAAATTAACACCAAGTGACAGAAACTTAGTTTTTGTTATGGAAGTTTATGCAGGCTTTGTATATCTATTTATATGAAAAGCCTGTTCTCTTTACATAATTAGAACAGCTCTCGAGGCAGGAGGAATATAATAGGCAGTAATGACTTTGAAGGGAGAAAGCCTCTCTGGAGTTAGCACATCTCAGCCAAAGCACGTTGCATAAGGAGAGTTCTCAAAACAAGAGACAAAAGCAATCTGGGGGAGGAGCAGCATTTAGCTGCAGACATTTTTCCTACTCCTTGGCTGTTACCATGAATGGCTGGAAAACTGACAAGTTTTCACAGGCATGACTGAGCCCAGTCTTGACTCAGAATTAAATGGGACATAAGGCTTTGGCTGCCCAAAATCACTAGCATGGACAAAAATTAAAACAAAAATTACCTTCACAATTTGTGTCAGTGTAAGAAAAAGAATGTCCAAAAGCATTTGGGAATGGCACTGTTTATTGCTTGGCAGGAATCCATCATTACTATGGGCTAATGAGAACTGAAAAGAAAGAAAATTAACCTGAGTGTTGTTTCAACCTGGACAATAAAAAGTAGTAAATTCTTTTTTGCCCAAATTGAAAAATAATTTTGTTTACACCTATGATTACCATAGATTATTGCTTCATTTTTGTAAGCTAACACGATCACGCTTTGGGCATTTCATACTTCATCTGTACTTGCATTTGCAGCTGTTGCAAGTGCTCTGCTGGGGTGCACAGAGCCTCTACACATCCTCACTGGGCTGCTGAATCTATCAGCAGGAAGAGTCCATGGTAAAGCTAAACCAAGAGTTTCCCTGCTAATGACACTGCCCCACAGCAATATTAATGTGAGGCAATTATTATTGAGCTCTACCTTCAAGCCAGTGAAGGCCAGCATCACCAGAGCCCCCCCATGGCAGTGCTGGCAGCTCCCCCCCACCCACAGCCCCTGCAGGCAAGCACTCAAAGCAGGGCGTCAGAGCCAACTGAGCACCACCTGCATGGCCTATCTAGAACTGTGCAGGTCAGAGCTGTTGCCTTCACATTTAATGACTTCATAAAGATATGGGCTACAGACTGAACTTTTCCATTTGCTCATGTCAGAAAATAAAAGGCTCTGCAGTATTT
Organism: Passer montanus; assembly: GCF_014805655.1. Taxonomy (NCBI): domain Eukaryota; kingdom Metazoa; phylum Chordata; class Aves; order Passeriformes; family Passeridae; genus Passer; species Passer montanus. The sequence goes on from NW_024369707.1 coordinate 2,322,107, forward strand.
TGTATTTCTTAGAAATGAGACTGAGCTGACAGGCTTACTGGCACTCATGACACTTGAAACCATGCTGACTGGACAAAAAAACCTGATAAGCAAGTTCCATGGCAGAGTCTGGCAAGCAGCTTCCAAACATGGTTATCTCTTTACAATCAAACAGAAAAACTGCACTGCAGCCACACTTAAAAAATATAAGCAGGGAAAAAAAATAAAATTATGAATGAAGTTCTCAATTTCTCTTAAAAAACTCTAAAAATCTGTGTCCATTTATATCATTTGGCTTACAAAATTATCCCTTACCATCCCTATTCCAGCCAATATAAGTGAGTTACTTATTCACCTTAAAAATAACTTCAGCCCACTCAACATTAAATGACACAAACCCAAAAGCTTAAAATAATTGCTGCTATCTTAAGGTTTCAATCTTGCAAAAAATTAAGTGGATGAATAATTCTGCATCCAAGATTATCCCCCTTGACTTCAATATATGCAGTCAGCTTTTATATCAAATTCCACCTATTTGTAAATTCCACACACCTGAGGAGATTCTACAAACATTGAGTAACAAACATTGGTTTAGAGGGATATGAACTGCAAAAAAAAAAAAAACAGACACAGGAAAAATACTATCTAAATGTGCAGTTGTAAAAGTTATAATGCCTACACAGAACCATAGTCCTGGAACCAGTATGAGGAAAGCATGGTTAGGAAATGGGAAACCATAATTCATTGAAATTACCTGCTAGTAAAACTGCAGAATTATGAGCAACTTTTTGGTTAAATTTGGGCCAATGATGAAAGATGGGAAAGGTTATGGAAACCTGCAAGTTTAAAACCAAACAGCAGATAAAAGCAGGGCTGAATAATGGGGGAATCATGGTAGAGAGCAAACATGTAAAACCTGACAGTAATACTGATGAGCTTTCATCAAATATTAGCATTCTTTTTCAGAAGACTGCTCGTAAGATATGAGTTCTCTCTGTTTATTTAGCTTCATATTCTCCACTACCCATTTGCTGCTGTGCATCAAAACAACTCCCAACACATGCAAAAAGAAGGTTCAGTACCGCTTTGATCTTACCATCTTTGACAGCACCAGGTTTTCGTAGCGCTGTTTAAAAGTTTTAGGTTTATAGAAACAGAAGTGTTACTACCAGAGCTGCTGTCCTAGGAGATCATGGCAGTCATGGCAGACAGTGGCAAGGCCACTGGAACTGCTTGCTGCTACATAAAAAGTTCAGCAAATCATGATGATGTCACAGTACTGTGTGTGGCTATGGCGTGGAGAAGTGATCAGAAGAGTGTTCAAGACGACAGGAATGTTTCAGCTGTTGCTGGTCCGTGCTTGCACAGCATCAAGGCCTCTTCCATTTGTCATGCTCCCCGCAAGCAAGGAGCCTGGGGTGCAGGAAAAGCTGGGAGGGGGCACAGCCAGGACAGCTGACCACAGGGATGTTCCATAACATTCTGCATCATGCTTCACGTATGGAGATGGTAGAAGAGGGTGAAATTTAGCAGTAGAGTCCCAGGATTCCCAAACAACCATTACTTATGGTGAAGCTCAGCTTCACTGAAAATGGCTAAATATCTGCCTTTCCACAGGAAGCAGAGAATGAATTCCTCATTTTACTTGGCTTGTGCATTCAGCTTTTGCTTTACCTAATGGACTGCCTTTATCCAACCCCTGGAGTGTTCTCATGTGTATGACATGGTTCAGACAGCTCTACAGTCATTGTAGAGCTTCTAGCTCAGGTATCCAATCAGGGAAATCAGAGGTGGATAATGCCAGTGAACTGCTATCACGTAGTTCACTTCTGTTCTCACTGCCAATGTAGGGCATCTTTTTTGATGTAGATGGCAGTATCCCTTCCCATCTCATTTATACTCTTTCAACTGCTCCCATTCCCCTCAGGAATCTCTTGTGCAATAGTCTAATCTCACTGAGCTAAACTGAAAAGTAGACTATCCTCCCTTCCTAGGGAATAAGAACAAGGTACAATTTCCCTTTCATTTGGTGCTGTACTCAGACCTCAAGTTGTAACACACAAAATTCAGCAGGATACCTATGAAAATACTGAAAGAGCCAGGTGAGCACTGGAGAGAGGTTTGGCTCCAGTCTTGCTTCTCAAGAAGGGCAGCTGAAATAGCACAGAAGTTAAATATCACTGCCATGTAAATCACTATAGCCTTAACCAAGCACAGAAAAGACACTCAGGACTGTTTCTGAGCTGGTGCTTCCTGAATGTTTCCTGAAGTACTTGAAACTTGCTCAGTGTTTTGCTCCAACAAAATCAAAAATTATGAAAAATATCCACCACAGCAAAAAAAAAATAAATTTCTTTGCACTACTGAAAAATCAAAGTTATTAGAAACTCAAATTAAATTAGCTGTAGTATATAGATGCTCAATCATTTTAGCTCCTTGTATGACAAGGCTGTTTGTCTTAACATTTTAAGCTGCCTTCATAAGCTTTACGTCCAAAATTTCCATCCACCTCCACAGGCTCTTAATCTGAACCCAAGTCTGTATAAGGCCCCATTAACTATGCAGCTTCTATGTGTCCCTTTTCTTTATTCTAACCACAAGAAGAATGAAACCATGAAAAATTTTCAGGGACCTTTTACAGAGGCAATTAAGCATTTCTTAGGACATTTTGGCAAGCTAGCCAATCATCTCCATCAGCCTCTATTCACAGGTGAGCCTTTGCCTCTGAGTAACCAGTAAATGCTCTCTAGGTCTGAGCCAGCACACCCAGACTGACATCCTGTGTCCCCTTGCTCTGAGGACAGCTGGCTTCATGACAGGAAGGTCGGTGCATGGGGAAAATACTAATAAATAATAGAAGATATTTAAATCTCACTGCTTGGAGATTATTCTTTACATTTCAGCTCAACACTCTGAATCCAGGAGAGAACCACAGTCTTGGTTAATAGCTAGTATTATGATATTTTTGTTTAAGCTTTTTGATTCATAAGAGAAATTTCACTTCCTTCTCCCTCCCTATTAAGAAAATTGAGTTTACATAGATCCAACTGTTTACCCAATAATTTGCCACCTTTCCCAATATTTTCAACAGTATATTTTAGCTGATCACAGCCAAGGCTAATATCCAGACACACAATCCATTCTCCAATACAGCAAAAGGCCAAAATAACATTTCACAAACAGCAAGTTTTTTTAAGCAGGCATCCATCAAAAATGCATTTTTCCTCAGTACCTTGGCCTTGAAAACACTGCATTTTCCAATTTCCTACATGCTGCTTAATGTATGCAGTGTCAGTCACACCACATTGTGTCATTTTATATGGCAGGTCAGCAGGAGCCACCATGTTCAGAGGTATCTGATATTTTGCCAAATCATTTGGCACATCTTACATTCTCATCAGTTTGAATTACTTGTAGATCATTTCAAAAGAGGGACATAATTATTGGCAATCATTCAGAAAATGGCAGACAGTCTGAGTGCTTTGCTGGACTTTTCCTCCATATAGAAACTGCAAGATAGACAGATTTCCCTGAAACAATGTAACTGCACATCAGATTAATACCTGTGCAATTCTTGCTTACGTTCACTATTTTGGGGAAATGTTTTACAATTCTTCCTTACAGTGAACAGTCCTTCATTCTACAGCTTCCCTAAAGGCAGCTCATAATCAGTGTTATTAGGAATACCAAATTCTGACCCTGAGGCAGAGATTAAATAATACTGAATTCAAGTATTAATTCACTACCATACACTTTCTAAACTAAACATATGTCTTTCATTCTTTAAAACTTGTAATTTTTAGAGTAAACCTACACCAACTAGAATAATTAAAGCATTTTTACATCAAACTCAAGGTGATAAAACCCCTTATTATGCACTTATTATTTATCACTTTTCAGAACTAAGCAACCAGACACATCTGGTTTTGTGTCACGTAACACGTTGCACATAGGAGCACAAGAGGTAAATAGTGCCATGTTGATGGTTAAATTCTGCTAACACAAACAGGAACATTCTTGAAAAGGCCACAGGTAGTGAGAGGAAAACAAATCCCAGACTATATGTATCATAACAGTGAGATATTTTTCCACAGATGGCTGCAAAACAGAGCTTCTTTCTGTGCAGAAGAACATTGCTGTTGGAGACTACAGGGAGCTGTACTCCAACCACAACTGACTGCAAGTCAGCAACAAGAGAGCATAGGGAATGAAACTGGAAAAGCATTCATTTAAAGAGAACAATACAAGCTCTTCACCCAGTTGTAAAACAGGTTCCCATACATAGAAAAAAAGACTGCAGAGCAGCAAATAAACCAAAGGCTAAGGATCTGTAGTGACTTTGCACTGATGAAAACACAGCCCAAGATGACTGACCAGCATCAGAAGTCAGATGGATCTGACAGATTATGTGTTTGGGGATGTGCCAAGAGCCTGCAGCCTCACCCAAGGGCAGCCAGTGAGATCCTAGACTGAAATGTCAACACCCTAGAGCCCATTTAAGAAATACAAACCCCCAAGCAGAGAGGATCTGACATTTTCATAGGTTCTCTGGCATACCTGCTTTCTCAAGCATACCTGCTTTCTCTAATTTAAAAGCTTTGATTTTAATAAACAGTAATTTTAAAATGGGCATAAAAGTTGATTCATATAGCTAGCAAACCAAATGGACAGAATATACTCCAAAGCCAAATCCAAAGGCCCTGTGAACTGAATTATAAAGAGTATCTGCATTTTACCAGCATATAAAAAGAAAAAAAATTGTGGTGTTTCATCATGATAACAAAAGCTGGCCATTGAGTGCATGTTTGTAGAGGTAACAAGGAAGATGGAGACTGTAAAACTCATTCCACCTTGGAAAAGGCGTTGCAAATATCTCCTCAAGGGTAGGGAATGAGAGCAGCTCAAAACTGAGCAAGCAGATTTCATTGTGATCTGCCAAATTGTGACAATTATTTCAAGTGAGAATATTTTATCTTTTGAGGGGGATAAAATAATTTTTATGCGTTGCAAGGCAGCTAAAGGTTACTCAAAACTATATCTCATTTCCACCTACACTTTCACTAAACCCAAGGATTCAAACACAAGCCTGAAAGCTCTGTGACCTTCTGGACTCCTAAGAAGGGGGTTTGCTGTCAGATACAGCCACCACTTGTTTAAGATGAAGAAGGAGTCATCCAAAAAGTGGAAGGAAAAAGGGAGGAGGAGAACTGAGAGTCAGAAGAGAAAAGGAACAGTTGTGTCTAGTAGAGGTGACACTGCATAATACAAACTTTACATGAAACTAGTTTAATTTTTTTATAGTTAAATGAAATCCATTGTCAAAAGAATTTAATTTTGCAAATTCTCAGTACAAAAGCCTTGCTTAAGATGTGGTGAAAGTGAGAAGAAAATTATTTTTTTATATTCCATTCTATATTGAACAATAGCACTTGTCTAAAAATGGGCTTAGACTCATATTACTTGCAATTGCATTTTCCTTTCAATCACCTTCTTTTCCCCAGTGAAGTTCCCTCTAAGTGAATTGTGTCTTTTCTCCATTGTCTATAAAAGTAGCTGTGCAGCAAATCTAAATAAGGATAGATACAGGAATACACCACCAACATTTCTTTACCAACTTCTCCTGTTCTATAAGCACTTGAGCTGGGCTACTATTGTACTACTAGTAATTTGAAACCTATCTCCCCCCCCAAAAAAAAAGTACAAAAAGTTTTCTGATCAGAGATGACACAAAAGTTTCATCACAGAAGAACACTGTTTCAAATTCTCCTTCCAGAAATTCATTCATTCTTTTAAAAAAATCAAGTGATTGTTTTCAGTCAAGAAAAATATTTTCTTTTTTCCCAAAAAGTAATTTTTTTCTCCTTTCCTAGCATTAAAGAACAGTAGCAAAATATTTGGATATAAGTAGGCAGCATGAGATACAACCACATACAGTTCTAGTGTCCAGATGTTCATTTGTTCACAAACTTGAGCATTAAAAGTTCCAAAGAGCAGCAATGTGAAAAGCAAAATACACAGTGAGAAAGATTAATCCTTTCAGAGCCCATCTAGTACCTACAAACTACATTGGATAGATAAGGAAATATCAGTATTTGTCCTTCTAATTCCCCCAAAATTGCTGCAATTTCTGGTTCTATTTAAAAGAAGTTACATATTTCTCTTTATCAAAAAGGAATTTCAGTACAGACATAAGTTAAGAAAACAGGGCAGGACGGGCTTAGAGTCTTCCAAAAATGAGCAGGTATTTATTTCATTTCAAATTGATGCCTTCTTTCAACATTATGGTTCAGCTTTAAAAGCCTTAGAATCTGACTTTAACTTATATTTTTCATTATTTATAACAGCTTCTACAAAAAAATTCATCTGTTTCCTTGTTTTCTACTCAGATTTGGAAAAATTTTGGAACACAGAGCTCCAGTCAGTCATTAGCACTGTTAGAGCACATAAGAACCCAGCCAAGGTCTGCTCTGGAACAACAAGGCACTTTGGAAGGGGCCTTTGGCCCAAGGAGCTTAAACTTTTGAACTAAGGCTAAAAGCTGTTCTGCACAGCTTGAGCCAGGGTTAACTGCACTGCAAACAAGTGTCAGGCTTCACAAGTGTAGGATTTTAACAGATAATTATGGAAAAATAAAGGATCAAGCTGAAAATAAGATCACTTAATTATACAGCTGGGTATTATATAAGTACAGTACAGGCTGATGGCACCTGAAGGTACTAATTATCATTACTATTTCAAGAAATATCTGCTGTGCAGATGTAAGCCATCACTTGTTCATACATTTTGCCAGTTACAGGTATCTCAGTGGAATTTTTTTCTTCTTTTTTCAAATTTATTTTGAAATAACAATAAAAGTTTAATTAAGTGATCATTTTTGTTCCATCCTAGTACTTATTTCACTAGGAAATAAGCCCTTTCTGTGCTTGAAATTGAAAACATATTTTAGCACTTTTCAGAAATAACAAGAACATTTAATCCATAGACAGTCCTATGAGACAGGGTCCAACAAACACAGGCAGCATCCCTGCAGTTCATTGAAAGAGGCTCAATAAGAATCTCTAGGGAATATTAACTAACAATAAAGCTCTTCTCAAATAATGGACACACCGAGGGCTTGGCAGCACTATGGCAAAAGAAGTGCAGACAAAAAGGTTGTTTCCAAGGTGCTGTGAACAGATCCCACATTCTGTCAAATGAGCTGCTTGCACAGGGCTGATAACACGCTTCTGAAGGGGATGCTGTGCTGGGGAGTTAATAAGACAACACTGCAATGCCCCCTGCATGGGGAGAGGCAGATGGACTCAGCATGTTTTCATGCTTGGTCAGGTGTTATTAATCTATGACCAAGAGAGCAGGTGGCTGTCATAAATTGCAAGAATTTTTCAAAAATCATTCAGCTCTGCGAAACCTGAATATGCTTTTTTAAAAAAAAAAAGAGAGAAAGAAAGAGTGGGAAAAAAAAAGAAGAAGAGATTGCAACCAAGTGCTGTTTCAGTAATTGCTAAGTTTAGACAATGGTGCAGAGTGTGGCAATTTTTCCCCTCTAAAACTTAGCCTAGAATAGAGCTTGCTCAGCAAAAACAAACATTTCAAAATATTCAGTTTGTTTAAAAAACCTTAAACCACATAGTCTCTTGATAGTAGGTTCCTTTGAAGGATTACTAAGGTAAACTGTAAGCCAAACCCCAACTGCAATACTCCCTGAAAGAACATTTACAAAATCTCATGTAGAGACAACACACAGAGGTCGGGTTATTGCCTCATAAGGGTGCCTGATACACAGTAAGCAGGACAATTTTTTACTGGGGTCGTATAGGAGACAACTTATCCAGTGGGGATTTTATGGACTCACGTATTTAAAAGTCACCAGCTTTTATCTTCATAATAAAAGCAAAATTGTAAAACATTTTCCCCCTTTTCATAAGTTAATGCATCTGGTTACACTTTTACTTTACTCAGCCTCAACAACAAAAATAATTTTGAATTAGTGTAGAAAGTCAGTTTCAATGTTTCGTGGGCAAAACAGTCTCAGAAACTCTTATCAATATTGACTACAGTATCCCCATTCAATAAAAGCTTTTACATTTTATCTATTTACATTTCAAGAAAACCCCTTCACATTATGTACAGAGTACATAATGAAAATTTTAGAGAGAGCAGTTTCATTCATGCACAATGGAAAACAGATGTTTCCTCAAAAACTTCTAATACTCCCACTCTTCTATTTAACTTGGATCCCATGAACTAAAGAAAACACTGCAATACTGACATTTGAAATAATTCTGTAATTATTTTTCTATACTCCACACTATTAATATTTCTTGGAGTACTGTTTCTCACTTCCACTGTGTTTGGGGGATGGGATGGTTCAATTAGAAGAACAAATAAAAAAAGAGCTAAATCTATCTTGTGTTTCAATCTAGGCAATGTCACTGGACATAATTACTCCATTTCCCATCTGTAGGAAGATAATGCAAAACTATCTACTGCTATACACGCATATTTAAGCAAAAGTATCCTTTAATTGTAGAACCTTTGGACTAACGCAACCTTTCTCCTAGCAAGGAAGTGGCTGTTTTTGCTCAAGAGAGTTCTTCACCCTTGTGACCAAACTGACTGCTCAAAAAATGGGAACTGAGAAGGCAGGGTGGGGAATAGAACTGACTAAGCCTATACCACAACTGAGAAATAACTCCTGGACATGTATCTTCAGTGCCAGTGCCCCCAAGACAGATTGTGTTAGAAAATGTACTCTAGATTTGTTGGCTAAGGACTGGCTAAAAATCCTTTTCAGAACAGCAGCAAACGTATATTGTCTGCTAATAAACACAAACCAGCAGTGGTGTTTGAAAGTAAAGGAGATGCACTATTTCATTTACAATTCAATTGCAATCTGATTATTTCCTTCCTAAAACCAAAGGCACTTTTCTTTGAAGAAGGAAGGGTTTAAAAAAACAAACAAAAGAACAACCTTGCTATGTTTAATTGTACTGATTGTTTCTGTCAGCAAGGTCATTCATTAACTGCAGCACTGCGATAATTGCCTCTTTTTATTGTGGGGGTTGCCCAAGACTTGATATTTTGTTACAGCATTGTTGAATAGCAGAAATTGAACACAGGTTCTGATCATTTAAACACCACAAATATGAATTACTGTTTCTTCCCTGCTTGCAATAACTGATTATCTCAGTAGGCATTTTCTATATGGAGACTAGTGGCTTTAATTTTACACAGAATCATTAAAATCTAATTGGTGTGATCATTCCTTAGAGCAGAAAAGGTATCCAATGTAGTAGTAATTACTGCTGAAAACTTACATTTTCCCAGGCTATTTTAAATGCAAAGGAAGAAGTACTGTTACGACAGTCACAACCTTAAAAGACATAAAATTACAAAATATGACCATTGGAGTGGAGCAGAATTGTCCTGAAATATGTACTGAATAGTCAGTGCTGAGGAACTGGAGATGGTTCTTTTTGCAATGCACAGGTCTGCAAAGCTTGAGAACATTAACCTCAACATGTGAGGCAGTCATGTAACAAAGATATAGTGCTGCCTGCGAGCAAATACCCCTGAGAGACCCCATCCAACACCATCCATGACACAGGCAATCAAATAAATGCAAGCTACCTTCCTTCCCAAACAAGCCAGCTTGGAATACTGCTTGCCAAAGTATTTTTGAAGTCATGCAGATGTACTGAGGCAGATGTTTCAAAAAATATTATTTTCTTCAACTGTTTAACAAAAGAAATTAGGTTACAATTTAAAAAAAAACAAAACCCACGTCTTTAGAATTGCAGAATTTAACATAAAAAGCCTACTTAAATTTTAAAAGTATTTAAGTTTTTACATTACTATCTAGAGTAGTAAAGAGTTTATATAAATTCTTTACATAAATTTCATTTACAGATGTGAGCAATAAGACAACCACAAACATCAGAACACATCAGAAATAGTTTGAGGGAATATGCATAAATTGCAGAGTAAGGCCCCTTTACTAAAAGGCACAATTCTCAGACAGATCACTTTTGCTGGGAATAGCTTAAGTGAGACTCCAGGTGGAAGCAAGGATGCAAAACTGCAAGAAGAGATGAGTTTCCTATTTCCAAGCACTTAATAATAAAGAAAAAATGAACACTTTCTATAAAAACAGAGGTTGGGAATTTATTTTTCTCTAGCTTTCATCTCTCATTGCTGCTGTAGGCCTAGATTAGTATTTGCAACAATCAAAATCTGTATGCAAAAATATCACACTATTTCTCTTTGCAAATTACTTTGGCTGCCTTGTTCTCTGAACAGTGTCATTTTTAGCATGCTTTTAACACATACTTTCTTCTTAAAGCTGTTAAAAGGCCTCAGCTCTGTTAATGCAGGCATCCCTTTATCTGACACCAATGATTTTTACCAGGTCACTGGTTTAATGCCTTTAAGCCCTTTATAAATTAATCATCAGTGCGGCCAAATGATTTTGTCAACTTCCTAACAGTATTTGCAGTTCTGAATAACTGGCTTCCAGTGGAAGATCTGCAATGAAAACCCCTTAGCAATTTTTAAAATGTCCTTCTGTCCATGAGAGCCAAGGACTGCGAGGAGCACACTGCTATTGTTCCAATGCCACATCCCACCCTTGTGGATGGCAAGGCTTGACAAAGGTGGGAGGGGATGGAATTACATCAGGGCAATCAAAGCATTTTTATTTCTTGGGAATTAAACACCCACTCCTGTCTGGCCCCCCTGGACCAAATCCAGGAAACCATTTCAGCTGGAGATAGTCCTTGCTGATCACAATTGGCCATGTGCATTTTTAACATTAGGCATTGTTTCAATGTTTGGATCAAGCTTCAGCACTTGTTCCTGGATGAAAATGTAAAAGCACAGTACAGAAATCTTTACACATGTAAATGCACTTACAACTCAACATTATACATCTTTGAAATTCTGTTACCTTATGACAAGGCTTTTTTTTGAAGGGGTGTTAAATAGACAATCTCCCTTCCACATTCCTTCCTAAAAAAATTAGAACTCTTAATCCTGTACAAAAGCCGTTCATGTGGGCCTAAAATCACTGATAAAACTGTGCTTAAACAAAGAAAGTTCATATTATTGATGGTTCTTGCAACCTGTGAAGAACTTCTGGAGAGGAGGACAATTCCAATTACTAAACCATTCAGCACTCTAATAGGATCTGCTTTCCTCCTTAGGGTATTATAGGATTTTGGGAGTCAGCCTCAAACAATGTCTGCAAGATGTATCTGTGTGGGAGACGTACAGAATGTACTGATCTGAAAGCACATCTGTTTGGGTCAGGAATCGCCACCAGAGAGAGTGGCAGATTTCCAGCCCCTGGCAGTGCTGCCTCTCCCAAGGAGGACAGAGCGTGGGCAGGGCAGCTGAGCGACCTTGATACACAGAGCAGGTCACAGTCAGCACTGCAGCACCGTGCTCCAGGGAACCTGTGACGTTATCAAAGCAAGACAACAGGAGAAATATTGCCAGAGGCATTGCTACTACAGTAAGAATTTGTGAGAAGGGGGAAATGAAAGAAACAGAAGTTGTTTGGAATAAGGATCATGATTGGGGATGAGTAACCAGCAGTCCAAAGAGAAAGAACTATGTGGTTTGTGTATAAATCTACTTCATAAAAATAGCAACCTGTTCTGTATTTTCACACATTCTTGAATGTCAGGCATGATGCTGTTAAGGTACCAAGAAGCTGTGCACAGATAAAAATGTGTCCTGTGTGTTACAGTCGTGCTGAATAAATAATGAATTTACTTTTTCCTTACAGCAACTAGAAATCACTGGAGGTAGAACTGTCTGTAAAACAGATTTTGACCAGAGAGACACTGCATTTATTTCTCAAAATGAAATCTAATGTCTGAAGTTATATACAAGTGTCCAAAGTAATTTTTATGATACATATTCTTTTTCTTCCCACTCCCTTAATCATTGTTAGTTTTCTAGTAGTTTGAAAAGGTGGTAGAGTTACAGCATGAACTCTCATTTAAAACACCTGAGCATACTTAAAATTCCCACTGCCTCTTCCTGTACCAATACAACTCCACATTAAACAGGAAACTAAAGGCATTCACAATTCGCATCTGCAAGCAAATAATTTTCTATTCTGGACACTTATGCTGGAACCTCAAAATAGGACAGGAGAAAAGGAGAGGAAGAGGCGGGGTCATGTTTCATTGCTTTGACTTGCTTTAAGAGTAGGTGTTGTCCTCATTCTTTGCTGGAAACATGAACCCCACAGTACTTATCACCAGGTTAAAGAGCAAATGTTTGGTTCACAGCGTTGTAAGTTCAGCATTAAAAAAAGCTTGCTGGCAATTTCTAGCAATTTGTAGCTGTTGTTGCCAGCAAGTGCTAACAATCACCAGGAGCCAGATTCTAGCTAACCCTGTCAGCACTTCGGTTTTTGGCAAACATTTCACAGATAATGTTTTGACGCCTCTGTGCTCACTCGAAGTCCAGTCAGATTAGAGATCACAGGTTGAAGTACACTGCACTATTGTGCTCCTTACAACAATTACCCTCTGTTAATCTTTGAAATGAAGGAAACCAGCACTGGCTCCTTAACAGAAGTTTCAAAAGTGGCATAAACTCTGTCTAACCTTATAGGTGAATTGCACACACCTGCATGGCAGCTTCCACAAGACACACACACAGAGGTTGAACTAGATGACCTTTGAGTTCCCTTCCAACTCAAATTGTATTATGATATGCAGGAAAATGGGAAAAATTTAATACAGCACCGTAAGATTCAGAAAACTTCCACATCAAGCAGCACAATGGCACAAGTGACACCTTTGCATTGCCAGGGCACCTTGCAGCTGTACTTAGCTCAAAGTTCAAAATGCCCTGAAGCTCAGTATCCACCCAGTGAGGCATCTGCAGATAAGCACAGTAGAAATCCAAACCAACTTAAAATGGAGATATAGCCTAAAAAGGGCTCATCCTACATTTAGCATGTTGCTCTCCCTCCTTACCTCCAGTCTGGGTCTCTCAGCTTCCTGTGGCCTTCCATGTCAGATACATATTACCTATTGCAAGTCTTTCACATATTTCTTGCCTGACTTCACCTTAGAGGAAAAGCATTAATATATTGAACTCTGGCCCCATAAGTGTTCCCAGTGGAACACATTTTGTACAGGAATATGCCCCATTGTGACAGCAGCTGGAAATTTCAGCCCAGAAAATGAAACAGATTTTCAAGAAAGTAAAATAATGTGTAATTAACCTTTATAACAGCTTATCAAGGTATGTGGCAGGCTTCCAACCCTCACCATATCTCAAATCAAAAACTAAAGATTAAAGATCAGCAATCATTTTAGCTAGTGGGCATGATATCTAGCATGATAGCTATCTGTGAAATATTCACACATATTATATAAGGTCAGGCAGTAGGATTCCTCTTAAACGTACGGACAAGAATATCAGCCTGTAATGACAAAGAAAGCTTTGATTATGGCAGCATGGCTTTATAGATTTCCACAAGAGGAGACTACCATGTGTGTTTTGGCCGCTCAGACCTCTATGATCATTTTCAATAAAAGGACAGTTTTGTTGCTTCATCAATATTCTTTGGACAAATTCTGTACACAAGTGCCTTAGGAGAAAGCAACAAAAATCTAAGATTAGAGTCTAGATAGATTACTAACAAGACACTCACATGATATGAAGTATGAAAAGTATCTTATTTGCAAATCAGCAACCACAATCAAAACAGAAGGACAATAAGGCAGATGGAGTTAATACAAAGCAATAAAATTCGTTGTCTCTTTAGTGATCCCAGCAGTATCATTCAGGTAGAAAATAATTACCTCTTATTTTACCTAGTTATACTTGATAGTAGTCCTGACATTTTAGGTCATGTTACATCCAAATAAAATGTCTTAAAGATTTATCTGGTACAAATAGTAATTTTATATAACCTCATTCAACATATTATATGTTCTGGTATTAAAAAAAACGAGACAAGGTTGCAAATAAAACTCACACAGAAACATTACAGGGAATAAAACAGCTAGATATACTGACATATTGACACAATATCAGAACAAACTACTGCTGCCACTTGAAACTAATATCAAAAGTAATCTTGCCTTTGGCATCACTCCAAAAGGTTCCTTTGTGTTGTGGTAGTATGCAAAAAACTGAATCTTATTAAAGCATTGAAGGGTTAATCTTAAATTATCTTCATAATCTGAAATGATGCCTGAAGAGTGTATGGCTCTCCAGAGTACTTTTGTTTTCTGACAGCTGCTTAGGCAGCCGAGCAGTGCACTGAATACACTGATGATGAAGCATTTATGAGCTTAAACTGAAGCACCACTTCACCATATACTTATGGATCACTTTCACTGTGTGCTTTTGGGATGACTTTTTTTTTAGAAAGTTTTTAGACAAAAATTTTAAAAATTGGAAGGTTTTTAGTTGAAAAGAACAGCCCCCCCAGTGAGGTACTTGTGTGGTTTGTGCCTCTCCCCAGGACGCCCATGGCCGGGCCTCAGGCCAGCGCAGAGGGGTTTGGAATTCAGTGTTGCTGTCACCTACCATGTCTGTTGTGCACACTTAAAAACAAGCCCAAAATACAAACAAAAACAGCTCCAGAAGAGAGCCAGGATAAAGCAATACCAGCAGCACTCTCAGAGGACTCAGCTGGTCGCCCTCCTCGGCCCTGGCTGTCACAGGGTGACAAGGGGGCCCTGGAGCAGGAGACGTGCCCGCCATCAAAGCTCCCAGCACCTGTCCCCCTGGAGCTGTGCTGCCAGACTGGGCTCTGCTCACCCTCACAAATGTCACAGGCACCATGGAACACACAGTTTCCACAGCAACATCATCCCACACAGCCCCACAGGGGAGGGCAGAGCACGGCCCCTCCCTCAGGCACAGCCTCCCCAGATGAGACAAGTGTCAAAGGACTGCCGAGCGCCAGCAGGACTCGCACGTTCATTCTCCTCTCCCTTCCCACCTTCTCCCAGCCATGCCACCCCTTGCACTGCTGGGTTTGGGTCACTGTGCTCTCATGTGATGCTCTCACCACAATGTCCCTGTGTGCCCAGAAATGGGCTCTTCTGGGACAAGGGAAACTTGGCACCACCACAGCCCAGGGCCTGGCCCAGCAGGGGGATTCCCAGGAGGAACACACAACAGCAAAAATAAAACAAACCCAGAAACACAAATAAGAAGAGGAGAAGGCTGTGAAGAGCAAGGCTTTTACTGCCAGAACGGGCAGCAAGTGTTGACCATCACAGCACAGTGCAAGTGATGGTATAGGAAAAAAACAGTGGTACCCTTTAGGGATAGGCTAATCTCTATAAACAGCCACCTTGCTTTAAAAATAATTGTTCCTAGAGGAGACTGACAATCAAATGGATTCATGAACCAAAAGCTTTTATACAAACATATGCTTAACCAAGAATTTACTGCAATATTCATTTCTCCCACTCAGCTAGTGAGTTATCAAATTCTGAGAAGTCAAAATTAGTACTGGAAAACTCATCAGCCATCTCCAGAATCTCACTGCCAGTACTTTTTTTTGTTTGTTTTTAATTGGAATGATGTCAAGGGGCATCCCTTGCTGGTACAGAACTGCACCAGTGCAGCACAGACATGGAGCTGGCACACAGTGCCTGGCTCCACAACACATCCATGCTAAGAGGTGTGACAGAGGAAAGCGAAAGGTAAAAGGGGCTAATTGATTTGGGCAAATAAATAATTCTTAGAAGATCGTGATATTCCTTCAAAGTTTGTTCTTGTTGATGAAAATATGCTGAACTGTTGACTCTTCTTTTCAAGCTAGACATCTGCTGACTCAACTCTTACCGCAAATTTTACGTGATGTGTCTTCAGGGTATTTTGCCAAACTAGAAACTAGTGAAGTCATTGCACAAATAGCTTGTGAGATTAAGCTGTCACACATTATAAAGAGGGTCAATCATCAAAGTCTTTAAATACAGATTTATTCTGTCATACTTTAAGTTACTTTGATATGCAGGAGGGCCGTTTTCTTATTTCCCCCTTCATTTCTGCATTACCTGAAATAAACCAGAAACTTGGTACCTGATATTAGACAAACTGAAGTCTGAAAAAAAGAATGGAGTATTATGTTCTCCAATAGCATATCTCATGGGATTCCTGTAAGCTTAATCGGGCATATTTTGAAGAGAAAATGGATTAGTAGGAAATTGTGAAATATTCTGTAAGATCAGCAGGCAAGGCAAAACAGTTCTCTTTTTTCACACTAACAATAACTATTTCAGTTAAATTGTCATTCTGAATTTGTACATATCTCATGGGATTCCTGTAAGCTTCATCAGGCATAGTTTTGAAGAGAAAATGGATTAATAGGAAATTGTGAAATATTCTCTAAGATCAGCAGGCAAGGCAAAACAGTTATCTCTTTTTTCACACTAATAATAAATATTTCAGTTAAATTGTCATTCTGAATTTGTTTATTTTTCTTTTAAAAGTTCTATACTCATATGGCACTATGGTTTGACCTCAGTCTCATACAATAGTACACAATCCCAGCAACAGCAAGGAAGAAAATACTTTTACACAGATCAATTTTTCTTTATATTTCATAATTTAACTTACAAGTAGTTCCACACCCAATGTGTCCATCCAGTTGAACAATCAACATACAGGCAGCACAGTAACCAGCCAAGATCAGATCTCAGGAAGGAGACTTAGGAAAAGCAAAAAGGAACATTGCCTTTTGAAGTTACTGATCTATGTTCTTCTACACATAAAATATGCTTGCTGGTAGATATTTTAAACTGGTGGAATGAGATCAATCTTCTTTAACGCAAAACAGGACTGCATCTATTGTGTATTTTAAATAGTAATTGACTTTGACATCATTTGAAGAAATGAGCTAAATTTCATTAAAGATGATAGTATCTTTAACCAAGAGGCCCCAGAAATGATGGGCTGACGTGGGCAGTAAGTATGCACACCAGAGATAACAACCACCCTTGCAGGGGGCAAATTGATTTTCTGCTTCTGTGAAGCCTAACAAATACTACCAAATGCTTTGTTCCCAAATCACTCTCAAACCAACAACCATGTTTATCAGATTTACTCATTCCCTTAAAAAAAAAAAAAACAAAACTTCAAATATCTTTTTTTAAGTTAGCTATTTATCTTCCAGATCTAGTATCATCTTAATAGACCTCTAAAAGCACAGAAGCTGGTAACTGCTAGGAAGTTTCCCTTCATCCCCATCATAATAGAAGCAGTTTCTAAAGATATTTTTAAGCATAATGAGATGATTAGAAATGATTGACTGACTTTCTGCCTTCATGCAATTCACTTGCTCCTGATTTATTATTTACACAACCTTACACATAGAATAAGGGTAGACAGATCCACTACAAGATTGACAAAAGATCATTTCTTTCCTATTTGCTGAGCTAGCTTTTTTGTTTAGAACTATCCCACTAATATATAACTGAAGCACACTGGCATAATTTCCTGCTTGTGTTTTCAGGTGCTGTGTGGGTACTTGCTATATTTAAAGCAGATTACTGTCCATAGGAAAAATAATTTATTTGGATCCAGTAGAAATGCACTGAGGTGTACAGCACACTTGTCAGAGAGATTAATGTAGACCTCAGTAATAAGATTCACCTCAGCTCTAGGGTTAAGCCCTATCTCAGCCTCCCTGCAGACAGACCAAGAAAGACACAGCAGCAGAACACACCCACAGCACTTTTCCACACCAAGGGCAGCAAATGCCAAAAGCCACACATAGCCCCAACAAAACCAGTCAATCCCTTGGGTGACCCCAGTAGCTGTCTCTGACAGGGTTTAGGCACCATCTCTGAGCTGCTATCAGGACTGTTCAGCCAGGTAAAACCCAGAAGGAGCCAGTGTCCAACATTCTCTCCTACCCTTGGGATGAACCTCAAATGAATGGGAGCGGGGCCCAGGCTGACACCAGCTGGGAGCTGGGGAGGCCCAGACCAACATGTTTCCAGTGCTTTCTGCCAGTTGGCCAAAGCTCCAGAGATTCCACCCCAAAATGTTAAATGTGCACACATATGAATCACCTCTCACAATAGCAAAAGACAAAAAACATTCTTGGTCTTACCTGCAGCTCCGTGTTTCAATTTATCTGATGTATTGTTCTTAAATAACAAAGAAGAAGTAGAGCTAGGACATGTCTAAATGGATTTCTTCCAGGCAGCCACCTAAAAGACCTCTTCAGTTCAGCAGGCACAATTTAAACCTTCTTGATGACAACAAAAAACCCAACTAACAGGAATTGGCTACACAGCTGCCACAATTACAAAGGTGTTAACCCCTCCTCCAGCACAGCTGATTCTGCAAGCACGAATTACCACCACCTTCCTCTCCCATCAAAACCTGCAGCCCTCAATTAGTTACTGTATTTGAAACAGTTTTTATTTCCCAGGTATGAATTCAGTTTCCTACAACATAATTGTATCACATGGGGTAACTCTGAAACACCCCAAGACGTTTGATTAGGCAGTCCCAAAATCTGCTAAGCCACTCTTGGATCAAAAGCCAGTTTCTAGCCAGATGTGCTATAAGTGAATAAGCTAAATGGGGTTATAGGGAATTAAACACAAACACATTTTGTAGGTGTTCCATACGTCTTAAAGACATTTGATTCCTGTGAGCACGCAGGAACTGCTGTGCTTTAACAGTAATTGGAGCTGAGAACAGAGAATGAACTTTCTTTAGTTCATTACTTCCTGTGACAAGAACAGGTTTTGCTAATGTAAAGTTAAAAAATAGGGAAGCTGCAAATTTCTCCTAATAGAAGCTAATAAAATGAAACAGTCTTTAAAAAGCATCAGTGGATCTCCTGTTGCTTGGAGAATTTGAAACTGCACTAGCCAAAACACCAAAGCTGGTACATAGCCATTTTCTTCAGACAGGAAATTGATCTAGAAGAGGAAGAGAATCTCTTTGGTTACAGTGAGATGATATTTATTCCACTTGTGTTAAAACAATGCAGTTGTACTGAAGCAGTAACAAGTGTTTCATTTTGCAAGACTCAAAAGGCTTGGTAAAAGACAGAGATGTTCAGGTTATATGTTGGTTATGTGTTTTGTCATGTGCTGTCACCTGCAGAGCACAAACTGCTGCAGGCCAGGCTGTCCTCGGTTACACCTCTGCAAATCCTGCTGAAAGCTAATAGGTTTGGACAAGTTTATTCAAAGTTGTCTCTTGAGACAGAAATAAATGGGGGCAAAAAAATGTTAGTGATGGCCTCATTTAGCCTGTGGTGCTCCTGCAAACATCAGACGAGTTGGAAAGGAAAGCATCCACCCTGGCTTTCAGATTTAGCTGAGGATTACACAGCTAACAGGGATCATAGAAAATCTTTTATGCATAAGGACAGGTCAGCTGATAAAATTCCATGACAAAAGAAAAAGGCTCCTTGAGTCATTGACATCTTTACAGATCTAGAATAACCAGGTTTGATTTTGGCTTGAGAGATTTTTTTTTTCATTAGACCTCTCTCTAGAAGGCAAAAGTATATTCCTACCCTATCATCCCCTGTCCACAATGGCACATCACGTTCTCTTTCTAGAAACTACATTTACTGAGATAATGAATAATAAAAAACTGGCAGTTTTTCATTCCACAGCAGTAATAACTACAGGTATCTACACAAAAAGTTTTACAAATTAATTAACTAACCTTAATAATGATGCTACCAAATCCAAAGTAAAGCAGTAAGGATAAGATATGACTTGCATGGAGAAAAAGCTCAAAATGAACAATGAAAAGAATGTAATGAAGATTATTATGTCATCTATCATCAAGTAAGCCATGGCATTCCTGAGGGATTACTGTGACTAGGGAGGAACATGACTCTTAGACTAAGGTCAATCAATATAGAGCTAATCAGAAAACCATTGGCTCCTATTGATCTCATGCAGCAGAGCTGAGCTAAAGAACACCACAGTTCTTGATCCATTGGCACTTGGAGATGAACTGAGTAACATTAACATTTCCATAAGAATAAATTCTTTAAAGCAAACCAGCAGTAAATTGGCCTCTGCACCACAATATACTAACTATGCCATTTTCCTTTCAGAAAAAAGCCCCAAACTTTCTCCAGCTTTCTGATGGATCTTTTTTTGCCTTCATATTTGATATAAGAGTGAGCCTTCTCATCTAACCAAGCACTTTTACTGCAACTGGCAAATCAACAAAGACTGTGAACGCCAAAGGAGGTGGTGATGACCAGCTGGAGACAGTAATCTCTGGGATCTGTAAGAAGGATACAAACCACAGTCTCACCCTAACATTTTTGCTTACTGCTCTGAGAGAAAGGGGCTACAGAGCCAGTTTTTCAATCCTGTCCTGGCTTGTGGAGCAGCATTTACTCCACTTTCTGTTTGGAAACATGCCCAGAAACAGTGTATGTGAACTGCCTCAGGAGATGAGCAGGTCTTTGCCAAAGTACCTCTAAAGAGAGCCAGGATCTCTGTTCTGTCTCTTATATGTGGAGCTGACAGTACCTCTTACAGTCAGCACATTCAAAGCTTTCCATGATAAGACCTATTTTTAGTTGTTTAGAACTTTGCCAGTGTTGACCATTCTGAGGAATTTCCTGTGCTGCTGGGTGCTTGCCACAAGCTGAAAGATTTTGGAAAGCATCAATTTAAACAAATGAGCCAATTTCAAGAAAGATGCAAGTGTATAATGATCTACAATTCAAAAAAAAAAAAACCGGAAAGAAAAAAAAATTTCATTTTTTGATACCTTTAAGCTAGAGAGTAAAAAATTGAAATGTGGCAGAAGGAAAATATCACTGCAGTATCATGGTGTGAAAATCTTCCCAAATTTGTTTAAAATATAAGCTTCCAAAATTCCAGTTCCCACATGAACAGTTGAGACTTTGGGTACAGCCTGACAGTAAAATGCTTTGAATATGCAATTTCTGGCCTGAATTAAAGAAAGGGTTTTTTTCTGCAATTGCACAATTGCCATGGTTAATTTAACACCACACTTGAGAAACAAGAAAAGAGAAACTCCTCCTATGTTTTTGTAGTTTTGGCTCTGAAGACAACAATGAGCTGTGTAATTCAGCAGAAAAAAAGCTGAGACAGTTTGGAAAGACAAGAAGTTAGAAAGATGTGAAAGTGATAGGGAGAAGGAAAAAAAGTTTAGTAAGAATGACTGAAGAAAATAAAAAGAATACAATTTAGAAGGGAAGGCATGAAAACAAGTGGGAAATAGTGTAGAGACAGGATAGGTACAAACACAGCACCAGGACAGGACAGGGGAAGGTGCTGCCAAGGGCCCTGTGGACACCCCAGGCTGTTGCCTCAGAACAGGTGACATCCCAGACAGATGCTAATACGTGCAAACTTTTGGACCTCTGTTACTTAGGTGAGCATCTGTGATGCTTCACATCCTTTCTCCTCTGGCATAGCTGGCAGGATTTAGGTCCAGTCCGGTTTGTCTGAAGTCATTCACTCTGCTCAGTCTCACCTGAAAAGAAGTGATCTGCTGAATAAAAGAGATCAATAGTTCATCAGCATCTCCTTTTACCTAACTCACAGTCATAAAAGGTGGAGTATTTTGTGGGCTTTTTAAGGATTATAAAAGCAAGCAACCCTTTGGCAGGTATTTTGTCCCAGTAAGGGCATTAAATTGCACAATAGCACTCTTCTGTTCTCTTTTTCTCAGCAGGGTTCAGTTTCTCCCTTCCCATGCCAATGAAACCCTTTGTTGGGGAAAATGGCCTTGCCCTGCTAGACTTGAGCACAGCTGTTAGTTATTAAATAAAACAACAATTCATTCTCTAGTTTGTAGGTTTCAGAAATTTGAAGTGGTTGACCCAGGTATACACCACCTCAGAAGGGCTGTTTTCCTCTCCTGATTTCTGCTAGAATATATAGGACTGAAGGCTCTCCAACAGTATTCTGGAAACCTTGATCCTCTAATCAGAAATCAGAGGCATGCAATGAAGGAGATCATTTATTACCTCATGAGTTTTATGTGGAGTGATTATTTTGTAGAGGATGATGGAGGAACAGAAGGGTAAAACTTACCAGCTGCAGCTATCAAGGCAATGCAGACTTCACTAGAACCATAATAAAATTAAGGCGATGTCTCTGATCAAAGAAAGTTGTGCTCTTGCTTTTGAACTCATTCTGAGGAAAGGCTCAGTCAGCACTTTGCTACTGTAAAACTGAAGCCCTCAACCTTTGAAGTTATTAAAGATTTTAGAACATTTTTTACAAAGAAAAAGCAAAGTTTAGCTAAATCTCTAAGTACATTATATTTGAAGTAAGCATTTCTTCTAAAATCTTAGCTAAGTGTTTCACTTGCTGTTCTGAAGCATTTTTACTTCAGAAATGATGTTACTTCACCCAGCTAAGCAATAACTGCATCACATTTTAGCTTTTAGTGGTTTAGTCAACAATTTACATAGAGAAGAACATTTTGGAAGGTACAAATTTACTCCCTCCAGCTGCCTGCAGAATTAGATAATGCACATGATTATTTTATTTCAGAGACATCCAGTTCTACCCTACCCCTAAGGAAAGGATGTCTGGGATGTTAGGTAGGTCATTTCTGCAACAAACTCTAGAGATAACTGCAGTGCAGGCACAAACTGCAATGCTGCCAGCCACTGCTCAAGACAAATATTGTGTTTGTTCTTGTGCCCTGGATAGGAAAGTGGCGCATTAGAGGAGCTGTATCCTCCAGCCTGCATTGAGTAAGTGACAGTGGAGATCACCATGCTTTAATTACAAGTCCATCTCCACAGTCAGATTGGCCCTCCTCAGTTTCCTCATGGATAATGGATACAGAAAGGCAAAGGACACATGTATTTCTACTGTTTGATTATGGATGAAAATCAGATACATGTCAGATTAAATTATAGATTTGGTGTTTAGACTCTGTGCCAGTAAAACCTTTCCATTTTCACAGGCAAAATTCTCTCAGACTATGGGTAACTTTGCACCAGTTTGCCATTCCTCAAGCAGAAAATCCCACAGAGGTTACTGGGTCCTTCATGAGGCTCTGGCACCTCCGCAGCTATCTGTGGGCACTCTGAACTGTTTCCTTTGATGTCATAAAGACTTGGATGTTTGTGTTTCCCCATACCCTATAATTTTTTAGCCAGTTCTTAACCCAAGCCATTTTTCTGTTCATCATAGAGTTTCCAGCCACTAGTCAATGGCTATTCAGCTGCTAAGAAATAAATCAAATTTTCAGCAGGATCCTTCAAGATTAATTTAAGATTCTGCATGGGAGAAACAGGTTTTTGTGAGGCTTTAAACCTGTTTTTAATGAACTCAACCAGATAGTTTTTTCTATAAAAACTATTGACAATAAAAATATCTGTAGACAATAAAATATCTTATACACACAGTCAGTGTAAGACCAGAATTGATTGAGTTTTACAGCCGAACAGTCACTGCTTATTTAGTTCCACATTTACTGAATGTGGTCTTCTTTCATTTTCCTTTCCCCAAAGGAAAGAAGAAAGATAAAAGAGAAATGAGCATAAATTAGTTCCATTCCTTACCTCTGAGCTCCAAAGACAGCTTTTCTCTAGCAGTGTGATTTGTTCCTCCCTTTCCCAGTCACTCTGCTGTGCTCAGACACAGGTTTTGCTGAGGAATGCTACCAGGTAACATCAGGACTCTGCACAGAACTTGACCCTTTAACTAGCCTTTCATGCAGACAAGCTGCCACTTTATGGGCAGCTGGGGGTTACAGTGCTTCCCTAGTGCTGGCTCCTTTTCAGATTATATATTTGAGATATCTCTGCTTCATTGATCAGCTTTTTCAGTGAACTACTGTACTTCCGGTGACAACTGAGAATATTATAATGAGTGTATAGCTTCACACCTTCACCATAGGCCTGACATTTTATTAGTGCATCAACTTTGTGAGCTACATTGCATTAATTATGCTAAATTACTAAATACACACAGCTAAATCCAGAAACTGGAAAATGAGGCTTCTGCTGTAAAGCAGTTTCTCTGGAGAATAAAGTCATTTCAGAAAGCTTAAATACATACCTTTGCTTACTAATAATAGTGTTCTTGATATACAGAATATTTCAGTTCTACAGAGTCTTTCATGTTCCCTGAGTCGTTAATTTGACTAGCAAATTCCACACACTGCCTGGAAGCAAAGATCTTCTTGTTGCATAAGTCTGCAATGAAAGATAAAGACAATAGACAATTAGACTGCATCTCAAATTATGGGTTTAAGACAGCATTCAAAAGTCTTAGAATATGCCAAAAAATTACTGTGAAAAAGGACCCGCATTTTTCTTGGGTATTTGACAGCTTTTGTTCTTTATTCCACAGTTTTAAACATAAAATTGCTTTTACATTGACTCTCTATTTAACTTTAAATTTTATAGCCAGGAGCCTTTTGGGGATATCTGATAATACACAGAGTTCCCACAAATGGTAGCATTGTATTACACACTCTGACTTCAGATTCCAAATTTTCAGCTCTTGGCTAACGAAGCATTTCTGAAAACCTTCAAATACCACCCCAGAAATATTATCATTTTTGCTTGCTTCTTAATTTAGAATTTCATGATTTAGACTTTTCCCAGGACATTTTCCAAGACAAGTTAAAATTTGAATTTACATAACTTCTAAGTTGCACTTTTTAGATATATTTCCATTACCATCAGCATCATGATTCAAAATTATTGTAAGGAAAAACAATTTATTCTGCTTCAAGTAGCAAGTTTTCTATTTTCTCATGGCACTAGCATCTTGTTAATATTTTCTGCAGTCTTTTTCCGAGACCATTTAAAATATTTTTTCTTCTTCTTAAAGCATAATTCATTTGGGATAATAATCATATTTAACAAAATAGAAGAAACAATTTCTGCTTGGCATGACTTATAAGTCATGTTACTTTACATTCATATATTCCAGAATGATTGCTGACCATTCATAACTGACAGGGTCCTGGTCTGACTGAAATTTGCATATTGCAGTTACTGATAATCTAAAAATATTCTAGTATGAGAAGTTGCTTTCCTTGGTAGCATCTGTAATGGCAGTCCAGTGATTTCAAGGCCTAAATATTCTTTTTATAATTAAATTGGCATTTGTGTAGGAGCCCAGTTGTGAATGTACCTCCAGCATTCAATGCACAGACCTGCTGCCCATTGGATCACACGGGAAAGCATTTGCATGATTTGGGAAAGCCCAGGGTGTTCTTTAGCTGGTCTTTAGGCAGCTAAATATACCCAAAATCTGGCATTAAATCATAACTGACAGTGAGACTTGGTTTATAAACTACTTTGATTCTTGCTCTGGCTTACAAATATTCACCTACTCTGTGACATGGCGGAGAGAAGCTGGGCAGCAGCCTCCATGCAGCACACTCAGGCTTCTGTGGGGGATAGGAGAGACAGCTGAAATCACTGTGAGCACTTTCATTGACTTCAACAGGTTTTGCATCTGCCCACAACTGACAAAAATCTCTTTTGATTATTTTCAACAACGTCACTTTTCATCTATTTAATTGTTCCTCACAAAATCCCTTAAAAGGTTTTATTTTCTATATAACGCATAGCTAAATTATACTGATAAAGCATAATGTGACATCGTCGTTTCCCAGAAAAAATGGTCACGGCTTTTGTTTTATATTCTAGATGTTTAATGCTTAATTCTTCTATTTCTCTGAACAGAGAAACCTATGTATATGGTGCTTTCCAGCAAAGATCAAAGAAGAGCTTATTTTCATGGCTTATCGATAAGAAAATCTTTCATTTTCCCAACTAATGTTTTTATTCATGGGTTGGAAACTGAGATAAACTCCCACAGAAGAATAAAAGGCATTTACTCTCCTGTGAAAGCTGCACAGTTAGAAGGAAAGCAGTTCCTGCCAGACTGGTAAATCCCTGACTAAACGAAGAGCAGAAAGCAAGGACAGTGTCAGTGCTGCTTCTTTTGCAGCACTGCCCAATCTGCACAGGGAATTCCTCCACCAAGTAAAGGGGGGAACAAGGACTAAGTGTGACTTCCTGGCTTGAGACAGCCAGAAAGGTTCTGCTTTTTTTGCAAATAGCATTGATGCTGTTCTTCAGTTTTTTCTCACAAAAGATGAGGAAAAGAATATTTACCCTATGCAATATGTGAGGATAAAAGCACAGAAAGTATTCATATTATAAGTTGCTGAGCAGTTCTCTGAGATAATATTAGTCCAAGAGCTGACAAGGATCCTAACCTTAAATCTTCAAAGAATTCTGCCATGAATATCAGAACTCTAGAGACAATCAGGTATGTTTGATTAGGATATAGAAACTGTGTGTGATATAAGAATATATATTACCATGTTCCGAACCTGAATTCAGTAAGAAATTCAGAACATAATTAATTACTAGCCAAGGTTATGTCTCCAAAAATAATGAAGTATGACTGGCAGGACTGCTCTGATTAAACCAATGTCCATCCTGAAAGCAAAGGAGCTGTGAGAAATAAGGAACACACAGAATCCCAGGGAGAATGAAGCACATTCATCTTGTCTGTACTTGCAGAACCATCAGCCTTGAGTAAGAAAATACATATGACTACAGTTTTTTTAATAAAAGCCTGCTTTATATGAGAATGAGATTCATTATATTGATAAAGATTTTAAAGTATTCATTTTGGTTACTGGGGAAAAGTCCAAAGCAGAACTGTTTAGTAGTAATTTTTTAGCATAAGAGGAAAGTATTGGAATGGGATGATCCTTGACTGGCAACACTGCCAAGTGAGCAAACACTGTTCAATGTGAGTGTGTGCTCAACCCCAAATCCCTCAGTGAAACACAGGGCTGTGCTCACAACTGTGCTGCAACTCACAGCTCATCACCCAGACAGCACAGAGCTTCTGCTGCAAGGACACAACCTTCCAAGAATGTCATTTTGGCTTCAAATCCACTCCTATCCTGGATAAAAAGCCTGAACTGAAAGTACATTTCCTTGGCCTACAAAAGGTGAAAGAGCTGTGTTGAGGTCTCCTGGCCTGCAGCCCTGTGCCATTCCACTACAAGGCTTAAAAGTTTTCCAACGAGGAGTGTGAATTCCAAGTTCTCCAAAGGACCAAGACGAAGTTAAGGAAAAATGAAATATATAAATATATATACTTGAACTCACCACAGAGCTTTTTATTGGAAGATGGTTTGGCTGTGTGCTTAAAATGTAGAAAAGGATTGTGGGCTTTCTTCCCTCTGGAATTTTGTTTTGTTTATTTTACAAGGCTTACATCTCAAAAAGGTGACTTATGGTCCAAAGCCATGTGTAAGCAATTTACATAATTTGATATAATTTTGGGAAAAAAACAGACCACTGAAAGTCTGACCCAGTGAAGTACTGAATATGTGCTTGACTGCCACTATGGAATAGTTGGCTTTCCCTAAAACTAAGCTGAGCACTTGAGCAGGCAGAGGCATGAAGAAGTAACTTGCATGAAATCCACTCATCCGTTCAGCAACCCCACAGTGTGACCCCTGTGCATTCCTCCCCTGTGTGCCCCCTGTTGTATCAGCACCTGCCCTCAAAGGCAGGCAAGTGCAGGACACTTCAGGACAACCCTTACAGGCAGCACTGCTGGTTTTTCTTTCATGGAAGTGTCCAAGTGTAAAAGAGAAGTCAGGAAATGAGAAAAGGAACTGAAAACTGGTGCAGTGACCCAGAGGGTAAACTCTAGATTAAATTATTAGGTAAGAGATAGAAAAAAAAGTTTCCAGTATGTAATATTTTAACTAAAAGTCTAGAAAAACTAGAAAAGTTGTGCTGACAACCATTTTCACACAATGCTTTCCTATATTTCTTATTCCATCCTAATGTGTCAATGTAACAATATTGCCTATCTTGTCAAGGCTTACAAGGAAAGGCAGAAAAAAGGAAAAGTTGAAGAGACAACAGTGAAAGAGTAAACATAAGTAAGAGAAATGTGACTTGACAGGAATGTTTCAGGCTTTTTTTTTTTTTTCTCCTTCCTCCTAAATATAACTGCATTTTCCTAGGGTACAGTAGTGTTTAGATTTTGATCCACATCATAGTGTTTATCAGTGTTTCTCATACAGGAGTCAGTGTCATTCAGCCTTCATTCTGATTACATTAGTCATTACAACAAGTCCATGTTACAGACTTCTCACCCTTCACTTCAGGTTTCTGGTTATTTCTATCAAATCTGGCAACCTCTCACCACCAGCCAGTTCTGATGAACACAAGGGAATTTAGCAATTAGGAGAAGCTGAAGGCAGGAAGAGCTGAACTTCCCCTGCCCTGCAGAGGCCTCTCACATCACGGTAGCCAAACATGAAGTCTAACAACTTGCTGTGTCTAGTTTTCCAAGATCTTACTTTAGAAAGTCTAACTTTGTTTGCCCAGACTACTTCTTCCTCCAAATAGATGTAACCTGGCCTCTCCTCTTTCCTGCAAGGGAGTCACCATAGTCACATTTTGGAAGACATCACACTTTTACATGAAATAGAAAAAAAAACTCAGAAGCCCCAGTACTGCAGCTAGGCTACACAACTAAGTTATACCAGGGAAGAAAATGTGACTGTAGCAACTAGAGCAGTGCTGCCATGTGTAAGGTTTATACAAGTCCATTAGTAGTGAGGAAAATACACCTTTAGAAATTACTGTCTGCCATAAGCATCAATATTTCACAGTGATCTAAAGATTTCTGTTTGTATCTATAATTTAAAAACACGTGGGCACACAAAGCAAGCCAATTTCCAGCCAGATGCAGCAATACAATTTTCAGAGATAAACCATGACCTTATGTAAACACTAGTCCCAACTCCACTTCTTGTGCTCAGAAAGAGCAACTTATAAACCAAAGTGCACTGGTGATCTTTGCAAAAAAATGTCTTTTTTTTCCCCCTTTCAATAGAAACATTATTTTTGTGTTTCTGTTTAAAAGCACTTTAAACTTAGTTCTGTAATTCCCGATATTAGTTGAGAAGAAAACAACAGGGTCTTCTAAAATGGTGTTAAAATTTCATTGCGATGATTTTTACATAAAAATATGTCAGTAATTATTGTCATTTCAGTTTCCAGTGTTTCCACTGTTCACAGCATTGTTTACAGTCCTTGTCATACATGGTGCTGGAAGTGTTCTCTCACAGTCACTGTCACCGTGCCAAAGCCTTTGGACCTGAACCTGAATCCATCCAGATCCATTTTCCAAGTTAGTCAAAGCAGCAATTCTGAAATTCAGACTGCCTTACACTTTTATGGAACATTACTCTGGTTGCAAAAGACAAATAATACCTGTTCAGCATAAATGAACTGGTACAATGTTAACTTGTCAATAATTTAAAAACTTATCAGAACATACCCAGGTTTTACACAGAGTCAGCATTTTTGCCCTGTGCCCATAGCAATTTTTTCAGTACTGAGAGGGAGTGCTAAATTGGGATTTATTATATCATTAAAACACAGCCCAACTCTGCAAGCTGAGTATCTGGACAGAAGTACAGTCTCCTGAGTGGGAAGGCCTTAAAATGCATTGACAAATTTGGGAATTATCATAAAGGGAATGTATAAGGTGATAATGGAGACACTGGAATGGAACAGATTGAAGTTTAATGCTGTATCTGTAAAGGTTTAATATGACAAGAATTATAAAAGGCCCAAAATCTCCAATGTATCAAGTGCTCCAAGTTCCATGCTAGGCACAGTAGGGAATTGCAGCAGGCACTGAATCCAAGTAGCAACAGAGGGACACTCACAGCTGTGCCTTGGTCAGGCACTGTCCCCAGATGCACAAACATCCACATTTCCCTGCACACCTGGGGACTGTGTACCTCACCTGCTCACATCCCCAGGCAGCCACCAGCATATTCTACCTTCCTTCTACACATCAAAACCACCTCTGGATCCATGGGAATCCACTGAAGTTGCCCACATTTAACACCTCCAGCCTAAAGCCTGCTGGTTCCTTTTAAGATTCGACAAGACTTGGCAGCATTGCCAACAGGCATCGACCTCTATGAGAAGCTTTAAATTAAGTAAGAGCCTCTAAAGTTCATTACATGTGGTACCCTGGAAGGCTCAGCTGAATGAAGAGTTTGCAATAATAGCTCAGCACCATAATTACACCAGTCCCAGATCTGTTGGTTTGAAGCTCATCCATAACCTTCAATTTGGGTTTCACAAGCACAGTTACCATTGTAGAATTGTCATTTTAGTTCTGGTTTGCATAGATTTTTGTTTAACAGTCTCAGTTTCAGCTACCATTTGTGCTACATCACTTCTTTGTGACAACCTTCTTTCAAGATCTCAGTCCTTGGCAATGCACAGTAATTAAAATAATTGTTATTAATATTTTACTATACTAGTTCTTTTCCAGTACAGCTTTGCTATTTCATGTGTTTCACAGCACTGGTGTGTTTTTCTGAGCTCAAAATCAACTTAAACTGATTATTTTAAAAATTGTGTAATTTTTACTATAAAAATTTCTATTATGCAGTATTTTACCAAATGGTGTAATGATCAAAGTACTGTAACTCCTAGAAAATGCTCTTCTCACATAAAGTTCTTTTTTTCCTATTCAAACTAAAAGAGGAACTTTTGTTATTTTGAAAAGCCCCCATTTCTGATACAAAATATATACTTAACATTTTAATGCAACACCTTATTGGCTGCTAGACCTTTTAGTCCAGCATTTCAGTATGATCTGCCCTACTGATTTTATACTCTAAGTACTTAAGCCACTTTCTTAATTTTTTTAAAAATCTAGACATATGAGAAATTATTAATCATTTATGGTTTATAATACTCTTCATGAAGAAAAATGAAGAATAGTTTTATGGATCACACAGTTAGTTCCCTGCAAAGTAATGTTGAATACAGGGACCATTTAATGATAGCAACCTCTGACAGAAAAAAAGTAGTTATTTAACCAGCTGAAGCTGGAAATTCAATAATTTAATGTCAGCATAGTACCCTAAATCCACACTGGGGCATTGGCTGATACTGGAGTGGAGAATGTCCTGCATGTAACCCTTGGGAAGCTCTCTCCTTTAGGCATCCAAAATTGAGCCTGTGCAGTCTGTGCTGCTGTGACAGGTTTGTGCTGCTCTTTGGGGCTGGCTGTCATGGTGATGATGGCTCTGCCACGCTCATGCTGAAAAGCAAACTCAGAATCTCAAATGTCATTTTTGTTCCAAAGCCACAAGCATGGATGGCTGTTACAATGCCAGAATGGGTTTCAGCTGCAGCCTAAATGATTTTGTGATGCCAGTGGCACCTCTATACATTTTAGGCAGGACAGAGGCGTTTCCTCTGTTGGGGACCCCCTATGCTTAGAATGTCATGCATGTTTTGGTGCACTAAATGACACCTTTCTTCATATGAGTTATTAACTGCTGCTGACATTACCTTCTACAGTGTCTGGTCAGCTTCTACAAGCCTCAAGACAGGGCACATATCCATCTTCAGAGGGAAATAGGACAAGACAGCTGCTCAGAGGGAATTTCTGTAGCGTGCAAGCGAGCGAGTGACATGAACACATCCAGTGGGGGTTTCATAGCAAGCAGGAGGGACCTGCAGTTTTCCAAGGTGCAGTTTCTGACCTAAGCCCTGTCAGATCTGCCACCTGCCTTGCTGAGAGGCTCCCTCTGGCCCCCAAAAGCACTGAGGCAGCTGAAAGCAGCCAATCCCCCAAGGCCAGCCCCGCTCTATAAAAATAAGAAGCTACTTCAGCACCCCTACTTTGCCTCTGCTTTACTGACTAGAAATAGCCCATTGTCTGACCGAAGGATGTGCTGTGAGGGATTTGGGTATTGTGTTTTAAAAGTGCTGAAGGACAGTTGTGCCACAGGGACAGGTCATTAGTGTTAATTATTGGCTCTGCACAGTCACTCGGTGAGATATTGGGTGATTGCTACTCTACTTGTTTTATTTCTACACTAGTTGTAGTGTTTATTCATCAGTTTTCTGTGCTTTAATTTAGTTGATTGACATGCCCAGAGAACAGAGTTCTGGTCCTTTTATAAATTCAGAAGAAAAACTAACACAAAATAAATTTGCTCTGGAGTTAACCTACATTCAAAAAAAGTGAACTACTTAGCTGATGTGCAATTTTAATTGTGCTCTTCCTGCAGGGTAACAATGTAAATTCTGACCCTCAGTGGAAGAAGCCATTGTGAGGACAGGGAAAACTGCCAGCCACACGTTTTCAGAGCCCTCCTACAACACCAGTTCAGCAGCCAGCCACTCTGGGCACATATTCTCTATCACTAACATATTCTCCATCAGAGATACCATTAAGCTCCCAGCTAAGCATCCATACTCAGGTCAGCTCCAGGAGTCTCCTGTGTCCTACCCCAGCCCCACCCAACCCCTCAAGTGTTTTTCCCAGCAATGGAAAAGAAACTGGAATGTAACTGCCAAGTGAACTGGTTCATGGAGCTGATTCAGAAATCCTGGAGCTGGAAAGCTTGGTTTTCCTCACGAGCTTTCAGTTCAGCTGCATGGAGTGGCTGCCCAAGCAGCTGCAGGTTTGCCAGTGCCCGAGTGAGGACCATGGCAGGACTGCAGAGCTGAGGGTGCCGCAGGGGAGAGTTGAATCTGCAGGCTCAGCTGCTTTCTGGAAACTTTCTTCTGTGCTTGGTTGGCTTTTCACAGCTACAAAGGCAGGGAAGGAGCAGAAGTTCTGCTCCCAGTAGCATATGTGCAGATCAAAGGGGATTCTTTTCCTTACACTTATTTCCTGAACCAGTATTTTATATCTTTTCTAAAGCATAAACCTGAATTTAATATCAGTAGTATCAGAAGTATTTGGACAGGAATTAAGATCTTCCTCTCAAAGTCTCATCTCTATCCTATTAATCAACAAATGCTGTAGCTAGGTTCTGTTCTTCTGTCCCATCTAGTCTAGGCTAACAGCACATGAATATCTAGTTATTCTAAATTCATATCAGTAGAATTGAAAGCACAACTTTTCTCTCTCTTAACTAACCAAGCAGAGACAAAAAAAAACACTCAACCTAAACAAATGGTCTCTCCAGGAAAAACAAAATAAAACAAAACTCCATAGCTTCAACCTAATGTCATTTACAAAGAACAAGACAAAGCAAAACCCCGAGACTGCAAAACCTGAAATCTCACCTCCCATAACACTGGCAAAGGTTGCCAGGTTTTGCCCCACCCTGTTACTGCTATCAACTTTCTCTTGCAACCTCTTAAAAATATTTTCCACATTGGCTGTGCATTGTATAAATTCAAATGAAAAAGTAACAGACACATCTTTAGCCATCTAATAAGCTTTGATTGTAGAACTAAGTTGCTCAATAAACTTTCCTGTGCAGTGAAGTCTGCCAAGTTCACAGCCTTGGAAAGCCCTGAGATCCTGAATTTTTTAACAAGAAAGTAAAAAGTGAAGAAGTTGTTATTATTTTAGATAACTTGGAAAGGTTTCTGAAAGTTAGATACAGTGCCCGAGGCCACTCCACTTAAAATCTTAATCATCAGTGTCTGCAACACTTTGGATACGAAGGCTTTATTAAAACAGAGCTAATAGATATTTTTAAGAGTCTCTAGCCTTTAAAAGTGGTAGGTGCACACATAATGTGCTGTCCCCTGAAGAATTATTGGCACAAATTTGATATGACCTACAAAATTAAGCCACGGCTTCACTACTTCAAACTTGAACTCATGAAACCTCTGAATTCATTACATTATTACTCTGTTCTACAGATACAGAATTGAACTTCAAATCAATATATAATCCAGTTACTAGCCTTGTGAGCAACAGAGAGATCTGTCTCAATATTCTTTCCCCCTGCTGTAAATGCATACATGGGCAGACAGACTCTTTAATGTTTCATTGTTTATAATTTGTTTCATGATTGCAAAAGGAATGCAATTTTGACAGTTCTCAAACCAGAAATCTCTTTGATTAGAAAACATTCACCAACCAAAAATGAGCAACATCTAAACAAAACCTCCTCAAAAATCTGAAATGGGGCATGCACAGCACACCATTTGAAAATAAAGCTCTGTGTGCCTCCTAGAAAGAGACATGGCATCAGTTAAAGCCGAGATCGTGAGTGCTGCACGTGAGCTTGAGGGGAATGATCTTCTGGTTCTCTTTGGTTTGCACAGCATCCACATTGCCAGGCTGGATTCACCAGCTCGGCCTTCACTGGTGTGCTGTAGATCTCACTTGGGAATTAAGCCACTTTTTCCTCATTTCTCTCAACCATTATGCAATCTGCAAGGCAGGGATAGCTCACAGCGAGGCTCTAGGCAAAAGCCTCCTGCAGAGGCTCTGCTGGAAATGGCATCAGCACAGCTCATACCAAGGTCACCCTCAAAGCTCTCAAGAGCAGCTGCACAAGTTCCCACCTTTTTGCTCATGCTTCAGCTCTAAGATTGATTACATTAACAGATTCACATAATATTTGATTTCACGAATGAGGTGTAACATTTGTTGCCAAATTATTTAATTGCTCGGGAAGCAGAAGCTCCAGACATAAATGTACCTCCAGCAGAACCATTAATACACAGCCTCATTTAAAAGTTTGCACAGACACTGTATCTTGGTACCCTGACCTATAAAATATTTTGGGCACTTTAGGGAGTTGAAACGGTGACCTCTGTATATTCTCTTACATACTGATAGAATAAACTTAAAACAACTCATTACTTCAATTGCTTGCAAGTTTTAGGCAGTTGGCAGTAAATTTTGTTTTATATAAATAAATGTTATCTCATTACCAACAATCTCCATTAGGATCTAGCAGACCATGAAATAGACTTTGCAAGATCAAGCAGTGTGCTAAAGCCCAGAAAACCATTACTTTAGCTCCTAGCTCCAGAAATTATGAGGGAAATGAAGCACTATATTACAGTGTGAAGCACACACACTAAACAAGCCTTTTTAGTCAAGGCATTAGGAAAAGAAGCACAGATTACTCATTACTGTGAAAACTACAGTTGGGTTATTTGGCACCTGCCTCTTAGCTTAATTTCCTACTGTTATTAACTTCTTACAGAATGGGCTTTTTGCAGAGAGGCTGTAACACTTCTAATGCAGGATCATGAAGGACTCATTTTAGACACTAGAGGAGGCAAATCTATTCTAACATACTACCAAAAACTACTTGCCTGTTCAGAGATAAAAATATTTACAGATCTATGGGGGGAAAAAATCAAAGTACCACAAGAAAATACAAAAATATTGCTCTGAATGTTAACTAAAATATCTCAGCTTCCCTAATGTTTGAATAGAAACAATGTCCAGTTTATAAAACACATTGTGTGTTAATCTCCCCATGAGGCCAAAAGGATATATTTTAAGTCAGTTCACCAATAAAACAGAGGACATTTGGTTCCCTAGATGCCATGAGGTACCTAAAGCTCAGGCAAAATGCAAATGTCAACAAATACAGTTCTGAGCCATCCTATCCACACATAGTGGGAGAACAGTGATTTTTATTTTGTAATGGAGTCATGGCTTCAAACTTAACTGTACCTCTCAAGGTTTCTGGTCATGTTTGGTTTGTAGAGGAAGAGACCCAAATTAGTAAATCCTAAGAGGGAAGATTAGCAGAATCAAAAACTAAAGATAGTTTTAGATAGTCAGCACTATTTAAGAGTGAGCAGCCTTCCCTCCAAACTCCAGCACTGCTGTTCTTGTCCTGTGGTGAGATGGAAAAGAGGGGAAACCAACTTTAGGGTACAACACAGTCCACAGCAAACATGTTTAATTCACTTAAGACCTTAAGAAACAACTTAGCTAAACTCTTTAGCTAAAACTCTTAGCTAAAAAATATATTCTCCAGACCATGAATATTTAAAAAAAGAAAAAGAAAAGAAAATTAATGTAGCAGGTTGACCACTGGCCAGATGTCAGCGCATTCATGAGAATCATCTACTCACTCATCTAAGATATAATGTTGTGATCCACAACAGGGATGCTTTTGAAATTCTGTATTTAACACTTCTTCCAGCCTTACTCTTCCTGAATCCGTATTCAAAATTATCAGAATCAATTTTAAATTGCCATTTAATTTAATATGATCTTACATGGGCGACAGTTGAAACCAAAGTTTTGTGACACAGAAATCAAGCCATCACAGTAATATTATAATAATCATAATGGCAGTACAGTAGCTTCTACAAATGCATTCAAACACAGGTCTGCAGGAGCTTTAAAATGTCCATAACTGATAAATTAAATACACTTTTGTGAGAATTTACAGAACAGTTACCCTGTAATTCCAGCTTTCACTTTTCAAAATATTAACAGTGATCAAAATTCTTTTCAGCATCTGCAGTTATTCTGTGCAATTTGTTTTGTTATAGCTATATCATTATTATAAGATCAGAACAAAAAATGTATTTGTTTGCCATGATAGTGATGCTTACAGTAATAGTAATTCTACAGGTTAAAAGTCAAGGTATTATGAACACTGTATTCTTAAAATAAAGGAGAAAGACATTTGCAACCAATTTCACTGTATTCTCTCCTTCAAATGTCTCCAGAATTACAGTCTCGTATTTATTATATTATTTCTCACAGTCACACTCTGGAAATCTGTTGAAAAGCTTCTAAACCAAGAGATCCTGAGAGCTTAAGACTAAGACTGTAATTCCTTTGGGCGATTATAGGTTTTTCAGCTTTAGCTGATAAGCAATAGAGGCCAGAAAAACCAAGGCACACTTTTACTGCAAGTCCCTCATGCTCCATTCCTGCAGCTCCTCAGCTGTGTTACACCCTCAGACCTGGCGGCAAAGGAACCCCAAGGCAGCCACTGCTTTTCACTCCTCCCTTGGTCCAGCTTCCAGCTTTGGGGCTATTTGCCATCATTTTTACTACCATGCAGCCAGTAGGAAATGTGTATCATGTGTGGGACTCAGTGGAAGATCACACCCTGCACCACTGACTACTGGCATTTTCAGGCTATTTGAAATAAGTGCTGAACTGTGCAGCCCGTGGGTCCTCGTGTTGGAAAACAGAGCAGTCCTTTGGGGCTGCTGAGGTAATGGGTAATTGTTCATTTCTGCGGAGGGAATTTCAACTGCTACAAACTCAAATCCAGTTGAGAAAAATACTGCAGGCACTAATTTATCTGTCTGTTTTTGAGAGATATAAACTCACTCACTGCAGGGAACTCTGAAGAAACTCAAAATCAGGCTGCTGCTCTGAAGGGGATTTAATCCTTCAGTGAGTTCAAACACAGCTGAACTGTTCTGTCTGGGTTCCAGTGCAGCACCCATCACCCAAATGCCCAAGTGCCTGAACCAGTCCCTCAGGAGTTAATTTCCATTCATCCCCTCCTGCCACAACAAGACAGCCTTGGGTAGCTCTTTCCCACAGAGCTTTTCTGAACCTGGCAGAAAATCTTTCCCATTTCCCTCAGTATAATTAGGTCATGTTCAATAAATCACTCATCATCTGAGCTCATTCATCAGCCCCCCTAACAGGGCAATATCACCCCCAAAATCCAAGAGACTTAAACCAAGCATAAATTGTTGAAATAAACATTTTCCCTTGTAACAACCACCTTTGTGAGTCTCCCTTCCACGGTTCCACCTGGATTAATTCAGCATTGCCTTTGGCCAGGCCTGGGTTAACGTTTTACAGCAGCCCATACCGTGGTGAGGTTTGGGACTGTGACTAAACCAGGCTGGATAATGCAGCAGTGTTCCAGCTGCTGCTGAGCACTGCTGGCATCCTGGCAAGGCGTTCTGCAGTCCCCACTGTGCCCCAGGAACAGGGGAGGGCAGGAGGCTGGGAGGGGACAGTTGGGGACACCCCACAGCCCCAGCACCCCTGTGGCACAGCAAGGAGCTGGGGCTGTCTTGCCAAGGCAGCTGCTGCTCCAGGACTGCCTGGTGGGACGTGGTGGGTGACTCCCGTTGTGCCACTGAGGTTTTTCCTCCACCTATTAAAATGTCTTTGTGTCAACCCAGGAGTTTTCTTGCTTTTGCTCTCCCTGTTGTCTCCACCAGCCAGAGGCTATTTGTATGACGAGACATCACTGCTCAGGTGCCAAAGCCACTGGACATTAGCACGGATGTTTCTGCATTCAGCTTCCTTCCTCCCTCAGCAATGATTATCACAATTTATAGAATAAGAGTCATAGGAGCAGAGGGATCCAACTGCTGTTAAATTTCCGCCTCAGAACAATTTGTCTTTGTTCTTTTAAAAATATTTCTGGAAATGCTTCTATGCCCCCAAAGCAATGCAGCTTCAGTGCCATGTCATGAAATGACCTACATATGCACAGAAGACGCTTGGCAAATAATAAACTCAACAGAAAAGCCACTCTTCCAAAACACTGGCAAAGGCTGGGGATATGGAGGCTAGCACATACTATGCAGGAATTTTCAAACCAACAGAGCAAATTGATTTTCTCGCCGAGTCTCCTCTTTTTCAAACAGTCAGATTGAAAGATGGACAGTTCCAGATGGCTCTTGGGTGAAAACATGCAGCTTCACTGACAATGTTTGCCAAAGATGTTTAAAAAAACCACAAACAAATAAAGTTTTACAGCATTGTAAGAAATGGTTTCTTAGCTCTTGAAAATTTAACAGAAACAAGAGTGTAGGACTGCAGATTGTATGGAGCTACTTTTTTTGAGGATGGATTTTTCTCAGTTTCCTTGGGGGAAAAATTAAGTCTGTGTTTACCTGCTAAAAGGCAGAGTGTCTCTGTGGAACAGGCCTGTGGAAACCCCAGTGACCATCTATGAATGCTTGGAGAAAATGACAGCTCTGCACATCTCCCATCAAGGATTAGTGTGTTGAATCTGAAATACATTTTGGTTTACTGTAACCACACTTAAAGGTTATGAGCCATATGTAATGGAACTGTGACATTTCAGGAAATATTCATCTTCTAAGTTCAAAATACTGAAGAACCTTTTTCAATTTTAGCCAGCTCTCCTATGCACACACTACCAGAACAATCACTTTTAACTTTTACCTTTTCAATTTCATTTGGGAAATATTAAATGACAGTCTCACATTCACGTGTATCTCTTATGTTAGACAATCCATGGCATTAAATTTGATATCCATACAGCAGTATTTTTGCTTTGGCTATTCCTTCAGCAGAATTTCCTGAATATTGTTTCATTTTTTAATTTTATTTTTTTGTTAATATTGAATAATTCATATTTCTAGAAGTGGGTTTTAAATTACTGTCTGAAATGTAATCAATTTTCTCTGGTGCCTAATACAGGTTTCCAGAAAGGATGAACATGCTAATGGTCCTCAAACGCATTTTAAACAAACACAAATGTAAACTGCACTGTGTGCAGCTTCATTTAAACCTCAATTTAAAGTGTCTGTTTAAGTGCTTTGCCAAATTCATTTAGCCTTGTGGTACAGGGAAGATAACAGTGCTCAAATCTTAACCTTTCAAAACCAGTTCTAATAGGACAGAACTCCTCTGATCCTTTCAAGCTGACAGGAAAGCACTGGAGTAAATGGAATTGGGAGCACAAATGTTTATTTTTTCCCAACACAGAACAAGGAAAAGTTCCTGCTGGAGCTCTTGAATTACCTTTTTCCACAGAGGTTTGAATTGTGAAACTCTGTACAGGAAAATATTAACTTATTATGGCACAGCACATAAATTCATTCACTTCACAGCATTGTACATCTGGATTTAAAAGCTGAAGAAAAACTATAAAGAAAACTGTGTACACTTAACCTGAGAGAAAGGTGGGGCAGAAGCAAAACATTTTGTGAAAATCAGAATCATAGTCCAGATTTTTCATGTGCTTTCATGTCAGGATTAACCAATTCATTACCACCTCTCAGCCTCTCTCCTGCACTTCAACTTACTTCCTACAATAAACCAAAAGCTATTTTCAAGCCCTGTT
Source organism: Passer montanus (assembly GCF_014805655.1). Taxonomy (NCBI): domain Eukaryota; kingdom Metazoa; phylum Chordata; class Aves; order Passeriformes; family Passeridae; genus Passer; species Passer montanus. The sequence goes on from NW_024369707.1 coordinate 2,361,923, forward strand.
CTCTGAGGACTCCTGGTCTGCTCTGAGCCCACACACCTGTATTTTCTTTCTGTGAAACCTAGAATGTGCAAAAGAAACCAGATGGGAGATTATTATGCCTTGGAAACACTTCCTGCTTCATTCTTCAAAAATAAAGTATATAAATGTTGTAGCACAAACCTTGAACATTCAGTCCTCTGTGACAGATTTTCACAGCTGAGCCACAATTTAAAGCCCCGAGTGTGGCACTTTACTCACCCAAAAGGATTGCTTAGCACCCAAAAGCATGGCTTAGCACCCTTCCAGAGCTTCAGCAACTCCCAAGAGTTCCCTTGGGGAAAGACTTGGCCCAGAACAGTCTGCTCAAAATGCCCATGTTGTACAACTGCAGTGATTTATTTTGTGTCCTTCACTGCTGGGAGCTCACCCTTTCCTTGCTGAGTTGTGGTGAGATTCCCTGGTTCCCCAGAGCCAGGGTTCCTGTGGCCAGGACAGCACGGCAGGAGCTCAGCCAGGGAACCACAGCAGCAGCTCCCAGAGCTCACAGGTTTGTGTGCTGTCACCTCCTCCCACACCATTTGCTGATCCATCCACAGACACATAATACTCAACTTGAGCAGATTCTTTTTTCTTTATCTTTTTTTTCTTTTTAATTTCTTCAGGCACTGTTTTGTTCCACTGAAAACCAAGGTGGGATCAAAGTCTTTTCTTTTTTACAGAAATCTCACTGTTGTACATGGGTTAACTGCAATGATAAGATTCTCTATCACACAGTATTGTACAGAGTAGCACAGAGACATTATGCACAGCAAACAGGAGAAGTGAGAGGTTTACCACAGCCTTTTGTACAATTTAACAAGCAGTTAATGCACATGTTCTTTTATTCTCTCTTTTTTCATTAGGAAAACAAGCTGGCAGTAAGAGGCTATAGTCTAGAATTTACACTATTAAAGCAGTTAAATATTACTGGATTTTAGCATATTCAGCAAGCAGGGCAAATGCCACCAGATTCCATTCAGCTTTGAAATGTGATCTGTAAGTATTAAAACATTCCCAAACACACCAGGAAAATACCTGCAGATGTACAACCAGGATGAATATAAATAAATAAATTTTAAATATAAATAAATTTTAAAATAAATAAATTTTAGAAACACTGCTTGGCTTTAAAGCCCCTGAGTGCATGAAGTACTTTTCTTAAGAGACCAAATTACTTCAAAGCATTTCTGGCACCTCAGATATATATCCAAATTACAAAAGGCATTGGTGAGCTGTTGTTCTTGTTTTCCCCTGTGGCTTGCTACAGACATCAAGGGCTACTTAGCTGTCTGTAAGTAGGACAACTAGCAAGAATCTAGAGGCCTTGAAAGAGCAGGGAGAAGAATAGGCTTCAATAAATATAACATTAAATAACACAGATATTTGAATTACAACCATATGGTCTGCATACTCTTAAGTGGTTTGCCTTCAGGGGAATCATCTGACCATACCTTTCAGTGAATTACATCCCCAACAGACATTGGTGGAGAAAAAGTTCCCTGGAAACTGGGCTCTGACCAGCTACAGGAATTGCAAAAGAATTTTCAGGACACGTGGCTATCCCACAGTTAAACACTGTTTTTTTTACCTGGTACATGACAAGGTGCACTGATAAGCTGCCCCAAAGCTTCCTCTGGAAAGCCACAACTTCTCACCAGCCTGAACTAGGAAATCACTTCCCCCAAGGCCTTTGCAGTCTGGAGGGCTGCGGAGGTGAAGCCCTGGCCCTTCCTGCAGGATGCTGCTCCAAGAGCCACCACCAGCACCCACCAAAGCTTGGCCTGGGGCTCCTCTGTCACTAGGTAAGGAAAAGCTGCAGTCAAATTTATTCCGGCTCTTGAATGCAAAGCACGAAACAGCTACAAAATGAAACCAATAGAATAAAAAAATCAACATCTGTGTGGAGCACAGGATGATCATGAGCTGCTGAACAGATTTCCTTCTGCAGACGTGACAGCTGCCTGGACTGAGGCTCTAATTCAGCAAACATCCTCCCTTCATTGTTTCTGCTTTGGGAGAAAAAACTCTTATCCTGGTTCATGGTCTTCTAATTATACTTCTTTTCTTTTTGCTAAATATTAAGCACAAAAAAAATCTTAAAAACAGATCCTGACCCCCCAATACCTGCTTTTCCTGCAATTCATACGCTGATACCATTGTATACCACATACAAATTACCATGTGTACTCATGGGAACAAAAGCTCTTCTCTCTGGATGACTTTCCAATGTGTGGGTTATTTAAACATGGTTCACTCTGCCTGCAATGCATGTGAAGTGAGAGCTGAACTCCAAACCCATTGCTTTTGTACACTGTGCATTAATCCACTTTAACCTCACCAGCTCCCTTCAGTTCACACCAACACACCTCAGGCTGTGGCTCGTGTACCCAAACATCCATAAATAATGTACAAATGCAGCACATTGCTTATTTGTTTGCATAATAGAGAAGTTCTGGTAATCTACCACTGAAGAGCTGTGCTACAGGCCAGAAACATACACTACTCCATGTGTAACTGCAATTGTGCCCTGACTACACATCAATTTTAGTCATGTGGGCAGCCAACACTCAGTGTACAGAATAATCTGCTAGGCACACACAGAAAAGAGTACATAGAAATCATAATATAAAAAATGTGGTTACACTTCGCAAAAATGTTTGTTATTGCTGCTTATTTATGGAAATACATCACAGTAGAATTTTAAAATTGTATTTTAAAAGCACTAAAATTGCTGAAAAGTGACTTTTGCAAGATTTTAACATTATAAAGGCAGCACAATTAGATTCATCTCAAAAAAATGTAATCAGTTGAACTCCAGAGAAGTATTGAATAATGAAATATTAAAAAAAAGATAAAAAATCACCTATTAGAATATATCTTCTCCTTTTTAAAATACTTTTGTCTCAAGGGAAATGGGTTACAGTTTCTCATGTCTCAAAAATCCAGGCATCAAAAGAAACAGTCTGCCTCAATTCTACATGTAGTGAATTATAGATGTGGTCCTTGTGGGAGCATTTCAGAATTCCTACGTTGGATTCAGCTAAGGAATGCTGGACATCTAAAAGCCAGAGCTGCAGTCTTCCTCTTAGAGCACTAACAAAACATCTACAAGTCTGTAAGAGCAGTATCCCAAATCAAAATACCTTTGTAACTACCAAAACAATCAGAAACCACAGTTCCTTTTCTGTAAAATACCAAAATGTAAATACAACAGTGCCATGTAAACTCAGTTATAACATTGCAAATCAAACATTTAAACTTGAAAATAAAATAAGAACAGGAAGATCCTTAGAATGTTCTAAATAATAGCTGGTTACAGATCAGTTTTTAGGTCCTTAAGACACCAGATCTGATGAACAAAGTCACATAGATAAAGACAAGAAGGCAGAGAAATTAGGTTATCAGACTTTCCACAAGTAAAGCAATTGATTAAAGCACCATTAGTTGTGAGCCTGAAGTCCAATCTGAATTCTGCAATAGCATCTTATGCTAAATACACACGTGTGTACATTTACATGTACAGATAAAATTTGAATATGACATTAGCAAAAACTAATAGATAAATAATATACAAACTTAACTGTAAGGAAGCCTAGTCAAAATGCAGGGTCTCCTCCTGCCCAGTGAAGAACACATTGAGCTCTCAGAGGCTGGGTTTACATTAACCCTGGTCAGGAGGAGTAAAGCAGATTTGAAATGAATGTCTCAGTCCCACTGCTGCTCCCCAGTGCTGGTTTGGTTGCAGTGTTGATGCACATGAAGCAGGTTCCTTGCCACCAGCTCTCACCCACGTGCACACCCAGTGTCTGCCAAGCCCTACCAAACACAAACTGGAGCTGCTAATTGAGCACAAACACACTGGGGATGTTGAGTGGAGGACACAAGTCCCAGCTGAGGGGGGGGCAGGTCTCAGGCACACACACCCTGAGATGCAGAGGCTCTTGCTGCAGCCTGCTGAGCCCTGCACTGCAGGGATCCACAGGGCAGCCACGACCCCAGGGAGCAGAGGGCAGGGCCAGGGCACAGAGACCTCCTCAGCTTCTGGCTCCTTCCTACTGCACTTGCTGGTCAAGCACCTGGGTCATGCAGGCATGACATGACAAGCCTTCACAAATTCAGACAGCTGTGTCCACAAGCAAAGAATTTCTACAAAATTCTGAAAAGAACCATTTCTGATAACATATGTGACTCTGGGGCAGGCACACATCATAGCAAGTACGTGCCAGGTAACACTTCCATGGTGTTTTCACCTTCCAAACAGTGAACACCACACTTCACCAGCCAGCTTCTTTGCACCCAAGCCCCACCTTCCTGAAAGGAACAGCAATTGAGGTGACCACAATACTTCTAGTTCAATTGCCAATTAGCTATTCAGGAAAAAAAAAAGGACAATGTTAGCAGAAAGCTAATCCAGTCTATTTATACTATAATAGTGCTGAATTATGCTGAAAATAAACAGGTTATATAAAGATCAAAGACAAACAATTTAATATCATATGTACACAATTTTACTATTTGGCAGAGAAAAAATACCATCTCTTCTAGGAAGACGTTAAAAATAATCCTAATATGAAGTTTTGCATAATACCTTCAGGGAAAAACCAGTAATTAGAAAAATAATTAGGAAAAAATTGTAATGGACTGCTGGCAGTATCTACAAGAGACACTGGGGACAACTGCAAAAGCATGTACAGCTGAGAAGGACAGGAAGGCAAACAGGGATAGCTATTGAATCAGTTTCATCTCCCCTGTCATACTTGGGATCAAACTAGAAAGGAGGATAGGAAAAAGGCTCCTATCTGTCACTTCTGATGATGGTGCATTCTGGAACACTACCAAAACCAGTTCCATGTGTGTTTTAAAGCATCCTAGACTAAAACAATCCTGAAAGACTTACGGATCTGAAAATGAATAGCTGAGATGAGGTTCTTAAAGTATTCTTTATTAATATCATTAGAAGTTGCAGAAACAACTTTCTTGTAATATAAAGGCACAGGGAGACAGTTTTGATAAAGTATTCCAAACAAACAGTAACTTACAGTACAAAAAGGACAATTTTAATGCACATACAAACCCCAAACATCTCATTCAAAAATATTTCACCATGTTCATTAATAATAATGGGCAATGACTAAAAATATAAATTGTTATTGTACAATAAATATCTGACAGGTGCAAATGGAACAAGTTTATTGCTCTCCACAATGTTTTCCCTGTAGTGTTTTTGTTGTAGTGGGGGGTTTTGGGGTTTATTTCCCTTTAACTTCCAAGTTCCTTTTACAAGTGGCTTCAGTAACTTGTTTCTGGAGGGACTAAACCCCAAACAAAATCTAAAGAGAACATTCTGACAGTCACAGAACTGTCTCAAGTAGTAACCAAAACTGGCAGTGTTTGTTTCTTTCACAACTTTTAACAATCACAGTCCACTCTCTCTTTGGAAAATGTGGTAGATGTTTAAAAATCAACTGTAGTGGTAAGTCAAGGCTTTTATGGTAGGGTGGTAGTGATGCCTTGAGAGGCTACCTAGAACAGAGGCTAGACAGGGTTAAAGGAAAAGCAGGGATTTATTAAAAGGCCTTCAAAGGATACACCTTGGGCAGCACAAGTGGCTCCACCCAACACGGACACCAGGCCAAGAGTTTTCACACTTTTGTAAGTTTTGGTCCATTTCCATATTGGGGTTGTCCAATTACAGCTTCAGGTTATGCAGTCCCATCCTCCCAGTCTGCTCTCCTCAACTCCCTATTTACACTTTTTGGGATGAAGCTGCAATGGTGTCCTTGCTTCTTGGGCTGGAAAAGGATTGTTTTGTCTAACTAAACTGTGAAGAGAACTTGCTAACATTTTATATGAAGTTCAGAGTTCTGTACTAATGCAGTACAGAATCTGGAAAATATGAAAGCTAAAACTTAAGGCATCAGTAGTACCTAGTCTGAGGGTTAGTCTATTTTCTTCAAATAAGTGGATTTTATGAAGAAAACTAACATGACTGTTCTCCAACAGCTTGTGCCAGAACAAGCACATAGAACTGTTCAAATGAGGGGAGAAATTAAAATTAAAAGCTGCACTGGGCATTCTAACTTCAAAAAACAAGACAAGGGACTGGGAACAAATTAAGACTACAGAGGCAACGATGACATGAGTGAGAATTTCCAATTCCAAAATATCCTTAATCATAGAATCTTTAAAGTTGGTAAAGACCTTTAAGATCACCAAGTCCAACCAGCAACCCAGCACCACCACCATGTTCACCATGAAACCATCTCCTCAAAATACAGTGACCAAAGAAATCAAAGAGCACTCTGCATCTCTGTGTGGCTCCACTCTGAGCTTTGAGAAAGGAGGGCAAGTCAGTGAGTTTGCCATTTTCCTCACCTGCAGAACAATTTCCATCAGGCTCTGATGCAGTACAGGAGGCAGAGCAGCTCTGCTCTTGGAAGTAGCACACGTGACCTTGCTAAGAATTAAGTTTAGCTTGTACAAAATAGTGTTTTATACACGTATTTAAGAAATATTAGTCTCCTTCATTACTGTTACCAGAAGTAATATGCACACATTTCCTAAGAGCATCTTTTTATGAAGAACTCAGGAAAATTAAGCATAGTAGTTGTAAAAAAAAAAAAAATTTAAAAAAAACCAACAAAAACGGAGGAGCAAGCTTTCAAGTGAGTTCCTGTAGCAGTAACTGAGGCTTTTATAAAAACTGTGATTTATGAGAACAACTCCATATTTACACAAACCTCAACAAGTCAATTTCAACTGTACTGGGAATAGTCAAACTTATTCCAAGAAAAGGTACCTAGAGTGAGCACAGCTTACTGGTAAACCAAAAGATGAATATTCAGAAAATTCCATTCAGTACACTTAGGAAGGATGTAAAACAAACTGCTACCTTGTTTGACATTATTCAAATTAGGGTTTTCTCTAGCATAAGTACAGTTTCAGAAGTTCTTCAGAAAGTAACCAAGGACCATCAAAATCTGAATTTTGAAAATTATTAGTTTCACTACAGTATAGCATTCTTTGTATGCTGTATGTTCAAAAACTAGTAAACAAAACCATCTTCTTTGGCTTATACTAAAACTACACCAGATTAGTGATTTTCTATTTTTACTCAATCTTCTATCCCCAATTCAAATTAACACAGATCTTTTTATTGTAGTGTCTTTCCAATTTTCAACTATCTCTGTTAAAAATAAGAGTTTGCACATACCATGATTTCCTGTTAACCAGCCATGTGTATATACTGGCATGAAGGGTAAGTTTTGTACAATAATTACATTAAGTGATATTTTCAATGGCAGAACCACAGAAGACATTAAATGAACGTTAGTTCAAGTGAGATTTGAGCTTATGACGATCTTAAAAAACAAACCACAATGTCTAAGCATAGTAAAATACAGTGTAAAACCCCCTAAAATCAGACAGTAAACTCAGGAATCCTGCACTCACAGTAGGAATGTTCTGCACAGCATTAACATGAAAGCCTGTTCAGTTTGAAACAATGCAGACAGCTAGGTTTACCTGGATGTAAATGCCACTTCAAGGTGTTTAAACAAACACAAAAATGAGACAATGATGTCAGGAAAAAGGCCTTTAAAACAGGCCACCAGTCTAACTTGACTTTCCAAGAAAGAACATCAGTTTCACAGAACTGTGACACTAATGCAGTTTTAGGTAAAGTACCCTTTGACACACAAGCTGTCAATTAAGCTATCACAGTCTTTTGTGACCTACTCCCTTTTAAACAGTTAGGGAGGACAGTCAATAGTAGCTCAAGTTTTAATTCAGTAAGTACCTTGTTTGTTTGCAAAGGAACATTATAACACCATAAAATTCTATTTTTACAGTATTTAGAAAACTGATAAACTAGGGTTTTTTAGTCTCTCTTTTTAACAGACGAGTCCAAAACTTCTGTTTTCTACGTGTCTTTGCAATAGTGTTTTAGCCAGTGCTGCCAAAGAATTCCACTGTGGACTACCTCACGTTGTTACTGAGCTGTGCAAGGTACTCCCGCAGCTCCTTGGCGGCTTGGAACCGGCCGTATCTCTTCTTTGGGTTGGCACACTCATCCAGCAGGGCCTCCAGGCGCCCCTCTTTGGCAATCTCAGCTGGGGGGTCGTGCAGCAGCCCCCCCGAGGTGCCCCGCCACGTGGCGTGTCTGGACAAAAGGTTCTGACAAATGGCATAATAGTTGTGGTCCACAGTGACACGAGCACAAAGAATCTCCTTGGAGAAGGACAGACAAGCTTCTTTATCACAGTCGTCAAACTTGCTCTCGTACCACACGTCCCAGTTCTCAGGTTTATCTGAAATGCAAGGAGACATAAAACAAGTGAGACAGGAGCAAAGAGCATATGTGTGCCTGAAAACAATCAGAAGCTCAATAGACAGCAAACTGTAATATTTAAACTAAAACCACTTTTGTTTAGATAAACTCAGAAATGTTGGAGCCTAAGACTGCATCTGACAGTCTGATACGTCCTTCTGCTGAAATGGTCCTGGTGAAACAAAAAGTAAGGGAAAGAAAGAAAGAGGGCAAAACAGACAACAAAGAGAGGGCAAGAAAAAAGCAGCACAGTGAACACATGAAATCTACATTCACACATACCCAGAGGAAAAAATGTAGCATGAGTAAGTACAAGGGAACAATCCAGAGCCAAAGCTGAGAGAAAAACAAACAAGCAACGTGATTTATTTTAGCAACATAGATTTGGGTTCTTCAGTTCTTGCCCTGGAAACTACTGCTAACCAAAGACTAAAATAACATTGCAAAGTAATTGCTATAAACTTTTGAAACTTTATCTTCTATCTTACTTTCAACACAGCAGTAACCAGAAACAACATAAAAAAGCAGATGTATTACTTATAATCTTTGAAAAAAGTAAACTTCAACAAGGCAAATGGCATTTATGTACATGTACAAACCCTTCTCCTTATCACAGCTTTCTTTAACTTAAAACCTGATTTAGGTAAAATACCTCACACAGTAATAATACTTAAAAGGTTAATAAGTGTGAGCTCTCCTGAGTTCTTACTACTTTTTGTTAGAAAACTTTCATCTTAAGTTTCCAGACTACTGCCAGCTTTGAGAAGAGGTCCTTATCATGGAGTCCCAGAGTTCTGCAGATGCCTTTTAGCAGTGTGAGGTACAAATAAAAATTAATCTGTGCTTCAGTCTCTGAGCTGACTATTTGTCTTCTCATTCACAGCACACTGAAAGTCAGTTTAGGAAAAGAAAGAGTACTGAAGGATGACAGCTAAAACTATAAAACATGATGCAAGATCTGCAGAATTAACAGCAAAGTCAGTGTGGAAAAAAAGGCCAGCAAAGAAGAACAGGAAAAAAGGGCTTAGCAAACTCAAATATGACATCCCACACAGAGTACAATTTGTTACTATTGTACAATGCAACTGCACAGAAGGTACACATTGAAATATCTGAACAGGCACACTGATCACTCTGGACAGAGACTGTCCCACAGAATCTTCCCAAAGATCCATGAAATCAGTATTAAATGTTAACCATGACACAACTTGAAACAAAGACTGATAATCTTCTTGTGTCCTCTTTTTGTTGTCCGTGTTCTTGATTGTTAGATCATAAATCACACCAAAATCCTGGCTGGGACAACAGGTGTGACACTTGCAGCATTCAGGTTCTGCAAGGAGCTACTTGCTCCTATTCCACCTACACATCAACATTTCCAGAGCTCATCTGGACATCCTTCTGCCTGAGCAATTCAGACAGGCTCCAAAAATGAAAGCCTACAGTAATATTATTTTAAGAGGGAGGGAAAGGAACAGAAGAGAAAGGAATAGAAGAAAAGGAAAGGTTCTACAGTAAATGTACTGGATATTCAATATATTAAAAGGTTTCCTTGGTAGGCTCACCTGGTTTGAATCTAAGCTGCTTGAGAACATATAATACATCTAATTTAAAAACCCAACCAAACAATCCCAAAATACACTTTCTTGTAAAAAAGTATGTGGATAGAAAAACCCAGTCTAAAAGTTAATTCCACAGCACAACATATGAAGCCTATTTGCAAAGCTTAAAATAATCCATTCACCCAAAGCAAACTGGAATCACTTGGCCTGTTGCCACAAACTTCTGCAGAATCCAGAGTTTCATGTTCAGTGTCTCCAGCCCTTAGGTCTGTAAGTTTTCTTTATAAGCTCAAAAAGAATATAAACCTATGTGATGCCACTTTGTCAAACACCTCTCCTGCTGCCACTGCTTCGAGCTTTCACAGTTGACAGAAAATTCATTTGGAAACAGCTCTGCAATTACCCATTCCTTCGGTTCCATTACTACAGAAAACCAACAGCAAGCAAAGTCAGGCCATGGGACTGAGGCAAAGCAGGCACTAATGCTGTTTGTCATTCACAGACAGCAGAATTCCAAGACTTCCATGGAAAAGACAAAAAAAATCTGTCTCAGCTAAGGTGGACAAGACAGCCAGGCTGCTTTTCTGTCTATCCACCTGTCCAAACACAGCCAGTGCCAACACCCTCTTTTCCCACCCCCACCTCTTCCTTTATGCACATTTACAGTACTTAAAAACATCCAGGTATGTTCAACAGCTCATGAAATTGACAAACTGGTCAAGCTAATTAGTAGTCTAATTGCAGAAGAAAGCTAATTCATTTGTTAATGAGCAGTCTAGTTGTAAAGCAAACAAAATATGTATTTAGCAACCATGCATACTTTAAATATTGCAGAGAAAGAAGTGAGACACACAGGGTGAGGGGAGTGAAAGAAGACACTTACTCTGTCTGATCAACCTTTTGTCTGCTACCAGAACGTTTTCTGCATCTACAATGATAACTTTCCCATCTCTTGGTCCAACTGCAAAGTTGTCAAAGCTGACATCAAGGAGGTAGAGTGCAAATTCAAAGTCATTATTTGTCAGCTGCTCAGCTATTTCCATTAATTGCCAGGCCAGATCCACTCGTTTCTCCCATGGTGCATTGAAGTAACTCCACAGCTCTTCTCCCACGTAGTTGACAGCCACCATCCTTCCACATGCTCCCAAGTACTTTGCAAATGGCCAACCCTCATCAGATGGAAAACTCTGTAAACAAAAAGAAATTAAATTTTTAATTAGTACAAAACAGCTTAGATTTTAAAAGACTTTTCAATAAAGCTTAGAAGAGAAAGCTGCAAATAACCATAAACACAATAACCTATGTGTTTCTAAGTTTTGAAGGAAAAGGAAAAACAATACAAAATGTATTTCTGCGACCCACATGCCTTGCTGGACTAATGCAGGGAAGAAGCTGGATGACCTGAAACAACACATAGCCCATATCTAGCTTTCTACCTATATGCACACACTCACATATATTTACACACACAGTTTCACCAACCATCTTTTTCTCTTGGTGTTTTATTACACATCTGTTGGAATAATGCAAGTATATTTCCCATCACAGTATTTCTGCATTTGAGCTTTTAATTAAAACCAGTTCTTTTAACAACCTAAAGAAAAAAAAATCTCTACAAAGTGGCACCTCCTTCTCTCCACCACCATCCCTTCCATTTTCCCAGTTGATGGGATTCCTTTGTGGTTTCTTAATTTTCTAGTATACCTTAACACTATCTTTTGATTACTTGCCACAAATATACTGTGTGTCTATTACACACAGCCACATAACATTTTTATCAACAGTAAAATCTGTCTCCAACAGTACCTTTGTTGGAAGTTAACACAAGACACTGAATAGAAATGACACACTACAAGAAATTACAAAAAAAGCCACAACACACCAGCATGGTTTTCCTAATTCGTTTGTGCTGAATGTGCCCTAGCACTTCAACGTGAACAGACAAGCACTTAAAAGGTACTCTCCAAACTGCAGAGGAATGCATGATAGGAATGCAAAGGAAGAAACCACAAAAGCACTGATTTAAGAAACCCCAAATTTATGATGTACACCACTTTTAACTATTAGGAGATACCACCAGGTGCCCATGCTCCTTCTTCATGCTCTGCCTTGCTGTGGTGTCACCAGACACCAGCCATGATCCATTCTGCACTAATGACATGGCAAAGGTTTTACCACAGCTGGGGGGAACAGCATGGGGGGGTTCAGGATGAATGAAAGCCTTGTACCTTTCAGAATCCACAATGGCAGGAAACATTTACTGTCACCTGGGGAAAGAGACTGGAAGGAACACACCATGTAGAACAGATCTGCACGTCTGAACTTCAACTCTATTTTTATCACATCTTCTACTCACATAAGCAATACAGGTTGTGATAAATCCTGAGGATAATATGAACTAATTTGATTGGTTTGAGAGCAGTATGGTATTTTCAAGCTGTGATACCACGTAACTCAGCAGAACTAAATCTCTCTCAATAACTAAATCTACCATGCAATAGGGAAGACATTATCCAACCTCCAGGCTTATTTGCCTGCAGGATTCAGGGCAATTAATGAAGGTAGAAGTACAGCCAAATAGCCACCAGTTCAGGCCAAGTCAAGTGTCACATTCCACAGTTAAGAGAGTTTTGGAATTTTTTTTTTCACTTGTTTTGTGGTTAACAAAATAACCTTCCAGCAACTGAAGTGTGTACTAATTCAGTCTTCCTTACTTATTCTGAGTTGACTATATAACAGAAACACGGCTGTGGCATCAGTAAATGTCACCAAAGAGGTATTTCATGTGCATTCATTGTGACTGTATTCAGTCCTGGACCAAAACAAAACAAGAAGCAAACAGCTGTTGTCCATCAAATGAAATTATTTGTTTAACCTACATCATGCAAACTTCTCTTTAAATTGTGGAAAAGTTACCTGATTACATTTCCTGATAAACACAAACTTAACTAATTTCACCAACTGTGCATGACATTTTCATATTGCTGCATTTTATCAGCACTCAATTCAATGATGCTTAAATATTTCAATTTAAATATTACTTTGGACCACCCCACTCCTTTTCTTTTCCATGGTTCTCCAATCTTGCCCTGCTTATGACTCTGCCTCCCTTTTTAAACACAAATTCAAGCACAAACAGTTGAACCTGGCAAGGAAACTTTGCTATATTCCAATCTTGCCCTGCTTATGACTTTGCCTCCCTTTTCAAACACAAATTCAAGCACAAACAGTTGAACCTGGCAAGGAAACACAGGTGTCCCTCCCTCCCAGCCCACCAAGCACACCCATTTCAGTCCCCTGCACATCATTAGGAAAGCCAGGCGCGTACTTGCCGGGCTGGTGCTCCAGGATCAGAGCCTGATCCATCCCACACCACCACCTTGTGCTAGGATGCACTGCTGAGAGGAAAAGAGGAAAAGAGAAGGCCTCCCCAGCTGGGTGCAGAAGAGGGAAGGAGCTAAGAGGACGTTTCCTTTCCAGCAGCAGCAGGGATTTATGTAATGGATTAAACTGATTTTCAAAGTGCAGCGTTAGTCACTGATCTTCCAAACACATCTACTATGCCTCCTGCACTGTGTACACTGAATTTCATTGCAAACAAGAAATTCTAGGAGCAGACTGGTTTATTCAGAAGTGCACACCTTCTTACCAGTAGAATATCTGCATGCCATGCTGTAACAGATATATTTATAACGCTGTGGCAATAGAAACATCTTTTGACAACAGGAGTGCGGGGAATACTGCCAAGGTCTGCACATGTACAAACAACATCTCTGCTTTGGCTCCCTTCCAACTGGCATGTAACAGCCACATCTACACTTCATTACCCGAGTCAGTAGCGGAAGAAGGGGATAAAAATATGTACAAGTGCCTCATTCAGTAGTTTTTATATTCACTTGGTGAATTTGACAAGAATATTAATTGAAGTGCAGATCTCTTGTCTTTGCAAGCAGCAGTTTGTAACTTTTTGTACTATTCTATTTTGAAAGCTGTTTCCTAAGAGGAAACTGCAGCTAACTTGACAAGGATTTTTTGGTTCATGTATTAAAATTTTGAAAGCCAGTAAGAAATGAAAACAAATTTATATGATTAATGAACATGTATTCCATGAACAAGTTGCATTTAGAAACAAAAAGCTTCTTACATAACTGTCAAAATCTGATTCTGGGGAGTAATACATAACTTTATGTTTTATTTTAGTAGTCCGCATATTTAACTAGGTGATTTTGTACTTGAATATGCTATTTTCAGACTTAAAAAACCTGCATTATCTGATTCTGGGGAGTAATTCATAACTTTATTTTATGTTTTATTTTAATAGTCTGCATATTTAATTAGGTGATTTTGTACTTGAATATGCTATTTTCAGACTTAAAAAACCTGCATTTGACAATCAAACTAAAAACTAAGCTCTTGTTCAAAACCAGAAACAGCTGTTTGACAAAACAATCTGATCCTGATGCACCCACTCACATTTTATCTGTGAACATACACACAAATGCCAGAGAAACCACAGACAATTAAACTTCTTGTGTTTTAAAATAAAGTAATGCATGTGAAAATCTAAAAACAGGTCGCTTAGTAAGATTCCCATCATTATCTTTTTGTATTCAGAGCAATATGTATATCTTCTAACAGAAAGATGGAAAAAAGTAAAGATGCCAAAAACTTCTGTTACCTCCATTCCCAGTGACACACCCCCAAAATATATTTTGCTTGCTCCAATTAGCATAGCTCGAAGACATCTCTCTAAGCAAGGCTCAGAAACCTAAACAAATCCTGCCAAAGGGACAATAGACATGCTGTTCCTGAAAGAATAATACTGCAGTTATACCTTGAAAAAATACACTGTAGTCCCAGAATAAATATTAAGAATTAACAGAGCGAATTTATCACTTCACTGAAGCAAAAAACACACTATCAGTGCATTTGTCTTCCTCACTTCCATCTGTCTAAACCTGAGATTAGACACAAATGTGCCAGTGCTTTTTGTTCAGAACTGCGAATTAGATCAGGCAGTGAAGACTCACCAGCTTGCAGCTGATAAGGCCCATTGTATTCTGCAGTAACACAAATCCCCCTTGAATTAAACACTTAAAAGAATATTAGTTTATCATAATGAAGCATATAATTCATCCTCATAATCAAGACCAAAAAGCCAAACCAGTTTAAGTAACAACTGAGATGTCTGTTGTTAAAAACCTGTTTTTCATTTTCAAAACTATTCCTGAAGATGCTCTATTTGTCACCTCCAGTGCTTGCATAAAGTGAGTTCCAGACAAAATCTGCCCAAACAAAGAGCTGCATCTTTTATGTGAAGAAATTTTAAAAAACACACACGAACAGAGCAGGGACTTGTCTCCAAGGGACCCTGAGGAACTTCATGGCAAAGTGACCCCCTCCCTGACACCTCCACTGAATCATCCTGCTGAGCTGCAGGCACCAAAAGGCAGGGCAAGGAGAATTCAAATCTCATACTCTTCCTCCAAAGGAAAATGAGTTCTGTCTCAGAGCACTGCTGATTCCACAGTGTAAGCAAAAGCACCAAGGTCAATCACCAAGGCAAAGGAGCAAAGCTCTGGAACCATGAAGAGCTGGAGAGCAGATTTTACCATGATGTTTTTTGGATCAACAGAGTTACAAAGCACAGTCTGAACACAGATGCCTCCTTTTGTCAGGAACTGATCTGCATTCTGGAAGATACATACTAGAATGGTTTCTGAATGCTAGTGAGTACAATGGAAACCATGTAATTGCAACTACATGGCACAGCATTTGACATTTACCTAGGACTGCCACAGGAGTTACACACATATAGCCTACACACACAGCCTGAACAGTGGATTTCACTGAGTGCTCCAGATACTGGTGTTCCCATTGAAACCATGGGTTTTTTAAATTTATTTAAGTTTTCTTCAAGTTTGACTACATTTCAACCAGTTAATACATACAATTCATGCCAACAAGAGGTTCACAGCAGGCTTGACACACTATAGGACAAAAATACACAGAACCCCAAATATTGGTCGTTAAGATGAACACTGCAGCTGCAAAAGTTGTATTTCACAACATCAGCAGAGATATGTCTCTTTTCCAAATAAATTAATGAACAACTATTAAACTCCAGAGCCATAGTAAAGCAAATTTAATATCATTATTGGTTGTCACCTGTTCAAATTGGTTTGCAGTTCATAGGAGTTTTTTTTTTTCAGATTAAATTTGCAACAGATGCAAATAATCACTGTGTATTTACTTCTCATCAGTAATGAGCCTAGAATATGTCACTATAAAGGAGTCCTAGCAGAGATGGCCTTATTTTTAAAGTTACTTTGCAAAATTGGAGTCTAAAACAAAGCCTCAATTATTTAATTCAGAGAAGTAAAACACAATTCCCCCTATACATCTGACATACCAGAACAACACTGATGTTGCAAGGTTTCTAATGTGGGGTAACAAACTTTTTTCTGCTATTCTCACTCTGCAAGAGTGAGAATTTCTCAAGAGAATTTCTATTTAAGTCTGTATAGTGACTTCCCAGCAGCCTTTAAATTCAGACAGCCATTCATCACAACATACACCCCACAACAACTTCAAGAATTTCTAGACTATTTTAAAATACCCCTTATAATTCACCCAACATTTTTTCTACACTAGGCAACTTTCAGTATGAAAGAAGGATGGAAATAGTTTTGATAACTTAGGGAACATAATTAAACATGACAGTTAACATGACAAGTACAAGCCAGTTCTGGTCTAGTATGTAGTCATATGTCACTGCAAAAAATGACTCTTCAGTTTTCAATACAACCAGATTAGAGGAATATTCTTGTAACATGAGGCCACTCAATTCAACAAAGAAACAATTTTTCATTCCTTTTAGAAAGGTTCACAAAGGAAATTCAGTCTATTAAAATCCTAGTATCTGTATGAGCCAGGACTTAAATAACACAAGTCCAGCCAAGGACGTGTCAGGTAGTGCAGCTACCACCTCAAATTCACTGCTTGGTGTATGGCATCAGAATTATGGAACAGAAACACCAAATTCAGTAATGAAGACATTTTAAAGGCCACCAAGTATTAAAACTAACTTGCCATTCTACATTCTACCAATGTATTTAGAATAGAACTACAGAAAAGAACTTATGATTAGAAGAGTGTGTATGGAAAAAAATTGAAAAGAGGAATTTGCCCATTTAGATACGTATGGATCAGCAAAAAGATTCTGTGGAACATTTGGCTAAATTGCTACTTTGACTGAATTCTGTGCAAGAAATTGCTTCAAATTGATCAGTTAATGTTTTAATATATGTTTACCAGATGTCAACTATTGCTCTTGCCCTAACAAAACCAAACAGAAAGCCCAACAATAACATGCAGAGAAACCAGAAGAATTTTAGGTTATGTGGCAACAGACTGTTCATGCAGAGTAATTGTACCAGGAATAGAGATACAGCTGTTGGCTTTGTTTTGCTTTTTCCCCACAAGAAATAAGAATGATCAGAAGTTGTGAGAAAAATAAAGTCATTAAGCTTAAGCATTTAGAAAGCTAGAAACATATCTGAGGGAAGGGCAATGATTTACACAGTCTATTAAAAATGCAGAAATACTGCTATTTGGCACATAGAGATCGGCATTTCTCTTACAGAGATAAAAGTCCTTGAGACTTGTCATTTACATACAAGACACAAATGTTCACCATCATTCTTTGAAGAATGTTCATTTAAACAGGTTGTTAAAAGCTACAGCTTGAGACAAAGTTGCATTAATGCACTCTGGATTTAATTGATAGATACCTTCTATAGTCTGAAAAAAATCTTCATTATATGCAAGCATTTTATTTTAATTGCACAGTGTATGTGCAAACTCCAAATTTACTTTGTGTGCCAGTCTCATTTTTTCCACAGTAGCTGGTGTGGGCCTGTGTTGTGGATCTGTGCAGGAAATGGCACTGGTAGCTCAGGGACGTTTCAGTTATTGCTGAGCAGAGATTACACAGAGCCAAGGCCTTTTCTGCTGCACACCCAGCAGCCAGGGGTGCAGGGGACACAGCCAGGACAGCTGACCCCAGCTGATCCAAGGGACATTCCACTCCATATGGCATCCTGACCAGCATGTGAGGCTGGGGGAAGGAGAAGAAAGGAGGGGGGACACACACCCAGAGTGACAGCATTTGTCTCCCAAGTCACCATTCCATGTGCTGGAGCCTTGCAATGGCTGAGCATCTGCTGCCCATGGGGACTGCTGAATGAATCCCTTGTCTCTTTGCTCTCCTTACTAAACTGTCCCAAGACAAAACTGTCTCAACCCACAAGTTTTGTCACTTCTACTCTCCCAATTCTCTCCCCCATCCCAGTGTAAGGGGAGAGAGCTGCATGGGGCTGAGTTCCCAGCTGGGGTTAAACCACAACACTGAAAACAAAGTAAAGGTAATTTCCATACAGCACCTGACATTTCCATACAGCACCTGGCAATACTGTAAACCAACAGCACAGCCAACACAAAGGCAAGACTGAGGGTTGCAAGACCAGGTCTAGAGGCATTTTTGCCAAAACAAGTTATAAATCCTGTATTTCAGTTCTGCCAGTACAGATGCAAACTGTCTTTGCAGGTAAGCATAAGACCTTAGGAAAAATACAACCACCTTACTGAAAAACAGCTTTCTTATCAAGAAACAATTTCTTATTTCAGCAGTTGAGTCACATTGTGCTTCCCCCAGCTCTGAGAACAAGGATTTGGGGCTCTGTTGTTTTTTTGTGTTTAAGTAGAGAAGGTGACACTTCACCCCAGGCAGATGGTGTCAGACACGGCGTGGCTGCACACCAGGGCTCACAGCACAGCCACAGTGGCACCACGGCAGAGCTCAGGAACTGTCATCCAAACTGCCAGGACACTGCCACAGCACCTCCAAAGAGGAAATCTGGAGGCTGACAGGCATCAGTGAAAGCTCTATGAAAAATAAGGTATCACACCCTTCAGTTCTATTAACAGTAAGTTTATATTCCAACTTGCAAGTGAAGATAAAAATTAACTAAGTTACTTGATAAGGCTGAATAATATCCACTATTTAAAATATTTCAAAAATTTTCTCCACTACATCTATTCCACAAGACAAACTAGAAGCTGGTGGTTTATAGAAAGTGACAGGACAAGGATAAATCTGCTCACATCCAGAATGGTTCTCTGAACAGTCACACTGCACTCGGTCTCTAATCCAAGTTATTTCTTCAATTTTTCTATTTCTTCCTAAGGCAACTTCAGCTGACCTATCTTTGCAAGTGTTTGATGCACACCATCATCATATTCAGTTAGAAATAGGATGCCATGCATAGATCCTATTCTCCAGCTGATTCCCATTTAAAACACTGTTTCCATGTGATTCCCATTTAAAACACTGTTTATCATTGAATGAGTTGAAAAAGCAAGTTTTGTTGTTGCTTTTGTCCAAATAAGCTGTTCATACCTATATGAAATACTGGTTTGGATGTAGCATTTTGATTACAAATCTGACCTTATTTTACTAAAAAGTATTCATCTTTATTGCAGAAAACAACTATTAGGAGGGGAGATGTAAAAACCCCAAACCTATCAGAAACTAAATCTTTAGCATACAACTCTTTGGTTCAAATGTGAATTCAGATGAAAACTGTGAGAGGATTTAATTAGTGAGCAGTTTAGCAAGATTCTACCGAAGAAAAATTAGTATTTTAATATTAAAAAAGTGTACTTGAACAATACTACAGCTGTCATTCCATCTGTTTTAACAAAATAAAATGGAAAAAGGGGCTGAATTCTTCCCTGAATACACCTACACAAGAAATAAGTACAATCAAAAAAGGTGAACAAGAAAATTACAAAAAACTACAAATAGCGGCTTAGGATTACAACATGTAATCAGTACTAAACTGTGCAGTGTTATACTTTTGATACAAATCCCTGAGCAGGAATATCATGCTATGGGTTAAAGCCCCACCTGGAAAATTCCCATAGCAGAAGCTGTAAATCACTTGTGATGATGCAGTTCACGAGCAAAACCACTTCAGGAATAATCCATACTGCTCACAGGCTTCAAGCTAAAATCCCAGTCTCTGATGAAAAATCTCACAATCCACAAATTGCTGGCTCTTGTAGACAACTACAGTGAATTCTCCATTATAAATGAAAGACCAAGCTTTGAATTCCTACTCAATTGCCTATTTACATTTGTCTGTAACACAATTAAGCAACACAGAACTCGCATGCACTGTACACCAAGAGTTTAGACATCATCTCCACTGTCATGAATAACAGTGCTCAGTCACTGCAGTGTTCCATGAAAGGCTCGAGGCAAAAACAAGCAGTATTTTCCCTTGTGTCCTCTTGGTGACAGACAGCATGAGTTAAATGCATCAATTTATTGATTGCTTTACTTTAAATTAAAATCTGATTCTTCATACAACATCATGCAGGTTTCTTGTCTTGGAAGCAGCTGATTTTTAAAACAAGCCTACAAGTTTCATTCCAACAGCACTACTTGCCCTCATCAATACTGCAGAAACTACACCATAAAATGTCTTACAAATGTTATGTACAAACACAAACAACCTTCTCAGTAGTCAATTACTAGTTCTAGAAAGTAACCACCTCTCAGAGTGTCTGGCACATTGCTGTTCCAAGAACTGTAGAACACAGAATTACCCATTCCTTAAGTGTTTCTTAGATGGAGACTAAACCTGGAGAACTATGGAATGGGAAGAGATCATAGAGATTCATGTACTTTATGTATTTCATTCCTAATTGAGGGAAGGTCTTCAAACCTCGAGTACCCAATATCTGAGTTAATTAAAACTCCTCTGAAGAAACCATCGTGAGTGTTTAGCACACAAAGCTGGCCTGAACCTCCACAGAAATATTGTCCAAGATATGTCAAAACATCAAAATTTACAAGACTCTATGAAACACTTTTGATCTGTTAAAAGGCAACCGACTTCTCTCTGAAGTGCTAAAGGCTGCTTCACTTCCCACAAATTTGACCTGCTCTGCTCTCAGCTGCACCCTTGTTAAGATAAATGTTGAGCAGAGTGCTCAAGTCCACCCAAGATGTTCTTCTCTTCAATAGATTTGCTTGACAGTCTCAGGATTCATCTACAGTTCATCAGGCAGCTGAGAGGGATGGAGGCTCCCAATCAACCCACTGCCCACCATTTATGATCCAGCCCATTTTAGTAAACACCACAAGTGTGCCATACCCTTTGCCTGTAAAGAATTATGAAAAACACAAAGGTTCTCTGGCCATCAAGGTCTACACTCGGTATGCTGGAACCACTGCTCAAAACCAAAAAAACTAAGTTGTATGAAACACAGCCAAAACAAATCACTTCTCAAAGAATTTCTGAATATACTCAGCAGAGTGAAGCACTTTTGATTTTCTTACTTAAGTGGAGTTTCCTTAATCACTGTGCTCAGAAGGAACTTCACAGCAAAATGGGAGACTTACTGCACCCTCAAGTCTGCTGAGAAGCAAACTGGAAACACACTCTGAAAACAAAACTAGAGCTGTACATGGAGAGACTGAAGGGTAGAAGGCACACTACTGAAAAACATGTTTGTAATTAAGTTCATAAATTGATTTTCTAGAAATTAGTCAGTAGGCAAACTTTCTGGAGGGTAAAGCCTGCAGCACTGCTTTCTGAACATTTCTTGGACTCTCACTAGAGAAACAGCAGATGTTAATAGTAATCATGAGGTAATGTTTTCAAAACATATTTGCAAATATTATTTTAATCGTACACTGGATAAAGGCAAGGACAGTTCAGTAGTTAGACAAAACAGTTTTGATTCCAAACCCACACGCTAAAGGCACACTCGGGAGTTCCCTTGATAAAGTTAAAAACCAAAACGCAAAGCTCGCCATCTAAATAGAACAGAAACAACGGAGTGGTGCCACACAATAGAAGCTTTCTAAGCATTTTTCACCTAAAAATTTACATAACATATTAAAGCACAAATTTCAGGTGTGTGCACATAACCCGTCCCCCTAATTAAAGACTAAAGAACATGTAATCGCTGAAAAGAGAACACTGTTCATTTATCTGTCGGTCTATTTTCAGGCTACAAGTACCTACCTCTAATTTCTACCAGCACGAACTATATTTAGTTCACATTAAGAACATGACATAGCACATGAGTCAGTTTCTGACAAGGAAAGCACAACAGCATCGCAGCACAGTCTCTACGCACTGCCTCCTAAACTAAAGCCTAAGAAATGAATCACGGGCACCCATTGCTGCCCGGGAATGTGAATTGCGAACACGCTGACACCGAACCGTGCCGAAGGCACAAGTCAGCAGAGAGCATCAGCCCCCGGCACCGACCCCGCTCCTGGGGACCGCGGCTGCCGCTCGGGACCCGGCGGCACCGCGGGATGGGGATGGAGTTAAACCCTGAGGAGAACGGCAATCGGGAAAAAAGGCTGTCTTTGAGGGAGATAGAAAGGAGGAGAGCTGATGAGGCTGAGTGAGCTAAAGAAACGCCTCCTGCCCGGAGGCAGGGACCGGGGACCCTCTGCTCAGCCCGCCCTGCCGGCACCTCTGCAGGAGTCAGGCACGGCACGGAGCCAGCGGCGGCCCCCGCGATCCGGCGGGGTTTGGGGCCAGCTGCCCGGGGGCCCTCGGCCCCACCTGCAGACACGGCGAGGGCAGGAAGGGCCATTGCGGCCAGGGTCCCGCCGGGACGGGCGGCGCCGGGGTCCCGCCCGGGCACTGCCGGCCGCGCTTACCTGCAGCACCAGCGGCTCGGGGTTGAAGGCGAGGGTGATGAGCAGCTGCATGCGCTCCGAGTCCTTCAGGTTGCGCAGCAGGAAGCTGCCCGAGTCCTTGGTCTCGGCGTAGCGGCGCACCAGGCGGTCGAGCAGGCGCTGCGAGGGGCAGTGCACCAGGTCGGACCAGCCCTCCACGGCGCCGGGGGTGAGCAGCCGCACGTCGCCGTTCAGGCTGGCGAACTCGGTGGCGGGCAGCGCCTGCAGCAGGTCGCAGCGGCCCCTGCCGGTGGCGCGGCGGCAGATCTTGGTGTCGATGTCGGCGAGCTCCTGCGCCGAGCCCAGGCGCTTCAGCACGACGCGGCGGGAGCCCTCGCGGGGCTCGCCGTACCGCGCGAAGTACACGTTCTTCACGTTGAAGAAGTCCAGCAGGCGCAGGCGGCCCCAGCTCTCCAGCCGCAGCTGCCCGTTGAGGAACTTGCGGCACCAGCTGGTGCCCCAGCAGGCCGGGCACTTATTGAGCTGCAGGAAGCGCCGCTCCGACAGCTCGTTGCGCTGCAGCGAGGCCAGCAGCGAGTGCGTGTTCAGCACCAGCGCCGCCGCCAGGCTGCCCAGCACCGCCAGCTTCACGTAGCGGTACAGCCGCCCCAACTTCAGCGACACCAGCCGCAGCATCG
The DNA here is from genome assembly GCF_014805655.1 of Passer montanus. Lineage (NCBI taxonomy): Eukaryota > Metazoa > Chordata > Aves > Passeriformes > Passeridae > Passer > Passer montanus. The sequence continues at coordinate 2,385,242 of NW_024369707.1, forward strand.
TCCCGGGCCGCGCCGGGCCCCCCGCCCTCCGCCGAGCTCGCTGCCCGCCCCGGCCGCGCCGCGGCTCCGGCTCCAATAAACTCCCCGCCTCGCCGCCCGCCCGATAAAAGGCGGCCAAGTTACTGAGGGGCCGGCGGGGAGGGGGAGGGCAGGCCCCCGGCCCCGCCGGACTCTGGGGCCGCCGGGGGAGGGGGCGCGGGGCTGGCGCCGGCCGCCGCCATGTTACGTGTTCCTCTGTGTGTGTTCGTGTCCGCCCGCTGTGTCCGCCCCCGCCCCGCCCGGGGCTGCAGCGCTCTCCCGGTGTCCGCGGAAAGCGCCCTGCCCGAGGCCGGCCCGGGATGGCCGTGCTGCCCCGGCAGTGTCCGCCGTCCCCGTGTCCCTGCCCGCCCCTCGCTCCCGCCGCAGCCGCGCGGCGCAGCGGGCGCGCGCCGCCCGCCCTCACGGGTCCCGCCGCGTCCCCGCCCGGCTTGGTGGTGCCGCGGGACAGGGTCTCTCTTCCCCAGAGCTGGCAAGGGGCAGTTCCTGTGTCTCGTTCGATCGCTGGAACGCTGCACCTGATCCTGTGAAATGCGTTCACTCCGTCCCCACTCCGGGGAAGAGCCGTCCAGACCCATGCTGAGGAACGTGCCGTGCTGTGGGGCTGCCTCCGCAGCGTCCCTGGGAGTGCTGCCGCCGGCACTGCCTCAGCCTGAGAGCCCTTCTGTAAAACTAACGCACAACAGAGTAACAGGGATTAAGAAAAGGGGTGAAAGTCTGAATCTCGTTCGACGCTATGCTCTCACAAGTTAGAGACAACCTTCATATTGTGAGAAGTAACTACTACCTGTCCAGTCCTACAAGTGCAGTAGAGATATGGTCGTTGCGAAAGAAGTGTAGCAGACTGCATAATTTCCAGTTATTTTACATGTACTATACAAAACTTTGGGTGCTTAGTATCTAGAATATTGGACATACATTTGTCTTTTCATGTTGGCATCTACTGATATTCCTATATACTGTGTTTTGACACGTCGGTGTCTAGTTTAAAGTATTTCTTTTGCTGAGATTTTGTCACTGACCGTATCTGTTTCAATATGCCTTGTTAAATGCTGCTGGTAAGGTGAAAACACTCCATCAGCAAATTCTGGTCTGCAAACCAGTGGGTTTCTGACAAATTAAGTATATACATAAATATATATCATTTCCCTTAATTCAGATCTTCATTAGGAGATGCACTGCTTGATGCCATATTTCAAATAATCATAATTGATCCTGAAAGGTGAACTGATTTTTTTTCTGCATGGAAACTCCAAACTCACTAGCTAAACAGGTTTGGTCTTTACATGTTGATAGTGGGTTTTTATTTAACAATATCTAGTCTGTATGTTATTAAATCACTAACAAATCCAAATATAAACATATACTGAATTAATGTTTATTTTCTGCATTGCTTATTTCTCAAGCTTTCTCATTTGCTTATTTATAGGGAAACAGCTTGATCCTTCTGAACGCAAACAGAATATTTTAATCTTTACTAGATGAAAACATTTTAAAGTACAAAGAATCATTTAAATAGTTTAATGCGCTCTTTCAACAACAATGTACTGTTCTTAAAGCATTTGACGTTGCAAATTCACAAATAAATCTGCTGTTTCTAAACAGATCAGAAAACTTGTTCTGTAGCTATTTCTGGTTTCACTGGCATTCACTGGAGACCATGGAGATTGTTTGTGAGGGATGAGGAAAGGTGGAGGCTGCCTTTCAATGTGTCTTTAAAACTTGGTTTCACAGATTTACAAATTTTGAGTAATGAAAAAAAGGAGAACGAATGGAAAATGCAACCATTTGGAAGACTACAATGTGTGGAAAGAAAAGCTTTAGTAGAGTTGGAAAGAAAAAGCAAAGGAGGGGGACCAACTGAGTAAAAAATGGTTAATTCTGAAAGAATGACAGCTATACCTTGTAGTGTTTAAAAGCTTGAATTTTGAACGATCCATTTCAAAGAGCAGGGGAATGCAAAATAAACTAGATAATGCATTATAATGCTACAATTTCCTGTCTTCCTGGAATTGCCACCTTCTGACTAGCCTTCAAAATCAACTCCAGTAGTTTTCCTGTGCAGACTTCATTATATAAGGCAGTGTAAATCATCCAAGCTTGCAGTGACTGGGATGCAGACACAGGCCAGCAGTGGAGTGCCAGTGAGGACGCTCTCTGAGGTGCAGCAGGTTCTCACAAAGCAGGGTCTGCATTTGCTGTGTGGTAGGAAGGGCCATTCCAGCAATTCCCTAATACTGCTGCCTCCCATCTGGGGATTTTCTACATCTCCCATAACAGTGGTGGGTTGGAGTCATGCACAGACTTTTTATACAAGTGGACATAATATATTCCCACTGTTTTCAGAGACATTGAGAGGCCTCGTGGTGATCAGACTCCACAGCTGCAGAGACATCCTACACAACGTTAAATTATCCAGTATATTGATTTGAAAGAAGGCTTGAATAGCTCCAGGCCTCCATAATGAGAAAGCAAACAACCACTCGGAATTTAAACAGTTTCAAAAGAAAAGATAATCCAGCAGCTCTATTGAAAGGTCTGATAACAGACTCTCGCTTACCAGGGCACTTCACTCTGAGCTCTTGTTTCAAACTACAGAATAAGCAGCTGTTCGAAATGGCAGCTATCTCAAAATCCTTGCAGATACTGCAAAAGAGTTTGGAGTATCTGTTTTTCTTAATTGTCTAGACACTCATTCCCACACTCAAGCACCAAATCCACCTTGCCACTTTCAAAACAGGGATCTTTGTCCCTTTAGCCAGGCAGGTCTGAAAGATGTGCTGGAAGAACAATTCCCAGTTCTGCACCTCTATAACCCAGACTTTACATATTTATGTTCACATGCATCAGACTGACTGCATGCACATCGTTCAGAAGCTGTGTCTCAGCAAGGGCTGCAGTGGGCATGCCTGAGATTTCTCAATATTTTCCCTTTTTATGTTTGGGGGACAGCCACAGGCTGGGACAAGCATTCAATATCCTCAGACATCTTTCAGATTTGATCCCTGAGCAGAAAATGGAACATATCTGAAGGAATCTGGATATATGGTTGGACTGTGTAAAGGATCTGTCCAACCAACCATCCATCACACTCAGAGGGACACTGTTAGCACTTTTCTGAGGATGTGTAGCACACAACTTCTGTTCTGCACTCTACCTTTGGCAGATTGAAAATCTCATTTGTTATGCTGTCCCGCTTACTGATGGCAAAATGAAATTAGTATTGTGCTTCTGGAAAAATAACACCTAAAAGTCTGTTAATCTTACTAGTGGAAGGGACTGATTTTCTTTAACCAATAAAAAATTACAGTAAATTGGCGTTTTAATTGTCTGTGTACAATACTAATTATTGCTTAGAGTGAAAGCAAAAATGAAAAAAAAAGCAACAAGATGACAATTTTATAAATAATCATAAACTTTTTAATTGTGTTGAATTATGCACATAACATACTGTATTTGGTGCAGTGTGACAGAAATACTGGTTCTGTAGAATTTTTTCTTTTAGTAATCTGCCATTTTTCCTCAATTTCTTCTTCCTTTTAATTGCTGCCTCTTACAGCCTTTGAGCAGCTGAACAACATTACAGATTATTTAGCTGAATAAACATCCTAGCAAATATGCTTTATCATCATGAATCGGACAGTGCCTGGTTACTGCACTGAAATTGAATATCAAAAGCTGCAAAAGTATTTTCAAGTTCTCCTTTCTCTTTCCTCACATCTTCAAGTACAGATTAAGGATAGTCTTTGTCCTTTAAAGTCAACATCTATTTTCATCCTGATTTCGTGCAGTGTGTTCTTTATATTGGTGTAAGAGCAGGGTGATAGTGCTTATGTCCTTGGGTGAAGTCTAATTATTTTGTTTTTGATGGCAATTTTGAGATTCTCAATAAAATAATTTGTTTTCATTTTTGAACTTAACACAATAATTTTACCATGAACACATAATATCTTTACTTTCAATGGAGAATTTTGCTTCTTTTATGTGTAACTTTTTTGTTTAATTAGCTCTACAAGTATTATTATATAGCATCTGACATCTGTTCATTTTCAGGTTTGTCTGCTGGGAGGGTTTAGATTGGATTATTTCTTCCTGTATACCACTCTGTGATCAGACTGCTTTATATTATACTAATCAGAATTTTCATATCATGGAAATTGTGGGCCCGTAAACTTTGTTCTTCTTTTTGTATTATTTTGTATAAGTATGAACCTGATAAAACTGCACCAAATGTAATATATCATTGTTTGGATATTGGCTTGGACTTCTATGGAGTCATCCTGTGTCTGAAGTAACTGATTCAATTAATAATTTACTTCATCATGTTCCTTCAGTGGGGACTGTCCATCAATAACGAAGTTTATTTTATTGTAAACATCTAAAATCCATAATACAGGAAACCACATGAATGCTATCAGCAACTTTGCATTCTTGTTTACTAAAGGCACTGTTATTATAAATGAGTTTGAAAATGTCTATGGGAATGCATTGCTATGGTAACTGGGATCCACAACAGCAGCTGCTTGCTCTTCATTGCTGTTGCATATATACATTAAAGCTGACAATGCCTCTTCATTCAATTTTAACATGTGTAGCCTGAAAAAGACATCAGCATTTCAAAAGCTACACATCTGATGTCAAATGCAGCCAGTCTGTGAGTTAGGTTTGTTTAGTTTTTTGGTTTCAGTCTTAGAGTTTTTGAAAAATAGAACCTTAGCTTTAATGTGATTTTGTGCCATGATTTAGTTTTTTGGTTTCAGTCTTAGAGTTGTTGAAAAATAGATAGAACCTTAGCTTTAATGTGATTTTGTGCCATGAGAAGTTACTCTTCCATACTGTTTTGTCAAATTCAAAACATTAGAAGATTTTCCAGTACTTCAGTTTCAGAAAATGTTTTTTCTATCCATATTTATTGATTGTTATAGCAATTATAGTCAATAGTTATGAAGAAGTTTTTGTCCCTTGCCAGCCTTTCTAGGAGGAATCTGCAACTGGGGCTTCTGTTCCATTTTTTAATGTCCCATACTCTAAGCAAATCCAGTCAGTTGGCCTCCAGCTCTGTGCTCTGTTTGGTTTTAGATCTAAATGTCTTAGATCTAAAGACATTTCAGAGATGTCTTTAGAGCTAAGCTATGCCATTGTGCTGTGCCGTTGAGACACTTCCTAAACAGAGTGTCTTCTGGTCCAGTAGGCAGAGGAAATACGAAATGTGTTCTTCATGTCAGTAAGAGTAAAATAATCACATCCATCTTCCTAGAAATCTTGTCATAGAAGTATTTTATCTTATCCTTTCCTTAAAGATGAGGAAAATATAACTCAGAGAGATTACAAGTCAGATTGAAATCTCTAGTATTACTTGTGGAAGTAGAGTATTATGTGGCATAGAAAAGGGTTGAAAGAATTAAAATTGGAACTTACTGTTTGATGTGCTGGTCCTGTTAAAAAAACAAACTGTAAACAAGGACTGGGAAAGATTCAGAGAAGGGCTGAATGTTGACCAAAAATACAGCTTCCTTCCTAGGAGCCATGAAGTAAACTAGGACTATTGGGTTTGAGAAAAAGATACCATGGAAGGATATGATAAAGTACAAGATGGTGAGTGTGATGGAAAGGCTGGGTATGTCTCAGAAGTTCTTCAGCTCTTCTACCACCAGAACTACAAGAACCAATTAACCCTGTGCCCCAAATTAAGCTTTTGTAGGATCCTGTTTCAGAGCAATGAGTGCTGCACTGGGTGACAGAGCTGTGGAACTCCAGGCATTGTAGATGGCCGGAGTTTCCGCTGGTTCCAGGGAAGAATGGAGAGTTCACAAAAGAGAAGCACATTGGTGCTAACCAAGTACATGGAAACTGACTTTGCAAGTCCCTGAGCTGAAAGGGATTGCTCAGGTGCAAAAAGTCTGCAGAAGTATTAGGTGACAGTACATGTACACCCTATTCCAGCTGCCTGCTAGACATCCATTTCCTGGATATGCTTCATGACAGGCTACTGGTCTACAGGGACATTGCTCTGGCCCAGCAGCTTGTCCCTAAATGTCCATACCCTGCAAACAGTATTGCCTTTCAAAGTACAAAACAGCTGTAAGATATTTAGTTTTACTATATTTGGTTTTCACACATGAAACAAATGCAAATATTTGAACATTGTCAGTAGATCAACTGTTTGACAGTAGGTCCATTATTATTCTGTTTATAAAACATTGCATCTTCAAACATTTAGCTTCAGTGTAAACTGAAGGGCTAAAACATTTGCTTTCATGTCCATTTATGATATATTTTTTTAAACCTAATTGAAAGTTTGCTGCCACTGGGATGAATCTTCTAAAGGATGTAGAAGTTCTCTTAACTGCATTTTGATAACTCCAGGAGTAAGGAACATAATGTGAAATCACAGAGCTCATTAAAATTAAGTCATACTGGAAGAAACAAAGAAACAGTTGGTGACTCTAAAAGTATTTAACCACAATCATGAAACACAGAACTTGACTTAGAAATAGCTGCCACAAAAGATGCTACTCTTTTAATAGCTGAGATTTTTTCTGTTCCTTTATCACTACCACTTAAGGTACACTCATACCATTCCTGCAGCACACACACACCATTCCCCTGTGAGGAAAATCTTGCCACATAAACCCAATACAGAAATCATTGAGAAAACTAAGTATTTGAATATGCTATGCTTGCCAAACAATCTTAAAGCTTCACCTAGAAGATAAATAATTACCTAAAGTACAACAGAAATTAAATCAATTTTACTGTAGTATGAACTATGTGCTAGAACAAGTTATGACAGCTAATGAGAATAATAGTAATGAGAAATATAAAGCTAAATTTTAAACTACGATAATAGGAGTGAAGTTTTTGTAAGGAGGGTTGAATACAAAAAATGAAAATGGAACATACTACATGGTAATAAACATATTTAAAAATTAAGATTTGATGTAGAAAAGATAGAACACAGGTAGGAGTTGGTAGATAAATTCAAGCTGTAGCAAAGGGCTGCCAATATAACTGTGTCTTTAAGCAGAGCATCTGAAAACACTGCAAACTATTGATAATAATTATAGTCAAGGGACTGCACCATTTTAAGAATATTTGCTTAGGAAAGGAAGATCTGAAATTAACTTCTAATTAGAAGAAGTTACAGTCAAGATCACATTTCCAAAGTAAAGGTTTAAACTGTGAAAGTGTTACCAAGCTCCACCATTGGCCTACATGTCCCTCCCTAACTCAGGCTACTCTTTGTTCCTGTGAGGACTCTTCCCAGGCTGTTTTCTCCTGTGTAGCTCATACCTGAACTCGGACATCTCAGCTGTCAGCACTGCTGCAGGGTTCTGGAGGCACCAGTGCTCATTCCTTACAGGTTCAAGTGTGGCTGATAAATGAATCACTCATTTTAAACACAATTATATCTGATAAGTGAGAGCATCAAGGAAGAATGTGTTAAAGCAACAAATAGCAGAGGGGTTTTGAAAAGGCATGGAAGACTGAGTCACTGAAAACAGCACTGCTGAAGGGAATTAAGGTATTTCTGCTTTAATGCTAACTGTTGGATAAAGCTCTAATTTCTCTGGAATGGAGAAAATCCACAAGAAGTGAAACCAGGCTTTTACATCTTACAGTAGTGGATAAAACCAGACTAGTTTTGTTACTCTTATATGAAAGAGATCACATAGAGAAGCAACCTGGAGAATAATAAACCACACTAGGCAGACAAATTTAAAAAAATTGTAAGGGCTATGCTTTCAAAGAAAAGCCTGACCACATAAGAAATTAGCACACCTCTTCCCCAAAAAATACAATTCAAAAAGAATTTAATTTTTTTCTTAACTGTTAAAAATCTTTAGTGCAGAATCAGCACTATTACTATATAGGAGCTATGAAAAGTTCCACATTGCCTCATGAGATGAATTAGTTTAGTCTAGGAAAAAATCTTTCCAAAGTGTTTGTCTAATAAAAGAGAAATTTATCTCCAGCAAGGAAATAATTATCTAGAACAATTTTGCCTTGGCTTATGCAGGCAGATTTTTCCTTCTTGTTAGTCAAGCAACCACTGCGGATTCTTAAAAATTCAATAAAAACGATCAAGGTGTATTGGAAGCAGAATTTTCTTACAATGTTGCAGGCTGGTTTACAAGTTTGGAAAATAATTTTTTCTGAGAGGATGAATCCAATGTGACAGTCAGCACCTACTGCCGCCAGGGCCTGTTGGGTCAGAGCTGACACCAGCTCCTGCCATGCAGGCACAGTTCATCTCCATCTGCCTGCAGAGTCCCACAGAGCCGTTCCACTGCTGTCCCAAAGGCTCTTAACAAGTTGATAACAAGCCTAGAAAGGTTGGGGTCTCATGGAATCAGCTGAAACTGGACACACATTCATCAGGGAAATGGACTACATGATTTTCTGACTTCCTTTGCATTCTAAATTAATCTGTGATTTTTCCAATTCACACTTGCAAAATAAACTGTTGGTCAGTTTAGCAATGGATTTAGATTAAGCAAGAGGTAGCTTTCTTAAATTTAATTGTATGCAGTATGTAAGGCACCAAACTGTGTGACTGTCCTTTCTGGTCTAGGAAACTTTGAAGCTCATGAAAACCCAAATTCATATGTTACAATAGTAGACATATTGGAAGGACAAAAATGTATCTGATATATGTAGTCATCTGCTTAACACTCTGCTGAGGCTTTGCTGAGAAATAAATAACAAATTGCTGTCAAGTTGTGTAACTTGAAAGCCAGTTCTAGCTAGTTTTGGCTTCAGACAACAGTTTCACATATGGAAAAACATATAGTGCTTACCCAGCGTTGCAGATGGACATGGTAACAAGGCCTACATGTTTGCAGACCTTGTGACAAGGATGACTGGAATAAAGAGATCCTGGTTACTCGTGCCTCAGGCTTTCCTGAAAGGTGGTTACATCCACACAAGTGGGTTTAGGTAGATCACAACCACAGCAAATTCAGCTCAAAGGTTGGTACCTACTGGCCACTCTGTGTTACATCACAAGGTGTCTTCACACCGAAGTGGTTTATCCAGGGAAGTTGCAGATGAATTACAAAGCAGCCTGATTTTGTGTCTGAAGTTTGACTTAAAGACCACAACATGAAATTACACAATTTCTAGCATGCACCCATGAAAATGAATAGAGCTGTACTTTGTAATTTGCAGTCCAAAGAAACTTCCTTTTAGGGATCTGAGGTCATAGGATTGAGCAGCAGTATTGAAGAGTGCCATTTTATGAAAATGGCATCTCTTTCAAGTTCAAAAATTCACATTTCAGAGCAAGTTTTGCAGCAGTCCTTATCTACTACTGATACATCTCGTACAAGGGAGAGAAGAAAAAATGAAATGGCCTCACCAAGGAAAAACATCAAGAGTTTCATCCTCTGATCTGACAATTCCTACAGAGACAAGGTCAGTTAAATTACATACTTTCTGTACTTTACTCCAGCTGACAATCTGCTGGTTATAATTCAAGAACACAAGGGCTCAAATAGATTTTTCTGCCATGGTGTGCCATCTGGCACAGAGCAGCCTCACAAATGCTGCTTCCCTGCCCTGCTTCTGCAGATCCAGTGACGGCATAATTGTAAGCCCTGTCAGTTTTCAGCAGCAAAGTCAGCTTAATGCAATCTATCTGTAGGTATCAAAGTCACTCATGCCAGATGCAAATGCTTCATTGCCCAAACTTAAAGATATAATTCTATTTCCATGCAGAAAAAAAATCTCCAACATTGGAAGAACATTTGAAAGTGCAGGAGGATTAAAACAAAAAGTAGGGGATTATATCTGGGCCTGGTTGGTGTATTGGTGCTTAACAGAATAATGCATTAGGCAGCAGATGAGTTATTTCACTGCTATGGTGCCAAATTGTGATCTCGTTTTCCTCTGACACAAGAGAGATGAGGATTTGCTTTTAATAAGTGAAGCAGTAACACAATGAACCATCACAGTTTCTGCTTAAGTGTTCCCAAGCAGCACTGTCAGTGCCTCTCACTACTGAGGCAAGGATGTGTGTCCTTGTAAGTTGGGTTTCAGAGCATGTGGAGCAATGCTGGGATGTGTGCTAGTGCTGGGATGCTGCACAGATGGTGACTGGCATAAAATTACTCTTTCATTTGTGACTCAACTCAGAATCCAACCTTGTGTCTCCAGCAGGGACAGGACAGAAAACCAACTCACTGCTACAGCTGTTTCTCTTTCAATCTTTTTTTTTTTTATGTATCTGTCCAAATGCTGCTGTTGCAGATGAAAATCTTTCTTCCTAGACATTAATGGTACAAGGAAAAGAAATTGCAGAGTTTATAGTAAAAGCATCATGTATGAAGACATGCTAAACATTGAGGTCTGCTGTTCTGAAAAATACCTTTTAATATATCGATTCCATGCTAGTTTTTCCCCACACTTATTTATATATGGCACTGACTGGTGTTGATTTCATCTTCCTCAGTACATTATTCAGTATTCAAGTGAACAGAAGGCGCTCCTTCAACCCATTGATGATACAATCTTACAGGTACACAAAGAAATTGGGCATGCTCACATTTGGCAACCATAATTTTGTACTCCTTCAGGCAAGGTTCCAGCTTTCTGTGATTCTGCAGTTTTAGAAATGCCATTCTCCCATGCAAACCTTTATACATTGTGGAAGTAACTTTAAAATGGAGGTTTCTGAATTACAGTCCACAGTTAAGTGCTTAGAGAGCAAAGACATCTTAGATTACTGCAAATGGGACTGAAGCAGAGGCCAGTTGGAGGGAAAGTGTTCTGTACAGTTGTTGGCAGCATTTCTTCAATAGCATATCCAAATAAAGGGTTGGCCATGGTGACATCAAATATGAAGACCCTCTATAGCTGGATATGTTACTTTAGAAAAATGTTGAATTACTTGTCAATTCTTTACACTTCTGAACACTTGAACTGTAACTACTCAGGAATCCCAAAATCATTTGCAAACAGAAATAAATTATATCCTACATGTGATAAATAATAACTACCCTATGGAAAATATGTGGCAAAGTCAGGAAAGGAATTCAGATGTCTCTACTTTCTCATATCTGGACTTTAGAAAAAGTTGACTTCATTAGTTCTACATTTATTATTAGCAATTTTCACTCTTTGTCTTACCAAAAGCATCAATTTCTGAAAAAGAAGTGCCATAGCTCCCAAAATAGTCATGCTGGGTTCAAAGAAAAAACTACTCAGTTGGGAAGTGGCTTCCTAACACCACTGTGCTTTTGAGACAGTTTTTCTCCTGGTTTACAGGATCCATATTTTGGGTGATGCTGCCTCCCTCCAATTCCATCTCAACACTAGGTATTGCGGGCTCAGAGTTTTTCCTTGACTCTACATATTAGCTGGATTTGCCTGTCCTTCCTGTATGAGTTTTCTTACAAGACAATGTGACTATCCCATAGGAAATGTGTTCTGCCTCTTCATGAAACAGAGATGGGACCAATTCCCATTTTCTTTGCAGGTGTACTTCCATGAGCTGTAACAGTTGTCCAATGTCTCAAGAAAAGTAAGGTGGAAAAATACGTGGTGATTTGTTGTGAAGAGTAGTTTAATTCCAGAAGCCCTTTTACATTTTCCTTCAAGATTTTGTAATCACTGTCTGGTTTTTGTTGTTTGTTGTTTGGTTGGGGGTTTGTAAGAAAATCCATCATGTGAAAAGGAGTAGGAGGAAAAAAATCCTATTTATAAAGCCCCAAGTTTTCACTGTTATTTAAGAAATAAATATCTTTTTCCCCACTAAGTCAAACTGTATTGACTTCTATTTGGTCTGCAACAGAAGCTCAAAAAGCAACTTTTGCTTACAGATATGAATGCTGGAAACAAAATCCATTATTTACAGTACTTTTGAAAATATTACCTCACAAGAAGATGTTTAGACTATTTAAAGTAATTTTACTGCTTCCTTAGAACAAAGAACATATTCTATATAACCATAGTTTGTGGTATTAAAAAAAAAAGAAAGGCAGCCTAAAGTGCCTAAATTCAGATGTAAAAATATCAAATGGGATTTATTTTTATGATGAATTCAGGTAGAATGACAGAACACAAGTAACAAGTAGTGATTGTTTGTTTTCATGGCAATATCACCTCTATGAACTGCAAAAAAAAATGTGTCTGGTTTAGATTTAGATTGCACAGAAAGAAAAAGCCAAGCTGAAAACAACAATAATTTATGGCCGAGCAGATGGCAAATCAAGCTAACTCCAGATTTAGTTCCTGAGCAAAAGTTCTGTTTAAAATACATTGTTTACCTGGCTAGCTGTTCTTATAGTGCCTTCCCATCCACTGCAAATGATTGATAAATTTGAGGATTGTCTCAGGGGGCTCTTGCAATGTAAAAAATTGTACTATTTTCCTTTACAAAATTATAATTTTAATATGAATTATGAAATTGTTAAGGAAGGACATAAAAGTTTGCCAATTCCCATTTGGTATCCAAATATTCCTCCATTTGTCTACCATGACTGCAATTCAGTTTAAAATCACATCTTAACCTACCTTTTAAAATGCTGTATATCTTCTGAAATATTACATGAAAAGTTACATTATACACTTTCTTTTTAAAAAAGCAATATAGTAAGAGGTTTTTCTCAGCATATATTTCATTTTGAGGATATGCTGAATGACGTTTTAGTACCTTTAAATAATATATTAAAACATTTCTGCTAACTTTTTTTCCTGAGAAGTCTAGCTCTTATGTAAGAGAGGAATTATTAAATTCCATGGAATTGTTTTCTGTAGGGGATTCAGGAGGAGATTTTGAAATCTGAATTTTCATTGGGAAAATGCAACCCATTTTATTATCAGAATACCAACATACTGTTTCTCTTACTATTTATACACATGAAAAATACCTATCGTTATAAAACATTATTATAGCCACATTCCAAATGTTGTTAGTAATAATATTTTATTTTTTAAATTCATAATTCCTAGATAGAGTAACAACAATATAATATTATTACTAACACATTCCAGATGTTGTTAGTAATAATATTATATTTTTAAATTCATAATAACTAGATAGAGGAACAACTCCCATAGCCAGATAATGGTATTTTCAGTTTTACTTATTTTAAAGCTCCAAAAATTAAATCAATATGCAAGATGTAAATGGAACTCAAGGAATTGCTTTCTTTCAAAGGCAATAAGTGACCATTTGCTAACCCATGTTGAAATGGATCTTTCAACAAAAGGCCATATTCAAAACCAGAGAGCAGATAAACATAATAGCCTGTGTTTTGCTGGCAGAGTCTTCCAGAGAGACAAAGAGAACCTTTAAGCTTGCACAGGAATGTGGCAAGCATGTTTTATGATGTAATATATCCCATTTAACAACCCAGAAGTACCCTGGCTTTTTTTTTTTTTTCATGAGGAATATTGTGAAATATATTAAGAACTACATTTAAAGGCTATTTCTCTATAGATTTAGAAGGTGGGAAGAAGATCCAAGCAACAGGAGGAATGCTCAATCTTTATGACTGTTCTGCCTTCACAGCCAGTAAAAGTTACCTGGTCAGTAAGTTCCAATTTCTCCTCTTTTCCAAGACCAGTTTAGTTGATTCCTCTTTGAAGTGGCAGAAGATGTGGATGCACAAAAGTTCTGGGGTTTGCTGGTACCAAAACAAATTTTAAAAGGACTGCTGAGAGACATGGATCTAATAATCCCTTACTTATGGCTCTTTCCATCTTAGAGACTCTTGTTGCTGGTGGGTGAGGCGCTGCCCTGCAGCCCCCTGCACACCTGCAGGGCTGTGCTCAGCAGGCAGAGCGCTGCCAGCTTTGGACTGTCAGACTTGGTGGAGAGAAGATGAATGGAAGAGGTCAAGCTGTGCTCCAGAGAAGCCATGACAAACACCAACAGTATGCAAATCTAAGCCAAACACCCTTTTTTCTTTTTTTCTTGTTAGAGCTGCTCTATAAGGAACAATTGCTTCTCCTGACCTGCAGTGGAGGCAGAAGGCTGGCAAGGGAAAGGACAAGGTGGATAGAGAGCACTCCTAACAGCAAATCTGAGAACAAAGCAGGAAAACCACAAGTGCTGGCTCAGCTTAAATAACTTCCTACCACTCTCTGTCTGGGATACTTAGCTGATTTATCCTAAAATTGTTTTGTTGTACTTCCAAAGATGTTGAGCAGATATGCTGTTTCCTCCTAAACAGTGTCTAACCTGTGAGAGACAAGAACATCCACAGCAGTCTCAGTGTCCTTGTTTGTCCTTGGCAGCGCACTGTTTAATCAGATGAGCATTTTTAGGGAGCACTTGTCAGAAAACAGGTGTGATTTGAAGACTCACAAATCTAGCTTGTTCCAAGCCTTTAGAACCTTGGGATGGTGTGCCCCAGCAGTTCCTCTCCCTACCAGGGCCAGAGAACTGCTGCAAGTTCTAATGTGGGGCATGGATGGAAAGAACAGTAACAGGGAATAAGTATCTTTTTGCCCTCTGACAGCAACAAACACAGCCTTGGGTTTGTTTGTTGCTCACATCAGAAAATGTACTTTTACTGGAAGGGCATAGAAAATAGTATCTCTCTTTCAAATACCAGAGCACACTTTGTCTGTAAGTCATATAAGAATTCACTAGACATCCAAGCAGACTATATGAATAATCTAAAATACATTGTGTTTGCATGTTAGAAGACAGGACAAAATTCTATATGACTCAGAAATAGAACAGATTACACAGAACACAATTCATAAAGCTTTTCCTAGCAAAGCAGAAAATCTCACAAAAATTAATGGTCTCCAAGAATTTTTAATATTTGAGTCTCCTGTGTCTTCCATAACAGACTGGTGGAAGATGTTCATGAAAAGCCTAAGAAAGTGAAACTTAAGCAAGAAAAGAAGCAGTTCTAAATTCATTCCATGTCCAAACTGACAGAGGAATGAAAATGCTGGAGGCACCATAAGATGCTTTGAGTACAATGGAGTTTATGTATGACTTGAATTTCATCTCTACATTATAATTTTTTGTGTGTATATAACTCAAAATATTAACACTACTGAATGCAGTACTTTTTTGATTTCTCTCTCTTATACCTGCCAATTAAATACCCAGAAAAACAAAAACCCCAGCGAGACACTGAGCATCTTGGAGCCCATCTTAGTTGGCTCAGACTTTGGACAAGAAGACCCTTGAAGTCCCTTCAAATCTGAATTATTCTTTCATTCTGATTTTTTTGGTGCTAAATTAATCAGCAATTCAAGAAGATAATTGCACAGGATTCACAATAGATCATTGTTTACAATTCATGAGCCTCTACTCAGAAAGCCTGGCAATCATAACCAGTAAGAACAACCACTCTGACCAACAGGCTTGTGTACAAACAAAGGAATGTCTAAATGGTCTTTGACCAGCAGAGGAAACTGATCACTAGAGGAGAGCAGAATTCATAAGAAAGGATTTTCTTCAAGATTTGTAATAGGAGTCTTGCAAAGCTTATCTTTGGAGAGCAGAAGAAAGAGAAATCAAAGTGACTGCTGCAGCAAGAAAAAAATGCCAGGTTTTGAGGAAATTATATGAAGGGAAAGGAGACATAAATGAGTCTGGATTCCTTCTGTATCTTGGTCCGGGTACAAAAAAAATGCTACAGAGCAGTGAGCCACCAAAAGCATGGGAGTACCAGAGAGTCCTGTGATGTTCTGCAGGCATCTGACAGTGCCTGGGGAGCAACTCTTGAAGAAATGTAGATACAATATGTGCTGATACAAGGTGTCACTTGAGTTTTTCAGCTGTAATGGCAAGGTTTCTCCATTTCTTACTTTTTCCTTAGCCAATGAAAATCTCTACTCTGTTCATTCTGGCCTAGCTCTTCCTTAAAGAGATCAATGGCACTTATTTCAGGTACTTTTCTTTCATCTAGTCATGACTGCTTAAAATGAGCAGATTGTCACACAAAATATGCATGGTAGAAGTCTGTTAAGAGGACTTCTTAGGTTTTTAATTTTGCAGCAGCTGTTGAAGTGGGCATGTCAGAGTTGTTATTCTGGGCATGCTGAAAATTAGGCATTTTGTAATCTTGCCTGTAACTTAACCCTTTACAGACAGCATCAAGGGTAAGAGCTGTTCTGACACAAACTCTTAGCAAATTTCCCCATAACTTCACAGAAACAGCAAAGGAGAGAGGAGAAAGAGGAGAAACATAATGAGTTCCTGAGAAGGCTACCAGATGAAAAACACAAATGACTACAACAGTCATAGTATGAGATAATTTGGGTATAACCTAATGAAACAAACATTTGTGGAGGACACATCAAATACAGTTCTTTCCAACCCCAACTTCTACTTGAATGGGATTCCTGTGACTTTGAAAGTATCTCCAGGATACCTTAAATAGAACAGAAATAGCTCAAAGACAAAGTTGACTTTAAGACATTCTTCAGAGGTCATTCCCATAGTGTCAAAAAGAATTCAAGGATACTGCCAAGAAATAAAATTCTTTGGAAGAACAGCATTATATCTACCTTTTCAGTAGGGATACCTCTTCTGTGAAGGGATGATATCACCTTGAAAATGTTTACTTTCTTGTCACTATTCCCACAAAGCAACAAAAGGGAAACATTCCTGCTAGAAAAAAAAACAAATAGTCTAAGCACTTTAAAGATTACATTTTTCTTTCACAATTCTTCTGTTTAAAAGAATACACATGGGTCCTCGCAAGGACTATGATATGTTTGATCTGAGAATGGACTATTTAGTCACAGAATTTCTATGATATTCAAAAGAAAAATATTATCATTTAAGTCAGACTTCACTGAAATACAGTCACAGACATCAAAGCTTAGTTCCCAGGTTCAGCTGTTACTGACTGAATGAAGCCATACCCTCTTGGCCACCGTGCTGAAAGTGATTCCTTTTGTTATTTATGGACAGAGGAGTTTAGGATCAAACTGTGGTCTAAGTTAATGGCAAAACTCCCACTGACTTCAATTAGAACAGAATTTGGCTCACAGTCTCATTACTGAGCATAACAATTAAAAGAAGCTTTTACAAGCTGTATTGCTGTGTAAAAGGCCATGAACCATGTAGCAGATTTCATTGAACTCACAGCCAACAGTCATTGCTATAGCAACTGAGGCTCTAACAAAGGTAGTCACTGTCTCTGTAATCATCAGGTGTCTCTATAGCAACTAGAGTTTCCAGAGAACAAGAGAAAAATATTTGAAAACTGTCAGTTGGAAGAAAAGAGGTTTGTGAATTAGGAGGTTGGAAGCAAGAGCAACGTAAGGGTAAAACATGGCTCAGGGTAAAGAGAAATTATTGTCCCAAACAATACACAGGGAATGGCAAAGGAAGAGAGAGCACAGGCCAGCTCAGCTGGAGATGAGAGAGGGCCCTGGGTAAGGAAAGCAATCTGGCACTCCAAAGAGATATTCCCAGATCTAAATTAGCTGTGTTTTGGACATAATTCTCTTAAAGAAAATTGGTTACTACAAAAGACTATAGGGCCAAACTTTGTCTGCAGTAGGAGTTATAGTTCACCAGGATTTCCAAAAGCACCTGCCTGCATTTCTTGTGCCCACATTCCTTTACAAACATAGTCCTGTTTGTCTTCAGAATGGAAGAACACAATCTGTTCTCTTGAAACGTGGCTGCAGATAGCATGGTACAATTATATGGAAATTATGACTAACTGTTCTTAATGTTACTTATTCATAAGTTTTTAAATAGTGTTGAAATTAAAAAAGGAACAGCTGCTGTTTGGATACTGTTAGGGATGAAAACAGCAGCGTTAATTACAGGTCTATTTCTGTAAAATATGCTTTTAGGCTCTGAGGTAGGCAGCAGGGTGATCTGCACATAAGAAAAGCTAGCATATGTAAACCTAAGTCCGCACAAAAAAGTTTAGTGATATTGGCAGAACCTATAAAAACAATAACTTTGGACTAATCTGATTCCTACTGCTCCAATGGAAATAAGAACTGGGTCAAGATGTTTAGCTTAATTAGGAATTATTCAAAATGTTCATATTCACAAACTAAAAGTAATTCAGTGGGATCAGCACGCTTCCTCTAAAAATAAAGTCACAAAAGTAACTATGAATTCCAAATGGGATCCAATCCAGTATACTGATGCACTGCAACGCTTTGTTTAAATAACCAAAACCTATCTTTAACCTGGAAAAATTGATAAAAGACCGAGTAGTGCTCGAGTCAGATTTCCATTTCGCGTGTAACGAGAGCCCTCTAGTGGGATGTGCTTTCAGATTCGACTCATGGAGAAGAGCAGCCCTTCTCATGCGAGGCAGTTCAGTCAGGTGTTTGCTCCTGCATTCCTTACTGGCATTTTGTTACAACACAGTGCAATGTCATATAATTTGTAGCTGAAACAGAAGTCCCCAAATGACACACTGATGAACACTGAACCTGAGTAAAACAAAAAGCACTGTACCAAAAGACTTTTTCAGGCAGCCTTAAGTGTTTAGGGGGAGGGAGGGTTGAGTTTGGTGGGAGTTTTGTGGTTTTGTTGGGGGTTTTTTAAGCCTTAAATGGCAATGACAGTCAGGATGTTCACTGCTGTGGTGTGGCCATCCTGAATTCAGCAGTTTTTTATGTAGTTGCTGTTTACTCAACACAACTGAATCAGTGATGTGGGATCACCATCGGTATGGAAGCATGGGGTATAACATCATCAGCCCAGGAGAGACTGATCTCTGTGAGAGCTGCTTCAAACCACAAAGGTCTCCCAACATGCAGAAAGTCAAGCAAACCTGGCAGAAGGCTGGTGTGGATGAGGGAACACCTGGCTGAGCTCAAACAGGAAAAGGAAGTGGAGGAATGGAAGCAGAAACAGGTAAGCCACTTACCTTACAGAGACCTTGCCTGAGCACACAGAGAAACGCTGGCACAGAGCTGTAAAGCAGGGATAAAAGGGAAAGGGCAGGGATAGAAGGGAAAGGGCAGCAAAAGTGGCTCCTGGAAGTGTACACCCAGGCTCAGTGGGGCAGAGAAACTACGGACAAAGGACATGGAAAAGACAAAGGAATTCAATGACCTTTTTGCCCCAGTTTTTAGCACACACATTCCAGTTTGTAGCATAGTCTGAGAGTGATGGATTGCCTGCTTTTATAGGAAACTAAACTTAAACCAGTGTATATGCACAAGTCCACAGTTCTAAGAGCTGAACATGAGTCAGCTCCCCAAAGTAGTCCTCCACCAGGAAACTGTAATTTAGAAAGATTTAACTTAAAGTTGCAATGATAAAAATTATCTAGATTGCTTTTTAGTTTATTAAAAAAAACCAAAAATACTACCACAGAGCAGAAGTTCAAGCTGAAAATGAGCATTAAACCCACAGAAGTAAACTTGGAAATACTTCCTTCATAATCCTGACAGTCAGCTGTGTGGATTAATTTAGACTGCATAAACAGGCAATATCAGTTTTCCACAATTTTGTAAGAAGTCATTTAGTTCTGAACCTGTTGGCTGAAACTTTCTAAACTGGAACAGATTAACTCTCCTGTAAAAACTCATACCAAAGTGCTTCCTGTCTTTTGAAGCTTTTACTTCTTCAGACATGCTGTCATTTCTGTCTTATCAGTGGGAAAAGCACACATGAGCATTTCAGGTCTGTCTAAACTGAATTTGGTCTCTGAAGACAGATTCCAGCATGATGAGCTGGTTGTTACATCACAGAGTGCATCAAATTTACTCATGCTCTAAGGGGAGAAAAGATTTTCCTGTGTTGATACAATGCCTCTGGACAGGGACGTGCAAGCAGAAGGATCACAAGACTTGGGACATGAAAAGTCCAGTTCCACACAATTCAATGTATATTCACCATAATTAGTACATTATTTTAATAAATCAGTAAAACAGGCTTTGAACCAAGGAGGAGGAAAAAAACCAAACGAGATTTTACCTTCTGGATAGAAAGCTGTATTCCAGTGAGCAGAAACTATTTTTAAAGCCATTTTTTGTCTAAGTGTAATAGCTGTAACATAAAGATACATAGATTATGTGGATTTATTTCACTCTCCAGAGGCTCTGTGCCCCATATATATTGAATACCAGCAACATCAAATAAGAAAAACAGAGTCTGACCTCACAAAAAAAGAGAGACCAAGATCAACAGCAACCAGCAAATAAACTGCTTTCATAGGAAGACTACTGTAAGCAGCAGCAGAAGAAATTTTCAAATGCACCAAGGCCTGGCAGTCATAAACAATGCTTAGCCCACCAGTGTGGGCTTAGTGGCCTTGAGTGGCCTCAGCCCACAGTATTTCCTGGGCAGTTGTGTATCAGAGCAGGAGCCAGCAAGGCAGATCTTCTTGGCTGGAATGGATTAGAGAAGGATAACCACTTGTGATCCCACTAATCCTGTTCCAGTCTGTCTGGGGATTTTAGGCAAGCGAGCTGTGACAGAACACTTTTTATCTGTGTGCTCACAAAGTGGTTGATTTCTCAGTTTCAGAGTTGGTTTGGCTTGGTCTTTTAATTATATATACAGGAGCACTTAAGTTTTCAATGTTTGCTTTTACTCTTGTCTGTATTTTTCCTATGCTTGCAGAATTGCCAGTGATGCTAATGCCTAATATCTTTGCTTGGAATTCCCACTAACTATATAATTTATTACCACCTTTACATTATGATCCTTTTCTGACTTTATATCTTCCAAGGTGAGAATCCCTCTACTTTTGAAGTGAAAGAAAAAAGGGGGAAACCTGTAAAGGGGGTGAAATTTGCTTATGCAGAGGACAGAACTGATTATCAAGAACAAAATATTTAGATTGATTGAAGAAACAGTGCCTCCCTGGGAACACTATTATGAGCTACAGCCTCAAAACTACTGAGACTATGGACAGCTGGGTATTCCTGGGTTATTCACCTTTGACACCTACCTGACTTGGAATGGATTTTGTACAGATTAGTTAGCTATAAAATGTGTTTAAGAAAAAAAAAGTTATGAGAATTTAACATCAAATAATGAGATTTTTTTTTTTTTAATAAGCAGTAGAATTGCTGTTTTTTCTTACGAAGATTAGAGCTTGTTTGAAATTCTCTGTATTTAAATGCATTGCAGCCTTGACCATAGACAGAAAAGTCCAGGAGTATTTGCTATACATAAAGTTTTTCTACAATTTTTCTGGCATAATGGAATAACGAATTGAATAAATCAAAACATGCAAGCAAGCAGAAATGATGAAAAGTATATTCCACTGCATTTTATTCAGTTCAGTCCGGGGGTTTAAGTACTTCTAATTCCAGGTAATTGGACCCTTGCTTTTATAGAGATCTGTCTTCTGGCAGGACCAATACAAATCTTGAAATCCTTATCCATAGATTTGTTTTCTTCTGTCTTTGTACCATAGTAAAGTGCCACCTTTATTCTGTCATTTATGTTTAAACATGGGGAAGTGGGAAAGAAGAAAGGTTCTTAAACTTCCAAAATGTAATAAAGGTTGTTTTGCCATTTTTTTTACATTATTTTTTCCATCTTAAACTGTGAAGACAAACTAGGATGCCTAGGATTCAGATTGGGCTGTAAACTACAGGAAGTAAACATGATGAGCACACGCTGAGTTTTACAACAGAATTTTAGAAATGGAGAGTGTGAGCCTTGGAGGCAATTTGTGCATCCACAGCCAGAGCAAGCGCAGTCCAGCGACACAATCGTACCATTAAAAATGAGACAGGGCAGCTTTAAGAGAGAAACAGGAAGCTGTAACTAGAATCCAGCTGAATTCTGAGCTGGGGCACTTTACCATGAGGCTGCAAATGAAACAGATGCGCTCGCTGTGAATTTCTGTAGTGTCTGGAGTTTTTGTGCTAAAGGTGACAACACTTTCCTTCCTGGGATTTTTTTTTCCTTCTTTTATTTTTCACAAACTTTCTATAAAGGGAATGAAATGGAGAAGTTGAAGAAATATGTATCAGTGAAAGATGAAGATCACTTCTATCATCAGGGAGCTGTGGAGCTGCTAATCTTTAACTTTCTACTCATTCTTACAATATTAACAATTTGGTTGTTTAAAAACCATCGATTCCGCTTTCTGCATGAAACTGGAGGAGCTATGCTTTATGGTGAGTATAAATTCAAGTGCCAGCATAACACTGGACTAGTTGCATATTTATGATGAGGCACTTGAGATCAAGTGCTGACAAAGCTCAGAAATATGCTGAATTAAATGTCATCAACTCCATAGGCATGGGGTGAAATAACGATGTGACAGCATCTCTCCTGAAGTAGCCAGAGGCTGCCTTGGTAGGGGAGCAGCAGTGAGGAGCTGGTTATCCCCAGCACATGCATTCTGCTCCTTGTGCTCAGGCAGGAGGGCTGGGGAGTTACTGGTTACAAAAACAGTCTGCTTGGGTTTTTCCAGCATTCAAAGCTGTTAGTCTAAGGAGCCTTGTGGATACAGACATGTTGTCTAATAAAGTTGAAATGATCTTGAGAGCTTTCTTTTGGCTTTGCTCTGTGCCTTTGAAAAGCACACTGAAGAATGTGTCTCAAGTTTGCTCTCAATGCTGTCATTGTAGGGTAACTTTAGCTTGCCTGTCTAGTTCTAATCTTTGATGAACTTTTGCCATGTTGCATTTCACTCTCATGCAGAACTTTCCGCCTCGTCCTCCAAGTACACTCTGGTTTTATGGCACACACTTACACGTGTAATGACTTCTTGGCACTCTGTCCATGCTGTTTCACTGAGAGACCCTACTGCCATGGCTGCTGCCGTGAGATACGTGCAGGAGGGCAAACTGTCAAAATGGCAGACAGAAATCAACAGCTCAGTCACTATCCGAGCCCCAGCCTGTTCTGACACATTCTGTGCACACCACATCCTCTACCAGTGCAACACCCAAAACTGGTTAAGATGGGTGCCCCTACTGCAGTAGCTTCCTTTTCACTATTGTGCTGTTTGCCATGTGCAGCTGATGGCATTTTTGGAAGATTCAGACAAAAGCAAAACCAGAAATGAAATATGGGAGAATGCAACAAAACAAAAATAAATAAGTATGGAATTAGAGTTTTATTCATCATTTGCTTCTGTTTTGCTGCCTGCCCAGAACACACTCTGCACATCATGAGGATAACCTGCTCATATTCTTTGGATTGGTTGAGTGCTCCAGCAGGACAGAGCTTTTGAATTATTAAAACATTCCTCATGATAGTTTATTTACAATCTCTTTGGTTTTGCATTATTTATAGCAGTCTCCAAACAGGAAAAAAAGCTTATCTGTAGGAGCTAAAACGCTAATGATGCCCTTCTTATCCTTCAAAATTTTGGATATGGGTGTAGTTATCTTTAAGACCATGGAATGGCAATATTGAAAAAAAAGTTAAATTTCTGAGGTCATAAGAGAGATTATCCGGTAACTCGCAGCAACTTTGGGAGAAAATCTTCATGACACCAAGCACTGACTGTGGCACAAGTCCTGCCCTCACTTAATTTCACCTTTCCTTTCCAAACAATTCTAATTTCTACCTTTTCTGCACAAAAAGAGGTCCCAGTCCTTACAGCTTGCTGTGCTCCAGCCCATTGAGCTATTTGTTAGATCTGTGAATAGCAATACAATGCACTGATAAAGTGGCTTCAAGTGACAGGATCTGGGCACCTATTGCAGAGTGTCCCACAGAGTGACAGGTGGGCCCGCATTCCCTCAGGAGAGAGGCAGTGGAGAGGACAGGGAAGGCAAAGTGAGAGGAACACTGGGGAAAAAACAAAGACAAAAAGACAAACTCAGGAAGTTTTACAGTTACTGCAAAATGCTGAACAGCCACAAACGGAACACAGCCTGATAGAAAGTGCTATTTAAAGTAGAGAACAAATAAAAGGGGGGGTTGGCTTCCCCCCCCCCCCCCCTCACTTAGGCTCTGTAGGAGAATTCAGTTTTAGGCTGAATAGTTCCAGCTAGAAAAAAATCCCAACCACACTATCTATTTAGAAACTTAAATAACTGAGGTGTATTCATTTTTTTTTTTACCAAAGCAATGGATCAACAATAAATATAGCTATATTTAATTTTAAAATCTTTCTACAAAGTAAGAAAAATTAAAAAAAAACATTTTGAATATTGCAGAATTAATTCACAATAATTAATTCAACATTATTTCACAAAGTGTGTATATATATATATATATATATGTAGCAAGGCATTTAGCTTGAAAGTATTTAAAGACTCAAATAGTCTTGTTTGTTTTGAGACCAAACTGAAAAATCACTCACAAACAACAAGGAAGAATACAGACTGACCTGTTCATTCATTCATTTCTTGGTTTTCCTGAGTCTCAGAGGGCAAGTTGCTCTTCACATTGTAGTTGGGTTGGATAAACAGACCACTGATAGTAAACTGAACTTAATTCCTGATTTCTGTATACCAGGGAGACAGGTGGGTGTGAAAGAGTTTCCTATACAAGAAGAAACACTCAGGAATAGTGTGGGAGATGCTCTGCACCAGCACCGATGAAAACAAAGCCACTTGCCTGGGATCAGAGCGGGTGAGCCCTCATGACACCAGCCCAGAATGTGGCCTCTTGGTGCTGGAGAAGACACAGTGAGCCAACAGAACACCAAAATGCCTGCAGCCACCTCCTGCCAAGCCAGATACCTTGAAATGCCTCAGCCATAAACCATTAGGGAGCAAATCCCCCATGTAAGATGTAAGTCAGGGCCCTTCACATGAGTGGGGCAATAACCCAGAGCTCTGCAGTGACAAACTGAGTGCAAGTCTCCAAATTGCTCACTCTTCCCAGAACTCAGATGTCAGGCTCACACAGAGGCACCACCACCCAGCTCTGAGTAAGAGGCTAAAACACTGACAAGTAGGTAGCCAGAACTAAACTTCAACAACAAAAACCCCCAAACCAGCAGCAAATCAAGCTGTGCCTTTTATATGGGAGGTTAATTACCAAATTTAAATGGAAATTGTTGTCAGCTGGAGTTATTGTCACCCCAAGGGAGTCAGGCTAAAACACTCTGACAAGTAGGCAGCCAGAACTAAACTTCAACAACAAAAAAAAAAAAAACCAAATTAGCAGCCAATCAAGCTATGCCTTTTATATGGGAGGTTAATTACCAGATTTAAATGGAAATTGTTGTCAGCTGGAGTTATTGTCACCCCAAGGGAGTGGGTGGTACTCCCTCGGTGAAGGTGAGGCTGGTTGCAGATGTACCAGCCCTCAATGCTGTGCTCCATGGCATTAGTTGATCAGACTGGAAGGAAAACATAAAAAGGCTGAGTGACAGAAGAGCCATTGTGGTGCTCACATAAAATGGCTTTGGGTTGCAGTGGTTAGAGGTGTTTCACCGGGTTTGGAGGGGACAGGTTTTGACAGGTGTGCAGAGGGAAAGCCAACTCACAGAAACCCTCTGCAGCCCCTTCTGAGGATCCCATTCAGCTCTGGATTCAGCTTTGGGGGAGGTGTCTAATGATGAACACTCTGATTCTTACACCTTCTAAATCCAGTATGCCTCTTGTGTGAAATAATTCTATTTGCCTTCTGCTGGTGTGTTCTGAGTATCTCTATTTCTCACAGGCAGAAATGGATGGAACAGGTGCCAGAAAGAGAAATCTCTGAACTGCCATACAACAGAGTATTTCAGTGTCTTCCTGATTACAACATTCACAATGAAGAAAGGTTGTTGGGACTCAGAAGAGACATAGGAAAACCACAATTAAGGCAGAAACTGAAATTTTGTAGTGGTGAGGTGAAGAGAGGAACATCATTCTTGAGACAAAGAAATTTGAAAGAAAATCTTAAATTTTTGGAAAAAATCAAGTAATTACTAAAGCTGCCTCCCTGAGTGTTATTATTACAAAAAGCATTTAACAGCTGACTAGATGAAATCCTGGGGAAAGAACAGTCCTGTTTAGCTCAGGAGTTTGACACTAAAAAAATCCCACCAAAGGTCACAGCTGTAATTAACAATTTTATCCTGCTTCCAGTGAAGAACCTGGAGACCTGCATTGCTTTCAGTTGAAATATGACTGAGCTGTAGTTAGAGTGAGATTTTACTGCAAGATCCCACTTCAAAGGACAGTTGAGACTTTTTGAAATAAATCTGTAACATTTGTGACAGCCTTTTCTGTTTCAATGCTGCATTTAAACAAATGTGCTTAAAACACTTTTTGAATAGTCTTTTTCTGCCAGTGTCCTCTCACAGGCCTTGGTGAATGTCCACAAAATATTTCTGTTACCTGAGCAGGTTAAGTAATACCTGGCAATAGAAGTAGTAGTTTAAAATATTGAGTCATAAGGACAAAAATGGTAAAGGGAAACCTGTATGTTTTCTGCTCCAGAGAATGAAAAACATCAAGTCTATCAAATTAAGTTGAATTTTTAACATATTTGAAATTGAATTTAAAAATTAGTTATGTGATTCTTCTGGAGGAAATCTAATAAAAATAATCTGAAAACCCTGACAGTTTTAACTAATGAATGGTTTCCTGGTTTCTGACTCATGATTTTGGACATCTGGGCTGAGCACTGTGGAAGTCATATTTCATAGTGGCACATGCAGTGCTTGCTTCCCTTTACATATACATACCTTCCTCTAACATTTTGAGGAATTCTGTCTTTTACTACAGCTAGATTTATCATGTGATTTATTGCATGAATGCTGTGTAACTTAAGAGAGAGGTCTTGGGATTTTCTACAGCTTATTGAAATCCTCTATCATTTACAGAAAGCAACCACACTAAACAATAGATTCTAAACAAGCACAAATGCCTGCACACACTAAAACAGACATTACAGCTGTTCCTCAGCATCACTCCAAGAAGTACAAACTTGACTTACAGCTATGCCAGGAGTCTGCAGTTCCAAGAGTCTCAGTTAGGAGATGTGACAATAACAAGGATTCTCAAGGTGCTTGTGATCACTTGTATCCCCTTTTGATGATGGGATCAAACTGAAACTGGAGATGCTTCTCTGATACTTCATGTAATTTAGGTTTTTTTCTTGTCTTTTAATAGTAAGTATATCTATCTAGATGTTTAGGTGTCTTCCCCCAGTATTTCATCTGAGCATACTTAGCATTTTATGATTGTGTTAATAATTAGTAACTGTAAAGCTGTTCAATCTATACATGGGACTGAAAGCATACATGACATAAAAGAAGTATGGAAATTGAATTGGAGACCAAATCAAAGTCTATGAGGGTGGAAATAATCTCAGTAATGTTATCTAGCTGAATAGTACCTCTCCTAAAGTAAACATGCAGCTTCCCACTAGAGCCAACAGAAAGAGCCATACTGTCAAGAAGTACATTTTCCCTTCTCTTAAATGTAAAGGGAAACAAAATATCTGTAAGAGCCCTAAATTGTAGACAGTCTTATTATTCCTTCCCTTCCTCCTGACTTTATTTTTCTATGTTTATGCAGCTTCAAAAATGCAGTATTCTACAGAAAGCAGAATGTGCCTGAGGATGTGTCAGAGTTTTGTCCCCACAAATGAAGTGTGTAAAATACCCAACAGCACAGCTGATGTTTATATGCTCAGCTCAGCACATGAGTTGTGCAGACATCTCCCTGCTCTAAATAACTATTGAAAACGCAGTGGATGAGAAATTCAGTTAATTATTATGCCAGAAAATGGATCACAAAAATAGGAGTATGACTGTGCATATGTCAAACCAACATCTGCATTCTAATGAAATTACCATTTGGAAGAATATTTTGTGGTCATCCATGAGGTGTTGAGAGAGGTTCTGTAAATGTAGAAACACTGGGGAGGTATTCTAGTTTTGGCAGAGCTAATTTTTCTCTAAATGTGTGGCATTAGATACTTAAAAGTACTTGAATATCTTTTATTTTTCTTTTTTTCTTTACTCTCCAGGCCTTGTAATGGGATTAATTATACGATATGTGACAAAATCACCAGATGTTGAAAGTGGTACTGTTTATGAATGTGAAGAACTGAAATCTGGGCCATCCACTCTGCTTATTAATATAACTAATCAGGTCTACGAATATCAATACAAAAGAGAGATCAGCCACCACAATGTCAATGGTCACCAGGGCAATGCAATGCTTCAAAAGGTAAAGCCTATCTTATTTTTGCTCTAAACTCTGTAAGATATTTATTTTATTTTCATGCTTGAGAGAGGAAAACAAGCTTCAAGTCAAAATGAGACAGAGAGAGAGTCTATTCTGAATTTAGGGCGGGGAAGAAGAACTAGGAAAGGAAGTGTGGTGGAACCCTGACCATCATTTAGCTCCAAGCTGACTGTGCACTCACAGGATGGTTGTCTGAGCTGTTTCAAGTGACAGTCCCAGCTCCTGCAGACACTGAGTCCATTGCAGACACAGCTGATAACTTGGATTCATTGCCACTAAACTTTTATAAATACCACTGATATCTTTATCTTTCCTCTGTCTTCAAAGTGACTTGCTCTGGCAGGATAATGCAAGGGGAGGTTACCTCCTGTGGATAGCACAGGAAACTGCAAACTCTAAACATTTTTCAAAACACAGACTTGTAAATATGTACTTAATGTACACTTAAATTCATCACAGCATTCTCATACATTCTTCCACTCCTGCAGTGGTCTTCAGTAGGGAGACAGCATTGGGACAATTCAGGCCAGATGTAAAAAGGGAAGTGGGGAGAAAATTTGCAGTCTTTCACAATGTCATGGCCTTTTCTTTTTTCCAGTACCTAAAAAATATTTTTACTTTTTTAGTATAGTCTTTCCCTGCCCATGTAATATTTGATTCTTGGCAAATATACTGGCAAATCACTTTTTTTTTTTTAATGGCAGCCATTTGAAGAACATAGAAGTGCAGAAGCACTTTTTAAAACCTGGATTTTGTGCTCAAAAATATTGTATATTCACATGAAGCTCCTAAGCCCTTACCAATGACTTTTTATAATATTGCAATGTATTGTTTTGCTTTTTCCAAGTATTGTTTGTCTAGCACAGTAATGCATGAGCCTGTGTGTTATACAGTTATCATTGGGAAAACTTTTAACTTATGCTTAGAATGTACACTGTGGAGCTCAGCAGAATTAGGATTTAACCATCTGCTCAAATTTCTTGCTGATGCAGCACCATTGTGTGCCTGTCTGCTGTTACTGCCAGACTTGCCCTTCTCAGAAGGAACCAGACTGTCAAGGACCATTAGAGTTGTGGTGGGTGGAGACAGGAAAATACTGTGGCAGTCAGACTAATCAGGTTTTGCTGAATCTCCATTCTTTTTCCTGCTAGCTGGTTGCAGTTGCAGCTTTGTCTTAGCCAAAGTGTGTGTTTCATTTCCAGGGCACGTGCACTAATCCATTACATTTGATCCCCTTCATCAGACCTGGCTCTGGAGCTGACTTAGGAGAGAGGAGGAGCAATGACTTGCACAGAAATTTCTCTTGCCCTTACAGGGAACTGACCTGTCTTGTTTCTATAGTCTCACTTTGCTGAAAGGCTCTTAAGGTCTCAACTGTGAATTGTAGCTCCTCTAAATTATTGGAGAGACCTCAGTCTGCCTGGATTTTCACTTGTTTTTCCTTTAAAATTACCTGGCAGATGCCCTCTTGAAAAGAAAATAAATAAAAAAGGAAAGGGGGATGAATTCAGCTGTACTTAGGAGACAATAACAATGCCTGGCAGCCTTCCTGACTGGCAAAAGCACTAATGTGAAAAACAGAAAGCATGATCACACCATACTCTGGGTTTTGTACAACTGTAATTCCCTTTTGACTGCACTAAAAGTGTTACTTAGTGCCTTTTATCAGAGAGAATAGATTGTTCCATGACTTGCAAACATGTATTCTTCAGAACATGACTTTGAATAATAAAACATGCAGTCAGGATTTCTGATGCCCACAGAAAAGATATTTTAACATATCTGCTGAATTAATTCCAAAATTAACATTTAAGAATGTTAGTTCATAAATTAAGAAAATCCTTTTTTCATCAGGATTTCAATGATGGTGCCAGCACAGCTAATGTTGCTGGCAGGTTATTTAACAAGATTTTTTAGCTTTATAATTCAAAGTGAGCAGGATGGAAAAAAGCCTCAGCTCTCACTTCCTGTTTATTGAATCAAGCTGTCTGTTAGCAAGAAGGCAGAAGTAATTTTGTAGGTAGGTCTTACTCTTTTGAAGGAAAATAATCTATAATACTGTAGCCTTAAAATATCACTTCATCTGAACAAAGGAGCTGCAAACCTTGCACTAATTACCTCCTGTCTCTTAGAAGGGTTGGTATAATATAGCCCACTGACAGAACATAAGCAGAACAAGGGCTTAAATAAGCAAGGGCTTATTTAAGTTGGGTTGGTTTTTTTCCCTCCAGCAATGCTGTAATTTTAAAGAGAATTCTATTCTATTCTATTGAATTGCAATGGCTGAGCAATGTCCTTGGTCTTCCTCTGTGCCAGAAGTTGAAGGCCAATCTGATCAGTGCACTTCCTCATCCTAGCATTGCTTTAAAACTTTTAATGGCTATTATGTAAATCATTTCCTTCAAAGGAAATGTTACATTGGTTTTGGTGATGTAGGCCTTTTATCACCCTTCTGTACATGGGGAATTGAGGCACAACACTGCTGATGTGTCTTTCCTGAAAGTGACCAGGAGACCACATCTGAACCAGGAGTTATGTCATGGGACTGTCATGTCTGGTAGGGCAGCTGCTGTCACAGGTAAAGCTGCTTTTGTGTATTCCCTGTAATGTAGCACAACTGATTTCCTAGTTGAAGGGATACTTTTCAAGTAGTAATCTGCATCTATAAACTGTAAGGAACTACACATTTATACTTGCAAAAAACCAACTCAGAATAATCCCATGAACAGTGGAGGTGAGCCTGAGATCAGTCCTGATAAGAAGATACAATTAAAAAACTATGATATCAAATTAAACACTACTTTATTTGTCCTTACCCTCTCTTTTATCCTTCCTAGCAGATGACCTTTGATCCTTCCATCTTCTTCAACATTTTGCTGCCACCCATTATATTTCATGCTGGATATAGTTTGAAGAAGGTATGTGTCTTTTCTTTTTGTGACAGAAGGGTCTGAGTGTGGCTGCTGCTCTGTAGACCCAACAGGCAGTGACAGAGGACAGTCAGCTAACAATTTTACTGCCTGGAAAGGACTTGGCAGGAATGGATTAAAATGAATGATTCATGGTCCTTATTCTGCTCTCTTTCTGTCCCTGTGCAAATATCTGATTGTAGAGTTTATAGCACTTAGATCTCCCTGTTTTCAGAAGAGACCACTTTGAGTGCTGTGAACTGCAGGCAGGGATTCATATCCTGCCTGATCAGGACTTTGTTCAAGGGATGGGGTCATGATACCATTTGCATCAGGTACTTCCAATCTGCCATGATCCTGAAACATTTGGCCAGATACATAAAAAAGAGGGAATTTTGATGGCATTCCACCAGGGGAAAAAAATTGAACGCCTTTAAGTTGTAATTTCCAAAATAACTGAGATAGCCAATATTGCTTCATCTTCTATATGAGAAATGTGTTGTAACAAATGGCACTTCTAGATGTGTTTCTACTTGGTCTGAATGTTTTGGGGTTTTTTATTTACTATATAACAAAGGACTTTCCTTTAAACTTTCCTCCCCAGAGACATTTTTTCCGTAACTTAGGATCAATTTTAACCTACGCGTTTTTGGGAACTGCCATCTCCTGCATTGTCATAGGGTAAGTGAGCCTTCTGCTATTATCACATGCTTGGTATTTCTTTCAGTTAAAAACTAAACTGCAAAAAGAATTGCAGAGCCTGCATGGTCCATATACCTAGCAACTGGTGTAGCAGATAAAGTAATTCCTTCTCATGGAGTGCTGAGATAGAAAAGGTAAAACCCATGGATAGCCAAGAACTGTCCCAGGCATTGAGAAAATTGAGAAATGAATTGTCCTTCATTTTTGGCCAATGACTGGTGTAAGCATGAACACTCCATAGCTTTAACCACCTGTCCTGAGAAATAGGACCATTCTCTCAATTGAAATTCCATGCTTCTAACTGGAATTTCTTCTAGAAAAGAGCAGATCTCTAACAGTAAAGGAAGGACTTTAAATCTCAGAGGCCATATGAATAGATGCCTCGTGGCATGTATGTAAAGTAAGTGGAGTCATTTCAAAGGCTAAGCAAAATTTGTAGTTGAAGATCACATGAAAAGCCTCAGTCTGGAACTATGTGTGAATTGAGCCTGGGTGTGACTAAACTGCTTCTACAGAAAAAGAGGAAGGAAAAAAAGCAGAGAGACAAAATATTCTGGTTTATTTCCAGACCTGCTTAGGGAAAAGTTTCTAGATCTGTGTCAAAATTTGCCTAACTAAAGAAAACATTTGCTACTCAGAAATGGATTTCCAGGCTGACATGGTGTGAAAATTCTCTCTGTGTGATTAGGTCAATCAAAATTAAACAAATAACTTCAAAATCATTTTGGATCTTAACATTGCAAGGTTTTAATAATATTTATGAACATCACACAGACACATCAGCTCTCACATTCTGGGAAAATTCCTGATGCAGGTGCAAAGGAAGGAGCAGTGCCCTGCTCCCAGTTCAGCCTGAGCATCATTGACATCCCCTGGCATTTCTGTGCATCACTGACATCCCTGGCATTTCTGTGCTGGGCACAGAGACAGCTGAGCTGCCTCAGTCTGGATGGGCTGGGGAGGTGATGGAGCAGTGCTGCATGGGAGTGGGTTTTGCTGAGAGGCCTTGATCTTGCTGGTATTGTGCAGAGTTAAATTGGCAAAAAGTCACAAAACTCTCTGGTGTTCAGGTTTTAGACTAGGAAGGACAATATAATTTGTAGGCCTTATTTGAGCGGCTGGGCTGTAGAACTCTGAAATATATAATTTAATCTCTGCCTGATATGGAAAGGAATGTAGAAAAACCTCAGGTATTGTGAGGGTGCTTGCATTTAAAACTGATCAAGGTTCTGTACCTACTCACAGCAGTGTCAAATTACAGAAGAAGTTAATTTTTTTAATGTCTGTCTTTCTCTTTCTTTATAGTAAAGCTGTATGTGTTGCATCAAGGTATAAAGCCCTTACAGGCATTATTATATGATGGAACTTTCTCCTTTAATGTCCTTTTAATAATAGTAAAATACATGAATGACCTATAACTTTGAGTTCAATGATTTTAAAACCATTATTTTATGGGCATGTCATCATATCTATCTTGATATCTTGGATTTCTAATAATCAAGCTTAGTAAGCACAATGCACCAGAGGCATTGTGGTATTAAAATTCCTGTAAGCCATGGTTGCTCCAAATTTTGCTTTCCTTGAGAAATGGCATCTCATAGATCCTTGAAGTTGACATCTTGGACAGCTACATTACTCATATTTTTCCCCTGTCTTTATTTGCATTAACATACCTATCACCCTTGCTCTTGTTTCTTGTCATACCCATCTATGGCAGATGGGTATGAAAAGAACCCCTAAGACTGAACTTATAAATTCAATAAAAAAATCTACATCCAAACAACAGTTTGAGCTAAATGGTAGCACATTTCTGAGGTAACAGTGGTTCTGGATCTCAGTAGGACTCTTCCTGTGCTTCCTCTCTCTTGTCTCATTTTTGTTTATTGATCATAAACCAAAGGCAACAGATCTGTGAGACTGCAGGAAAACATTAAGGTATGCTTTTAAATATGCATTTGGTTTATGACTCTGACATTGCCCCTTGTAGATGGAAAATGCCAGAGCAGCTTTGATAAGTTTGTTAAAATAAACATAATACATTGAATTTAGCCTTTAATCCCAATACTTTCATTCCTGTATTCATGCTTTTTTATCTAAAAGAGAATAAACGCAGATAGAATCTACTACAAAAAGTTCCTACTAGGAACAATTCCTACTAGCAATTCAAAGTTCAAGCCCAAAGTCAGGGATAAAGATCCAAAGATCTTTAGGGTAGAGAGTGGTAAGCACTGGGCCTTGCACTGTGTTCTTGTGCAAACCCACAGCCCCCACTGGAACCTCTGCAGAGAAGGCAGTAATATATTCAGAGCAAGGCTTGTGTGAATGTGAAGCATGTTTGCATAATGTGCACGTCAGGATAAGGAGGAGATAATGACTGCATGAAGAAGAAAGATGACATGAAAACTTTACTGAAGGGAATGAAAAGTAAGCCCTAGAAGAAAAATATGTCCTAAGAGAGAAAGGGTGAAGAACTAGTTGCTGTTATTAAAAAAAGGACAGAACCCTGAGGTACTTCTAGGTTTCATTGCTGTAGACAAATATTTTGTGCACAGGTATGATTAAACTTGTGCTTTCTTCTCATTATATGAGCACAGCACACACACAGGCAGTACCTCAATATCCCCAGGCTCAAGCCCTGCATGTCTGCAGCCTCTCACTGGGGCTGTGCTCCTGCTGCCTGAATTACAGAGCTCTGTGTGAACCCCTCTGGGGCTCCCTGAAGTGGCAGAGCACAGCCTGTAACAAAGAAGGACCAGACCTCTCTTTGTGAACCAGAAACAGCTGGGAAATATCATTAATAAAGAACAGAATCATCATTTGGATTTGCTGCAAACTCTTAGAGCGCTAAAACGTTGCCATGGAACGCACGGATACAATGGTGCCTGTCTGCTCTTTGTGAGTCTTTGCTTTTGTGTGAAAGGCCTCAAGAAAGAGGAGCTGTGTGGAATTTGAGTGAAAAGGCTATAACCAGATATTCCCACTGAGGGTGGGGGAAGGAGGAGTAAGAGAGTAAGAGTGATTTTTTTAGTGAAGATGGTGCCAAAACGTAGTTGCTTTCAGCTAAGTACTGCTCTAAGGAATGCCTGCCCATATTCACTGTAAGACTGTCCTCAGCCACTTAACACACAGGAAAGATACAAAGCTTTCCCAGAAAAGTGCACAAATTATGCCCTTTACACCAAATCTGACTAGCAAAGATCCATGCAGAGAGATCCCATGAGGGAAAGGGAAAACTCCCCCTCTCCAAGCCCTATTTTAACTTCAGAATTACTGAAGTGGTTCCCTTCACGGTGAACAGAGTCTGCTATCTCCAGGTCTGCATGACATAAAATCATTGAAGATCCAGTCTTTCAACAGATCTTTTCTCTGTCAGTGGCTCCAGCTTCCTGTCTTCTGAAGAATAGTGTGGAATAACCACTGAGAGAGCTCTTTCTTCCTGAGAAAAAACATACAGGCCAAGTCTCTCTGAGGCTCAGCCTGATACAGGGCTGGCAGTCTTTTGCTGTAGGAGACTTCTTGAGTTTCATGGACTCAGAGAATAACTTTGGTTGGAAGCAATGTCTGGATGTCTGCAGTCATCCAGAACTCTGAGATGTCTGTTCCAGTCTTAACCACCCTCACTACAAAGAGTGTCTTTCTGTTTACTCAGTTGGACTTTCCCTTGCTTCACCTTGTAAGTTTTGCCTCCCATCCTTTCCCTGTGCAGCCTTCAGAAGGGGGCTCCATGTTCTCTGTACCCACCTGAAGACAGCTTAGCTCCAGTCCCACCTCCATGAGGAAGCTCAGCTTCTGTCTCTTCTCTTACGCTCCAGCACTCAAATTATCTTGGTGGTTCTCTGTCCCCTCTGTCTTTCCTGTACTGCAGTCCAAAATGAAACACTCTCTTCCACGTCACCTTCAGGTGCCAACAAAAGACTTAATGGCCATGAACACAATGTGGTTTGCAGTCATAGTTGCCCTTGTGAAGTCCCATTCTGATTTGCGCTCCATTTGATATCCCCCAGGACTCCAGGGTTTTTCTGCACACATTTGTGTAGCCAGCCCTGCTTCTGTGGAACTGCTGCATAGGGTTGCTGTATTCTCCCATAGGTACCTCACTATTAGCTCTGTATCATGACCATGGTAAGCTGAAGCACCACTGAGCTGATGCTACCCAGTGAGTGCATGAAAACTGGGCTGCTGAAGTATTAAATTAACATCTCCCCCCTCTTGCCTTTTCTTACTTTTGACATCTTAGGAAGAAGCAGGGAGAAGGATCTCATGTTAACTTCTGCAAGGAATAGTGTTCTATTCCCTTAGATTCTATTTTTAATGAACTGTGCTGGGGTGCATATTCCAGAATTGATGTCTGTCATAGATACTTTCTATTTTGATAATGCAAGAGTGCTTAAGTATTTGGAAAAACCTTCACACTGTGATAACAACCTAGCAGAGCAACATATTGAGTGGCAGAGGGTGTAGAACCATTTGCATTTTTCCCCCTCTTGAAATCCTTTTGACTTCTTTGCTCAGCATTCTCAGTGGCAGCCAGGGCCAAGATGCCTATGCATGTAAGCACTGACATCATTAAACTGGTCTTATCTGTGATTTTTTATTTGGTTTCACATGGGTTCTCTCGAATTGCAATGCCAAAACCACATTTTCGATATTCAGAATGCAGCATGTTTGCAGTCACTTACTCATATTTTTCCAGCCTGTCTACGACATTTGGCAAGGCCTGATTTTTCTGGAATTTAAAGCTCTCTGAGTGTGCAACTCAAATAACAAATGTATTTACAGAAAGTGTAGGCCAAGTTTGATCTATCTTTGTGGCTGCAGTGAGAATTTTGCTTGAATAAAGCTGAGATAAAATTGGGGTTTGGATCAGAAAAAGTAGAGTAATTGTTGTTTTGAGTGAAGTTGCAGAATGCAAATAACTGATAATAGTGGTGAAAAATCATTCCGGATGATCCCTGTTTTAAAAGGAAAGATGTTGGTGTTTTCATTAGCTGCTCAGTTTGCACAACCTTCTCTGGCTGGGGAGACAGGACTTCTCCATATTTCAGCAGGAGCCACAGGTGGTTAGTTTGGCTTGATTCATTCCAGTATGTCTGTGAGCACATGGATGCTGGATTTACAGTAACCATGTCAGATCACTTCATGGCAATCTGTGCTCCAAATTCAAGTTCTAATTAAAAAACCCTCATAGAATCAAAGTATTTATTTTGTTTATCTGTGTTTAACTGCAGTGACTAACAGTTTGGACAAAGTCTCTTTGGACATTTAAATTCAAGTGTGAGGAATAATTTATCATACTTGACTCTCACAGGCAGTCAAGAATCCTTTCCTTTGCCATTCCTCACCATTCTACAAATGAATATTAAAATGCTGTCCACATATGATCACTAAATGATCACTAAAACAAATACTTTCTAAATTCTTTTTTTTAAAATCTGAATCTTAGATAGTTTTTACTTGAATACCAGAGCAATTTTTTTTGTTTCTGTACATATACATATATAAGTAAAAATTCTTAAAAGAAAGAAAGGAGGATCAAGAATATCAAATACCAATACAGATATTTTTGTTGATCATGAGATTAGATTTTCCATCATAAATTTCTGTGAAAGCAGACATTCTCCATTCAAATTTCTATGATATAAAGATTCCACCATCACATGAATTTTTTTTCTTCACTCTTAACTGTACTGTTACAGCAGTCCTTCTTTGTGCCTTTTGAAGAAGGATGGCTTGGGCTGAATTAATAACATTGTTGCTCAAATGCAGCACTAGCAAGAAACGTTCAGCTGTCCTTTACACAGTTTGCCTGGGTGAGATGCATCCTGACGTAACTGTCCAGTCAGAGATTCAGTTCTGTCACTGTTATACCTGCCCAAACATTATTCTAACAGTGAGGAGACACATACTGGAAGCTTCAGCAGGCAGTAGTTGTGGTTACTGAGCTCTGCGAGACTGGGGATTTTTTTAATTTCCGTAAGTATTTTGGGCTAGAGGGGAGTTTAGTGAGGTTATGGGTGTGTTTATTGCTTTCTGCTGGAAGCTTAATGGAATACAGAAATGGGGTCTGCTGACAGGGAGCAGTACTGACCTTATCATCCGGCTGTTCTTTCTCACTGGAGGACTATGGATAGACTTTACAGCTTGGAAATGACACACTTGTACCTATGTGCTCCAGCAGAGCAAAGCCAAATGCTGTTTGGCTTGAATTTACGGTGCGGTGCTGTGGGAGTCTTCTGGATTTTGGAACTGTTTCTGCAAGGGAAAATGGGGCCAGGTTAAGGGTAACAAAAAACAAAATCTCTGTTACAGGCTCTCCATAAACTAAGCAAATACCTTTACAAGGATTACCTGCTGCTGCACCAGCTAAACTCTTGCCTTCCAGATGATAACTTTTGTAATAATTTAGGTGTAATTTATGTACAGGTAATATTTTTTTTCCTAATTAAAATACTCTTTTGTACTGCATGTTCCTATCAAATGACACATAAAAAAACCCCCAGGTCCATCTTTCCTCCACACACCACTTGTAAATAGCAAATGCTTAACCTCCCCACAAGCAAGAATAAAAGCTGTCTTTTTGGTACAAACAGAAACTGGTGAGGGGGAGTGTTAAAGTATCTTAGTGCTGTAGAAATTAACTGAGAGAAAAAGAGGGAAAAATTATATATAGACCACTTTCCCTCCTCAGTGGTAAAAGCCCCTGAACATCAGATGTCTGACTTCAATAATGTCTAACAATGTTTTGAGGTCAGATATTCAACCTATGAGTGGCAATAAAGACAAAACCAGTAAGAAAACATTCACTGAATGTACTATAACTGTTGTAAGAGTACAGTGCCTGTGCTGGTACCCCTTTTGGAGGTTATGGCTGCTTCCATGTCCCATCTGGGAGTGACTGCAGGCATTTTCTTTCACTCATGAGACAGTATTGCCCCAGTTTTGCATTGACTTGAGGAAACTCAACAGAGATGATTTAGCTGAAAAATCAAGCTAAGTCTCTCCAGATTTCTCCAAAGGCAGATGAACACCAATCCCCAGCAGGAAAAGAACTGGTGTTTAGTTGTTAATGTGCAGCTCAGTTGCCCAAAGCAGTAGCTTTGATTCTTTGGTCAGTCCAAATCTGAGGTAATTCCATTGCAATCTGTGGAGTTGCCACCTCCAACTCAGAGCTGCAGTTACAAGGGATAGTTACAACTTCTCTTTTTTGTTCAAAGGTGTGTAGTGAATCCAAAATGGATTTGTGAAGTGTAAGATTAGAGAAGCTTAAAAGTTTACACCCACTGTGATATTTGGGTTGGGGAATTCTGCACAGGGAGTAGAGAGGGAATAGGTTTCCTCATAGCCATAACTCAGAGAGTTCTGGCAGGTCTAAAAGTTATAAAGTATTTTACAAAGCATTTCCTATTTGTATGACATGTGAAATTATGGATAAGAAGCTGGATTAAATCAAGACACTGATGTAAAACAGTGTTTCCCAGACCACTGACACCCACACAGAGTGGAAAGGTCTTCCAAGTGTACTTTGATGCCTTCAAGTATGTGCTGCTGCTAGTTCAGCCAGAATTTGTCGCTATTTCGCAATAAGCATCTGACATTGTTTACTGCAGCAGAGCTGATCATGCAAAAAACAGTTTTTCTTCTCATAAACAGATGTGCCAAGCAGCAGGATGTAATTATTTGTATCATCCAGAAGAACCCCTCAGCATACAAAGGAAATAAATGTATGGTAGGGAACACCAGAGGTGTGGGGCTGCAGAGACAAACAGAACCTGGAATAGCAG
Organism: Passer montanus; assembly: GCF_014805655.1. NCBI lineage: Eukaryota > Metazoa > Chordata > Aves > Passeriformes > Passeridae > Passer > Passer montanus. The sequence goes on from NW_024369707.1 coordinate 2,424,687, forward strand.
GAGATTAATCTAAAATTAAAAGTATGTTTCATTTGGTATTTGATAGCCAGCAGGTTCTCCAGGAATCCATCAAAGAATTTAAATCTTGTGCTCTTCTAAAAAGTATGCAAATAACATTTGCTGCAAAACAGGCTAAACACTCAAGTCCAGATATTTCTCAATAAGAAACCCCTATGCTGGAAGGAAGAGTTTGTTTGTGTGGTTTTTGTTTGGTTTTCCAGGGGTTTTTTTACGAAGTGTCTTCCCACTTCCCTTGAATGTCAAAGCTTTAACTGCAGGAATGAATACTCTCGAATAGAGCTCCTCATGTCTTCTTCGCTGATATTCATGCATCCTTTAAGAATTAACATGCAATGTGGCTTCCAAAGATTTCCAGTCTCCTATTTCTCTGGCTATAGATCATCCATACACCTGTGCAAAAAAAGCTTCCTTGGCTGAAGCATCATTTGCAGTCTCAAGTTTGCAAATCAGCTCTTGCACTCTCCACAATGACTTTCAGGGAAAACATCTTTACAGAGCTGGTGAAATGGAAAATATGCATCCCTTATGGCCCCTTATCCTGAAATCCACTGCCTTTCTCAGTACATCCTATCTTTCCAGAACAATTCCAGGCTACAGAGGAGATGAAAGCAGAGGGAGCTGCATCGACTCTGATGTGTTAGTTCATTTTCCACCTCTAACAGATATTTTTCCATACTGCATGAGAAACCTGCACACCAAGCCTATAACTGGGGAAGGCATCTCCAGCCCAGGCTGGGCACTGCTCCAGGCCAAAAATACCTGTATGGCTTTGCTAGGTAGTGAGCCAGGCCACGTTTCCTTCTGAGTCAAAACAGGCAACTGTGTGCCCTCTATCAGGAGCACATGGACTTGTGAATTGGTTGCAAAGTGCTTTGAGCTGCCTCGTGGTGAAAGGTGCAACAGAAATTTAAAACAGAGGAGGGAAAAGCTATTCCACTACAGTAGCATGGAGCTACCTGCAACCTGCAGTCTCTTCAAACTGACAGGTTTGCTCTCAGATCAAATGGTGAGCCACATTGGGAAGCATACAGGCAGCAAGTAGCTCATTGGAGCAGGAAGGGAGGGGGTGACTGAGATCTCCTGCCTGTTACTTTGAAAAATTCATAACACACCAGCTCAAAGGATGCTTTGTTCTCCCACCCACCACCATTTTACATACCCTGCTTCTGAGCCAGTTGATCAAATGGTGCTCTTGTAGCTGACAAGTCTTTTAAGGAGCACAACTGGTTCTGGCCTGAAATGTTCTGTAAACACAGCAGTTTTCATGATGGCCCTGGGACAGATTCATTGGAGACAGAACCTACAAAAGCTGGTCTGGTCAGGGAACCAGATCCTACACAGTGAGAGGCAGATGACATTTAAATATTACACAGAGCTTTTCTTCTGATTACTAAGGTGACAGTATATCATATAAAGTGTGTCCCTAGCCTTGGCTCTGCTTAAAATATTGTCTCAGAACTCCATTACATTTGAGTCCATATTCCATACATTTGACAATGATGATAACTTGCAGCAAGTTCACTGGATGGCCACCAAGATGGACAGGGGCTGGGACATTGCCCCATAAAGAAGAAACTGAAGAAACTGAGCTCATTTAGCCTAAGCAAGAGTGGCTTTGAGGGGAAATTACCAAAAAAGAAAAGCCAGACTCTTCACAGTAGTACATGATGAGAGGACAAAATTGACAGACATAAACTGTATTTTGAAAAGGTTTGACTTGATATAAGCAAAAGCTTTCTCTTGATGAGGACACCCAAGCATCAGAACAGGTTGTCCAGAGATGCTGAATGTGTAATCTCTATCCTTGGAGGTTTTCACAACCTAAGTAGCTAAAGTGGCCTAACTACTCTGCTTTGGGCTCACAGCTGAACCTTGGTTTGAGTAGGAATTCTGACTAAAGACATCCTCTGGTCCCTTCTAACATAACTTAATCTGAATTCTATGCTGCTGTAAAATAGCAAACCTTACAGCAGAAAATATGCTGCCCCTAGTCCATCTCTTTCAGACTTTTTCTACTTTAAATTTTCTGCCACCTTTTCTGATTCAATTATCTTGGTCTACATCACTCCATAGCCAACACTTAGCTTGCAGGATGTTTGTCTTTCTCCTCACCTTTTGTTGCAATATGGAATCTGCAATAAAAAGGTCTTTCTGAAGAAAAGCTAGGATTATTTCACTTCCTTCTGAAGCAAGTACTTTATGCCTGAAGATGGCTCTTAAAATGCTAATTAACCTCAATTCTTTGTCAGCTCCCTACCTTAAAAAGCAAAAAATTCACTTTCCTTTTTGTAATACACTGATTGGGCACTTCCCTGCTCTTTGCAACACCGCCTCTCCCCAACTAAACACTCTCCAGCTGAAGCTTAGCAGCAACCAAAATTGAAATGTGAAAGGACCACAACTGCCACTCCTTTTTGACCTCCCCATTATTGAGAGCGTGGGTGCTTTTATCTCTGATATGGTTTTTATGTGCACACTGAAAATTTTGAGCAGTATGATGTCACTGGTAAAGAAAAAATAAAAATAAAATCCACTTGATCTGCAGAAAGACGAGTAACAGCAAAACCTCTGCAACAAGAATTTAAGGTCATGGACAGACACAGAGACTGCACCAGCAATGCCTTTTCATTGCCTTTTGATGTATGAAAGGGTTGTTATTCTTCAGGTTTCAAATGAAAAAACAAATCTTTTTTTTTTTTTAAATTGCTCATGTTCCTTTCTTCCATCCTTACTACCCACTCATTGATGAAAACAAGGAAAGATCTGATTTTCCAATGAATCAGAATAATTTTCGGATTTCTGTTTGTCTTTTTTATTTAACCCAAGTGGGACTGCACATGAATACATTAGGTGTGTTCCCTGAGAATTATCTCCTTTTATTTGATTTTTGGAGGGGAAAGAGTGAGTGTTTATGCAACCTCAATGAAAAATCAGTATCATAAAATGAAAGTAAGAAAGAGGGAACATATCTGAAGTCATTTTCTCTAGCAAATCATGTCCTGTGTTTTCTACAGTTGCCCTCTGTTGTTCATCAGGATGTGAATACAGCTGGTTTCAGTTTCTTGCTCTGTGAATAACACTTAGAGTGAGATTGCTCTTCACCACTCTTATCACACTCAACAAATAATTTAGGGTGGAATTTACCTTAGGTCCAATCCCCTAACAAAAACAAGGCTTATTTCAAAAGCTGGAGCAGGTTATGTGGAGCCTGCTGGTCACATTCTGGATGCACCTTGGTGTCCATGTCCAGGAGAAGCATCAGTACCCAAGTGCAGCTGGCTTTCAAACCAGTGGTCACTGCTTTCTGAGCCCAGCAGGAGGGAGGCTGTGCCACCTTCCAAGTCCTTCTGAGATGGGTGACTTAATCAGCTTTCAGTAATCTTCCTATGAAAGTTGTCTCATCTGGCCCATACAGATATCCATGGATTGTGCAAGCATAACAGATTAGCTGTCTAACCTGCCTGCTACTCATTCAAAGATGTTAAAATACCTTTTAAGCTGGGCTTGATTTCTAGGAAGCAGAATACTGATCTCACTCCAGATGTGGAACAGTGCGCTGCTGACAGGTTACAGGGCGTGATTGTTCAGCGGTGTCAGCTGGGACACAGCTCGGGCCCCTGCCCTGCCCTGGGCTGCAGCACAACCGAGACCATCGGAAAAGCGCCTTTTGCCATCACCGTTCCGATGGCTCCAAAATTCGGGTGTCACAAAGGGAGAGCAGCCTCAGAGAGGTTGGCACCGGGGAGCACCGCGGGGCCAGCAGCCTTATCGATGTAGCTGGGATACTTAGGATCTGCCTTCCTGTCCTAATCCCACTTCGGCACCTTTCCAAAACACCCTCGTTTGGGGCCAGAGGTCATTTGTGTCTGATCCCCCATCAGACCGGTGCTAGAGCTTCACTTCTGCTCTCGTTAGGACTCAGTGCTCCCGTTCTGCTGCTGATCGCAGCTTAACGCGCAGCACGCGTGCCTGGGGCTGCACAGTTTTAACTCCTTCCGCCGTCACACCCGAGCCGTCGGCTTTGCTTCCCACGCGCCGGAGAGGAGAGAAAAAAACTCATCCCGACGACTCTTAAAACACAAACAAACAAACAAACGGCGAGAGAAGGAGCAGGCCCAACCCGGGGCCGCAGTGCCCGCAGCAGCCACCGGGCGGCGCCCGCGCTCCGCCCTCGTGCGGCCGGGCCCTCAGCCGGGGAGCGGCCGGGCCGGGCTGGGCTCAGCTGGGCCGGGCTGGGCTGGGCTGGGCCAGGTGGATTGAGCCGCCTGGGGCACTGCAGGAATCGCGCTGGGGGAGCACACCGAACTCATCGCCAGCAAAACTGCATTCATCGCCCGGGGCTCCTATTCAGGGCTCCTCTAGGCTGGTTCTGGGAACACCAGGCCACATGGGGCCTAGTCTGGGACATCCAGATCCAGGATGTGCTCCTGTTCCAATCGGGAGGAGCCAGCGCCAGCTCTGTTGTTTATCTTGTGACAGAGCAGCTTCCAAAAGTCTGCAGCAGCATCACTTGCAGCTCTCACTTCTCTTTTCTCGGACTTTGAACAGAAGTTGTACTAGGTTTACTACAAGTTACTAAACAAGCGTCATCCTTTACTTGTCAGTTTTCCAAAACTGATCTGCCCAGGGGTTCTGAATAACACAATAAATGAGACAATTCTGATGAATGATTATTAGAAAACTAGGGATGTCTTGGGGATACAACGGAGTTTCTTAAAATTGTTGTCCTGTCTTCAAAATTGTCAGAATGTTAATAATCTGTCTGATTTTCAAAAGGTTTCGTGCAGTTTTCTAAGTAGGGATTTAGTTCTGGAGTTGTGACACAACGATTTGAGGACACCACTAACAAAGTTACACAATTTGTGGGAACACTTGGAAGACTGGAAGTGACTCAGAAGCCTGCAGGAGTTGTTCCAATGCCCTCCTAGTAAAAGGAATAGACTGCAAAACCCATTACAGTTGCAACCTCTCACTGGCAAATTGCAGCCTCATTAGTAATCTTGGCAAGATGACGGGGGTTTTACATTACTGATCCTCTTGTTAGCCCCTCGAGTGTGCCACTGAAGCGCTCTTTCGGGAGCAGTTTGTGGAAGTGAATGTTGTAAATATATTGCCTTTATAGGCAAACAGACGCTCTCTGTCTTTGGGGCCATCAAACTGGCACATTCACGAACTCGGAACTCACTTAAAAATAAATGGGAAGAGAAGGTACTAGTTAAACCTGCCAAAAATTAGGATCTAATGATAATTGTAAGCACATAAATTTTGTAGCATTTTCCCAGTGAGCCAAGACACATGTAGTAACATAAAGTAGCTTCCTTTCTCCATAAAACTCTCTCATTAGTGATGTGGATGTTCTAGATAACTTAGAACTCTTCTATATGCAAGGATGACATACATATATATATACATACATATATATGTATATTGTTGGGTTTTTTTAATTGAAAAACAGAATTATCTGTCAACAACACAGTGACAGACTTAAATGCACTAACATTACTGTAGGGCAATAGCAGTTGTTCTCAGGCAGGCAGGAGGGGGTCCTGCTCAGGTACTCCACCAAGAAATTTATATAATTGGGACTCCGTCTGTCACTGCTGTCCCCAAGCATTCCCTCGGTGTCCCTCTCAGCACAGTCTGGCTGACAGCATGTGGTGATGCATGTAGTCAAGGAACATCATTATCTCTCCACTGTGCCTCAGTTTTTCTCCTAAATTCTTTAGACCTCGTTGTTCTTCCATTAAACTGATCTGGGAGCTGCAGAGCATCCAAGCAGGCTCCTTCCACGTCAGTAGAGCACTGGTAGCAGTGCTCTACATTTCCCAGTAATTGCCCACAAATGCTCCTTGAAGGACAAACAGTTCCACAAAGCTTCTCAGATAGTATTCTCCCTGATTACAGAGTCTCAGGAGGGCTTTTCTGCCAAGGAGAAGAAAATGCCACACCTTGAGGTTAGCTCCTCGTGGGCTGTAAACAAATGTGTCCGTAGTCACACTGTTCAAAACTTCTCCTCTGTGTTCTTCCTCTTCTCATTACTGAACCTCATGTGGCTTCTGTTTTGAAAAAATTAATTATTCAAGCTGCTTACATGTCTTTTTTCAACAACAACTAGCCCCATTGTGTTACAAGGACAAAAACCTTCGGTGACAGCCAGGACAGATGGCTGAAGCCCGGCAACACATTTCAGAGGAGTGCCACACCTCTGTGTTATCAAACATGGCTTTATTTGCAAACCTCCTTATCTTTGATATTTTAATTACAGTTCTACTCCTGAGGATATTCTTGTAGCACAAAAAAAAATCATATTGAATTTTTTTTTAGTGCCTCATTAAGACAAAAAACTGGGAAACATGATCCAGATGCAGACTAAAATCTGAACAATCCAAAGAATAAAAGCTATCTAATTTAATAAAAATCATATTTAAGGACTTATTATTTATCTTTTGCTGGGTTTTTAATATGTCGGGGATGGAAACACTGCAGTATTATTCAGCAAATATCCCTGCTGGAATACTTTTTTCTTGCCATAGTGATACTATGTAAGCTGTGGTATCTCAAGGGAACGTGTAACAGTGCAGTGCCAAGATGCTGTGCTGAGGTATCTGTGCCTTCATACTTCCTTTCCTGCAGGGTTTTCTGCCTCTAAAAAGATGTCTGAGTTGCTTTCTCGCACTTCTTTGATCTGTTTGATCATTATATTCTAACCCATTATTAATTTCCTCTTGCTGGCCCGTTTTGAAAGCCTCATGTATGATTTCCAGTTGATAGAATTGCCATTGGGATGCCCTTGCTCTCCCTTTAGCACTGATCGTCGTCACTCATGAACAGATGCTGGGAAGGCAGATGATCTTTCAAATGTATCGAGGAAGACTGGGAGGAGAACGCCTGGAGGCAGATTCAAGCACTTAGAGGGTGTATTCACACACAGCGGTGTTACCTTGCTTCAGGGAGGGAGGGCAGCAAGAGCTGAACATCAAAGAGCAATGGAAATGTAAAATCCTTAGTTCTGTGATTCCTCCTTTCATCTGTGCTTTTTCTCCTGGCAAGGTGTTGCAGGCAGTTCTGCTTTCTGTGCCACCGAAAAGACTCAAGCTTCAGTGAATGTAAATGGAGCCCCTGGACCAGTTTTTTTATCCTTCAGAAGTTTTAACACTCTCTGAAATTAATTTCAGATTGGATATTTTCAATCAGCAAAAGCAGGCACAAACAGACTTTCTAGGACAAACAAGGCACTGGTATTCTTCAGACTCAAGCTGCAACAAGATGGGGAAGGGCAGGAAAATTGGGAATAATCCATCCTAGGAGGTGCCTTAGGCCAGTTCAATACGCTGCATGGTGGTGCCAGACTGGAATCTGGGACCAGCTTTGGTGCAGGATCCTGCCTGTCCCATGGACACCCAAATACATGGTGGCAAATCCAGGCTCAGTGTGCTGGGGCTCCCCCAGCCTGGGTTCCATGCCAGGCCAGGATCCCACAGGCACTGCCCACCCCGGGGCTCCCCAGCCTGCCAGTGGGATCCAGATGTGTCCCCTGACCTCTGGCTGCAGCCAGCTCTGCTGGGCTCACTCAGGTACAGAGCAAGCATTGCCATCATTGTCCCCTTGTTCAGCCCAAGCGAGTGCTGCCCCCGGTTTGGGGATGTGAGTAAATCTGTAACATCTCTGCCAGCTCCCACAGACCAATGATCTCGTACACCACCGTGAAAAAAAAAAGGCTGCATGTATAAAAAACACCTGAAGCATAATATGAAATGTATAATATAAAGTTAACACAACAAGAACTCCAAACTGAAGGAAGTGGAGATCTTAAGACCAGTTTTTAAAGTTTTGTCAAGAAAATCCAGAAATAATTACTAACTTAATTACCTGGAGCTATACCAACAGGCAGAATAAAACAATGCTTACTGATTTCTGAAGCACTCTTAAGTTTTGTGAGTGGTTCCGAATTCTTTTCCATGTGTGAAGGCCTGGCCTGATTTAAGGACTTCTCTAATGTGACATGAGCAGTATCTGATGAACTGTGGTTCAGCCTATAGAAAAGCTGCTACCGTCAAACATTTTGAGTAATCAGTTGTTCATAGGAGATTAAATGGGAAAAAATATTTCTGCAACTTACAGCTTACAGTGAGGTCTAAATAGACCCTCTGTTAAACTGTTCCTGTGCTGGGCTGACCCACCAAAGCTGCTCTGTCCCTGCCCTCCTCAGCTGGACAGGGGAGAGAAAATACAATGAAAAGCTCTTGGGTCAAGGTAAGGGCAGGGAGAGATCACTCACCTGTTACTTTCGTGGCAAAAGAGACACAACTTGAGGAAATTAGTTTAACTTACTGCCAATCAAATGAGAGTAGGATAATGAGAAATAAATACAAATCTTTGAAAAACCCTTCTCTTTTTCCCCAGCTTAACAAGTCACACGTTCACTCGCTTCTTCCCATGGCTGCACAGGGGGACAGGGAATGGGGGTGGTGGTCACTTCATCACACCACTACACCTTCTCTCTTCCCCCTCAGGGGGAGGATTCCTCACATTCTTCCCCTGCTCCAGCTTCCCATGGGGTCGCAGCCTCCTTCAGGCACATCTACCTGCGCTGCCATGGGGTCCTCAGGGGCTGCAGGTGGATTTCTGCTCCTCCAGGGACCTCTCGATGGGCTTCAGGAGGAATCTCAGCTCCAGTACCTGAAGCACCTCCTGCCCCTCTTTCCTTGACCCTGGTGTCTGCAGGGCTGTTTCTCTCCATATACTCACTCCTGTCTCCATCTGTGCAGGTTTTGTGCCCCTTCTGAAACACCTCATCACAGAGGTGCTGCCACCATTGCCAATGAGCTCAGCCTTGGGCAGGTCTGTCCTGGAGCCTGCTGCCACTGACTCCATCAGACTCAGGAGAAGCTTCCAGCAGCTGCTCACAGCAGCCACCCCTTTAGCCCTCCTCACTACCAAAATCCCACCACACAAAGCCAATACAGTGTTGAACAAATTTGGCTGCAGCTGCTGTAAAAAATCAATCCCAAAAGTTCCTGTAGTTCATGGTAAGCCATGCTCAGTGATGTAGTATCAGTTAATTTGTCTCAGTGTCCTCCCAATGAGGGAATGTACTTCAGTCTTGCTCATTTAAGAATATAATCTTTCTCTGATCTTTGAAGTGATGAAATGAAGGAGTAGATCATGGAGGCATAGAAATTAGAGCAGTAAAAGAGCTATTAGACTGTAGAACTCATTATTCCACCCCTAAAAGGCTACTTTGCAGTTCATTCTTGGCTGCTTTGTCCAGTATACCTAAAACCCTGGGAGCAGGGGAAGAATGAAGGAGCAATTCTAGTGTGCCGAAATGTCAGTCCTTTTCTCTCTGCTTTGATCCAGCTATAGGATGAAGCAAAGCAGTAATTGCTGCCATTATAGAGAACAAATCTATTTGCATTTCTACAGTGCTTCAGCTCTAGCTTTGAATGCCTAATCAGTCCTATTGCTGGAAAAATATTTTCCAGCCTCTTGTCAAATCTATGTCTGATTGCAGTGCATTACTGCAAAGCCACTTCACCCGTGCCCTGGCCCACATCACCAGAGGGCTGGGGGAGAATTTTTGAAGGCAATGCCGGTGTGTAGGAAACAATACAGTAGTGTCCGTCAGTGGTTCAGCACTGGGCCTCTAACAGAATCCTGCCCAGCATAACATGCAAAGGTGTTTGTGTTTCTAGAACTGTAAAACCCAAAATAATGGGTGTGGAAAGATCCCCTTACACACCTTTGCAGGAATAGCAACATTTACCCCAGTGTCCATGCTAGCCTTAGCCTTAATAATCACATTGCATTTTCCTCACCCAGACTTCCCCAGCAGTTTTGGCTGTAGGCTGTTTCTCATTCCCTGTTCTGACTGCTTTTATCAGAGTGATAAGCACTATCAAGCCACTGCTACATCCTGATGCAAACGTAGCTGCACAGTGTGACACATATTTGTAGATTTACCCTGAATCCCAATGAGTTGCACCTGCTTTTCTACTAATCAGTAGTTTTGTTCTGCTTTCACAAACCCTGGAAATTTAAGGACAGTTTAAGCTTAGTATGCAGTTCTCAGGACTGATATAGCTGCTTGGTTTCACCCAGCACAGAAGTGTTGTAATCTGGCCAAATCCCATATATTTGTCTTATTTACACTTCTATTTAATTTGATAGGTAATGTACGTCAGTCAGACAAAAATCATTTGTCCCATGATGTTTTTTCCATATATATTTAAGAATTTTATCTCCTGTAATCCACTGTCACTGTTAGCCCTATTACAAAGGCAAAATAATTTAAACAAATATCTCTATCTTTTCTCATCAAAACAATTCATTTTTCATGTATTTATAAAGTAAATTTTTCCATGAGAAAGCAGCCAGTGCATCACAACTTCATTTCCATTTAATGAATTTAATTATCATTCTTTCGCCTCACCCAGGAAGCATTTACGGCAATTTTCCATTTAATCATTTCCACTAAAAGCTACAGCAGTAGCTTTGGATTTTAAAGATTGTCAAACCTCATCCTCTAGAATGGGAAACTTTGTTTGTTAAATGAGACACAACAATCATGAAAGGTCCTATAATGGGAACAGTGTGTCCTGTAACTGGGCACGGGCATTCCTTAGTTAGAGAAGTGACCTCCATGAGGTGCACCAAATCAATCTGTCCTACAGATGTTACTGCCGCAAATTGTTCAGGAATGCTGTGGTAAAACTCTCTTTTATACATCCAGCTTGTGCCTGTGTGAGTCTCCTTATCACATCCCATTGCTAGAAAACTAAAATACATTTATTTAGAAGGTTGTTCTGCCTTTGGGGGAAAGGAAATGAAAACCTGGACAGGGAGTGAAGTAGATCTTGACACAACTGTAGATTTATGCTAGAGGTTCAATCATATATCCCTACAGGATCCCATAGGTTTATATCCTAAATCTCAGAAGGAATAAGAAATAACTTCCACCTACTGCCTTCTGCTAGCAATAACTAACCAAATGTTTTGGCAATTCCAAAGCTTAAATGGAGTCTGTTCTTGGCTGTTTTCAGTGAGGAGCATGGATACAGGATAGAGCCACAGAGCATACACTTACTGCTGTGTGGATGGGCTTTGTGCAGGGTCAACTGTAGTAAAAGAAGGAAAAAAGAATTCTACAAAGGGCTTTTTATGTGGTTAAAGCCTGTGAGGATCCCCCTGCTATGTCCAGATGTGACAGAAAGCATATTGCACTCTGAATATCCAGAACCTTCGTGGTAGTGGGGGCAGGATGTTTTCATTGGCATTTTCATTCACTACCTTGAGCTTGCCCAGCTGCTCACACCATACTTAAAAGCAGAGGATTAGGGAATGGCTTCTCTCATCCCACCCCTCACACTCCCCACAAACAGCAGTTACCTGACGTTCCATGTGCTTGGTTATTATGAGTCTTTGCCCAAGGGATTTACCATTAAAATGCTGCACCTCTTAAGGCTGAAGGTTGATCTTTTTGGGAACCAATGTGGCAGAAATTTTTGGAACCTTATAGGCCAGTCACTGGCATAAACCATGAGGCTGGCTGAGGAGCAGGCACTAGAATGGACAGGGAACATAGAAATGTAACTTGTCTTACTTCCCTCTTGTTGCCCAAATTCACTCTTCCCCCATTCCCAGAGCTGCCCAGGTCTTTGCCATACTCATTTTAGGCATCAGAGGAAAACATCAAATCTTCTGCACATCATTCTCAGTATCATAATTAGCCATAATTAAATAACAGATACATATTTGATGCACTTTGATATAAAAATAACAAAACTATAATGAAGAAATGTCTGTGTGCTATGGAGAAGAACCAACACCACTGTGTGAAGGAGCTGACTGAAATATTTGTGTTCTATAGGCACTGAATCCGTGTGATCCAGGAGCACAGTCTGGTGGGGAGGAGGCAGCTCCCACAAGACAGCAGACTCCTCCTCTGTAGGGCACTGATACTTGTCATTACAACTCATTATTACAACTTCAGAAGCCACAAACCTATTAGAAAGAGTGTTTAAAATACAAATACAGTAGCACAACAGTAGGCGTCTTGGGGACCCTGTGGCCACACTTAATGTATTAAAACCCCTTTCTACCTAGCACACCAGTTAAGGATAACTGTATCAGCAGGAGATAACCTGCTTGCCACAGGTTAAATGTTTTGAAGCTCACATGCTGCTGATTCATTCTGAATCATATCACCACAAATACTTCCACCCTGAGAAGTTATTTAGGTTCCTGTTTCTGAAAGTTCATCACAGTAGTTTCATGTCACTTTAGGCCTATCTGTTAGCCTGCCCATCAGTTCATTTTTCTTTCCCAACAAAAAAAACCTGTTTTCACTTGAGCAATGGCCATCATTGCACATCATACTCTTACATCCCTAGAAACAGGAGCTAGCCTGGGCACAAAAATAAATTTTATCATTCTCCTTCATCTTTGTTCATCAGAGCAAGGATTCTGTTTAAAAAGAAACCCAAACTTGAAATGTTTATTAAAGGTTGGATGTGTTTCCTTTCCTGTCTATACACTTATAAAAATTCTCACACTTTCAGAGGTCTAAATTTTAGATTTCAATTACTAAGGCACAAGACTGATCCTAATCCCAAGATGTAACCACACCCTAATTTAGAAATGTGGAACTCCATTTTTTTAAAGTTGGTTGATATTTCAAAGTGTCTCCTATTTCTAAGGGAGACTGAACCAATCCCAGGTAGGCACCTGGAAACTCTCAAGCCTTGGAAATGTCCCTGTCTGTCCTAAACACATTTAACTTTTTCATCAAACAATACATTTGACATTTGAAAACTGCACTAACTTAAATTGCTGTCAGGAGTACCTGGTAATCTTCATTTGTAGCACAGGTATGAATTCCTCTTTTCTTTGTTCTTGAGCTACTTGTACCACTATTTGACTGAGCTAATACAATAAAAATGCTAAAATTGTTTCAAACATTTTTCTTTATAGTTCATTTCATGCCCTATTTTACAGCAGGCTATTCTCTAATCTAATTTACATTATTCTGAAATCACAAACTGTTCCTAATTACCTTTTAATGATAATACAAGCTAATTTAAAGGAAACATCAGGTGCTGCAGTGTAACCTATTGTAGAAGTTCCTTGAAATGATATCATGCAGTTTATGTATTTTGATATGAAATATTAAATTAAAATATTTTTTTGTTTTATGTGCAAAATTCAATACTTACACTGTAGTTTCAAGTGTGGGACAAAAGCGTTGCTGTTTCAGAATCTTTGGAGGAGTTCATTCTGAAATTTAGAGAATAGAATTCATTAATTAGTTCAGCATGAATAATAACCAGAAGCACGAATCTGCCTTTAACACAGATTGATAGCAGGTTAGGATGCAGCAATGTTTCTGTACTTGGAGAAGGAGTTCAAAACATTATTGGTTCTCACTTTCTTGACTCAAAATAGTTTTCTTGTGAATTTCTGCTGAATCAGACTTGTTTTTTTCCTTTAATCACTCAGATCTGAAAGGTTTGAGGACTTTCCACAGACAGGTCTTTTATATTAACATTCTTGGCTGTCCTGAAAACTTTTTTGAAACTGGGATTTTTCTGTCATATGAAGTTCTGAAGAAAACCCATAGAGTTTTCTTCACATATACAATATTCCTGAGGTTGAAAAGACAAAATTATCCTCATCTATCCCTCTGTCTATATAATAATAAGGTGATATACAGTGATATTATATGTTGGCACATTTAAAGCTTCAAAGGTGAAGAAAACAGATGCAAAGTTTTGTTCTGGGTCCACAGATAATCTGAGACACTTGGTGCTATCAGATGTGGTTAAAGCCATGGATTTAGCAGAGTCTTTAATATTAAAGTCAGACATTTATTTTGATAATGGGATGGGATTAAGGGTCTTAACATTTCAGAAGACAAAGCACCCACTCAGCTGAGAACTAGAGAGAAACTTCTCATATTGGAGGCAAATTTATGAGCTGCAACAGGTTTTCTTGAACTTAGAAAACCCTAAATATTTACACCAGACTAAATCCTTCAGAATGTTGACTTCTTGTAGGTAAAGAGAAACCTTGCATATTCTGATTGCTAGAATTATGGTAATCATTGGAGTGTCTCTTTGGTGAAGTGAATTCATTGCTGACTGACTGAATGAGCCAATTAACCAGTGAACCTAATTTACCCAACCCTGACTGACTTGTGTGTTAGTTCAGGATGAGACCACAATTGTGTAATCTGAGAACTCCAAGTTATTGACATTTAATTACATTTATCCTGTAAATAATATAATCACTGCCTTATTTTCTCTCTGTAAACTGGGTATTTTCAGTCCTTTGTTCCTAATAAAATCTCTTGGTGTCACTAATATTTTTTGAATTCCCACCACCTTCTGTAAAACATTGATTTAGGATTTTCTAAAAGAATTTACATTATTGTACCTAGAAAATAATGTCTGCTTTTTCTAGAGTTAATTTTTCACTGTCATGAATATATCTGTCTCAAAGTATGTATGCAAGACTGTCAGTAATTCAGCCCCTTTTCAAAGGTTCTCTCAATTTATAACACTGAGTAAAGTAAATCTTGAGGTAATGTTTAAATTTGTGTAGTGCAATAAAATATTAAGTGGCAGTATGATTGGGACACAGTACAGTTGACAGTGTTTCATGGCTCATTTACCCAAGTAATTATTATATTTTACTCAGCACTCTGAGATCAAGTGCAGGTTTTTCATTGCAGAGGTTCAGGTTGTTCTGCATATAATGCATAATGGCTCTAATTTAAGTGGAGCTCAGGAATACAGGATCCTGAAGCTTCGTTATACTCATTAGAGAAATATTAAAAATACACTAAATTATAGTGTGCAGTCATGAGTGGTGGTGAACAGGTTTATATGTCTGTGGTGCACACTGTTGTAAACCTCTAATACAGTAAGGGCTATTTGAAAGTCAGCTGAAAAAAGAGATGAGAAATTAAAAAAAAAAATAAAACCCATGAAATACCATTTATTGACAGTTTCCAGTGAAGATTGGTGATCTCAACTAACTTTCATCTCATGCATGTTCACGCCTTATCCCCTTTTTTCACTCCTTACTTTTGCTACACTGTTAGCATTTACCAGCAAAATCTACAATTGTATCTTGAAATTTTGAACCTGGGCAAAATGGGTTTTTTTCCATTTTAAAGGAAAGCATCTCTATATTTCAATAATTCAACCTATGGTTGAATGTACTACGGAAGACTAACCAAAATAAAATTCATACTGACATGTAGCTATTCTTTACTTTCATGAGGGCAAATCCTAGGAAGATATTTTTATTTAAGCAAAGGCTCAGACACTGAGGCTTTCTGAGCACTCAGGCCTTCTGCATAATCTTGTTCAAGCCAGTCCTAAGGCCTTGCACACAAATATGGTTGGTTGTCCCTTAAGTGAAACAGGGCATGACAGCCCTCAATTTTGAAGCCTCTTTCAGATCTCTTCACTTTTTCTGTTACCAGTGGACCCCAAACTGACTGATATAGAAACCTGGGCTGGATTTTTTATTTACATTCAGTACCTATTTCCTTGATTGAATAACTCTGAACGGCCTCTCTTCCCCAGAGCTCCTGCAGCACAGGAATGTCTGAGGAGCTGCCTGTGGACCAAGGTTACTGGAACACAGCCTTTCTTTCCTATCTCTGAGGTGTAAAGTGTGTTTCTCTCCATTTAGCCTTCCCATCCCAACTTCTGATGCAAGAAGCACACAGAAGATTATCTGTGACCGCCAAAATCTTTGTGATAGATGTTTGGCAGTGCCCATTGGGAAAAGCCAGGGCAAGGCTCCCCGAGCACAGCAGGGCTCCCTGGAGCTGTGAGAGATCTGCTGATGCTGAAGCTCTGTGAGAGCTGCAGCTCTGCAGTTCTGATGCTCAGCTCTTGGACAGTCACTGTGCCCCAGGTAACTGGGGATGCAGTGATTTGTAAAGTCGGGCTCTTTTCTGATCTCTGTTATTTCTATAGCCCGAGGGGTTTTCTTCTTGTGTGATTTATACAGAATAACTTTAGGTAATGTTACTATTGCTTTATTGTTACCTGACACACTTCAGTGAGGTTGTCTCCCGCTTTGATTAGTGAGAAAATCATTTTTTGGAGAAAAGCCCATGATACTAGCCTTTCTAGTGACAAAACAGATTTAAAAGAGAACTAAAAGAAGGAAGTAGTAGTACATAGAGCAATTTGAAATAACGGATCGCTGCGGCCAGAGCATTTGATGTGAAGAATTCTATTGTGTGGAAAAAGCTATAGAAATACATTGGTATGTTAGAAATCTCTACTATTTGTGTTTTTCAGCAAATATTTTAAATTCTGACAAATGACTTTTTATTTCTACTATGGTATCAGAAAGATCAAAATAAAAAAACAAGTTTTTAATTTTCATCTCTACTATTTGTGTTTTTCAGCATATATTTTAAATTCTGACAAATGACTTTTTATTTCTACTATGGTATCAGTCAATCACTATGTTACTTCAGATACAAGTGAGAATAAAACCATCCCCTTTTCCTATTGTTGGTTTATTAATATCACTGTTCCTTGTGAAAAAGAAGAAATGTAAAGGAAGAAATATTTTTTCATCTTTAACTTGCATGATTACAATCTGTAGCTATGTTCAACTGGCTTCAAGCTACAAGATAATCATGTCTAGATAGGGCAAGATTCTTTAGGGAGTTAGACTATGAGATAAAAAATTCTCTGCAGGCTAGAAAACATATTTGGCAAGAAAGATGCAAATTACAAGTCTCTTCCATGCTACAGAACATAACTGCACAAACATTTTAAATCTGGAATTATGTTTTTAAAACCTTTAACACAATAAAGATCCATAGTGGATTTAGCAGCGATAATGCAATAAATAACAAAGCTGAAGAAAATACCACTGCTGATAAAATCATCAGGCAGATGGGGCTATCTGTATTGAGGATACAGGCATGTGTGTGTGCTGTATATCTTCACTTAGCAGGTTCTGTTACATTCTATTTGTGTCCCCTAGAGCTTTAAATTAGGAGAAGATTCTTTTAGAACTGGTAGGTTTCCCCATTTTAGTTTGCATGAGAGGATGCAGTTAGTTTTCAAAGCAGTAGCCTATAAACTAACCTGCCCATATGTATTTATTGCCATAATTTTTTCAGTTTGCTCTGTTGCAGAGGGATAGGTGCTCTGATGCCAGGTCTGCAAGCTGAAGGTGTGGCTGGGATTTTTAGGAGGCAAAGCTTGGCACAGATTTCTTGCCTGACTACACCAGTGAGGCATCTTTTTACCACAAGGGATTTAAAGGACTTTTTTCAATTTGCATTTGTCTCATCTCACATGTACCTAAGGTACCTCATGCACTGTCATCTTGTCCCCTTTGTGCACTGTTCATGGCTGCTCTCTGTGTTCTTTTGGACAGCCTGCAGTCTCACACTGACAGGAGTGCTGGTCCCAGGCTGGTTTCCCCAGCTGCCTTGGGAGCAGCACAGCCCCTGCTGTCTGATTGCCTGTTGGGTGTGCTGTGCTCACTGCCTGTTACTCACATGCCCTTTCTTAGCCACCCAGAGGACCAAAACTCTTGCCAGGCTTTCAGCCTCCCTGTCTTGAAGACTCTGGTATCTTTTCCCTTCCCAGTGTGCTCTGGTCCTGTTTGTGACTACTTGCAATGCTTCTGTCCTTTGCATCTTTCCTGCCTCCCCATTCTGCATCAGACAAACCCCACTTCCCCTGCTCTAAAACTGCCAATTATCTCTCTTCCACTAGCAGTTTGCTGAAGAGAGGTTTTGCTGTTGAGAGCTTTCTGACAAGAGCTTCCCAAAAAACCCCAAAGCAATTTTGCTCTCTCTTTTCAGGTCCCTTAAAACCAGATGTTACTAAAGGAAGCTCTTGCAAAAAAAAACAAAACAAAACAAAAAAAAAAAAAAAAAAACAAAAAACCAAACTTCTGTTGAGCTGTATCTAAAGTTCTTCCTGAGCATTTAGAAAGTTTTGTCTGTAGCAATTACTCTTTAAAGGCCGTTGGAGATGGTTCTCTTTTTTCCCCTCTACATGTAAACAGCAGCTAGTCCAGGGATGTCCCAGTCCCTGAGAAGCCTTCCTGGAGAGCA
Organism: Passer montanus; assembly: GCF_014805655.1. Classification (NCBI taxonomy): domain Eukaryota; kingdom Metazoa; phylum Chordata; class Aves; order Passeriformes; family Passeridae; genus Passer; species Passer montanus. The sequence continues at coordinate 2,442,817 of NW_024369707.1, forward strand.
GCTTTATAAACAAACTCACTGGACCCTTCCAGCAGTACACCAGTACAGAAAGCCAGCCAGTGTGCTTTCCAAACTCCTTTCCTCAGTGCATAGCAGAACTGTGGTAGTAAAAAAATATACCCGTACTAATGGAGACTCTTCAGCCCCATTTTTTACACCAACAAGCTTCAAAATTCAGTCTGGCTTCAAAAATCTAAGGACAACTCTATGCTCAGAATAATTAAAGGCTTGAAGAGCTTTGGTTCTGTTTCCTCAGTGTCTGTCTTTTATTTTTATCAGTTTTGTCGGTTTAAAGGGGCTTTTTGTGTTGTTGTGCTGAGATTTTGTGTGGTTTGTGTGGTTTACTTGCTGGTTCATACTGGAAATTGTGGGAGTTAAAGTTCAGTTTCCCAGAAGAGTCTTACTTCAGCAAGTCAAATATTTATATGGTGTCTCCTTTACTGTGTAATGATAGCATTCTATGTAGCATTTTTTAGTGATGAGGCACTTTGCAAGTGCCAGACTTGCGTAATCTGGAAAATTCTGAATTCTCATGTGTTTCATTATATTACATTACTGTTTTTCTCTTTTCCTGCTGAAGTGGTAAAATACTTGCTCTAACTTGATGGGCTCCTCCCCAGACTAAAAAAATATGTTTGGGTGTAGAAAATGTCAGAGCCCCTGCAGCAAAGCTAATCTGCATTTTATTCTTCTGTTTTCTTACTTTATGACAGTTCCAAATCTATGACAAATCAGTTATCCACAAACATTTTCTGAAGAACCAAACCATCACTAAGTCCAACTGAAAAGTTTTCAGCAACTTTTAATTACTGGTCGATTTAGCTGCAATTTGTTTCTAAAGTATAATTTTTCTAATAATCTACCTTCTGATCACAAAAATACATTGCTGAATTTGAAGATTTATCCATGACAAAAAGAGATAAGGAGATAGGACAATTCCAAATCAACTCCCTGCTCTGTATTGAATCTATGTAGCTTTTAGAAAAGACATATTTGCCTAGATGCAAATAAAAACTGCATTGTTTAGGACACTTTGTCACCTAGCAGAATTCGAGACACTTGCACAGAGCTGGAGGGACAGAGGGAGAAGAATTTGACTTCAAAGGCTTAGGGTCAGACTTCCATCACCCAGGATAGGACCCATGGCACCTGGTACCACATCTCACTGTCACATCCATGCACATTCCAACTGCATAATTTAATGAATAATGGCTTTTTATGAGCAAGGTGGAGCAGATTGTAGGAGCTGGGACCCTGTTTGGCATCTTAGGAAGATGTAGGGTAGGAAAAATAAAGGACAGCGGGGTGAAGGAAGGTTTTGGCTCTGAGGTTCACATGTCCTGTCCTATCAGAGTAGAATGGAAAGGGACTGCAAAGTGGAGACACCTCTTTTTCCTGCAGCTTTGGGCTTTGTGAGAGTCGGGATGTCCCTGCAGTTCTCACTGGCAGACAGGTCATTCGTCAGTTTGTGAATCCCAGAGGATCTCTAGACAAGCAGGATGTGCTGGACACACACAGTCCTGGACAGCCCCACCAAAAAACCTCCTGGGAGTTAAAAGGCTTTGTGGATCAAAGTGCAGCAGGGACCTGAGGCAGCAGCTCTGAGGACTCAGATTTTCAACAGAACTCTCCTCTCCTAAGTCCTTGCCCAGCTCTGTGCCTCATTCATTTTGTTCCACAGAATCCTACTCACTGCTGCATTTGGGGAAAATGAAGGGACACTGTCTCCTGTGGTAAACACAGTGCTCTAAATGATGTTCAGTTCACAGTATAGATGCAAAATGCAGGCTTATACATAAAACAGCTCTTACTCTATAAAAATATCAGATAAGGATCATTTAGAACACAGATATAAAGATCCCGCATTTTAAGAGGCAACAACTTTACCAAGGTATTTTCAATATAGCTTTTATAAAATGTTTCCATGATGTATATAAAATAATTTTGCAGTATTATTTTAAAATTAGATTTTCAAAGCCACATTGAAAATTAGAGTCACACTGATTTGCCACTCAAGTTCTTTTTTCTTTATAATGCCCCGAAGATCTCAGTTCTGAAATTCTAAAACAATGAAAAATAAAATTTAGCATTCTCTATTAGTAAAAAAGATTATTTCACTGAGGGGAATTGGAAACAGAAGTGCTCTCCTACTCAATAAATTCAGAGCTTCTTATGTTAACTCCACTGGTGTCCATAACCTGCTCTGTGTCAGCAGTGAGCACTGGGTGGGAACATGTTCCCATGGGACAGGAACATTCCACAGGAAATTCAGAGTTACGATGCTTTGATTTATTTACAAATTACTAATAGACATTTCATAAATTTTTAACATCTATTAAATGGATATTTGATTAATAAAACAACCTGGCTTACTGAAATTTGGTGTAAACTTGGTAAAAATATACTAAACATATCAGATTAAATAACAGCAGCCCCAAAAATCAATAAGACTTTTTTTTTTTCCCCCAAGTCTACTTTATAATAGCAGTAGTACCATCAGTGCAGAACATTTCCTTGGGATTACTGTCCTGCTGTCTTTAGGGTGTGCTTTCCTTCTTGGTTTTCCATCAAGAACAGCTGTGTTGGGTACTACTGGATGATGTGTGATCACTACCATTGGGAGCTCAGGTATCCACTGGGATCCATCTTTTCAATATGTAGAATTATCAGTACTAAATTTGCCAGATACTTAGAACTTCTTTTTATTTACTATTTTAAAATGTTTTTAAGTGAGGGAGAAAAGTATCTGGTCAAACCTGCAAGGAGGTTTAGACAATTATTTCTAAAAGACATGGCTGTGCTCACTTCCATTACTGTGGCTTTGGATACAATTGAAAACTGGGAGAGCAGCACCGCAGTCAGGTTTTGAAGGACTCATTCCTTAAAGCTGACAAATTTTTCTGCGGATAAGAAGACTAAGTTCACTGCAAGGTCTTGAGTTGTTATTCTTTGGGGAGGGAGAGAAAGTGAGCTCATCAATCAGGGAGACCCACAGTTGCACACAGAGGTGCAGGGGCATTGCTGAACTGCTTGCTAGAGAACCTCTGTAAACATGCACACAAATACTCAGCGCCACTGGGGAGGCTATGGTGACCTCTCTGCTTCTCTTGATGAAGTATCTGAAAGTGATTTGTAATTAACTCTCAGGCCGTTTGTTAATTGCACTTTACCTGTCCCTCAGGTCTGTGTTCATGTGACTTCAGGAGCACCTTAGGAGGAAAGCTGAGGGCAAAACCTAGCTCAGGATGAGCATGCATGGAACGTGCTTAAAGGATTGGCTGAGGGTCTGAAGTTAGAAGAGCACAGTTGTCAATCTGTATGTTTATGGAACAGGCATTGAATGCAATAGGGTTTATTATTAACTAGCCTGAACATGAAAAATATTGTAAAAATCTGCAACAGGTTCTAACAACAAGTGAATCTCTTTTTCCCAAGTTATTTCAAGATTCTAATTGGAATGCACATCTCAGAGAGCACTGTCTAATTACATAAACTAGAGATAACATTTCCTGTGAAGCTAGTGAGGCTGTAGCAGTATTTTGAAATGTGACTTTGTTGGCTCACTGTCACTGTGAGTTGTTAAATATGCCCACTTAGAGACCTTATGTGGAACTTTGAGAGCTGCTAACATTTAAAAGCTGATAGAATGAAACAATTAATTTAGAAATACAGAGCAAGCCCCAGAGCTGATAGTAGAACTGCCTTTGTTTAAATGTTCTACATTAGACAAATTTGTCTTAATAATGTCGTCTTAAGCTTACCTTATCTTTCCTTTTGAAAAATAAACAGCCCAAACCATTGTTCTCTGCTAACAGCAGATGAAAATTACCCAGAAAAACTTTGATTTGGAATTGTCTCTGACGTTTCAATACAATATTTGACAGTTGAGCAGGAAATAGATTTTTTATATTATGCCAGTTTATGTTCAGTATTCATGTGATACATTAATTGAAAAGAAGCTGAAGAGAACAAGAACCTGTTTAATACTGTACATTAAACATAAATATTCTCTCTCTGAATACCAGTCTTATCCTTGCCCTGACAGGTTGATAATGTATGGCTTTGTGAAGGCCATGGTACACATTGGCCAATTAAGGCAATGGGAATTCCACTTCACTGACTGTTTATTTTTTGGATCGCTGATGTCTGCCACAGATCCAGGTAACCATTTCAAATAAATTACTTTTTCAAAAGTCAGAAGAGTAAATAAGAACTGTATATGCCATAGAAATGTTCAAAGTCTCTATTCTTGTTTTTATTTTCTTCCCTTACCTGTTAAATACCTGATATTCTGATAATCATAAATCAATCAAAGTCCAAGCTCTTGTGGTCCCTTGTGGCTTTTTAGTAGCTGGTTTTCCTACATTGAGATCACAAACTTTATAATTGAGGTTGCTGAAAAGATTGGGAAAATGTTCTCTGATCTTCAGGACACCACCTGTTGCTTGCTGATATGAGAATTGCTATAAGCTGGAGCCTCACAGATAATAATCACAACTCACATCCATGTGTGACCTAACCCAGTTTAAAGATCTGGGGAATGGAGCATTCAGATTTGGCCATATAATACTGTTTATATGATACCAATGAAGCGTTTGTGATAAATACAACTCAAAAACCCAGATACCGAGAAATTGACTTGAATTTGCAGATGTGATGTTTAAAGCCCAAAGCTACATGAAATGGCAAACTCTGGGAAGCAGACTCAGTCAGTTTTGGAATCACAGAATTACAGAATTATTTAGATTTGGAGGGATGTCTGGAGGTCTTCTAGTCCTACCTTCTAATTAAAACAGTCTAATCTCAAAGCTAGCCTAGCTTTCATAGATTTGTCCAGGTTTTCTTATGTTGAAAATGTCAATAAGATTACTCAGATATTAAAAGTACTGCTATTTGCAGCTGTGGGAACACAGTAAAGGAGAAAGTGAACTGATATTTTTTAGAGGTTATCTACTAAGACAAAATACAAAATCTGCAAGGGTGTGATGGATTTTTGCAAAGTTTTCATCTGAGCTGTTAAAGGAGACAGAAGAGAAAATATTTTGTGATGCATGTGAAATGCTGCACTAGTGTTAAAAAACTACCCTTGAGAAGCTTCTCTGAGAGACTTAGGAATAAAGCTTTCAAATTCCCGGCTTTTAAAAGAAATGAGAAAAAGCAATATTGTTCTACACATTTTTTCCAGTCTTAAAATGAAGTCTCAATATTTAACAAAAGATTTGGGGCTTGTGATTTATCATTCTGACAGCTTAAAAGTACAGTAAAAAACAATTTGTTTCCACAAAACCAGTTGTTGCAAGGTTACTGTAAAAGCAGCATGAAATTGTTATTCTCAAATTAATCCACACATCCAATATGCTGCCACTTCTTTGATCACCCAGCTATATTAATAAGATTCAGCACATGATTGAAGCCTCTCCTCAGAGCAAGAGAAAAACACAAGTTGGAAGCACAAGGAAAACCTAGGAAAATAAACTGCTTATGGAATAAAACATCCTTACAATTTCCAAGTATATTTCTTGATAGTGCTATGAATAGGGTTTTGCAGCTGGCTTCATTTCTTTTCCCATTTCCCAGTCCAAGACTATTTAGTTTCACAAATGTTGACTTATGATGAGTAATGTATAAGACAAGTGCACTGATTTTGATTATAAGAGTATTAAATCACCACTGATTAATCTAAAACAATCAAGAGGAGAGAAAAAAAATCAACAAAACAGAAGCTCCTCTTGCACTGTAAGGAATAAGTTACAAGGATTACTTTTCCCAGAGTTTTAAACAGGCTTAAAAAGTAAAGCTGCAGTTGAAAAAAACTATTTTTAGTATGACAAACTGTCATTGATTAATATTGTTTCTAATTACTTGTCTGCTTATATAGTCTGGGCACATCCAAGAGTTTTTTAATGTTCAGTCTTGCTCCCTCTGCTATCAATTCACAATTTTCTAAGTTGTTTCATGTGTTCACTAATCTTATCCCTAAATTTCAACCCCTCAAAGACTTAAGAGAATTTTGAATTAAGTTTTTCATTAATTAAATTGTTGACACTGCTGAAAATATTTCATTGTGTTTTAGGATTTGCTAGTGAATTATAATCTCAAGTGTGTAAAGAGCTCACTGGCATTCCAAAATCAGTTCAAATGTGGTTCCCTAGAGGACTGACACATATTAGGGCATAAAAATAATCAGTATAAAGATTTTATCCGTGATAACTAGGGTTCATTTTGGGTTTTTTTAAGACAATTTCAGTAAAATGTTGTTAGTGTTATCAACAATAAATTAGTCATACGATGAAATAATAAATTCCTGTCAGATTTGCTACATGATTTTTCATTTAATTCTTCATTGTGTAGGATTATGAACTCATTTCAAAAAGAGATTTAATTTCCCTTGGCTATGGAAAGCAATTAAGTCTCAAAAGATGCTGAAAACTGATTTGTTGACTTGACAGAAGTTGGTTTGATTGAGCTCCTTATTTGTGATAGTAAAGATGACTGGTAGGTGTTTACATGTTAAACAAAGATTTTTACTGTCAAGGCAGTAAACAAACATATGCCAGGTAAAATTTGCTAGTATTGTTAAGAAGGAAATAATGTCACAGCACTCTGTAGGTTTTATCTGAAGATTTTTCATCTAGATATTTTGGCATAAAAATAATTCAGGAGAATTGTTCTTATGTGCTGTGTGTTCTCTTATATAGAAAACTAAAACTTGAACTGAGATTAAGAAATTAATTTAGGACTGGATATACTTGGGACTTTGTTTTGCATTATAGACCATGATCCTTAAATATCAACAATAGTTTTTGATGCCCCAAAAAACTTTCATGTCTCTAGAAAGGACAGTTAGAAACTTCAGGGACAAAACAAGGTCACTCGACCAAATAATTCATCTTACAGAGAACATCTCCTTCCAATAATTTATCATTTTCAGTAGAGAAAGTTTCTTATTTTAAGACTTTAGATGAGAGGTTAAATTTTAAGAAATAGAAATGTCTAAATTCCCAAATTATCCCTTCATTATTCTTGACTTAAAACACGACACCAGTATTTACATTTTTCTTCATTCTGATCAATAGGCATAATTCATCACATTGTCAAGGAAATCATGCCTTATTGTTTCATCTGCATAAAGCAGCACAGATTTCCTTGTTTCACTGTTGAAAGGGTTTCCTGGGATTTGGTTTCTGCTGTGCCCTGGCTCTGGGGGTGTTTTCTGGGCTCCCCCCAGAGGTGCAGGGCAGTTCCTCGCTGTGCTCTCCTCGGTGCCCTGCTCAGGGCAGCAGAGTGAGCAGGGGAGCTGCTGTGAGCCCCAGCTCGGGGTGCCTGCCCTTCAGAGACCTGCACAGTGACACTGCCACAGGGCTGGGTGGCCCTGCTGTCCCCGGGGGCTGCCAGGCAGCCTCAGCAGCGAGCCCTGCTGCAGGCTGAGATGGAATAATGAACAGCACAGGGGTGTAAGGGTGGCACCTCTGCCCCAGCCACCCAAAGCACACACACAGCACAACTCTCCAGGGCTGCTGCTGGTAACACCTTCTGGGCAACCACCTTCCCATCCAAAGACATTCCACACACCTTTAGCCCTTCCTTTTGTTTTCTTTTCTGATTTTTGCCGTTTCAAGTATAGAAAACTGTTTTACCTTCACAGGGTTTGCTGAAGCACGGCTATTTCTGAGCTATATGAACTTTCTTACCTTTGGTCACATTGACAATCACAAGGCTCTTCCCTTTTTGAAGTTACTATGGTTACAGCTGAACTGGAGCTGTGGGTTGTGCTGCTCGTGTTATTGATAAAATTGGATATTTATCAGAAAGAGCAATTTCTGTTTCTCATAAAATTGAAGGATTTTGCATTGAGAAGCATAACATATAAATATAACAAGGTAATGCATTTCAAACACTTTCTATAAGATGGTTTATAATTGTGTTTTAAATTAAAATATATGTCTGCTTTCTTCTTATTTACCAGTGAACCAATCTGTGGGTGCTGTGACTTATTAATAGGGAAATGAGTCTATAATTCAAATTGGAATCTTTATTTTTAGACAAAGTCAATAGGAAATTAAAGTTTGATTTCTCTAATCTTATTTTCTTCCCATTTAATACTGCACTCCTAAAAGAATTTAGGGCCATGAGCTATGAAAGATATTGATAGCTCTAGTCAGAAGACTGAGGTACAATAATACCAGTACTTTATACAATGGTGTAATTTATTTTTTGTTTCCTTATTCTTTTAAAAGTAACAGCAAAGTAGCATTGGATGCAGTTAGCATAGGGATTGCTGTAGTTTGGTGATATTTCAGTTGTATATACTTTTTACAGGCATCTATAATTTGTCCAAAGATGCCTTTCACAAAGCAGCTCCACAGACACTTCTTATGACTTGGGTAGAACTGAGATCATGTTTATGCTTAGCATGTGACAGATGTTACCTCAGCCCATGAAGTCAAGGAAGAAGTGAATCAGATTTCTGTTGGCATAAATAAAATCTGTGAAAATCTTAGATGCCTCACTATTTCCTGCTTCCCATCACTGAATTTTTAACTGAAGTTCACAACCCTTTCTGAGTCAGCAGCTCTGGTACATGTTATTTCTGTAGGTGTCAGTTTTCTACTGCCACAAAAGGTGTTAGTGCTCCCCCAATGACCTGTCCCTCCAGCCAGTTCTTTACCCACCTCTTCTTATGTCCTCATTTGCGTACACTGAAACAAGAGATGCTGAGTACTTTAGTGAAAAGTAGTTTGGTATTTTTATAATACATATTGTATCTAATGAATTATATGAGTCTTGGAGTAGTTACCACACAAAAACCAAGCCCTACTTACTGTTTCTCAGCAGTGCCTTCTGAAAACCAGGGCCAAGCTGACTGCAGTGCAGCATCTACAAACTTGATTTAGATATCAAAGTTCTCACAGACTAGACATATTACTGTCCTATAGGATTATTTTTAAATTACTTCCCTTGAATTTTAAAGTCATCTGTTTGACAAAACGTTATGTGACTTCATTGGACATGATGACTGAAAGGAGATGGTGTGGTTAGAAATTGAAAGGTTGAAAGGTGTGGTTAGAAGTCAGTATGATTCCTGTAATGATTTAAAATAGACAAGGATAAATGCTACACTTGAAAAAAAAGCATCTTCATAGATAGCAGATAAGAAGTGAGCATTCACTTCTGAAAACAATTTCGAGTTTACAACCTATGAAACCTATGAAAATGAGTCATAAGTACCAATACACAGGAAAAAAGGAAAACAGGATTTATTAACATGTTCTACAGCATTTTTTCATTTTGTTTCTTGACAGCAAGTGTCAACTACATTACTGGGATGTGGTTTTAGGCACTGTATTTCAGGAAAGATATGAGCTGATTAGAGGGCAAGAAAACATTACTAAAGGAGGAGATTGAATGAAGTGAGTCATTTTAGGGAGGAGATGTCTGAAATGAGTCTTTGAATAGACAAATTCTGCTGAAAGAAAATCAGAATAAATATGACAAATTTTTGTCTCTCATTAGGCTAGGAATGGAAATTGCAGACTTGAAAAGCAGGAGGGGAGATTTGGGTTAGACATGATTCAGGAATAATTGCATTTATAAATGGTATGAATACTGAAGAGTGAGTTAGACTGCAAATGCTTTGAAAGGTGTGGTTAGAAGTCAGTATGATTCCTGTAATGATTTAAAATAGACAAGGATAAATGCTACACTTGAAAAAAAAGCATCTTCATAGATAGCAGATAAGAAGTGAGCATTCACTTCTGAAAACAATTTCGAGTTTACAACCTATGAAACCTATGAAAATGAGTCATAAGTACCAATACACAGGAAAAAAGGAAAACAGGATTTATTAACATGTTCTACAGCATTTTTTCATTTTGTTTCTTGACAGCAAGTGTCAACTACATTACTGGGATGTGGTTTTAGGCACTGTATTTCAGGAAAGATATGAGCTGATTAGAGGGCAAGAAAACATTACTAAAGGAGGAGATTGAATGAAGTGAGTCATTTTAGGGAGGAGATGTCTGAAATGAGTCTTTGAATAGACAAATTCTGCTGAAAGAAAATCAGAATAAATATGACAAATTTTTGTCTCTCATTAGGCTAGGAATGGAAATTGCAGACTTGAAAAGCAGGAGGGGAGATTTGGGTTAGACATGATTCAGGAATAATTGCATTTATAAATGGTATGAATACTGAAGAGTGAGTTAGACTCCCTCGAGTTTCATGGAACCAGCATCATTTCAGTTCTTTAAAAACAAATCAGATAAATATCTGTCAGCAGAGGTGGGGCTGAAGTTTGCTCTGCCTTGGGCCAGACAAGCAGAGGGACAGAGCAAAGACCAGGACCCTTCAGTCAGGGACAGGTAAAGAAGATCCAATAACCTCCCCTGGGAATGGGAAAACATTTGAAATGGAAGATACTTTCTGAGAACTGGGTGAACTGGGGAGTTTCTCCCAGAAGAGGCAATTGATGCATTACTGTGTTGCTTGCTTTATTATTTTGCTTTCATTTGAAAAGATTAAAGTAATATTTTTGGGGTAGAGTTGGGAAAGAAAGAAAGCAAGAAGAGAAAGTTGTTTATTTAGGAGGCAAGAGGAAGGAGAGGAATGTGTAGGCTCTGTCTAATTGGCTTGGCCCACCACACACACCCCAGCAGTACACTGACTTTGATTACTGTTTTCTTTTCTTTCTATCATTATCACAGGGACTATTAACGAGAGCCCAAACTAATTAGCTAATAAGCAAAAGCTGAAAGTGGCAAATAGTTTTAGAAAACAAGTCTGTTTTTATGCCAATGACATTAGAGAGCAGGAGACTAAACTGAGTCCACATTTAGCACATTAAGTCAGCATTGCTAATCAGGCAAAAACCTGAATATAGATGTTGGTGAGCCAAGAAAATATTTTTTGTCAATAAAGCTTCTGCCTACACCTTTGAGCTATTCAGGGGAAAGAACTCTTTTCCTAGTTTAAATTATAACTGCAGTGGGAGTAGATGGGTGAGGTTCCCAGGATGGTTAAATATAACTAGCTAATTTAAATATAGCTAAATCAGCAAATGTTCAGCTACACACATCTCCTAAATTTTCTTCTGTAGAATAACACTTCCAAAATTCTTCAGAGATAACACATCAACAAAGATCACTTTAACATAAAATCTCACAGGAGAACTGAGAATCTGTTTTGGGTTTATAAACTGATTTTGAGATTACGTAGATGTTTAAGTGCCATTTAGAAAATCTTAGCAGCAATGCTTTCAAAGTTTCAAGAAATGTTATAAGACAAAGCATAATCAGCTGGTCATGTTCTTGTATGAGTTGTCAGCAGTCACATGAATGTAAAAGCATATTATTTTTATTTCTAAAATGTCAGATGTGAACATGGCATCCCAGAGGCACTCCTAATTTTTAGGATTCCTGGGATATGAGGACTGAGTCAATTGTACAGCTATGTATTAGAATGAGCACCAGTGAATCAGTGAGTTACCATGCAATTTTTAACCAGACAAGTAATTGGGCATCTTTACATTAAATTTTCTTTGAAATGAGAAAGTTCTGCTTTGTCCATGCAAAGAGAAAATAATAATAATAAGAAGAATTCAGCTAAGACATACACAGAACATAAACAGCCTTCTCAGCTGGAGATGATGAAGTGCAAGATAGACCATAGGAGGGACTGTGATCCCCTGTCTGCAGGGAAGAGGGAAAAACAGACAAGGCCTAAGTTAATATCTACAGGATTTAATTACCTGAATGGAAACCAAATGTCTAAATACTCCTGATGATGTGTGTCTAAATCATTTGCTCACCTTCAATTTAAATTCACCACACTCTATTTTTTCTATTGCACTGGTCAACTGAAAAGCACATAGAGGGTATAACTCAGGGAGAAGGAAGGAACTTAAATTACTGGTATGCTGAAAGAGCCTTTTAATGGGTTGTAGGTGTCAAATATCCTGGTCTGGGTCAGAGACTTCCTGGCTACCCTGAGCCACATCCTTGCTGAGCATGGGGCAGGACAGGGTGGGTATGCTGCACATCCCTGAGTGAGCATGTGTAACAGATGGATAAGGGTATTTATATCCTTCTTAAAACAGGTAGACTCCTACTCATCACACACAAAATCCACAGCAAAACCCAACTCTTTTTAACATCCTTATTCCTCTGTGGTCACAAGATCACAGTGCTTCATATACAGTGAAAAATGCTGTGACATTTTCATTTCTGTAGAATTCTCTCTGTGAGAGGGAAAGCTTCTTCCTAACTCAGCTGAAGCAGAAAAACTCATAGACTTAATGAATTTAATGATCTTATGTTTTCCAGTTGATCCTTCTTAACTCATTGTTATCCACTTAGGCAATATATAGGACTGGGCTTCTCAAAACCTGTATTTTAACATTGCTTTATTTCTTGAACTGCCAGAGGAATATGAAAATACCAACTCACTTTGCTTTCCTTCCATACAGTGACAGTCCTTGCTATTTTCCATGAGCTGAATGTGGATACAGATTTATACACACTCCTGTTTGGAGAGAGTGTCCTAAATGATGCTGTGGCTATCGTGCTGACACAGTAAGTTTCACCCACCTCCATGCTTTACTTGGTGACACAATGAAAGCTTTATTCACTGGTATCATTCTCACTGATATAGTTTGTTGAAGTACAGCTATACCATTTGAAGGTTTTGTTGCAAAGATGTAATTTTTATTTTTCTTGGTTTGTTAACACTAGAATTCCAATGTTGTTCATAGCAACTGTATATCCAGAATGCAATTTTAGTTCCTGTTCTTTAACCCAGAAAGCAGTATATTCTGTAAAATTATAAACTTAATTTATTACAATTTCTTTCCTCATCTAAACAAGGTATATTGAAAAAAAAAATGCTAAATGAGCATCTTGGGCATACAGCAACTATAAAATTCAAGATAGGCTATTCTTATTTTTTGCAATTATTATTTTCCAAGATTAAAACCACAGAGTGGTACACAGTATCTGTTTATCTACTTCTGTCTATGGAAGCTGGCAGAGCTTCAGCTGATAATATTATCTTAAAATTATATATAGCTTTTTTATTCTCAGGAATCCTCAAACAGATCACAAATGATGGGCCAAAATCACACAAGTATGTGCTGTCCTAAAAACATAGATGCTAAGTACATGATTAACAGGATCTCAAGTTTACTCCACTCTACATGTATTACATGCTTCCCAGAGCTTTGCCAGAAATACAAATAATCCTCTCAGATAATCTTAAAAGTAACAGAACTGCAAAGTCAAATTCAGTTTTCCATGATGTTTGAAAGTGTTTCACAGTAAGCCTCAATTCAGTGCCAACCTTCTCCTTAAAACCTGGTTTCTTGAACAAGGATTTATTCTATCTCTCAGTATTAAAGAGTTTTATAGTTAAAAGATGAGCTTAATATTTTGTCTGAAACCCCATGGAGTTTCAACTTATAATAATTGCTGCAAAAAACTCGAATTTGTTTCACAATACAAAAAATAAATAGTATGTCTATTTAATTTATCACTCCCCAGTTACCAGTCTAGTAACCTTCACCTACACTAAACTCCTCCCAGAGTTTTCAGAGCAAGAGCAATGTTCTCAAGCACTGTTGAGTGTCTGAGCACAGCAGTCCAGGGTTACATGCAGCATGGCTGTCACATCCCGGGCCTGGGGCTGGAATGTGTCACCTGGGGGACCTCTGGTGCATCAGATAATAAAATGCACAAAAGGAAAAGTAAGCAAAGACCAGACAACTGGTAGAGAGAGCCACAGAAAAGCATTGAAGCAGCTATTAGAGCTGGGAAGAAGCGTGTAGGTGGCAATGTCTGAGATTTTTATCTCCCTCCCTTGGCATGGTTTAATAACAGCTGAGACATTTTTCAGCTCATTTAGACTCCTCATCAGTTAGTCAAGGTTCCCAGAGAGGAACAGTAAGGCTCCAAGCAGCTCAAGGGAACTCAGAGTGTTTTAAATCTCTCTGGTTTTCAGTCACCCTGATGCCAAAGCACACAGATCTCCCAAAGGAGCAACTCAACTGCAGAACAAATCTAAAAGGAAAAGTCCCATCAGATTGCAGTTCCAGCAGTATTCCAGTACATGATTCATGAGTTTCTAAGCTCTGCTCTTCCCAGTACTCAAGTCTAGGTTATGCTCCTCAGCCTTATCTACTTCTTATGTTTTCTTTGCTGTTACATGGGAGATTACAAATCTTTAGTAGAAAATCTCTTGTCACTAGAAAATTGTTGTGGTTTTTTATATATTCACTGTGACCAATTATTTGATTTCTATAGTCATTTGTAGAGACTGAAGAGAATACTTGGCATCATCAGTTTCACATTTCATTACTCTCTGGCTTAAATAATCATCTTCTGCAAAAATACAATATTTCTGCAACCCAATATAATCTTCCTGGAGCATTTTAAGTAAAGATATACTGTTAATATTGCCAGCTTCAGGTCATTAACACCCTACTAAACCAATCTGAGTTTAAATGAAGAAAATTGTTTTTCTGTCACTGCAAAGGAACAGCTATTTTTTTCCTGTAACCCATACCATTCTTGTGTGCAAACACAACATGTTCATAATTACAGCAATAGATGTCTATTTAAAAAGGTGTGAGAATAATGTTTACAAAGCTGGAAAAGCGAGAGTAAGTAATTTAGTACACTACATAATGATAACCAGAAAAATAGAATATGAAAATACACATTGTCTTTTATTAACTAACAGAATAAATAAGATAATGTCTGCAGGAGTGACTCACTGCAGGAGAGGCAGGAACACAAAAGAGAGAAGGCCCTTATGGCAGGAGGTGGCAATTTGGCAAGGTGAAGGCAGCATGGCTGTCTGCCAACAAGGGCTTAGATTGATCTCTCTCCTTTCTTTCAGCTTCTCCCTCCTGTTTTTCCTGTCCTGTTTATCATTTAGTTTAAGAGGGACAGCAGCAGGAGCAGCCACCCCTGCATTTTTCTAGGGATTTAGTAGCAAGTCCCACGAGCTGTGTTGCTGCAAGAGTGTGTGCACACAGTGAAAACACCAAGCAGGGAGCCAAGTTCTCTGGGCCAGTGAATCAGCTCTCCTCTGGCCACCCTGCCCCACCACACACCTGGGTGTTTGTGGTCACTGCTTCATTTAGAGTGTGCTATTCTGGGATAATCCATGCAGGAGGGATCACTGTGACTCAAACTGACAGCGGAGGCTGCAGGAAGGCTGACAGGCTGCTGTGCATCTGGGAATGCTCACACACACAAGGGCCTCTCTAAACAAGGGCATGGGAGATGCAACGAGGATTTCCTCATGTTGAAATTACTTCCAGAATGTCTTACAACTTTTTGTTATTGGGATAAAATTCTGCTTTTAATAAAAGAAATTGTGAGAATTCTCACAGAAAATAAACATCAAGAATTCCAAGTATTTAAGAAAAATGATAGCAGACCCTTACAATACAGTATGTATTAGATTACTAAACATGTTTGCTTTTAGCCAGAAAAACCCATATGACTAATTATGCCACAAATACTTCCTACTCACTTTGTTTTCCAGAATACTGACTGAGGAAAATCCTGATAAAAGTAGTTTTATGGTTCCTCTTAAATATTTCCAGGATGAACATATACCCACTCAAACATTGTACATCTTCTTCATTCAAAAAATACTTTCATCCTAGTCTAGACATACGTTATGCAAGTTAAGGTCATGCTCAAACCCTTCTTTCTTGGCAAAAGCTTGTATAGGGCTTTCTAAAATAACATGGCAAAGGTAACTGATTTATTGAAAGGGTAACAAATTTATTGAAAAACAGTATCAATTTCCAGGGGAAATAACTCAGAAGCCAGAGTTCAGCTCAGTTTGTGCTGAGCACCCTCTAAGGTTGTCTTTTCTCAGATAGTGATTCCTATAATTATCTTAGGCAGACAAGAGAATTCCTTCTGACACACTGGTGATTCTTACTGATAGGCACAGCCATCGAATTACTAATTTGAGTGCAGTTTAGATCTTTTCAAAATGTAGGAAACTCTTGTGATATAATGGACCTCAAATATAAAATTAATAAGACTCTTTAAACCTTTCTGGTTCTAGGTACTTGTTTACCTGGTATTGTTATTATTTCAGTGGGTTATTATGTCACTGAACTTGAATGTAGCATACACAGGAGAAAAATGTAATCAGAGACTGAGAAACAGATATTGGACAAACATTAAATGCAGTCACAAGAATTCAGTCTGTGTTTCATGTGGTCATTGTCCCAGTGATGTAACTGTCCATTGTCAGCAAGTGTTACTTCCCTACTTTTCACAATTTCTGATTGTTGTTCCTTGAGTATTATATATTAAAATCAGCTGTTCTGCAAAGGGCAAGAACAGATATTGTAACCATGCTGCTGAATAATTAAGATGGGAGCTGGGAGTTCCAGGAATAATATTGTCTTTGAAAGTTATGATGGGTGTCTGCTTGATGCATATCTCAGTAGATTTGAAGCTCCCTTTATGATTACATTTTTCTTTTTTCCTTTTGTCATGGACTGTCTCTGAGTTGGATCCTTTGCCCTTCCATTTTTGAAGCATTATGCTGTATAGTTTTTGCCACACTTTGATCCCTGAGCACATTGAGTAACAAATTTTACAGAGGAAAGACATCTGAATGTTCTCACATCATTTTTCCCACAAACTGCAGTTATATTCAGAAAGTGGACTTTAAAAGCAGCATTGTGGGTTTCCATATGTACTGTGTCAAAATCTTTTGTTTCATGTGTATCAATTAAGAAACAAAGCCTTTTCTCTTAGCTAATCCTTTGTTTCAGCTTCCTCCCCACCTGTAGGTAAATAGGAGCTTGTTCAGTCTAAGAGCACAGGGAATTCTGTCAGCCTGAATCCCCTTCCCCATGCTGAGATTTGTTAGGCACTATTAGCAAATGGCAAATAGTATTGAGTCACCACATAAGAAAAGAAAAAGGATGCTGGTTTCTCTATAGCCCTTATATTTTTAGCCACTTTTTAAACTCTGTATTCTTGCAATTCCTTAGTGTCTTTTACAATACTATCTCAGCCACTGGAGTGAAAACGAAACTAATTTAAGTTCTATTTATTCTTGACATGTATCTGAGTGCTAAGATGTTATTCACACATCCTAGACATATCAGTACATAGAAATAGTGTAAAAAACCACTTCTATCCACAAGTGGGCCCTTATGTACACACAGCTAATAGCTTTAGTGTACCTACACATAGAACTGTTCAGCCTAGGAATTCTTTTTCAAAAGGATAAAAGCCTCGCTCCTTGCCAACTAATGTACAAAGTGTGCACAGAACCTTTCCAGGAGGGAAAGAGGGAAATAAAAGCACTTGTGCCATCAAACAGGTGACAGGTAAAAAGTATCAACACATGCAACATTTTCCTGTTTAAAGAAAATAGATTTCTTAGGTGAGAAGAGGTGGTGAAATGAAGATGTAAGAAAATGAGCTGGTGAAAGCAACAAATGGACATTGTAAAGGCATGGCTAGGAAAAAGAAGGAAGAAACAAAGATAAGGCTCATTGTGTAACTACAGATCATGACAGTGATACATAAACCTGTAGCTAGAACTCTTTAGAGGGAAGAAAAGCTTGTTTACTCATAGGGATGCAGAGGAAAACCTGATTATCTTTCTCTGATGCAATTTTGCAGTTTTACATTGTTTTGTTATGAATATCTATGTTGAAATCCTTAAGTAGTACATCAAAATCAGCTGCTGAACTGTAGGAAACTGGCAACAGAATAGGAATTAGGACAGCCAGTTCTAAAGAGCGATATGCTGCAATCAGACAGTGAACCTGAACTCAGAAAATTAATGAGATTCTGCCAGAAATACAAGGGGTTGCTCACAGACCCTTTCTTTGTAGCTGTCTTTACATAGACTGGTTGGGCAGCCCTGAGGGGACTGAGGCATGTATGAGCTCAGTCTGGGCAGTGGCAGATTTAGATGAGGGGCTGCCTTTGCAAAGCCTGACCCAGAAATCCCAGCTGAAAGTGAGACCAGCACTGGAGCCCAACAGGCACAGGGAGAGCTGCTCCATGGTATTGACCTGCATGACTTTGAATCCTTCACAAATATTTGAGGATTTCAGTGTCTGTGAGCCACAGTTCTGGACCAATGACTAACTGGATCTCTGGATCTCATTCTCATTCCAGATAAATGCTATTTGTGATTTTATTCCCACAAAGATTCCTGAGGAGGGATGTCTGTAACACTGTGGAGGAGAATAAAATAGAATCCCCTGAAAACCTGAAAGCAAATGAAATGCTGGATGGAAGCTCAGCCCAATCATTTCACTTACGGGTTCCCCTTAGACAAGATGGATTTGGCTGCTATTCCAAATGTTGTTGGAAAGGTTTATATAACAAGCAGCCATTCAAACAGTCAAATAACAGAGTAATTTTTATATTAATAGAGCAAGGAGTTAATTGTGCATCATATTAGTGGGTGATTTTGAAAGGTAGATGATGAGTCCTCTTTCTCTATTATTTCTCTAATAATGAAATTTTGGTTGTCCATCTGCTCCTTTTACCTTTGAGGAAGGGTTTAGTCCCAGCTTATTTTGTTGATGATAATTAGAGTTTCACGTCACTGACCATCTGGAACGGGAGATGTGAGCACTGGGAAGCTAACCAAACTTGCTATTAGCAGGAACTTTAAAAAAGCTTCTCTCTCAGAATAGAGGAAATCCCACATAAAATGTTTGTATGTTTGCTTAACAAAACTTCCTTTTCTTTCTCCTCCATGAGCTTTACTGTACAGACCAGTGTTATACTTAAATCAAAGGAAAAAATTCTGTTGAATTTCTGAAATGCTTCTTAAAGCCAAAATTTCAGTATGAAAATGAGCACTCTGAAGAGAACATTTTCAGGAAGTAGTTCTCACTCCTCAATTTCTTTCACATTTCAGTATTTTATATCCCTTTTTCCAATATTAGTGCCATATTAAATTTTACTTAGGATCTAGTTAATATATGCTAAAGATCTTACTCTCTGTGCTGCTGGGTGTGTGTGAGCTGGGGTTCATTTCCCCCAGCAGCTCTCACAGAGCTGTGCTTTGCACTGCTGATAACCCAGGGGTGTTTTGGTGCAGCTGGGCAGTGCTGGCCCAGCAGCAGCCCTGTCTCTGCAGCATCCCAGTGGTAGGAGGTGGACAAAGACTTGGGAGAGGACACAGGCAGGACAGCTGACCCAAACTGACCAAAATGTTATTCTGTACCATGTGATGTGCTCAGCAATAAAAGCTAAGAGAAAGGAAGGAGCAGATAAATGTTACTGCATTCATGTTCCACGTACGTGGCTGGGCATCACCCACCAATGGGAAGCAGAGAATAAAACTTATGTTTTCCTTTGCTTTCGCACACAGTTTTGCTTTATTAATCTGCCTTTATCTTCACTCCTGAGCTTTTTCCATCTTATTTTCTTGCCCCCACCCCATCCTGCAGAGGAGGGAGTGATGGAGTGGCTGGGTAGGCACCTGTCACCAGCCAGGGCCAGCCCTCCACAGTTCTCTAATTGGCACAGGTTTGTCTATGCAATTTATTTGAACAGGCAGCCCTCAGTTGCAGACTGCTAAGCTAGAGTAGATTTCAGTGAGCAGCGTTGTGGAGATTGCCCTGAGGGATGTATGAAGACAGAGCTTAGCTCAAATCAGCTGGGAATGTCTGTACTTGTCAGACCCAATCAAACCAGAGTAGCTGCAGGTATCTCCGTCCACTTATACGCAAACAAAGAGATAAGTTTTAAGTTCAGAATTAAGAGCACTGCTTGCAGTCCTTGCAAATCACAACTAAGAGGTAATTATTTAGCTACACTTTCCCTGAAAATGACCAAACTGGCATCAAAGCTTCTTCATTTCAAAGATTTCTATTGGGAACTCTTCAGAACTGAAGTACATCGTGGTACAAGTCAGCCTGGTTTTTGAGCTCTTCAGATGTTTTTTCTTGTCTAAATAACTTTTTTCTAGTGAATAAGACATATTTTTCCTGAGAGGAAGATAATTACATACAGAGTCTAATTCTACTTACAGAGACAACTCCCTTTTATATTAAAATGATAGTATTGGTATTATTTCCCTTGAAGTGTTCCAAAAGAAAGTTGATCTCATCCTCTGGATGAAATACTGTATATAAGAGTCTATCTGGCTCTTGCCATAAATTAACATACATATAATGTCTCGTGGCAGAGAAGATAGAGGAAAGTGTATCTCAGAAAGGTGAGGGAGTCCTTTCTGCCATTTCATTTGCAAGGTAGCCACCAATTCCTATTCACTGTCCAAATCCTTACCAGAAATGTGGTACTGGAGAGCACAGCTGTCTCAGAGAGACAGAGAGTTTGTCACTACAGGATACTCCATAAAAATGCTGCTGTTCCTTGGAGGTCAGGTTATGATTACAGGAACAAAGAACCCATTGCTATTGTGGGAGAATTGACTATTTCCAGTGGCTACCCAGGAACACTAGGAAAGACTGATGTCTCTTGTGATCCCTCTGTGAGCCACTCCAGCACCTCTGTGCTACAGTTCAGTTTGAATTTCTTCATTCTGACCTGTTCTAAACATTTATATATTTTTTTACCAAAAATATCAGGCAAACTGCTTCCTCCTGCAAGCCTTGATCTTTTAAGGCTCAAATCCTAAAGCTACTGAGACTCTTAGAACTGACACAACTCTTCATGAAATTCTTTTGCGTGTGCATATGTGCACATCAAAATAATGCAAACGTTATCAAACACTCACTAGTTACATAATGCCCAAAAATTTTCATATCTTACAAAGGAAGAATTTAGAGCTACCTTTTGTAAACATTTTCATTAAATGTAATTTTTAAGTTTATTTTTTCCATACACAGAAACCCCCAGCTCTCCATACCCAAGACATTATTTCAGTGTGCATGTTTCACCTTTTTGGAGTAGAAACTTTAATGGTTTCAGGATATACTTCTGTCACTTGAGCAAAGAGAATAATTGATAACAGCAGCATCAGCTGACTTCCTTCAGTGCCAGGCACAGCAGGAGTGACTGCAAACCTCTAGCTACTGCACTTCACAGCTACTTAAATGATGGGACTCAGCAAATTTCTATTCTTGGGATCTATTCCAATGGTAACAAAACTCCACTCTCTCCTTGTTTCCACTTGCTTTTGTACTGGCCTCAATCTTTCTCTCCCTTGCCTTTGCAGAAGACAATGATCACCATCTCCATCTCACTCTGCCCACTGCCCTGAACTGCGTGACCAGCTCCACCACTGCTGTGGCACTCACCAGTCCCTAGGTCACCCACCTGAGATAGAGGTAGATAGAGATAGATTATCTAGAGATAATCTAGGACTGTAAGCTCCAACCTCCTTCATACCCTAAAGTCGAGAGACCCTGACTTCATTCCTGGTGCAAGCACCTCTTCTCTATCCTTCTTATTATGTTGTGACAAACAGGAGGTAATGAGGACAAGAGGGGTGATGTGACAGTCACAGCACTGGGGACAGCAGCTGGCTGAGTCTGGGCATCAGCAATTGCAGAGGAAAAAGCCACACATTTAAGTTTTAGATGATACGTGCCCTAAAAAATGAGATCTTGGAAGATTTTTAGTTGATGAAGTTTATCAGATTTCCACTGAGATTTGTCAACTAAACATTTTGGAAGCCTTTAAAAATTTGCATAATTTTGTCACATTTTCACAAGGGTGAAAGATGTAGGAAACAGATGGATAATTTCCTCTTTCCTCCCCTCGGAAATGGCAAGTCTGAATTTCAAAGTGGTACAGTAAGAAAGCTTTGTAATTATGTGGTTGTAAGGTTTCTGTCCAAGATAAGCACAGAGGTATTCTCTCTATAATGGCTCCGCAGAACACCAATTTAAAGAGGGGGTAAAAAAAGAGAGAGAAAAAAAAAATCTTCATGGAAATTGCAAATACAACATGGCAATGTAGCCTCAATGGTGACATTTTGGCAAAGTCACAAGCTGTGACAGAGACAGAAAACACACAGGGCAGCCGTTGTGCAAGTGGCCCTGAGAGAGCTCAGTGTGACAGAGCTGGTTCATTTCTACTGTGTTCAGGGCAATGGACTTATGGACATTCCCTGTGAAGACCCGTGTACCAAGGAAAGACATCCACTATTTTTATCAGTTTGCTCTTAATGCATTTAGAATGCTGATGTTCCCTAACTAACTGCTAATTATAATGATATACATATTCTGAATATAATGTGCATATGTGCATGTTATTTGGATTTCTAATGAAATTTCAGCACATTTTTTGGGGAGACATAGTGATGCTAGAATTTGGATTTTGAAAAGGAAGGTTTAAATATGATTAAAACTTTGAACAAAGTAGTATCCCAACAATTGAATAAACCGATAATCACATTTTTCCCTTAATAATTTCTCCATGGTATCCCAACAATACATTGAATAAACCGATAATCACATTTTTCCCTTAATAATTTCTCCATTGCAAAATCTCACATATAGTTCTTAGACTTTAAAGCATTTTAGTTTTGTATCCCCACCCACTGAAATTTTACTTTATTTTCCCTTAAAAGAAATCAAACTGTTTTTCTTTCCACATTGTTCTACTGATCTGTAGCAAGCACAGCCAGAAATGTTAGTGAGAGAAATGAGCATAATGGAGTGCCTAGCAGGCTGCTGTTCCTGCCTCAGACACACTGGGAGAAGGTTACAGCTAGATGAAAATATTCCTGAAGAAATATATCACCCTCCTGAACCATTTAACAGTGTACATCTTCTTTATTACAGTGTTTTTATTCTTAGAGAGTAAGGTGAAAGGTATTTCTAAACTCTCATTACAGGATGTTCACAGTCTTACATTTTATTTCCAGCATTAGCAGGACTTAGTCCATACCTTGGAGAGTGCTTTCAGTGAGCATTGTTAGAGTGAAGTGAATGCAAAAGTTTCTGAGGCAAGACTCCTGTGTTCTAGTAATTATGAGGGTAATGAAGATAGACAGAATAATTTTCCTCTTATTAATAGCTGTGTTTAAGCCTCATAGAACTTCCTGTCTAGGGAAAGTATTTATTTTTAAACTAAGTGGTGGAAATTAATGTGTTATACTACATGTTTATCCGTAAATCAATGGAGTCTTTACAAAGCCAGAAAAAAAAAATTATCTGTTTGCCTGCCTGTCATTTCTGTGAGGTTTTTCACAGTGCACTGGATAGGCCAATAGCATATACCTTAATTTTAACAAAGGAAGATGTTCCTTAACTCTTTCAGTCTTAGCACTGAGGAATAATTCACAATCAGCTGGCAGCTGTGCATCCAAAAGCCTTAGCATGTGTACTTACAAATAATTCATTCTTATCAAAGAAAAACCTCTCATCCAGTATGTTTGGTATTAGGTCACTTTGATCAAGTGATTTATATTTAGGAAATTGGGATGGGTAGGATTTTATTATCCAGATTATTTTCCAAGATTCCCAATTAACTTTTACATTTCCTTCAAGTAGCCTGTTTAAGTATCAAGGCTTATAGGTGACTTATCATTCAAAATTCCTGTACAAAGGATAAAGAAATACAGACTTCCAATTATTTTGAGTAAAATATCCCTAAAGATGGAAGTCAGAGAAACAGAATGAGTGTTTGAGTGCACATTTGTGTGTGTTCTCTTGTTTTCTCTTCTTGCTGAAATCCTTAAGGATAAAAAGAAGGTTTTGCTGTTTTGATTGCCTTACAATTTGGGACTGAAATTCTATCCACATCAACTTCTCTGCCTAAGGGGTGATTCCCTCTTTGTTTAATTTCACCATGAGTGAAGTTCAGTAATCTCCAGATTGCCAAGAGCTATTGGCAGGTGCTGTAATCAGCACTGACTTCACGCTTGAGCAAACCAATTCCCACAAGGTTCAGCAGCCCCACCTCTGCTCTCAGCAGCCCCAAGCTGCTGAGATGAACCTCCCAGGCTGTGGAGAGCCAGCTACAGTTTCGAAGCGCTCCAGGCAGAGCAGCCTTTGCCATTCCAAGGCAAGGAGAAAAGGTACAAGACGGATTCAAAGCCACCTCTCAGCCCATCTGCCGCCCTGCCCGGGTCCCTGTCACGCTGCACAGGCTGCCCTCAACACCTCTCTGCTCGTGGGCTACTGCTCTTCTCAGAAATTCTACCTTTAAATATTTTTTCCCAAAAGAGACTTGCATGGACTATTTACCTTCCCAGCACAGTGGGTTTTTCTACTGGATGACTGTTACTACGTGTATTGGGACTTGCTGGATTATGCTTTCTTTGGAGAGCACTGTCCAGTAATTTTATTTTAATGTTCTAACATTAAAGGTCTAACAGGTTAAAGAACTTCAGGCTATAGAGTGATAAGGTAGTAAACAATAGGTAATATTGCAATTCTAAGATTTCTACCATGGCTGGGATTTATCTTTTTATAAACTGTAAAAATGAAATGTTAGCATATTAGCAGAAAGGTAGAGGAGAGCTGGAGGCCCACCTTTCTCCTACAGGAATATTACTGCCACTCTCTATTCAAGGCTGACCAGCTTTCCTAGCAAGTGAAGTGCCTTTCCCTAAGGTGAAATTTCATTCTGTTTATTTGCTATATTTGAATCAGGAATAGAGACTTACAATTCAGAATATCCCTAAATCCCCATCCCCAGCTCCAGTATATCAAGAAAACAAAACATGCAACATGTTTTGTTTCTGATGTTATTACTGCCAACACTAGATCATACAATTCACATCTGGATTTATTTTAGACTTTCTCATAACATCAGCTGCATTTCTTGTCTTCAGTTGGATACATTTTTTAAAATTAAAATTGCCATGGCAACAGCTGCAGCCATTTATTATAAAGCAATAGAAGTGGAACTAATATTTGTGAGAGGAGCTTTGTTATCACGGAGGATAGCATTTCATTCAGACAATGCCTGAGTCATTTTTCCCTAGCTATTCCATTTTTTAAAAGAAAAAATATAGAAAATATTTTCAATAATGAAATGTAGGTGGGATTGAACAGCTCAGGAGATTAAAAAGATTTTCTTCTTTAGATTACTGGCTCATCTCAAATCCAGATTAGCAAGAGGCAAAAACTATCAGCTGTTTGGTGGGCACATGGAAAAATCGATAGGGCTATGGAGCTCTGAAAATCCCATTCCCACAGCAGCTGCGTTCTAACTGCAACACAGAAAGTGACAACTGAGAGCACAGGGTGTGTCTCCACTGGGAGAAAGATTATGTGAGCCATCCTTGAGGAGTGCTAATGATGAATGCAAAGGAAAACTCCACAGGCAGCTTGCAGTGCTGGCACAGAACAGTTCCAGGTGAGCTGTCCTGCCCTTCACATCCCTTGCACTGTCACCTGAGAGAAGGGAACTGTTTTCCTGAGGAAAATGGGGCTAAAGAGGGATGTTAGGCACAACCTCAAGTTTAGGTTGTTCCAAGTCAGGACTGGGGTGGGGACATCTAATGTATGGTCTGGGCACATTAGAAATCACGTGGGCCATTTTGTTTGCATCTATTGACAATATTTCTTGGAGAATTAATTATTTTTGTTTAATCGCTCTAAGAATCTGGGTAGGTGATAGACAAATTGTACTCCAGATATTAAAAAGCTACATGAACTGTAGATTTTTCTCATTTAACCCCCTTCTGACTATGAAAGAATCTGTTTTGCATGCACTGGCTATACAAGGATGATATACCACATACCAAAGACCACACTTCTTCCTATTTGTTACACATTAGAGAGTCTTATGCAGAGTGAGGGAGAACACTGAAATAGAAAAAACTTTAAACATACTTTCCTTCTCCTTCCACTATAATTTTTGTGGGATGCTGTGTACCTTATCTTTATCAATTACATTCAGCATCAGGCTGCCCGGTGTCCTGCTCTGTTCAGAAGTTCCTAAAGAGGCTGAAGTTCAGTGAAGGCAGGAGACCAGGAGCTTCTTTCTTAATCTCTGACAGAAAAAATTCTGCAAGTGAAAAAGCCCAAGGCTGTTGATAGGCCAGAAATTTGGCACAGCCAAACTGAAGAAATTTGGCACAGCCAAATCCTATGGCCAAAATCCCTATAGTACTGGCAGTGGATTGTCCAGCTGCTCCAGGGACTACCTGCATCCTCTAGCAGCACACTTAGCTGTGTCTAGGATGTAATAATTTAAACACAAACAGTAGCACAAAAATCTCTTAAAAGACAAAGAGTACCTATACTTACTAAGCTCTAGGTTTGTTGCAAACATAGATTATTATATAGTCTGACTTCATTAGATTACTTCTGGGTCACAGACCGCTTATTTCAGGGAGGTAACAGGAAAAACAAAAGAAAAAACAAAATTACACCTCATGCCTGAGAAAAATCTATGAAAGCATGTAATTAGTACATTATATTTTTATAATGAGATCTGGTAGAATATAAAACTGACATCTGGCAGAAATCACAAAGATAGTTTTCTTTCTCCTGCTTTCTCACTTAACCTTTGAATTCTTTGTGGCATATTCCCAGCAGCATGCTCCCAGTTCTGTCCCTCCTCTTCAACACTCCTAGGAAAGCTTTACAGCCCTGTTACACTTCAAGCAGTGACGTGGGACAGCTGAGGCCTGGCAGAGCAGTGGTGAGAATGGGGTCCTTCCCTGTGCCACTGACAAGGGGAGAGGAGCAGTAGAGCACAGCCTGCTTTCCTCGAGGTGAGCGGGACTGGGCACTCAGAGCCTCTCCCTGCCTCTGGCAGTATTGAGCTGGGCACAGACAGGAATCTGGAATGTTCTCTCTGAAAAGACACGGGGTGCACCACCCTTGAACACATCAGATTTTCATAAGGAGAGGTCACAGAAGAAAAAAGACATTTGAACATTAAACAAGAGCCTGCTGTATATGTTCTTCCATTGATCAGCTAAGCAATGTGCTCTTACCCCTCACTCCTCTGTCCACATTCATTCAAGGGGATTTCAGAGAAGGTTACAGTGTATTGTAGTACTGTTTAACCAGCTAAATCTCAGGAACAAGTTGGTTTAAAGCCTGGAGGAGGGTGAGGTGAGTAGGACTATGCATTTGTAAAGGATAAGAAGCAGCTGTTACTACAAAGGAAATGCTGCTATTCATCCCTGGGTATCTCACAGTGCTCACAGGTCTAGTGGGTTCTCCTGCAGTGTTATGAGGATGAGTCAAAGCCTAAATGAAGGGAACACTGTCTGGCATAAACTATACATCCTTTTCTGTTGTTTCAGTCTTCAGCTGCTCCTGAACAAAATCATGGGCTGTGTGATTATAAGAAAATTACTATTTAATAAAGATTTTTTAGTGGAAATTCTTTCCACTCAATCTCTGCTAGTTGTCCATGAGAACAAAGGATTTTTCATGACTAACCAAGCTGCTTAAAACCTTCCTTAAAGAGTTTGGGTCATGTCTGCTTTTTTTGTAAGACCAGTGCACATCCATACCAACTGCACTGAATCAGTGGAGTTACTTCAGATACTCATCACTGTAAGGGTAATTTGAGGCAGTTTCTCCTCTGGAGCAGGATGACAGTAAATCACAGTGATTTCCTGGTAATCTGCTGCAGAGTTCTAACACTCTGCTCCATGCAGGAACCATCATCCCACATCATTTTGTCAACAGGCAGGTGGGGTTCAACTGACATAGAAAAATGGAAAATTTGTTTGCAGGAACGAAGTCACTGTGAAAGACTGGGGTAGTTGGAAGGCTTTGTTACCTCATCCTTGAGTCATCCCAAAAATTTTAGTAGGAAATGGGGGGTTAATTAAGACTACCCATTCTTCCAGTCATCACCTTTCCTACCCCTTATGGACACATCAGTCAGTGTCTTGTGAACATGCTCTGCTGTTTTATTCTTTGCACACTGCTTGTTGAGTAAATGAAGTCCCATAGTATCACATTCTGCCACGGAGGTGTGGATTGAATTAGGCCCCCAGGAGCACATTAAACTCTTGCTTATGCTCAAACACTTGCAATTGCACATTAATTCTGGTTTTGGATTTCAAGAGAGATACATCATTTTCACAGAAAATCCTTATTCCAGGGTCTCATCACCGTGCACTAATGGGAAGAACTGTCACATAAGGGGAAGGTTGTGTAAATCTTTCTGATAAATATTTTTCAGCTCTTTAAGTAACTTTGGAGATGAGTGGCTCACAAGTAAAAAATTGAAAGATAACACAAACGTGGATAATGAAGAAGAATGTCAATCTAGTAGTGCAAGAGCTGGGAGTGGACAATAGCTCCCAATTCAGGTGTCAGGGGTAGGGAGGAAAAAGATTGCTCAGGCTCATGAACCAACATTAGCAAGAGTCTTAACATATACAGCACATCTAACTCCCCTTATGGCACAATTAGCATCATGCAGCAGATTTGGTTCAAATAATATAGAGAACTTTTTCATTTTTCCTTCCAGATATTGACTGAAGAATTTTAATTTGTTCATTATTTCTTGTTAACTCAGAGGGTTGATGGGTTGTGACATTTACAGTCATGTTTTCGTTGTACAGTAAAACATATTTTTTACAGTACTGTTTTCCCTTGTTCTATTTTGCATAAACATAAGTGATTACAGAGAGATGCCAGGCAGAGGGAAGTCCAGCTGTTTGCATTAGTACAATAAATATATTTATCTCTTCCTTGGTGTCTGGTTCTTTGTTTCTACTTTCTTAGCACTATGTGCATCTTCCCAGTTGCTGAAGCCACTGAAAGCTCCCTGACTGGGAGGGTAGACTGAGCTGCTCTGGACAGACACAAGCCTTTCCTTTTCATTCAAGGTTTAAAAAGAATGGAAATTAAGCAGTGAGTTGGATTACAGTTCTGATAGCCAAATGAGAAAGGATCATATTTGCAGGCACAGAAATGTGTAAATTATGTGCCTTTGGATATGATCAGCTCATAAGTAAGAACAGTCAGAGAGATAATGCAGAATGCAGCACATGCTGTCACAGACAGCCCACTATCAGCCATCTGTTTTCTGCTGATGTGCTTCATTCCTCTCAAAGATATGGGACAGGAAAGAGTTGTCACTGTGACTGTGATATTTCCAAATAGATTTATGAAAATTAGGCATTTAGAAGCAGTAGCAATCATTTGAGAATGAAATATTCCTACGCCAAGCCTCAGAGATATGTGAACAAATTTTACTGTTAAAGCCTTAATTTTCTTCTACGCAGATTTTAAGCCCATGTTGCTGCTCATCAGAATTTCTTTCTGTCAAAGATAAAACCAGGTTAGAACAAAGTAATGAGAAGCTAAGATACTTGTACAGATGACAGCGCACATCATTTCTCAGGTGCACTGGGCAGAGAAGCTCCACACCAGATCAGAGATGATGTTAGACTTGAAATTGCTCTGCCTGCAGGCCCATTAGGTCCTAAATCCTTGTCACAACTATCATCTCACATCTCCTTTCTACAGTCAAAGTGATTGCAGCCCTGCAGGGAGCAAGCTCTGAGCAGGCTCAGAAGGATGCAGGGTGTCCATCACCTCTGGCAGCAGGGACTGGCACAGTTGTCCCTGGGCACCAGGGAAGCTGAGTTCAACCCCATCCAGATGGGTGAGATACCAGGTCCTTTTGTGGCCCAGGTGGTGGAATTTGAGGGCAAGAATGGGATCACCAGGATAGATGACTTCCAAGGTTCCCATAGGAGGTAGAGGAGACTTTCTAAGGATAATGGGTTTGAAGACAGAAAAGGAGAGAGGATGACAGATTTTCTGCAGTCCCTGATGTTTGGGGCTAGATGACAACTAAGATCTCCATTAGGGAAAGTCTACCTGGAACAGAACAAACTATTTGTTGTTTTCTCTGAAAAACTGCTGCTGCTGTGTGTCAGCTCAGGCTTGGACACAGAAGAGAACTGAAAATAGTTACCAGTGTAAAAGCAATAAAAGCTCATGTACAACAACAGTTAAGTGTTAGCTTGGTTTAAAGTAATCAAGATAAAATGTCCTCTAGTATTTTAGAAATTCTGGAAAAGCCTACAAAGGAGCAAAGTAAGGTCAGAAAATAGAGGAAGAAAATAAGCCATGACACAGAGAAAAAGAAACAGAATGTAAGCCCAGATAGAAAATAGTTTCTATAAACAACTGCTAGACCTTTTTCTAGAATTAAAAGCAATAATAGGAGTACTAATACTAGCAGTGATGAAGCCAGGCTATAAGTGGAATAAAAGGCATGATCTGCTGTATTGCCAAGGAGAATAAAATTTTGGGCATCCATAATGAAGGTTCAAACGCTGGCCACTTGGGCAGTAATCCAACTACCAGTCCCTCTTTTTTTTCCCTTCCTTTTCTGTTTTAGCTGTTATATAAAGGTCTCTATAAACAGAAAGCTTAATATCTATATTTCTGCAAAATCTCTTCTTCAGGAACCTTAAATATCTAAAAATTTGCCAATATTGTCAGGAGTAAATTCCACAGAGACAGATTTGTTTATACAGAGAGAGGTACAAAAGACTCCTCTGTGTTCTTTCAATGTACTGATCACTGTTTTAACACATCTAAAAAATGCATTTGTTTGCTGTTTGAAATTTTTATCTAGAAGATCTCTGCATATTTGTTTCAAAACTGTTGAAATTGGCTGCCTCTGCTAGTCCTTAAGCCTTCCTGCTCTGGTGTGTCTTTGCTTTGCCTTAACCACCTGCAAACCTTCCCTGCTTCATATTGCTTTTACTGGCTTGGCACGGTCACATCCCAAACCTCCCCAGTTGTTTTTACCTTTATAGTTCCTCTGCTTGTTCCTCCTGTGGGAGGAGATCTTTTGTGAAGAAGCCTAAGCCAGCTTGCCAAGAGAAGGTCTGGGTGTCTGGTGCCATGCATGGACTTTCACATCTGGCTTCTAGTTCAAACACATATTGGGGGTAAATTACAGCTCTCATGTTTTGGCTTCCTTCCAACACATTTAGGAAAACTATATAGCCAAAAAGTTGTGTGGGAACAGAAACTGTTTGATTCCATCCACTTCTCTGAAATATCCAAGTTTTCTAACATGCTGTAGTGACCTACCTTTTTCCACATAATTATAATTTCAGGAAAAATAACCTTCTTTCCTTCTTAAAAACAACCTTGAACTCTAGAATACTTTTTTTTTCTGGCCTGTTTTATTTTTCTTAATTAGCAGCTGATGAAATCACCATGTAGTTCTATAATTATTTATCACCTGAGGGAGATCCCAGTTTATTCAATGAAGGTATTTTAGGGAACATCTGACCTTCCTGTATTTTCAGGTATTTTTTCTTTTCTCACACTGTTCCCGATTCTCTTCTGTGCAGTACTACATGGCACGTGATGAAGGGCAAGGAGGAAGAAGGGCACTTGGCTAAAGGAAGCCCTGTGGCTTACGAGTGGAAAGAAATGTTCCTCTCCAGAGCTGTTTATTTTCATGTTGGTCAAACAGACAGGACAAAGACAGGAATAAACCAGTCTGTTTGCTGGTTATTTCTAATAACTGACTCCACATAATTCTATTAGAAATATTCTGCTGTTTGCACACACTTTGCTTCTGATTCTTGAGTGTATTTTCTTCAGCATAATGCATTTTTCTAAAATTCATCTGATACAGGTGTTGCTTCACTTTGGCTTATATAAAAACAAAGAATCTTTATGCTGTTCTGCTAGTTAAGGCTGATTAGCATCTATTTATTTGATGCTGCCACATTAGCCCTTTGCACATCAGGTTTGGACAGAAACAAAAGTAGGATACAAGATTTAACCTCAACAACAGATTTTTCCTGAAAAAAAAATTGCATGAATTATGGGAAATCTTTGCTGCAATGCTAAGTGTTTTCTGTTTTATTTCTTTCTTTCGAAGGAAAATACATTGTGCTGTACTCTCAGGCTGGGAAAACTAACAGGAAGAAAGAGATCTTATGAATAACTGAAGATGTAAAAAGTAATCAATTATATAGATATAACTGGAAATGTGACTGGATGCTTTCTATTGCAAAGCCCTTCTCTAATGCAGACCTTTAGTATTAGATCCCTATAAAGTGTTTAAAATGAAAGTGTTTGTCATGCTGAGCTTTCATCCTAAAGTGATCTGAGTAGATAAGAGGAGGGAAGTGGAATGCTTAGCGTGATACAGCTGACACAAACTGTTAATCCTTCTATCTGCTGCAAGAAAAACTACCACCCCAACTTGCCATATATTGCATAAATAAATATTGCCTGTGCTTCCTTTTTTGAAAGCTGTGAAAGCACTTGAGCCTGTCCAATGTTGTTGGCTCAAGGAAACACAGAAAAACTTGAAATAAAGAGATCTGTTAAATAGCTGTCTAATACAGAAAGTGCTGGCTAATCCTTAGGAACCCAGCCAGGAGGTGAAGTGTTATGCCTGACTCCAACCAGAAGGAGAGGCAGAGGCTACCAAACTCATACAAGACAGACAGTAAGGACTGGGCCAGGTGTCTGTGAGACACATATATTGAGTATTCAGTGAGGAGCCAACAAAAATCTCTCATTCCTATCCCTGCACTCTTTCTCATTCAGGCTGGCAGATAAAGCAGGCCTTTGCCATTAATCTGCTCATTTCTCAGTCTCTGAAACACTTTTCTGCTGCATTTACTTTGAGGACTCCCTTAATCCACCTCTGATACAAATTTACAGAAATAAACCCTTTTTTTTTCCCTTAAATTCGTTCAGCGTTTATAAAGCCTCTAAAACCTAAAAACAGTTTGAAATTTAGTATCAAACCCACACTGCTTATTAATGAACTGAAATCATCCCCTTTGTACAGAGAGCACAGAGAGCAGATAGCAGAGAGGGCAAGTCATGGCAGCAGGCCTATTGAATTGCTCTCCAAGGAAAAGCAAGAAGAGTAGAGGCACTATCATTTTAATCATGGTTCTCTCCAGTATTAGACTTTGCAATTGTGTTTTTAGGTCAAATAATTGGTTTGGCAGGAAGTAGTGGAATAAACAGGATAAAATCCTGTTCTGTTAAATTACATCTTATACAGAAAATCTCAGGTAAATTTCTGTGCATTTTGGATGCTTGAAAGGATTAAAAGTTAGTGCTAAAAAGAAACATATGCAGAAAAATAAATAGCTCTAGTACAGAATAATGTGAAATGAAAAATAGAAGTAGATATATAGCTCTAGTAGAGAGTAATGTGAAATGAAAATTAGAAGTACATATTCTTTGAGCTGCAGGGAAACACGAGTTCTGGAAAGATTTAGACCAGAAACCACAGTAGTATAATAAGCATATGCTATGTTATGGTTCTTTTAAAGTATCATGGGGGGCACACTGAATAGAAAAACTTTTCAGTGAGAGTGAGTCACTTCATATTTGTTCCTGAAATAACTACATTAAGAATAGGGTGCTTTCTTCTAGTTTTCTTCATGCCTGAAATCTGCTGGTAGATTGGAGAGCAAACTGTAACCTTAACCAGTCTTAATAAAGCCAACTTTTCAAGCCTATCATGGTCAGAGCCCATCATTCTAACAGAACCATTTTCCTTGATTTTAGGACCTCTCTAAATTCACCACTCAATGCAGGCCAGAGCACCAGTGGCACAAGAGATCATTTCCTGATTTATAATCCACTACGCAAACCAGAGCAGCAGCTGCAGTCTTTGTACTTGGCTGGGACAAACATCAAAGAACCAAGGGGCTGCTTTGCTCTCAAGACACACCTACAAGTTTCTAGACAAGAGAAACAAAGAATTACAACTCATCCCCTGGTCTAAGAAAGCCACAGCTGAAAAAGGACAGAAAATTGAGATAGCAGCATGTTGCTGATCACCAGTTCCTCTGCTGCCAGTGTTTTGTGTCCTTCTATCAACAGCACCTTCCACTAGAAATCATCTCACTGATTTGCTGGTGGTGCTAATCAGCATAACTGGAGATCACAGATTTTAGTGCTTAGTTAATTCTGTTGTAGTACATGAGCACTCCCCCCTCATATTTGTGATGCTCCACCATATGCCTTGAGAATCTTTGTGCCATTTCTGCAGACTGAAAGCATGAGAACTGTTGTCACATCTTCATGTTATTTCAATGCATCTGTTTAGAAAATCCTTTATGCAGAACTTCAACCCTAAGCCTTATTTCCAAATTAAAAACATCAGACTGCAAGGATCACATTCTTAATATCCAAAAGCTTTAAATATTCACAACTTTTTAAAAATTCTAAAATTTCAGTTCTTAAAATACCAATCATCTTCCAGCAATCCAAAGCGCATTCTGGAATCCAAAGCCAAGCTCAGCACATTTTCTTTGACAAGGATCATAAAAGTACTCAAAACAGTACTCAAAGCAACAGAACACAAAGATGTAAAATGTTTCTTAATTAGTTTGTGAGGCTTAGAGCTATTTTGTATCTGTTCAATATAACATCTCAACAAGAAAAAGAACATGCATACATGGAGTTTCTGCTGTTCTGGGTAATAACTGACTGCTGGCAAATAACAACTCTGAGACACTCAAACAATTATTTAGCGCACAGCTCCTTTGCTTTGGTGGATTCCTTTCCCATCCCAAAATACTTGTGGTTGTTGCACTCAGGGTTGGGAAACAGGAGATGACCTTGGACAACTGCAGCAGTTTCTTTCTGTGGCACGACATTCATTCTGTCCACAAGTTTCCTATTGCAGAGCTCTTGCCACAGCTCCAGCCCTGGTTATGAAGGGTTACACCAAGAAGGAAAATGCTCGGTGGTTTGTGACAAAATTGCTGCTGCATGTGTGGTACCTGCTGTGATTTGTGTCACCCATTTGAGCCTCAGCCATAAAGCTGCACTTTTTATCAAGGATATTTGCGAATATGTAACTGCTCTGAGGACATATGGCCAATAAATAATTCAAAGTTATCTATCTTCCCTGCAGTTTTCTTATCCACCTACAACCTTTTAATGTTTTGTTGGCCTGGAAACAATATTGTTTATGGCACTTCTAGTATAAAAGTGTTGCTGACTGGCAGTAGACTATTTCCAGTGTGATACCTTGAGAACAAATTGGTTCTCCCCAGTCTCCATCTGCTTTGCTCTCATCTGCTATTAGCCCAGAGAAGTCTTGTTTTACATTTTGAGTACCTAAAACTTTTCATTTGCAATTATTGATTCAAAAATTGTTACAATGTGATTGAATTTGTTGTTCCTTTTTCTCTCCCTCTCCCCCACCCCTTTGTTTTCTTTTCAGCTCAATATCCATTTACAGTCCTAAGGAGAATCCTAATGCTTTTGATGCTGCTGCATTCTTCCAGTCAGTGGGAAATTTTCTGGGGATCTTTGCTGGATCATTTGCCATGGGATCCTCTTATGCTGTTGTCACAGCTTTAATATCCTTTATGGTTTGTTTTCAGGGAGCAAATCTATATCTATTGGAAAAAATATGCAATATCTGAGAGTGACCATCTTTAGTTTGAGCCTGCAGCTTTTCTCTCCAGGCTCAAAGTGTTTGTAAGGAAACATATAAATCATGAATTGACAGGAAATGTCATTTGTCAGAATCTACAAATTTCTTTTTTTACATTTATCATTAGGCAGGACTCTGGCCTTTATCATTCTATTTGCAAATAATTGTATTTTAAGGAAAGTGTTTTGAAGTATATTGAGTCTCAAATACTCAAACATGTATTCATTAAGAACAGCAACTAATTTATGAACTCCAGGCTAGCAGCAGTTATACAAAAATACAAGGGAAACATGACAACGTGTCCGTGTGACCAACAAGCCCATCAGTTTAACTAAGCTGAAAATTAACGGTCTTTCTGTTGCCCTGCATTTTTTCTTGTGTTTTGCAGTTCAGATAAAATGCTACTGTAGAAAGATCAGTGATTTTTATCTTTCTTGCATTCACACAAAAGTAAACAAACGCCAGTTTTTTATAAAACTGGACAAAATTACTTCCTTTTCCTTTTTTTCTAGGAAAAAGGATATCAAATGCAACCAACTAGGTATTAATTCAAACTCCACAAAAGTACTTAAAATATCTGACTTTAAAATCTGTTCTGGATTTTCCTCCTTGAGATAAGTTAGAAGCTGTGCTGTTCTTCCCAAATTCCATATGTGTAGATGAGTATGGTGGGGGAGCTTGCTTTCTTTCTTTCATCCTTTCTCAGATTCGGAGTAATTTTAGCTTACAGACCAGTTGGGTTTTTGTTTTTCCTTAGTAATCTTTTAGCACTTGACAAAATTCACAAAGCTGTGTGAGTTTCCTATGTTGGAGACAGGTCTGTTTTTCCTCCTATCCTGGAGTGCCTTCTTATCAGCAGAAGCCGCTGGGCTTACAGGTAAGTATTGCATTTAATGAAATAAAAGCAATTTTATAATATGCCTCTAGTGTGGGTTAAATGAATGGCTTATTTTAGGCATGACATCATATATAAAGCTCCTCAAAGCCTGTTGCTATATTGGAGATTGTTTCATCTTTAAGAACGATTCTGTAGTGACACTGAATAGTTCTTGCAGACAAAGACATAACAGATCAGACTCAAGCTCTCAGTCTTTCTTCCCTGCATTATCCCATGCCTATTAATCCCCCTATTTTCTGGCCAGCTATGGGACCAAAGACAGTAAGTGCCAGGAAGGAGGTAGGCAGTGCCTTGTGATTACCAGCCTGTGTGCTCCTCTGCACACACTCCATATCCCAGGCCCTTCATGTTTTTCTCAATTATCAATAATTGAGACCAATTATCAATAGCAAACCAAGAACAGAGCCAGTGGTATGTATCCACCTTTATACATACAAAAAAATAGTCATCTTGTTCAGTGCACTAACATGTACATTTTGGCACAGCCAGGTCCCACTGACAGGGAGAAAGATGTGTGATCCGATTGTTTTTTCATTAATGCCAGGAAAAGAATTGTACAATCACAGTCAATTATGTACCAGGGCCTCCATTAAAGTGCACACAGAAGTTTAGGCAAAATTTCTAAATGGATATAGTTTGCCTCCACAGCAATCTATTGTATTGTGTGATTCAAAAGAACAAAGTTTCTATGACCTTGATTGTTTTAATGCTCTTAAGGTTGTCACCTCTGAAATCCAGCGCTCTAATTAATGTCAGGGAAAATCAGGAGAAGAAAAATGCTTAATGGAGTGGTAATGCAGCCCATGCTGGTTTGTTTGCAAAATTGTTCAAAGCCTTTTGATGGCAACAGTTATATTTTTACTGAGTTCTCTGCAGCCAACATGTTACTTTTTTAATATCAGCCACACAATCAAACTATTTCTGAATGGGTATTAATATCTGCATTTTTGTCTTACTAATTATACAGCTTTGCCTCCTGTTTACTGCCAAATTCTCCAGGCCAAGTACATGAACTGAACAAAATGGTGGTATTTTATTACATCAAGAAAATCAGATACCAGGTGGAATGAAAGTCCATTTTGTCTCTTAACAGCTCGGTACTGGTTTGGGCAAGGGTAGCATTAATTTTCTTCACAGTAGTTAATGTGGTGCTGGAAACAGCCCTGGTAATTCAGGGATATTTCAGGTATCACTGAGAAGCACTGACACAGAGCCAAGGGGTTTTCTGCTCCTCAGCCCACCAGCAAAGGGGCTGAGGGTGCCAGGACAGCTGACCCCAGCTGAGCCATTCCAGAGCAAGAGAAGCTGGGGGAAGAAGGATTCTCACTCTTACCCTTGTCCCATTCTCTCCCCCATCCCACCAAGGAGGAGGGAGAGAGGGAGTGAGCAGCTGTCAGAGTCTGAGCTGCTGCCTGGGGTTAGACTCAACAAGCTCTCAAAAATGGGGCATGAATACTGCAGAAAATGCAAGCAGAGGAGGAGGATTGTTGATCACTTTCCTGCTACTGGAGGTACTGATTTCCTAATCCAGTGACTTCCAAGGACTGTTTTAACATGCATTCTTACAGACCACAAGGATGCTATGTTTCAGCAACTGAACAATTGATTATACATTACACACAAAAAGTAGATTTGTAAAGGAAACACTCATATCTTTCAGAGCCTCAGGTGCTGCACCAAAGGTAATTTCCATTTCTCAGGCATAGGAACAGACTGTATGTCCAGACAAAAATAACTGGCATATGTCTTTTTTGCATGCTGCAAACGTGATGATGGACAGCAGAGTCTCTCCTGGTAGTTACCCTGAAGAGTGCTTCATTGCTTTTTTCTGCTGTAATATATAAAATATCTGAAATAAAAGACTTAATTATTGAACACCACAGATGGTGGTGGTAGCCATGGTAAGGAATTTTAAATGGACAGAGGCAGAGAAGGAGGAAGAGAGTGGAACCAAAGTAAAGTTTCAATTTAAGGTAAAAATAGAAAACTGTTGGGAAATTTAACTAATTCTTATCAAAATAGGAACTGATGGAGGACAGATAATTAATGCACCAACATATATATTCCAATAAAAAGTATCAAGCATTTTTAGGTCTGTCACTAGCATTTTTTCATGGGTTCTGAGTTTCATTGTGGAAATTGTTTAATTACTGTTGTGAGAAGGCAAAGTTTAATCTTGAAATTTTTATGAGTTAAATCTTTGTCACTTAATTTCTGTAAAAGGCTTTTGTCAGAAGCTGTTATTACAGAAAAAAATCATGGAGTCTTTCTTGTGGCTTCAATGTTGCTTTTGTCTTTCCGTTTCCTCTGAAATAGTTCTAACACTCCTCCTTTCAAAATACTATTTTAAACTCCAAGTTCAGCAGCAGAAATTCTCTGTTGATTAAGACATTTTCACCAGACTTTGGTTCAGCACTGATTTCTCACACCCATGCTAAGGAAATGTGTGCACCATGCAGCTGTGTGCAGTGCCCACACAGGTGGGTGCACACCAAGCTCCTGCTGCAGGAGGCAGGGAAGCCCAGCAAAAAGGCAGTTGTGCTTCAGGACACACTCAGCTCTCAATCCACACTCTAATTTCCAGTCTTTCCCAGCTTTCTTGCTTTGCCCTTTGTCTCAGTGTGTGCAGGTTCTGGTTTCACAGTCCTGTCCTGTTCTCACCAGCAGCTCTGAGACTGCAGCAATGGCACAGCTGCTACTCCAATTTCAGTGTTTCTCAGCATTCTTGCTTTGCCCTTTGTCTCAGTGTGTGCAGGTTCTGGTTTCACAGTCCTGTCCTGTCCTCACCAGCAGCTGTGAGACTGCAGAGAGTCTCACCCCAGCAATGGCACAGCTGCACCACTGCACTCAGTGCACCACACTCCTCTCTCACCAGCAGCTCTGAGACTGCAGCAATGGCACAGCTGCACCACTGCACTCAGTGCACCACACTCCTCGTGTCAGCGTGCTTCAAAAACTAATGCTTCCATTACACATTCCTGCCTATATACATCTTCATTTTC
Source organism: Passer montanus (assembly GCF_014805655.1). NCBI lineage: Eukaryota > Metazoa > Chordata > Aves > Passeriformes > Passeridae > Passer > Passer montanus. The sequence goes on from NW_024369707.1 coordinate 2,482,032, forward strand.
CTTGGACATTGTGTCTTCTCTGTTCATTCCTTCTAAATGAACTTCAAAGGATTAACACTAGACTAGTACTTCCCTGTAGCTATTAAGTAATGTAATTGCAAAATAATTTTATTCTTATAATGCTTTCCACAGCAGTCCTTCAATCATTCTGAGCTTTTTGAAGTATTTCATAATTTAGAAATAAGGGGCTATACTGGTTTTTTAGTCAGGAAAGTAGATGGTAGGGCTCACTTGTTTAGCTTGCAGATTTCTAAAATAAAATTTAAATGGAAAGTAGTACAGGTCAATATTTTAGAAAATATTTCATTCCTCTGCCTCAAGATATCTCATGATATATAACACACAATATATGGGCCTGACCCTGGTTGAAAAATGGATGTGATCGAACCAGCAAATCAAAATGAAAAATCTGGGATGACTACACAATTATTGTTATACTGGGAACTGGAAATTATAAATTAATGTTATGGTTATTAATCTTATAGCTATATCATCAAGCTGTGACACATGCATGATAAATTGATTCTTATACAGTAGAATCTAATTTGTGCATTTTCTCATTTGCCCTGGAGTATATCATTCCTGACTGCTGAGCAAAGCTGTAATAGCAGAATACTAGAGTAAGGTCAGTGTTAATAGAGATGTTTTCATTTGCTAAGTTCATTACACAGTATTTACTAGTAGGCTATAAAAAAAACATATCATAAATAACTTAAACACTTGTTGAAATAAATTAAGAAAGTACATCTTGCATTTATTAATTGCTTGTTATCTTGTTTTATAATTAACAACATTTTCTAAATTTTGAATGAACACTCAGTCTGAGAAAGGTTCCATGATGTACATGGGCATTTAATGGTCATCTCACTTGGACCTTCTCTCTCTACAGCTGTTTGAAGTGACCAGATACTCAAATAATAAGAGATTCATTTACCTACAGAAATACACTCAAGCATATGGATGGGGATTGACTTGTATGTGTGTGTGTGTTCATTTGATGCATACTTCAAAGTCACACAGGGACTCAGTGTAAAGGCACCAAAATTGCTGCCAAGCTCCTCTGATTTTTACATAGTAAAGACCTGCATTATGAAGACAAAAAAGACAATAGACCTTGAAGGAAAAATTTGTTGGAGAATGTAATTTTTGTTCCTTTGCTGGTTTTCAGAGCCCTTTGATTTCTGATCATTATAAAGCAAAAAAGCTTGTGATAATAAATTACTGCTGCTTCCTCACCTTCAGCAATTCTTGTCTGGACATTTGTGATGTTTTTGCTTTTGTCACACCTGCCTTCTTATTCAGGGGCTCACAGGACAGCAGAGTCTACCTAGCAGGAAAGCTTTTCCTCCTTTTCCTCCAAAAATAAATAAGCAGCATATTATGAATGAGGTACCCAGGATGAGTCCAAAGATCTGGTCTCTCACTGGGGCAGTTTTGTGCTACTTTTCTATTTAGGACATAGCAAGCATGAATGTCACCAACTTCATTTTCTTTAATACTGCTGACAAAGTGCATTTATCCTCATGCTGTTCACTTCTCCTATCTGTTTGCTGTGATTTGTCTAGAATCTGTCATCTACCTCATTGCTTTTTTAAAATGCTGTGAGCAGGTCTTGTGGACACTTTCAGAAGGGATCTACCAAAACATTTCTGTCTGCAGTTCTGAGCACTGTGAGCCCAAGGCAGTTTGGTGCCTGATGGGCTTTAGTTCCCTGAGCTGACAGTATTCTATACAAGGAAGATATTCTGGGCTTTCAGTTCTAAACTGTGGGGTTTTCTGTTCTTTATTCATTTGTAATGTGCCAGGCTGTGTCATGCAGAGCAGGCAGACTCCTGCCAGTAAGGAGGGAGAAGGGATACTTTGGCTTCCAGGTCAGAAAGAGACCACAACCCTTGTAAGCTCTATTCCTGCCACTCCCAGGAGCACAGGATGAAATCTAAGCCTAATTAGGAAAGCAATAGGTAAGAAGATGGCTTTTGCCCTGCTTTGCAGAGACAGATGACAACTGTGCTGGTCTGCTGCAAATCCCTTACTGGAGTCAGGGCTTGGGTCTGCCTAATTTAGGGGCTGCTGTAGGTACAGTGTTCTAAGGCAGTAAGAAAAAAAGAGCAATGTTTATGTTTTAGAGAAAATACACATTCTAGCAAGGCATTAAGCTGAAACCCAAGATCAGTTGCATAAAATGTGGATAGTGGAGTCTAATTGCTAAGGCAGAGGTTCAGGATAAACAGGGTAAGCACTCTTAGCATGTCCAGAATAAAGGCTGCTATATGTCACCATACGAGTTCCAGTGTAAATTGAATTCAGCAATTCATTTGGGATTACAAAAGTACAACACTGAAGCCCAGGTCTCACTTGAAGCAGCCAGGTGCAATACCAATGAACAGTCCTCAGATAAGGGCCTAAAAAATCCCCTCAGCTCCATCTTTTGTTGCTTTCTGTCACTTCAAAACAAAATCAGCCTCAGACAACTCCAGAGATAAAAGCCTCATGAACAAAGCACGAGCTCTGGTTCTGCATTGGTGCAGGTCTGGTGTGAGAAGCCTTAAATCTTTACTTTAGTATCAAGAAGATGATTAGTCACACTTGATACCCTCAGTGAAAGCAGCCTGGATAGGGAGATTGTTGCCACTGGGTGTATGCCCTGTTTCTGCAGCAATTTGAGGCAGACAGAGTCTCATTTCCTGCCACTCACAGGTTCAGCTGCATCCCAAGAGATGCTGTGGAGATTCTGACATAAATATGACTCCAAAGTAAATGTTATCTGATTTAAATAATTTCTCTTTTACCCAATGCTCATTGTTCCTTTTTCCACACATTTCCCCACCTCTGATGAAGGACCAGTTCCTGCTGTTTACTGAGAGATTTCAGGATGTTGTGCATCTTTAGAGAGGCATCCCAGAAGCCTTGGAAACCTTCGAAGTTGGGATGAAAGCTGGTCAGTTTGCTTACAGGTCTTTTGAAAGGAATCTATACTTTTTTATCTATTCCTTTGCTCCCCCAGAAGGTAGCAGTCTGGGGGTTTTCTTTTTCCAAATTCCCTTTTTTACCACCAAAAGACTTGACAGTTGGAGAAAAATGTCTATTTTAATCTCTCAAATTAGCAAATTCTCAGGTTTTGATTGTGGCCACTCACTTCCAGGTTTGCATTAAAAGAATATTGCACATGCAATGTTCTTCTTTGACATTCCTTTTTGTGAAATTATGTAAAAGAAGATTTTGTCTATTAGTGACAATATAGGAGCTATTTTCAGATTAGCACTATCAGGAAAATACTGATGTACAAGTTCCTATATAGTTGCTACATTTTTTATATTACTAGCTTTAGACTTAACAACCATTTCAACTACATATATTTGTAAAAACTAATGTAAGAGCAAGTTCTCTAGCTTTATTAACAGCTAACAAGCTGTCTCAATTTCTGTTATAAAAAAAAAAGAGTTTGATCTGTAGCTCAATGTTTACTAGTGATATAGGCATTTTTTCTGTGAAGTGTCTCATCTTTTGTATTAAGAGAAGAATGTCAGTAATCTGTTAATAAACACAATGAGCTGTATTGCATTTAACAATTTACCATCTGTTTCAACTCAAAACATTCCCTGCTTACTTTAAGTGAGCACTTTGTTCTGCAGTTGTGGTACTGTCTCAGTAATTGCTGATTTTGCCACTTAAACAAGTAATGAGTGTCTGAGCTGTCTCCAACAGCCTGAAACTGAGGACAAATAAAAGCTCCACCTTGCTTTATCTGCCTCCTGCATCTACTGGATATTTTCTGTTTACAGCTCCAGTATTGCCATATTTGCTCTTACCTGCTTCTCTGTGAAAGCAAGCCCACAAAAACAACCTCATTCTGTGCCACACTCAGCTCATACAGTATTTTTCTACCCAGCTAACTTGAAAATCCAGCTTTAATAGTGCTACAAAGAAATCCAGATTGTATTTTCCTTGTAACTAAAGAGTTCTGTGTTTGCCTCTTTAGGTACTTCTCTTTCCTTTTCAGTTAACATGTAATTGATCATTACTCTTAAGTAATCATTTTTATGGATATTCATTACAAACAATTTTCTCCAAGCCTTTTAATGAACTATTCATTGTGAGACTCATGGCTGGTACATATTAAGCTTTCAATTGTAGCAATTGAAATATTCCACTGCATTCCCCCAGTCTTCCCTGGAAACAGGGTATCTGGTTTCTACACTTGCATAATTGCATGGTTCAGTTCATTTATTCTTATTGCAAAATCTGATTTAAGCCATTTTATTCTTCATGACACTCTCTCGGTTTTCTCACTACCCATAATTAACAGTTTTTTAGCAGTCAAAACCAGTTTATAATCGCAGTTGAATTTAATAGTCAATTTTTAAAATGCAAGACTTGACATTGTGATGATTAATAGAGAAGAAGCTGCATCAGAAACTCTTATCTCCATTTCAGTTACTGAGCCTGGAGCTAGTGATTCTTAGCAGCATTAATGTTTGCCTGTATTTTTAACTGAAATGACATTGTTTGAGCATCCCAGTGCATATTATTAATGCCTTGAGAATTTTTTAATTCCCCAGATCAGTTCTGCACAATCAAATACAGTTACTGAGAAAAAAGAAATAGACACATTTATGAGAGTAATTAGACCTCACAAAAATATAAACTTCCTGGAATGTATTTCAGCAGTGACAATCTCACCACACCCCACAACATTTACCATGAAGAAAATTCTTAGTGTAGCTAGGAAAAAAAAATCAAAACAGACTTAAGAAAATAAACATAAAAAACAAAGGCATACTAAAAGTTCAGTGGAATTTCTCTTGGCTAAAGAGTCAGTGTTCCATAGAAGCAGTACAGGTAAATTTAAAATATAAAGAGAACCCAGAAGCAAACAAAATGTCCACAGTGGTTTGTGGGGGAAAACATATATTTGTTTCCTTGTTTTCTTTCTGATGACAGTTGTTCTTCGTGCCAAATCAAATCAGAAGTATTTACTCCATACTTTTTTCTTCCATTAAAGGCATATTAATGCCAGGCCTCAGTTCTTCCCAGAAAAAAAAAAAAAAAAAAAAGAGGTGCTTGCAAGAAAATGGGATATTTTTTGCCAATATTTGCTTGGTTAGCAATATAAGGAGAGTCTAAAGAAAAGCATGATAAGGTAATGATTAATTTAACTGGTACATGAGAATTCACAGATCCCACACACACAATCTCCCTCAAATGAAATAGTTTCAGCATTGTCTAAATTTTTACTTTGATTTGTTTCCTTTCCTGTGCTGTGGTTCAGGGCAGGAGGATATTTTATCTACCTCAAGGGCCCTCTTGCTGCTAAAATTCAAACATTTATAGATTTGGATGAGCCTGTTAAAGAACCTGTCGAGGCACCAGTGCTTGAGACAACTGACACTTGCTCAGTCTGCTCCCATCCCTTTTCCTGGGACTCTGAAGCCTGGCCTGCCCCAGCTGATGCTTTGGAAGGAGCAGATTGTTTGTGTTGGGTTTGCTGGGCTGAAGGTGCAGTGCTGCAGACCCTGCTCCCTTACTGAGCCCCTTCTTGCTGGCCCTGTGAAGTCAGGAGTCACCATCCTGCAGAAGATGGAGGGAACTTTATCCAGTTTCCAGCCTAGGACTGGGGGAACAGAGATTCTCTTCACCATTCCACTTCATGCTCTTTGCTTCCAGTGGAACTGCTTTATGTTTCAGTTCATGCTTGTTTAACCCCATAAATGCCTCAAAAGCTGCAGGACAATCACATCACAAGGATGAATAGTGCCTAAACCTGGACAGGCATCTTTCTGCTTGCTTTGTTGTCTCAGACTCATCAGTTCAATGTCAGTGCATGTGAGCAGCCTGTGAGCTGAGAATTATCTAGCAGTGTGCAGAGCAGCCCATGAGGAAGCAGAACTGAAGGGCTGATTAGGGCGTGCTGCAGCTCCTGCAGGGCTGGAAGGCACAGGGGCTGAAGCACTGTGGGTGGAGGGTGACAACTGTGTGTACATGAGCACAGAGGTGGCACACAGTGATCCCACTGCTGGCTCTGTGCTCAGCCCACCCCACGTCCCCGGGGAAGTGTGCAGGGTTTCAGGAACAATGATCAGAGTGGACACGAGAAAACCCTGAGCTGTTATGTAAATAATTATCTATGTACACATACCCCAAGTTTAATAAAAAGAACTTTCTTCCTCCATAGGCATTTAAATATGGCTACTGGTGAACACTATTTTTAGTTTTCTGGTTTCTCCCTGTGTGTGTTCCTCCTGCATTATCTGTGACCAGACCTCACAATCTTATCAGCTTCTTTAATTACAGACCTGCACTGCAGTGATGTTACTCTGTGATTCTAGTGAGTTAGGACCAGGGCCAAGGCAGTATTGAAAAATATCCCTATAAAACAAATTTGTTATTATTATTCCTGACAATCCTGCTTCCCTGCCCCTCCAGACCTTCCACAAGCTGGGACTGCAACTGCTGCCACGTGTCCACAGTCACTGGCCTGCTTGCTCTGGGCAGCACAGCTTGCACCTGCCCAGCATCACTTTTAAGCAGTGTGCTGTTGTTCACCTTGACATTGTTACACACTGCTTGTGATAAGATACAATCAGGCACAGACTGAAATTATTTTACCCTGTTGCAGTCATTCTGTACCAAGTGATCTCAAACCATTTAAATGTAACAACTTTTTTTTTTTTTCCTTTCCTATTCAGTCCCTGCCAAATTCTTTCAAACAGTCCAAATTCCTACATGTTACAATTATGTTAGTCCTACACTTACAATTACTATCAGATTATGGTTGGATCATACCATGTATTCATTGAAAAAGTTTTCTACAGCCTTTAAATTTCCTAATACACAACAGTGGAAATGCTATGAAAGCATGATTGTCCTTAGAACATATATCTCACATTTCTTTTCTTATAAAAAGCTACTAACAGACTAATTTGGTTTTTTATGCAGCCTTTTGCAAGCCTAAGTAAGAAAACAGAAGCAGCTAACTCTTTTTATTTTTTCATTTCAGGTATTGTTGCTGTCCTTTTCTGTGGAGTCACACAGGCCCATTACACCTACAACAATCTGTCACCAGATTCCAAAATGAGAACTAAACAGGTAGGACATGGAAATAACTCACATTGTGTCTGACACTGGTGTGAGGACTAACAGTCACTGGAATACAGCTGGATGGGATTTCATCAATGCAAGGCAAGAGGCTTATGTCTTCATCAAGGGAGAGGCTGGAGATTTTGCCAGGAAAACAGTAACAGTTACCAGGATAAGCAAAAAAATAAGAATATAAGAATCTGTTCTTCTCAAGAGACCTGAAATGCCAGACAGGTATGGAGATAACAGCTTACACACAACTTCCATACAAAAATGCTTCAAAATTAAGGAAATCAAAGAGCTCCAGTAAGTAAGACAGAAGTGGTCTGAAAGATTGGATCCCTGTAGATTTTTGCAAAGGGATTGTATAAACTGCAGTCTGGCCCACAGATTTAAGCAATGACATTGTTTCATTTCTGTTTCATTAAAAATTGCCATAATTAGAAAGATAGAGGGTTTTGGGTTTGTTTTTGTTTTGTTTTTTTTTTCATTTAGTGTTATTTAGAGTTTAGAAATGTGAAATCTGATCTGGTTTTTGTTTGAAGAAGTGACTAGTACAATTGTAATTATTTTTAAAACGTGAGGCTGTTCTCAGATCTATGGCATTGCAGTGTTCAAAATACTTTTCAGCATGAGTAATTTTAGACAATCCTGCCACTACCTAGAGCCTGGTAGAAGTCATTTAAATGCAGTTGCCTTCCCTTTTAACGTTGACTCATATGTCCCAAGAACCCCAGGTTGTAGGAAATCTATCTCCTAGAACAAAATGGAAACTTATGGCCCAATACTATAATTTTCATGATGCAGTCTCATAAATTTTCAGCAATTCCTTTCTTTTAAGCCTTGGAAATTTTACGTAGAAAAATTCATTGCTTCTTGCACATCTCAATTTAATCAAAAATCCAATTTTCTATCAAAAACAGCTTGATAGAAAGAAATACTGGCCACAGTATCAGTTCAACTGTTAGAGTCTCACAGATTTTAGATCACAAAAAAGTTTCTGGTCACTACTCCCATAATAAAGTGTTAGCTATTGAACAGGATAAGTATTTTCAATTGTATTTCTTCATAGCAGCAGAGTCTGATGCTTTCAGAAAGTATTCCAGCAGAGAACTAACCTTTCTCTGAGAACTGCATTGTAAGGGAATGACATTGAAATCTGCCATAGAATTGTTTCTGTTCTGCAGAAAGACTGAATTACATATGCCATTACTTTCCTTGCATATAACTTATAATTTGAATAGAAGGTTTTTTCAGGGATTCATCTGCATGTTTTAATGATGCATAGCCTTAGAGAGAGACAGAAAAAAAACAAGGTTGTGGTGTTTTTAATTATCTATGAAGCTTTTCAGCAGCACAATCAACTAATATTTTGTTTAAATGCATCCTAGTTTTGTTCATGTTTACTCTGCTATTCCCTCCTATTCAACAAGTGCAAAACAAAATTGTGAAAATAAAGCAAATTTACCCTTGACCACACAGAAAAGGGATTATGTGTTTCTCTATGGAGCTAGGAGTTTTATGCACACTTTTCTATTCTGTTTTTCTCTTCCCCATAAGCCCTTAATCCTCAGCCTCCTTCACAATATGGTTCAAACATTGTTGTTGAATTCCTTTGAATTCTTTTAATTTATTTCCTAATCCAAATATTACCCTTTCATATACAGCTGTTTCAGTGAGACCTGCACTGCCTCTTTCTTTCTCTCCTCCCAAGAATTCTCTTCAAGCAAATTTAATAAGCCACACACTTGGCATTCTCATAATCATATATAAATTCAGTGCATCTTCAATGAATATTGTTGCTCAGACAGTTGGCTTTGCTCCCAATCTAAGTCATTTTTATTACTCATTACTGGCCAAAATCAAGGGCTTTTCAGTTCTTTTATAGAATTATTCCAAAGCAGTCTCTCTCTTTTGTCACAATATGACAGATCTTTCAGAAAGGAGTGCTGAACTGTAATGCACACTGACAAAACAGTGAGTTAAGGCTGAAGCTGAAGCTAACAAAAACTATGGAAATTAGATTTAAAACTGTAAATCAGATTGCAAAATTGTGTTAGCTGTTTTTAAACACACCCTTTCTTTACTGCTTTGCATAATTTTCTTTACATTTTTTACTTGCTTTTAAAATTTTATAGCTTGATGGTAAAATCCAGTATAGAGTGATAGAAAAGGTATTTCTGACCCTGGTGCCAAGTTCTGCTTTTCCCATAATACATCATCCTTTGCTCTAAAAAAAATTAAAAGTTTCTCTTCAGTACTGATATAAAATAAGAACTTATCTACAGTTCTTAAATGAGAATTTAAGAACATCTATTAAAAATACCTGTTAAAAGATAGCATGTAATTATTAGTCCCCATGTATCCTTTATTATTCTGTCAATCATTGTTTAAGATTCCATGAAAGAGAAATATTAGATTTCAAGCATCTGAAACTTACAGAATCTGAAACTATAAAGCAACACTAATTATTTAATAAATAAATGAATTAATTTAACACTTTCATAAGAAAAGTAAGATTAAAAAAAATAGTGAAAATTGAGGCTTTGGATAGTTTTCATTCAATGCAATTATCCCAATTTTCAATAGGCATTTATAAACATTCTCTGTGTTTTTACTGTCAATTTTTGAACATGGGTGATATTTTATGGAAGTAATTTTAAGTCATCATCATTGACCTGACAACAGCTATCATGATTTTAAAGAGTGAGATTGACCCTGCCCTCCATGGCAGCAAGGTTAGGTCTAACACGAGTGCTCCTGAATTTCAGGCACTTAAAGTTTAATTTATCTAATGTATCTTTAGTGAAGGAGAAGATGAAACTGCTGGGATCTGATTGAAAGCTATTTGATTCTGAGCAGCTTTCTCCAGAATTATTTACAGCTGCTATCTCCCCTCACGTTATGCTGCAGCCAGACACTTGCTGCTAAATCTTGGGACTCTACAGCTCCAATTTTACATTAGGCTTCAGATGTACAGCTGGGCTGGCTTGATTTGCTCTGCTACAAGTAAGTCAGAGGCTGGGCAGGGTGCTGTAAGATAAACAGAAATCCCTGTTTTTTTTAAAAATGGGCAGAGTGTAAATCCCTACAGGTCACCTCTAGAAAAGGATTCATGGATAAGATTGTGTTTTCTACAGGAAGATAAGACATTCCTTGTTCTGTTTTTCTCCCTGCCCTCTATCACTTTCACTCAAATGCCAAGCTAAGACATTTTCTAGTGGTGGAGTACGGATTAATGGCCATAAATATTATCCACCATACTTGAGTTATATTTTTTTCTGGTAAGACCAGCACATTTTCTAGTGGTGGAGTACTGACTAATGGCCATAAATATTATCCACCATACTTGAGTTATATTTTTTTCTGGTTATGTTCCTTTAACTCTGGGGAACAACTGCAACAATGAGAGTGGGGCAGGGCAATAGCTCTCTTTGGTTAAATGTGCAAGGGTATGAAAAATTCTCTTTGCAGACAAAATAGTGCAAGCAAGTTACAAATTCTGGAAAGGGATTTCTGAAATGCATCACCTATGGAAGAAGAGCCAGGAAATTACAAGACACAGGAATGTCCAGCCAAGAAGGGAATATGTCACACACTGACCTGCCTGTCTCCATTCATTCCCCAAGCTAAGCCTTGTTCTCGTGGTCACCTCTGAAACAGGTGTGTCTAACTTTTGGTGAAGGTTGTTTTCTCAAATCAGGTGTAGTAGCCTTTCTAATCACATGAGGAGTTAAACAGTTACTCACCTGTTTTGTTGTTCCTGATAGCAAACCCATGAAGGGAACAAGCTGCCTTAGGGGCAAGAGCTCCTGGCCTGATTGTTCAGCTGCCCTGGGCGTGCTGTGTGCACAAGATTCCAAGTTAAGAATGCAGTGGCCCTTCACCTCCAAGGTTTAACAGAGGCAGGAGAATGAGATAAAGATCAGTGCTGCTTAACTTGGGAGTAACTTTACCAAGATGCAGTCTTACTTGGAGGCTTGAGCAGATCAGTTTGCACTGGAGGGCTCAAAGTTCAGACTGCTCTTGGGCTTTGCTCACTGATGGACATAGTACTGAGTGCTTCAAATTTTAATTTCTGCACAATAAAGCAGACATGATTATCTCTGATTAATAAAAGTCATCACTTAGCAGGGGAGCAGCTAATATTTTCTGGAAATCCCTGAAAAATACATGAAGCTTTCCAAAGGTTCCTAGCTCATTGATGATGCAGCTATATGTCTTCCAACAGGGACACTGGCTAGGGATCAACCTGCTGATTTCTGGATCAGAAATTAAGGTGCATTCCAAAGACACTTTGGTGTAAAAGGACTGTGGTTTTAAGCATATTAATTTAATTCTAATTAATCACATCAATCAAAAACGTGTTGAAAAAACAGTCTTAAACTTTTTGTAGTTTCTCAAAAACTGCACATCAAATCTTTACAGTCTCTTGACCCTATTATGTTATAGTATAGTCTCCATATAGACTTTAGACTTAGAATAACAGAATCATTGAGGTGGGAAAAGATCTCCAAGACCATCAAGTCCAATCATCAACCAAATACCACCAAATACTGATTTTTTGAACACTTCAAGGGATGGCATTTCCACCACTTCCCTGTGCCACATCTACTGATTTTTTGAACACTTCAAGGGATGGCATTTCCACCACTTCCCTGGGTATCTGTTCCATACATGATTATGGACTCACTTAAGAAGCAAAGCAAAACAGTAGAGCAAAAGTAAAGTATGGCAATAGAGGTATCCAAAACAACTGAAAGGGGGAAAAAAATCAATCAATCAAAGGAATGTTACCTGAATGCCAACAGACAATGTTTACTAAAAAGAGCATTGCAGGACAGAGGTGACTGAATTCACTGTATCCAAATGAAGCACCATCACTGGGATCTCAGCATTCTGCTGCTTTTCTGCTGGCCTGTGTATCTTATAAACCAGTTACAAGCAGACCTACAGCCAGCATTGCAACAACAAACCTCCTTTCTCCAGATACATAATATCTGTCTTATAGGATTCTCCCCTCAGCTGTCTTTTGATAAGAAAATAAATAATGCACTGCAAAATCTGCTTTAGTAGCAGAACAATTTCTCCTGAGTCTGTTGTTAAAAGCACATGCCAGGAACTGCAGCTACTGTTGTTATCTCTGTGAGAGAGGGAGAGCAGCTGGGGAGAGATGACTGCACTACCAACACCCAAACTGCATCTGCTTTGTGAGGGTCCCATCCCAAATATCCAGCACCCATACGTGGGAGAAGCAGCCCCTCTAGCTTCATAGGAAGCTGCAGCACAAAATGAAATTGTTTGGTGCCTTTATCTTAAACCCTCCACAGCACACTGGACATGTGTGTGCCCTGGGGCTTTGGTTCTGCAATTTGTGTGAGTGTTTAAGAGACAAAACAAAGAGAGCTGGGCTTGCTTCTATATTACACAGCTATATTAATTTATCTCTGGTTAATGCCTACTATTTTCTGTAATCAAACATTGAACTGTTTATAGATAATGAGTTTATACTCCTAGGAAGAAAAGTACATGCACAATGTCAGGTTATATTGGCTCTTGTAATTCAAACTCTTAATTTATAAAAAAATGAGAGTATTTCTAGGCAGAGGAAAACCCTATTTACAGTAAAATGCTCTAGATTATTAGCAAGACAGAACTACCACAACACATAAGGATGCACAAGGATAATTCTCATCCTTTTGAAATGAGCAGCCTAATTGACAGCTGTTGTGATTTGTTCAGCAACTCTTCTTAGGGACAAGTGACCTTTAAGGCACTGCAGGAGGTCAGGTATTTCCACACAAATGACTGGCAGAGAGAAAGACTGAGAGAAAAGTTGTGTCTCAGAAAGGTTACCACCAGTACCAGATTCTAATCTGTCTTTGCATCTGTGCTGTGCATGAGGAATCTGTTTTCCCAGCACGCCTCAATCCCAGTGCCTTTCATAGCAGAATGGGGGGTTTATTATCTTCCAAGGCATATAGCTGGCAGTCTGATAGTCCTCTGAGAGCAAACTGGAAATTCTTTTTGGCTAATGCATGGCATTCAGGTCTGGCACTCCTCAATAATACAAAAGAGGTCTTTGCCTAAAGAATCCAGTAAAGTCCAAATTCTTGGTGGGCATTAAATAGGTTGCATGCATGAAGAATATCTGTCTATTTAAGTGGAGACCGAGCATAAAAGTTAGCTCTAATGGGAGTCTCATGGTTCCCTTTCTGCAGCTGAACAAAAAACATCCCTGATTTCCAACCTCCTTGAACTCCTGCAAGTTCAGACTCAAAATTGATAAAGACTAAGGCTTCAGGCAGTGCTGCCCAGGAAACAGCACAGGTGACCAACTAACAGGGCTCAATAGAAAGTCTGGAGAAGAACCTCCTTTTGATAACAAGAGTCTGAAAATAAAATAGCATTTGGGAATATTTTGTTGTACTGGAATAGCATTAGTATAGTTCTGCCCATGTTTTAGCCAGTTTTGCTTAAATATCTCAGAAATTAGTAATATTAGGGAAAAACGTTGATCTTGTCTTCTGGTTTGTTTTTTCTTCTTTTAGACAAGAAAAATATAGCAAAAATCTTCATTTTGCAATGTTGGAAACAATCAGAGAGAACACAGAAATGCCCTTGTTTGGTTTTTTTTTTTCCTTTTGAGAGAAGAAAATTATATATACATAAAAGGGTTGTAAGCACAGTTTTAAAAAGAATAGTTTATGCAGCATTTATCTTATGGCTATTAGGATCAGATACCTGAAACTGTAGGTAAAATCTATTTCTAATTTTGTGGTAACTAACCTACATTGGAAACAACACAAGCCAGAGTCTTCTACCCTTCTAAAAGTCCAAAAGCTGAGGTCTCTAGACATTAGCAATCAATACAGCTCCAGCCTACGTACCCTGAAGAGCAGCAGCCCCTCATTCTTGCCCTGTGCTTTCCCTCCTGAGCTCCAGCAGTGTCAGACCTGCTGTCTGAGCTCTGTGCTCCTGACTGCAGAGCCAGAGCATCTCTGCAGAGCCCCTGGGTCTGTCACAAACAGCCTGCCCTGGTTCAGCAATCGCCTTCTTTTCTCTAATTGAATATGCACCACATGCAGAGTGCTTGCAATAATTGTTACCTTTAAAATGGATTGCAATTGACGGGAAGTGTACAATGAATTCCAGTCCTCTGCACAGCTATTTTCTGTGTTTAGCAGAAAGAGATGAATGTTGGAAATGTGCCAGGTGCATTGTTTGACCAGATGTACCATAAGATCTTATGGAACCCTGTAGAACAGTGTAATGCTATAAAGAAATCTAAAGCTGCTTACTGTATGGGTTTAGCAAGAAGAATCATAACAACACAAGAAAATCTTGATTTCTGCAGAAGAAATTATACTGTCACGTCTTTCAATCTGAATTTCTTAACAAAGTCCCTCATTATCAGGAACTGATGTTCCTGATTACTTCACCATGCTAAAAGAATATCAATCTGCAGTCTCTTTACATGTGACTCCCCTTAAATTTATGTGAAAATGCTGTAATTGTTTCCTCTCTTTCAGCTGTGAGCTACATGATGGATGGTAAACAGCTAGAAAGCATTGCTATGAGTAAGCCAATAACAGCAGACTTTATAACTCTGGTGCATCAGTAATTACCTGCATCATCCATGGTTTGTATAATAAAGTAGCTGCTTTCCTACCCATAATACTGAAAATATTGGGTGTCCATATACAGAAATCTTGTTAGAATATTCGGTTCTATACTTCATTCTGTAGTTTTCATTTTCCCTCTTTTTGTACACCTGCATTAGTGATTCCTTAACTGAGAATGTGCAGATGTGCTCTGGCCTCATTAGCTCCCATAAAGCATGAGCCCCTTTGTCATCAGCATTTTATGAGGAATATCATATTCTAGTGTCTTAAACACACACACAGAGAATAAAGAAAAGTATGTTGGACTTATGAAAAAGATGAATTCTCTTGAAAAACAAAAAAAATATTTTTTCTTCCCATTGCTTAAGCACAGAAACTGGAAAATAACACACTGAAATGTAATTCATACCCTGAAGTAACCCAGAACTGTAATGAAGCAGTATTTCTACAGAGAAGCTCATCTTGTTGAAAAATGATGTCATTTTTGATGCTGGTAGGCTAAGGAGCATAATACCATATGCAAACTAGCTTCCAAATGGCTTCATTAAAGTTTTTACAATCTGTTTAAACATTAAACATTTCCTTTAAATATTAATAAAGATCTTCGATTGTTCAGGTTGTAGTTTACTCTTCCAGCACAGTATCAGATGCCAGCAATTAGCTAATATATACCAATTGGAATTAGAAGAGATAGGCCAAAATCACACTGGCATATGGAGGAATGTGCAAGGAACTTCCAAAATGGGACTTGTGCCCTAGCTGCTCTGGAACTGCCCTGAATCACAAATGGGGCTCTCACATGTCCTGCTCTGGGCAGTTGAGTCAGACTCTTGGGGCTGTGAGAGCTGCTGCAGAACCAGACACAGCTTACAGAGCTCTGCAGATGCTGCTGTGCTCCGTCCATCTCACCAGAGCTTTGAAGAGTGACCTCTGAGAAACTTCTCCCTCCTTTGGGTAGTTAGCACTTATCCCTAGTTTTTAAGTTTGCAGCTATGCAAATATCCAGGCTCGGGCCCCACTTGTGTGAAGCACATCTAGTTCTGTGAAGAGTGTTCTCTCTATGCATGCAGCCTGTGAAATGAAGCCCATCCTAATTATTGCCTCTCTGATAACAGCAACTGTGGGATGCATAAAGAGAAAAAGCAAACCAGAATCAATCTAGTCCTGGGTTAGGAACATATTCTCACATCATCAACATGTACTGCTGAAACAGAGCAGGGTGCACTTTAGTATCCCATACTTAGAACAAATATGGTCAACTTTAGTTTAAAGTATAACTTATGCAATCTCATGTTTTGTAGAAGTTGATAATTACAACAATTCCCTCAAACATAGTCAGTCAGAACTCCCCTGTCTGAGAATTTGTGACAAGGATAAAAAATAAAGGTAGGATTCTTCTTTTAAGTCTTCCTTAATTTTTCAGACAGGAAAACTAATTTAGTAGAATTTTATGTAATTAACCAAAGTCCTTTGATTTCAATGACATTTGGCTTATGCTATAAATGAGCAAGTTCTAAATATATCTAATGACACTAGAGATAAAAAACATTCAGTCTCTTACTTAAAATATAGTTATGTCCCAATGGTAAAGATTTTCTCTAGCTTGGAAACACTGACACTTCATGTTATTGTGTTAGATTATTTTAATACAGGATTTATCAATAAATTCTTCAGTTATGGAATAAATCTCTTAAAAAAAAAACCTCTTTGTATTGTATAATGTACTGTGCACAGTACATTATACTGCTAAATTGGAATGGTGGAAAATTGTTCAGCACACAGGTTAAAATAGGTTTTAATGTTGAGGGTATTCGTATTAGGTACC
This sequence comes from Passer montanus, assembly GCF_014805655.1. Lineage (NCBI taxonomy): Eukaryota > Metazoa > Chordata > Aves > Passeriformes > Passeridae > Passer > Passer montanus. Next base: position 2,498,559 of record NW_024369707.1, read on the forward strand.
TTAATTAGAGCCCTGTGTTGCCTTACACTTGCATGAGTACGTGTCACCAGGTTCATAATTGCTCCTCCTGTGAGGCCTGTGTTTGGAAACACAATTAAGCTGCTATTTCTGGCCTGGCTGGGGAGGCTGCACTGGGATCTCTGCAGAGCACCCAGAGCTCTGCTGCAGGTGGGGGCTGAGCTCACCCAAAGCACCCTGCGGGCTTTGCTGCTTTTGACTTTCTGTTGTTTTAAACAGCAGCGCTTTTGCCCTGCCCACAGAGCCCTGGGGCAATGGGAGCCCTTAAGGAATCTGAGCTGTTTGTGATTCCTAACAGCACCAAACTGCTGCTGACAAAGATCTATGTCTTGCAATCTGATGTTCCTCCTTTTTACCTTACATGATTTTTGCAAGAATGCTCACTCCTCACAATTCTCTTTCATGGGTTATTATCTGCAAAGTTCCCTATCAGCTGTAAGAACTGCACAAAGGCTTTGGTCAAAACTTTTAGAAGCATGTAGGCAACAATAGAATTCTCACACAATAAGCTGCAAGAAGAAAATAAATACATGTAAATAAGGCATTATAATAGTCTCAAGCCCTTGCCAGCATCCTGTCTTTCTAGTGACTGCACAGCTGTGTTTCCATTACACGATTAATGGATTTCCTACCTTCCAAAGAGACATTTGTACCAAATGGTAGCACAGTGCAAGACATACTAAACAGCTGACTGTAGCTCATCTCTTCCTCATGGCACCGTCTGTGCACATAATTAAGGGCTAAAATGCCCTTTGTCAAAAGTTTTCACACTAAATGTCTAAATCATGACTAGGATTCAAATTAGTCGCCTATCTTTGCACATATTTTGGTACCTATATACTTTCATTAACCAACAATAATGAAGTGGGCTACAAGTCTCAGGATCTTTTTCAAGCTTTTGACTTTTAATTCAGCTTCAGTCACACAAATTAAGGGAGATATTGACCACTCTATGCCTCCAGAGAACCTGAGAAGAGTTAGGAGTGTTTGAAAATTCCAAACAGACATTCAGCACCCTCAGAAGCACACACTCATGTAGTAATAAATATTTTACTTGTAAAAGCATTTTTTTGAGGTGCCCAATGATATGTCCCTAGTTCATCCACCTTCTGCTTTTCCACAGAATCTGACAGAAGGTATTTTTAAGGTGCATTAGTATCCTTTCACTACAGATCCTTAATTTTATGTGAAATAGTCACCTGAGCTCTCAGATTTAAGTACTGTTGAAGATGTAACTTAGTGTAGCATTTTTAATTTCTGCTTGTTTTACTATCTTTTTTTCCCCTTTTGGTGATGTCAATAAAACATCACCGGTGAGACTACAAGGAATTCAGTAGACCTGAAAACACTAGAAATCTTTGCAATACTTTTTCCAACAGTTTAGCATCTTCTGTTTCAGCTGGAGTCAAACCATGTCTCATTTATCACATCTCCATAGAGCACTCTAGATTACAGATTTAAGTGTAAAGGACTGTTAGATGAGAAAAGCCATGTACTCTAGTACTTAGGGGAAAAGTGTGACACACAGAACATAGCTGCTATTCACATTTCTCAGACTTCTTGTCCAAATGAATCTCAATTCTTGAATAGCAGCCTACATCAGGAGGCAGGGAAGGTGTTTAAAGATGACTGTAGAAATGAAACAAAAGAATTCCCCAAATTACCACGTATAGACTTATAAGAGCAGATCAGTGAATATACTAATTCAGGATCCTGCCTCAGATACTGATATTAGAATTGCAGAGTAATTGCAAATAATTCTGCCCAATGTAACTCCAGGGTGGCATTCTGCCAAGGTAATGCAGTTAAAAGTTGACTCATCAATAACAGGTCTTAAAGAAAAGAAAAAGGAGCTTAATATCATGAGGATCTCATACTATTCAACACTGTTCAGAGCAAGAGCAATTCTCAGCATGAGGATGCTCTGCCTGAGTTAGAAACTGGTAATGCCTTGTGTCCATTCCCCTCCAGCCTCTATAAACAAAGCACTGTAAATATGGGAAACCCAGAACAAGTAAATGTTGCACAGAAACTAGACAAGTTATTTAGTAAAAACTCTTTTATCTTAGATTAGGCCCCAAATAAAGAAAACAACAACATGGCATCAGAAAAATGCATGTGAAAAATGGTACTGCTGTCTGGTTTAGGTAAAATAGAGTAATTCCTATTTTATAGCTCTACAGCTTTATTTTTCCACAGAATTAGTTTCACAAACTTCAAATGGAAACATTACTGTTGGTAGGTAGGAGCTGCAATACAATGTCTATAGAACAGATGCAAAGAGGGCAAGTATTTGTCCTGTAGAGTAAGATTGGCAGTGAAATCTTACAGTCATGAAGAAAAGACACCACAGACTTCATAAGAATCTTTTGGGTTTAGTCCTGATAGGCTAAAGCCCCCATATAAGTCACTAATTCCTAATATGTCAAAGACTAACTGAATTTCTTTCCAACATCCAAAACATGGCAAGGAAGGAGACTGTTTTTAAGAACACACTTCAATAATTAGTATTAGAGTATATTTCCTCTCAGCAAATTGAAATGGAATAAATTGCATTGTCTTTGTTAGAAATTGAATTGCTTGCAAGAGGTTAGGACGGTGGTGGCAGATCACAGAAAAAATAAAAACATACTTCAGAGGAATGAAGGGAAAATATGAGATTGATTTTGTGTTTTAATTTTAAAATATCAGCAGCAGTTCCTCTAATTCTAATAAAAATGCAGAGATGCAAAGGATTTATTATCTCATTGCCATTTTAAAGATAACTATATTACATTGACAACATTCCTATTTTTCTTTGATCAGAGGAAGAACAGTCATGTCTTAAAGCAACTAAGTGTCCTTTGTTACTGGAAGTTTGCTTTGGCAAAGCCACCACTTGTTTCTTTCTTTTGCTTATTTCTTTAACCATTATTCCACATAGCTCTTAACTCTCAGTTTATGTCCCCACTTCCACATGATCAGTGATTCACCATCCCAGAAAGAACATTCCAAGAAAGTATCATTCCAGTTGTTCAGAATATGTCCCTAAGCTTCATTTTCAGTGATGTGATTATTATCTGGCATTTTTTTATTCTTTTCTTCTACACAGAGTCTGATTTCAGCTTCATGAGAATACTTGCTTAATCCTGGACAGCACAGGCTGTTAACAGCCTCTTCGTTTTCCATTACCATCATTGCTTCTGTCAGGGAATGGACGAGGCATCAATGTTCACAAAAACGTCCAAATTCAGCCTGAGCACAGTTATTCCAGTGCTACCACTATTTGCTGACCAGTCAAAAGTCCTTTATATCCCTTCAAACAATTTTCCAGCTGCACTCTATTACACCCCATCTGGAGCAGAGCCCTTCCTTAATCCTTGCAGAAACCAGTCCTGCTAAAATAAACTCAGCGAGTTTGAACTGCAGGAATCCCTGAGCACATAATCTTGAGACAACAGAGCACTGGGGTACTCCTTCCTTTGTGCCTGCATCATCTCAGATCAGGAATTCAAGATAAATAAGCACTTTGGAAATTGTTGTTTCTAGTTTTTGAACCAAAGGAGAACTTGGCTGACAAGCTGTGGGAACAATGGCACCGTCACCTCTCTTTTGGTGGCAGCTTCCATTCAGGGCTCATTCTGGGGTTACTTTTAGGTACCATTTAAGGTGCTATACAGTAGCAAAAGTTGGTTGTGCTGCATGAAAAGGAAATCCTGATGTAAAAATGTTCTCTCTCTCACAAACTGGGCACGTTTGAAAAAAAAACAAAAAACAACTTTGCAGAAATTCTCTTTTCTATGCAACTTAACAAGACTAATGATCTAGAGCTAGATCCAAATTTGATTGAAGGAAACATTTACTTTAAATGCCAAATTCTTATTGGCTGCCTAACTGTCAACATTTTTGCTTTAAACTTCTTTTTTTAAGCAAAGCTATTCAGGACCTATGATAATTTTAATAGTAGGATTTGCCTTTATATCTGAGACCAACAGTTTTCCATTGCTGTTGTTGGTCAGAAGTGTACTCTGTGCCTGTAGTTTGTCCAGCTTCTCCCGAGCTGAACTTTGGTGATGGTGAGTGGATTATGCCAGAAAGAGTAAGCATACCAGAGAAATGCAAAATATTGCTGGCCTTCCCTCCCCCCTACTGTTTTCTTTTAGATCTTTTTCCTTGTCTAGTTCTTCCTCAGGCCTTATGAATCCTTTAAACCTCCCAGATCTGAAGGGAAATAGAAAGTTATTGTGTGTCTTCCACAAATCTGTTGGGGTGAAATACATTTAATTCAGTAGCAAAGCCTACTGATAAAAAACTCCAGAATTTTTCCCCAGGACATTAAAGATCCTGTAAGAATTTCTCTCTGCTATTGTGTCTGCAAGTTGAGAGTCAGATATGCTTGTGTATCAAAATTAACACCATAAACAAGTTTATATTCTATCATGAATTTCAGTTACTTTTGCTGATTCTTTCATCTAAGCATATTCAGAAATGAGCATTATATCACTGTGCTGTGAACATTCATTACAACCGTATAAGACTTCAAGAAAAAGGTTCAAATCCAAATCTTTTCCCAATTTTGAAACTTCTAATCAGAAGAAAAATAAAGCAATTAGGTTATAATAAATGTTTCTATGATCTCAGGAAAATTACAGTAGCTTAAATTCTCACTGCATTTTAATTCAAAAGAGTTAAGGAAAAGCAATTTTCATCAATTATTAATTTATCAATATCCTTGACCTCATGGAGTATTTTGAAATCTGTGATCTAATTAAATAGCATTATTCAAAGATAATAAATTTTATAACCATCACTTAACACTGAATTCTTGGGTTTTTAGTAGCTCTGCCACCATTAGATCTCTCTTAAAACTATAATCAATTTTACATCCTAGCTTCCTAGCTGCTGTTGGAGTGTGGAAACTCTCCCTGTTTTGATGCAGGAATATATCACTGTAGGGTGCACCTCCCAGACATGTGGCATTTTCCATGTTTTTAGCTAAATCAGTGCAACTACAGAAGGTCTGCAGGTACCTGCAAGAGGTGGATGACATTCTTTCAGGAGATATTAAATCAAGTGAACGAATGCAATATTGCCATCGATGATTAAAATTCAGTAAATTTTGCTGGAAGGAATTTGAGGATGTAATTCAGCTTCTACCCAATACCTCTGTACTAATGTTATTCCCTCAAGAGGAAAGAATACTGTTTGCCATTCTGCTTTACCCAGTCCTGTCATACTAACTTTATTCCCTTGAGATGAGAAGTGTTCCTTAAAATATCAGTATTTGAAAAATCTTACATTTTCCATCTCCCCAGCCACAAGGGGACTGTGGCATAGATTATGTTCATTTTCTCCTTTTGATGCTCCTTTAAGGAATTCTATTTTCATTACAGGTAAGATTGGTACTTAGTGTGTTCCATCTTCCAGGTGCACTAATTACTTACCTAGAAAATCTCTCTAACACTCAGTGAAAATAGTAGTTCTAGAAAATAAATCGAGTTGCAAAAGCCATTCTGGCATAGCTTAATGCTCTAATTGGCTGGAACTTAACTGTGGGGGAGGAGGAAAGGAAAGGGGAAAAAAGACCATGCTTTCCTTATCTCACTGAAAAGATAAAACTAATGCAGTTTTTATATCATATAAATTTTTTCACTTGAGTTAAAATAAAACGTTGGTGTGAGATAAACTCATGGTTACAGCAAGGCTCAACACACAGATAGCCTGGATTGATTCCTTCCTCTGCCAGTGAGAACCGAACTGCAAGGGGCATTTGCCAGAATAATGTCCCAGCTTAAAACAGAATTTTTGCACATCTCTCTCTGTACTTACAACAGCTGAGAGCAGTAGAAAAGTGAAGCATATTTCATGAATGATGTGTCTTTAAATACATAAATCTTATGTCAATTTTACTATAACTCTTTTGTAGTAACCACTACTTACAGAGAAAATTACCAAAGCAAAGCAAATACCATTTTCAGTAATTCACTGAGCTAAACACCTAAACCAAGTGCCTGGATTAGTTCTGAACCAGTGTTCTTGTAATTAATACTCTACTCTGCAATGTGTTGACATTGGTGATTTATTACAGCTCTTACATTAAAAGTATAACCAGATTTATAGACTTTGTGGAGGGTTAGAAATGCCACATTACAAATGAGGGGTTTTAGTTTTATAACAAAAAATGTCTTATTGCTATGTGTATATTAAAATGGTTTTCTGGTAGCCCTGGGAAAACTAATAGTGGTGTATAAGCATTTTATGCCAATTTCACTTGGAGTAGAAAGAGGTTGGTTGTCTCTGTGGGTGACAAGGGAGGGGAATTCATGGTTATAGAAAAAATACTTCCAAACACTTGGAATCCAGGAGACTTTACTCCTAACTTTTTCTTCCCATAAAAGTGGGAAAGTAAAAGTAATCCCACTTGCAAGTACATATATTCAAAATATTGAGAATTTTTGAGTGGCATGGACCACAGCATGGCCCTGGCTCCTGGCCCCTCAGACAGGAGAGGATGTCACCCACAGGCTGCTGTGTATGGTGCAATGCTTGGGTCACCCAGGAATTTTTAAATCCTATTGCTCCTATTTTTCCAGTTCTCATCAAAAGGTCTTGACATCCCCTCTTTAAAATAACTACAGAAACATTTGACTGAAAGGCATGACAATCTGGGGAAATGCTCCTATGGAAGCTGTTTCTTAACATGGTTTTCGGAAGATCTCTTTAGAACAAATTGTTTTGCTCTGAAGGGATTTGTGCTGCACAGCACTGACGGTTAAGTGCTAAATGGAATCTCTCCATGGGCTCTGTGTTACTGCTGAACAAAACACAGAAGCTGAACACTAAATAAAACACTACTCTTAAATACACTAATAAAAGTAAAGCCAAGAGAACAGTGGGTCATTTTTATGCTATATCAGCAATGTCATGTTTCAGGAAAAAACATTCAGATATCACTCCTTTTATGACAATAACTAGCTCTGAAGCAGTTGTTTTATTTAATTTTTTCTAACTCATGGTGAGAAATTTGACTAAGTTGCAATCAGTGAATAAATGTGTCATAGGTGACAGACTTTTAAAAAAGAGAGCAAACTAGGTGGGGAACACAGAAGATTCTGAATGAAGCTAACAAGCTACTTTTACCATTTTAAGGAACTGAAGCTTTGATAATAGACCATATCATGGTTGTGCCTGGACTAGGAAGGAGTGGAGCTTGCTCTAATTTAGCTATTGAAATAACACCTGCATTTTTGCTGCAAAAAGGAAGAAAAGTAGTCTGGATTTAATCTTCTAGCAAGCAAGCAGTGCTCTGATAGTGAAAGATCAAAATACAGAGAAACTAGAGATAAGAGGGGAAAAAAAACAGCACAGTTCAGCAAAGACACATACTTAAAAAAAAAAAAAAACAAAAAACCTCACAGGAAAAAAAAAGGTATTTAAAAGGTATTTGAATTATATTTGCCCAGGGGGAAAAAAAATTGATGTCCTGCAATTCAACTGCAACATTAGAGGCATCTGACACAGATGCCGGGGCTACAAATGTTACATGCACTGTGAACAGAGGCCAGGCAAACCAGCAGGGCTGTGCTGTGGGACACCACACATTCCCCCAGAGAGCACAGGAAAAATGGGTTGTTCATGTTGAGTGCAAACACCCAGACAAAGATGAGGGATCTTTTTGTCTTTGACAATCATTTACTGAAATCAGCCTGGAAGTTTGAAGTAGGAAGAAGCAGGAGGCATGTAGTGAGTAAAAGGAGATAAAGTTATGGGGAAATGAAAAAGATGGACTAAACTGGATTTGCAAGAAATCCATAAAGATTGTATCTTGATTGGATGGCTGGGAGACAAGGGGTGAGAAGTTTAAAATCAGCTACACCATGAAAGCTCTCCAGGCAATAGTAAAAGCTTGAATTTAGTAAGATTGCTGTGAAAAAGTATAGAGAAAAGGCAGTGATATAGAAAATATCTCCTTTCCTCCAAAAAATTTCTATTAAGAGAACTTTTGAAGACAGAAGTAGGGAAATTTACTTTAAGAATTTTTGTTTCCAAAATGCTTTAATACTACATCTACTTTAATTTTTTTTGAGTCTTGAATGAGATTTTCTAAATGAAATATTATTCAACTTTAAAACCTGTGGAGTACTGTACCTCATCCCAATAATTAAAGAATGCAGTTGTGGCTCTTCATAACAGTATCCTTCCCTCAAAAAATTTCACATATACGCAGATATCTATTTTATAGAGATGTAGATCCTGTCATGGCACTCCTGATACATTTTTCTGTTGTTTCAAACATCGCATCAGATGACATTCCCAAAAAGACATGGGATCACGTTTGCTCCCAAGTGGAAATGCAAGAATTTATCATCAGTTCTATGGGTCACAAGATCCTGTACTTAAAAGATTTTCACAATTGGTTCCTCTCATCTAAATTTAATTCAAATAATTTAAGACTGCTAACCTGCAAATATTTTTTGGGTTTGTTTTAATGTTGTTCAGTATTGCAGCACAAAATGAGGGCTATGGAATGTGTGCCTGGAATAATTGATGGTGCTGCCATGGGGTCCAAAATATCCTCCCATATACTAATGGGTTTATGCCATTCTGCCTCTGAAATTTGTTTTAATGATTTTGACAGCTCTCATTTTTCCTTTGTTAAATCTTAGTGACTGTATCTGGATATTTATTTTTAGAAGCACAAACATATTACAAAAAATACATAAGCCCACTGAGGATGAATAAAACATCTCCATAGTAACTTTCTGGATAGTGATGTATGGCTGGTTGCAGACAGACTGACAAACTTCAGTCCTAACTCTGCATCAGGATTTGTTAGCATAGAATCCTAAGCTCAAAAGTGACTTCAGAAATGAAATGCCCCTTTTTCCTCTCTGTAGTTATTTCACAGCAATGATTGATTTTTTCCAGATGTGGTTAAATAGGAAAATTTATTTTATTAGTTTTAATATAGTCAGTTGCAAATATAATCAAAAACATCCCCTCAAGGCAATTGAATATTTTGGCTTTGCTTGATTTTTCCCAGAAGAAATTCTATCCTACTCATTTATTTTAAACTTATTTTATAATACCTTTAAATGAAAATGTAAATAGTTTGGTTTGAAATTAGTATTGATATTGATGTCCATACAGTTCAACAAGAATTTCCATCTGCAGGATAATATTCATGGTAATAAGAAAGACTGTGCTATATTTTAAAGGGACAGGTTCTTAAAAGGCCATTTAGGTTTTTTTTTCTCTCTAGGCCTTAGTGTACCCATACCCAGGCCTGCATTGTGCACAGCCACCTGTGGAACCATGACCATTTCCCCAGCTCACCCCTGCAAACATGAGTGAAGCTCATTTCCCTCAGTTTCCTGCAGTTTGCACTGAAACTTATATAACTTACTTGCTGTTTATGTCTTTTACCAGTTGTGTATGTAAAGCTTTCATATACAAGTCAGAGAAAAACCTGCAAGCAACTATGATTTTTAAAGCTAAAAGACACCTTGTGTCTAATTTGTCAGCAAATTAGGTGGGTTTAAAATCCACCCTTCAAACAGCAGCAATTTCTGTTCCTTTCATCTAAACAGTTCTGTATTCCAAGGGAACCTGGGATAATCAGTAGTTTGTTGTAGACATGAGTCATAATTATGTTCTTTCTCTCTCATTTAAGTTGTTCGAGTTCATGAATTTTTTGGCTGAGAATGTCATCTTCTGTTACATGGGACTCGCGCTATTTACGTTTCAAAATCACATCTTCAATCCTCTTTTCATATTTGGTGCTCTTGTATCCTTTGCTTTAAAGAAGTAAATATCTCTGTGTGTGTGTGTGTATATATACAAAGAATGCATGTTTCATGTGAAAAAAGAAGTCAACAAGCAAACCAATCAGTTCCTTGAATACTAAAGATCAGTAAGTATCTTGTCAATTCCAAGTGCAATCATCCATTACCTATATCCTAATAACTGCCCCAATGCATGTTAGCACATGTTCTTTGGACAGTTGCTGTTTTGCTCCTCTGCTACAGGCAAATAGCCTTAAACCAGCTGGGGAACTTTTGCCAGTGGTTTATAAGTGAGGTGGGAATTTGGGATAAGTATTGGGAAACATCTGTGGGGACAGGTGCAACACAAAACCTTTTTTCCTGTCTGGAGCCAGTGCAGATCCACAAACTGGAGAGCTGCCTCCAGACAGACGTGTGCCATAAGCAGGACTTCCCCAAAACTACATAAATGGTATGAAGTCCTTAAAAATCACCCAGTTCTGCTTTGCTCAAATCTTTCCTTCTTTATACTTGGTATCTCTAGCATACATGGAATTACTTACAGCATCATGTGCCTAAGAGGTCAGAAAAACTCTTTAATTCTGCCATGGTTTCTCAATAAATCTTACTGGTACACCAATATAGATTCTTTTCACACTGACAATTTCTTCAATTATTTTTTTTTCTCAGAGCAGCAGCCCCTCTGCTTATCACTTTTAAATGAACTGTAATAGCTTTGAAAGTTGGGAGCACACTGTTGACGTGCAGTAATTGCTATATGTAATTTCTAAATGAATAATCAGGACTGCACCAGAGCTCCCTTGGCTCCAGGCTGGGCTGGGTGGCAGCGAGGAGGTCACTGTGTCCCCCCGGGGCAGTACCACGGCTGTGCTGCAGCCCTGGCACTGGGAGGGAGCAGGGGCAGCCAGGCATGGGGCAGGGACCTGGCTCTTTGCCTCTCCCGAGCCCTGGAGCTCCAGGCAGCTCTTGGGCAGCTGCTGGGATTCAGACATCGCCTCTCAAACTCTTCACTTGCTCTCCAGTCCCGGCACGCTCAGACTGGGAGTGTCATAATTGAGCCACAAGATAAGGGGAGGGCAAAAACGTGCAAAATGTGCAAAAAGCATACATAAGGAGCTCAGACTGCCTTTCTTTAAATCTGATAATGGCCTCATGGTTCGAATTAAGGCAACTTTTGGGATAGTTCCACAGGAGAGTAATAAAGAACTTCATCGGAAGAATCTCTGCAGAGAAGGGGAAGAAAAAGCAAAAAGTGCTGGAATAGACAATATGAATCACCAGGAAATAAGGAAGTAATAATCAGGTCCAAAAGTACATTTATTCTCTGCAAATTGCTGCTGAAGGAGATAATGCTCTCTCTGCAATTGATGATGGGCATTTTCCTGAAGAGCTGAAGATGAAGCCACATGTGACACAAATGTGATGAGCAGAAGTAGAGTGATTGAAGGGAGATATATTATGATGAATATAAAACCAGGATGTCTGGGGAAGGCAGATCTCTGCCACTGCACAGGAAGCATTACAACATGGCATGTAAAACATGAAAGAAAATACTATAATATTTGTTTAATTACACCTTTAAAATAATTTTAGAGAATATTTGGGTTAATTCTGGTTTTGTCAGTAGTTTGTCCACTATTTTCCTCAACATATTACATTTTAGGTGGCAATTTTTGTAGCAAGAGCTTCCAACATATACCCACTTTCTTTCCTTTTGAATTTGGGTCGAAAACAAAAGATTCCCAGGACCTTTCAGCACATGATGATGTTTTCAGGTAAGAGCTATTTTGGCTTTCTTGGTATTTCTCCTGTCAATGTTTAATGAATGACAAAAAAAGTCATCTATCACTAGAAAAAGCCACATCTATCACAAAGAATTTGTTGTCTTAAAACTCAAGGTCATCTCTCCACAGCTACTGAAGCAAATGGATGCATTCTGATCAACCTCACTGTGCTCTCACCCTATTTTAATTAATGTTTTGGAAACTCACTGCCCAGGAAGCCATTGTCTTTCAATCCATTGTGCCTCATCTGTCTACACTTCCATGACAATTTGGGAATACCATGTTTTTAAGTTGTGCTGTTTTAGAGGCCCTTGTAGTATACCTGAGAGTATTTTACATAGCAGCAAATAAACATCCAACTTAGCGTTAGTACTGATACTCAGATCAGATATGGTCTTTGGCAATTCCTTAAACTTCTGGACCAGTTTTACTTTTAAACATGAGATGAGATCATTTCAATTCCACAGACCTTTTCATATTTATTCCAGCTTGATATTTAATTTTGTTGATTTTGTTAACCTTGTAGAATAACAAAAAAAAAAAATTCAAATCCAGAAGAGGGAGCCATGTTCTAGTCTGATTTGCACAGCATCCCCAGAACCTGTTAAGGCTCATCTGGACTACGTATTTTTTTACTTGTACAAGCTAGAAATAATTCCACTTGACTTTCTAATGCTAGTTAGGAAAAACTCACTTATAAGCCAAGAATATCTGTTCAGTAAAAGACAGAAATGCAGATACCCCTACGCTATTGATGATATAATTTTCTAAAATTAGAAACTCAGCACATTTTTTTGCTTCATTTCCCTGCTTTTTATGCAAAAATTTATTCCACATTTGTATGGATAAAAGTTCTTGATTGACAGCCTTGATGTACAGAGATCCATTTAGCCAGATAACGAGAGAAATACAATGTGCTGCATTTCAAGCTCCCTCATCAGGACTACTCCACATCAGGGGGCCTCATTTGTGCCTATGTAATTCCAACTCTCTAGAGAGCAACACAGCAGCTCATTTCTATACCCATTCAATCCTCCTGCTAAAAGCTGCCACTGAAAATGTCAGCTAATTCCAGCGAGACCGGAGTGAGGGATGATGACACATCCAGCAGGAGCTGCCTCTCAGCCCAACTGCTCCCCTGCCATTGTTCCATGGCTAACTTGGAGCTGGAGATCCCTCTGCTAAGCCTAGCAGGTGGCCAGCAAGACAACAGCATGAAAAATAGCTTCATATCATTTGGTATCTAGTTCCTGGGCTCCATTTTGGTTTTTGATTTTCATCAGCTAAAGTATAGGATGAAAAACCTTCTGAAATCTCTCTTATCCTTTAAATTTTCTGCCCTCGTTTTCTGCAGTCAAATTTCATTCTCCACAGAGCAGGAGCAGAAAGCAGCCTGCAGCCAGCAGCTGAACGTGAGAACTCACACACATTAGCTTTCCAGGACAATCTGGCAGCTGAGAACTGAAACAGTAGTATTGCAGGCTTCTAAAATTTATATGCTAAAATTCTCAGAAAAGTAATTTTTATCTATTTTCAAAGATAAAACCCCTCTATTTTCTAGAGAAAAATGTGTTTACATTACAACAAAGTAATGGCATAATCTGCAACTATAATAATAAAGACTGTCTCTCATGCTGCCAGCAGCTGCACACTTCACAGGAGACACAGATTTTCTGTGTAATTCTGTTTTTTAAGATGCACCAAGATTTGTGCTTAGTGCTACAAACTGATAAAACTGCATGTAGTGATAAACAGAGGGGACAATGGCTGCCAGGAGAGAGACACATTTCTGATGAGTAAACAGGACACTGAATTTGAGTTTGAAGGAAATTATCTACCAAGTTCTGTAACAACAGTCATAGAACAATTTGGGCTGGAGGGGACCTTTAAAGGTTATCTAGTCCAACCCCCTGCAATGAGCAGGGGTATCTTCAACTCCATCAGGTTGCTCAGAGCCCCATCCAGCCTGACCTCGAGTGTTTCCAGGGATGGGGCATCCACCACCTCGAGTGGGTTTTACCACCTTCATTGTTATGGTGTAGCATCAAGTTCTAGTTAATGACAGGGAGAAATGGCCTTTATTCACCACAGCATCACACATTCAGATGTGGAAAACAATGAATTTGGGTTAGTTTTGTTTTCTGTCTTATTACCAAATCCACCAAACATTTACTGCTTGTTTTACTGCCACAATCACCAAAGTGATTGCTGAGAAAAATTGCTGAGAAAAGCAATTAAGGTCAGGCAAGTACACTGTTGATTAGTCTTTGATTATTCCTTACTCTGCAAAGAACTCTCCTGAAGTCACTAAGTTCTGCTTTTTGATGCCTATCAATACAGCTGAGAAAAGGTGGAAGAGTTAGGCTTGGAGGTGGATTATGGAGCATTTTGATTTATCGCATTCTTTTTCTGCTTCTACCACTCCTTTAAAAATACATTACAGAGGGTAGATTCACTTCTACAACTGTTTTTAATAATGATTCCTGATAACATTCCATTCTAAATGAAAACTTGATTAGTCCTTTATACAGAGACTAATTAAGCCCAGGCTTCTCAAATTAAGTTGAACATCAGCTAAAGTGAGCAGCCCAACAGTGTCTGCTCATGTGAAAAAGAAACATTTTAAGGTCTTAGACTTTATAGCACTTTCCACTCTTCTCCCAACATTTTTATTTACTTTTTACTCTGCTTTCCTCTTCTCTACAACACATAAATGGGCAACAGAGAGGCTTGTGGGACACAGTGCTACAGGGGTGGTTGCTGTTAATATAAGGCATTATAGCATCAGTGGAGTCTGAAAGGATGAACACAAACACAGAATTAAGCCAAAAGATGCCCATGTACAGGCAGCTGTTGTGCAGGCATTTACATCTACACACTCATATAGACACAGAGGTGGGAAGTGGCAATGTGAAGAAATCAGCTAAATAGAAAAGAAAGCCAGGAAGAAAAGAGCAGAAAACTGCAGCTGAAACCAAAACACCAGGGCTACCCACAGAAAGTCTTTCCTGGCAGATTCTTTTCCCACCAACAACAAACACTCCAGCCTTCATGGGCTCTTCAGAGGGCTGGATTTGGGGAGCTGTTTGTGTGGGGTCTGGGCAAGGGATGGCTAAGAGCCCTCAGGACACACAGGTTCAGTTCTGGGGACTCTGGAGCTTAACCCTGGGCTGCTCTGCTTTGAAGGCTCTGACACATTAAAGGGTATTGCTTACAGATGAATCCCTAATGGCTGGCACAAAATAAAAACCTGGTAGGAAATCTGTGATTCAGCCTAAGGATGAATGGATTAACACAGATGTGGAGCTGCCAACAGTGCACCTCTGAAAGATGAGGTGAGGGAATCTCTGCTAATGGTTCATCAGAGTTGGTCCTTCTGCTGCACCACTCTGTCCAGGGGTAGCTGAGGTACCAACATCCACTGCATCCAATCATTCCATGTGGCTTTGTGGCATCTTTCCCTGAAGTTTTACAGAAAATTTAATCTTCCTTAACTTCAGTCCATTTCAGTAGCTCAACATTTTCCCTTCCTTTACTCGTATTATTAACTGAAAAGTATTTTGAGAGATATACACATGTGTGTATATATATATATACACACACACACACATATAGTAGTGTTCCTTGCTTCTCATTGAGCCTTTACATTTTTAGTGTATGTGTCTGCTTCCCACTGCTTTAGTTGTTTAGTTTGATTATTTATTTTACTTTAGACATGCCTTTAGTTGAAAATTAATTATCTCTTATGGACCATGTTGAGCATTTTATAAATGAAAAATGCAGACAAGCCACTCACTATTTTTCTGAACTGAAGAAACAGCCAGTCCACAGCTCAAGACATACTAATTAACTTTTATACATGTATATATATGTGTGTATATATATATCCCCCCTTACAAAAAGAGGTGTTCTAGATTTAAAATTAAAGATGAGATGCAGTTGTGGGAAGCAGCAACGTTTTCCACTGAAATGCAGCTGTGCTGAAAAACCAGATTACCACTACAAGCACTGAAATAAAGACCATTTCAATACTCATTCATTCCCTCCTCAGATGCATGCTTAAAATGAGATTATATTATTTCCCTGTAAGAAAATAGTAAAGCACTGCATGCTCAGAGATGTCTTTTACACAAAAGCAAAGCCAAGGACAAGCCCAGTGTCTGCCTGCAGGGTTTTGAACCTGCTGCCACTGAGTATTTTCAGACTGTGCAACCCCAGTCTGCTTCTTCCTTGCTGAAATGGCTTTGTGCTGTTCCCTGGATAAACTTCTATACCAAATAATTGGAAGCCCAGCTTCTATACCAAATAATTCACATTCTAGCTATGTAATCTTAAAGAGCTTTGGAGTTCTAGGCCAAAAATATCTGCATTTAGCAGTTAATTAAATGATTCTGCATATGTCATCAGTGCCTTACAAGAGGTTTGATTACTAGATTTAATCTCTCAATAGTTTGCAAGGTACTTTTTGGACTCAGCATGTATTGTATACATGTAATGACTTTGCTCTCTAGAATTATTTTGTGAAAGTTTTTTGGAAAACCATAAAACACATTTAAATAGATAAATGAAAGTCATTGGAAAATATGGAGTATTATTTGTATTGTGCATCCTGAGGGCTGCAGGCACTAGCAGGCTTTTTCCCCCCTCAATTTTTAAACATGGCATTTTGTCAAGACATATTTAGTCCCCTTATTACTACCTATGGGGCTTTTTTTCTAAACTCATTTAGCTGTTTTCACCACCTTTGTAATTTCTTGTTTATTCAGTTTCTGTGGGTGTATAATTCTACAACTACTATAATGTTTCAAGTACATTAATTTATTCTGCATCCTCTTTTAGATATTTAAAATCATCTTTTAAAAACAATTCATTGTTTTTAAGTCATGTTTTTCTGACTAGTCTTAGAACATTAAATTATTTTAAAGGAATATATTTTATATTTTCAAGGAAGAAATGAGTAGCATGTTTGGGTACAGATTTTAATGTCAATCCTGTTTTTCACTTGCTCTGACTTCATGAGCAGTCTGACTTAACACAGGATTTAGACTTCTTTTTCAACCTGCATTAAGTTCAGATTACTACTTAATTTGCAATTATTCAAGACAAAGCATTCAGTGGATGTAAAGCAAAAATGTGATCATTATGTGAATATGGGAGTCCTTTCACTGTTCACTTTTGCAAATTTGCTGCATTAAATCCCACCCTTTCAGTTACCGATTCAGTTCTTTATAAAACGGATTATGATCTGAAAATTTCCTCTGCCCTTGGAAGCGGGTTTGGCCTGAAAAGATTAAAATTCTGTTTCTCCCTCGCATTAAGCTCCCAATCCCTGTCTCGTTTCAGGTTTGCGAGGCGCGATCGCGTTTGCGTTGGCCATCCGGGACACGGAGTCGCAGCCCAAGCAGATGATGTTCAGCACAGCCCTGCTGATGGTGTTCTTCACGGTCTGGGTCTTTGGGGGAGGCACCACAGCGATGCTCACCTGGCTGCAGATCAGGTCAGTACAGTCTGTGCAGCACCAGCCAAGAGCAGAGCGGGATCCCTGCGGACCCACCATCCTTACACCTTCCTGAGGCTCACAGATGTGCTTTGTATGAGCTTTAACACACAAAAAGGGAGGGTGTATGCACCTCTTAGAGGCTCCAGACCACAAGGACCAGGTTCTTCCTAAATTATGGGCTTAGACATAGGTCAGACACATCCTTGTTTCAAGAGAGTTTGTTTCACTACTGCTCCTTTTAAAGATCCTGAATACATCTTAATAGGTCTTCCTTGCTGCTGAAGAATGTGCTATACAGGCAGACTTTGCCCTCATCCTAAAGTCCGTAGTTACTACACAAGTATGTGATAAATTGTGTATTTCTGATTATGAGAATATGATGGAAAAATCTTTCTCCACTGCTGCCTTATTCAGGCATTAATTTATTAGGTATTGTTTTATATATTCTTCTTCACTGCATTATTTTTTTAATTACTTTAATGTCACTTGTATTTATAGAGAGCAATGAATGACAAGGAAGGTTAAATTACAAGAAAAAGGGAAATAGAAAACTGGAGTAAAAAGGATCTAATTTAAATTAGTGTCCTTCCAAGTGTGCTTTTTTGAAACCCAACTTTTAGTAATGAGTGTACTCATGCTGGTTATTGATTCTGGTTACTCCACAATCCATTCAGAACTCCCTGCTGTGCTTTGCAAGATCACCACAGAAATCCTCAGTATCGAGACAGGCCTGCATTTCACAATTCCTTATCATTTATTCTATATATATCATATGTTTTCCTTGTTTACAAAATGATGTCTGATTACAAGCCTTCATGTCAGACTCTTGCTATAAAATAGCAGCTGAAGATAACCAAATTGGGGCTTTTACAAAGAGCATAGATAAAACTGCAGACAAAATAAGGACTAGCGTACAAGTGCACTGGATAAACATGGATGCAGGCATCCTAGTACAGTGGGGAGGTTTTCTATTTCTGTGACAGTTTGATTCTTCTTCATGACATGTCTCATGTCCCATAATGTCAATCAAGGCCATTACAGTTTGGATACACTCTGGCACTATCAGTCATCTTTCTGAGATTTGCCACTTTTTCACTGTCAGTCAGCAGGAGTTTTTCTGTGTGGCAATGGAAACGTGGGTGAGGAAGAGCTTTCTCATTAGATCTTGGGGAGCAAATCAGTCTGGGATTCTATAACAGGAGATAAGGAATAATGCTGAGAATACAGTAAGGGGAAAGGCTGTGAGCTCTCAGTGTGCAGTCTGAGAGCTTGGGTCACCAGATGCCCCTTGTGGTTCAGCTCTCTAGGGAATTGTTAAATTAAGATTGTGAAGTGCTTTCACTAAGAAAATGCACTGGATGCAAGGGCATTTCTTCTGCTACTTAGTGCTACCCAGAGCTGCAAAGCCCCCCAAGACCACAAGTGAGGGGCTGACTCTCATATTAACTGTTTGTACTGTTCAATGCACACGCTTCTTTCTCTAGCCTCTTGGACAATAGATTTCACCAAAGACACTGAAAGTAGATAATCATTACTGATTTGAAATGCTCATCTCTGAGGGTTTCCTCTGCATCCCATCTGATCTGCCAGACATTTTTATCAATAAAATAAATTGGATTTGTAATCAGGATATTGATTTTCTTACTATAAAGCTATTAGGTTCATAATTTACACTTAATTTCTTGACATTGGAACATATATCTTCATAAATTATGAGGAGGTCAACTTGAGATAAAATTTTAAATAGACATCTTTAATTACAAATTTATCTTGAGGCTCTGATTTCTCCTTCTAGTGAAAAGATTTCATTGTCTTTATAATTTATTACACCTCAATGTGGACTTTTGTCCTTAGCTACCAGCATTTATCTTTTTAGTCTTAATTAATTTTCCTAAGCAATTGTATTCAAAAGGTGGTGGTAATTCATGACAATTGACACTTGTATGGATTCTGGCAGATGAGTTTGCTGAGGAAAGCTATGGAGCTGTGGTAAATGACACCAGCTTGTTTAGTGTAATCCCCCAGCATGCTGGCACCTGTGCCTGAACAGCAACTCTGAGCTGCATCTATCCCCATGGTTCTTTAGAAGAAAAACATGGTATTTTTCAAGCTAGTTTGGAGGGTTCAGCTCACAAAGCCAAGGGAAACTACATTACAAGTACAAAAATGATATGATGGTCTCTGAAAAGATTTATTGGAAGGAGTTTGTGTGCCATCAATTACAGAAAAAAGGGGCTGAAGCCAGGGAAACGCTGCAGCCATGGCTATGAGCACAGAAGAGGGGGCCTGGTCTCACAGCAGCTCTTTGTGACAGCTGATATGAACATAGCTCAGGCACCTTCCCAGGACAGCTTGAAACTCCTCTCTGATTCCCCGGTGCTCCAGGGAACCAGAACTACTACTGTCAGTCAAATCCAGAGCACAGTGCCAGCTCAGTTAATCTAAACAACTAAAGGCATTCACCTTATCAAAATAGTGCTTACAGGAAATTAAAAATATATGACTGGTCACAGTGACTACACTGGCTTTCCCTACAGAAACTATGAGTTGCTGTATAGGTAAACCTTCTCAGGAGAGAGTGTCAGAAACAGCACAATCAAGCAAACAACAGTCACAAGCAGAGTGTGCTTTTTTGCCATTTTGTCATCATAAAATGATTATCCAGGAGATAATGTATTTAATTGAACTGGAGGCATTCAGAGACTAATAGAGAAGAACATGTGATTTCTGAATCTATTTGGATGGATTGAATCTCATTCACATGTTTTGTGTCCTCTCTCCCTCTGTGAAATAGGGTCCAGTTCCTGTCATTAGCTCAGGAGATGCAACTCTAAACTCCTCAAGGTCAATCAGCTCAGTCTTATCCTAGAGATAAATGCTTGAGTTTATATGGTACAGACCAGCTTACCCACAGTTTGGATTTAAAACATGAATAAATCTATCATCCATTCAGTTAAAGATACGTAAAAATAACATAAATCAGAAAGAACTCACACCCATACATTTACCATTTGCTCTGCCATAATGCATTACAATGTTAGGGCAGAAGAAAGCACTCAGATCTCTGCAGTGTTCTTGCTGTATATTATTGTCCACATATTATACCGTGTTTCCATTATTTATTGCTCTCTCCATAATTTATATTGGGAAGTTCTCATAACAGTGACCAGGACACTTGGTGTATAAGGGAATGACAATTCCCTTACACCTTAATTCCTTTACAATGACAATTTTAAAATAAGAGTATGAATGAAACTTCTGAAAAAAGTCTTTGTCTCTATAATAACTGCAATTCCCATAATTTTCCCCCTGTCCTCATAGCAATACCATCAGATCTGCATTCATCTTTTTCAGTTAAATTTTAACATAACGTAAATATCATCTGTCACTCTATTTTTAGAGGAAATATTAGGATGTGTCCTCAGAGATAACTACAGTTGATTTATTCCAGGACTATGTATGGCTTATACAACGCTTGCAAATTGTTGCTAAAACATATAGTAAGATACACTATAAAAATCAACTATGTGCTACCCAAAAAAGATCAGCTTCCATCTCCCATGTACTGCAGCAACATCAATCAGCTGTATCACAAATAACCAGCTAAGAGCTTTCGTAAAAAAATAGCTTAAATGGATCCCAGAAATCCACTAAATTTCTTAATAAGAATTCTTTTTCCCTTTATTTAACAAATGAATTATATTAAAACATATGTATTCCTACTTAAAGTCTACCTTGAATCTAAGAAAAGTTCTCAAAGCCTTGGAAATATGACCTGCTAATAACAGAATTTATGTCTAAATGTATCTATATGTCAAAACACAGTCTTAAAAGAAATCCATACCAATAACTCTCATTTTGCTACTGTGTTTACTCATACACACCAGCCTTCAAAATGAGTCTTTAAATTCTTGACAAAGACTATTTCTTCACTTTGTTCTAAAAGAATGAAACAGATTTTTGGAAACATCTTATTTATTTTAGCTGTCTCCTTTCTAAGCACGTGAAACTCTGAGTTTCAGGGAGAGTTGCGTGTTCCCTTTCTGAAGATGGGGTTGGATTTAGGAGTTCCCATTTGCCTGGTGCAGTAACCCAGCAGCTCACAGCACTGAGGTGCTGCAGGTGTTTGCAGCCCTATCAGCTGCCATGCCGAGAGCAGAACTGGCTGCACCACCTTCCCAAGTAATACATTGTGTTTTGACTTATCTTAACGTTGTAACAGGAAAAAAATTGCCTTTACACCCCGTGTGAAAGGACTACAATATTCAGTTCTTGGCAGACAATGAATAAACCTGGATCAGCATGTGAGAATAATTCCATAATACATCAACACCAAAACAGAGAGAGCCATTTAAGTTCACAGTCAAATTGAACTATTCAATAAATGTGCCTTCAGAGATGTTGAGCATTACTTGATAATGCTTTTGGATATATGATTCCCTTCATTCCACATACTCTGATTAAAAATAGAGAGCTACATTTTACAGTAAATCTGCACTGAGAGGTTTGAGGATAAAGGATTCTCCTGACAGGCAGAGGAAAAATTCAAAGCTATTAATAAAACATGTCCTATAAAAGCATTGTGCTAGGTATTAGGTCTTGTTTGTTTATCATCACCTTCTGTGTAAATGTTTGTCAAGAGATTTCCAAACTCTTTGTGCGTCTCTTTGGAGCTGTTCTTCAGTTAATAGGAATAATTTTATTCCATAATCGAAATAAATACTGAGCAGCTTTGAATAGTAGCTTTTACTACTGTGCCTATCTGGCCATTGCTGTTGGTAAACGTATTTTAGAAAAGAGCTGTGTGCCTGGCTGCCCTTAAAATCACACCATTTCTAGTTCACCTAAAACTTCATTTCCAAATATCCAGCTTTCTCTAAGTACTGAGGCCTGGCTTTTACCCCATTTTTGGGGGATGACCAAGGCTGACCAAACTCACATTCTCAGCAAAAGCACCTCACTCAGCAGAAGTAGTCAACATTTTGGATCCTTCAGTATCCAATAGCTTGTTTCAACACCAAAGGCTAAGGCAGTGCATATGTTTAGCGGGATGGCTCGTTAGGGGTGTAGCTGGGCAGTGGGGTGAAATGCTGTGCCATGACTGTGTATGACTATGGCTGTCCACCACAAAACAACCCAAACACCTGGTTAGTAGAAGATGATTCTGTTTATCTCAGCCCTTTCACAGCTAGTTATACTCTGCTGAAAGACAGAACTTTATGACAGAGCAACCACAGTAACAACATGATCTTGGCCAGGATTTTAGCACTGCTGCTTCAGTAACAGAAATATTCTTTTCCTTATTCCCAAACTCTGTAGTGGCATTCCCTGTGTCCAGCTGTGTTCAAGGGGGTGCTGCAGGAGGGCATTGGACAGAATGGTCTCCTGACAGGTGATCTGAGCAACGAGGCTGCAGTCAGCTGAGGCAAGGAGGAATGGTCCTGTGGCCTGGTTAAGAGAAGCCTCATCAGAATATTGTGCTGCATCACTGAGAGCTGCTCTCTCATGGAGAAGGGCATGAGACAGTACATCTCCTTACAGCCATTCCTTATGAACTACAGCCAAACTAGAGTTTGACCTCTAGTGTTTCTTGTTTATTTCTGAATTAAGGACACACATATTGGCTTTCCTTTCTCCCTCACAAAGACACATAAGAATTATCCTTCCTGAAACACAGTTAGTCCATGTACTAACTGTGTTTCAGGACACTGACACTCTGAATGTACCAGCCAAGAGTGTGTGTACATATCTTCAGATGCTCCATAATTCAATACCTAGAAATTATTATGAACCTTGTTGATTGTTTTGCTTGTATTCCTTGGAACACATTTTCCTGTCCTCATTTGTCAAGAAGAAGGAAAGTCAGTTTAGAAAAGAAGGTTTAGCTAAATGTTTTTTCCTGGCCTTGACAGGTTCTCTCCTCTATAACTGTATTCCTTTGGGTCATAATTCCTCTAGAGTCCTGGAAAACAGTTTAGTTGATGTGAAGCATCTGTTATTTACTGTTGGAAACAATCTTCAACTGTAATTTGTGAGTGACCACAACATAGAGATGAACAGTGTAATTAAAGGCAGGATATGTTCGAGCACAGTTGTATTTCTGTGCACTTTGTACTGGTTATTATTTTGTTTTGTGTTTAGAACAGTCATAATCAGCCTAACTGGTGTTCCTTCTCAGTAACAAATATAGCTCCAATAAACAAAGTTTGATCTGGTTTGCAGGGTCATATTGCTCTTTAGCCATGGTACAGTATGTATTTAAATCACACTGTGTTAAACACTCCTGTCGAGAGGCTAATTTCAGCCAAGTCTCTTCAGCCCACTGAGAATTTTTTCACCCAGACACACTTTCAAGAGAAATCACACTGTCTGCTTGAAAAAGCATTTAATCCTAAAAAAAAAACCCTCTGAAACCAGAAACAACTGTAATTTAATGTAACAAGTCTAACCATAAATGCTGCAACTATTTTTATTATACTGTCCTTAGGTGGCCAACTATCTGCTCCTGTGAACATCTACAGGGCAGCCTTCTGCCTGGCACTGATGATAGTTTGAATATTCCTGAATTACCACTAAATGGCATATACATGAGAAAACATATTGCTGACCCCCAGGCTCTCCTCAGCCTTAGGATGTTACTGATCCATGTGCAGACTCGCAGGTCAAAAAATCTACATTGCTGTTTGAAAAGTGATTTTCATGACTGTGAAGAACACCTTGAAAATTATTCAAGTAAAATTAACAAGGAAGCTTTCATGTGTTCATGGACAGCCCACAATACATGTTCAGAGAAAAGGCTGGTCCCAGAGTTATTGAAAGATTATCTTCATGACACATTGATTAGCTGATGAGATCCATCATTGTTTCATTGTTTACACACAATATTCTGGATACAACAGAAAAATGGGAATTTGTGATTCACTTACGAAACTGCATGGCTGCCAGTCACTCTCTGTGCACCCAGTAACTCTTCTTCCCAGCAGGGTGGGGAGCAACTGGCCCAGGAAAGCAGTGGAAAAGGCAGAAAGGTTTAGCCAAGAGATCACTGTCATTCAGCATTTGAATAATTTGCATGGTAATGTACTGATTCCTTGTGACATGGTTCACAGAGAGCAGATCAGATGCTGGTTTATCACTTTGTTCCCCTTGATCCCCTGTAGTAGCACAGACTAAAATACTGTGTTAGGACTGAGTCAAGGATCTTTTTTTAATACAAAAATATTGCTAGATGTGCTGCTTTTTCTTTGGTTGGTGGTTTTTGCCACCAGTTCTGGATTTGTGGGTATGCAAGCACTTCATGTGCATGCAGTAAGTACAAGAAATAGCAAATGGTCTGGAGATCCTGACTGAAGCCATATTAGAAAGGCATTCTGCTTCAAACCCAAAGGAGTTCAATATCAGACATGAAATTACCTTTGAGCAAAGGAAACATTTCTTGGGGAGCACCCACACTGAAAGGGTTAAGATGGTAACACCTTTTGTAATGGTAGCTAGAGCATGATGAGCCTGGGAAATGCTATAAATCAAGCAGCACTATAAAATTGGGCATTAAATGTATTGGATGTTATTATAAAAAAAAGAAATTGGATAATTTCCTTTCATTTCTATCTGAAAATGAGAAATCATCCAGGTAATGAATCTCAGTGATCTCCTGAAATGCCTGTCATTTATTTGCAAGGTACTTCTCTGCAAAGATAAGGTGCACATTTGATCTCTCACAGTTATTCACCACAGCATTTTACCTGAATGGCACTAAACAAGATTTATAAACATTTGTGCTTGATAACAAAATAAAGGACTAAAATACAGAGGACTTGGCTTTCTGACTGCAACTGTGAAGGCAGCCCAGTGCAGATGTTGAATAGGAGATTTTTGGATTGCAATTGTGACTGGTGCATGACTTGTACATGACTCCAGCTATCAACTCTGTTGGTCTTTATTGGCCAGAGGGGTCTAATTTTGAGCACAGTCTCCTAACAGGGCAGACAGTTAAATCCCACCTCACACAGCTTGTATTTCTAGCTCCGCATGGCTATTGAAAACAGAAAAAGAAGATATGAAAGATACACTTTTATTGCTAGAATATTTGGTACAGGAGAGAAGGAAAATTACACAACAATAAAAGATTCATGCCTTTCAGTTTACTAGCAGCAAATGATAAGATTAACTTTCCACAGGCCAAAAACCATGGATTGTTCCAGAAAGCTATAAATAAATCTATAATTTGGAATAGAAACCACCCAGCTGGATTTGTGTCAATTAAACGATTTAATTTATCCTATTTTAAATACTGCTGCTTTGATATGTCTGAGTATGCTAAAAAAGTTTTCTTCCATCTGATGCAGTAACTTTTTTCTCCTATTAAAGCATTTCTCCTTGTCATACAAAAGATAACTGCTATGCAGCAGTCAATATGATGAAGCTATTCAAGTTACAAAGAATCAAATAAACCTATCTGGAAATAGTGCTAGGGAACATCTTAATTATTTGGAACTTTGGAATGAGACTGATGATTTATTGCTTTCTACCAAAATATCCCAAATTAATCTGGATCTCTAACTACTCTGTCAGAATTAAATTGGAGTAAGCATAAACCCAGTTATTTCAAGCATATGTCAAAACTGTATCATTTGAAGGTATGCAAAAGGTACAGAAAAATAGTTTGAGCCTCTAAAAGTTTGAGATAAATATGTGGTATCAAACTGGACTCTAGAAAAAATAAGGATCATATTTACTAAGATGAATCTTATATTCCTAGTCTGTAAGTACTGAACAAGGTACTGCTTAATTCTTTCTATTATTGGTCAGAAACTGATGCTTTCTGCAAAATAAGTGGTCTCAAAACTCACTGAACATTGATATTTTAAGAACTGTGTGATGCTGTCAGCTGGACTGAAAAATAGAAGAGCATGGAATTGTTTTCACATTTGTTAGTTTGCATAATTTCCAAAGTGTGTATGTTCATCCTTCTCCTAATTTTCTTGACTAAGAATACGAGAATTTCTTCAACAAGAAAATATGAAATTAATGTTTCATTTAGAAGGGATAAAAGTTTTCAGCATGACCTAAAATATCATTTCAGTATGAAAAAACCCAAAAGTTTTCAAACTTTCTCAGGTTTTTTTAAGCTTTCCTGTGGTTTTCCTTTCTGTTATCAAATATTCCACAAAGTGCAAAAAAGCATTTAATTCCATTTTTAAACTCTGCATGAAGGGGAAAAAAATAACAGACCTTGTGTCTTTCAACAAGAATAAAGGTAAAGAATAACTAGGAAGATCTGAGGTCTTACAGGCCCTAAGGGTCTTATGCAACATATGGACTATGACATAAATAGTCTAACAAAACAATAGTGAATCTAAAAAATAAAAACATTACTGGGTACATCTGGGTTTGCAGAGGAACTTTGTGGCAGGAGAGAAATGTGACTTCAACTTTCATTAAATATTCCTCTGGAAATTCTGAACTTTGTGTTCTTTTTTAAAATGTAGAGTGGAAGGACAGGTCTGGCACGCTTGATAACAAGCCTATCAAATTGTTCCAGAATTAGTTGAATGCAAAAAGCTAATTAAAGCAGATATTAAGTAGTCGAGGCTCTGTATGGGAGTCTGGGCTTTTAGCTTTTAATAAACAGATAATTACAGTGTAATAGAGACTTTTGTATAGTGAGTTATCAGAAACAGCTCAACAGTGACTGGCTGGTCAGTACATTGATGAGCTTTAAATGAGAAAATCACCTCCTATCTCAGCAAGAAGTACTTGATTTCAATGCCCTTAAAGCTATATTCTGGTTCTGCATTTTTTTTACTTCTTCAAACAGATACACCATTTTCTAATAGTGACAAATAATATATAAAGGGATCTTGAAAACATATATAAAATTATGGTTTTATAAGTCCCAAATGTTTTCTGTGCAAAAAAAAAATATACAGAAATGATGTTTGTACAAAAGTTTATCTACAACTGCTGTTTATGTAAAATACCCAAACAGGAATCCTAAAAAATCACTCTTTGCTGCTCTTATTGTACAAGTAGACCAGGTGTTGTATAGGGTGACCTTGGAGCTACCCAGTTACCTTTGCTATTCACTTATTCATGAGCACTGGGCCTGGCCAGAAACTGCAGAATGGGTTCATGGAGTCTGCCAGCATCTTGATCTGGGTCTTAATCAGTCCCGGAGCTTTTCCAATCTCCACCCCAAAGAATCCCTGCAAATACCACGGCAGCCTGTTCCCCACCTAGACACAGCAGCCACAGCCCTGCTCTCCCTCGTGCCTGCATGGGTTTGATGGTTTGCTTCCTCTGCCTCATTCAGTTTCTTCCACCCTTCTGGAAGAATTCTAGCCCAAACCTCATCAATTCTTCATCTGGCTGCATATGCATCATGAGGTGAGGAAAACAGAGAAGTTAGAAAATAATTGTAATTCAGCAGAAAATTAGATAAAATTATTGCGTAGACCAGTGCCTAATGTGTTCACTGAGGAGGTGTCAGCTTCTGTCCAAGCAAGGATTTCTGTTCCATTTTAAATGAGTTATCAACCAAAATGCATTTATCTTTGGCAGAGTAAAGTTCAGAATCCAGGTCGTCCAGTACCCTATTCATTAGTCTACAGAAGAATGACTGCTCATATGCTTTCTGATCCAGTAACCCTTACATATACTTGAATTTGAATTCTATTTTCTCAACTTAACTCCAAAAGACAGTCTGCAGCCAATGTACTTTCTTATTTATGCTCTATGCATTACTGGGAAAAGAGACATTGAATTTTCCATCAGAGCATTTCTTTGTATCACTTTGTGACTTGGAATTCTAAGTCATAATGGATGTGTGCCACTTTCCTATCACTTACATTGAAAAGCGGAATTATAAATAAGTGACAAGCTCCCCAAATTAGATTAAGCAAATGTCGATACAATTTATTACAAACATCTCAACTGGCATGTCCCAGAAAGGACTAATGATGCACTTTAAAAGGCAAAATTAATTAATATTTTCTTCATTTCACAAAAGAAGGAAAGAAGGCTCTTGCCTTTCCAGATGTAGATGTGGTCCAGGATTTAGTTGTGGACTTGGCAGTACTGGGTAATGGTTGAACTCTACAATCTTAAAGGTCTTTTCCAGCCTAAATGATTCTGTGAATCTGTGAGGAGTTTTAGGCATCAGACTGGTTTTAGGCATTAGACTTGCCCCTCAGCTCTGAAGGTTACTGCTCTGCTCAGTAAGGTAGGAACCTGAAACCAGAACATCACATATTTATGAATACACCGACAGAAATATCACATTGCCTGAAGTCACTGGCCAGAGAGAAGTACTTAGAGCCCCAGGGAAGCTGAGTGGCAGTGGAGAAATGGGGACAGATCCTTAGCAAGATGTCATTCATTTATTTTCTTGGCCTGTAGGCAGAAGTATACTGTGCTTTCAGAATCCCTGATCAAGGCAATTTCTCACTCCACTTTCTCACTTTGTCTCTTCTTAATCTCATGCAAGCTATTGCTTTCCTTGTCATCACAGCTAGAATTCAGATAGTTCATAGTTGCTACATACAGTAGTTTATTCTTATTTTTACAAGAAGGCAATGGGAATGGAGTCCTTTTCTTAACTATGATGCAGCAAACACCTCCAAACACATCACAAAGCAACACAAGAAGCTTAAATAAAACTATGAAACTTTATAGCACACTCCCTATCTCATCCTTCCAGAACTCCTTTTCCTCTGCTCTCATTTTAAACTTCAACTGGGTGTTTCAGGATTATTGCTCAAGCTGTATATGGCTATAGAGAGAAGACAAAATAAATTTTAAATTAAAAAACCAGACAGTAGAAACTTTGAGGAGTGTCTTCAAATGGACTTATGAAAAGAGAGACTTTATTTAATTAAAATGAAACTGTTTTACCAGTGTTTCCCAATTAATAAGTACTGTTCAACAAAGGGGTGATTAACCCTCCTCCTGGCTGCTCATGAAAAGTTTGCAAGGACTGGTGCAGGCAGTATAAATAAAATATCAAAACACATGTTTGCAAGCTAGCCCCCAGCAAATAAGACAAAAATGCCAATTTGGTTCATTACCAAAAGAAAATTAGGAAATTTTTGACTTGAGACCAACAGAATGAGCAGAATCGAGAGGTTTGCAGCCACAGTTGAGTTGCTGATGCAAAAGGAAAAACCCAACATTGACATCTAAAAACTCGGCTTTGCCAGAATAAGAAAGCTCAAATGCAGAACAAATGCCTGATAGTTCCTCCGTTCTCCTGAATACAATGTAACACAAAACAAACACATGTATACAAGTTGAATTTCATCCCTGTTAGGGCACCAGGCCAAACAAAAGAGACCAGACTCAAAATAAATGAATTTTTCCCAAGTCATGCATATTTAGAGATGTGAGTAAAAACAATTCAAAACAAGCCCAAGCCTAGCATTTGTATTTAGTGTACTTTCTGAACTCTACAAAGGGCCTTGGCACGCTGTGAAATAAGGCCATTTCCTGTAGTTCTTGATAACCAGAGCCACTAACTTACAAGGGTCCATCTTCACTGGTGTTCTGTACAAGTGAAAGACAAGTGCAAAGCGAAGAGGAAACAAACCCCCCTGAACAGCACGGTCCCAAAGCCACACCTGAGCTCCATGAGCCCTGTGCCACTGGCAGGTCTCACTGTTTTGGGTGACATCTGGTCCAAATTTGCCAACTGCACCAGAAAATATTTTTTCTCTCTAAAACCTCTGTAGCTCAAGTGGGTGGAGGGTGTCTGTACACACACACACACACATTTATGTCAATAACAGCTTTGCATTGCCTCACATTACAAACAGTGAAAATAATAGATCATAAATAGATCCATATCTCTTTTAGATACAGTAAGTTTTTGTACAAATGGCCTAAATATTATTTTAAACTGTCACAAAATATTTAAATGCATTGCTTGAAACTGGTAAGGATGGCCAAGTTTCTTCAGGAAGGATTATATTACAAAAACAAATTTAAAATCAACAGAAATCTGCACTGTCTAAACTAAACAGTGCAATTATCAAACAACTCATGAAATAAAAAGCTTGAACTTTTTAATATATCTAAATTCCAGATAAAGGGAAGCACACTTTTCCAGCATTTCTGTAGTCACTCTTTCAAAAAGACCATGATGCATTAATTGACATTTGCTATATCAGGACGATATAATCTGTGTAGGTTTGGGGTTTTAAATGGTATAGTGAAAAATTAAATAAAATGGGTGTCTTTGAGCCATTATTTTATTCTGTGTTGCTGAGAAGCAAAGTGGTGGAAAAGAAATGAAAAGTTGAATTTTCCATTAAGCAGTGTCTTAGAACATTGTCTTTAGAAAAGACACTACTGCTCATCCTGCTGTATTTAAAGTGGCTTTAAAGTGTGTTTTGACAAAAATGTGCACAGGTGTCATTCTGCCACTTAAACAAAAGAGTAATAATTATTGGCACTGTGTACATCAGACAACGAAAATTTAGGCAAAACTTTTCTGTGTAAGTACCTAACATTTTCCTGAGTCTGAACCATTTTGCCTACATAAGGAAACATGGAGAAATCCTATCAGTGCTTATTCAGATTATCACTGCAGCATCTCTGCCCATGAGCAGTGAGCTCAGCTCTACACACCTTTGTGCTGCATGGTGTTGAGAATTCAGAACTGCCATTTTGATTTAATTTTTAAAAATTAGTACAGCATATCTTATATGGTGTATGGGAGAATATACCTTCAACCTGCTTTGTACAGCCTTGGGTCAATCATATTTTGATTTAATTTTGATTTTTAAAAATTAGTACAGCATATCTTATATAGTGTATGGGAGAATATACCTTCAACCTGCTTTGTACAGCCTTGGGTCAATCAATCCATACAAGTCCTTACTACAATTCCCTGCTGTTCTGAGCACTTCAGACGGAACTTAGGTGAACATATTTCAAAGCGGGAATTAAATATGATCTTAAACAATGCACCTGATTTACAAGCTTCTTGTGAAAAGAGTAGCCTAAATGGGCAGCAGGGTGACAGCTTTCATGGCACCAGATCCCAGCAGCAAAGGCAGAGGCCTTTACTCAGCATGACTGGGTTCTAACATGCATTAAGCTTGACCAGCATCACTCTGCCCTTGCAATGGCTCTGTGCACAATTGCTCCCAGTACCAGCCTCATATGATAAATTTCAAATGTCAATGCAAGAGATGAAGTGCATGATATATTTTTCCCCATGCCATGAGCCCAGGGAACTTAGAGTTGGTCATCTCATTATTGAGACTAATGCCTCAGGAGGATTTAATGTTTTACTTTGGGTTAATCACATTAGCAATAATATAATGCATCTGCTATGGCCTGGGCTTCTTTCCAACACTGTGCTGTTTATGTTCAAGGAAAATAAAGGAACAGACACCTAAAGTGATTCAGAGAACAAACATTTTACTGCTCTAAAAATCATTGACATAATTCACTGGAGGGAACTGTTATTTCTAAGCCAGAAATTGATTAATCTCATCTATAGGATTTTGCCAAAATATATCTGCATGCAGTTTCTTTTTCTCATACAGATCTTCTGTAAAACCAGTTCTCATTTTTCCTAGCTGACAAAGTTTATTAGTAACCTGAGTAAGACAGCAACAAAACAGCCTAATTACTTAATATTTTGTTTTTGAAAGCTCTACTCATCTCCATGGATTTCAGTAAAGTAGCAGTTAGGATCTTTACTATGTGCAAAAATGATACTTTTTGTAATGCAGTGGTGTTTCTGTCTTTCTGCATTCACTGAAAATTTATTTTTAATAATGTGCCATGGATTTTTATATTAATGCATTTCCAATATTGTGTACAGAGCATTTCATCTGTAGACTTCCTCACAGCATGGGGAGAAGCATGGTAATAATAATGAAATTCTTAAAGCACAAGGAGGCTGATCAATACTGTGTTTTCTTTACTGCCTCTTATTGAAAAGATGATACAGAGATGCATATGTGTGTCTAAATCTCTCCATTTGCAACATCTTAAGTTAAAGGAAAAAAAGCACCTTCCATCACCAATAGCTCCTTAAGAAACATAGCTTGGTGTTATTGAAAATACAACATCTTTGACTTAAGTAATGGAAATCAAAATGTCTCTGGCCCCCTTCTTCTTATTCCCTCAAAACAATAATGATTTTGGATGGGAGGCATCACAGTCACCTCGTGACAACCTTCCCACACTGTGTTGTGATTCAGTATCTCAAAAGCTCACCTTTGTCAGGATTAACTGGGTTGGCACTCAAAAGAAATAACATGATTACTGCCAAAAATGTATCCAATCACATCCTTCCTTCAAAGTCAATACTGCATCAACACTACAATATGATATCTAGGGATTCTCTTATTCTCTGAGTCCCAGTTCTCATCTGAGATATAAAACTCAGGTGAAAACTAAATTGCAAAATGTCACTGTGCTGGGAAAGTGATAATTGCCCTGTATATCTCAGCTACTACCATGTACACTCCTCATATCTGAACTTCTCCTGCAGTTTTAGAAAATTATTCAAGTCACATTATTTTTCATGTGTTATTATTTTACAGTTTCTTTGATCGGAGCACAGTTTTCCCGAGTGATGTGACCCTTGTAGCCATATTTTTCTCCAGTGGTGTCTCCATCTCAACTGTCTGAACAGATTTTTTCCAATCTATACAAAGCAAATTTTTAATAATTTCACAACCTTTTTATATCAAATAATCTGTTGTTGGCACAAAAGCTTCATTTTAGAAGATTCTGGTACCACTTACCCTGAATTTTAGATTTACTGAGGGTTTGGGGGTTGGCTTTTTCTCTGTAGCTATGATTAAAAATAAAAATTCAGGAGGATTACAGTCCTTTCAACTTTCCCATTCTTTGCCCATAAATCTATGTCTGATTGCCTACAAGTAATCACCTCCCTGCTCAGTAAGTGCAGTGTTGCTGTGAGGGGCAGTGCCCATTAACTGACTGTGGCCGACTCCTCATAACCCTGTTCTGGAATTCCTGCCCTTCCTGCACTTCAAAACAAGAGGGAGATTGTAGACAGAATCTAAATGCTTGAAAAGCAGGCAGTAAAGTGCTTGCCTTGTTCTACAGATCTCAGGTTTTAAATAAATGAGGTACATAAAATGATCTCTTTCTTTCAGTGAGTAAATGACAGCAATGGCAGTGAGTGCCAGCCCAGGTAATGCTAATGAAACCCAGGCTGATGAGTGATGCCAGCACAATCATAAGTGGAAAGTTAAAATGACCACCACACACCAGTATAACTCAGACAGGCTGAGAAGGTGGCAAAAGTATCAGGGAAACTGTCTTAGGAAAGACAGAGTGCTGGTGTGACTGTGCTCCCTGGGAAGTCAGTGACACCGGGGACATTGCTTGACTGGGAGCTGTGAGAGCTGTGCCCAGCCCTGGGGAAACCTCCCCTCACTGCAACCCAGAGCCTGCTCAAAAACCAGTGGGGGCATCTTAGGGTAAGAACAGATTAAAACAAAACCCTGCTCTTTTGGTGCAGGGAGAGTGGAATGACTCACATACGAGCACATGACACACAGACCAGTCCTTACTGAGGAGGGGGGAACAGAAAAAGGATTTGCCAAACCGCCAGAGGGATCTGAACATTGCCAGGCTCCTAGGAAAACAATTGCATCTGAGATGTGTTTTCCAAATAAGGATCTAAAAAAAGAGGGGGAAATGGTGGTGTTTTCCACATACTTTTAGAATAGAAAGTTTATTAATCTAAAGTGGATTACTAAAAATATAATTTTTTGATGGATTTTTCTTCTTCCTAAGGCTGAAGTAGAAAAATAAGACACGCAAGTGAGTTGTTACACATCAAAGCAAGCTATACACACCAAAGTAGAAGGTGATAGCTGGATCACCTACCAAGTGCAATGAAATGTTCAGGAACAACATATGATATAAGCATATATAAATAGGTAAACCAAAATCAAAATATGTGGGGGGTGGCAGGGGGAAGGAAGAGGGAAGTAAAAAAAGCAAAATACTGTTGATCAGCTTGTGTCCCAAGAGGATATTTAACATTGCTGCCAAGGGTCTATGGGTTTCACTAGTTTTCTGTGAACCACTTACTGAACATATTTAATTGTACAATTCTTGTGAGATCGAACAGTTCTAGAGAAAGCAGAGAAATCAAATTTCCCACGCATTCACTTTGTATCAGAGGCAGGAAACAACTGTGAGTTTGGGTCCCTAAAGACACACATACATATGGACACAAGGATGTTAAACTTGTAAAGCCCTGCATCTTTCAGTATCACACTTGAAACAGGAACCCCCTTCAGCCACTGCCTGAAGATAAAGAAGTGCTGAGCTGACCTGCAGCCTTGTGCTGTGAGTAGCATGGTGCTGGACCAGAGTGGGTCTGGACAGTCAGTAGCTGCTATTTTTCCAATTTGACAGGGAATTCAGTATAATCTGTGTAATTATTATGTCTGTGGGCATAAATGTATAACTCACTTTCCATCCATCTAGATTTGATGATCTTTGATGTAACAAGCCTGAGTGTCATAACAAACAATAACACCTTTTATTCTGTCATAGAATCTATTATAATAATCCTTCCTTGAACCTGAAAACTCATCCCAGTTCTGACATTGTCACCAGAAGTTTATGTTCTTTTAGTTGCTGCCAACTTTCATGCTGATTTTTTTCCAATTCTATTCATGTGCATTGATACTACTACAAATGATGATTTCTAAAAATTCTACAGAAGCTAAATTATGTTAATTTGACTCAACTTAGCTTCGTATTTTCAAGCAAGAGGCCTGATTCCTCTACAGGGATATTCACACAGCACAATAACGTTGATAATCTACCACATGTGCCAAAAACACTGTAGGGGTGTAAATCACTGCTGCTCAGGATGCTGCACTGGAGTGCCCTGCTCCCATGACTGCAAAACATCTGACATTACATTCTGCCATGTAGATGTACTTTGTGACTCCGGAGTGGCCATACATTTTAGTGCCCCTGCCCCAATATTAGGTTAAAATAGGATTATCAGAATGGAGGATCAGGCACCAGCTATCTACAGATTCAGTTCATCATTCTGGCTGCTCTGCAAATAAGTTCATAACGTAAATGCCAGCCATCATCTGTTTTTAAACTCCAGCATTTTCTTCACACAGCTGCACAGCTCTAAGAAAGTGGTAAAATTTTATGCAGTGACATTACTCTCAATTTCAAAATCTTTTTGATTAAGGTCACATCTAGAAACTATAACTTGTGGATGTCTTATAAAGCACTACAGTTCTTTCTTCAGCCTTATCTTCTGTTTGCATTTACCCATTATCTTCCTGCATTTCACTCCACTTTTATTTGGACACCATTTATACAGATGCATTAATTTAACTATCAATTCTGCAACCAAATAGTTCTCCATATGCCCACCAAAAATGGTGCCTAGACTTTGACCACAGAAGGAATGTTTAGCTTTTTTTTAAAATTATCTTACCAGTTTTGAAATTTATGAAATTCCAAGTTCAAAAGTCAAACTATATCACTTTTACCTCTTATATGATTCAACAAGTTTAAAATTATACTTTTCATTCCATTTCAATATGTTGCATATAGAAAGCATTAGCTGCATGACAAACAGCTGTCATAACCATTTAGGAAGCATCATTTACCTGCTAATTTCTTTTAGCCTCCTCAGCATGAAATTAAACTGATTTGTTCTTTCTGCTGTGAGATGCTAGTGATTACTCTTACCTTAAACTTACACTGAAGTGTTTTAATTGATTAACCAAATCAGCTTGAGCTGAACTTTGAAGATCTATACTTATGCCACAGTTCCTCATGGATTTGTCAATGAAATAGTGTGCTAGTCATTCAAAACCAGATGTTCTTGACAGCATCAATCCATAGAAAAGGCAACATGTAGCAGCAATAGAGCAATCTAGAAGCAAAAGCAGATTTTAGGTATCAGTTTGTTAGGAATACATCACACCTACTGCCACATGGACAAGAAAAATGTCCTGAGCAATCATTATTTATCCTGAAGGTTTTTTAATTTCAATTACAATGATTTATTAGAGATCATGAAACAACCTTTTTTTGGATTTTGCTCATGTTTCTATTCTTTACAGTTAATAATTCTGTACTGAATGCAATATGCTGATGATGGATAGCTACAAGCTTGAGATTTATTCGTGCAAAAATATTCAAGACTCCTGTTGCAAATGCTGTTTAATGGCCATCTTGGAAAATTAGGTTCTAAATCACTTACTCAAAAAACCCTTCCTGGGATGTGTAGCTTTTGAAATGTAAGCTGAGGCTTCAGGACTGGTTTAGTTAGTGAGACCGCAAGTGGAAGGCTGAGGCCATTGCACTGACAAAGTTTCTTCCAGTGAAACCTTTGACAAGCCAAGAAGCCAATATTGTTATTAATTAACTTACAGCAACACTCTTGGAGCTCTAACAAAAACACAGCTGCACTAGATTTTGTACAAACATAATAAAGGATGTGTACTTACAAGCTAAATACACAAAACACAGAAGCAATAGGGTGAAGCAAGTGTTATCCCCATTTCATAGTACAAGGCCAGAAATGGACAGGGATGCCAGATTTTCACACCTTCTACTGCCTTTGTTGCCCCACTGGTGTAGAAAAGGATACAGAGGACACTTGGCTGATCCTGACCCTTATGTGACAGCTCAGTGATGTCCTGTTCCATCAGGTAGACGTTTACTATCATATACTTAGATCAGGGCATGATTGCTACTTGCAATAGGAGATATTTCTCTTTCCCAGGCTTGATCTTTTGTTCATTAAACCATTAGCTGCATTAAATAATACAGATATAAACAATTTTTCTAGGGGCTTCAACTAGACAGAATTAATTACATGCTCTCAGGACTAGGTTCCAAGTAAAAGCAGTCCCAGCTCTCAGCTGGGGCACACCTAAGCCATGTGAGTCCATGGGAGTTGCAAACCAGACTAGGTAGGACTGCAAACAAGATTTAACTTGCATTAACCAGGCCCTGCTGTGCCAGTACAGAAAGCCTAAGCAGGCCCAGAAGGACAATTTCTGTAATTAGAATTCAGATTTCAGAGAAACGTCTCTATTTCTAGATTTCCCAGCACTTAAAGTGAGGGAGGGCTGAGAATCACACTTGTAAGTATAGACACCAACAGTTCTGCTCTAAGTGCCTAGATCCTCATGAAGACATGAGTCTGTACAGGGTTTTGTGTGACTTCACTGTAGAAAGCAGAGATTTTATCCTACACTGTTGATTTTGTGGTGATGTGAGGGAACTAAAAGTTTGCAATGCCTGAATAGTGATTTACTACTCAGTATTCCTAGGGATTGGGTGTGTATTTCTTACTGCTGATTCCCCTGGCAATTTGGGATTTATCTTCCCATCCATTTTCTTTTCAACCCACAGACCACAT
Source organism: Passer montanus (assembly GCF_014805655.1). Lineage (NCBI taxonomy): Eukaryota > Metazoa > Chordata > Aves > Passeriformes > Passeridae > Passer > Passer montanus. Next base: position 2,536,035 of record NW_024369707.1, read on the forward strand.
AATGTTATCAACTGCTTTGTATTCAATGACAAATTCGTTCTCTTATTACAAAACTCATTCTGACTCTTGCTAAAAAAATGATGCACTTGATAGCACACAGGGATTTAAATCCCATCCACTGCAAGGGGTACTTGTGCAGATTAATGTACAGCTCCCAGCAATTCTTAGGTCTACTTGCTAGAGACTGGCTGAAGTCAAAAGCTTTCCTTCCACATTTTGAGCAGAGCAACTGGAAGCATTTGCTGAATCCAGGTTTTGATCATGTACTTACTTAAAAACAAAAAACCCTAACCCTAACCACACCCCAATCCCCCACACAAAAATCCTGAAAAGGACAATACAGAGAAGTTGTCAGAGATTTGATTTCCTCCCCATCTAGGGCATTTGGGCCTGAGGTATTACTAAAACCTATCCAAATACATAAAGTAAACTTCACTGCAATGTAGAACTGATTAAGTCTTTGAATTTGTCTTCATGGAAGAGAAATCATCCTAATGTTTAATGTATAGAATAAGATGCAGAAACAGGCAGAAATAAATGCATACAATATTTAGAAGACAAACAAGGAACAGAGAGCAGCCAGGGAAAGTGGGACAGAAGGACAGAAGAGAGGCTGCAGGAAGTAAAAGACTACAGGAGGATAGAGACAAAAGTTGATAGCAAGAAAAGAGAAAAAGCACTAATAAAATATTTTTCTGAGCATCCATTAGATCTTCTCACAGGAATGGAAACCTGAGAATATTAAAAGGGGAAAGATGTTTGTACAACTATTATCAGGATATTTCTTAGAGGCAGTTACAGTAGCTCATACATATTTTAATCTTGCAAATTCTACTGGCAATAGCATTAGATCTAGCAGGCCTTTTGAAGAATTCAAGGTTGTAAACTCGAAGTGCATATCTATGATTAATTTCAGTCATCTTGACTGTCTCATATAATTTGGTATATTTTGTTTTTTCAATATTTCGAAATATTAAATTCTACTTCATGTCAAGTGTATCAGAGCTAATTCTAGAAGACCATGATTTGCAATCCTAGGGGCATGATATTAGGCTCCAAAGCCTATGGTTGGATGTAAAATAATTAGCCACAATTTCAGAACTGACTGCACTGAGTTTACATAGTTCATACATCATAAAATTAAAGAAGCATATTGCTATTTTAATGCATTAAAGAAATCTCCCATATAATGCAAAGAATAACTTGGTTCTTTTCCCACAGGATTTTAAATCACTTGGCAATATTGTGGTATCCAGACTAACTCCCAGTAGTGAGATACTATTCCATGAGAAAAACAGCAATTACATCTGACCATGTATTTTAAATGAGGGTAAACAGACCAAAAAAAAGTGTCAGCTCAGGCTCTGTAAATTCATATGGCATAGAAGCCTTCTTTTCATTTTCATACATGAAAAACCTAGGGTTGAAATCCTTATTAATTGTTGTTTTTTTCTAGCTTTAAAAGTAATAGTCATGCTAGTATGTCATGTGATAATCTTCATTTGTGCTGTATTATAATAATCTGTTGTCTGCGGAATAAACAAAGCAAAATGTCTAGCTGTCTCTGTAGCTATAAGGATGAGAAATTATAGATGCAGAGAAGCTTCAGCACACCACAAATTCTGCAGAACTCAGGAAAAAAATTGGATTTACAATACCAGTTAATTCCTGCCGTCAGTGGAATTAGATATTATTTATGTCCCTGCTACTGAATCAATATCACAGCCAGAAACTCTGGTCCTACCATCCCCATGGCCTCTCCCTTTGCCCATTTGCTATTACAGTCCTTTGAGTCCTGGGTGAAATATTTTCTGTTGCCTTAGCTCAGTCTCTAACAACACATCACAACTCCAACACACACAGTGAGCCAGAAGTGCTGGTTTCTCAGCTCCAGTAAGGTGAGAACTGCATGAAGGCTAAATTACTTCTGTCCCAGAAGTGACCTTTTTTGAGCTCAAGTTAAGCTCATTAAGAAGAGTGCTGGGAAGTCTGTGCTGCAGCTCTGCCTTTCAGCTGCATCTGTCACATGCAAATATGTTGGATTGTTTTACTTCCAGAACTCTGCAGTCTCCAGCTGATGTGCTGCTGGTGGGTTTATCTTGGCCAGGTGCTGGTGCACACATCTAATGAATCAGCACAGTCTAATAAACAGGGCCTGTGCTCAGGAAACAGAATGGCTTTCTGATTCTGACCTGGGTGGTGAATTTGGGAGCACAGCGCTCACATTTGTGCCACTGCTGCACCTTCAGTGCAGCCACTGTCCTTACCCTGCAGCCTGTGCAGGGCAGGGCTGTCTCACCCTGCCCTGTTTTACAGGGCTGAGCACAGATAAGGCCTGGACACTTCTGTTCTGCACATGGCAATGATAAACCCACTGTCAGAGAGATGGTTAAACCTCTGGGTAATGATTCTTTTCCTTTTCATATGTAAATGTTTCCATTTTAATGAAATGGAAATACCTTACTTCCTTTATTCCAAACTAATGAATAGGGTTAGTGTCATCAGAAGCTTTTCCTTGCAATTTAAGGGCCAAGAGAACAACAAAAAAAAAAAAAAAAAAAAAAAAAAAAAAAAAAAAAAAGAAAGAAAATAAAAGAAAGATAATCTGCTACTCATTCTCTTTGTTGAGTCACCACGAGGATGGTTATTTTTAATAAAAAGACAGAAATATTTATGCCTGAAGGACTCAGGTTTGTTGAAGTTCTAGAGTTATGATAGAAAGAAATGTCTTTTTTTTTTTGTCCATTCAGTATTTACATATAAAAAGCATCTACTTTGCATATAGTTCCTGTCATTGTCTCCAGTTCAATAAGAGTGTATGCATAACATTCACAGGAGAGAATATTGTGGTATGCAATTGTTAATATTAAATATTATTTTAAAACATAATGTGATGTGTTATTACCAAAAGCAAAACTATACTCAAAAATTAACACTATCAGAAAACCAGTATAGTGACCATAAATTCATACCTAGTGAAAGACTACATTTTCTTTGCATCAGTAAATTCTGGTTCGTCTTGGTGGACCTGCTACATGTGGGAGCTTGCGAGGCATGTGGGGGCTGTTGGCCACCTTAGCTGTGGACTTCAGATTTGGGAGATAGTAAGGTGTATTTTTTATCATCCCTCACTGCTTTCCATACTTTGTATCTTTCATCAGTACAAGCCTCTGTTGTTCAACTTAAAAAATTTTTCAATTGCATTTCTCCTCAGCTCTGAGTATCAGCCCTAACCAAATATGTCAATTCTTCCTTTAAACCGCACCCCTTTAAACAGCCAATTTTATTTTTTTCCCATCCATATGGGATGGGAAAGTGCCACCCAGGTTATTACCATCTTGTACATCACTCCCTGCAGCCTCCTCTCCCTTCTGGGTTGCTTCCCTGTACCTGGTGTGCCAAGTAAAGCCTTTTCCAAGTGCTTCAAGAGATCCATAATGCAGCAGTCAAGACACACAGGAGTTCTGCAATCCCATCCTCCACTTCCTACTGCAGCACCTCAGCCCTGCTCTTCTGACAGCAATTAAGCATTTCCTAGCACAGGGTAACAGCTTGATTGTCTCCCCAGAGATGGATCAGAGCCAGGATAAAGATCTAGTCTCAGGTGTTAGGAGTGGCAGTTACATGGAAACTTAAGTTTTCTAAAAACTTCAGAACTTCCTTAATTTAAAAAGTGATTCTAACGTTTTCCCAGCTCTTCTCCTCATTTCTCACCTAGTAGGAAATGAGTGACACAAGAAACATTTTTACACTCAAAGCTGTCTAATATACACCAGATCATTACCATATGTCCTCAGGTTTGGTTTTTGGTTTTTTTACAGAGTTGGCGTAGATCCAGATGAAGATCTGAAAGCTAGAGCCGCGAGCCAGGTATGTCAGGCTTTTGGACATACATGCTGAATTTACAAGTGCTCAATGTTTGGCAGATCATGACTGCATCTGTGGAAATGAGACATCTCAGAACATCGTTTAATCCCTCAGAATTAAAGAGGAGAATGCATCATGTTCAGCTCTAGTAGGTCAGGTGTATGAAAATATTTTTCAGTTATTTTTCACATGGAAGCCTGAGTACATTGTGAAAGGGGGCTCCTGAACAAGCTGCAGCTGTTCATCTGTGCCTTTCCATTTTTTTGTTACATATACATATATATATATATGGGGCAGTTTCAGTTGCAGCACTGCCTGCAGCAGCAGGAGGAATCTGTATGATCAATGCACAGAGCCATGACCTGTGGCTCAGCACAGTGGGTGGAACAGCAGGGGGACTGAGGAACAGCCACAGTTCAACTGACAAGGTGCCAAAGCAAAAAGCCAACAAGTGCCTAATGCTGGTGATACCATCCCATGCACCCTTTCAGACAACACAACTGGAACTGAAATTTAAATCATCCAACAATAACATAAATGTAGAAAATAAGCTGAGGAAGATATAAGATACTTTTTTCATTTCAAAATATATCAGAGATGCCATTAGGCAAAACTTTAATATATCTTATGAACTGAATATTCCTAACATTTACATATTGACACATTTCTGAAGGCACATAAGGTGAATCTCAATTTTCATTGTAAGAAGTAGAATTCAGATGCCTAATTATCCTAATATTTCTTTTAAAAGAAGGAAAACTAATATTACTTACACTGACCACATCTTTTACAGCACAATCACTGTTCATAAAGGTTTAGCATATTCCTTCATTGCACCATGGCAAGGCACTGTTTTATTCTGAGTATCAGGAGACTCATGCTAAATTCACTTTCCTAAGCATCTTGGTAGGAATTCTGCAATGCCTCTGCCCAAATTCTGAACCAGAGCAGGACACAGAACCACAGTCTATTCTTTAGTGGAGTACAGAGATACAGAATTACAGAAATTTTCTGCTTTTCAGCACTCATGAATTATCAAAGATCAGGGAATGCAGAATGCAGCATAAAATTGACTGAATGCATGTTCTGCAAAAACCTGATTTCTTCAGAGGCTGCTAGGCATCTAATTTTCTCATTCTTTTACTGAAAATGAAAATAATAATGTTTATTTACAACTGTAACACATCCAGTGTCCCAGCTGTGCTCTGTGAATTAACACCTATCCCTTCTGACAAAACTGAGCAATACAACACAGAAGGTGTAAATAAATATAACACTTTTCATGCCCTGTCATGTCCAGTTCAGCATTCTTTATTGTATTATATTATACCTTGGAAAATGTTTTTGCTGTTCTGATTATTCTTCCCTCCTCCCATGGTATTTTATTTTCATTTATCTGACTTTTTTTTTATATTTGACATCTCAATGCTTTAATAATTCAAACCTTTACTGCATTCTCTGTAGCACTCACTATTTTAACTCAGTACCTATCATAGTTACTCAAGTCAGGTTGTTTCTTCTAATTTTCTCTTTCCTCTCATCTCCCTCATTCCTCTTCTTCCCCTGTGTTTCTGTTTTCTTTTCCTTTATTTCCAAAGCAATGTTTTTATTTCATTTACCTTTCATTACTTATTTTTATCCTATGTTACTGTGTTTTCACAGTGGAAGCAGTTGATTTTCCTGCCCATCTATCCCTGCACAAATAACAGGTCAGGTGCTGGTACCTCCCACTGCCAGTGAAAGCTCTTGCCCAGATGAACTTTAAACCACATGCCCACTCTCAGTGCTGTTAATTGAAGCTTCAGGGGAGATTGTTCCAGAAATAAGAATGAAATATCTTCAAGAACAGATGCTTAAAAAGAGAGCAAAAATTAATGGAAAAGAAACCTCTAGGCTTCTCCCTTCTCACTCAGAGCACTCAGCCAGAATGGGAAAGCTACAAGGCCTGCTGCTGAGATTTGAATTTAGCTGCTCTGTCACCACTCTAAGTACCAGCACATGGGTACCTTGCTGTGGGAGCCTCTCAATCCATGTCTGCAACCATACCTAGAGGGTTTCTTTAGGGGCAGAATAATCCTTAAAGGCCTTCCACCTCATGGGTACTATGTCAGATGCAATAGCAGTTATATGACTGCAAAACCCTTTTCCTTCCTTACCTCCTCATCTTTTTCTCCCTTCTTTCTGTCCTTTGTCTCCCAAAAATTCAATTTTCTGTGAAGAGATTTGATTTCTTCAATAAATCTATGTACACAGTTATTTCTAAACATCTGATTATGTTCTATTTTGGGCTACCTGAACCAATAATTTTGGCAGTCAGCTGGCAGCAAATTCCAGTTCAAATTGTAAGACTGGAACCCAGAACTCCTTCCCTAGAAAAGGTGTAGAGCCTCTTCATATATAATTAACATCTGCACTTCACCATACCACGAGCCATCAAAAGCATATCTCAGTTTAGATTCTGTCTTGCCACCCTTAAATTTATCATTAAATCATTATCACAGCATGAGCACAAACAAAAGGAAGTACCCTCATATTCATACCCATTTACTTATTGATGGACTGTCATAACCTAGTTCAGAAAGAAATTACAAAATACATACTAAAATAATATATATTATTGCATAGAAAATAGCATGTAAAAACAAACCACTTGGCTGCATATCATGTACAAGCAGTGTATAAACAGCAAAAGCTAACTCTGCAAAACATAATGCCAGGACACATAATCACTAAGCATAGTCACAAAGTTAGTCTATTTTAAAAAGGCAAAAGCTTTATGGCAGTGAGCTATTTAACTAAATTCCCATTTAAAAAGACAGTCAATAGCATATTTCATTCAGGTGGCTTATGTATCTCAAAGTCTGCTATGTTAACTTCAGTTGAGAGAGGGTAAGAATATATTTTCTACAACAGCTTCAGAAAAAAATGTTTTAGATATGCTATTGATCTCAGGAAAAAAAATAATAGCATGCAAAATGCTTATCAATATCATCTCTGTTAAGCTAATCTGCATAGTTTATTTAACTGTCCCCACATCTTTGTAAGTATAGTAAGGAATTTAGTTACACTGTTCTCATCAGTTTCATCTGCCAGCTGGTCGGTGAATTTATTGCAAGGACTAATGAGAGCAATCTCCATATGGGCAATTCCCATATGGAAGAAGAGATGTGAAAAACTTTGGCATTTTCCTTCCCCAGAGAGAAATACTTTTACCTCTCTGAACTGTAGGGAAAGTGAAAAGTTACTCTTTAAAATCAGAGGATCCAAAATAGGATCCAAGGACCTGTGAGACCCCTGAAACATTCCCACCAACATCTCCTGTCCTCCCTTGCACGGTGTCTGCAGGGGCTGCACTCCAGATAACCACCCAGATTCCCACTACTGCAAGAGCAGATAACACAACACAGATTTCACAGACAAAAGGAGGAAGGTGCAACATGTCAAACCAGAAATAAAAGAAGGCGCAGGTCAGGACCAGAAAATCCCTGGGGGATTATACCCTTGTGTAGATTTCTTTGTCCACTGCTTTCAACAAATCATTTTCCTGAATGAGGAAACCTTTTTCCTTAAGAGGAAGCTAGAGGTACAATGAGCTTGGAAAGAGGAATTAACCAACAACACCATTACAATTCAAACACAGGACACAGGCCATTTACAGAGCTCACTGTGCTTTTAACAAGCTGTCCTCTGCTCCACACACGAGTTGCCCTCTCCACAATATGTTTATTTCCATGTCTGTCCTTCTCTTCCTCACCTCTACCCCTGTGAGCTCAAGTCTTAACCCTTTCCTTTATTCAGTGTTCTTGTTGTTCTGACCTAACACAGATTTTGCCTACAATCACACTTGCTGCTTAAATGTCTCAACCATTTTCCCAATCTTTATCTTGCCAAAATGCACTTTTAGATGTTTAGAGCTTGGAAGAGTGTTCTGCTGCTTGGTCAGGGATTAGTACCCTTTCTCCCCCCTCCCCCCACAGCTTCCCCAGTTACTGGGAACAGTTGCTAAAATACTCAATCAGGTAACAAGGAAACAGATCCCAAAAATAATAGTTGTCCTATTTGGTGCATTTGCATGTTCAGTGTGGCCACATTAGCAAAATCATAACAGCTACAGCTTGGATTCTGTCTAACTTTACTCAAAACTCAATGACATCAATGTTCCCATTGTTCCAAAGCTCCCATGAACAGGTTGCCTGGGAACTAGACCTTACACTTTTGAGGGTCAGACCATTGACATTATCATCACCAATTTACATGTATATTAGTCTATTATAAGGTATTCTAATATAATAGATTAAAACATGAAAATTAACAGATCCATTGGTTTAAAAGTGCATAAAGAAAAATATTCTCATTTAAACTAATCTAACTTGCCACAAAACAAAACCAAGACAACAGCTGAATATCCTCAGAGAACTGGCCATCCCATACATTCATCGTGATAGTAATTCTTCCACTAGTACTGATGTGATAGCTAGAGTATGACCAAACTGGCTGTCTTTGTACAGATAACTGTTTCTAATTTATTATTCCAAATTAGGACCCTGAGGTAAAGGATAGTCCACCTCTCGACCTGTGCAGCAGGTTACAGAATTAGCTTGCAGAGTGGAAAGGGTATTTTGAGCCTTGTTAATTCAACTCATGTTCCCCTCCCCTTGGAAAGAAGTATAGAAAGGACTTTCCTAGTTATTAGAACATCTCAATCCCTTTGGGAAAGGCATTTTGTTAGATATACACAAACAGCCTCTGATCTTGTAGGAGTAAACTGATGTATTCCCACAACGGCAATTAAATCAAAAGATCATTTTATTGATCTCAGAGTATAGCACTTCTCAACTGCTTTAAAAAAATGAAATCATTCATAACAGTAAATGCTACATTCTTGCAATGAGTGCAGCAATGAGAAATGTGCTGTATGAGCCAATTTTCTCCTGAACTGATTCACAGGGATGACATTTGTGCAACAAAAAAGCTTTTTAAATTAAAGAAAAAAAGTGCATTTAATTGTAATTTGGTCTGACAGGTATTCTTAATATCAGAACTCCATGTTTTGTTTTATAAAAATGCTTCTCACTTCACTCATTTGTTTATTTTGCAGAGTGCACCTAACTTGGATAAAAACACAACCAAAGCTGAGAGTGCATGGCTGTTCAGAATATGGTATGGCTTTGACCACAAGTATCCTTTTCTGTTATAAACCATTAATGAGAGTTGCACTAATATTTGCCTTAAAATATTTAAGAATCAAAAACTATTTTACTTTTAAAAACCAAAATGAAAATGTAATCTATTTTAACATGTTATTAAGGAGAAATTTTGCAAGTCCAAGGCAGCAGAAAGTCCAGCCATGACTGAGGCTATGGGGAGAGGGAACAAGTTAAGGAGCTCTGAGCTACAGTAGCATATAGACAATTCATTTAAATTAATTAACCTTCTTAAATTCCTGGATAAAACTAATCCAGTCATTATTTAGATAGGGTGTAGATTCTGTGTTTGGAGAACCAGGAGGTTGGAGCCAGAAGCAGCAAGATGCCTGCTGCCTGACCCTATACTCAGAAAGCAGTAGCTGCCTAAGGAAAAAATAAGACACACCTCTAATAAAACAGAGAAAGAGGCATCCATTATAAAAAACTCCCAGACCTTTCCTGAAGCTCATGCTTCCTAACCCCTGGATTCGTGAGCCTTTGTGCTTTCATTCACATTCCTGCTGAGGCATGTGTAGTACAGACCTTGAATATGGGTGTCTGATGCTTTGCTCCAGGAAGTCTGGTTTCCATGTCTTTTGCATTTCAAGAAAATATTTTAAGTGATGAAAGAACATCCTCCCTAAGCCAAGGCAGAACATACAGTCTGACACTGATGCCTGTGCAAAAACTGTAAACACTACCATTCTGATTTATTGTCATTTTAAACTGACTCTGCACAGGCTTTGCACAGCTGCCAGTGAGATCCCACAGCAACAATCCCCCCCAAGCCTTTAGCAGAGACACACAGTGAATAAAAGGGAAGCCCACCTGCTGATTTCCATGCATCCTGGCTGAGGAGCTGAGCAGGCAAAGCCCTGCCAATGCTGTCTCCATTATCCAACAGCACATCTATTGGTCAGTCACCCTGCACTGCTGAGCAGAAATTAATGTTCAGGCTGCATGTGTGTTTGTCCTGATACCAGCTGCAGCAAACCAGAGTGAAATATTTCAGCTGATAAAATGTAATTCTTTGGGAATACAGCTTCCTTGGAGAGTTCAACTGAAGTTATCCTTCAAAGAGACTTTTGATGGAAAAACATCTTTTTGGTTAGAAACAAATGTTTTTTTCCTTAATTGATCTACTCAAGCAGTTTTAAAGGCCAAAAAGCACTTAGCATTAAAATTTTTCCCTTGGATAGTTCTTCAAGAATACATAGAAATAGTAGGTAAATGTTATATGAAGTGAGAAAGTATGTTTAAATGTTAATGTTGAGTACCAACACGACTGGCTTTAACCACCCCTTTTTCAGAAGGAATAGCCTGTGGTGGTGATATATCCTAGAAACTAAGTCAGAAGGAACAGATGAACAGGGTGAGGGGAAGGGGGAATTTTTCCTCTGAAGATAAAAAAAATAAAAAAGAGCAAGCAAAAAGTGTGGAAGGCAGGAGCAGGAGAGAAGCATGAATTAAAGACATGAAAGAGAACAAGGGCAGAGATAGAAAACAAGGGACAGAGGCAGAAGAGGGAAAGATAAATCAGTGTGAAAAAGTCAGACAGCAGTACGTGCAAAATGAAAAGTCTGTAGAAGGCACCAGAAGCACCAATTCTCAGAGATTATCATGGTAGAGATCTGGAATATGGGGGCCTGATGCTTTATTCTAGAAATTCTGGTTTCTATGTCCTTTGCATTTCAAGAAAAGATTTTAAATTATTTTAAAAAATAGACTTTTTTAAACAACACATTTATTTGTGTCAGTCTTACTACCAGTTAAGCAATAATCTTTCCTTAGAATTCAGATGTTCAATGATTATAGCTGTGCCATTACCCCAAAATATATATTTATTACAAATAATACATCTACATTTCACTAATCCTGAAAGTGTATGCCCATATTCCTGCATGAAATGATAGTTCAACCCACTAATGCTGTGACTCACAACTCTAAGCTTTTCTTTGGTAAGACTATTTCTGAAAGACATTCTTTTCAAGGAAAGCAAAATTATTCACCCAAACTTTCTTTTGCCCTTCCCTACCTATTATTATAAAGCCACGTTGCTAGATTTAGAAGAAATTGCCATGTAGCATAGTACTTGTCCCCAGTACAAGATTGCAGAGAGGATTATGATAAAGTTTTCAAAGAAAAGATACAGCAAACTAATAACCTGTGTCACAGCTGAGACAGCCACGATACACAGAGTATTATCATACAATTTCAGAAGGCTTTAAGCGTTCTCCCATACACAGTAGCACCATACCTAATCAGAAGGCTTCAGGTGCCTGCCCATACAGAGGAACATCAGGTCACTTCAGAAGGCTGCAAGGATCTGCCCTTCTTGTTCTTTGTCCCAGCCTTTTATCCCCTCCTGCTGATGCCCTGCCCCTGTGTGCCCTCTGCTCCCTTTGGTGGTTGGTCAGTGCCCTGGGCACTCCATGGCTCATTGCTGTCAGTGCTGCTCACCTGCTGCTCACAGCTGTGCCACTGGGGATGAGCTGGGCCAGCCCATCCCAATCACCACAAACTGTGTGCCTACATATCTGTTCGTGTACTTCGAAAGCATACAAGACTGTGACATTTCTATAGTTTGACATTTGCTCTTAGGCATTAGCACAAATCTACCCACTCTTCTGGCAATAACATCTCTTATACCTATATTTATTTCACAGGAGGAAAGCAAGAGGGAGGAAATATCACTAAGGAAATCAAAAAGTTGTGCTGTTCCTTGCTGTCGTTATGAATGATTTCCAATTAGTTCAGTGATCTTAGGCAATGGCAACACGCCACGCTGGGGTAGAACTATGCAAAAAATCCCTGCAATTCTGTTTGAGAATCACATTTTATTTTCATTCTGAAAGAAACATCAGGAGCCTGATCCAGAGCCAAATGGATTCAATGAGGATTGTACTCTTTCAGCATAAGATTTTGAATCAGGTACTGGCACCTAGGAAGAATATATTGTTCTCTAAAATCTAGGCTAAGAAATTGTAATATTGAAATAATAAAAATGAATAGATCATTTTAGTAGAGTTATCCTCTTGGATTTCCATCTCAATAATTTAAACAAGAAAAATATAAAATGAAATAGTTGCATATGACAAGGGGTAACTTCCAGTGAGTCAAGCTTTGTTTTTACAGCCTACAGTGCATTACTCCATTTGAAACCATAATATCCTACTGAAGGCTAGTGAGAAAGCAGCAGAACAAATAAAGGCTTAAAGAATTTATCAGTAGAAATAGACACCACAGATTTACAATCCAGCATGACATATACATCTTTAAAGTGTTGTGGTTTTTCATAACAGATGTAGGCAAGTTTAGCTAATGAATGAGTAGGTGGAAATTGCCTGAAAGGGCAAGAGTCTGTGTGTATATGGGCAGTGCTCAGGCAAACTGTGAGCAAAATTTTCCCATTCCACAGCATCCCCAAAAAAGTTCTAACTTTGCTCCCAGCTAAGAACAATTTGCTTTTAATTCAGCTCAGTCCCAGCCTCTCTACTTGCTTACTCTAGGCTAATATCCTCCTTTTGCCTGCCAAGTCCTAAGACAGTGTGTACCTGACTAGAGCTGGAATTCCTCCTCTACAGAGCCCAGAATTCCAGTTACAATTCTAAAAATGAAAGGAAATTAGTGCAATAAAAGCATCTTGCAACCAACCTTCACCTGGTTTTCCAGCTGCTCTAGACTAAACTCGGCACTCACTTCTGGGTTCATATAATTTTATACAAGGCTCTTCATCAACTAAGGATTCATTCTTTCCCAGAATCCATATAATTCTTGCTTCCTTATGTGGAGACATTCTTGCTCTTGCTGGCATCTATCAGGAAGATAACTACAATTTTCACCGAACTTCTCACGCTCTATAGTGAAAAGAGAAGGAGCAACTTGGGATTGCTACACAAAAACAATGCAAAAATAATGGAAATTGAAGATGAGAAAAAGAGAGTGCAATGCACACACTAAGATATTTCTGGACAGAAATGTTCACCATCTTCATAAGAAACAGCCCACATTGTGTTGTGGGACAGGTACTTTGACAGTACCTGAAACTTGCATTGAGAACAAAATAGTTACTACATAACAGGAAAAATTATGCAAGATTAAATAGAAGAAAGAAAGAAGGGAAGGAAGAGGGACAAAAACATCAAATGCACAGTAAGTTTCTTTAAATACTTTGTGTTAAATTGCAAGACAGGTTTTGGTCCTACTGAGGGCAAAGTGTAATCCTGTTTTTGTGGCAAAGGGATGAGGATGGCACTGCCCGTGGTGTGGCCTCCCAAGACTAAGAGCAGAGCACCAAGGCTCCTGTCTTTGGCATAAGTGAGGAGCCAGAGGGAGGCAGGAGAGGGACTGTGATTGTTGTCAGCTGGCTGGGGTGGCTTCCAGGAGCATTGCAATGACAGCCTACTGCAGCCCTGGTACTGCTCAAGCTACCAAAGAACAATGCAGTTGTGTCCAGCTTTGCACAAAACTCTGCTTTTTGAGTGGTTCACACACATTGACACCTGGAAAGCAGAGGGAGGAGAGCTTTCTCCTTCTATACAGATTTCTTTTCAATCTGAGTTACTAACACTAAGGTACACTGAATAGAAGCAGATGTCTGGGACAGAGTGAGACAATTCTCCATAAAGTAACTCCTTAAAGTGTTTCTGCTTAAACTGCAGTTGTCCATCGAAATCCATGCCTTTCAGTTTGGTTAAAAAAAAAAAAGAAAAAAAAAGAGCTGTTTATGTTGTTTGCACTTGGCTGAAATCCATCAGCCAAAAGGAATTGCATTATTCGTAGACTTCAAAAGTTTATCCTCCTTATCAGGGCACCTATCATTTTAGTCCTCCTGTGCTTTGTATGTGGATAAAACAGACATAATGGCTGACTATTGAGCAAGATAAGTACTATTCTGTGCCCAGGAGAAAATGGAAAGCCTACTAAAAGCAAAAGTGCATTCCAGGGTGAACTGACAATCAAAGACAAACTCAGCATTTTGAGGTCTTTTCAGCTGAATTTTCCTTCTGGTCTGGTTTGTCACCTTCATATCAGAGACAGACATCTTTGGAAGGAAAAGGCAAGGAAGAGCCTGAAAGCATCCACATGCATGCTGTTTTCTTTTACCTACTGGAGAACTAAAAGTTTGTTAATTACCAATATTCTGATTTATTCTTCTGGTAGCACTTCAGTGAAAACAACAAAATTGCACATAGCACCCTAGTTTTGGCCCAGAAACTCATTCTGCTGCACAGTTTTCAAACAGAAAAGAATCTTATCTGAGAGACAGTTCAGGCCAGTCATGAACCAAAGCAGCATTAGATAACAGCTCAAGCCAAGCCAGGTACCACAGAAGCACTGCTGCAGAATGGGCTGGCAGGAAAGGCAGCCAGCATAGCACAGAAATGCCAGGAGAGCCCAAGAATCAGCTTTGCAGCTGTTAAAAGCAGTTCATAAAGCTGAGAGGAAAGCACAAACCACAGTAAATGAGTTAGAGTGGATCTCATAACATGAGCATGACAAAAGCAGCTGAGTGTATCAGAAGGCTTCCTCAAACAGTGCAAACTTAAACAGCACTGGAAGGGTCCCAGAAGGGATTTTATCATATTTTCAAGAACATGATCTAGAAAAGCTCATTGTTCTTTCTGCAGCACAGATAATCAGTATAGCTGATTTGGTGCTATTTCCTGACATTTTCAAGGACACAGGATTGTTGAAACTCTGCAAATTAACCTAATAAATAAACATGGCTAATAATTAACCAGAATAATAAGTGACCTCAGTTTGTCCTCCGTTCACAGAAAGAAACCTAGATAAATAATTCTGAAGCAATTCCACACTGAATAAGCAAGTAAAATCCTTTTCATTTCTAAAGTTTCATTCATGTCAATTCTTTGAAAGTCTCATTCATGTCCAGGTACTTTTTTTACACTGAAAAATTACTAAGCATGACTTAAATAACAAGTATGAATGCAAAATTAAATACAAGTATTAAATGAAAAATCTTTGGGTTTTTTACAATATTTGACATATGGTCCTTCTCACAGTTATATTGCATGGAGACACACATAATTATTCATTATAATTTCTTGACATTTTTACCAAAAAATGCAAATCTTTAAGCCTACCCTTTCCTCATCACAATCCTGGAATAAGGGAGCTTCAGGTATTTTGTTTCCACAAAATACAATCAAAAGGAATTTAATTTTTACTATTCAGATCTTTTATCCTGACACTAAGATTCAGTACATTGCAGAAGGGCCTGTTTACATGTTTAAAACAAAAACATTAAATTAGGGAGAACAGGAACAGAGAAGGGGAAACTATCAGAAAAATCCTTTTTCATAGTCTAATCATACCTCTTAAAATTACATAAAATAATACAAACACTAAGTCATTCTGGAATAGGACTTTTTCTTGCCAAAGGTGTTACTTCACTGGTAACAAAGCCATTATATCAAACTTCTTGATTTCTTTAAAGTCTTCAAAGTACTATGCATTGCTTTTGCCTAAAGGAAGAAATAGTCACATGGGAGAAACTTTATGGGATTTTTTAAAAAATCAATGTTCAAATAATGGTTAAGCAGTGCAGGGGTGGGACAAGTGCAGGAGAATATGTCATTGTTGTTGCAGCCTGAGGAGCAGGGAATGCTATCCTGGAACTGTTACCAAATCCTTGTTGTCATCTATCAGAGATGCTGCACCAGGTTTTCTGTTCTTTGCATCAAATGCTCATTGATTTTTATACAAGTTTTGCACAGCATCAAAGGCAGAACCTAACCTAGAGCTTACTGTTGACAATTGCTTAGAATTACCAGCTTTTTTATTTAACATCCTGGCTCACATGACATATTATACCTTTTGTGTGTGCTGTTCTCTGAATTTATGATAAGAAGGACCTCAGCTGAATACAGAGACTTCTCACAGATTCTAGGTGGCCCAATATAAGTACTTGGCTCTTTATGCAACTATATCACTTTCTTTCATGTAATATATTGAAATGATTAGAACCTGCAATAGATAGAAATCACAAACATCAATCCCATATGGGGTTTTATAATTTAAAAATAAAATTGTTCATAGAGGAAACACACTTTAGTCTTTCCAGTACAAAACCACTCCAAAAACCCCAAACAAAAAACACCTTCCATTTCTGCAGCTTCTACCTGCATAGCTGCCTGTTACAGTACGTGTAAAATGAAAATACAAAACTTGAAGGGGTTGATCTAAAGCTTAGTGAAGTAAATGGACTCACAGTTTATTGACCTGAACAAATTATAGTTTAAACCATCATAGTATCTGATTTTACTGATAAGTATTATCATTCTGGGTGACAATTCTTTATTTCCCTCCCCTTCTCACTTTATTATTACAGCAAACTGAAGTCTGACTGTACAAAGAAGCAGAAGCCTAGCTTGTATTAGTCCACTCAAGCATGAAATTATAGTTTGTTGACTGACAATACTTAATAGCACCCAAGAGACCCAAGTATGATATCAGAGTACCGGAAGCTTATAGCACAGATTTAATCAAGCATAACTTAAAATTCTCTTTCAAGTCTCTTATTATTTCATTTACACCTCTGTATATGCAAAAAGTTACTTTGCAGTACATCTAAAGTGTTTTAAAGTGTTTTTCTGCATGTGTGTCTTCCACTGTTGTGTTTCCAGACATTAAATGTATATTGGAATGCCTGGATATGCAGCAAATGCTGCATCTGTAATACCATCTATAAATGGCACTTCTTTCACAGCAGCAATTGTCACAGCAAGATACTGCTAATTATAACCTCACCTAGGCAAGAAATTGGTAATACTTCCTAGTAAGGGGCTGTTATTAATGTTAAATTACAGTGGTATTCCGGTAAAAGCTGGGAGACTAAAGGAATCAGGATGATTAATTTTATCAAGCAGGAATGGCACATTAAAAGAGCACGTTAATGCTCTTCCATCAGAAAATATTGTGGAATTGAACTCTTTTACAGAAAGTTAATATCTGGATGCAAACTCCTTGTAAAGTCAATGATATGTTCCAGTGCCTTCAAGTAGGTTTTAATCAGACCCTCCATAAAATTTTTAGTTGGAAGATTGGTTTGTATTATTGGCATCCTCCCCATTTTAGGTGGTTGCTCTAAAAAAAGCACCATTGGTCCCCTTAGTTTGTGTTGGCTATGATAGTTTCAAGTTTAATAAACTACTTTAGCACCCTAACACAGCAGCACCTATAAGGATGAGGCAAATGCGCAAATGTGAGAGGAAAAAACTTTTTTTTGCCTCTAATTTTAAGAACACTCTGGAAATCAGCAATTCAAAATGAAGCAATTTCTGGCAGCACAGAAACTCAAGAGCCATTTTCTATTTCTGATATTGAAATAGGCACATGATTCACTGGAACATGAACATCATCCTGCATTCAGACAGACTGTGAATCAACCAATCTTAGTACCAGTTCTTAATTCAGCTCTTCTCAAGGGGATGCCAAGGAAAGGTGGAAAGGACAGATCAGAGGAACGAACACACTGATACAGGGCTGACTGCAAGTTAGCATGAGGTATTGCAGCAGACCTTCACATCTGACTAGCTCACTTTAACTTTTGTCACAGGATGTAGAAGTCCCAATATAAAGGCTGTCTTACATCTTACACTATAATACAAGCTTCTTGAAATGAATGCTTAAATGCATGAAGGAAGGAAATAAGCATTTTGATCTAATTATTTTCTTCAAAATTTTTAACTTGTGCTAATATTCCCAAAGAAAGTTTTAGTCTCTTAAATATTTACTTTAAAATATTGCAAAGAATGTCTTATTTACGCAGGCAATTCTACAGATTTTTTTTTATTTTGTTCTTCCATGTAATTATGTATTGAACACAGTTGTGCTAATCTCTTAAATATTTACTTTTAAATATTGCAAAGAATGTCTTATTTACACAGGCAATTCTACAGATGTTTTTTATTTTGTTCTTCCATGTAATTATGTATTGAACACAGTTGTGCTATGAATAGTAAAATCTCATTCAAATTTTAAAAAAATTCTAGTGCTGATGGACTTGGAGTGCTTTGCTATTTGTTCATTAGGAGCTTATAAGAAATGTTTTATTCAATTTGCTAAAAGCAAGCTGGTGCTTTTTTGAACTGATTCTGTAAATTGTTATTTATTATATCCTTAGCAGGCAAATTTCTGCTCAGTGTTATCTATTTTAACCAGTAGAAAGCCCCAGCTTTGCAACATCTCCTAAATAGTTCAAGAGGAAGTTCCCCTCTTGTTTCATTTTGCTGCTTGTCCCACTGAGGACCGGTGGTCCCTGCTCAGCTGTGTCCCAGCAGCAGAGCATCAGTGGCACAGCCCTGCAGCCTGGGCTCACACAGTGCAGGGGAGCTGGCAGTGCACACCTCTGCCTTCAGTGGCCTCAGATACTCCAGGTGAAAAAATGCATCCCTACTCACATCTGTGGGAAATTCCCTTCATTCTACCTTGGTTTAAGTTGGGTTCCTTGAGGTGAAGTGTGAGGAGAGTGGATTTTTCCTCACTGTCCTGCACAGCCTTGGCCACGCTGATGCTGTGCCCCTCTCTGGTGAGCAGCTGTCAGGTGGGAAGGGGGCACAGCCCTCAAGGGCAGAAACCTGATTTACACTTCTACTACTGATCTAAAACCAGTTTGAGGAATTTTGAGCAGTAACAATAACCCCTAATATTTCTGATACCATTAAGATAAAAAGCGATAGACTGTTCTTTAATGGGGAAGCACAGAAATTATTTTTACTCATAAAAAGACCAGTATAATTTGTTCAAAGGCTGGGTCCTCATTAAAGATACAGAATAGTGCATGTCACAAATGGTTAAGGCTTTGAAATTCTTTGTGGATTATTCACTGAAATTTGCATTGCTACACAGCATGAACTATTTTTGGATTCTGCATAAACAGAATATCTAATACAGAGTTACATTATAATGAAATATGCAATAATGCAAGTATCCATAGAGTGCTTTTCATGTACTGCAGGCATCCAAAAGTTTCAAATGCATAAAAGATGGTTACACTTGCTGCACAAATGACTGCATATGAGGTTCATTCCCATTTAGTTAAAACTCAGTAGTAAAAAATACATACATACAGGCTGCTATGACACAGTTAAATTGCTATTGATATTTTGTATCATGGCAAGTATCAGTGGGAGCAGGAGTGCATTAAGATTGTGATTGGTCACTAGAACTTGATCCTCCCAGCTAAACTGGAGACTTACACTTTGTGTGATGCAGAAAATGCTGTTTGTTAGTGATCCATGAAAATGCAGATGAAACCACTCTGGATCAGATTGTTCCATAAGTTGCCATACAAATTTAAGAGGCAATATAAAAACATTGTTACATTTAGTTATCTTTGATTGTCAATTCAATAATATCTTAGATTTTTAAATATAATGAAAGAATAATATTAAAATATAACACATTTACATCCATATACGGTCCACATTCAATATAATATTTTTCTACTGTCATCTCCCTAGCTTTCATTCTCACTCACACAACAGTACAACCTCAGCAGCAGGATTGAAGAGAGAAAGCATAGCCTCAACACAGGCTGATCTCTATCAGGCCTGCTAGGATATTTTTAGGAAATAGAAACAGTGATTTCAAACCCTCTTGGGCTAAGAAGAAGCAAAAATCCTGATCTTTCCCTTCACAGATCAGTGCTTTAACACCTAGGCTATTATGTAAAAAAATGGCCAGTAACTCACCTGGCAGCATGAGGGGGTTTTTGGCTGAATTCACTGCTGTCTCAATGAGTTAGGAATGGTACAAGGACAACTAACTTAGCATGTCACTTTAGGAAATAAGGCAGAAATGAAATATCTTCAGAACCCTTTCCAAATTACAGGGACACTAAGGCATCCACCACTTTGATATGTCTTTTCCCAGCCCAGGGATATGATTAGGAACCTAAGGAGATTAGTGGCTAATAATGCAGGTGACTTGTGGTTTATTCTTAACGGGGTAAAATGCCAACTGTGCTCCTTTTATGCACATTAACCAATTTTTCCAAGCACACAAAGTACAGCTGAAAATTACATTGCTACTTTAACTTCTTACATAGCAATAAATACCTACTTCTCTATGGTTTTGCTTTAGGCTCTGTTGCTGCAGATTTAACAAAACAGCCATGTATTTATGGTGATAGTTTTTGCTCATAGCAGGGCTAGATCCTATTTTTTAAGCATAACTACATGGATGCTTCCATTATGGTGCAACTGCAAAATGAACATTATGCCTTGGATTGCTTTTTCTCAGTCTTCCTCTACTAACATATCTATCATCTGTACAGCACAAAATCATAATCTGCTACCTATTTCAGAAACGGCACGCTTAAAATATTTCCCTAATGTTAGGTCTGTTGACAGTAGACATCTCCTGGCCAAAGCTCACTGCACTGAGCCTGGGCACGCAGCAGTGCTGAGAGTGCACACAGTGGGTGTCCAGGGACATCCCTGCTGAGCTGCTCACATAAACCTGACACAAGGCATGAAGCACGTTTGGGGTATGATTCCATGCACACAGGGGCAGGCCCACTCTACACAAATGAGCCCAAACACTCCCAAGGCAGCTCTGCCTCCCTGTGCCAGGGAATTGGCACCTGAAACTGCACTGAGAGCTGTGCCAAGCTGGAGCTGCTGCCTCCTGCACGCACGCTCAGGAACAGGTCAGGGAGTTTGGCTATGAAATAGAGCTGTAAGCAAAAAGCTGTGGATCTGATCAGCCTGGAAGCTCAAGGCAAATGCATCACAAGGGCTTTCTCAGGAATTCCTCAGAACATACACAGGGGACCCTCTCCCATCCCCCTTCCCTGAAAGGTGTGCTGCTCTCTGGGATGGGGAGGGAGTTCCTGCAGCAGAAGCTTCAGCAAGACTTTGCCTCCCTCTCCATGGCTTGTCACTACAGATAGATACTTTCTACTCAAAATTTCTGCAGAGCAGTTGATCAGCTGCAAAGCAAATAGCTATGACTCAGTTTATCACAACAACAGAATGGGAATTAATGTTAACAAGCTAATGCTTCATCTGATTGTGAGGAGCTTTTTTAATCTTGTTTCTAATTAATTTTGACAGATTGAATTAAAATGCCTATTTGCTTTGCATTTGGTGCACGAGGATCTTCCTGACTTCCTCTCATAAGACATGCTGTCAGCACCAACCTTTGTGAGCTCTTTATTTTCTAGGCACTGGACAAGAGGACAAAGTCCTTACTTCCACTTGTTAAGAGGCCTCTATTTTTCAACAAGGTTTTCCTTATTTTTATTTTGAATTTTTCAGATGTAGAAGTTTTATTTTAACTTGGATAATAATGCATAAGCTCCCATTTTTACTATGGAGCCCCCTCACTATATTCTTTTTTAAAAGCCTTCCTGTGTTAGTTCCAGCTGAAGTATCAGAGGAATAGATCTCTTATCCTTCTCTGTACTTTCTGTCAAAACACTTGGAAGAAACCTTTTTGAGCCATTTCAGCTGGAATTAACAAGAGAAGACTGATTTCCTAAGGTATGCATTCCTTCTCCTGACAGTCAAGGAGACAGGCTGCTTCGGGAGAGAAATGACTTTTCTTGCATTCTTTTCCCCTTCTGATGCATGAACAATTCTCATTACCATTCATTTGAATTCTTGTTGCTTGCAGGGGTGGGTGTAAGTTCCTCAGCAATGAGCATTTTTAGAGCTCCTGTGTGCAAAACTGTATCTATCAAACAATGCTCAGGACTAATTCTCATGAGCTACAATCTATCACAGTCAGGAGATTATTGGATTCCTGTGATTCTGTACCCTGTGCCTTAATACCTGCAGTTTTGATGACTGCTGCTAGAGTGCACAAATATCAGGGAAGGGGACACAAAAGAGGTGAGTAAAGTCTTCCAGGAAAAAAAAGTCACAGTAAATGATAAAGAGCTTGGAAGGTCAGGAGATATAATGATTCTGAAAAGAATTTCAGCTAGTCCCCTTAGACTGTACATCAACCACACTTTTAAAAGGCATGGCATTAGAGCACATAGGTGACTTTTCTGATCTGTTTAAAAAAAAACAAAGCTACAGTTACAGAATTTGTTCTAAAAACAGCATACAGGAAAAGTACATAGATGAATTACATGCAAAAAATAGCACACAATTCACTGCCATCTTGTATTAGCATCAATAAAGTAACAAATGGCCCAACAGAAGAGTAAATCCAAAATAAGCCCTTTGGAATGAATGGAATTGATATGACTCCTGACATAACTCAGCTCTTGCTCCAAGTGCTGAACCCAGCACAGATGGAGTCAGTTACGCTGCCTAAGAATTGCTGTAACTGAGGGCAGAATTTCCATTGGTGACTCCTTCCAGTTGTTTCATTGGGGTGGTAAGAGTGATGTAAAATCCTCATTAAAAAAAAAAAAATCAGTGAGATCCTGTCCTTTTGATAATCCTACATGGTTTTATTAGAGTGATCTGAACTATGGCATGTCATCCATTATTTAATAACACCATCTGCATAGAAGAGACAAGACTTTGATCAGCCCCAATCTTCAAGTTAAAAGATCTCCATAAATCAACAGGTATTCTTTTCATAGATTCATTGCCTTTATTGGAATCAGCCATTTTCTCAGATTATCACAGCATTTTCAGATTCTAATGTTGCTTCATGACTGGTTTGAAGAGGGATTTTATTGTACATATGGATTTTATTGTACATATGCCCATAGTACATTTTTTTTAAGGTTTTAATGTTGCTTCATGACTGGTTTGAAGAGTTCAAGAGGTTTGAAGAGGGATTTTATTGTACATATGCCCACAGTACATTTTTTTTAAGTTTCATATATGTTAAATGGCATGAATTAGATATGTGAAAACTTAGAACGACCCTTTTTATAAATATTAGTTAAGCCACATACAATATAGTACCATTTCAAACTGAGCCATTCAAAATCTCTCTATTTACTGTGGAAGGCAACTTCCATAATTACACACAAAGCCTCCCACCAGTGTAATTACCTCCACTCTTCCTCACTAGGACAAATCGCAGTACTTTGAACTGATCCATAAGGGGAGAAATACAGGATCACATATTTAAACATAGCTCTCCTCCAGCCTGAAAATTACAAGCCAGCAAACTTGCAATTCAGAAAAGCTTGCTGAGGTATTTTCTCTAGTACCTGGAGAAATCTCCAAGGCAGAGAATTCTCTGCAAAGGATGCAGAAAGAAAAGGTTCTGCCCATTACTCCATTAACAAAATTGTTTCTTGGTAACCTGTGAAACTCTGAAGTAGTTGAATTTCTTCCCTACCCCAACGCCCAAGAGCACTGAGTGGTCCTCCATTTGAAAATCAGCACTTTGTTCCTATGACACATTTTAGCTTATATTTCAATAAGACACTTTTTTTAAATATCGTTGCTTACAACTCAAGTGTACATCTCTCGGGGTTTCTCATTCTTCAGTTAAATACACCCAGCATGGCCACTGCTTAGCAAATTATAAGCTCTAACACCAACAGGCTGTGACTAACAGCCAGTGGAGAAGGCAAATTGCTAACCTCGTGTGAATGGAAGCTTATTTTCTGATATTCACAAGTGTTTGATAATGCCCCGTTAATGAAACTTCAGTTGCTCTTCATTCCTGACAGATGAGAGCACGTTCTGTATCTTCCTACATGTAATGGCTCTGACAAGCCTTGCCTGTCTGCTCCTGGCAGTGCAGTGCCTGTCCTGAGAACGGAGTCAGTTCCAGGGACTGATCCCTCTGAGCAGCAGCAGGAGCAGCCTGGGGAAGCTGCACCGAGGACATCACTGCAGCTAGGGGACAAGGGACAAATCAGAAGAACAAAATTTGGCCTAAAACAAACCAAACAATATCCTGCCTCATGGAGCTGACAGGTCCTCAGACATTGAGGTAAGCTTTGTCTCCAGTCTTGGGAGGCAAAGATGGGCAAAAGATTACGTGATTGTTTTTGTTTTGTTTTGTTTTTAATAAGATGCACAGCAATATCCTTCAGTGCTGAGGGCACAGGGGAACATCTGGGCAGGAGTAGAGCTCTGGCTCACCCAGTCCCTTTTCCATGCTCTCTCAGAACAGCACAGCCAGCCACTGAACCCCAGCAGCCTTGCCCAGGGCTGTGTGTCCCAGGGGCAGCACCACCCCTCTCCCCAGGCAGGGCTTTAGGGACCCCAGCTAGTCCAGCAGCCATGGAACAGCTGGGCACTTACACCACATCACTCCCATGGTGACTGACTGTGGTGATTCTTCAACACCACTGCATGAGCCTAGGGTGGGCAAGTGGCATCATTTTTCCTTTTTAAGAAAACTAAAACATGGATACGTAGATTTTTTTTTTCCTTTCAGCAATTTCTTGCTCTTCTTTACCCCTGTATTCCTCTAAAAACCAACTCTCCCTTTTCTCTGCTTTTATTTCTATGGAAAAATTTGAATGCTGAAAACTCTCCCAAATACTTCAAATATTGGTCATGACTGGTTCCCACAGCACTGATTCTATGCCATGTGGCACCAGTAGATATCATCCACCCCTGAGCATGAATCACTTTCTGCAATGATTGGCATTTTCACCAATTAGGAATCCTTCCATGAGATGCACATGTCAAAACAGTATGCAAGTTTGTTTTCATGCTGCTGCTATATGTCTCAATTTGTTAATACTGCTTGGACATAAAAAGCAGGAATATTGCCCAACTTCTATGATTTTTTTTTTCTCCCCTTTAAAAATGGCTCTAATTTTAGGAATCAAATTTCACAAAATATACTAAATAGTCAAGAAGTGCAGAATTAGAAATACCCTGAACTTTTGAGAAGAATCTTAAGGGAATTTCTACAATCTTAAAGAAATTACCACAAATTTTAGCATATGACAGAGGTTCACAAAGTAAAGGACCTTTGACTTCCGTGCCCAGAATCTCAGCAGTCTCACTGTGTCACTTGCCAAAGATTCATGGGACATGATCAGCACCAGTGAAATCAAGAGAAGATTTTTATCTCTCAATACACACAGATTTGGGCTCTTTGGATCCAATTTTCCAACCAAAGACCTTTAATGCATGTGTAAGAAAAGTCTGTCAGCACAGGTCTCAAATCACCCTACAATATTTCTTCTTTCAAAAGCCTGTATGATACAAATATTCCTGTTCCCTGTTTGCAGCTGAATAAACCACAGAACAGAGCCTTCAAGTACCAGATATTCATTTCTACAGGTGCAGTAACAGCAAACTGCACCTGCAACTTTGCTTTCAAAGATGATTCACACTTTTTATAAGGATTTTTTCCTCTCCACAACTAGTAGTTATAAAAGTATTTGCCAACAGAAAGGAAAAGTGTTCATAGTATGGAAAACAGTCTGGAGGAAAAAAAATACCTAGACTATTTTAAACTGTTGGAAAGAAAGAAAGCATTAACTTCATAGATCTCTATTTTGCTATTGTTCCAGCTCTTATCAAAACTTTCTCATCAGATTTGCTGTCATGAGAGAAGCAAGCCACAAAACTGGCCAGTGAGCATTTCTTATGCTATCAAGTGTGCTGCCTGCAGGCAGCAAAAATAAATAGGTTGATATTGAGAAGAAATAATGGAATGAGAAGTTGGTGAATTCTGCTTTTGCGCACATGTTAAACAATTGAAGAGAAGCAAAAGTAATACCATTTCTTTCATAAAGATGGGAGTGATGAAGAATGCCAGTTATACAACCTGCCACTCCACAAATGCAGAACTGAATGCTTCTATATCTAAAAACACATATGCTGCTCCATTGAAAAAAAAATGGGTTTTTTTGTAATCCAGAGGAAAAAACAGAAGGGAAAAAATGTAAGGAAAGCAATTGACGTAATAAAGTAGGTGGAAGAAAATATTAGTGGTATCAGAATATGTGGAAACATTTCCACTGACATCACTGAAGCCAGGATTTCCACTGCACCTCTATACTGGATTGAAAGCTTTTCTCTTTGAATACTGACTCATTGTGACAGTGAAGTATACTTTTAGTGACAACAAAAGGCAATTTTCTAGCAGAAGGGATTCTAAATAAAGGTCAAGTAAAACTGTACATAAGCTCGAGGTCAGGTTTATTATGGCCTTTTGGACATAAAAATGAGGAATAGTTTCCTGTTTGCAGCTAAAAAGTAAAAATTTTGGAAGAAGTCTTTCTTGACCTACTTATATGTGGAAGCCTGATGACTTCAGAGTACTTCCTACTGGGAAAAAAAAATTTAATAGCAGCTGTCCCTTCCAAACTGCACACACTTGCCAACATTAAAAGATGTGTATTCTTATTTTCCTGCTCACCACAAACAAAATGTATTTTTATATTCTACAAACACCTTACACTAACAAAAAATATATCAGTTCCCAAAAATTAACATGATTTCATTAGCTATTTGAAAATTCATGTTACTTTTCCCTTTTCCATGGATTACTGTACATTTTCCTTCTCTCTTCTTTCTCTGTAAGGGAAGAAAAATGAGGTATATGTTTTCTAAGGGAATGATTCACTGGTTTCTGCAGCTGGATTGTCAGCTTTGGTCAGTCCTGGAGAAGCCAGATGAGCACTTGTTGTTACTTGAGAGGTGCTGTGCATTTCTTTCACTTCAGATCTCACTGGGTTATTATTTTCTTTGCAGTAATCTAATTTGGGGAAAATCCTTTAAAGTACCACAGGTAGTAAGAAAGGGAGTAAAATGCACCTTCTTTCACTGTTCAGATCAATAAAATATTAACTGCTAACTGGCAACTTTTTTAACAAAGTGAAGCCTATGTAAAATGCTGGTCTTTTAGAATCTGATTGATCTCACCACAGAGTCTTCAGAGATTAAGTAAATAGATCCAAGACCTGGTTCTTAACTAACATCCCTAGATTTAGAAGAAATTCTAAAAAGTTTGGCACAGCCTTATATTCTGCTCCTATTAATCTGCATTTTATGACATTTTCTCTGCTTTGCTATCTTTGAATCTCATCTCAAAAGCTCTATGTTTACAGTGGACTGACATACTTATGTGACCTTCAGGTATCTTTATTGCATTCTAGATTTATTTCCCTTATCTTGAACTTCATGGTGGAGCTCTGAATTTTATCTAATATCATGATGAGAATCCCAGAGCAATGTCTTCCCCATCTGCCCTTTCATTTGTCATGTTTCTGTGAGGAAGCCAATACTGCCTGCCAATCTAGAACAAACCAGCCATATGTAGCAGTATGAGGAGCAGCTGAGGTCACTTTTTTTTGTTCAGTCTGGAGAAGAGGAGACTGAGGGACACCTCAGTGCAGTTACAGCTTCCTCATGAGGGGAAGAGGAGCAGCAGGCACTGACCTCTGCTCTGTGCTGACCAGTGACAGGACTGAGGGAATGGCCTCAAGTTGTGTCAGGGGAGTTTTAGGTTGGGCTTTAGAAAAAGGTTCTTCACCCAGAGGGTGGTTGGGCCCTGGAGCAGGCTCTCCATGCCTGGCAGAGCTCACAAGTGTTTGGACAAGGTTCTCAGGTACAGGGTGTGATTCCTGAGGTGTCCCGTGCAGGGCCAGGAGCTGGACTCAATGATCCTGATGATTCCTTCCAACACAGAATATGCTGTTATTTCTGTTATGCTGCAATCAGTGTTGATCTAGTAACATCTATCTACCAGATCAAGAAGACTTTCTTGGAGGGACTTAAGTTTCTCAAGGACACTGTGTCCTTGCACCACGGTGTGATGGCATGTCTGTACCTACAGTGATATCTGCCATATGAAGAAGAATCAGGTCCTGTTTCTTTGACAGGTGTGAAAGACATCTCATGAACTTCAGAACAGAGGATAGATAAGTAATAGCCTCACATATGAGGTATCAAGCAATTATTTTCCATTCTAAGAATTTTTTTAAATTAAGATATAAAATCACTGTACTAATTTAATTTCTGTCCTGAGTAGAATCTGAGGATTCCTCATAGGAGAGACAGAATATGTCTCAAATATCATTGAATTATTTGATAAATGCATAATGTTAGATGAAAATTTTATGCTGCTTGGCACACAAGCTGTTAAGTCCCTACTATTAAATCTGATGCCTGGTAGTAAATCCAAGCTAGAATGAGAAATAAAAATTATTTTTGATTTTACTCATGCTGTAGTAACTGTCAAACAACACTAAGGATTTTTTTCTCAATGAAGAATATGCTTTCAGCAAAGCAGGAGATTTGTAAACATATTTCAAGTTACAAGTGAAAAATATGCTTTGATTCAAGAATAGAAACTTGAATGTTTCCTGGTGTTCTTTGGACAGATGTAGAGCAGGGGCATCAGTTCTTGTGTTTCTAAAAACTAGAGTAAGTTATAACTAATCCACAAAGCCAACATGTATTCAAAACAATACAAGACATTTGAAATGCAACACACAAACCTAACTCAATCATAACAATATTCAGTTGACAGAGAAAAGCAAGATGTAAAAACATCCAAAACACATTTCAGGTTTAGCAATCACAAAGGTCAAACATATTTTTTAAGTATTTGTGGGTTTAGATACAAAGAAAAAAAGCCAGTAAAACACATTACTCCTCAGTTACAATGTAGTATATTAAATGCAGAAATTTTGAATGTAATTCTGAATGTCAAAAAAAAAGAAAAAAAAAGATGAGTTATTAACTGTGCATTTAAAAAGCGAGTTATGGGGAGAGAGAAAAGTGCCTGGAACAGAAGCCAGAAAAAGGCAAAAAACTAGCAGAGAAAAACTACATACAGGATGTTTGCTTTATCTGTGACTGACCAAAATGCTGACCTGACCAGAGGGAGCAGGGAAGGAAATTAGCCAGTCCTCCCCCTTCTCTGTGTGCTCCCACTACAAGTCTCCAGTGCTCCCAGCTGTCTCTGCTTTCCTGCTTTTCTCAGTAGCTTGATCCATTTAGGATATTGCCTTTCTACAGTCCAGGGGAGCAGGCTCTGAGCAGAGCAGGCAGACCTTTGGCTGGTGAAGGAATGCTCTGAGAAGACTTGTAAAGACAGAACACGTTGAGAGGACAGGTCCACCTAGTTCTGATTAATTAGCAGAGCATTACTCCACTTGCCTAATGTTTTAAAGTGATACTAAGATGACTAAAAATCATTCCAACAGCAGAACTACCTCATGTAGGCAAAACTGAGTTGTTGGGCTACTTTTTTTTCCCCTCAAAATATTCATTTAGCTGTGGGGTTTTTCTGTATGTATTTGCTATGAACACCTTTCTTACTGACTCCAACAGCCTCTTTTCTTAGTATCCAGTTTCAAACACACAAAGGATAGGTCTATCTGGATACTAAGAAGAAAAAAGCAGTTAACCCCTTGGGAAAGTGCCCACTTTATTACAAAATACCGTGCCCCACACACCTGGCTTTTTCAGTACAGGAAATCCTCAACATGACTTGGCAATAATCTTCTGGATAAGGATCTAAGCCTGCAGAAATCTATGCACTCAGCACTGAACCATGCTGAATTTGAAAGCAGAGAAGACCAAACCAAAGTTAAAGAGTAACTGCCATTTTTGCACAGTAAATAGTCTTTTTGCCTAATTAATGTAAATAAAATTCCATAAAATAGTCTTCCATTTTGCAGGCAGATATCCTAAACAGATTTCCTAATTCTAATAATACTTATATTTATTATGCTATTTCTCACTTTTCTATTTCCTCTTTAGTCTGTCACCCAAGGGCATCAATTACTTCTTGTTTTTTAGTATATACTGACTTGATTTGCAGAGACATCTTGCATGACATATTTCTTATATTATTCTGCTTCTCTGTGTAAATAATTCTCTAAAATGGTTGCAGTGCTGAGCTAAAATAATATTTATATACATTATGCTCGTGATATATTTAGGGCTGTAAGCTTGTTTCATAGAGCTATAGCATGATTCATAGGATAAATCCAAAGGAACAAAACTTGGATTCAAGAACACACTTTCAGTGTACCCAAGTAAAATTATACAAGGGCAGGAGAAGCAGTATACCAGAGTTCTATAATTTCCAGAAAAGACGTCCAAAACAAATTAATAGCTTCCAAGACTTTACATATACTGATGGTTATCAATCTAAATGGCAGACACGATATTCTTTATTTGTGAATACTTTCCAGAAGCACCTACATTCTGTGGTGGTAAATTCCTAGCCCAGATGTCTGTATTGCCACCAGCAGGCAAAGCCTTCAACCCAGCTCCAAGTGCTGCCATCCTGGAGCACCCCCTGCCTATGCTGCCACTCTGCTCCTATTCTGTAGGTGTGCTCACAAGAGGACAAGACCCTTTCAGGGTAGCTTTTCCCCATCCCAGCAGAGCTCACTGGCTATTAAAGATATAAAGAGCCACGTGTTTGCAGCAGAGAATGAACCTCAATTTTTAGAAAACCCCTCCAGGTGCTGTGTTCTCTGGTTCCTCACAATAGAAAAACTTTACCTTGTCTAAATGATTAAATAGTCCCTGAGGCAGAGAGATGAATGCAGTGAAGCCTGTCTTTGCCTCATATGAGGAAAACTGAGGCTTACATCTAAATAGGTAAATAGTACTACCACTGCTATCACAGAAAGGACCCACGGACACTATTAGAGAATGCCATGTAGCCCTCACTGTGGTTCACCTTGCAACTCTGGATGAGACAAAGTAAATGTGAAACAAGGCTTTTGAATGTGCTCTGTTCCCCTGGGCCATGGGGTGTCTGGAGTTCTGTGAGGCAGCAGTGCTTTCCACAGAGAATATCCAACACGAGACTAGTTCAAGACCCAAGGCAGATCCACTGATGTGAATGCTCCCCAGAGCAGAGAGCAAACAGGGAGAGGTACTTTGGCTTCCCACCCTCTCTCAGAATCTCATTTCAGTGTAGCTTCAGTCAATTTTCACTCATCAGGACTGTAAAGTCTCTTTATGACTAAGCCTTGTTACTACAGAACTCAAAGCTCACAAGTCCCACAGGCACTTTGGGGTCTGGCAGTTAGGTGAGGCAGTGCTGACTGCTACAACACCAAATATCCAAAGGATCAGTTTCACAAACATATTTCATAAGGACTTTATAGAAGCTCAGCAGATGGAGCTCCCTAACTCAACATAGCACCTACACAAATGAGAAGGTCAGGGGCTTGCTGAGAAAATGGTTTATCAACAAGGACCATAGAACTGCACCCCCTGACCTAGTATGACAAAATAATATCATAACTATATGTAAGTGTTCATTACCTTTTCTACATTATTATGTAACTACCACCACACATGGTTCACTGCTGATGGCAAAAATTAGTTACTTCCTTACTTCCTTCTCTGTTTTGAAAAGAGGTGTCTGCAGCCTGGGCAGTGGCACAGGGTATTCCTGTTTCAGAACAAAGTCCTGCCCAGTCACACTGGCTAGACAGGATAAGGGGAAAGGGAAGCAATCCATCTTTGCAGGACTCTATTGCATGGGCTTGTTATTTTCATCTGGCAGTTTGGTTTATGTGACTGCTGGTCTGTAATGTTACTTGTGAAATGTCTCTCTTCCCCTGTTCTCAGCATTACCCTGTTAAGCAAGTGGAGAACTTACACCCAATCTTTATTCAAAGTCACGCTGGCTCCATACAGATATTTTAAAACTGACTTAAAGTCAGGCAAAACCTTGAGTGGACACCTTTAGTGCACTAGACACTCAATGTACCTAATTTATGATTGAATTACCTGATTTAAGTTTCAGTGGTACAGCCCTGAATATAAATGTGCCCAAAGCTAACAAATTAAACAGCAAAATACAACAAAAAGTCTGAGCATTCTTGCAGTTCTTTGGAGAGGTGCCAAAGTTTAATAGCACAAACAGAATAAATAAACTCTATGAACAAATCAATTTTTCAAAGGTAACATCTGTTCTGCAGTGGCTCCTGGTGTGAATAGATTCATCTGTGCACACATACAAGTGAGCTAATGGGATTCAGTGTGCTCCAATACCCATCAGCATGCTTTGTCTTCATCAAAAACTCTAATGTGGATGGGACTTCAAGAGTTTTTCTGAAACAAGCCAAACAACTTACACGTATTTTGCAAACTGTTTCATATTAATCATTACATTAATCCCATAGAATCAAAACCCGAGGATATTTACCTAGAAGTGTGAACAGATAAAGGAGTCTGAAAATCTGTCTGAGAGAAATTGTTTCTCCCTGGTTCCAATTTTTGAATCTTGTGCATTTGATAGATTCCCAAGTCTTCCTAAACACCAAAATTGTGCTATGCTAGAAGCCATGTGACTGCTTTGGTTTATGCTGTGTTTCTCCAATTTAAACAAAATTTTCCATAGAGTATGTGACACAACCTAGTTATATCAAATATAAAAGAGAAGGAGCATGAAACAAGCTGCAAAAAGGATCTTTTTTCTTTGTTTTATGAGTTCTCTGAAGGAGCAGAAATCAATGCTTTAGCTGAGTAGAAATTAGACTTAATATTATGCTATGCATAAACACTATTTAATTCTTAAAACTATTAAAATTAATCATGCCTTTGCACAGCTCCATCATGAAGATTATAAGGAAAATTGTGGGTTTAGAGTGTTGAGTTTTTCCTCAATACTTCAAAATAGCATGTTGGTTTAGTTTCTTTCCTAAAACTTTATTTCCCACTACAACATTATAAACACCCTTTAATGCTTTCTTTTGTTTTTTTCCCCATAAAATTTTGCTCACAATGTAAAGTCATAGTGTCCTTGTAAACACAACCCTTGCTAGCAAATTAATTATTAATTATTAATATGAGTTGTTAGCTTGAGGACAGATACCTGGACATTTTTATTCCAACATCTCCTGAGAGCTGTGCAGTAGAGGGGAAGGAAGCAGTATCCTGCAAAACCTAGGAAAAGAGGCAGGGTAGACCAGGTCAGAATCTTCCTTCATGTGTGATAGGGCAGCTTCACCTTCCAGCAGCTGCTGCACCAACAGCACTGCTGCAGTGCAAAAAGAGAGCTGAACTTGGCTGGCCCCTGCTCTCAGCTCACACTTCCTTCCTGCCACTGCACCCCTCACTTTTCACAGGTGAAACGCACAGGTTTGAGCAAGGCTTGGCAGAGGCTGTACCCACTGCAGCTGTCACAGAACGGGGCATGCAGAGGGCAACGAGGGAGGGAACAACACCATTTGGCCATGGTGAGAAAATACCTAAGCTCTGACGCCACACTATTAAGGAATTTTCAATTTCAGCCCCAATAAGGCTCAGATAAGCAGCTGTGATTGACAGCAACATTAATTCAACTGTAGCCAGCTTCAGGATCAGATAATATTCAGCAGCAGAAAGAAAATTGTCACATTAATGCCCAAAAGTCGAAGAGGAACTCATTTTGAGGAAATCACTCCTGCACTGGATAAAAGGCTACTGAAAGAAAACAGAATGAAAACAAACAAACAAAAAAGCCTAAATTGTTAATTATTTCTTAGGGTTTGGGTATTTACTTTTTCTAGTTTTAATTTTAATCTTAAATGGCGAGTAGGCATCATTTTAATTGTAAATCTCTTTTTGTACTTTACATTTGGGGCAAGGTACGACAGTGAATGTGTGTATAAACATCATGATAGAAACTCCTGCACAATATTAATGAAAAATCTTCAGCTTATTTTTTTGTTATTACTTCTATACTCTTTATTCTCAGAACAATCAGTAACAAACAATAGGCTCTGCACAAAAACCAAAATTTCCCCACACCCTACAGGATAGCAACCTGCAAGACATAATACAAAGATATAGATAATTTCTTTCTATACCTCTATCACATGGTAAATTTTTTTATATAATATTATAATATTTTAAGGAACTTAAACTAGTTAAAGCTTTTCTGAAGTATTTGTCTAAGAAAACTCAGTGGAATTGAGAGGGACAACACAACAAACATGCTGTCTGGAAAACGTAGTAGGTAGATAATATGTGCTAAAATGGTGCCAAACAGAGGTAGAAGGACAATTCTTAATCCTGAGTAAGAGAGGAACGATAGGGAGGGATTTATCTGTGCAAATTATGTCAAGAAGAAAACCCAGGCAAAAAGACAAGAGTGAAAAGGAAGAAGAAAAAAAAGAAGGGAGGACATCCTATGTACATGAACTACCTGGGGTTAAGAATGACAAATCATCACCAAGTCTCAAATCTGGGGCATAAGTCAACAACCCCTTAGCAGGATCTCACTCTTAATAACAGCAGCACAGCTAAAGGCTTTGCTTTTTTTTCTAAAGCTGAAGTGTTTCAGCTCCAAAAATTAGAAAATATCTCTACTATTTTCATTCGGCATGCAGTGCATACTATGGTACAAACCAATGTTTTTCCACAAAAGCATATATTTTCCTTCAAAACTATTTTGCTCAGGTTTGAGAGATCAGTTCACATGCTACTACTTTTTCTATCCACCTGCCCATGAGGGCTTTGCTCGGCTGCCAACTCTCCATCCAAACATCAGGAGTGAGCACAATAGAACAAGCTGATGAGCCTCCTTTCCTAACCCCTTCATCTAGCTTGCTTGACAGAGGGTCAGAATCTTCCAGTTGCAATAATGAGCTGATGAGCCTCTCTCCTAACCCCTTCATCTAGCTTGCTTGACAGAGGGTCAGAATCTTCCAGTTGCAAAATTCATCCAATTATGCTGTTCTTTGTCCCTTGTTATCACCTCCCAGCTCCTCCAAGTTCACACTAATTTTCATGGTATAAGCACAAATGCACATGTACAATAGTTTATCTTGGCATCTAAAAGACAAAGATCATAAGGGCAGGTTTAGAACTGGAGGAGGGAAGAAAGTGAATCATAAGTGTATTCCAAAACAATCATCCCTTGGTTACAAAAAAACCATTCAAAATGGAAATGTTTATATGAGTTCAAATGGCTTTTAGCTATTTGAACTCACATAAAGCATTACACTGCCAATAAGAAAATCAAACTAATATTAGCATTGGTATTGTGTATTTGAATTTTCTGCCCTTTGCTAGGCTGCCCCATAATGTTATCACACACACACACAGAGGGATCAACCATGCCTTAACTGAAAGTCAAACCCTGCAGGTACAGACCACGCAACATTGAGTAAACCACAATGACTTCATACAGCAGAGGCACAGATACTACCTGGGAGCTGGGACCTGCCAGTCTCAATTCCTCAAGGAAACTGCAGAGTATTTTCTGTACATTGCTGAAGCAAGGAACAGAACGTGAAGTGGATGTAGCTCAGCAGGTTATGGCCAAAGATTGAATGAGTTCCTCAGTGACAGAACTGAGATGCAGGCAAATAAAACAGCCTGACACACAGAATCTCACAATGATGATAGGTCTGTTCTAAGTTCCATCTCATCTTAACACAAGCAACAGAAGCCTGATTTAACCATTCAGACAATGTTACTGCAGCCACAAATATAATCGGCTGTCATCTTTTCTTTCAGGTTAAAAAGTCTTCTGCTTGCCTCTCAATATGATGTTTTAAGAGTTTCTTTGTCAAAACTGTGAGGTCAAAAAAGTGCTCTGCTATTAAATCTTTCTGCATCTTAAATTCCTTCCACTTCATGTGTCACAGGCTCCTTTCAGTTTGCTCACCTGAGAAGGTTCACAGGACAATGCCTCAGTGCCCCAGAGTGACAGGAGAGGAAACATGCACGTCTCAGACACTTCTCATATGTCAGAGTGCTTTACTGTAAGTGACAATCAGTGTGATACTGAGAAAAACAGCTAGAAGTAACAAAATCAAGGAGGGAATGATACAGAGAGGGCATAACATATTTTATAGCAACTGATATTCACAAACACAGCAAAGGACAGCCATGTAACACCACCAGATTCAAAGCTCTCTGTTGCCAAGACTTGGTCCTGAGGCACACCTCTTGTACTCTCTCTTCCCTTTCTAAATGCCCTTTCTAAGATGACCCAAGCTGGCTAAACAGGAAATTAATTTCTTATCTGTCTTCAAATGCATACTATTCCCTTTTGTCTCTCTCAAATAATAATGTCCCATGAGGCAGTGTACCTTATGTGCCTTACTTAAAACTGCATATATAGATTTGATTTGCTACTTCAACCTTGTCCAGCCAAACAGTTCTTATCGAAGACAGATACTGGTCTAATCTGACACAATTGGCTTTTGTTAAAAACACATTGCATTTTATCCAATTTTCCATGTAACTCCATGTCCTTGAACTACTCTTTCCCTTCAAAAGTGGTTCAAAGACTTTGTTTAGTACTGAGGTCAGACATACATAGCTATCCTCAATCCAAAATATTTACAAATCTCTGTCCTTGACTACTATTGTAAGTCAGACAAAACTCTATTAAATGTGATGGTCAAATTTTTTTCAGCTGAAAAATCAGCTTTCAACTGAATGAAAAATCCCTTGGAAAAATTTTGACTTTTCATTGAACTGTCTGGCATCTAAACCCAGAATTACTTCCTACTGAGAAATCAAAGATATTTCCATTATAAACTATAATTTAATGTCTTGCAGAAATTTAGTTCAAATCCCTCACTGATCATCTTGCCTGAGAGTGGACCAAGAACTACTGTGAAAGAATCTGGAACAAAAAAAAAGTTACTAGAGTGAAATCTGAGTGACAAACAGTTTTGGTATCCCCTCTGGATTAGGAGTTAGCACAGGAGTTGTCAAAGATGGGAAAGAAAAACAATGATCTCAATAACTATGTTTCTTAACCAAATCATGTTCATAGAATAGCTACACATGCTCATGCACAATATTGCTGGTTTTTGTATTATGAGCAGCTCATGACTGAAACCATGACAAGAGACCTCTCCCTCGGAAATACAACACAGAATGAGAAAACCTCATGCTCATTCATGCTGTACTGTGCTTTTCCCCACCTCTATCACAGCCTGTACTTGTGCCAGGGGCAGCACCAGTGTGTGTGTGCAGTGTACTGGCAATCGACACAAGGTACTGATGCCAAGCACAGAAGTCACTCGTCACACTTGCAAAAATCTGTCTTGTTCCCACCCACGCCCTGCCCCATGTTTCTCAAGCTTTGCCCATCTCACTGTCCCCACTCAGTATGCCAGCATTCACAGGCTCACAGGAAAGCCTCAGACCCTCTCAAGACAATTGTCCTGCTCCAGACTAGTGCAGGGACAGGAGCCATCCTGGCTGGAGATCTGGCATTGCTTTTCCTATTTCTGATTTATATTTGATAAGCTGCTCTGCTGATCAAAAGGCAGAAGGCAGTCTGATCTCTTAATATGTAGCCTTTGTTCTGTTATTTTAATCTGGCACTGTTCATAAACAAAACATTCTGGTTTATCTACTCAGAATTTTAAACTAATATTAGAATAAATACCTCAAATTTCTTTCCATGTTCACTAACCTATTTTATTCTTAGATATGTGCCATAATTAATTATCCTCATATGCTCTTTGCACTAGGGTTTGCATACCTCTTGGGGAACATTATTTTGTGAAGGCTTTCTAGCAGGTCTTTCTCTGTATTAAAATATCCTTACAACAGCAAAGATCTGGCTTGCCAGAAGGCTGCTTTCCCTGGATTTCTACTTTCCCTCCACAGCAAAACCTATTCCTGGGCAATGTGTCTTCACATTTTCAACACTGAGCCCTCCACTTAATGTGCTTTCTTCACAAACCTATTAGAGAGTTCCAACTTCGTCCAACCAGCTAATTGTGTCTGTAACATGTGTTACACATTGGAAAAAGCTGCTGGAGAGTCTGAGTGCAGTCCTTGGACCAATCTGCTCACAGCGGTAGAGATTTTCAGAGGATGTATTAAACTAAACAGACTCTGTATTAGCAGGACTTCGCAAAGATGTTCTTCTCTCAGCAGCTCAGCTCAGGGAGATGTAAGGACTGCTTATTTTAAGGCAGTCCCAGCACTTCTTACTCATTACCAATCTGGCCACAGGTACAGCATGCTACTGAGTGAAATACACTTCTGCAAAATGCCATACCTTGTCCTGATCTTGCCACACAGCTTTTGAATCTACTTCCATACCTGGACTGAGCATGGTTTCTCACAATCACACAAAAAGCAATGCTGTATTTCCATTACTCCACTGTATGTTATGCAGGTGCTGTCAGCTCGCTCAAGGGCTTCACCCAGCACAGCTCGTGTTGGGATCCTGCTTTTACATTCCATAGAGAAACACACAGCCCTGATTACAGGTTCTCTTTGAACACTCATACTGGCCTAAGAGAGTAGCACTCCAATCTATCCTCACTACTGTACCAAACAGCCATCAAAAAGCTTTTCCAGAATTTTAGAATTTTCATTTTCCTTGGAGCTACTGTTCCCTTCTGATATGACGTCAATCTTGTGTTTTATTCTTTATACCACTCAAAGAAAAAGATTCTATTATCTTTATACAGATTTTCTTTTCTAAAATACATAGTGAATTATCACTTTTGTTTTATTTTTTTTAGAATCTTTACAAAAATAAGCAAACATCGGAATAAAAGGGATTGTTCCTCCAAGCCTTCTTCTACATTTGTTGCTTGTCCTTCCACTAAATTCTGCAAGAAAAGTTCTTTACAGGATTTTTCTCATAAGGGATTGTATTTTCCTTTCAAGTTGTACCTTTAGAACTCTGAGAGCATTCTTTGACTCGTGGCAGTGCAGAAGCTGGAGATTTCTCAAAAACCCTCTCCACACAGCTGTGAACTATTTTAACTATTATTGTGCTGCTATATCTCATGCATTTAATCAAATATCTCATCTGACTTCCTGTGAAAAAAAAGGCCAATAATTATTTTTCTATTGGACCATAATTTTGGTCCATTGGCTTTAGCTCTCCATTACCAGAGGCTCATAGCAAGACTATTACTCCAGCTGTTACTCACAAAGTTCTAGCAGCCATTTCCTTGCCTTGCTTTCACTGCAGTATTTTAGTTTGAGCAGAATGCTGCCCATGGGTTTGGAAACTCTTGCTCGCATTATTCTCTTTTTACCCTCTACTTCCACCATCCTCCTGGTCCCAGGGTTCTCCTTTTACAGGGTAGAGACATCACATCCACTGCTATCCTCAGGAGCTGTCTTGATGCAGATTCATTTTACCTGACATAATTTATTGATGAAAGGTTTCTGAAAGCTTTCACTTTGTTTCAATCAGACCGTATCTGTTCTCCTCTGTGATATTGAAGTAATTTACTTGATCAAAAACAATTTGTACTTATACTTCACTGCATTTAATTTTTAAGGTTTATTCTCCCTGCACCCTGCAAATGATTAGATTTGTGGTGCCACTGGTATTAAACTGTCATTAGCAAGGGGTGTAACTGCTGCCAGTCCACATTCTTCACACATCTGCTTTCTGGAATACTTCTGCCAGATGGTGATGCCAAGGACAATCTCATGAAACAATCTTCCACACACAGAGTGCAGAAACCCCTGCTAACTTGCCTGTGCTTCTAAATTAGTTCCCTCTGCCAGCACCAGGGTTCAAGTGTTTTATACAAAAGCTGCACTTGAAGTGAAGAGCCTCAAAGCGATCTCACCTGAGGCAGCTGTCACCAGAGACTTTCTAAGGCTTTAAGGGCCTGTGCACAGCCAGGTTACAACAGAGTTCATCCTTTCTAATGCGATAATTTATCTTACTCGTACCAATGGTATCTCCAGTTTTGTAATCATGTTAAATGTACCATAAGCAGAACTTGCCCTTCTGCAGGAAAATAAACCCTATTGCCAAGCTACAGGCAGAGCAGTTTTGGAATGTCCTGAGAAATTTCTATGCCTTAAAATATGCCAGGAAATCCTTTTTAGTTTTCCGAGGTCAAATTTCTTTTTATGAATCCCATGCTCACTCAGGTTCTCACTAGCTAAATATTTTTTAAGTTTTTGCTGAGTTTGCTGCCATACTTATTATACATAAATTTATATGTTTTTTATCTTTTTCCTCTAGATGTATTTAATGTAGTGTTCTCTAATTATGAAAATGGATGCCTTTTACACACTCCCAGTCTCCTTGGTATGGAGGACATTGTGTTTGATTTCTTATATTTTGCCTTAGGAATACTATATTCTTATGTTCTGAAGAGAGATTCATTTCACCAAGCTTTACATAATTATTAGGCATCTACATCTAATTGAATTGTTTAGACTGTTTTACAGACAAGAAAGGGAAAGAAACTCATACTAATCTCAATTCATTACAATTATGACTGACTCCTTCAGTGCTGAAGTTAACAGTCTTGGATTTGGCCATTTCTCTTAGCTGATGAAAAACTAATCCTGGCAGGTTAGGTGTCTGCCTGATATCCTGCTGAAAAGTGTCTGCAAATAGGGGATACCAATGATGCCAACTCAACATCACAAACACATTTTTCAGAAAAGTCCCCTGCATGTCCTGAACACCAGTGTGATTTGTGTAGCAGTCTTACCTCTTCACTGCACATAACTGACTCTCATGCATCTCTGGTGGTGCTGTTTAATTGGTTGTAAGTTTTTTGGTATTGTTCATTTGTTTGGGGTTTAGATTTTGGGGTTTTGATTTTGGTGGTGGGAGTGGCAGTGCTTGTTTTGTTTGGGGATAGTTGGGAGGCTATTTTTCGGGGCAGTTTCTGGTTTTTTGTCAGATGAAGAGTCATTTTCCTGTTACTATACAACTGATGGCAGGGAAAGTTTTCCTTCTATTCTTTTTCTGCCTCGTGTAGTTTGCATTTTCCAAACTTCTTTCCAATGTTAATTTGTCTCTTCGTATATTCTTTTTTAATCTTATATGAGTATACTTCCATCCCTTGCATGCTCTATCCTTCCATTTTCCAGAGTAGCTGCATTACCACTCATCAGTTATATAAGCAGGTTTCCATTTAGGGCTCTGATTTTTACTTACGTGGAGGCGTTATATTCAGGATATAATAGACTTCAAATAACTTGAGTAAGATGTCTTGGTTTTCTGCTCTGCCTCAGGGAGCTATCAACTAAGACTGTGGTCTGCAAATACCCCAGACATTTTACTCAGCATACGTAAGAGAACAAGCCACTTCTCAGTCTGCAACTACTTCTATATAAAAAGATGAGACTAAGATCAGTTCCACTAACTTCCTCCATTTTACCCACATCTCTGCAACACTTCCAGTTTCAAAGCTGAAAGCAGCAAATTTTTAGCCCTATTCTGCAAAAAAGCCAGAGTTAATTCTTAGGGTCTGACATTACATCTGAATCTGGAGTATAAGTCAGACAGACTTTCCCATAAATGCACATTAAACCAGATCTTATTAATACTGATTTTCATTACTCCCCTTTCTTTCAGACATGAGAAAGACAATGACAGAAAGAACGAATCTTTAAATAAAAGAGATCTGATTATTTGACTTTGCAGAGCTACAGTATTATTTCTTTTATCCTCAATTGTTTTGTTTTTAAGTTACAACAGTAGCAGACTTAATTTTTTTAAAGCACTCATTGAAAAGATTTTAAAAAGTCACAAAGAACTAAAACAGAATTCACTAGTAACAGCTATAAGTTAAAATTAAGATATAATTTATGCTGGATTTGGTGATTCCTCCTCAGCTTTTTCCACAGTGCAGATTAACTTATCTTTACATGTTAAATCACCATAGATCTCATGGGTTTTCCAAACACACATCTGTTATTCTACCAATTACATCTAACAGAACTATTATTCAATTTGTCAACCAGTCTACAGTGATAACTCTCCATCCTCTACAAATTCCATGGTACACAAGAGCATGTAGAGCATCCTCTCGTGCAAGAGCCAGGAGGAGAGCCCCCTCCAAAACCCCTCTCCTCCTCTGGGGCGTTTTAATCTGCTGTGCATGCACTGCAGAGCTGGGATGTCTCCGTGCCCTCCCAGCTCAGTCATGCACACCAGCTGTGCTCTACAGCACCCCAACAATCTCGGTCAGCTGGGAGCAGGAGTCAGCCACGTGCACAGCTCAGCCAGGGAAAAGTTTCATGGTTTGCCTGCTCCCAGTCAAACACTATCAAAATGGAAATGTTTGCCCTTTAGACTAAGACGTAATTTATACCAAATCATCCTTTAAAAAATAAAAACCACACACAAACTGAACTCTAACAAAGAGCAAAATGTGAGGTCTCGTTATTACGAAAAACGGATCGAAAAACTAGAAATTACATCTTTACTTTCATACCTTTCTTAAATACATTTCTTCCTAAACACAACAAAAACTAATATTAAAAACTCGTAAGTAATCTACAAATTGAGACTCCAAAATATTCACAAAAAGGACACCAAAAAATCTGCAAAGCTCAAGAAATCTTAAAAAACATTGCACAAAGGATTAATTTGGGGGGTGGTGACATTAACTTCTAGAGATTCATGCCTGCAGCAGAAATATAGCACCTAGCATCAGAATATCAAACAACATGTGCGACAATTGTGCACTTATAGCAGTCTGATATAAGAAAACATCCTCTGAAAAGGAGGATGTATCTTTGTGAAGCAGGAGCTACACAGGAGGAAGATTTCAATAATAGATATTTGTTTCAGACAATGTTTAAAAAAAAAAGTCAGTTCATCACAGTTCCATGTTTGATTCCTGATAAATGTTCATGAGATTATTTTTAAATACATTTCACTTAGAGCAAAGAGGACATCAGATCAGTTAAACTCAGAATAGACAGAAACTGAACCAG
The DNA here is from genome assembly GCF_014805655.1 of Passer montanus. Classification (NCBI taxonomy): domain Eukaryota; kingdom Metazoa; phylum Chordata; class Aves; order Passeriformes; family Passeridae; genus Passer; species Passer montanus. The sequence continues at coordinate 2,578,615 of NW_024369707.1, forward strand.
GACCGAGGAAACAGATTTCAATATTGAGCCTGGTGTCAGTGAGACAGAAAGGGAGAAGAACTGTGCCTGGCTAGACTGAAACTGCCTGGGTAGTTTCAAACAGCAATGAGGCAAACCAGGGTAAACATTTCTGGGTATGTGAACTGAGAGCAGAAGCCGGGAGATCAATGAGAAAATGGGTATTTCATTATAAAAGCAGGGTATGGTAACATTCCTGCATTACATATGGATTAAAATCCTCTGCACGTGCCTATACTGGCATCCTTAATCCAGTTTCACAACTCAGAAGTCGCCACCTTTCCAATATTAACAACATTCTGTAAGACAGGCAGCTGTGTGGCACAGCCACACAGGGGGGCTGTGTGCCCAGGGCGGGCTGGAGGGCAAAGCAGCTCTGCCCTGCTGTCTTCTCCCCATCCCTGAACAGGGCAGGCACCAATTTGGTCTGACTGTAATTTCCCAGTTATGCCAAGAGGTTTGCACTTCGTTTTTCCAAATTTTTAAAGCAGCCTTAGTGCAACATCTACCTTTTTCTATTACACTATTTAAATTACATCTCCCTGGAGATGCAACCAGAGCAGCTGGAGTGTGATAAGGCTTCTTGCCAGCCTTAAAATGCTGTAGGACCCACATCTGATATGCTTTTGAAATGCCAGCACTGCACACGGATTTTTCTTCCTCTTTTATGCTGCCCTAAACGATGTGATTATGTCTGTAATACTATAAAGCAACTGTGTCAACTATAAAGAGGAAACATTTATGGCATAGGTTATTAAAACAATGAAAAATAGGCCAGTGCAATTTAAGTTCTTTGAGTGGGCTGAATAATAACTAGTTAAATAAGGAACAAAGATAAATAATTTATTACAGAATCAACACAACAAGCACAAGAAAATTGCATTCACTTTAAGCTGCATCTCAAGAGGCTTCAGAGCAGAAGCACGGACAGCACACAATCAATGTGTCAGAGCAAATGCAAAGTGAAGGGGATTTAGAGAACCTGTTGCAAACTGGAGTAATCACTCAACTTCAGAATATCCACATACATAAATGCCAGCCAGTTAAACACACCAGACAAAAGTTTATGCTAAAAGTAGCAGTGGCTCAAGGGGCTGAAGATTCCTGTGGTGGCTGGGTAGATTGTCTGCTTAGCACACAACCCCTCCTACTTGGTGTGGTCAAGGCTCTGTGCTAGCATGGGCAAAAACACAACTCTTACAGAGTGAGATAAATGCTCATTAGGAAATTATAAGGCTGCTTACAAGTAAGGCCTAACTCAGACGTCAGTGCATTAAGAAAGGTAGAGTGATACTCATCTTCAATTGCTTATTCTGGAAAGAATGAAAGAACAGAGCAGACAGAACTCAGCATAATCAACTGCAACTTCCCTTACAAGCCTGTACTTTTTACGCTCAGTCTGACAACTCAGTTCAAACAATTCAAGTTGTTTGTAATAACAAAGCAAATATTTCCAAAGATTAAAAACTTAGAATGAGCTTTGTATTTCCATTTTTGGCCTTTTAATTAGGTTTTTCTGAAGTGCTGAAAACAGAGCAACTCTAATTAATGGCTTTCATACTTTGCTTTTTAATAATAGCTCTTAACAGCCTGGCAGTTTGGAGGTTTCAGATAAAATTTGGAATGGATCAGAAAAGATTGTTTGACTTGCTTTTACCCTAAAAGAAGTGAGACAAATCTAAAATTTCCCTACACAATTAGATCTCATGAGATCCTCACCTTGATCATGGTTCTGATGAGAATTTATGTTATGATCTCCCCATCTTTTCTGAAGTAGACTCAATTAATTTTTCACACAAACTTTGGGTGAAAAAAATCACCCAATCTTCTGACTTAACTTTTAAAAATAAATAGAAAGCAGCTTAACTTTTAAAAATAAATATAAAATATGCACATAAAAACACCACTATAGAACAATTTCCATGTCTGTAGCATATAGGAAACAGCAAATTATTTAGCCTTTCAATTTTTAACTGGGATCAGAAGCATATTTTACATCTCTTCAGGATAAAGAATTCGTGTTTTGTGTAAAGCAGTGAGACCATAAACAGTCAACAATGAAAGAAAAGGAGGCACTGGCGTGGGTAGGCCCAAGGCTCAGTGTTCCTTCCTCAGTATTTCTACAATATTGCTGCAGAACCTGAATCACTGTCACATTTGTTCCTTTCCTGTTTAAGGAGGCAGGGAGAAAGACTGGGGAAGATGGCACAATCAAGAAAGCAAGAGAAGGAGCAGGGGAGAGACAGTGGAACGACAAATCAATAAAGTAAATTTTCCCTAGCAGCAAAAATAGCTGACAGATCTGCTTCCCAAAGAACACTGAAAATTACTTTGTGAGTAAAAGTGGCAGAGAAGATAAGGCAACTTGAAGGACTCACGGGAGAGCTGCTATTGACAGACACGCAGATGATGTAATTGCTCAAGATGAGCAGGTCTTTCTTTTATCTCAATAAAGCACTTCTGGATAAAAAGATTGGAAAGGCAGGTATGAGACAATAGCATAAAGCCTGTTCCTAACTTGCATAATTTTATGTAGAGAAGAGTTGATGTATGAAGTGGAAAAGAAATGCATTGAATGTTGAAGATAAAGTATTACAGAGAACAACTTGCTTACACTCCCAGTGATAAAGGAATTTAATATTTGATGAAATATGCTGTATGTTGAAGAAATATATTGATTTTACAAAAGGCTAAAGAAATGTGTTTAAGAAAACATTTGCTACTGTTCTTATATAAATTAGCTGATAGAATGGCATCTTAAATTATCCTGTTTACTCTTCTGGGTCTTGCTCCAAGTGTGATTTCTTATGCAATTTGATCAGGAGACAATCTAGTATACACTTCCTGTGTTTCAGCTCCTGTTGCATTATGTATGCCAAGACATTCCCTTCAGCCATTCTCATACCCTTTGAAGACAGGTTTCCAGCATCAAATGGTTTGGGTTTTGGGGGAGTTTTCAGGTTGTTTTTTCCCTGTTACTGAAAAACGTTCAACAAAACTGATGACAGGTGAATATATGCAGTAATGGGGGAGGTGGGCAGGGATATAGTATTTTATACATTTCTATTTAGTAAGATTATTTTCTTGTGCTTTAAAATTAAATTTCTTAGTGTAATAGAGCAGCATGTTGCCAGCAGTATGTCTATTGCAAATATCCTTTAACAAACCTGACAGATATCTAAAGCCTCTCCTGACCCACACTGGGCCACCTCTCACATCAACGTTGCCTGAATGGTGCGACCCCGTTGCCAGGCTTCTGACCAGCCCCAGGGCATATGGGGTAAGTACCCAGCTTGGTTCATTGCCTTCAAGGTGTTAGTCAAAACCTGCCACTTCAGATTGAAAATTTCAGTACAGTCTCTTTATTAAAATACTTCACTTTTAAGCTTAAGAATTATACAATTTCTTCAGCTGTGAAGAAGACAACAAGGTACATTTTCATGGATGGCCACTAAATACTATGAGCTTCAAATGCGAGTGATATATTCTAAATAATTCATCCAGATGCTGAAATTATTGGCTACCCAACAGCAATATTTAAGCACTGAAATTATCTAAAACATCTGAAGGGTAGATTGTTTCTCAACACCGCTTGAGAGCAAAACATGGTAAGCAACTATTGGCTTTAATCAACAACATGGTAAATGAACACCTGAGAAAATAAGCAAGTAACAAAACAAAATGAAAATGAAATTGCATCGGGGTTCTTGTTCATTTAAGCTTTAACAAAAATCTCCCTCAAGACGCTCTCTTCCACAGATCTTTTTCTTTGTTTGAATACAGGACCAACTGAAGGACGGCGACTCAGTTTATATCATCAATAATGATGAATTGACCGAAAACTATGAATCGTCTGCTCACATAGCAGTGCCAGCACAGGACAGCACAGCCTCCACCCAGGCTACAGGCAAGGAAGATATTCAGGAAGGAGACCTAGGATTAGGAGGATACAAACTCCAGCTTCAACACACTGCAGGTCAACCCCAGAAGAATTCATTGGCATGAGCAGTGCAATGTTAATCACAAGAAAGGAGATGAAAACAAGGAAACAAAAGATGCTGTTATGTAAACAAGAGGTCAAAAAAAATGTACTAAGCACAAAAATCAAAGAAAATTTAGATTTCAGCAACTAAATGCCTGCTTCTTCCAGGAAAGGAATTTGCCATCATACCCATATATGTACAACCATATACAGGTTTTATGACTGTAGCAGTTTTTAGGATAAAGGCCTAGGGCAGTACCAGCCCACTGTAAATCCATTACAGTAATGTTTTGTCTCAGCACCTGGCTGTACTGTGCCACTCACATGTACACAGACCTTTGAATATTGCTGAGAGTCTTCACTAAGTTAAAATGGAGAGAAATCACTTCCTAACATTCATGCTCACATGATGACAGCTCTTTTCTACAGCTAGTCCTGACATGATCCACACATAACTACTCAGTAGCTATTACATTTATAGGAAAGAAGCAGAAGATTGCTCGTCCAAGCAGAGTGTGATCTAAAAATGCTAAAAACATGCTTTGCAGCATATCAGTCTTGATAGACCTCAGCCTCATGCCCACAGTATAGACTTGTCCTGACATCCAGCCAAATACTTGCTTTCTAATTCACCTTATAGCCTGGTCCACAGAGGGTTTCACTAGGCTGCCACAAACTGAACACTGATAGTAGGAGACATCAAGGTGTATGAAATCAGCAACAAACACTCCTCGTGGCAGCACTGAATGGGCACAACCACTGTTTAAAACCAGTAGTTACTCCAAAAGGCATTTGTCCTTACAGCTTGGCAACATGCAAAGCTTAAATAGGAAAAAAGCTTTTCTTGTTTTGAAAGATCATTCTAAACATATACTTTGATTTAAGAACTGAAATATTTCTCTTTTTTTACTGTTTAAGAAGGGTTGTTTCTAATCAAATATTTCTGTAAAACAATTATATCTTCAGACTGCCTGCTCCAAGGATAAATTTGTCTGTCTGTCTACTTAAGCTGGACACTCATTTCATACTAGAAATGAGGACTGTGGAGGTTAGATATGAAGGTGGGGGCAGAAAGCCACACACCAAGAGAGAGGTATCAAAGTGTTCATTGTTCTGCATAGACAGTAAATGGATAACCAGCTGCTCAGCCATACATACAGCTGGCTGTCAAATACTATGAAGCATTAGTACAGATAGTTTTGGCACACAGCAGAGCTAAGCAGCGCAAAACCAAGGACAGACCAGTTTTCTGTTGTAGAGCATGTGCCTTTCCTCACAGCAGAAGTTTCAACTAACTATGCATGATGATGTTCCTACTAAGAAAGTCAAAACATCAGGAGTTTCTAAGGAAGATCATCCTTAGTATAGAAAGATAAAGGGCAAGAAGAAATCTGTTATCTAGAAGAATAAAAATCAAGCTGTCTCTATTAATAGTCCTAAAGATGAATAGGTCCTAATTTCACCACAAATGAAACTTAAAATACAAATATAATCAAGTTTTAGTCACTCTTTTCCAGTGTAATTAATTTTTGGCTATATGTGACTCTAGAAGAACTATTTTAAGCACAAATTGGAAGACAAATAGAGTTGCATGTACTGTTACAAAAAATCAGAACCTTAAACTGGCATTTCATTTTTTCCTAAACTCTAATCAAGGATCTTCAAAGGGCCTTAATCCCCATGTGGTTTAAAACAAATAATATTCAGGCGTCACAAGTTCTTAGAACTATTGAATTTAACTCCATGGTTTGCTTTGTTTAGCTGCATGGGCTGGGAAAAGACGTGCAGCAGATTGCAAGAAGGGATGGAGAATGGGTACGGAGGGAAGGTTTTGTGACCAAGTACTGGGAGACAGCAGAGAACAGAGGAAGGAGAAGCCTGCAGACACTGGAGTGAGGTGAAAATGTGGCAACCCAGCAAGAAGCTCTTGGGGTAGGTGCTAACACCTCCCTGAGTTCAGCAGCCAGTTTCTGGTTTCAAAGGCTTACTAAATTTCTTGGGAAGCATGGATTCCAGTCCTTGGATTACACTGGAAATCCATAAAGTGCTGTAGCATAACAAAGATGCAAAGCTGTTTTTCACATCTGTGACATGAACTGGAAATGACAAGCTCTTCAATAGTTTTGCTCTTAGATTTTACTCTGAAATGCATCCTGCAGCATACTGTGCAGGGGCTTAGTGATTGATTGATTTATTGTGCCTATGTCCAGGTTTCTCACATTTGTACAATGATAAATGGAGAGCTCTGGGGTCTGAAATTCTCTGTTTATAAAAAAAGTCTGCAACAAATACTTTTCACACTGTTCTACCCTCATGCCTTAGAGGGCTACTTTACTTGGTGGAGAAAGTCATCCCTTATGACAGACAAGTCATACTTCACATCACACAGGTCAGATTTTTGTGCTAAGACTACCAAAGAGGCTGAATCAGTGGTCCCAGCAGGAAGGGTATTTATCATCTGGGATCATGCTCAGCAACAAAAGTATCATTGGCTTTTAGGAAAATTAGCAATATGAGCTGCAAGCAAACCTGAAGCTTCTGCTAAATGGCAATAAGAATCTCAGTTGTCCATTACACTCACCATTTCCCTATTTTAAGATACTCTTTTCATAAGACACAGCTCAAGAGAGTTACAACATTAGAATAAATTATATATTTGTATTCAATAAAAAATTACTGACAATAATTCTGCATGACTGTTTAAACAGAGTAAAGAATGTTAAGAGAGGTCTTTAATGTAATTTACAGTTTATACACTGGAGATTTAAACTACTCAATATCACACAGTGTTTGACTGAATGTGCAAGTCACTCATTATAAATCTGAAGCTATTCCTTCTACCTGACTTAATCTAATAAAACACTGCTTGGAAAATTAAATGTAATACATATTGTCAAAAATGTAGTGACTACATATTCAGAATGAAGGCCAAAATGTGAGGCAAGGTGGAAATCTGGAATACTGCTAAACATTTCAGGTTTCAAAAGTAATAACTAGCATTTTATACAGAACGATGAAGAGCATTTTGCTAAGTTTGAAAGCAGTGGACAAAATCCTGGCTACACAGCAGAGCCAGTCCAAAAAGACACTCTACTGAAAATATCAGATTACTATGATAACTTTCACAGAGAAGTGCAATATTTGGTAACCTCACTGAAAACAGGGGCCGTTGGAAGTGTACACTTATGTTGCTGTGTTAAAAGTTTAAACTTTTCAATAGTAACAACGTAAAGGCTATCTCCAAACTGATGAACCCTGTGTATAACTTCAGCCAGGAAATTAATTGCCTTGAAGCCATGAGAGCAGTTCACACCTTTTTTCACCTAGCAACTTATTCAAGTGCCTTGCTGAGCTTTCTTTCCTTTCTTCCTCTGTATTTTGCTATCAGCCATCAAGAAATGTGAGCCCTGTAACACCCGGAGTGCTGTGTACATTTGGGTACAACATAAATGCAGCGATATTCAGATCTTTAGAAGCATGTGAGCATTACACATGTGCTTTAGAAATTCTTTGTTTTCACGGAGATTGAGAATTCCTAGGATACAAATATTAACTATAAACTTCAGAGAACTAAGACAACATCCTGGAAGCCACTGCAGAGATTGGAAAATACTAATTCCAATTCAGTATATTTTTTTGTGATTCTATACTTCTAAAGACAAAATGATTTTTCCCCTACTTCCTTCTAGCAAAGTGGAAAATAGCCTTTATTGACATCTTAAAGCAAACCAGATCTGAGCATTTTAAATAACTTAATACAAGGAAGTTCATCTCTGGCAATATAATCCCAGCAGACATGAGTCCTGCTTAGTGAACTGTAAACGACTCGTCAAAATTTTATTTCAGAAACTGCATTTCAGAACTTAAATTCTCCGGTTGACCCAAATTTTCTAAGCAAATATTAATTTATCCCACAGTCTTGGTCCAATAACCTATCAGTTTTCAGACCATGAAAGTATATCCTTCCTTGGGCTTAGTAATTAGTTTAGATAGATATTACTGTGGTAGATATTACTGTTCAGGAGAGTTAGACAAAACAGGTTTCCTTGAATACTGGTTTATTGGTGTTTTGGGGTTTTTGCTCTTGGTAACCTATACATTTTTTACATTATGATCACATTGTAGAGTGCAAGTTTCTGAACAGCACAGAAGAAAACTTTGCCATTAGAGTAATTATTTCTCTCTTTATTCATGCCTTCAAGTGATAAAAAGAGTAAGACAGCCTAGTGCAGTGATGGGCATCAGGCAGGTGAGTATCCCCTTCAACAGCCTGGTGCAAGTCACACTTCCAGTCTTATATCTGCCTACTGAACATCCTGGCACATCTTTAAAAATGCAGACTAATTCTTAAAAACCAAAACAATGTCAATCAGTCCCATGGTGCCAGTCTATGGCCCAGGTTTGTCTTCCCTCTGTGAAAAAGGGACTTTCCTGTAGTTACCCCAAGCTGTGTCAGGTGTCCATCTCCACCTTTGGCTCTGCATGGGCCCAGCAGTGCTAGAAAAGCCATCAGCCAAGACCATCTCATACTTCCATGGAATTCCACAGAAAAAACCCACAGGCTTTGTGTCTCCAGTTAGGAAACTGCAATTCCAAACCTTCCAGCTTTCCCACTCTGAACAAGCACACTGGCTTCCTCCCACACCAGCCCACCTGGCTCTGGGCAGGCTTCTCTCCACACACCAGGGGAGGCAGAGAGGGCAGCACAAGCTCTGCTGCATGACCTGCAACAGGAATGATTCTGCTCTACAAATAAACCTCTTTTTTTTTGCCCACCAGTGTCAGACTAGAAGGTACATTTTCCCCAGCTAATTCAGTGTTACTGGTCAACATTATTACCCTACAGAAAAATCATATCTGAGGTATGGAAGAATAAATATTGTTTCAGGCCTCAGAGGCTCCCAAATCTGAGCACATCAAATTAACATCATCCTTCTGAGGACCCAGCAGAGCTTGAAATTCTGGTGCAGGAAGCGGTAGAGAATATCCAGGAGCGTTTTCCAGCCACTGTTCTACATCATTATTTACCACAAAGCTGTCTGCTTCTGCTGTGTTACAGCAAAAGCAGATGGACATTAAAAAAGTATGGGTACTTTATTGAATAAGGACATGAGACTAGATGGAGCCTTGCACCCGACAAGATGAACACTGAAAGAAATAATCTTATGCCATGATATTAGATATCATGCAAGTCTAGGACAAGTTATATATAAGTGAATTGAAATAAGATAATATCCCATAAGCATAATAAGATTTCTTATTCCAGAGGTAAAGTAACTTTAGAGTGTATGCCTGACTGGAAATGAAAATATAAAAGAGAAAATGACACGAATAAATGAATGATGAAGGAAGGAAAGGGGGAGCAAGGGTGGAAAGAATCAGTGCCAAGGAGATTCAAATTGAAAAATATCAGAAAGATATTCATAGCAACTTCAGGCCAAAACCCAAATCAAGCAGTGCGAGAAACTAAGGATTATCTCAAAGAACACTCCTAAAAACTTTACTGAGCCATAGATAGCCCTGACACTACTATATTACAAACCTTAGGTGTTCCACAGACTTAAAGGCAGGAACAGCCACCAGCTGAAGACTGACCACATTTAAAGAAAATTAGAAAAAAGGACCAAAGCTGAAAGGCTAATCCTCTAACAGCACTGTTGGAAAGCAATAAAAACAGCACAAGCCTTGTATTTGCAGAAGGGTGGAAGAGTGACTGAAGATGCAAGTTCTTCAGTCCTCTTATTTCATCTCTCCCTCCTTCATCAGCTATTCATTTTCTTTACCCAGTTGTCTCTTACACCTTCTCTGGTTTATCTTTAAGATGAAAACTTTACTTGCCCCATCCCTTGAGCTAGCAAAATTATGAAGTCCTATTCTCCCTTTGCGTGATATCCACACCCAGCACAATTTTAAATAGTTCTTCAAAAAGAAACTAATATGACACAGGATTGCATGAACTATATAACTTCTACCCTCAGTGGTGATCATGCTCAAAATCAGAGGCTCAAGCACGTTGCAACATCCTTTAGGCACTTCTCTATCACTGCAGATGTTAAGAGCAAGAGCTCGTGCATTTTTAATCACAGGAACCAAGAGGAGGAAAAACCCTTAAGAAAAGCTGCAGAACCATTCTCAGTGAGGCTGATAGGAGACTTCCAGTGCCAGGCAGAAACATCCTAAGAGCACTCTGTCTGCATGGTTTTATCTCACAGTGGGGATGGGCCTTCCCAAGCCTGGGCACACAGATGCAGCGCTCGGGAGGGGCTGGCACAGAGCACCAACACAGCCTAAATCCAAACCCTCTCCTTCACCCCTTACACAAATTCCCACAGCCTGGGCAGCTCCAGGAGGGACAACTCCCTCACCCACGGGAGAGCTCACGTTTGACTGCAGCAAACCGAGCAGACATTTCCAGCTGGCAGAGCAGGGAATGTGGTGCTGCTCTCTTGCTCTTTCGTGGTCCAGGCACGTTTTCCTGCTGGTACTCAGAGAGTACTGCTGCCACTGCTGATTAGAGAAGTGACTGGAGCACCTTTTCTGATGAAAGCTAATGTGAAGTGGACACTTGAGACAAGTACTCCAGTTTCTGCTGAATGAACCATCAGGCCCATGCAAAAAAAAAAAAAAAAAAAAAAGAAAACACTGTCCTATTTCTTAACTGTTTTGTTTACAGCAAGAATCTGTCTACAGCCACCGAGCCCCCGATATTGGAAGGTCTAAACACCAGTAACAGAGATCTGTTAGGAGCCCTCAAACTCCCTATGTTTGGCTCAGAACAAGCATCCTCCCCCTCTGCATGAGCTCCCCTCTATGCCATCATCTGGCAGGGTTTCACACTTACTTAGTTCACAGGAAAACTGCAATGGTCTATCCCTGAACTGAGATTTACAAGCATTAGAAGAGAATTTCAGTAAAAAGGTACATGGATGCAGATCCCCCAATTCTTAGTGTCATTCAGGTGCTCTGGGAGGATAACTAAACCACAGTTGCAAAAAATTAACTTTCACCTAAAAAACCCCACATACAGCTGAGGAGCACTATTGGCACATGTTTGTAACCAAAGGCAGGTATTCCAACTGAACTTCACAAGGAACAGAACTCTTATGGCTATTTTACAGAAATCTCCACCTTCTGTACATGCAACTATAAAAGTAATTCCTAATATTCCTTTCTGCTCATGCAATACCCTCAATGAACAAGTAATGACACACTTAGTGTGTAATAATAAAATTTTGCAAGTGATGAATACTCACACTGAAACCTATTACAGCCCTAAAGACACACTGAAATTAGCCCATAGAAGTGCCAAAACACACAGTGCTCCCAGCAGAGCCTCCAAGACAAAAATACAGCATAAAACATACCTTATTTTGATTGGCACAATAAGCTCCCTATTCCAGGAATGAAACTGATTTTATCACAGGGTGAACTCAGCTTCTGTGTAAGGAATAAATTAGCAACAGAAACAGGACCGACCCCCTTCAGGCCATTGCTCCTGCATTTGGTTTGAGTTTTTTTATTTCCTTTTTCTTTTTTCAAGACTACCTGGGGTGGACCAGGCTAAGCCTGAGGAACGATGACCTCATCTTTTGTTCAGCCTCCCAGCCAAGGTAGTGTGGAACAGTCTGCATGAACTCTCAGTAGAGCCACAATTTGTGTGAAAGCCCACTATGTTGCAGCTTATTTTCCCTTGGCTGCTCCAGCACATGCCTTCTGTATGATTTGGCCTCGTGCTCAGAACAGCCTCAGTTGATGGGGATTTTTTCTCAAACTTCCACACAAAAACGTATAACTTCAGGACACGACAGTGCAAGGCTAGAGAAGAGGTTGTTAGCATGAAACAGTGTCTGAAGTTCCTGCATTCTTTGTGGTTTTAGCATTCAGGATTTATGCATGTAGAGAGCCCTGGTTGGGACTCAGTTATTTAGAAGAGCTTTCACCATCTGTTCTTCCAAATCCTGAAAACATGAAGAAAATACACTTCACAAGCAGCTACAAACACAGATGAGCTCAGCAGTTTATACTCGAATATACAACATGCATACAGAGAAAATAATTCACAACGTCACCGAGGTTTCTCCTTCAGGCATAAACTGAGGATTGAAGCTTTAATGCTTTCACTTTTTGCCACTGTAAAAGAATTCTCTGTTTTACATGAATTCACATTCATACATCTTCATACTATGAAGTAGAGACCCAAACTCTTTGAAACTAAGATGACTTAAAAGATTTTTAAATTAAACTGGCCAACTTCACTAATACATCACCTGCCATCACACAGTTCTTACAGAGATTTTTATTACCTAGAAATTAAAATCTATGAATAATTAGCAAACTAAGTTACACCTACAACATTTTTAAAATGCCTTCAAACCAGAGTCCAATGAAAGCAATCCATGAATCTCTACTTCCTTAAAGCAAACAGCTTCCAGCCTTGATCCCTGCCTTTTAAACCTATTTCCACCTACTTGACAAATGATGCCTCGGCAAGCTCTGCGCCAGTTTTCCAGACATTATAGCTATCAGTTGCCTAACTGCTGGGGATGAGGCATTGGAGCTTCCCCAACAGACTTCTGTGAAGGATCCTCAAAGGATGTTCCACAAGCTCCCAAGGAAGCAGGAGCCTGTCCTCACCTGCATGGACAGCAGCCATTCCAGGCAGACAAGAAATGCACCCTTCCCACTCTCCTCCTGCAAGGACTGGTATTTCCACACTTTGCTCCCAGGTAAACTGGTTTGACAAGAAGCCACCACCCTGAAGGCTGGAGAAACAAATCCCTCATTCCCAGCACTTATCCTCAGTGCCTGCTGTCAGTGTTATGCTGATGCTTCCCTGAAGATGGCAAACTGTCCTCCTTCACAGCCCTGCTTCTCCTGCTGTCACCTTTAGAAGGGCCAGCTCTGCCCCAAGAGCCATGAAAAGTGCAGTGTGTGTATGAAGGGAAGGGTCAGCAGGAAACATCCCTTTGAAGGCAGCCATAAACCCTCCTGCCCTCAGAATCAGCCATGTCCTTTTTTTGCCTCCTCTATAGATAAAATATTCTTTCTTGTCTCAGCAGTGCAGAAAACTGGCAAAGTCATTGCAAGAGCTGACAGGACAAAGTTAGAGAAGCCTTGGCATTCACTGATGGTTCATTTTTTACATTTATTCCTTCTTGGACAATCATACCTTTGCTGTTCCACTGCAGTACTGTCCATAGGTTATGGAATTCAGAGTGACCCAGGCTTAGTTAAATTATCTCTTGTTTTCTGCAGGGCATTTACTGTAGAACTGGCCAAAAATACCACTCAGATGTTTTGCAACAAAAAAAGACCTTTGCATCAAAATCAAAGGCTGTACAGTATTGTGCTGATTTCATTAAAGATGCTACAGAACAGAAGTTCAATATAAATAAATTTTATTATTTTGGTTAAAATTTTGCCCATTTATTATTAATTTTACACAATAAAAATTAATATAGAGTAATGTTATTTGCCCATATACTATACACAAATTCACAAGCAAATCTTAAATTAATTCAGGTACTAAACAATAATGGTTAATGTCCTCATAAGAAATTTCAGGTTTCTATTCTAGTACAGAAGGGGAGGAAATATTTCAGATAGAAGAAATTTCTGTCCAGCCTAGGATTAACAGTCATAAAAACCTTAGCTTTGAACTTTGAACCTTATCTAACAGTGGTTTTAGGCTGCTTCAAGCCCATCTGCTACAGCCCACAGCCCCTCTGGGGATGCAGGACATGCACAGGGCCTCCCAGATAAGAAAGGAGGAGTATCTGTCTGCTCCAGCCCGTGACAGGGTAGCAAAGAATGTCATTTACCACATGAACTCCAGCACTCTCAAACCAGCTCACTTCCTGTCTTTCCTGGCTCCCCGTCGGCTTCACCCAAATAAGCTCCATCCCACAGCAATCATCTTTTTCCATGACAAGCCCTCAAAACCCCCAGAGGTTTAAATGGGAACATGACGACAAAGCCAGGAAACTCACACTAGTTAGAGGAAGGACAACTGCCTATTAATATGATCACGAGCAAAAGCATCTGTCAAATTCTTTTTTTAACATAATCTTAATTTCAGGCTTAACTCCAGTTTATGAATACATAAAAGAGAAATTTCTCGCATAAATTATTCACTATGAATTAAACACCCAGCTGCACATAGCTGACAGATTTCTATTAAAAAATAAAATGATAAGTCATTTATATAAGCTGTCCATTTGGCAAACATTCATTTTATCCTCTTACAGGGAAAAAAGATATTTTCAAGTGTTACATATCTTTATGTCAAAAGGAAACCTATACAATAGGAATCATATATTTGAGAGAACTTGGCACATTCTCTGGGTTTGCAAAGTTGGGGTTTAAGAATTATTTTGGTCTGGTGTTTTTTAAGAAAAGGTCTGGGAGAAAAAATGAATATGTCTAACAAAGTTTATTAAAAAAAAAACTTCTGGAGATAAAAAGTGTACTAACCCTTTCCCCAGTAAAATCGCTTCTGTGAGTAAAAAAATCAGGACTTCTACATTTAGAAGAAAACATTTTAATTTTCTTCAAAGTTTCTCTTGGACAAACTAAAAATACCTTTTTCAAACCAAACAGACAAGTGCCCTTTTTTTCTCCACAAAATCTAATTTGTTATTGCTCAAAAGCTGTGTGCACAAAAATAACTGAGAAGCATCACTTTCCCTTTTCTTTTTTTTTTTGCCTTGCTTTTTTTACCCCATCTTTTTAAATTATTTAGTGTAATTAGGACACTAAAATCTGAAGTATTATTCAGTTTGAGGAGGCCAGAGGAGGTCACAGTGACAATCCCAGCGCTCAGAGGAGAGCGGGCACAGGGCTGCCACCGGCACTGGGGCTGGACAAGGAGCAGCAGCACTCACAGACTGCAGCCCTGGGAAACCCTCCCGGGCACCAGAGCTGGGACCCCCAGGCAGCTCCCACGTGCCTCCCACCTGTATTTGCAGTGCTGATGACACAGATGCTGCTGGCACCCCTCACAACAGCCCTGCAATACCCATGTTCCAACCATCCTGACTCCCAGATGTCAGCAGAACAGGTGTGGTTCACCTAAGGAGAGAAGGTTATGGGGAGCCAGTATGATCTTAACTCCAGATCTGCCTGCAGAAATCTTAATCTGTGCATTAGGCCAGCCTCAGGATTGTCATTATGTGTAAAAAACTTCATCCTGAGGATTTAGTTCCAGCAGGCAGAATTCTTGTGTTAAGAAAAGGGCCTGCCATGCACAGTGGCCATTGCATTGTAAATGTTTCCTTTTCTGTGATGCTGCTTTTTCCTGTCTTGCATCAGTGGCTTGAACTCAAATACCTAAAGTAGATTTTACAGCAATCTGAAGAATGGAATGGTGCATACATCTGAACAGTGCAGCCAATTTCTCTAATGTACTGCCAGTTGGTTTTTCTGAGAGAATATACCCTTCTGACTAGGAACCCGATTTGCATTTTTATATTTTACAGGGTTTTTTTGAAGCTTGACTTCAGAAATTTAAAAACTCAGAAGGCGAACATCAAAATAATTTCACTGATCTTTGAACTTAAAGGGGATAACTCCAAAAATATCCTGTCTGCCTTTCACCCTAAAGCACCGCCTTCCTTTGCACCTGGGGATCAGATGCACAAACTGAGCCTCCTCTTCACCATATTTTGGGACTGTAGCTTAGAAAGTTCACCAGGACAGGCATGCCAGCCACATGCCACTGTGCATGTGTCTGGCCTCCTTTGCCAGTGCTGCCAAGCAACCCAGCCACGGGGAAGCAGTGCCTGCCCTCAGCTGAACTCAGACACGCTGCGGCGCAGGGAGGCGAAGCTGTGAGAGCCTTGGGAATCATCTTTGCTGAAGCACAAGATGAACTCAAGGTCAATGCTCCAAGGAGTAGGAGGACAGGAGACTTCAGCACTGCTGTTACACAGCTGGGATGTTAGTAAGAGCAGTTAAAGGAGAACATTTCTGAAAGTGGGTTTATTCACTGATGTTTTCTTGCTGCCTGAACCATTATGACAGAGGACATGCCATATAATGCATTCCTGCTCTGTTGCCTGGTCTTCAGAGGAGGGAGTGGTGGTTTTTTGGGGCTTTAATATCCTCCTATCCCCATCCCACTCAAAATATTAATGAGGAAATTGACAACTTTAATACACCTAGCCTTAATCAACAAAGCAACAAATTGTGTTTGCTGGAAGCAATTCTGTGCAAATCAGCAACCATCAGGTAACTGAGGGGTCTCATTTACTCCAACAAAAATCTGTTGCTTTGCCCCCGTTGTATGACAAGCTGCAGATGGGCTGGGGAATGTGTGTTCAGATGGATAGAATTATGGTGGGTTTACATTCAGAGCAGCAGAGAGCTGAGGCTGAGCACAAAAACTGACCCATCTGGTGGGAGCAGATTGCATCAGAGGCTGCTTCTTGTTTCTTTTGCAAAAACTCGACACACTAGGCAACAGTCACACTTTGAGAGGAACAGGCTTTTGTGCTACCAGTTCTGGGAGTGGACAGAAACCAAGGCCTAAAAGATCTCTACCTCAAGATTGGAAAGGTTGGGAATTACAGTTTGAGTCTCCTATTCCAACTCTGGTTTTGCTTTTTCCTTCATCTGTCACCTTGTCTCTGCCACAAGCCTGTGCACGTGGTCACCAGTGCCAGTCTCCTGATCTCCTCTAGGTACTCCACTTTTCTAGTGCCAAAGGGGAACATAAAATATATTTAATACCTACTTATATATTTAATACATTGAAAATAAATAATTTCACCATCAGCTTTTCAGGCTGTTTCTTAGACCTGAAGCCATAGATGCCCATGCATGCCCAAAGCTTGGAAAGCACTGTATCCCTCCTGCTGGGGAGAATGGCAGTGACCCAAATCTCTGCCACACCTGCCAGCACTCAGCATGAGGCACAAATAAAATAACCTCAGTCGCACTGAGCATGCTGGTCTCAGACCATCATACCATCACCAGCTACTGCCAGGACCAGGTGATCAGTGCTTCACTTCCCCACTTCTAAAAGAGCCAGTTGCTGGCATGGTCTGCCTCTTCCTCAGAATGTGCCAGTGGCACATAGGCTCCATTGAAAGACGATATTTCATGATATAAAGCCTAAATTTTTCTTCCCTTAATTTCAATCTGTTGCTCCCAGCATGTTGCTCATCATTATGGAAATGAAGCCTCCTTCTTGGCATTTACACCCTTCAGAAGCTTGAAGATTTTAATGGTCTCCCAGAAAATGAGTTTACTTTTTCTATTTTTTTAAACAGCCCAAGCCAAGTTCACCTCAGCTGGGAAAGAGACTGGAGCATGAGCCAAGGAAAGCCTTTCTCTTCACTTCCACTTTTTAAGAGTGAAAAATTTAAGCAGAGAAGTGGTGCTTTCAGCCCTTACACCTTTACAGGCATGCTGTAAAGTAATGGACAAAAATTTCATTTAGAAAAATTAAGTTGTTCTTTCTGAAGCAGCTAACTCTCCACATGAATACATCTCTTACTTTTTCTCAGAAAGATGAGCAGGCACCTTCTCTGTCAGAAGTTACCGAGAGCTCATTATTAGTGTTGAGATAAATGACAGATACCAGTACCCCCTGGCCTCCTAGTGCTATTGGACTGAGTCAGGAAAAAACATTACCACTCACTGAATCAACAGAATCACTTTACAGTCATTTTTTTGGAAGGCTGTTTGTCTGGGGATGTCCAGCACTGCTTTTCTTTAGCTGCGGACAAAGAAGCCAGAGTTGGAAGCACTATGAACCATAAATAAATCAGAATAGCACTACCACATGAGCTTTGCACCTGCTTTACAACTGCTTCCTTTTCCTGCCCCAGCAGAAATGTGCATAACCTGACTGAACATATTCATTTGTTCAGCAAGGCTGCTGGCTGTTTCCATCTCTCCAGACAAAGGGCTGATTATTTCCTCTCATGTTAATGACTACTCCTATAGGCAGGTAGGCTGCCATCTCTCTCTCTCATCACTACCTTTCCCTTTCACAAAAAGAAAGATCCCTCCCTGTGGCACTGAGGGGAACACAGAGCTATTTGCACTGGCTGCAGTACTCGCCTGGCACAAAAAGGCCAGGGCTTTTACTGCTCTGAATGCCCCCTCCTGAGACCCACTGTATTGGCAATTATTTTAACCAGCCTCAGTAACGTCCCCTTTGTGAAGGCCTAAAAGACAAATTCATCCTTGGTGTAACACTACTGCCCTCAGAAGAGTATAGTAGAGTTGAATTTGGACCAAGCTTCACTTTGATTTGCTTTAAAAGCTTCTTTGCCCATACATATAATTATTGCAGGCAGATTCCTTCTTTCCTGATACTAAACCTCATATCTCTACCTGCTATTTCATCTTGACACAGCCATCTGAGTTACAGACATGCCTACATGAAGCAGATCAATAGGTACTCTCCCATCCCTGCCAGTAATAATTCTTTATCAGATATGTCTTTGCCACTTGCCTTTTTAATGTTTTCGTGTAGGAGGTAAGGGGGCTGGCAAGTATTTTTGTTAGTTTGGTGTCTTTGTTTATGATAGATTGAAAGCTTGCCAACAACACACCAAATGCTCTCTAATTAAAGTCAGTTCAGTGGCTGTGATTAGATGAATTGTGGCTGACTTCTAAACCCTTCACTTCTCAGCCATAAATCCCTCATGCTCCCCAATCACCTGCAGTGATGACTAATGCCAGGTTCCCCTAGTTACATTGGAGAAGGGGGAGGTGCTTGGGGATTAGACAAAGTCTGCTGCTTCCAGCTCATTTTCCGGCTTTCAGGCCCATTAAAAAAATTAAATATGATGAAAGAAGCCATATTAACTATATCACTTGTGTCCTTTTCATTCCTGGCTGTGTTAAGTGCTGTACACAGCTCATTTTATTTTCAGTTGATATTAACTGCCATTTCCTGACATGCTGTCCTCCATTCATTTCCTGATTCATTTGTCATTATCATTCACACATGCAGACTTCCACTGCAGTAGCCAGCATCTCTATTAAAAAAAAAAAATTAAAAAAATTCACAACAACAACTTAGGGGTTCATTCTTCTCTCTTTCACCATGACCATGTCAGCACATCCATGGATTTTTAGTCCTGACTTAATAGAAAAAAAGAATCAAAAGGTTCCCTCCTGTCCAGTGCTGGACATCCCCAACTCTGAGGCATGAAAACCAATAGCTGTCAAACACAGATTTTTGTTAGAGATAAATTTAGGTAGGCACAACAGGCAGCTTAAGCCTTCCCCACATCTTCAAGTGCCGTTTTATAAGATGAAGTAACTGCAGTATTAATAAGCTTGTCTAATATTATAAACACAATGCCCAGTTCCACTGTGAAGGAAAGGAATAATCATGCATCTTCATGTTATTTCCAGAACTAGGGGAATTGCCACCTCATCCCCACATTTCCTGTGTAAATGGCTCCATGGCACAGGTAGCTCATTACACACAACTACATTTCTTGAAGCTGGGTGGCTTGAAAGAGCGAGGCTACAATAATTAAGAAACTTCTCATGGAATTTACACAGCACTTTGTTAACAGCAGTTTTCTCAGGGAATTCCCATTCCTATTATCCACATCTCTGCTCTACTACCAGCACCTACAAAGGTAAAGCAATTGCAGCCATTCACCACAGCAGAGATAACAGCAAATTGCTTGCCTATGAAATATGTCAACAGTTCTCAGCCTCAGCCAGAGAAATTCTCAGAAGCTAAGAACTCATTAAGCACTGGATATAATTAACTCTTTGCACATTCTAAATAGAGCTTGTTAACAGCAAATGTTCCTTAAGAAAGCACAAGGAGCAATCTATTACCTAGAGAGAAGTTCCACAGAAAGAATTGGGCTACTGACAGCCTTAAGTGTCTGATCATCACTAATGACAAAAGGCTTATTAGATTTCTCTGTCTTAATTAGATGTATCTGTTTTCATTGTGAAAATAAGGTTAGGGACAATTTGCTCCTTAACAGTTTTCTTTAAAGTTAAAATGGTCTTAGATACCAGACCGCAGGAGTTGGTTTGTCTTTTTGCATCTGCTCTATGACAGATGATTATAATCACAAACTCCTCATCATAAAGAAAAAGGAAAGACATCTCTGCAGTCTGTATTTCATTTTTGTCCCCAGTACCAAGAATAGAGTCTCCTATAGGAGCCTACAGCCCATATGATTTATTCTGGATATAAGGCACCTAAACTGCAGCTGGTAAGTGGCACGGTGTATTTCCTGCTGGGCTGCAGCGAGCCCCGGGCACGCAGCAGCAGCTGTGCAGTGCCTGTCGCTGGCAGGGCAGTGCTGTCACTGTCCGGTGCCCGGGCAGGCTGGAGGAGCCCTTGCTGCCCAGCCCTGGCAGTGTGGAGGGGCCTGCTCAGCCCGGCAGCTCACCCACCCCAGCTGTGCTGCTGGGCAATTCTGTCACGGCAAGAGTGCCAAACACAGCTGCTGTGGCTTTTGTTCCAATCCAAAAGCCAAACCACTGCCCATCCACCCTGCATAAAAATCCCACCAGTTTTGACAACCCTCAAACTACAGCAGGAGCTCTCTACCCCCTACAGAGAAAGAGATGCTGCATTATGAGGGAGATTATGTCAAATCAATATCTAACATCACAATGGAGCGTCTTTGTCATAGATAGTTTGAGTGTTAGTTTTTGGTATGCTCCACTTTTTTAAATAAATTCAAAATTGTCTCTTCAGATAACAGTCAAATCACACTTTTTTTACAATTTAAAAGCTGTAATGTTAGACAAGAGCCTTATAAAGGATGTAAAATAAAATAAATAATAACCAAGCACACACCCCATATGTTGAATTACACTTTTTGATAACAGCATGTAATATGGATTTGCTACTCTCTTAGTAAGGGAAATGGAATGAGGGTGTGGATAAGAGAGAAGAATCCTATTCCATCTTCAACACCTGCTGAAGAAAACTGCGGGATCCAGCTGAGCATTTGATCAAACTGAAATCTGTAGACAGATTGACAATCTGATTATTAATCTTCCCTGAAAATGCAGCAAGTAATCATTTGGGGAGGGGAGAAGAGCAGGAGGAAGAAAGAAGTAAAGCAAACACTGCAACCATTTCAGTTCCTCACCCAGCCCTTTAACTGCAAATTGTACCAAATGCCAAATCAATTGTTCTATGACCTTGCACTAAGTGAAAGGGCAAAACAAGAATTTCTTAAAATGATAAAGGTAGGCTATCACAGCTTGCAAAAATAGTAATCAATAAACCACTTCCCATTTAACAACCCTCCCTCTAACCAGATTGGGATTGAATGCACTCTGCCTACGCTATTCATTTGGAAAAAGAAACAAAACAACACCCAAAACAATCACATCACAGAAACAGGTACCACATTTGGGCCAGATAACGCATATAGGACACCAAATAATCCTTTTATGATTTCAAATCATACAATTAACAATATGCACTTTATTCAGCCACAGAAGTTACAGACTAAGAACTTGTCACCTTTATTCTCACAGCAGGAGCAGCATAATCCATTCTAATTCTGTGCCCCTTTCTCCTAAGTATCCCAAGTCTTATTTGGTTTTAATCTTCATCTGCAATGAAAGGTCAGGAAAGACCATTCTCAGTTCTGCCTATATGACTTTATTTCCTGCCTATAACTAAGAACTAAAACTCTGTGAGCTTCACTTATTTTATTTTTGCCATTTCACAGTTATTCTTCACTTCCCACCTATGTCCTCTTTTTTTAAGCTGTAGCATATTGCTGGGACTCTCCTAACAGCTTCCTTGCAGTGGTACATAAATACACTTAAATTGCATATAAATTATTTTAAAAGCTGTCTAGGCATTTCTGGTGTTCACCACACTTGGTATAACAAGATTCAGCTTCCGACTGGGGGTCCCTGGGACTTCCCACACACAAATGATGGGCACATACCCACAACATTAGATTGACAATTGTTAGTGTCCGTGTTTTACAAGATGGAGAAACTTATGGCACAGAGGAACAGGATCATTTGTAGTAAAAGCAGCTCCCAGAAGTGTACTTTTTGGTCCCAAGACATTTTCAGCCTCCAAATCCCTCTTGCCCACTATGTTTCAATATTCCAGTTTCCCCGTTCCCCTCTCCATGCTCCATTCCTCCCCTTTCAATTTTCATCACAGTGGACATTAGCAGCCTTCCCGAATTTTCTCCCTTTCCTTGTGGGCACTTTCCCACACCACAGATCCAGCGTGCCTGTGACAAGCTCAAGTGCAGCACTGACCCCACTGCCCTGTCTGCACAAACCCCCAGGGCAGCTCCTCTGTTGCCCACAGTTTCTCTCTGCATCCCAATGCAGCCACAGTCCCACTCGGACTCTGACCAAGTCTGAAACCTCTCCCCAGGCTGCTCCATTTTGCTTCCTTAGTTGCTGACCTGCAGCTGCCCCAGTGCTTCAGGCAGGTCTCTCACAGTGCCTTCATCATGGCAGTGTTACATGCTGAAGGTGTTCAGCCAGACTGCTATTTGAATCAGCTCAGAATTTCTAAAATAACATTTTCTGTTACAGCTGTAGGCTTGGCCTTATGCACCACTGCACCCAATGCTTTGCTCCTTTTCCCTCAGCAGCTGCCATTCCCTCTGGAGTATTGGCAAGCTGCTTTCCTTAGAAAAACCATCAAATCCCTTGCTGCACTCACTAAGTGCCGCTCATCACCAGGAATGGGAAGCAGGACTTAATTCCCAACCAGTTTCCCTCAGTTGCTGCTCTCCTGGAGCAAACCACAGCAGTTTGTGCTCCCTGGGTGTTGGCCAGCTAGGCAAAAAGCCTGGAGAGACAAGCAGAGCAGCACAAACAATTCCCTGTCTGGTGCTTTATCCTTGCTTTAAATCCAGTACCCTGCTTATTATCCAGAATATTAAACTCATGTCCTGCTCCTCTGCAGTCAAGAGAAATTTAGACTGTGAAGGTGGATTTTTTTTGGGAGTAAGCCAAGCCAGGAGTGCCAGGCCACTTGTTCTCCTGCTCTAATTTGTTGACACACATGTACACCTTGGAGAAGACCAGGCTTGGCAATAGCAACTTGCAGCTTATAACCTTTAACAGATGCAGAGGTGCTCTGAACAACAGCTCTGCTTGCAGCATCAGCCAGGCTGCTTCTCCAGCTCTGGTGCCTCCAAACACCACGTGCAGCTCCAGGAAGACCCCAGACCTCACCAACAAGGGCTGGTTTGTCCAAGACCTAAGCCTGTCTTGTAACATGAAATAACAGAATGCACAATGCGGGCAATGTCCCCTCAAACATTGGGCACACAGAGAACCATTTGCCTTCCATCAAACAGCAAATCACAACAGAGCATTTTCTCTCCATCCATTTCTAAACTCAAAGAAATGCAGTTCCAATGGAACAAAAATATTCACAGCCCCATGTCAAATTCAGCACTCATGTTTCTTTGAAGTGTAGATGAGGATTCTTGATCATGTTTAAATACCTACTTTTTATGTTTTCAGAGTAGTTCTCTTGAAAAATACCAAGATATGTTGAAAAAGAGTGTTCAACTAGATTGAAAATTTATTTCTAAGAATTTTTTCAGAGATCAGAGGTTATGGTGGTGAAATAATTCAAAACCCTACTTTATTTCTAGGGAAAAAAATAATCAATTGACACCAAAATAAGTACTTGCTTTTTCCCCATTTTTATTGACAAGCACATACACGAAGTTTGAAGGTAAAAACTGAATTGAAAGGCAAACCCAAAATTGTTTAAACAAACATCAGCTTTCAATCAACTCTTTCTAGCATCAGTCTGTAAGCTACTCTGCTCTCTCTGAATCCTACAAACTCTTCAATAACCAGACAACTCCTAGGCAGGCAAATATATTTTTGCAAAACCTGAGCCCAAAGCAGCAGCAGATTAAACGTTTTTATGCTTGGATCCTCCCATAAATGTACAGATGTGTCTGAAAAAAACTGGATGCACTGCTGGAACACTGAGACAAAGTTGCACAGGACAGCTGGGGAAGCTACATAAAATCCCACCACTTCCTGTGGACAAGCATTACCTCTCCAATCTCTGTTCCATGTAGCCCTGTTTGGAAGAGGTATGATTGTTCCTCAGTCTTCAAATGTATACAGCAGTCAACTGTATTTCTTCCAGACTGTTTGATGAGGCCCCTAGAGCATTTAAAAATGCAGTTCCATTCCCAAGAGAATATGGTATATTTGAGTTTGGATAATGCCTCAGCAAACACAAAGGAAAGCACAGGTTTCCAGAGGAAGAAGCCTTACATCTCCACAGCTGGATGCCCATGGCACATCACTCATAATAGTCAACCACGCTGCTCCTAGAGCTGCTTTTCCCATACACTACAGGGTAGAGATGGGACTTGTTTGGTTTTTCTATTGTTTTGACAGTCATTCTGAAGCATTATCTAAGTTTAAAGGGGTGTTTTGCAAGTCAGCCAATTTGAAATCAGATCCAAGACCAACAAAGCCAAATCCTTGAAGGCACATTTTTCCAGCTGACACACAAATACACCTCCTTTCCTTGGTCACTAAGTCTGCCTTATGCTCTCAAACTTCAAAAAGGCAGGTAAAGGCAAAAAATTATCCCCTCTGAACCTTTGGCTAAATTGCTATTCCCTCCTCCCCCCCTGCACCATGGTTGCTGGGGGTGCACTTAGTTCTTTTTAATTCCAGGATCCTACAGGCTGCCTTACTGTCTGAGCCAGCAGCATCACTGCACTGACCAGAGACAACACTGCTCCTGCTTCCAAGGTCCTGACACCAGGACTAAGGATAATGCTGCACACAAATACACCTCCTTTCCTTGGTCACACACTGGCCAGAGACAACACTGCTCCTGCTTCCCAGGTCCTGACACCAGGACTAAGATTTCAACTCTAATTGCTTAAACATGATCCCTAAAGCATTCCAGCTTTTCAGAGGATGCACCAACTTACATCCAACCTTCTCAGACATCATACAGCAAGCTTCATACAGAAAAGGTTAGGATTTTAAGGAATGCCATCAAAGCAACATACACCTTATATTATTCTTTAGAAGCCAATCTCTCATTTCAATATTAGTTTCTACCAGTGATAGAAGTGTCATGCTCTCAGTCACTCTCACTGTTCACCCGTTCTCTTAATTCCATTATTATTTGACCTCCTGTTTTCAACAATTCTCCTATCAAGATCAAAACCTCGAGACAGCCAAGCACATTTTGACACTGCCTTTGAGCTGTGCTAAAGAAAGATTTATTTGCAAAAGCAAATCCAAAACTGCTTTCAGGGAAGTATTTTACAGAGTAGCTTCATCATCATCTTTTGTTGTGTTCAAACAGCTATTTCAGTAAAATTTTGTTTCATAAGTGTCTTAAAAACTCTCAGTAAATAATGCTAAATTGAAATTATAGCTAAGTTAATAGAAGCCACGAACTCATGGAAAGAGAAAATGAGAATTGTGAACTCATGGAAAGAGAAAAAACTAATACCTGGACAGCAACAGAAGTCTTGTCCATCAACGCTCTAATTAAAAACACAACCAAGAAAACACTTATAACTCAACATGTTTGATTTCACCCAATTTGATGATATCTTCTGTGGGATTCAGAATTCATTTTTCTATTTAAACAACATATTTCACAAATAATGAAATTCCAAAGATCCACAAACACAGACAAGGACCAGTTATGAGAAGTTCAACAACTGCAGGAGTTTCTCCTGAGATTTACAGCTACAAATTATTTCATTATCCCCAGTAACACCAAAAGCTGGAACTTCTAATAAAGCAAGAAAATGAGACTTCTCACTTTTGTTGGCAAACCCAATAGCAACCTTGCTAAGTTATTCTGGCCTGAGATGGTGGTCAAGACTTCCCATGAATAAATGGATGCAACTTACAACAGAGCACAATGCCCAGTGATGAAAAGCAGTATGTGAAGAATAAGTTATCAGAAATTAGGGACAAACCTATCTTTAGGTGATTTCAAGACAAGAAGTAATTTTAATTTGAATTAGAATTAATTTAATATCACTGAATACAAAATCAGCCCTAAAAGATAAAAGGGCTTTGTTCAGGGCAACATTAATGCAGAGTATCTCTCTGCCTTCAAGGAATTCTCTCAAGGAATGAGAAAATTTATTAAAAAAAACTATATAGGTTATGTTGTCTGCTTCAGTTCTTGTGGATTTTCAGAGCATACATTAGTTTTGATGATTTTTGGGCTTGTTGTCATTTCCCCCTTAACCATTTTCTCCTCCCTGGTGCATAATTAAACATTTCCCTAATGTTGTAAATTAGATTTTTACTTGAGCCTTTCTTAGCTATAAAACAGGAATGAATCTAAGATTTTACCAACAGCTAATTTACATTCTACCATCTTCAGAAGAGACACAGCCTGGAGGGGGCCACTGCATATTGCTCATAATGCTTTTCTCAGAGCTCATCTAAAGGGCTCAGAAAGCTGCGGCCTCCAGAAAAGAATTCACAGGGATGCTGTGGTGTGGGTGGAGAAAGGAAGAAAACAAATCAGAAGAGCTTTTGATGATAAACTAACAAATGGTGGGTGTGACAGGGCATGGGCTTGTGAACTATTTGTTTTACAGGAGAACTATAATAAGTAAATCCAGTTTCGTAAAAAACAGAGGGGACAAAAAGGCAAATTCTGAGAAACAAAGTTTTCCATGGTATATTTGATGTTTGGCAAGCAAACAATCCCAAGACACCCTCTAAAACACAGAGAATTCCTCCTGCTGCATCTTTACTATAAGAAAAACATTTCTGTGGCCTGTTCTTCCCATAGTCCCAAAAGTTACCCGTTAGCAGGTCAAATTATTCTTTCAGGGAGAGGACAAGAAACAAAGCCACTTCCTCTGTTATGCATTACTAATTAGCTACAACTTGGGGGGTGGAGGTTCGCATCGTTTGGCAATGCAGAAACCGTTCTGACAAAATATTCATTGAGGCAAGCTGTGCAAATGCTGCTGCCAGCCCACAGACAATGGCTCCATTGTTCTGCAGAGCCTTGATTTGGGAGCAATCTCAGAGGATCCCGTAAGGAATAAAAGGTAACATTTTTGCAAATTCAGCTCACTTTCTCTGCTTTAAGGGTGGCTTTTCTTTTTAGGAAAAGGTGTTGAGCTGTGCTTAGTGCCCAGGCTCTGTTATTGTAGGCAATTGCTGCTTTGCCAATTTACTGTATGCTAATTTCAATCTAACAACCTAATTCAATTAGATAAAGCAAAGAAACATACCCTTGATCATGTTCAAAAATACTTGAATGAAGGTGAGAAACGCATGATGCTGAGTTATGGTATTAAGTGCTTAGACATGCTTTGTGGAAAGCTCTACCCCTTTCCCCTACTGCCTTAATCCCAGGGCTTTCAACAGAGACCACGAGGCCAGGTCTGCTCTGAGGGCACAGGAGGGTCTGCAGGGAGCTGGGGGTGACTGATACAGGTCCCACACTGAAAGCAACACCAAGAGCCTGTTAGCAACCCAGAAGGACAGGAATATTTCACATCCGTTGTCTTTGTTCTAACAAACCTGGAAGAGCTATGCTTTTTGGTATCATGAAGAAATAGTATTTGCAACTTTGTCCTTCAGGCCCCAGCTGGCAGAGAAAAACCCACATTATTTCTTCAGCTGCCTCTCATCAATAATTTATTGGCATAGTAAATCACACTATCCCTTACCTGAACATCTTTATCCTACTGAAAGGGAAAACTGTAGACAAACAGTCTCAAAAATAGTAAAGTTAGACATACAAATTATTACACAATAATGCAACTTCATCTTCTCAACCCAGCAGCACAGTATCTGCTTTTATACAGGACCTTAGAGAGATCCAGAATGAGCCACAAAGCAAACAATCAAACCTCAGGAAGGCCATGAGCAGCAATCATGGGAGAGAAAGGAGAAAGAGGGGATAGGGATTCACTGCAAACTACAACACTGTCCACACAGTGTGTACTTGTTCACAAGACTTTATGGTCAATCAACAAATTCCCTTCCAGCAATACTGCAGCCCCCAGCCTTTTCCCTTTGCTTCCAGTTTCATTTTCCTTACTCATCTTTCCTCCACCTGCTCTTCCAGGCTGCCTCTCTCTTCTTTTACATATTTCCACAAAGTAAAACACACAGATGCTCAACAGTACAAATACAGAGATTCCCCCAAGACACTTCACTCTGGATGAGTAACTTCTTGATAATTTTACGGTTTTGAGTGACTGAATCTAGATCCCAGACCAGATGTATTGCCTGTCAGGTTCAAGTTCCCAGGAGTTTCCAGTCACAGGGCTGCTGGAACAGACAATCCTACACAGGATAATCTGCAACACCTGACACAGCTGCCAAAGGGAATTGTCCCACACGGTTGCTGCAGGGGCTGCATCAGCCTCATGAAGTTTCTCTGCTGTGGTTCCTGACGAGCACAGAACTGCCTTCAGTCAGCTGAGCAATTTATACAATGTAAAAAAAGGTAAAAAACCATGTAAGGACAAAATCAGTTCCATGCACATCCCATAGGGTTAGGTTTGGACCAAAGAGTATTCTTCTGAAAGGGTCCTATCTATCACATCTAGCATAAATCCGTTGTTTGCATTAATAATTATCACTCTAACTGGTGCCAAGTCTTATTGATGTTATTTTTTTAATCTAGAAGAAGTTCTCCAAAGTTTCGCGTTAATAATTATCACTCTAACTGGTGTCAGGCTGCTGAGTCTTATTGATGTTATTTTTTTAATCTAGAAGAAGTTCTCCAAAGTTTGGAAATAATGTATAGATGACATTGTTTAAATACTTAAACATATTTCTTCTCATGCTTTTACATGTACTCACAAAGGAAACAGAACCAGGTTCTGACTTCAGTGTTTGTCTTGCATAAATACACACACAAAAGTGATATTTTTTTTTTTTTAATTTACTCCTAGCTCTAGTGCTACCAGCCTCCATGTTAGACTGCATTTACTTACATTAAACACTTCTCCCTTCAGTGGTGGGGAAATAACTACAAAGGCAAAATCCCCAGTAATGAGTAGGTCTTCCAAGCACATGCTGAAACAAGTGGTTTCTACCTCCAAATTCTCCCCTTGTGAGTGGGATTAACAGCTCAGACCCCAAGTCTTATATGCACCATACATCCTATTTCACAACTAAATGCTTCCCCCTTTGGAATCAGCCCCATGTTCTAACAGCTCCACAGTGTAGTTAATTGGGGGAAAAAAAATAGAAAGTAACATTGACTATGACTGACAATTTAATGTGGGATTACGACTTGCAGTGCTTATTCTGATGTTATTCACAGCCTCAGATTTGGCTGAAAAGCAATTTTCCCAGAAGGTCCAAACATAAGAGGTCTCTTGAAGAGTCCTTTGAACCACGACAAATGAAACTTGGACTATTTCAGTCAAACCTACTTTTGGCTAACAAATTATTTTTGTTGAATTAACCCAAAGTCTCATTCTAGAAGCAGTATATGGTCCTAAAAAAACAAGCTGGAAATCCTTTTATCTGAAGGGGTTTTTCCAGCTATTATGCCTGCTTCTAAAATAAATTCAGCCCTCCAAAACAGTCACATGAATTGTCTTCCAGAAAACAGCACTTTTACACACCTACAATTGCCTGTACATTTCCTTGAAATTATTCAGCTGATTAATACACAGAGGTCACAGCAAGCACAACAGCTCTTCAGCTAATGTCCTTAGCTTGAAGTCTGCACTAATTTTGTGAAGCCTAATGTGGAGACCTTGTGCCCAAATGCTTTCCAACTTTCTTCCAGCTGGATCAGATGTTCCAATAAAATACATCATTTCAACCTATAAATTTTGTCTTTTATGCCCAAGAAGGGCAGGATGCCAGACCTAGTAGTGTAAAGATTACCCAACGTATATTTTTAAATATGAAAATCAATACACTAAGGATGCCAGATCTGCAAGTCAGAAGTATTTGATTTTCAACAGTATGTGGGGGAAAAAAATAGTTTCCAAGATTGTTACCAGCCCATTTCTAGCAAAGCAGCAATTTGAAAATATTTGCCCTTAAACTATGAGGTACAATGTGTTAAAAACCTGTGCTCCCATTCATATTTCATATTTAGTATGGTTTTTTCCTACCTTCAATCTCCTCTTTTGTTACTCCCCAAATCTGTTCCTCAAAAAATCAGAAATGCAAATGGATGCAAGATAGCAGGCACACTGTTTCAAGTGTCAGAAGAAAACTTTGGTGTGAATAATGTTGAGGGCACCTGGGTTATAACATACTCTGTCTGCTAACGTGTTAAAGACAGGAAAAAGCTAATAGCTGCAAATCTCAAAACAGATCTGAACAGCCCATAGTACAAAAAAGCCCAATTCTTGGGATCTGCTTGTCATCATAACTCCCATTATTCTTATCAGTAATTCACCAGTACAGGGACCCTAAAGATAAAAATTCCCCATTAAACAATATTATACACACTGCTTATTTTGTGGTATCTGCAATGTCACAAGTTGGTTATACAGCTCCCCTGTGAACTGAGGCAGCCTCAAGGCTGAGGCAACTGTTTTACCTACAGGTTACCAGTGTCCTGAAATTACCCCTCCAGCCTTCTGTCCTGCAACCTCTGCTCTACCAGATTAAAGAGGACTGAACTTTCACTGAAGACTGCCCTTACCTAAACACAGGTCTCAAGACACAGGCAGCAGGCACCTCATATGGGGCTGTTAGTACACTGTGTGGTGCAATAAACTCATCATCTTCCCACTCCTTCACTGCCATGAGGCCTCTGGGTACCAAGATAAGAAGGTTCAAATAAACTTACTCATAGAGCAAGCTGGCAACACAGAAAAGAAATTATCATCCCTGATACCTAATAGTAGTGTCCAAAAAGCACTCTGTAGCTTTTGGGATGAGAATGAAGAGAGAATAAACTAATGAAAAGCAATTCCTTTTCACGACTAGAAGAAGGCCATTGAGACACTGAATGGAGAAAACAATCATTCTGCACTTTACTAGGTTTAAGGTGATGGTTAGGATCACTGTTAGGGTTAGAGTCAAATACACTGTACCTCCAAGAATGTTAGGGCTAGAAAAGGCATGCCAAAACAATCCCAGCAGGGTATCAACACTGCTGCTCCTACAGGTCTCTGATCTGGACCAGCCATGGTATTGGGCTTGGGCTAGGTTCAGGTTGAAGGTTGAGATTAGGTTTAGGGTTTAGAGTTCAGTATCCTACAGTCTGGGAGCACGGGGCAGGAACCTGGTGCTGCAGCTTGGAACTCACAAGCTCCAGAAGCAGCCTCCTTTGATAGGCCTCCTGCAAGCTATCAGCACAATCTTTAACAGCACAGCTCATGGGATTATAAAACTTCTGCATTTATGTTACCACTCTATTTTGCTTTCCCAACACCTTGCCATTTCACAGGAGCTTTTTTTGTGCTTCTTCCCCTTGGGCAGAGGGTGTGAACTCCAGCACATCATGTGAAATATTACTATTGTAAAAAACCTGTTAAGCCTTATTCAAGATGGTAAAAACCCACATAAAAATGACCTTGGGAGAACCACCTTGGCATGCCTATTCCAGCACCAGTGTTCTTGGACTTGCAGGCTCTCTGAATCTCTTAACCCTAACCCTAATACTAACCCTGGCCCAATCCCAACCCCATGGCTGGTTCAGATCTGAAAGATGCAGGAGCAGCAATGTTGATGCCCTGCCAGAATCACCTTGGCATGCCCTTTCCTGCCCCAGTGTTCTTGGAGCTGTAGGATATTTGACTCTTTCAATCCTAGCCCTAAGCCTGACCCTCAGCATAAGACTAGCCCAAACCCAAACCCGTGGCTGGTGCAGATCAGGAAAGCTGCAGGAGCAGCAATGCTGGGGCCCTGCTGGGATCATTCTGGCACGCCTGTTCCTGCCCCACGAGTCCATTTGAGCCTCAGGCACTGGGTGCCTTGGAAATGCCACTCCTTGGTATCTAAGAAGCGTGCATTAAAAAAACCTGCTAAGCTTTGAAGAGAAGCAGCAGGCAAAGCTGTTACAATACATACTTAAATCACAGCAGTGATTGCACTACAACACCACAGACTAAGGGAAGCCAGCAGGAGAAACCCCTACACACAGACATTTCTAGAACTGTTTTGAAGAATTTGGTTCTATATATTGCTCTGGACAATGTAGAGATACTTAATTTTAATTACCATCAGGGATCTGAGAGCACAGATGGATGCCTGTTAATTAAAGCTAGGAGAGTTCTGTGTAAATTCAAAGAATAAAACAAATAAATATTAGCCTCACAAGAACATCCAAAGTAAAACACAATAATGAGTTTTGGAAGCAAGGAAGGAAATTATTGTCAGTGGAAAACAGCCAGCAACCTCTACTAGCAGCTGACCATCACTAACAACTCTGTCTTATCAGGAAGCAACTCATCAGGCAGATTAGAGGGACTGCCAAAAGCCAGGCAGATTAATAGAGGTATAGATCAATTTAGTCAGGTGTTGTCCAAAATCCAGTGGCAGCAGAAGTAGTAATACCAGTTACCTCTTCTGAGGCAGGAACAGGAAATAATAAAAACAATTTTTTAAAAATCTAATCAACATGCATAAAACCAGATTAAGCAACTAAAGATTGCCAACTAAAGATTACCAAGCAAGATCACTGCTATGTTTTCAGTAAAAAGGCTAAAATGGGAAAGCAGGGACAATGGAACATGGACAGTTAGATCAGTCCCCACTACCAATAGCCTCTACTAAATTTCAGCAATATATATCCTTTTATAGCTAATTTAGGACTCCGGAAGTGAAAGGTTCAAAGCCCCAAATACTTAAGTGTTTAAAAAATATGAAACAGGGAATATTCAAGTGGGACAACTTTTATAGACACTGCTACATGATTTCTTTTTGACACTGGAAACAAGGACATCAATTCTAAGGATGGATTCTTGCTAGAGTCAGTATCTGCAGTCATCAGCTCATCTCCTAAAAGAGGCCAGCAAGTAGCCTCTGCCTGTAGTTAATTTCAATAAACACAAGCCTAAAATGAACCAAAATCTTCACAATATCACACCTCCAACTTGGCAACAGACTCAAGATGTCACTCGGCAAACTGCTCTGGCATACAATGTGTCAGTGGAGTCCCACAGCAGCCCCTCAGCTTTGTGTCTTTTGGTAGATTTAGCAAGAAAGGATCATGCTGTTCACAGTACAACCCCAAGCAAAACCTTCCCTTCAACACTGTCTTTTTCTGAGCTCAGGTGTGACAACTGCAACCGAGCTGTGTTAGAGGATCTGCTTCTGAAGAGAAATAAGCCAGGGAAGACAATATACAGAAATAGATGCATGAATGAAACAAGCTTCCATAAAAAGCCAACAGCAACAGACCAGTCTTGACAGGGGGCATTAATCACTTCCTTAAAATACAAAACCTGGGTAAGTGGCAATATTTTGTATGGTAAAGACAAATGATTTTCCAGGTGAGCAATCCTAGTTACAGGCAGCACAAGAAAAACAAGTAGTCACAAATAATATGGATGGCACTATACATTGCTTATAAAAATGAACTGTGCATTTATATTATGTATATGTTTATATTATTTATAATATAAATAAATGTATAAAAATATTCATTAATTAGGCTACAGATTCTAGCAAACTATTTAACAATAAGGAAATGCCTCATTCTCTCCTAAAGTGTTTGGTTTTCTTTTCTGCAAGAAACCAGCTATGGTAGGACTGAGATGTGATATTATGCCAGTGTCCTCAGAAGCATTAAAAAGCCCCAAAATATCAGCTGCAGCAACTTGAAATCTTACCACAGATCAACTATGCAAAACTAAGCTCAAGTATGGCTATTTTAAGTACAGAAACTCTCGAGGTACAGAAACATGGCTGAGTAATCACATATAGAAAGTACTCTTAAGAAGAAAAAAAAAAAAAAGCATTGATACACAATGATTCAGTAATTTATGCCGGTAGCTCAAACATTATAGAGAGACTTTCAAAACCAGCATTGCTCCTACTGATATTATCCACAAACATCCTCTTCAGCTTGTGTTAAAACCTGTCCACTAGAGAAAGAGAGGAAAATTTCAGTAAAAGAAAGCATGAGACACTACAGATGGTAAAATAAATTTTAAAGAGAAATCAGACCCTTCCAGTCATGGAGAGAGTGTAAAAACCTGACTGCAGCCTGCTCTTTAGCTAATGAGCTCTGCCAAGCAGGAGGGCAGGCTGGCAGAGGCAGAGCTGCTGTCCCTGGGACCCACCTGGCTGGGCACGTGCTAAAGGCTTCTGAACAACAGCCATTACTGCTCTTCCACCTCTCTGAACAGAGCTGAACTTTTGCATTTGATCTTATCATATTTTTGAAATGAGAATGTAGAAAAACAGCCAAATAACTCACAAAAAGTCAAATGCCAGGAAGACTGAAAACCTACTAATTTCTCCACTATTAAAGCACAAGAAATTTCCATACACAGAACTTGTAGATTGTTTTTTCTCAGCAGTTTTCAATCATGTAATCTTTACTGTGTAACAGCAGTATATACTACCTCCACAAATTATTTGCCAAATAGTAATTATTCTGTCTTTTAAATTTGCTTCTTATAGAAATTATAAATAATTGCTTCATTCTATAACACTGCAGAGCTGTACAAGTCATCAGTTTCAGCTGCAACTTTGTCAAGCTATTTTGATTGTGCTCACAAATCTCAGGACTAAATGCTCCAAATAAAGGATTGTCACATTATTGAATCAAAGGTGAGAACCAATCTGAAGCCCTGTTGAAGTTGACTTCCAAATTTCAACCATTAACATAGAAAAAACACTTTATTATCCTGCCTTGTCATTCTCCCATGACCCCTTAGCCACTAACAATTGGCAGAGCAAACAACTGACAAACTCAGATGTTACAGATGCTCTGACAAGAATGCCTGGAAGATGTGGCTGCTTCACTTCTGGGGAGATGATTACATTTTTGTGAGTGCCTAGGAGCTAATGACCACTTCAATCAGAATGCTCTAATTAGGGGGCTATAAAGCCAAGGTCTTTCTTGCCCACTCTTTTCTGAGCCTCATTCCAGCAGTAAGAGCTAGACTGGAGATAGGCCATGACTTTACCCCTGCAGAGGCCACTAGCACTGGTGGCCAATAAAGGAATCATCCTGCATCTCTTCCATGGGCAACTCCAGCAGCTTGGCCATCTCACCAAGTATGGCCTGGGAGCGTTGCTCATCATCCCTGCCAGAAATGGCATCTGCATGGTGTGCACCCCTGATGTGGCTCCCAGGAAAGGCAGGTATGCAAGGCACAGCCCTGCCCTACCATTTCCAGAGGTTTCCAGTGGCAGCTCCCTGCTCAGTCTGCTGGAGCACCATGTGTCCTGCCCTTCATGCCCGCAGTGGAGTGGTTAGATACTGTCACAAAGATTAGATACTGTCACACACAACCTGCATTTCAGGGCCAGCCACCCTCATCTTCAGCTCCACACCACCTACAGCACACTCCTGCTGCCAGGGACCAAGCACAGCACTGCAGCAGCCCACGTGCGAAGGTGCAGCACCCGAGCATGCCATTTCACAGTTCACACTTCCAATGTCAGCTTGTTTGACAGGTTGCCAGCCCTGCCTCTGCGTCCCAGGCGCTCAGCCCCTTTCCCCTGCACCCACACCTCCGAGGGGCCACCCCTGCCTGCTGGCCATGTGACCGCTGCTCACAAGATGGGTGACATAATCTAGGTCCAAAGCAGATTATTTTTAACTCAGCCCCCCACTCACTGATCTAATTTACAGTAGAATATTACAACAGTTGTATCAACACTGTTCGTGGGGCAGGGAGACACAGCCAGGCACAGGCAGAGAAGAGCAGCTGGAGTTGCAGGAAATAAGGTTACTGCAGAGGCCAAGAACTGTGGCTTCAAGTGGCGGTCACGTGCCACATCCTGTCCTTTTTCTCCCCAAGATACAGGACATTTTCTTCTAATTAACTAGCAACTGGAAATTAAATTTACATACATCTGCCTGTTTCTACTGAGTTCCTTTGCAAGTCAGCAATTCTCCTGAGTTAAAGTATTCCATTAATTCTAAACCATGAATCCTCAAGGTCCAGAAACGGCTTCTAAGAACTCTAAAGGGAGAAACTAAGGTCATGCTTTTTAGGTTTAATCAAGAACAATAAATGTACTGGTCACAGGTCCATATCTCCACTGAAATATGGTTTGGGATCAACAAACAGGGTTCAAACCCACTGTTTTGAAGGAAAAATACCCAAGATCCGTGCTAGCAATAAACAGGATTGCAGATTTCCCTTATCTCCTGACATCTTTAGCTTTCTAATATCAGTCTCTCTACTGCTTAAATATTTAAATAGGGGATTGCAGATTTCCCTTATCTCCCTTATCTCTTTAGCTTTCTAATATCAGTCTCTCTACTGCTTAAATATTTAAATAGTTTTCCTCTTTTCTGTTCACAGTACAGTTTCATTTTCTTCACACAACTCTTAACCTAACCTCCTTGCTGATTCAGGCTGCAGAGCACAGTGTCCATGCAGCTCGCAAACTGGATGGACATAAATTCTGGGGATCACATCAGGGCTCCTGGAGTCACCTGTAATTTAGCCATGTGATACATTTGACCAACCAAGCTAAAAGCAATGATTCAGAGAATTTGAGCTCCCCTGCACAACACTGTCACAGAAGAGCAGTTTGGATGCTGGGCATTCATCACTCTAAACCAAGCAGGAGACATGAATCTCCCTGCTAGTTAGAGACATTAATCAGGTTACCCAACAGTCCCACACTTTAGAACATCTTCCTAAACTCCTTGAACACAGTTACACCACATCAAGGAAGACAGTGGCTCGAATTATGTGACTTAGATCCCAAATGAGCCACAACAAAAGCTGATGGCAAATAGCTAACCTGCTCACATCCCAGCTTCCTTCTCCTCCATACTTGCAGTCCAGGTTCATGGCTACACCAAGCACTTGTCCATGCACACATTTGAGAAGGAAAAAAGCCTACAGCCACTTTGTATGGTCAGAGCAGTGTTTGAGGTCACGTTAAGTGAGGCTAAGTTCAGATCAACTTCTTAAATAGCTCATCCCTAACCTACAAGGCAATCCCTCTGCACAGCCCACGAGCCAGCAGCACAGGTAGCTCTGCTGCTCTGCAGCTCTCAGGCAGCCCCTTGCCAAGGACAAGAGAAGCCAGAAGGCAGCACGTGTGGCAGAGCTTTCCCAGGAAAGAAATGCTGCTGCAGTGAAAGAAGGCTCAAAAATGGTAGATAACAGGCCCAAGAAGGGACAGTACCCAACCCTAACGCGGATCAACTAAAACCAGGTGCTGCAAGCTGGCACTTAATACTCAGAATTTCAGCCAAAATTTCTAATCTAGGGCTAATGATTTGAAAAAGCACAGATGCCCATTGCTGTGTACCAGCCTGAGGACACTGTTTGCACAAGCAAAAGTTTAATCTCAAAAAATAAATATGAGCAAAGACAAATATTCCTGTTTACCAATTAAAAGATCATTTACATAACTACCATCTGCAGTCCCTTCCCCCCCCAATTAAAATGAATGAATTAAGAGACCCTTTCCCTCTGTCCCTCTCTGCACAGTGGATGTGCCTTTAATAGCTGTTGCCTTTATCTTGTTTTGAGTATGATACAAATGATCTTTCCTTAGCACTCTAAATCAGCCCTGAATACACCCTTGGATAGGACTGTTTTTTCCCAATTACATCCATTACTGTTAGTCATCTGCTTCTTTCACTTATTCTGGATCTTGTCATGTGCTTTTAACATAAATGGAGTTTTGCCATTGATTTCAGCAACAATAAAGTGGGAAAAAGCATTAGTCACAACACAGCATGACTGCACCAAATCTTAAGGCCCAACACAAGTGCTCCTTGCATCTAATTTATTTCTCATTACAGCGATGACACCAGAAACTCAGGCCCTTCCTCCTCCCCTCCTTCCAAGTAGCTCTGTGCAATCAGAAACTAAACTCTGTATAAGGTCCATCACAAAAGTGCCAAAGGATTGTTCTGGGGGATATTGCAGATGAGGCATTCCCTATAAGAGGGCAGTGAGAACCACCTCCCCAATGCACCAGTGTCAGGCCCTGTGAAAGCTTTCTGCTCCAGCTCTACTCAACACACTCATCTGCATTTCCCTCCTAAAAATCTAAATTTTTCTAACTTTGAGATTTTCAAGCGCCTAAAGTCAGAAAGTTCATATTTGCTGACTTCAGACCCCTTTTTTGAAATTGTAGCCAAAGGAGAGACTTGACAAGGTACACACAAATTGAACAGTACTGAATAAGTTACTGCAATATAATGCATAAACTCATACATTGCACAGTACTTTTGTGGGATTAACTGTTGCAAAAGGCATTGCCAAAAGTAATCAAGCCAGCTATGTAGTCTGTACTATAGCTTCTAGAGTAGAATTCAGCAGCACAAGTCCTATGTATATATTGTTCTGTCCCAATCAAAATACAGATGACTACATGATTTCAATTACTAAAAATATTTAGAACTTCTTGAGATGTGAGTTGAGCCCAGAAATTCTTTTTCTTCTGCAGATTTAAGAGTATTTCAGCATAAAAGAATTCACTAGATAATTGCTTGGAACAGAGATCAAGCATTTTGTGGGCCCCATTTGAAAGAAGTCAGATTGAGACAGCAGTTGACAGAGTACCTAGGCCATTGTAAGCCAGATATCAATGAAACCTTTCCCTGAAGATTAAGTTTCACAGTTGGTTCATCAGATGTTTATCCAGATATTAGTGTTGAAAAATAATTTCCTAGTTAAGCCAATTATTGATAAATTCTGCAAAAATAACTCTGGTGTTACTACCTTGGTAGTTTCAGATATTCTTGGAATAAAAGATATTTCAATTATAGTTATTCATATTGCTTTTCATCTACAAATATCTATCATTAATAAGAGTAACAATATTCACAAAATAGGTACAGACTCTTATTCAACAATCCCAAGAGTACAAAAAAGTCTTATTTCACTGGGTTTTAAAAATGAAGTTCAGGAGACTTCACACAAAATCACTGTGGTACAAAAAAGCAGCAGACGCAATCTCAAGGCAGATACATAGAAAAAAGACGAAATCTAGGGACAAAAACTTAAAATTTGACTACTTGAAATAATCCTATACTAAATACTAGATTAAAAAAATAAAAACATACAAAATTTAAAGTGTCCCTGCCCATGGCAGGTCAACTGGAACTAAATGATCTCTAAGGTCTCTTACAACCCAAACCATTCTATGATAATTATATAATGAACTTAACATAGTTTATAGCACACATGCTGGACATGATACTTTTGCATACTGAAAAACATGAGAAACAATCTAAAAAATACTTTGCAATTTGATCTGCAGCCCAGTTCAGAAACACATGTGAGATTTGCTGTAGTGCGCACTTACTGGATTACTGATGTGGTTCAATTTGTGTTATTTACAAGTGGGAGAGCTTGACAATAAGTAGAAAACAAATTACACAAGTTTGTTACACCCTTCTCGGTTACACCAATGAGTGACTACAATGAAAGTTATAATCATGGATGATTTAAAGGGATGAACACACAACTGCACTGCTGGCTCAGCACCCAGCCCCACAGCACAGGATGAGGGTACATTATGTGCAGACAGTTGTTTGCACAGCACTGGCACAAGGGCTCAGAGGCCTCCCTGTGCCCATCTGGCTGTGCCCCTGGTCTGGCCGTGTTTCTGTGCCTGCAGTGCCACACCAACAACGTGCCGAACCCCAGCAGGCAGCCACGATTCCTGGAAAATGATGTGTTCCTGGAGCTGGCACCCACTGTGCATTAAATACCACTCCCTTTCACAGAAATGTGGCCTTGCATTGTTCATCAGGCTGCCATAGATGTTTAGTGCCTCTCAGTTACCTAGGAACAGCTTTATTCCACAGCTGGGTTCTATAAACTCACTTTCAATCCAACCTTACCCATATATAACACTGGACCTGGGGAGTGTAGAGCTAGCACATGGCTACTTTGAATCATTCAGACTCAAATCCATCTAGAAGTAGTACTGTCCTTTTTGGAAAGTATTCATGCCAGAAATACAGAAGAATCCATAAGACTCTGGTAACTATAAGAATCTGAAAATTATCCACAGAATCCATAACTTAGCTCTCCTCTAAGAAAGGAAATGATTAGGCAATATTTCAGCTGGATTATTCACAGGAAAATTCTTGATTTAAATATTTGCATGTGAGCAGAATCCAGTCACATTACTTCTAAAAGGAGAGGAAACCAATTAACATGCATTAATATAGCCTGTTGATAGGTGTCTGAACTCTTAAGCATTCACTAAGTTGTAGCTTCAAGAACCCTGTATCAAGAAATATCTCTGAAATAGATTCCAGAGATCAGAGCTTTTTCTATGGAAATTGGCTAATTCCCAAGAGCTTTTTAAATGGCTATTTAATTCACTTATTTTTACAATGCACTCCAGTAACACATTTGATGCTCACTTTTGTACTAAAACAAGGTACCACATCTTAGGCTCACAGCCAGCACATTGGGAGTTTTCTAGAAAATAAGGGCAGGGCTTTTCAAAGAACGATTTCCAGCCAGCTAGTCTTGGATTTGGCATGATTATGAATCTGATGAGCTTCATTCAGAAATATTCATCCTTCACGGAACAGGCCATTCATTTTTCAGCCCCATCAAACAACCAGCCTGATTTTGTTATATTACCTACTGAACATTTCTGCTTCCCATCAGAAGAGCTAAACTTGCCATTGAAATAGAGGTACTCAGTAAAAATCAGATACATTGTCTAATGAGGCCGTGCACGGCCCATTTCTGCTGATGCCCTGCCTACCATTTCACACCCTGAAATGCAAGGCATTTTGTGCTGAATCTATTTAAGAATATAATACACAATCAAATCTCAGTCCTGATTCAGGGCAATAATGAGAGCATCCTTTTTAGTAATTTCATTCAATCAATCTGCATATTAAAGAATCTTTTCAAGATTTTAACAGTGAAAAAACCCAGGGTGAAGAGTCATGGCCCCTCAGGGAAGCATTTCAGAAAGCATATTTTAATACCAAAACCCAAGCCTCTCTGTTCACATGCCAAAAATCAGGTATAGGCAGAGAAAAAAGGGGTATGAAGGGAATGAGGCTGGGCTGCATCTGCCCTGTCTGAGGTTGACTTCCTAGTTTTCCTTCAGGGACTCCAGAAGGAGTATTGCTTCTGTTGTATGATCAGATTTTTCTATCACCAGAGCCAGCCTGGGCTGGTACTGAGGTGACTGCCAAGGCCATCACTTAACTGGATAAGGCTGTGATCCATTACTGAAACAAATACTGCAAGTGAACTTGATAGATCAGCTGTTTAGCTTGTTGCTTCCACTTCCCAAGCAGCTGCAGCTCTTCCCAAACTCAGTGTATTGATTTTTCTGACAACAAATGTCTCTACATGATGAAACAGCAGATAAGAAAGCAAGAGTGCCAGATCAGCAACACCAATTCCCACAACACCTTTGAAATAATAGGAGCGTTCAGGAAGCCAACTGCTCTTATAAAAATAAATAAATGAAATATTTTTGGAAATATAGGACAAAATCCTGCTTTCCTTTTATGTGAAGGACCATAGTTTCATTGTATGAAGTCATACTAAATTCCTGCTAGGACAAGAAGTGTTCCTGTGACCCTAAAAGCTCCATGTTAGGAAATTTGTAAACACTATCCTTGCTGCCAGGGCACAGATTGCTGTAAAACTGTATGTGAGAACAACTGTGAAACAATTGCCTGCCAGAGGTGTTGCTAGGATGTGGCACAGCTCCAGCCTGCTTCCAGCAAGTTCTGGGGCACCCACTGCTCTCTGTTGGCTGCAGAGCAAAACCTGCAACTTACAGGGGCATCCAGGGAGTGATGAAGTGTCAGGGACTGAAGCAAGCCAAATCCCAGGAACAAGGCAAGGCTAAAGCAAAACTCAACACACCTGGAAGCAATTATTAGGAATTTCAGTTCCATTTTAGGGTGGGGGAGGATACACTTCAAACACTGCTCAGCCTAGCAGAAGGGAAGCATTGTTACAAGGCAACATGCTTTATTAAAACAAGATGATACATCTCTACTAAAAGTATATTTGCACCTCTTTACCTAGCCTCTCCTGTAAATCCATACTCTGCCATGCCATACCTCAGCTCCCAGTCCTCGTCTTCAGAAATTCATTTTGAGTCTGCTGCTTGATGAGCTCTTGCCATTAGGTGTAAAAATCAAACTTCTCTCCATTCTCATTCTTCAGATACCACGTCTTCAGTGGCCTGCTCATGCACCACTTGTTCCCTAAGTGCTTCACATTAGCATAGAAATGCTTTCTCCTAAATTACCTTACTTCCTTTTTTTAGTTAAGAGGGGTTTGTGTGAAAATTAAATGTCTATGAGTTAAGACCATATTCTAATCCAAATGCAATAACACTTTTTACTGAGGATAGGTTTTTAAATTAAGAACATGTTACATCAATGAACTAAATTTACCCCTGTGTCTAACCACGGCCTGATCCTGATGACCAGCCACTGAGCAACCTCTTGTGCC
Organism: Passer montanus; assembly: GCF_014805655.1. Classification (NCBI taxonomy): domain Eukaryota; kingdom Metazoa; phylum Chordata; class Aves; order Passeriformes; family Passeridae; genus Passer; species Passer montanus. Next base: position 2,621,140 of record NW_024369707.1, read on the forward strand.
ACTGGCCCTGTTCATCACACAGACCAAGCCTGGATAGTTGGAATGTAAATGTATGCACAATTAGCAGCATTGCTGGACCATTTTAAAAACCTTCTGAAAGCACATTCTTAAGTGAGTCACTGTATTTTTATGGCTTTTTTTTCCACAGCCATTGGCTCAAAAATCTTGGTTATTCTCAGGGGATCAGGAAAGAAACCAAGAGCTCTTGGACACAGGCTCTCTATCAGGTGCAGAGCCCTGTAGGCTGCACATGGCTGTTTTAAGTCCTAATTACCCCAGTCTGGGGTTGTCAGAAACCCCTAGAACTGTCCAGGAGCAACATGACCTATTCTACCCAGCCTCACCACAACCTCCCTCTGCAGAGAAGTTTCACTTAGAAAGAAATGTCTCACACAAGCTCTGGGCTGCCTCTCCCAGGCCACAGTGCCACTAAAAGAGTTCAGATTTTAAGGCTAAGTACATGAACAATGAAGGGGGATAGATCTGCATCTATGATGTATCCAGTGGCCTGAAAAGTAGAGTTCTGTACATACATAATGACCCCACTGTGCTGTATTTTTGTCACTACTACAGTCCAGTAAATGCCAGAGTTACATTGCTTTCACTGAAGTACCAGAAAGCCAAGTTAGAAACAGTAACAACTTTGTATAATGAGGTATTTACTATCTGGGTTAGAACAACCACATGTCAAACAAACTTTTTAGACAATAACATGATCTACTGTGCCAAACACGTTATCATCTCCTCACTGCCACGCTTGTTCATCAATCCCCAGAGTGCCCAGCACAGCCTTGTACCAAAGGGTGCCAGTACATTCTCTAATAGCCAGTGTGGCTGCAGAAAATTTATTCACCATCTGGAGATCTTGGGATACCCCTCTTCTCCCTCCAAGGCCACCCATTTAACAAGGAAACAGAATGCCCATCACCAGCAGCCTGCAGTGACCCCTTAACACAAGCCAGAGAAGAAGAGTGGGACTTGATTTAGCTTCAGTAACCTGATGCAGAACTGCTGCTGGGGGTAGTTGAAATAATTGTCTTAATTACAGAAGCACTAACTGAATAGTTAGGAGGAATTTTTTTAAAACACAAACCATTTTAAATGCATCATCTGCCTGTGCATTCAGCTACCCTTTCTCTAAAATTATGTTTAGATTTTTCATTTCTTCCATTTTGCCTTTGTGTGTTTTTAGCATCAACAGAGATAAACTCAGCAGCTACCCAAAAGGCTGCTAAATGATGCCTGCACACCTAAGGCAAGAAAATCCAAGGCTTACACATGAGAATAATTTATGTCTATTGTTTTAACCAGGGGTTATGGCACATAGGGACACACATTCATGGTGCTCAGAGCAGTCAAAAGGACTCCAGCTGTAAGCTCACACACAAGCATTTTCTCAGCATCTCCTACACAGAGGCTGATAAGTGAAAATGAGGAGCCATTATGAGTTGCTGTGCCAAGACCTGATGCCTGCAGTGAGGAAAAGTCCATTGATTTCTTGATATGGTTTCAGCAATCTAAGTATAGTTTACAGCTTGTGCCACCATCAAAGCCAGCAATGGTGAAATGTTAAAATTCCAAATAATTCTTTGCTCAAATAGACATGACAAAGACAAATGGCTGGCTACTACTCAGAGCAAAGCACTTACCCAAATTATTCATTATGAAAGGACTAATTAAGCAACAGGGAGCCTGATCACTGTTCTGAATGAGATGGGAGTGAGACAAAAGCTCACCTGTGCAGGAGGGATGAGAGGTCAGGAGAGCCACGTCCATTTCAGAAAGAAGACAAAGAGAAACTGACACATTCTGTAATTCATCTGCGATTGCAGGCATGGGACAGGACCAATAGACACACTAAAGGACTCCACATTGAAACCCAACAAGACAAGTAAATGGCAAGGAAATGAATACATTTTTCTGTCAGAACACGTGTGCAAGAAAACACCAACTCTGAAGCCTCTCCTCACACGTAGGAGATTTGCCTGAGCATTGCATGTCCCTGCAGAGGTGGACACAGGCAGCTGTGCCAGGGTACCCAGAGCACAGATGGTGCCCGTGGGGACACAGCAGCACCACACAGCCCACGGTGATGTGCCACCCCCCATGGCACACACAGGAGCCAAACGTCCTCACAGCAGCAGGGCACCCCAGAGCCTGAGCCCCACAGCCAGCAGCCCAAACAACACTTTCACGAGTTTCCAGCACGCTTCAGCCTCGCTCATTGCCAGCCCTGCTGCTGGCAGCAATGGGAGGCTGCTGCTCATCTCCAGCACAGCCCAGCAGTCAGTCCTCCTGAAGCAGCTCCATCCTGACAGACAAGCCTGGCTGAACAGGGGTCCCAGCACCACCCCCACCCTCGCAGCACAGCCCCACCATGGCTCACCTTCATCAGCTCCATCACCTCCATCAGTTCCATCAGCTCCATCAGCTCCATAGGCCCTCAGGCCGCGGTCCCGCACGGTGCTGGGCCGCCCGCGCTGCTCCTCAGCCGCATCCCTCGCTCCAATGCTCTCTGGAGCCTCCTCAGTCCCAGCTGGTGCTCTTCCGTGTGTTTTACCAACTCTTTACACTGAAATGTCCCTGAGCACAGCAGCCCCACCACCTCACCTCTCCCTGTTGGAAAATGTACCGATTTTCCTGCAGCTTTGGCAACATTCCGCAGCCCAGGGCGCAGCGAGGCTTCAGCGCTGGAACGGGCCTGAGCTCGGGCACCTTCCAGCAGGCTCCATGGGGACCACAGGCACCCAGAGCCTGCAGCAGCCCTTCCCATCAAAGACCTTTCTGGCAAAGCCCACCATCCCCAAGAGCAGCTCCTCTCCTGCATTTATCCTCCCAGGATTGCTCCTGCCCTAGCAGCAGCCCCCCAGCTCAGCCAGAAATAACAAGGCACAGAGCACACCTCAACTTCCATCTCGTTTTGCCAAGAGTCACCTGATTGTGAGGGGAAAAGGCTGAGCAGCGCAGCCCCCTAACAACTTTCAGGTGTCCCTTGTCTAGATCAGGTTCATTAACGTTCCTCATTAACACCTGTGGGGCACCAACTGTCAGCAGCTGCCTCTCAGGTGTGCCATCAGATACAACATTTTCCTATTTAAAGTAAAATGAAAGGAGGGGCCTCATGTGTGTCTAAGTTGTGTCCTGGGATGAGGGCTCCTGGTTAAAATAACACAGCAGGTATTCTCTGGGCAGCAGCCACAACATTTTCATACTGTGTATTTTTACCTCCACTCAGCATGAAAGAACAAGGAAACAGAATGCCCATTACCAGCAGCCTGCAAAGTCCGTTTCCTCGTTTCCTATCACTTGGTGCTTGGGAAAAGAGAGGTCAAGCGGATAGTGGAATTAGGGACCAGATATTAAACTCTTACAAAACCAAAGTGTTATGGTCAGCACAGGCTGCTGTGTACTCATTCCTGGAGAGGAGCGGAAAAGCACAAAGAACTGTTTTCCATCACTCACTCATTACCACTGTACCTGTTTGAACCAGGTGTCCTTTACCACTGACAGCTCTGGCAGTTTGTGGTGGAGCTACAGCCAATGAAGCAGATAAAAAGCACCAGCCCAGGGAGGTCAGCAGAGCTCAGCCCCAAACTCTGCTCTGGCAGCCAGAGCTTTCTCAGAGAAAGCAGAGATTTCTCACTGCTTCATGAGCAGGACCCCAGTGCCTCCAACCACCCCCATATGGCACTGGCAGGGTCAGATGTCACACATCACATCACATTTAGGTTCTGAAGACCTTTATGATATCAAGTGTAACCATTAACCCAGCTCTAAGCCGTGTCCCTCAGCACCACATCCACATTTGAATTTTCAATACCTCCAGAGTTAGGGACTGCACCACTTCCCTGAACAGCCTATGCCATTGCTTGGCAAGTCTTTCAAGGTGATGAAATGTTTCCAAATATCCAGTCTAAACCTTCATTGATGCAACTTGAGTCCATTTCCTCGTTTCCTATCACTTGGTGCTTGGGAAAAGAGAGGTCAAGTAGATAGAAGGGTGTTCTGAAGAACAAAACAGGTCACCACTCAATCAACGAAGTTAGTACACCTAAAGACACCAGCTGATTGAGTGTGCAAGGTGTCTGATTTTAGTAAATTGACTGAATAATTGAGATCTGAAGGGCTGATCCCAGACCACTACAGCCCATACATAGGAACCAGCAGTGGCAAATAAGCAAGCGATGAAAGCTGCCAAGAGTGATTCTCAAAGTTACATAAACACTAAATATGTCACTTTTCCATTTTATGTCTCCCATGATAAACTGTTGTGAGGCATGCACATGGCTTGAAACAGATAATTGTTGATAACCCTGACTGGTGGGAGAAGGAGCCATCTGGCAGATGGAAAACAAGAAGGTGCCAAGAATTTAGCAGACTAGGGGGCCTGCAAATTTATGCATAGAGGTCTGCAGAGAGGAATATTTAGACAAAAGTTCAGCAACTCTGTTTCTATCTATACACAAAACAAACTGGAACATCAAAACTATCCAAATAATTATGAAAATTATTCCTGTTTGAAATTCATCTTGAAACTGTGAGGAAAATCAGTGAATCTAAAACCGTGAACTTAGAAGTGAGGAATTCTTTCTGCATATCATGATTAATCACAAATGGGTACAGCACATAGCATCACATTTCTTCTTCTGTCCTTCAGGTTTCTATCCTCACTGCCTTTAACATGCAAATGCCTTTATTCATCCTCTCCTGACCTTGCTGCATGGTATCGTTTGTTTCTTTCAATTTTCCTTAACAGTATTTCTTTCTTCTTATAGCAGAGAAAGAGCAATGTCTGATAAGCCCCGCTTTGTATTCCTTTCCTTTCTTCTAAGTGAATTTCTTTTGCCTTTGCTCTCCTCTTTATCCCTCCTGGGTAGAACAAGGGATATTGCTGGATGCAGCGTTCTAATTGTGAATCCACATTTTTCCACTGAGATCACTGCTCATTAGCCACTTTGCTGCTGACCCTTTGCAACAGCTGAGCTGCAGCCAACATCTCTTACAGCTAAAGGGAAGTGAGGACATGACCCACATCAGTAGTCACAGGCAAAACACAATATTAATAAATTTATGTAACATATTTAGTGATTTTGGGGCTGGTTTTGCTGAAGCCTCATGGATCACCACACAGACCATGGAGCACTGAGGTTGCCCAGGGAAATTGTGCAGTCTCTGTCCTTGCAGCTTTACAAGACCCACCAAGATAAAACCTGCAGCAACCTAGCTTGATCTCATAAGCTGACCCTGCTTCAAGCAATAGTTTGGACCACAAACCCCCAAAGACCCCTTCCAATACAAATTTATGAGGCCATGACTTCCAGAGGCACCCTGACATATAACTCCCACTGACTCCTTCATAATATTCCAACTCCAGTGAAAACGGCACATGCAGATATTTAAAATCACCCTTAAAGTTTACTAGAATCTTCAGATTTCTTAATATTGTATCTGTGGAGCTTCTTCCAGTTATTAACTTCCACTTCAACTGATGCTGGGACAAAGGTGGCTCAGCAGATCCTTTCTCACTCAGGCTGCTTCACTAACAACATTTAATTTGGGGAGTTCCTGCAACAACATTTTCATCTTGTTTTTCAGCATGAAAGTCCTATTCCACTCAAATCCCATCAGAATAATGAAATTATATTCAGACAGAAATTTGCAGTACCTCATACTAAAAGCCCTGCAGGCTGTGCTGGCTACTCACCAATTTTTCTGAGAGGAAGAGATGCTAACCCACCACTCAACCTCAAATCCCTTCCCATCACCCTGTTTATAACAAGCATATTCCTGTCTCAGAACTGCACTGGACATCAGAGAGCTCACCCACATCACACACATAAATGTGTCTCTCACATACAAAATTTTCTTCTGTGAAGAAATAAGCCATATAGTTTCACACATATTTTAAAGCTTTGTGTTTTAGTGCAGAAGCAGATGATTCTTTAATCCCAGCTCTCCCATTTTCAAGGCCATTATATTATGATTATTTTTTCATAGCTTTCATGGTGTTGATCTGTGTGAGGAATTCCAGCTCTCCATGGATCAAGGGAAGACAGGACACCTTGCATTTTGCACTGATTCTCACCAAATTTGCAATGACCCAGTCTCTGCACAGTCAATAATGCAGGCCCATTCTTGTGTTCCTTTCATAATCTCATGATGCAGGGTGCCCCGAGCTGCAAGTTAAAGTAAATACAAGGAAATTTTCCAACTTGCAAATATAAAACACTCCGTGTTGTACCAATTTTATGCATTTTCTTTGCAGAAATGATAACTTACACGCAGGATCATGGATGTCACAACAGAGAAGAGCTGTTATTTAGACACTTTAACAGAACTCATTTGTTGCCAGGGAACCCAAATAAACCAGATAAACCTTATTTTTTTACTGTAAATGTGTGCAGTATAATGAGTATTGTTGAAATGTTATCCTATGTATTCTTTAATTATAAAACATGCACATTTTTGTAAGATCTTGCTCAGGATCTCTGATACAGAATGCAAACCCTGACTGCCAGGATAACTCAGCAGAAAGCACAGGCAGTTGCAGTCAGATACATCAATGGCAAGCAGTCTCACATTCACTTAGAGCCTCCAAATTAAATCTGCTTACCTTATTCATATGCTTAATTCCAGCAGAGTAATATTTATACAACACCCTTAACTGAAATGGCAGTAGAATAAGAACATTTTTGATCCATTCAATGAAGTAACAACAGAGGCAGCATTTGCCCCATGTTCAGTCTGTTCATGTAAAGCAGCCCCACACAGCTGGGCACAGCTGGCACTCACCTCTCCAAAGGGACCCGTGCCTGCATTTATGGGATGCACAGGAGCAAAGCTGGAACACCAACTCTTGGACCACCTGTGAGGCGTGCAAGGGCTCACATTAAACACCTTTCATTTTCAGCACACCACTAGCAAACAGAAATGAAGGGGGAAATAATCTCACAAGTCTTCTCGTGGCCTACAGGATGAGAAACATTTGTTTCAGGATTGCTTAGAACCATCAGTATTTCACCTCTGAAGATCCAAGTTCTAATCATAATGGAAATACAAGGTTTGTGGGTTTAAATTATGTTCCTCTTCCCAGTCATAGCATGATGTTTCATGTCTGACAAATTACAAAGTGATTGGAAAAATAAGGGACTTCCTTCTTTTGTTAAGAAAGAATGAAAGATACTTGATCTAACATTTTTTTCATTGTCAGCTCCGAGGTTAGCGGCAGCAACTTGCACACTTTCACAATGTTGTGGTTTGGTTGATTCAGTGGAAGACAGAGAGTTTTCCTGTTTTCATGCACTAAATGATCACTGCAATTTACCACACCTGTTTGATGTTGTGGCTTTGTTCACAGCAGAAAGCAACACGTAGCAGCTGCCCATTGGCCTTTCTCTTCATCAAACCAACGTGCCAAGTCTTCAGAAGCATCTCCCTCCCACGCAACTGCCTGCACCCTGTACCTTGTTTATGCTATTGATTCTTCACCAATACAATCATTAGCTTCAGCTGAAGAAGCACACTGTAATTATTAAATCAGACATAAAGCAAACCCAGGACTATTTTCAAGCTTAAAAGTCAAGTTTATTCTGACCACAGCTAGCTGTCCCTCCTCACACAAGGAAAACTTCTTTTGTAACCATGTCCTTCATCTTTCTGATACCCTGTTTTTAAAACTTTTTTTCAGCTCTGTTTGGCTTGTTAAAATTCTTCTACTTTTATTTCCTGAATACAAAAAAGGGCTAAAAATCATCTTTTAATTGCCAGTTGTTCACATCCATATTTAATAGGGCAGCACTAAACATAGGGTTTAGCCCACCAGCATTTTACACAAGCAGGATCCCATTCAGTTCTCCTGAAGCTTTACCTGAACAAACAGGCAGTCCTTCATTTTCACAAAATGAACACTGCATTATTTCTTCTGTTCACCAAAGCACACCAGGGCACAGTTGTACAGTATGCTGGGTGATTCCTTGCTGCAATGTCGTAGGTGGAGCTCAAACTGTGGACCAGATTCAGACGCTGTAACTCTACTGGCAGTGTTTGTATGGGGAAAGTGAAGCAGATGCTTGCAATGCACCACTATTAGAAGAGCAGCAAGTGCTCTCTCAGAATGACAGGATGAGCATAATCAGGAGCCAAAGGACATTTTTGGAAGCTAAGTCAATTGGGCTCATCTGTTTCACACTCCCAGAGGCAATCAATTCCTGTTCACTTTACTCATCCTGAAAACTTTCCCAAAAAAGACCAAGGAATTCTGCAGGCAGAAATGACCATGCATCAGCTCCCAAACTCAAAGGAGCTTTTGCTGTAACATGCTGCCACGGAAAGGCCCCATCAGGAGACCCAAGCACAGCTCCCCACTGGCAGCACAGGAGCCGAGGCGCTGGCAGTGTCCCGGGCAGGGCTGGAGTTCCATGGGCTGCTGGAGCACGGACAGGACAGGCTAGGGTAGGGCAGGGCAGGGGAGCAGGCAGCCTCAGAAAGCAGGCACGGAGAAAAAGCAAGCACTGTGCTCTACAAGCAGGTCAGATTTTCAAGCACTGTCCCCGGACACTGAAGAAAATAAAAAACCCTGATGGGCACAGCCCAAAGCCAAACACCCAAAATCCTCTCAGCACTGCACTGAACATGCCCAGTGGTAACACAAAACACATCATTCCACAGCAACACGAGCACCTTAATCTGTGTTTGAAATACCAAACTAACTATGCCTCATGTTTCTAGCACTGCTGTCTGGAATCTGGGAACACATCCTAACAGGCCAATTAAAAGATCTCCCATTGCTAGATTTAATGTTATTTCACTGACGGTGAAAATGAGCTGAGGGAACCAACATGTAATGCAGTCATTCAGCAAGTGTATAGGCAACCTTATGCAATAATCTTTTAACTAGTTTATTAAATGTTTTTCCTTTTCAGAATAAATTCAACATCTAATGCCAAAATTTCATCAAGAACTCAAAAATCTTAGTAGCCAGTTATCAGCTGTTTGAATTACAAGAAATAGACATATTACACATCACTAAAATTTTCACACATACACCCACACATACACACACACGTATCAGCATCCTGTTTATATTATTTTCACAAATCAATCTTCTTTTTCCTACTCATACTCTTCACATTTTCTGAAGGCACAACACCCAAATAGGCAATGTAAAATGTACTTCCTGTAGAAAAGTCTGTAGTCTCCTAAGAGAACAGTTTGGCAAAACTATGTTTGTTTAAAAACTCAAGTTCCAAAATGAGCCTTCAAAGAGCAGCAGAGAACACCAAGATTAAAAACTACTTAGGGTGTCTGCATTTTTCATATGCAACACACCACTTAACCTTTAATAAAGCAGGACTTTTCCCAAGAAATTACAAAAGCAGAAGTAGTAAAATCTCTTTTTTATCTTTTTTTTTTTTAATCATCAAGTTTTAACGATGGGACAGACTCTAGGCAGAGCTCCCAGAAAGAGCCAGACCACCATCTGGCTCCACCACAGAGCAATGACAATTCACAGGCAATGAGTCTCCAACCAGCACTCTGAAATCAAACGCTGGGCTGGCTCCATAAAAGCTCTATTACAGCCATGAACACACAGCTGTACATTTCCTCCCTCTTCCTACATAAATATACCCTCAGACACAGACAAAGGGAAAAAATAAATCATTTTATGCAATTTTCTATGCTTCCCTGCTCTGCCTGTTACCAATGAATGTCAAGAAATATCTTACATCTTATGTTTTGTTAGCACTATAGAATATATAGAATATATATAATTTTATTTTTGTTGTCACACATGCTAATGTTTCCAGTATGATAAATGTCTTTTTAAATCCTGCATTTCTTGTCACGCTGTAGATCCACTTCTATTTGACAGTGACTCCTGGACATACATGTCAAGACAAAAATAAATACTGCTGCGATGGCAAACGTTTTAAAACTCTTAGGACACTAATACAGTGGCACTTGAAAGACTTTTTAAATACAACAGAAAAGACAATAGTTAAATAGCAACCTGCTTTGACACAGCCATGAAACCTGCGCTACACTTGCAAGATCTGTATTTGTTTCTGCAAGAGCAGCTCCTGATCTTTGAACACATCAAATGTTGCACTCCAGCCCTCCGCCCATACCCTTTAAGAAGTCCACGTTGTTATTTTAAGCAAGCATCCCCTCCAGCTGTACATAAGCAACACTGCATTTCCCAAACAATTGAGGTAATTATAAAAATGAATATCATTTATTATTTTTTTTTATTACTATCATGTCTGAACATTTGCTTTCATACAAAAGTCTGATTTTCAGCATTATGTTTTCCAAGGGCATCCCCTCCGCACCAAGGGAGATAAAGATGTGTTAGGAATTGCGCAAGAGTTTGTGTTACCGTCTTCAAACCCACAAGAACTTCATGAACACGATATTGGTGCCTGGCGTTTTAGAGAAGGTGGAAGAGGCTTTATACATATTTTCAGTTCCACTTGATTTTTTTTTTTTACCTTCAGCAGTCTTTGGAGGAAATCGGAGACCAGGCTGTTTTTCCCGGCTCCCTCCCTCCCGGCAGCCGGAGCGGCTCCTCCGCCCGGGCTCCGCCGCCCCGGGCGCCGCTGCCCCGTCACAGCCGCGGCTTCCTGAGCAACGTTCTGCTGAGGTCCTTCACCTCCTCGGGGCTGCCGACCCGCTCGTAGCCCAGCAGGGCCATGGGCTGCTGGCAGTACTCCTCGACCTGCTTGATCTGCTGGTAGCTGAGCGCAGTCCTCCAGGCACTCAGCGCCTGGGTGGCGTTCCTGGCCGACACCACGAACGGCTTGGAGGAGTAGCCGGGGCCACTGGTCATGTTGAGGGCGAACTTCTCCATCTCCGGGCTGACTGCCAGGTTCACAAAGCCGTACACCTGCCGCAGGGTCTTGATGGGCTCCACCACCAGGTCCTCGTAGCGCACGGCCATGTAATTGCCCTGGAGCCAGTCAGGGGGGTGCAGAGCAGTCTGCAGGGTCTTGGCCATGCTGCTGCAGATGACCTCCATGGCACCCAGGGCATGGTAGTCCGAGCCGCCCGCCTCCTTCTTCCCGCCCAGCTTGTGGCCAGCATCAAGGAAGGGCATGCGGTGGATGTGGGGGTCCCGGCTCCTCACCACCTGCAGGCTCTCCCGGATGAGGCCGTGCCGGGACTTGATGCGGGAGCTGGCGACGGCCCGGGGGTCCCGCACCAGATGGATGACTTTGAGGTCCAGGGTCGGGTCCCTCATGAGCGGGGCCAGGACGGCCAGGTCAAAGACACGCACGCCCTTGATGACCAGCGTGTGGTACTTGTGGCATTCCTCCTGGAAGCGGCTGAGGCGCTGCGGGGGACACTTTTTGCACACCCGGTCGTCCACCATCCCCACCACCTCCTTGCGATAGGCCGGGCAGAGGGGCGAGGAGCAGATGACCTTGTTGGTGGCCGCCCCGAAGATGCCGAGCGTGGTGAGGTTCTTGCCGGCGCCCGCCGTGCTGTAGAGCTGGAAGACGGAGAGGTCGCATCGGTACAGGGAGCTCAGCATGTCGCGGGCCGCCCCTTGCAGCGACACGGCGTCACCGGGGTACAGCTTCTGCCAGACGTGCCACACCGGCTCGTAGAGAAAAAAGACCTCGGGGTTCTGGTTGAAGAGCTCCCCGAAGAAGGACGAGCCCGAGCGCCAGGTGGTGAAGACATAGACCAGCTGCCGCCGGGCGCCCCCCGGGCCGCGGCTCCCGGCCGGCGGCGGCGGCGGCGGGGGGTGGTGGCGGGGTGGAGAGCCCGGGCTGCTCGGCCCCGGCCCCGACCCCGGCCGGGCCCCGCACCGCGGCGGGCGCTGCTGGGAGCCCCTCTGCTCTGCCGGGGCGCTGCCATCAGCCCAGCCCGGCGAGAGGCTCCTACCGGGTACCCCTCGCACAGCGGAGCTGCGCCGGTAACGGGAAAAACAGAAGAGAAGGGAAAGATCCCTGAAAGGCCTGAGAGGATTCCGGGGCCAGCCCCGCCGCCCTTATCGTGGTTTGTGCAGAAACTCGGAGTTCTCAAAGATTCTCCAAAACGTTTAAAAAAAAATCGTCACACTGGATCTTCCCGGCAGAGCTCAGCACAAATGCATCCGCCCGCAGTTCTTCAGAGCGTTTTTGCAGCCGGTGTCCGGTCACCGGGCGGCCCTGCAGTGCTGGCCGCGAGTGCCGGGAGAGCCCAGCGCAGCCCCGCTCCCGCCCCGGCCCCGCGGGCACCGAGCCGGCAGCTGCCGGCGATGGCCCCGGGACTCCCTGCCCCGGGCGGGAGTGAAATCGGGCAGCGCTTTCTCCTGTGTCCTGGAGACAGCGCTGTGCGAAGGGCAGCGGTGCGGCTCCAGGCAGCCGCGGTGCTTTAAAGACGGCCACATCCCCAAAAGGCGCCTGAAAAGGGCGCGGAGTGGCGGGTCCCGCGGGGACAGCGCACTTGTGGGGCACAGGCTTCCCCATGGGCTTCTGCCAAAGCTCAGTGACTCTGAGAGAATTTTCTCAGCGGTTTCCTCCGCCCCCGACCGAGCTCGGAGCGCTCCGGGGCTGCTCAGAGTTGCAGGAGCGTTTCGCGGCTCTCTCCTGCGCTTTGCGTTCTGTGCCCGGCAGCTCTCGCACTGGTGCAGCGTTTCCCAGCACGCACACACAGCGCTGGGGCTGCCCCTGGCTCAGACCAGCCACAACAGAGGACACTGGGGAGATTTTGCTGGAAGGTTTACTGACAACACGGATCTGACACTACAGCAAAAGCTTTTACACTCAGAAAGCAGATAAAGCACAGATTCACCCGGTGTGTTCTTGCTTGGTAGCACGCTATTTAATAAATGCGAGAAAACAGCACAAGAGGGCGAAGGAGATAATTGTGTAAGCAATCTTCATATCACTTATCAAAACATTTCAATACTCCTCCCACGTTTTCTGCAGGGATATTAGCAGCCAAGCTCCCTTTCTGGGAAAACTTCTAAGCCCCCTCCAGCCTCAAAGCGAAGGGTAAGGTCTGTAGCAGGAGGGCTCCTCTCTCCGAGCCTTGTCAGGGCAGGTGGCAGCGGGATGGGAGCAGGGAGCTCCCCTGGTGTGCGACACGGCCAGCAGGGCACACGGGCCATCCAGAGCTGCCAGCGACCCTGGCGGCAGCCTGCAAATGTCACTGTGACTTTTCATACACAAGCGATTTGTTAATAGCAGACTTTAAATGACCATTAAATATTGAGAAGAAGTCTCTATTTCATCAAAGTGAGGGGAAAGGGGAAGCCATTTTTTTACCTTACGATGCTCCAGAGGAAGTCTTTAAAACCACATTGTGTACAAATTATTTGCAAAAGAAATGTGCAGTTTAAAGGAGCTTAAAACGATTGACTTGTAACTCTTGAAACATAGTACATAACGGAAAATAAAGCTCTGGAGGACCTTGTAGCATAAAATTCTTGCAGTTATTTTATTCTTTAGTTCTAATCCATGAGTTCTTCACATAAAACAAGACTTTTGCTTTTTTATATATTTTTTTCATTCTGGAATGGTCTGTAGTAGCATCAATTAGCCTATATTAGATGATGAATGACAACAGCAGTACTGAGACGCTGGAGTTCATAAAGCAATATCTCCCACCACTATTGTTCTGCAGCACTAATGCAATAAAGGACAGTGACTACAGGGAGCAAAACCAATTCATGGCAGTGAAAAATCATTACAATACCATGAAGTTCAAATTAATCCCTTCTTTCCATTTCACTCGGTTGAAGAGAGATATGAAATTTTCTGAAAAAAAACACAATGCCAGCTCCAGTTCTTACAGCATTTAAAATTTAGCAAGTAACAAATAAAGATAAGCAAACATGAACTGCAGGTATAACGTCTGAAATGGTAAAACTAATCAGTAAAGCCAAACATGAAAAGCTGTAATTGGATTCTGCACCTTCCCTGCTGCTACACAGTGGTTACATCTCTGAATCAGCGAGTGCAGGAGAACTGAAAGCAACACTGCCTTCATCAAACTGCTCCAACTCAACGAGGAAAACACGAGGCCAGCAGCTCTTTAATTCGACCCACGTGCTGCTAAACAGGATCTTACTTTTCAAAACTGGAGCAATGTAGGTGTTTGTGCTGTGCAGGTGCATCCGAGTACCCACGCACAACACAACTGCAATCAGTCGGGTTCAGTGCAGCTGCTTTACCTGATCTTCCAGAAGTTTCAGACCTGGCACTCAAGTAGCACTTTGAAGAACTCAATATCAATGAATATTGAATAAGTTTATATGGAAGAGATTTATACAGCCAACTTTCAATTCTCAAGTTTGGAGCTTTGGTTGGTTGTTTTTTGGTTTTTTTTTTAATCATTAATACATCTGTTGCAAAGCATTAGAAAGATATGGCAAAGAAACACAAAAGTATAAAAAATGTAAGAGGCACAGAAAGTGTGTGAAAGAGGAACATTCTGCAGCTGAACAAATACAGTTCTTCACAAATATATTCAGGTATTTCAGTGTACATTTTCCACCCTCTATTTTACTTCATGTCAATCTATTTCATGCTCACTAATTTCAGTATACTCGATCACCCATGTCAAAGAATAAAAAGTTTCCTTTCTTCACAAAGCAAAAATCATCATTCAAAAAGTAAAATTCAAAGCCCCAACACTTCTTTCTAGGCCAGCTTTAGTTTCTGACAATTACATGTAGTTTGCTTTGAGGAGCAGAAGAGAATGCTCCTTTTCCAGTGCAGATTGTTACACACTACAGAACTCAGACAGAAGCTGGGTGGCTTTATTTCCCTCAAACTCTGTGGCCAGCAATGTGTAAAGTGAGGGATAAGTACCTGCAATTAAAATGCCCCAATTCAAAATATGAGGGGAATTTTTTTCATTCAATACTTAGATATTTTATGTTATAGTTTAGTATTTTATATTTAGTAACTACATTTATTAATCTTACATGTAATATTTAGGCAACCCAAATCCTGACTAGCTGAATTTCTTCCTCCCTCAGATACTACCCCAGTCAGAATTCTCCAATATCCCCTCCACGACAGCCCTTCATTTAAGCAATGGAGCTGAAAAAGGTTTCATCCTTATTGGAACACTTCCCAACTTTCTATTTTTTCATGCTTTAAGATTTGCCTCTCTCATGTTCACAAGCTTGCAATGGGCCCAAGGAGAAGTTTTTCCTGAAGTCAAACTTGAGCAAGATTTTGTCTTTTAAAAGAAATTGAAAGATCTAGATTTATGCTGTTGTAAACCTAGTGTGAGATAAGTTCTGGGTGCTGATTAAATAGTGCTGTATCTAGCCTAATCAGGATAAACAGAGATCCTGAATTCCTCAAACATTGCCCAAAAGTGAGATTCTTAAAACTAAAGCACAAATTATAGACCACAAAACGTGAACAAAATTTATATAAAATTGAGTAGCTCTCAAAACTTGGGGAACCTATGAATTTGTTAGGACTGTATTTTAGTCTAAACTCTGGAGAGGAGTGAGAAGAATCTCTACAGTAGCATTTAGAACTGTAGGTGTTTATATTTTGCTCCTTCCTTCTAGTATTGTGCATGATGTCTTAACAGCATATTCAACATGTCATGCTGCAGTGGCAGCTGATTTCCCCCAAAACACACTTTTTTCCAGTAATGTTGAATCCTTCAGCAGTTATTCCATTAAGTGATGGCTGCCACAGTCTGCCTCCTAAAGTATCCCTTTTCTCTTGGACGTTCCTTCTGAACCATGGGTGCAGAAGCAGCAGGGACCAAAATTAAAGCAGCCACTCATAAACCAGAAATACAAAACCAAGTGGACAACTTGTCTGTAACAAGCTGTTCCCTGCCACCCCAGTTTCTCTTTCATGTTCACTTCCAGTTGCACAGGTGATATTTTCAATAAACTACACTTCAATAAATATTTATAAATTTCTGTTTGTGCAGCTGAAGGAATTCCAGAACTTTGCAAATGTCCTAGGGACACTGCAGTGTAGATGAGTCTCTACTTGACTTTTATTAAAATTAGAAATCTTTTTTTCGGCTGTTGTGTAACTGGTTCAAGTTCTAAAGGGAAGATAACCTGAAAAGCCAAGGGGAAAAAAAATCACCAGCAATGCAAGAGATGTAGATTTCATGGTGAAAATGCCCAGTATCAGCTGCAGTGCAAACCTCTACACCATAACAAGTTCAGAAGATTCACCTCTATCCTCCTGAGTTTCCATTTGCAGCAATGTGGTCAGTGTTTGCTCTAGCAGTATCTAGCAGGTAAAAACATTTGGCTAAATCATTCCTGAAACACCAGAATTGTACCTCTTCATGGCTCAAAAAAAACAAAACTGGTTTCCACTCCCAGTGATGGCTTTGGTGATGATTCTGATTGCTGGTAATGATCCTGGAAGTTCAGTCCCGGGCACAGGCTACTCCATCTTCCACAAATCCAAATTGTATGCATCAATTCCACCCTCCTCTTCCCACGCCAGCTAAATTTTAAAACACGAACAACTTGTCATACAGAATTAAGAAATTCTGCCAGGTTAAATCTTTCTGTGAAAGATTTCTGAGAACTTTACAAAGACCTTATGCTTACTGTTTCTCCTTGCTCACCTCTCTACAGGCATAGTTACCAAACACAAGCTCTAATCTCAGACCTAGATCCAGCCTCAGGAGGCCAAGAAAGATTCAGGAAACACATTCCACACTCGCTTGCAGGCAGCCTCTTAACAAGGTCTTGAAGAGTCAAACTGATGGTTTGTATTTAAGGCCAACAGCTACAGCAAGTTCCCCAGTTCACACAAGAATAAAAATAGAGCGAGGTCCAGGGATATCGAAACCCGTGTTTAAGAACTCTGAGCTCTAAGCAGAGATCTCAGTAACTGGGATTTGTAATCTATCCCAAAGGAATACTCTGGCCTCTAACATCAAGAGTTCATATCCCAGCCTTTCCCATCTTGTGGGGGCATCTGAGGTCTCTTTCCTCTCTTTCATCTTTCAAAGATCTTGCAGAACTTAAATTATCTTGGAGGCATTTGCTCCTCTCAGGTTTGAGTGCTGTGTTCAAGTGTCCCTGGAGCAAAGGGGAGAAGGACAGAGGCACAGCCTGTAAACGCTCAAGGCTGCTAAGGGACGGCTCCCGTTCTGCACATCCTTCCTGCCCTGCACCTCCTGTGAGCCTGCCCGCCCTGTGCCCACTCACCCCTTCCACAAGGCAAGCTGCCACACAAGGCAGCAGAAAGGACAGAAGGAGAGAACAAGAGGCACAGGGAGGGCTGGAACAGGACCTGGCCCCAAAGCAGCACCAAGGAGTGACACTGGCCCTGCCACAGCACTCAATGTCCCACTAGAGCACCGCCCGGGCCCTCGCTCCCCTGGCCTCCTGCAAACGCTGCCAGCGCTAACGAGCTGCTCATCACCTCCCTGGCCCAGCAGCAGCCCCCAGTGGGACTTTCCTTTGTTCAAGGGAGATTCATACAGACTAGCGAGCAGCCCATGCCTCATTAATGAGTTAGAGCAGCACAGAGGTCACTGTTGACAGGGGAACAGCAGCAGCCATTAGGGCTGGACAACACAGGCAGAACAGCATCGGGCAGCAGAAGAGCTGCTGGGGCCAAGAACTGTTCATGCGTAACAGGCACGAACATTGCTCTCTTCCAGGTTAAAAATAAAACCATTTCTGGCAACCAGCAAACTGACAATTTTATTGTTGCCATGTCAGTTGGAAAATTTTCTGTATAAAATACAAACCAAAAAGCAAGTAAGACAAAAAAGTCCATGTGAAACTACCATTTCCTCTTTAAATAACCACAAACAGAAAACTTTCTAGCATATGACAGAGTTACACTGTAGAACATCCCAGCACACGACCAGACAGCAAAAGTGGAAAATGGCCCAGGCTCACCCATGAAAACCAACACTGTACAGACAGAAGCAGGTGGAGGAAAAAACAGTATGCAATTGTTTAAGACTTCTGTATCCTACAGGGGAAAGAGATTTGGACAAAATTAAATTAGCATTTTAGTTGTTCTCCTTACGAGAGTGGCTTACAAATTGAGGAGCAGCAGCTCCAGCAGCAGTAAGAACTACCAAAGTACTGAAGTATTGAAACAGCACATACAGCAATGAGAAAAAGAAATTTTAAAATACTACGAGTTATTTTAATAAAATTACCTCAGCAGCCAGATTCAGAAAACTGATAAAATTTTCAGATTAACAATATCATGTTTGTAATTTGATAATTCTCAGTTTATTGAGTGGCTTAATTGATCCTGAACAGTGCTTGATTTTAAGAGAACTAAAATTCTCCTCTAGGTTATGCCACTGTTGCTGTCTTCTCCTCTAGAATATTCACCTTACGTATTCAGTGTAGACCGAGAATAGATAAAAACCATCCCACCCCAAACTCTTCACACAGCTGTACAAAAGTGCATGCAGCAAGCTACCTATCTAAAACCTACCAAGTTCAGACCTTAGTCCATCTGCTGAAACACAGCAGTGCTTTGCATTTTTATTTATTCAAAGTTTTAATTCCACTGAAGCACTGTCAATGCCTTGGAGGAAAACCCCACAAGCAAGCTGCCTCAAGTGATTAGAGTCAGAGCAGATTTACCATTTGTGGCTGACCTTGCTTTTCTCATCCCAAGATTCTGGTTTTTAAGGTGTTACGTGAGCTCTTTGCTCTCGTGTCACCAGCACAGATGAACCCACATCAGCTGCAATTCTAAATACATGCTTTGGGAAACATTGATTACCTACCCTTGTTCCTAAGTGGTTGTTGGTTCTTACACTTCAATACCTGCAAAGGGGAGGTGGGGAGACCACATGCACACATACAATGTCTGAATAATAACCTGGCACTGACGTTCAGAAACCAACTCTTCCTCAAACAGTATCAGAAATACATGCAGCTGTTGTGCAGGGAAGCCAAAGGAAGTCAGAGTTTAAAAAAGGCAGTTCAGAGACAAACACTTCTGTAACACTGGGAAGATTTTAATTGTTGCAAGGACGCTCTATGCACTATGTAGCTGTCTGCAGCAGCACAGGGCCCACAGGTCAGCACTGAGCCTCAGCAAGCCTTGTGGAGACACTCCTGGGGCCAGGACTGGCTCAGAGCACGTGCACCTGCAGCTGTGGCCCTTGGAGGCATTCCCATAAGCATGGGATGGCCAGGAGCGCAGGACAGGCTTCACCAAAGCCCATCAGGACAGCAGCATCCAGCACAGATCTGGGAACATACCAGGGACATTCCCTTCCCAAGGTCACCCCACTCTGCTCCAGGCTGCACAGGGGCTCTCAGCCAGGCTAGAACAGGCTGTACAAGCTACACTTGCTTTCTCTGCTTTGGACAAGCCTAAACCCTGAAGCATGAACATCTCCCTCGGGTTTCCCTAAGGCAGGGCAGGAGAGGAGCCTGTTACCCCCTCGTGTCTCCACGCCCTCCCAAAGTGAAGAGCTGGACTCGCACACTGAGGGTCTCAGAGGATAACGGGCTCCCTCTTCCTCTACAACCACAGAAACCACGGGGAGACACAGGACCACACCTCCTCAGGACAGGACTTTATTTGGTAAGGCTTCTTCTGAATGCTACTTCCTGAATCCCAGATCAGTGATTCACATTACCCACTCAGCACTTCACCCCAAATGCTGCAGAAACACAAGTCACATCACATAGTAATGGCACACGGCGACTGCACCTTGTCACCGCAACGGGACCTACAGAAAAATGAATTTCATAAGCAGTGTGATTTTAAGTCTTCAGTAAAACTTTGCATCTTTTACAAAGTATTTGTTAGCAGATGCCGCCCCCTTCCCGCTTCTCTTTGTGGAAAAGCCAAGCTATAAACAAAAGTACAAAAGCAGGAGGAAATTTAGACTAAGCAGGATCAAAATACTCTTTTCTACAGGGCAAAAAAGTCCAGGCAATTCAGTAAAAGATACAGATTCTTAATTGCTCTTAAGAGACCATTGGGTAAGATCAGCTGTTTTAGAGCCCAGGACACAAAGCGAAGAACAAGAGGTATGGCTGTGGTATTTAGAGAACAGATACTGAAAAAGGCATTGCATAATAGAGCAGTTACAAAATAAACCTTAATGGGTGTGCTCCTTTAGCTCTCTTGCTACTTGGCTTAAGCTTTCTATAATCACTGATGAGAATTTTGTAAAAGCTGAAATGAAAATTAATTATTGAAAAGTACCTGAAATGCTAAATGATTTTCTACCCTGAGGGTTTTTAGCTATTAAATGAAATATACAATTGATTTGCAGATAAAATACTCCTGTGGCAAAGCATCTTTAGTCCCACTTGACCCAGAACACTGACATTTATCACTCCTCCATTTATAAACAGCTACAAGATAAAAGTAATGAAGAAGTTAATTGGATCTGAAGTGATCATCTTCCCACTGCACAGTTAGGATTCTCCCTATCCCCAGTTGATTTTAGTACCTACTTTTCTTTCTAGAAAGCCTCCTCTGGTCCGTGCCAAGTATAAATACAGAGCATTTAAGGAAAAAAAAATTAATTGGTTTATAATAGTTTAGCAATCAAAATCTCTACTGAATCCTATCCTGAATCACCTTATGTTACAGGAAGAAAAAAAAAAACCAAAAAATAAACTCTGCATATTTCTAAAAGATTCTTTATAATGTATTACAAACAGATAAAAGGTGTATTATTTTCTCATTATCAATGCATCTATTCAGTACTCATTCTAAGTCTTTAAGTACGCATGCACTCTTCATATTTTCAGTTCCAGATCACTGCAGTGTTCTCATTAGCAAACACATCACATATGTGATGTGTTGCATCACACATGCAACCATTTACATAATCTTATAACAATGTCTCTCATCAGGAAAAAAAGAGAGAAATTTTGTTTTCTTTTTTTGTAAGACCTTCTAGATGCTGCTTCTGGAAGTGCAGCCAGTGAGGCTATTTACATGTCCAAGAGGTTCTCCCCAATGCATTTACAAATCTCTAACAGTGAGGAGCCTGTGGACACACCAATGCACCAGCAGTGTAACAGCAGGCCACCATCCAGCACTCTGTGCCTGCAGCTAAGCACAGCTTTGGCTTTTACAGACAGCTCACAAGAGGCTAGATCCCTTTTGATTTTAGACTTTTATTTCCATCTCCCCACACCTCCACGTATAAACACTGAAACCTCCCCTCTCCCACCCACAGAAAGGTTGCATGGTGAGGTGATGCAATTTAAAGCCACATCAATGCCTAACACACAGAACAGGTTTGGAAATGGAAAGCCTAACATGAAAAAAAGAAGTTAAACAGCCTCTCAAATAAAAAATATTAATAAATACGTAGTAAAATTTAATTTTTCCCATCTTCAAGAATTTTCACAACAGACGAATAAATTCAGTAAAATAATATAAAAGCTGTCCATTTGCAGGAAAAAACTGTTTTAGAAAACAAGAGTGTACTGAAGGCTGCAATTATTCTATCTATATGTAAGAAATCACAGAGCCTCAGGCATTCTGTGCTTTAGTGCTCCCCATGTGTGCCACAAAGGTGGCTTGTTACTGAGACATCACACATATGCTACACACACACCCCAGAGGATGTGTCTTTGCAGAGGCCCTTTTGTAAAAATGAACAAAAACATTACAGTGCTGTTATAAATGTTCCCTGTGGTTAAAATGCAGACACAGGAAGCAAAGATTTACCTGTAAAGCTTATCGTGGTAGGTACCAGACTGCTGGACTCTTCTTACAGTAAAACCTCACAGCAGGAAAGAAACCCCATCCACTGGATTCAGGTGCCTGTATCTGGACAGTCAAACCAGTGAGAGCAGAACAGAGCCACGCTGCACTGAACCATCCAGCACCCCAGTCTGGCTGGAATACACAGAACTCCCAGACAAACTCTGCACTCCCTCTGGGATCTGCATCACCACTGGGGCAAGAAAACAACATCTTCATTTTCTGTTCAGATTTTATTTGAAATCTAATTCAAATTGTCAAAGCTACAAAAAGGGGGAACATTTGGGTTATTTCTGCTATGTCACAACATTCTAAAAACAAAATATCACTACTGCCAGCAGATCAGTTACACACATTTCTGATGAAACTTCTAAACACAAAAATGTTTCTTCTGGGAAATAGTCACAATGAAGATATTTTGTACAATATAAAACAATGACAGGTCTACAGATGCAGATACTCATGAGTATACACGTGCATTCACAAAAAAAAAATCAGGAATGCTTTTTTGTTTTTAAACAGACTGTTCAGGCACAAAAACAAAACCGCATTTCCAGTAAGTGACAGCATCATAAAAAATATTAACATTGTCAGTGTTTGCTTTTCTTTGACTTCTTGTGAGATCTGTGAGGAGAACGGGACTGAGACCTGGATTTTTTCCCTGACTTTTTAGGGGATCTGGATCGTGATCTTCTTGATCTTTTGGGTGTCCTGGAGCCAGATGGCGACCTACCAAAAAAAAAAAAAGTCAAATATTAATAGAGAAAAGCATCTTTTCCTGAAGTTATTTGTATTCATTTATTGAGCCAAACGAGGCAGAAAACATTTTTCCCTAATAACAAAAGTAACAGGATGATATGTTGCTTTTGAGTAAAAGGCCATTTTTACATTATAAGGTTTTGAGAGTATTTTGGGCTTAACTTCAGTGCTTAGAACCCACATGAAAAATAACACACACTCACATCCTTAAACCCACACCAGGAACTCACAGCCTTTCACACGAGTCTCAGCTAGCTTGGCTCTTGTATTGCAGCCTATGTCCACACAGAAATGAAAAACTATGTTCAATTGTGTTACAGCGAAATACTTTTCATTTTCATCAAGCATATTCAGATTGTGATGCAGCCCCACAGAAAAAAAAGGAAAACTGAATAAATTATTGTCATCTAACCCACACCTAATATATTGATCTAATATAATGAAACCTGAATGAGCATCATATTAACTCTAAAAATAAAATCTCAACTACTTTTCTACTTTTATTTGAAATCCTTATTTACATAAGCACAAGAACACTGTAGTTATGTGCTATGATTTTTTCAACACCATCAAAGGAGTATTCCTCAGCCTGACCGAGGAATTTTATATCAGTAAGATATTCCATACCTCTAAAAGAAGTGGAAGGTGAACTTCCAAGATACAGCAGCTTTAGCAGAATAATATAATTTCACCTCAAGTTTAACATTAACTAAAGACAAATATTTGTATCAGGGTGGAGGTATTAGGAAATACCTATCTCAGAAACAAAACCCCATAAGCAGTATCTGATTTTTTTTTCCCTTAAAAAACAAACTGTGGGAGTGAGAAGCTTCATGTAAGCTGATCATCAGTGAAAGCCTGCATGGTCACTCCAATTTGAGAGGTTCTATAGAAGGGCTACAGGAATTTTAGGACTACAGAAGACATCCTTTGAAAATAAAAATCTAAGAAAGCAGCAAGGTGCTTTGGTTTAAAGCAGCATTTCTTAAAATCACCAGTAAACAGGTAAAGAAAACCATAGCAGAGCAGAGTCTGGAGCTGATTATCAGGGCAGGAGGCTGTGTGGACTTCCAACCCCAGTGCTCAAAGGCACTAATGAGGAACGTGCACTGCAGAGCACTGTGACAGTCTGATACCCCAGTATCAGATGTGCTCTGCTGAAACACGCCCCTGCTCCCCACACCCCAGCCAAACACCCCCGCCAGCTCCCTGAACCAGAGAAGATACCAGCTCACCTTTTGCCTTTTTTACTGACATCCCTGGGAGAGTCTTTGTGCGAGGAGCGGGAGCGGGAGCTCTCCTTGTGGGAGCGCTCGGAGCGCTCCGATTTGGGCGAGGGCGACTTGGCGCGGCGGCTGCCGCTGCTGCGGGACGGGCTGGGGGAGCCGCTGTGCCGCCGCTTCCTGCCACAGCCGGGAGGGAAAGCACACAGTCACAACACTGCTCCCTCTGAGGCTTCAGCCAAGCCATCGCAGTGACTTGGGAGTCATTAAGGCATTGTAGGCTTTTTGGTATTAAAAAAAAAAAACAACCCAAGTTTATCGTGTTAACAAGTTTAACAGATTTTCTCTGCTTGAAAAAAGATTAAGGCCTGTGAGTAATTTGGTAATAATGATGGTAGAATGGTAAACACATTCTGTCACAGCTCCCTGAAAAGGAAGGCCTTTTACCACAGCCACACTTAGAACCATGGCAGAGTTTGGCTATGCAAGCATCAGAAGATCAGTGCCCAGTCAGCTACCCCAAACCCAGCTGCTCAGCATCTGCACTGCGAGAGGAGTCACACTGAAACCACTGCGTGTCATTTGTGGCCTCCTCTGGACAGCTCTCTGACTGAGGCACTGCAGGCAATTCACTGCCACAAGACAGTTAACCCCGTTTGCAACTGGTAATCGTTTGACCATGCTTCCCCAGGGCATAAATGAGCCAAAGGGCAGCCCTGTTCAAAGGGACCTTACTTGGGGCAGGGTAAAAATGACAGTTCCTTTAACATTTTGGAGAATGTCTTAATAGCCAAAGCATGGGGTTTGGTTTTTTGTTTTGTTGGGTGGTTCTGTGTCTTTCTTTTAAAATCAGATGTGTGATACAAGGTAATTTCAAGGCTGCCACTGCCTGCAAAGATAGCGTGAGGGTTTTCCTCCCATCCACCTCAGTCCAAGGAGAGCCATACCTCTCTTTTCGTGTTGGTGTACATTCCTCTTTTTCCTTCTTATCTTTAGACCTGGTCTCAGACTTTTCCTTGTCCTTTTTGTCTCTGTCCCGTTCTCTTTCCATCTCTTTTTCTTTTTCCTAGATTATTAGAAACAGGGACACAGCACAAACATTTACTGTAACACAAACTGACAAAAACACGAGGGATATCAGCCTGTGTGAGAAAATCTGAGTATCTTAACTGGAAATGAACAGTTTTCAATGGTACAAATTTCAGGGGAAATATTACAGCGGTAATTAACATTTTCCAAACTAAATTAAACATGAAAGAATACCAGGAGCCTCTTTCTACTTTAAACATGTGCAGTCATCCATATTAAGCCATACTGAAAACTGACATACACTCATAACTAGAAGTTATCTCAAGACAAAACAAAATACAAACAAGATTCTTCAATAACATCTACTCTGTCAAAAACAAACAACTATAGTCCATTTCTAGGTATCAACAGGATCATTTTGAGAGAAAACATATACCCTGAGCACACCGAGTCTGTCTGTCAAACAGAAAATTAACTACACAAAAATAAACCTCATCAGCAAATCTGAACACAGAGATCAGATGCTGTGGTTTTCAGTACTGATCATTCATTTAAAAAAATCAATTCCATGGCAAAAAATAAACAGATATTCCTTGCATACACCATAAAGAAGATAAAGAAGGGGTGACTTAGCTAAATGGAATAAAGGAGGGATGGTGAGGAAAAAAATTAAAAAAGAAAAAAATACAGTAGAGGAAGAGGAGGTAACCCAAGTGCAGGAAATACCAGGACATTTATCCTCATCTCGTCTCACGTTCTTTTTACTGGGAAGGCTCAGCAGTAAAACCTGCAAGTGTCCTTATCCTTACACCTATTCTTACAAACTGCTGTTAGGGATCTCTAAAATCACTGCACTCTCAAGATGTGCCAGGTTTATTTGACAGCATAACTATGTATTTTATCTTGATAAATAAGAATAAATAGTGTTTTCAATAGCTCTAAGTTTCTAGTCTCTAAACAATATACAATGCTGCTGGGAAATTACTCTTGGAAAGCTTATTGTAAGTTTGATAAAAAAGAACAACCAGCCACCAAGTTAATGGGAAATATAGTCAGGATCAGTATGACATTATTGTTACAGAAACTAACATTATTATGGCATTAAAGCAAAAGATGAATTTATTCCCTTAACAACAGAGTTACTATTGTTTTAAACAATGGTTATAAATATTTCTTTCTTTCTTGAAAGTGAAAGAAACAATTATTAAAAATCCAGAATTTGTGAGCTGGTTGAACTAATTCAACACAAGGCATCTAAAATTTTATCAGGACTGTTATTATCAATTTCTGTTTGTTTAATCTACTGTCTCACTAAGCATTCTGTGCTTACTGTACAAATAATTTCTTTTACAGAAAATGCCAAGAAAGTGGAAAGTTTTACAATACAACTACATTCAGAAAGAAAATTATAAAAGCCTTATAAAGTCTTAACTGCAAACATCAACCTCTAATGTGTGCATCTCCTTCAGGGATCAGTTTACCTAATTTTTAAAAGTCTTTTTCTTCAAGGTACTGTGAATTAGTCAGATATTGAGCACCAAATAATGCAAATAACAAGTGACAGAAAAACCCCTGGTGGAAGCTGCTTATTTGTATTTAGTTTCCAGGGAACTGCATGGGTATCTAATTCCATCAGTGATCTGTCAGGCTGTAAAACCAGATGGGAAAAGCAACTGTCATTTATCCTCCCTCACTATATGCAATGTCCAGAGAGGTTGTTTTTCCATTATGTTTCAAAGGTTTGAGATCACATTGTATCACATATAAGATGCTAACTTTTAAAATCACTCTGACTTCATAGTCCAGAGAGGTCTTCTAAAAATGGTGATGGTACAGAACTAGTCACATTTGGGTGAATGGATGAGCTGGAATTATTCAGGAAGCTTAGACACTGGAGAATCAGAAACAGGTATGCTGCCTAAAACTATTTCTCCCTTCCTTGGGAAGCCTTGAAGACAACAGATCAATTACTAAAAGCAAAATGAGAAGAGTGGTGAACATCTTCAGTTGAGGCTGTCCCTTTGCTTTCCCACACCTAACAGTTTGCTTCATGCAGTCGATGCAGGAGTGGTCTCTAAGGTTTCTACACAGGCTATGATACCCAGCTGTGCAGTGGGAAACACCACAGGACTGTTAAAAAAGGAGATTGTATTCTGTACTCTGCAGAAAGCACTGGGACTTAGACATGCAGTTTGATATTACAGCAGTATTTTAACAAGAACCATGTGTTGTGTTTGAAGCCACCTTACATTCAATAAACTCAATAGAAGCCTATCACAGAATCAGAGGCAAACATGAAGAACAGTTCTTACCCTCTGGAGCAGCTTGTCTCTATAGTGTTCAACCTGTTCCTGAAAACTCTGGCCTGGCTTCTTGGGTCTTTTCCCAGACTCTAACTCATCCTGAAACTTCATCACCTTAAGCTGTGAAAACAATACTGACCATTAGATTATTTGACTTATTATTATCCAGTTAGGCAGGTGGCTGAAAATGAAATTTCCATTACATGTAATCTGTATTCTTCATCCCTTCTATACAAGCTTGTGCTTGTATAGAGATACTACAGAGATATTAAATTTATTTAAAATGGATCCAAGTAACAAAACCACACACTCATCTGCAGCACCTGCAGTTGTTTACAGACATGGTGAGAACTAAAAATAGAGGGAATTTTTTTCTGTTACTCTACTAAATTCTGTTCCCATCATTAGTACACTGCACCCTTGTAGTTCTTGGGTCATTAACTGTTTTTTTCCTTTCAAAATGAAATAATTTACTGCAGGTGTCAATATATTCTTTCAACTTCTCTTGTCTACTTCAAAGTTTCCTTTGGAAACTGCCTTTTTTCCATTTAACCCTGAATGTTAAAATCAAATGACTGACATAATTAGGACATAAAACAATGCACCTCCTCTTCAGGGTTGTTTGCACAGAGTGGCTGATTTGAAAGAACTGATTTCTACTAACATAATACTTTTTCATGTGCTAACAAGCTTAGCAACCAAATTCAGTTCCCAAGTGCTGCTAAATGTAACACTAAATTTGCTGCAGTATCCCTGACAGAGTCACAAAGTTAAGCAAATGTTAGAATTTCTCCATGTGGTTTTTTTGTGGGTTGTTTTGGTTTTGTTTTGTTTGGGGTTTGTTTTTTTGTTTTTTGTGTTTTTTTTGGTCTAGAATTAAAACCTTCTGCAAGTTTGTGATGAGCCTGCCTCCTGCTGCAGATGAAACCTGTGCTCTGCTGTTTCTGTCTGGAGTAGGATTATCAAAATTTGTGCAGCAAGGTGGAGGCAGAAGTAAGATACCCTAGAAAAAGGTCCAAAGAGGACTATGCTGCTTAATTTTGTCTGTACGTTTATCTACACTCTAAGGAAACATGCTTAATAAACTATTTAAATAATAAAATTTTTTTTTTTTTACTACTTCATAGCACTAAGGTCTCTTTACAGAGAGGAAAACACCTTTTTTTAGATGTGTCGGGGGGAAGAAAGACACACAAATCACCATAAATATCACTCTGAAATCTAAGTTATAGTATAAAGCAAATTGCCAGTGTTTCCACACTTAGAAAAACAGGTAAGAAATCACTGTTCTTCAGTGTTATAGGAAAGGCTCTGCCCCTGCTAAGTTCAGGAAAGAATTCACACTTCAGAAGGATTAACAGGGGTAGGAGGGAAGCAAACAAAAGTTACTAACTTGCCTCCTCTGGTGGCACCAGTCTAATGGCTGAGGCCAAAGTTTGTTTGTTCACTTTCTCCTTCCAGCTAACAAGCTTAATTTACTAACTGTGCCAAGAGAAAGAATTGTTGCTTTACTAATGAATTTCCAAAAAATGCATGAAAAAAAGTTTCTTAGCTTCCCTGGCAGTCACTGTGTGGACTATGCAGCTGGAGAACTAAATTTCACCAATTTTTTGCCAAATATTTTACACAACACTTTTTACAGGGCATATTAGATGGTATAATTGTTAAAGCTGGTAATTGGTTGCTTTTTTCCTCAGCTCCTTTCCTCAAATTTAACAATGGATGTGGGTTTTGGCAGGGATTGGGTACATACTAAGAAGAAACCATGAGTGTGAATGCTTTGAAGTAGTACAGGGAGTACTTTCCTGTCAATGACAAACTTGAGGAAAATTTTAAGTACTCCTACATAGTGTCTGAAATGTTCTCAAAAGCAAAAAAATTTTTCTCCTCTTCAGGCAATTCCAAAAGTCTGAATCAAAATGGTAATTTACTTAAAAAAAGAATAAAATGCAAGCATGCACTTGAAAAACTCAAATATTTGCCACCTAAAACTTTTACTGACAGAATAAACTGCTGAAAGAACTTAAAACACTTGTGCAGTGTAAAACTGACAGTGATAAAGCAAATCACTACCTAATCTGCCTCCACAACTGCCAGGATAATGTCTGTAAAACAGATACTCAGACTGAAAGGAGCTCTTTCCATAACTGCTACAATCAATATTACAGCAACATGAAAATCAGTTTCACTTGTACTTTCATTAGTCTAACATCATGTATTTTCTACAAAGATACTGCCACCATGAGTCAGGTCAGACATAAATCCCATTCAGCTTCCCACATTCAGAATTTATTCACTTAACATGGCTGTATATCAGGAACTATCAAACTGCTGTGCAATGCAAGAGATTTCTAAGTGCTTAGTGAGAGTCTATTAATTTCAACAAAATCTGAATAGTTAAAAGTAGGCATATTTAAGAGAAACAACATTTGTGACACTCTGAAATATTATTGGCTGAACATCTTACAAGAATATTATGGCACTTTGCCAATGTCTGATGTTAGCTAACTAGCACAGTACAGCATGAACAGTAAGTCAGCCACAATTCCACCCTCCAAACATTACCCAGGTTATAACCTGTCATTTGGAGATGCTACAACTGCAATAAGCATTTAGCAACTTCTTAATATCATTTTAAGGCACTGAACAGAAGCTACAAGAATTCTGCTATTCAATGTAACCCAGGTCTGAATGAAAGCTAGAAGTCACATACAACTTTAAACCTGATTTTACACGGCAGTGTATGCCAGAAAGGCTTCACTGCTACACTGCTTCACTTTGTGCTAAATTCCAGTTCCTTCTGGAAGGAAGTTACCTTCTCAGCCAAGCACAAGCTCAGAAGCCAGAACAAAGCCATAACAACCTCTGCTGACTAAGCTTAACAGCTACACTAACACCTGTACTTGGAGAAAGGAGAGAAGAACCAGGGAGCCCTATGAAGTGCATGCAGGGCTTCAATTGAAATACCTCCAACTCATGACTACGTGGGTTAGCTGTATCTACTTCTTTGTTTGATGGCTGAGACAGGGAAAACAGACACTTTTAAATGCAATAAAATACAGATACTTCAAGGCAAGAAACAGAAAAAACAAGAAAGGTAGAGGACTAAGGCCACATCCAGAAGTTAATCCCAAAAGTTAATTTTCCAGGGGGAGGAAAGCGTAAGGGTATCCAAGCAATCTAAAGCTACAGTGGTACTGAAACAGAAGAGTGAAAAAGAACAGTCCTTCTCAACAGGCAATATGCCCTGACTCTATTCTTCATTTTTTCCTCCATTATTTTAAACGTCAAAACCAGGCAAGGTAAGGGTGTGAATAAACTAACCTTTACAAAAACACACTGGACTACAACAGATCCACTATATAATAGTGCAATTATTTCAGTAAAAACAATTCCCAATTGTATGAAGAGAACTCAGGAAGGGCTGAGGACTGGAAAGGTACAGAAGGGTGGCACAAAACACCCCATGCTCACCTCTATCTCTCTGAGTTTGGCACGCTTTTCTTCACTCATTTCTGAGTATTTGACTGATGACTTGGAGTCAGGCATTTCCTCTTTAATAGGATTGGAATACATGTGTTGTTCTTCTGACTTAGAACTCTGTGTGTCTTCTTCATCTTCACTTTCTTCTTCTTGACTTTAAAGAAAACATACAGAATTAACTAAGATCTCTTAAGTATATATGAAATGTACTATCTCTCTTAGTTTCTAGGATTAGTTACTAGTTTGGAAATCTGTTAAATCTGTAAGTCTGCATCTACAAATCAGTATCTAGCTTTCATTTTTATTTAATTAAACTGCTAGTTTTTATTACTCACACAATTTACACTTTTCATAGAAACAGAGTGCAGAATAATTAAGGAAATTTACAGTCATCAAATACCTATCTATCTCAGCTACAAAAGGAAACCCACTCCCTCAGCAGAAACTCTAAGTGCTGTAATGGTGCTTCCCAGGTATATTAAGTTTCATAGAAGAACAATATTTACTACTTTGGCTTTTGGGAGATAAACCTGAGAGATGACAGATACCCAAAACTGTATTTCCAGGCTGGCCACTAGAGTGCTGCAGGACTCCATGCAATGCAGGAAGTATTTAAAGCATTAACTAACAGACCCTCTCAGCTGCCTGAAGAGCAAAGTAAAAGACAACTCAAAACCAACTTCTGCTGGCATGGGCCTAGCAGCATCCAATGAAACACCTCAGAACATGGCTCACTGTGCTTGTCTCAGCAGCAGAAGGAAGAGGTTTAGATTCACTCATATATACCTGACAGCAAGATTTCCATACTACTACCTTAGCTCTTACTATTTGATGCTGAATTCTCAAATCAGCATATATTCAAAGATTATAGTTAAAAACTCTACCAAAAGATGTAATTTATCATGTTAGAAAAAAATCATGGGGGCTGAAAGCATGCTGTACTAAAATCCTGAGTTTTCTCCATTTTCTTGTTTTCCTACATTCAAGATTTCATTTTTATTCTACTCATGTAATAAATAATATATATATCTTATAAGGAGTTCCAAAAAACTCCATGTTAGATACACAAAATAAGTATGTTTTCATTAGAATGAAAAAGTATTTACTTTTGAATTTCCTCCTCCTCAGATTCTTCATGTTGGTCAAAAAGCTCCCACTTAGAAGTAGTAACAGCTAAAAAAGACAGCAGGATAATTTTAACAAAAAAGCTACCATTTACTCTGAAAATCAGTATTTGTAATATAATTATAGTAAAATATACACAGTATATAACATATAATAAGAATTACAGCATCTAGCACTTAATACAGACTTTCTATTTCACAGAAATATTCAACCAGCCCATTATAAGAATATTTACTACTCAGAGACCTATTCACTCACACTGCACATCACATTGCAGTAAATCCTTCAAAATCACACAAGCATTTGTCCGTTTGTAAAACATTATCTTTCAAACCAAAGTTTAAAAAGACTGCCAGCCACATGGCCAGATTTTTGTTGTTTGCTTTCAGTATTTATTTTTAATAAACTGGAAGTTATTTTTAAAAGTTGATAGGTTATTGAAGGAGAACAACCATAACTCAAATCAGCATATATTCAAAGATTATAGTTAAAAACTCTACCAAAAGATGTAATTTATCATGTTAGAAAAAAATCATGGGGGCTGAAAGCATGCTGTACTAAAATCCTGAGTTTTCTCCATTTTCTTATTTTCCTACTTTCAAGATTTCATTTTTGTTCTACTCATGTAATAAATAACATATATCTCTTATAAGGAGTTCCAAAAACTCCATGTTAGATACATAAAATAAGTATGTTTTCATTAGAATGAAAAAGTATTTACTTTTGAATTTCCTCCTCCTCAGATTCTTCATGTTGGTCAAAAAGCTCCCACTTAGAAGTAGTAACAGCTAAAAAAGACAGCAGGATAATTTTAACAAAAAAGCTACCATTTACTCTGAAAATCAGTATTTGTAATATAATTATAGTAAAATATACACAGTATATAACATATAATAAGAATTACAGCATCTAGCACTTAATACAGACTTTCTATTTCACAGAAATATTCAACCAGCCCATTATAAGAATATTTACTACTCAGAGACCTATTCACTCACACTGCACATTACATTGCAGTAAATCCTTCAAAATCACACAAGCATTTGTCCGTTTGTAAAACATTATCTTTCAAACCAAAGTTTAAAAAGACTGCCAGCCACATGGCCAGATTTTTGTTGTTTGCTTTCAGTATTTATTTTTAATAAACTGGAAGTTATTTTTAAAGGTTGATAGGTTATTGAAGGAGAACAACCATAACAATCTGAAAAATCAGTATTCGTCATATAATTATAGTAAGATACATACAGTATATAACATATAATAAGAATTACAGTGTGGTGAAATTTACCAGCATCTAGCACTTAATACAGACTTTTGGTTTCACAGAAATATTCAACCAGCCCATTATAAGAATATTTACTACTCAGAGACCTATTCACTCACACTGCACATCACATTGCAGTAAATCCTTCAAAATCACACAAGCATTTGTCCGTTTGTAAAACATTATCTTTCAAACCAAAGTTTAAAAAGACTGCCAGCCACATGGCCAGATTTTTGTTGTTTGCTTTCAGTATTTATTTTTAATAAACTGGAAGTTATTTTTAAAGGTTGATAGGTTATTGAAGGAGAACAACCATAACAGAACACACTATCTTCCTTTTTGGTTAAAAATTCAGTGAACAAGTTACAACAGAAAATCCTACTATGTTACAACATGCATCCTATTAGCATTTTAGCACAGATCACCTGAAAAGAATCATTACATAAGGGACATTATGCTTTCAGTTTACTTCAGAAGAGATACTTTCAGAACGAACCTTGAGCCTCCAGCTCCGATTCATCCACCGCTTCCCACTTTGAAGGGGCAACTTTAAATATAGGCTCATTCTTCTTTGAGTCTTCAGTTGTATCCACTGAAGAAGAGACGGAAAAATAACTTAGAAAGCTTATAAGAACTTGAAACCAAAAAGTACTAAGACAACAGTCAGAATTAAACAATGAAACAGATTATACCATCTTAGTATTTGCAAAGTAAAGAAATCAGTGTTTACATCCTGCTGTGTAGCATCAGAAAACACCTCCTGTGTTTCTGAAGCAATTACTATCTAAAGACAGTACAGCATATTGAAATTAATCAACATTTTACAAAGCTACATGCCAGATCAATTCTAGGAAAACTACGCAGGAAGAAAATATCCAAGACCAAAGAATCAATCTGAAAGTTGAAACATTTCGTACAAGGAACTCCGTCAAGATCATCATCCAGGGATTTAATTGGGACTCCATCCAGGTCATCAATAGGAGCAGCATCAATAGGAATTCCATCCACATCTTCTAGTGGAGCACCATCAAGCTCTTCCTCAATGGGAGCACCATCAAGATCATCTGGTACTTCCTGAAAGCAAATAATATGTCATTATTTCAAGTACAAATCTATACTGCTTTTCTTTACTTCTCCAATTATCAAATAATTTCTTTTTAAAGAAGCACTTTTATAAATACCAAAACCTCCGAAATACCTACTTCAACAATTTTTGCTAAGCTGTACAGTTGCTTATTGTAGGGGAAATAACACAACAATATCTCCCTATCAAAATTTATAGGCAAGAACTTGAATTTGTCCACAATGTACTGGAAGCTTTCTTCTTCTTCAAAAGAAGAGCTATTAAGTTGAAGTTCAGCTCAAAATCAATTAATTAGAGTCAGATAAATCATAACTCCTTGATATGAAAGTTTCCCCAAGACCATTAAAATGAACATCTGACACAAACGGACTACTTAGCAGGAACAGCAATTTAAGGAACACACAAATTATAAATACAGCTGTGTATTCTAACTTGTTATGTACAGGCACTGTCCTTCATATGTGTGTATTCACCCTGCTTTTCCACTCCAATAAATCAGCTTTAGTTAAATTATACTCCTCCCTCCCACAGCTCTGAAAGGCATCTTTCCACACAGTTACAATGCCTGAAACTCCACTCAGAATTCAAAGACAGGTATTACAGAATATTTCCAGCACAAAGGAAATACCTGTCATTCTGTACTAGTCTTTGCTCTGAAACACTTTCACACTGAAACTCCATCACAGCACCTAATCTACAAATAAGAAACACATCAACAGAATAAATAATATTTTCTGCTGACAATATGTTACACCTCTGTTTTGGAGCAAGGACTTGGAAGAAAGAAAGGTTTATTCACCCTAAAAGACAGAGCAAAATAATCCTTGCCAGCTCTGATTTATATTAACACTTTTTTTCCCTGCCATCTGCAAGTATCACTCCTGAGGTCACTTACCTCTGTTTCTTTATCTTCCATGATATTTACAAGTCCCAAGAAAATATTCTGTAGTTTGATCAGAAATGGTTCTGGATAGATTGCCCAGTCTTCCCACGCTCGGAAGCATGTCATCACCCGTTGCTAGAAGCAAGAGGAAAAAATAAATGCTAAAACATTTGTACTGAGAAATCTTATGTGATGGGAAAAAGACCATAGAGAACTACTGCTGCAGACAACTATTCTTAAGCAGTTCCATACTGAAGTATATTACAATGACACCACGCTGGGGAAGACTAGTAATTTTACAAAAACACATATATAGGAACTACATTTTAAGAAATCTCACTTGGGTTTTATTTTCCCTTTAAATTCCTGTTATATTATCCATTTTGGCTGTTGCCAGTTCTACCCTGACAGTAAATTTCATTCTGCTCCAATGTTCGAAGCAGGTGCCTCTACCAAATCTAAGAGAAGATATCTGTTTGTAAAATAAAATAAGTAAAATTAACATTGGGTTACACATATTATTGAACTGAAATTGTGTTCCTACTGTCATTTTGTTCAGCCTGGAGAAGAGAGGCTCTGGGGAGACCTTAAGAGCCCCTTTTAGCACCTGAAGGGGTTAAAAGAAAGCTGGAGGATCTTTCTGACAGGAAAAGGGCAGAATGGCTTCAAAAAGAAAGAGGATTGGTTTAGATTAACTATTATCAAGATATTCCTCAGTGTGAAGGTGCCGAGGCCATGGCACAGGTTTCCCAGAGAACCTGTGGCTGCCCCACCCCTGGAAATGTTCAAGACCAGGATGGATGGAGTTCACAGCACCCTGGTTCAGTGGAAGGTGTCTCTGGCTATGGCCGGGGGTTGGAACAGATGATCTTTAAAGTCCCTTCCAAAGCAAATAATTTTATCATTTTCCTTTTTAAAAAGCTTATTTGAAAACATGTGTTTCAGTTCAAGTTTGACACACTAAATGTAACTGAAGGTGTAGATACATGAAAAAAATCTGCCTCTCTTTATCAAATAATTTAAGAAAGTTTTAAAATAGCAGATAACTAAAACTGATTCTCAATCTAGAGCAACTGAGAGCAGAAGGAGGACAACCAGGATGAAGATCTTAATACACACAAACTAACTACTCTATAAGCTATGTATTTACAGTTTCTGACTGAAAAATTAAAAGAAAAAGAGTGCAGAGGCATCATGAAAACAGAAGGAAAAGGGTCGAGCATGAGAAGCGGAGAGCATTTCATCTCAAAAACCACTTTCAAGTACCCATGGTCAGACTGCTTATCAGAACTCTAAAATAAAGCTTGACACAAAAAAAAAACCCATTTAGAGGTAACTTTATGTTGTTCTGCTCAGAAGCTTCTTTCCCACATTGAGCACTTCCACCCCAGTTCACTTCTGAAATACAGGTGGCCCTGAACAGTAAGAAAGCTAGAAAGCCTTGTTTGCAATTCAAGTGTTAGGTAGATAGACATCCTCTCAACTCCTCAACTGTACATCTACTGGCACACTTCAGCTGACAGATGCTCATTTTCTTCCTTAATTGAAGGCTACCCTTGCAAAACAGAAAATTTTTTTTAAATTATTCTTTTTAAAGCCTAAGCCACCTGTCATAGTATGCAATCTCTTGTGCAGGAACATCTATTTATGTGACTTCTATGTCATGTAAATAACAATGAAATACATACCTTGAAATTTTCAGACTGTAAATGGCCTTGTATTGTACGGTAAGTAGCATTGAGATCAGAGAATATCTGACATAATTTTGTTTCAAAACTAGAATTAAACATATACATTTCTTTAGTTAAACTTTGTCATATATGTTTTCTGGACATACACAATTCATGAAAATACCTGGGACACAGGACTCAAAAGCACAAGGTTCTGATCCTTATAGTAGCCATGAACTGAACTATAAAGCAAATATGATTACTATATATTAAATCACCTTGGACAACAACAGAACTGTGAAGGGAGATCTTCACATCTGCTGCAGTCTCTATACACCCTGGAAAGATTGGAGGACGATAAAAGGAGTTTTACAACCTTAAACAGAATGAAAGAATTGTCTCAAAATTCAATCTGTATTTTAAAAAAATTCTTAGTTATACTTGTATTCTAATGTATTCAGTGAGGCCCTCAATGAAAGCACAGTGAGCAACAGCTGCCCAGCTTCCCTTGAGCTTCTCACTATGTGTAAAAAATAAACCAGCACAACACAGACACATTGCAACAAGAAACATCAACTGCAATCACTAGTTTTATAACATGCTGAGTATTTCCCACCATGCTGCCCTAACATTAGAGACTCTCCAGGAACTAGACACAAATATGACAAAGATACTGTCCCATGGACATTCTTCCTAAATTCTTCTCAGCAGATAACTAAAACCGATTCTCAATCTAGAGCAAATAAAATTCTATTTTATTAGAAATAAAATATATAATATCCCTTTATACCTTATCTAATGTTTATGGAACCTTCATTTTAATAAAAATAAATCTGTTTTAAAAGGTACTTCTTTGCTTGAACTGTCTGCTATACCATATATTGAATATTTTTTACAGGCTCTTTCTGTCAAGAGGCAGATGAGGTATTCTCACCTTTATGGAGTTCCATGCAGCAAGTGGTCCCTTGCATAGGGCACATGCATTTTCTGCATTACCAACATGCTGCATCTTACATATTTTCATGCAAACAGATATAAATACCATCAGTCTGTAATAATAGTAGCACAGAAAAGTCTGAATTTCCTACAACCACGTTTATCCAGAGATGTACATACAGAGATGAATATAATAGGGGTTTTTTTTTTAACTGCCAATCACCTAAAATATACTTACAATTTTCTATAGTAGGAAGCATTGGCAACTTTAGCTGAAGAGTTGTATAACACATCCGACACTAGATACAATCTTGCGATCTACAATAAAAACAGTCAAATTAAGTCCAATTTAAATTCTTCAGAAAATAAAGGCATTTTCACAGAAAGAATACAAGATAGTTTAAACTATCTGGAAGCACCTAATTAGAATTAAGTGCAGCACAGATATATTATTAATAAACATTTTAAGAGGCAATTAGCCCCCTGTAATGCTCTAGGGTACTAACTACTGTAACATATCACCACTGCATTACAAGGGAGAATCATGGCATTCCTGTTTTGTCTCACTTGAACAGATCATTTCACTGTTCTTAATTTCACAGTAAGGCAAAATATTACTTACAAGCAACTTCAGAAAGAATAAAAAATGTGTAACAAAATTCCACAGAAGGGATGATATTTAAATTCAAGTCCACACTTCAGTACTACTGAAAACTATATTAAAACTTATGAAATAATGCTTGTAAATTACATGCACATGCTGCTAAAGGAGCTCTTCCCCCAAAATACAAGATTGTAGAAAATCTCCACACCTTCTTAGGAAGAGGAGTCTTGAGGATGGACAATGACTCTGTAATGCAGTCCACAATTTCTTCAGCAGCCTCCGCATTATTGAGACAGAAAACCATTGCATCACCAATGTCGTTCTTCCGAGGCGTTAACCCACGTAGAATTTCCTCTAGTTTGTCCCTCTGTCTGAAATAGCAGGAATTTTAATACTTTCAATATGAAATGGAAAGTACTTCTGCGAATTTCCATTTAACAATGTTTTTTTTGTTTTCCATCTTAAGAAGAAAAGCAATTTTCAGTATTTTCATATTCTTTTGCCTGAGTTCTTTAAGTGGTTCATGAATTTATGTGTCCATATTACATAAAGTACAAAAAATTCTCACTCAAGTCTTGATTACATATAGAAATCAAGGAAAAATACCTGATAATTAAGCACATCAGTATCTCTAATAAAGTAATTATCTTTCTGGATTTAGTTTAGGCCTAAACCAAATGGATAAATCTAAAGCATGCAAGTCATTACTGGTACAGAATAAGAAACACTAGATGCACAAAGCTAGTAAATAATTACTTCACATTTTTCCTGACATCAATATGCAGAGAACTTTTTAAAAATAATCTTTTTGAGCCTTTCCAAAATAAGTTATAAGAAACAAATTGTATATTAAAAGCTACAGAGGCATGACTGTTGTGGTAATTATGAAGAGAAGTATAAAACAAAACGAAAAAATTCCACATGTTAGTAACGCATTTGTAACAGCAGCAGCAAAATTAAGAAAAGCATGTCTCTATTTCCAGTACAACAGCCACTTCCAGTACACTGACACTTCACAGCAAAGAACTCTGATGATCTCTCTCTTCCTGTTTAATAACAACTGCTCCCAATTTTAATTTCTGATGAACAGCATCAGTAAGTTTAAGATTACAACAATGGTTTAGTTTGTGAGTCATAACAATGTTGAGAAAGATGCTACATATCCTCAGCTACAGACAGCAGCAGAAAATGGGGAAAAACTCTCATCTTCCTAATCCCTTTCAACTTAAGGGTTCATAAAATTGGAATGAAAGGTTCAGTGATGACAAATCTAATCAAGTCAAGAATGTATTCAGCTACAAGTATGATCAGAAGCACTGAAGTGAAGAGACACTTACTCAGACACATACATGATACCATGACAAGTATGACAACTTAGGGGATGACACATTAGAACTACAAAAGCACAAGGGGCAAACCCAGGCAGACCAGCAATGAAAGCAGCACCATCCATCAGTGCTGGTACATACTCTTCCTTAAGTGCACCCTTCTTGTTCGGCTCCTCCACAAACGCTTCCGTTTCCTGCTCTTCTGACATCCCGTGCAGGTATGGATTCAGTGGTGGTGGCCTCCAGAAGGATCCATTTTTGAACATACGGAAATCTTCTGTCCTCCACTTGGTTGGAGCATCCCCCTATGAAAAAAAAACAAAACCAGAAGTATTTTTACTTTGTTGCTATTTTACTTCACTGTGCTTGAAGCTATGAACTATCATGAAAATTCTACTTGCCTGAAGAATTGAATAAAGCTTCCATCTATAATACACATGGGCTGGAGTCTGATTTTCAAATAAAAACCTAAACCCAAGAGCAAAGAAAAGACACAGAGCATATTACAAATCTTGAAATGACACAAATTTAAAGGAAGTAATAAAAACACCCCAACCAAACCCTGTTCAGAATCCCACCTCAGCTGCAGAGAGAACACAAGGAGCTAATATCATGTACATCCACAGCACAGTCAGGCAGAACACGTGCAACTGCTACACACACACATGCAATCTGCAGAGAGCAGAGCTCCCCAAAGGCACAGCACTGCTCAGAACTCAAGAGCAAAACAAACAGGGTCAGAAAGAACAACTGTGCAACCTCACAGCAAAACAGAAGAATCATCAGTGCAAAGAGTCACTACAGGAGCAACTGCAACCTCAGCACAAGTGATGCAGGAGCTTGCAGTTGCACAGTGAGGTCATCAAATACTAAAGGACCTGAAGTTTTCCACCAGTAAATTGTCTGGCAGAACACTGGCAACATCTGATGGAGGATGTGGGAGACAAGCAGGCCATTTTTAATGGCCAGGATATTTTCACCTGCATTATCTTCTCACTTTGCATATAAAAATCATAATGAAGCACTTCAAACTTACTGCAAACAAAACACTACTAAAAAGTCATTTAGCGCGTCCCTCAAAACCTTTTTTGAGAGACTGCATTTTACAAGAAATTTAGAAACTGGCCCTTTTTTACTCCATTAAGGACAAGCGCCCAAAATTCTCAAAACTTCCCTATGTCAGCTGAAGTTTAATTCTATTTTAACTGACACAGAAGAAAATTTATTCCCACCTCTTGCTAAAGGTTAAAAAATAGGCTCCAGGAAGAGTGGACCTCACATTGAGTTTGTCTGTCTGGGGGAGGAGGGGGATTTTTCCTTTTTTTAAAATGCATGCTACTGCTTCCATTGACTGTGAATCCCTCAAAAGAGTATTTGTTAAATGGTACTTATTTAAATATATAGACATTTATTACACAGTGTGTGTGTGTACTATTTCACTTATTTACATGTACACATTAGTAACAACTGGAATAAAAATGTGTTCTTCCTTATAAAAGGATAGTACAGCCAAAATGCAATTTGTGAAGTCTGCATCTGCACATGAAGACAGACACAGCAGAAGTCAGTCTTGTTAGTATTTTAAGAATGCAGAATGTTAACAACAGTGAAAGCAGCTGGTGTTATCTGCAATGGAGCAATGTAATAAGCACCTGAACATTGGGTTGTTGATTTCTCGGTTCATGATCATGGCTTCGAACATGGGCCCTTCCCGAACCACAAACTCTATCATTCGATGTATCAAAGCGAGCAAATTCCTACAACAACAACACAGTTAAAGAAAAATTGATTCAGACCTAACACTATATAAAACTACACTCCACCTAAGATACTACAACTGTGCAGGAGATTATTTTGCTGTATTGTTAAGAAATCTGCATCAAAGGTAAGGCAACATGGAACATATTATAGCTTTGCATCACAGACACGGGCATTCTAAAAATCAAACCATGCCTAGCAGTGGTGGAGTAAGAATTGAAGAGACCACCTTCCTAAATTTCCATGTGTTAGCCTACAATCATGTCTTGCTTAGCAGAAACCTCATACACAAATATGGGCACCTGAACACCAAAGTACAATTAGCTATCAAAAACTAAGCTCTCATCTACATTGGCTAGAAGTAAGACTGAAGTGTTAGCTGAAGTTCCACAGGGGAACAAGTGGCTGAATATTTTGCTCAAAATAAAACAAACATACTTCTGAATGTTCAACAGAATCTGAATTCAGCTTTCAAACTATTCAAGCATGAAAGGAAAAGCAAATAGCCTTCTTGATGCAAAACAGGGCAATATATTTACTAAATTTAGTTCACCTCTTTTTGGTCAAGACTCAACTACTGGCATAGAACAATAATGTCCATTCTTGTGTGTCATTCCATCCCATGTTCCCTCCCTCAGACACACAACAGAACTAAATCACAATTAAAAAAATAAAAATCTGTATCCCTTCATTCAGCACTACATCCTGCGACAGGCAAGAAGTGGATGTGAAGTGCACATTTTTCAAAGCAGAGTCACTTCTAAGCATGCTAACAGGAGACAGAAAAGCTTTATCAAAAATAGTGACAGCCCGTTTCCACCCCTTTGGGGTTTTATGGAAACAGTGTCCTGAGTTTTTAAAATAGATTACCTACATATAGCAAAAGCTTCACAGCACGTGTCCTTTGAATGTGATGCAAGCCAAAAAAAATACAGATTTTTGCATTTTTATATTTATTTTCGTAGATGCAACAAATATTAGGTTTTTACATGTAATGCATTAGATTTCCATATAGCACTTTTTTAATGACTAAAACTCCATAAATGTTACATTGCAAAATTGCAGAATTTTCTACTACTTCTTAGCAATCAGGTGACTATTTTCTACTATCAGTATTCAAAGTTTGGCCACAGATATAATGAACTAGATTTAAAAAAAATCAACTTAAAAAATAGTAATAATAGAATAGCAATAGAATCCTACCCCAGCCATCTGCAAGTGCTCTTTTAAGCCATCTAGCACTGAATCTGCATTTGCCTCAAATATTACACAAATAAAATCAAACTGCTACCAGTTCAATTTTCCTGTCTGCTTTTTATAATCCCAGAAACACTGCAAAGAGGACATAGTTTCAACAACTCTGTAGCCATTTTATTTACAGCAGTGTTCTGAAAGTCTGAACAGCCAGACTCTTCTTGTTATATGAACTGTATTTGAAAACATCAGCAAGAAAGAAATCTACAATAGCCTTCAAGCCCCTGAGCTATTACAGCATTCATTTATTTTAAGGCAAATCCAGCGTGATCACTTCTGGCTTCCTGCAAATCATCACTGGTTTTCATCTAATTTTTCTTTCATCAAGTAGAATCAAGTTGTGTAAGAGCAGTTTATGCTTGAATAAGAACATCTGCTTCATAAGACCTCTGCTGTATGAAAATAGATTCAGCTCATCCCATATCTGAAAGAGGTTGTTGCAGGCATTTTGGTATGTAAGATGTGACTACTCGGAAATGAATTTCTCAGAAAAAATAATTGATTATACATACTCAAGGTTTGCTGTTTACTAAGAAGAAAGAGATCTTAAAAAGAGTACTGAAAATTTTTAGTTAAAGGAGAATAATTAAACGTATTATCCCACTAAATTCCATCAAGATTTTTGCATGATGGGATGCACTGAGTAAGGAATGGTCTTAGCAATTGTTATTGGCAACTTCCAAAATCATCAAGAAAGGAATTACTAGAAGTGTTTTCAAATACAACTCATTTAACAGGAGTTCTTATCGTACAGGCTTTTAAAATGCTACAGTAAATAAAATGGACACGAAAAAATAATTTTTTTTCTCTGACAGCTACTCTGTGAGCACTGTACAGTTTTACAAGTACTTGTTCTACTACTCAATATGTTTCACAAATCAAGACTCCTGGTTGGTCGCCCCAATTATTCAAGTTTCTACCCAACAAAAATTGTACTGTCCTAAAATTCCATCAAAAATACAGTACATTGGAGCATGTACTGACAAATTTGTTAATGCACTATAACCAGCTTCACAAATCTCCTGCTGCCCCCTCCCCCCACGCGAAAAAAAGAAAAAAGGGACTTTGTGACAATTAAGACAGTGTAGTAAAAAACCGATAGTGCATTATTTTAAAAGGTCATTTAGCTTAAGTTGGCCAACAAAAAAAAGGTTTTTCAGTTATAATAAAACCACATTTATTGGAGCCGATCGTACCAATGTCTGGTCAAAAACTGTATACTTTCCCAATCCATCCCATGATGTTTTCCTGGTCCCCCGCTGCCGCAGACAGTTCAGCTGGTGTTGCTCACCAAGGCCAATGTCAAAGAGAATTTGGTAATCTTTTGTGCTTCTTTACTTTTAAAACAGTGTTGTGTTCCTATGTTTGGGAAAAGGCTTTAGCTTAACTGAGCAAGAGTATACCTAGACTAGCTTGAAGGCAGGAACAGTGACGAGGACCAAAATGGAAAAATATCCTTGCATAATACAAAAGTATCTTTTGCAGTGACAAAAATTATTAACTGCTAGACTTAAAAAATTAGCAAAAATCAAAATTGAACTGGTTTCAACTGAACTGGTTATAAAAAGAACAATTCAAAAAAAAAAAGGAAAATAAAAAAATGAAGAAAGAAAAAAAGAAAAAAACAAGGAAAAAAATTTTAAAAAAAAGAAAAATAAAAAAGCCCCACAGCTGCATCTCCATATGCGGAGGTTTATGTCAAGACTTAGGCTGCATCTGTAAGCC
Source organism: Passer montanus (assembly GCF_014805655.1). Taxonomy (NCBI): domain Eukaryota; kingdom Metazoa; phylum Chordata; class Aves; order Passeriformes; family Passeridae; genus Passer; species Passer montanus. The sequence goes on from NW_024369707.1 coordinate 2,665,233, forward strand.
AGTGTTTCACCCTACTGCTCACTCACAAAATTACCCTGCATCTCTCCTTAGTGATCAAATTAAATACAAAATATAATTACTTAAGTCTACCCTCGCTTAAAAAAAAGTTAATAAGACAAGAATAGTTAGACTGTAAACCACACACATTTCTTTTAAGTGTTATAAAATAACCATTGCTCAGTCAAGCCATTACCTTTTCCACAACATCACCATTTTTCTTTAAAATTCCGAAGGGGAAATTTTCTATATTTAGATCAGTAATAATAAAGAAAAACATGTACCTTTCTGTTGGGATAACCACTTTGACTATGGCTTGCGACAGAGTCTGTATATGAAGTCACATCAGATAATAAACATAGAATATGTGAGTATTGTTAACAAGTAACAAGCAAAAATATACATATGCAATGAAAATACTACACATCTATGACAAACTTTGCAGGCAATCACTGCTGTGAAGTTATAACTAAGCAATTACACAAAATTCAAATGGTTGTGTCAGTGAACCATGAAGGTTCACTAATTGCAAAGTATCAGAACATTCCTGTCAGAATGTACATTGAGGCACTGAATAGGAACTATGCTGAATATACAAGAAAGGAGTTCTTACGTTTATGAAAAGATTCTAAACTATTTGACTTGGATCATGTTGGTATTACTTTATTCCCAAGTCTTACAAAAAAACAGCCCTGCATTTAAGTGTCATTCAAAGAATCAATAAACTCTTACAAATGTAAATCAAGTTGGTTTGTGATTTCAAGATACTTACCCTTTTATCAGCTAATATTCCACAAAAAGAAAAGTTTGAAAACTGACTTCATAAGTAGCATAAAATACTTACTCAATGTCCAGATTAATTACCTTCTACACAAAATATATCAACTCTTCTAGGGTAAAAGTAATGCTACCCAAATTAATATGTAGGATTTTCTATAAGGAAAACAATTTAGATACTGCAATTTGGCAGCCAAGAAAAGGGGGGGACGTAGGAGAAAAAAATCCAGGGAGCCTGGAGGGGGAAAATGATAGCCAGATTTTAAGCAGCACTAAATTAACCAAGAGCCAATATACTATACCCTAACACAGACATGAAATAGAGCTTCAGGAATTAAGTAGGTTCCCTTGGGCTACAGCAGGGAGCCAGAGAATCTGCAGACTAAGGGCTGCCAAAGTCAGCCTGAACAATGCAAATCTACGAAGCCATTGAAATACTGTCACAGATGTAGTATTTAACAATGAGATACGGCCCAGGGTACTGTAAGTTACCTTCTCAAAATCTTCCTTGTTTTTTGGTGGTGGTAACATTGGAGCATTAGGATTCTTCAACCTCTCCCTAGGCTGGGCATTGAAAGGCAGTCCTGACGGGGGCGGCGGCAGCGTGTGCTCCATCATGGAGGGTGGAATGTAGATTGGATGTGGTGGTATAGGTACAGCTTTGCCCCAGCCCAGCTTCATTTCAAACGACATAATCATCTTGCCTGAAAAAGTGAAAAAAAAAACCCCTCCATTACCATGATGTTATAAACTGGTTCTGCATCACTTGAGACTTCTTGCTAAGTGCAACATGTAGGTTTGCCTGCCACTGTTCACCTTTTGCTTGCGTTGTTGATTACTGTTATTACATCTATCAGACTACAACAGAGGCAAATGAAGGCCTATTACACAAAATGATTCATTAGTCTTCCCCCAATGTCTGTCTTCAGGACACTACAGTACATAACTGCTATTGTTTGACAACATTCAGGTGCCAGTAGAACAGTCAAGTGTAAAGTCACTGCCAGCCTGGTATCTACTGGAGTTACAGAATCCATGTCACTTGTCTGATAAAACAACCTGAAAATGTGCTTACAGTCTGCAAAGATAATTACAGCCCTGAACTGAGAATCTGTTTACCATTTAAATTCTTCAATGCTCTTTCAGCATCTCTCCTGTTCATAAAGGCAACAAAGCCACAATTTCTTTCTCTTGCTCTTTCTTCATCAGTTCTTGGCCACATAATTTTAACACTTGCTAATGGTCCAAAGCGGCCAAATTCTTGACATAACATCTCTTCATTCATCTACAGGAAAATAGGTAAAAATTAACATTTTGCCACTGCATTTCTGTGACAGATGTTCGTATTATTGTCCAAATGTCAAAATATTCATTTTTTTAGTTTCTTGGCATAACACCACTTCATTGACAGCCCCCCAATGCAATCTACTGCAGAAACAAGAATCTAAAAACCTGCATTTTTAACTGAGCACATTCAAATGATTGAGATATGATCCAACCTTAACTTTTCAGCATTATGTTCAGAGCGCTTATTCCAATGAATATTGCAAAAAAATTTGTCTGGGCCCAAACGTGCCAACACTGCACTCCTTTGCTCCAAACTTACCTGAGGATTGATGTTTCCCAGATACAAATTTGTTGTGCTTGGATCTCCAACATCATGTGACCCTGGTGCATAATCATCCAGTACTAAAATAAAGGAAAAAAACAAACAACAAAAAGAAGTCATAATCCCTGCTATGCATTTAAATGACAACATTAAATTGAATAAGAAAAGAATCAGTATTACCACCAGATGATCTGTTTCTTCTTGAAGGAGCATCCACTGAATATAGAGAAGGAAAATATGTACAATTTAGTCTACAAATCTTGTAGCCCAGACTAACATAAAAAATAACAACTACTTACTTGAACGCCGCTGCCCATCTGAATCAGACTGGGGTGGTTCAAAACGACTCAATCTACCTTTTGTTTTGTGCCTTTCATCACGCTCCTCTTGGATTCTAAGAAGCAAGTTTAAAGTGAGCAACAACTTAAAACCATTCTGAAGTTTTTATTCTAAAATTTTGAATTGACTTAACAAGTATGAGAATTTTTAATATGAAACAATGAGTTTGTTAGAACTTCCAAGTTGCCAGTAAGACTGAACTTGTGTTTCATCAACTGGAATGTATCTACCAGAATTACCCCAGCTGTATGCTTCCTCATTCATATTGTCAGGCTATTTAATTCTCAAACAAAACTGGAAATAAGAGCTGTGCTCTGAAAAAGTGACTCCAATTCCACGTGTAACTGCCAGAAATCCACACACCACTCAGGTGACTTTTCAAGACGCACACAACTCCTTAGTGTCTATTTATCATTCCAGCTTTTCTAAGCCTTACTCAGAGGCACACCCACATGACTATTTCCAGAATAAACTGGATTTCATCTCAGTTTTTAACTCTGAGGACAGTACTCACAAGTTAACTATTTGGTTCCCTGCAGTCTGGCCTTAAATCCTGATATGAATCCCAGGAATACAAGGCTGTCCGTTCAACACATTTACACCAGCTAAGGAACATGCAGCAGTGAGGCTCTGGCACTCCTCACAAAAGCCACATATGGGTTTAGAATGTTGTACCTACTGCTTTCTCATGCATAGATTCATTTGTTTTCCATCACTAGCATCAGGATAAATATCTGGCACTCAGCTGCACTCAATACATGGGCTGCTCTTCGCTGTATTCCAACATATATGAAAGCGAAACAATCTCCTTTTTCAAGCATTATCCAGCTCGTTTTCAATGCTATGCAAGTTGAAGTCTCTAGACTTGAATTACAACTCTTATTTCTGCATTATTTAGCATTAAAGCTCAACCTCTTCCTACAAATTCCTCTGGATATAGTTTAGAAACAGTGACGAAGCTCACTCTTTTCAAGAGTGACAGACATTTCATACTGTCACCAACCTCTCTGCTACAGCCCTGCACTGGGTTTGCTGGGCAGCTTTTGGTACTGGGGGCTACAGGGTGGCCTCTGTGAGAAGCTGCCAGAAGCTTCCCCCAATGTTGATGAAGCCAACACCAGCCAGCTCCAAGATGGACCCAACAATGGCCAAGCCCATCAGCAATGGCAGTAATTAATCCTAACAAAGTTATTTTAAACTAATTAGTTATACCATTTCACAAGCATTTGAGGGAGAAAAAAAATTAAAAACCTTCCTTGGGAAACAACTTAGCGAGAATGATCTTAAATACTGTCTGTAAAATAACGCAGAAACCTTGGATTTTATTTGTTTACAGTAAAAACTAGCAAACTTACTGCTTTAATTCTTCTTTAAAAAGTTCCAAATTACTCTTTTTCTTTTCCTTCTCTCCTTTCTTCAAAGGCTAAAATTAAAGATATACAAAACAACATTTCAGAAGACAAAATGAACAGAATTAAAAATCACATAACAAAATTTTTTATAATTTCCATGCATATTTTACCCACAGCTTTCAAACCAAGTAACTACAGGAGGAAAAAACAATGGAAAAAAACCAAAACAACAACCAAATGGACTTGACACATTCAGACTGAGCGCTATCAAACACAAAGCTAGAAAATAAAAAATTCAGAATAGTTGAAAAAAAAAAGTTACTTCTCATTCTCACAATGCAGCACATGTGATCAAACACTCTCTCTACTACATACACATTTAAAATAACTGTGAGGTATTTTGTCACTTTGTTCCATTTGGAAACTAGGATGCTGACTACAACCCTAGCAAACCGTCATGCTCTAATGAATTTGACAGATGTGTGTGCATATATATGTAAATTATTTTACATATATATTTTCAATTATTTTATCCACAAACATTCTACTTGAAAAGAATTTCCTTCTCTTGCTTCCCTTTGGATGTAAATACAGTCTGAAAAAAGTTACTTTAAATAGTTCAAGATCCTCAGGAAAAACTCTTGAACGACGAAGAATATGGATACTGCAATACTACTTTTGGTTTTTTTTAACAGTAATATATGTTCCTTAACTAACTCATGTGAAATATTATCTTCAACAACATTGTTTTTATATAATCAAATTTAAATGAAAACGTTTCCAATAGGCAGACATACAAAATACTTGTGTTACACACTACAGCTTTGGAAAAACTGGACTTCCTACTCACCCCAGGCAAAGTTGTTTGTTTGTTTTTGTTTTTGGGGAGGGTCTGCCAAATAAATAAAATCATTTTTACCTCATTATCTTCAATCACCATTGGACATGGCAAGTGAGTAAACTGATTGCATTACTTCACAAGTATTTATGAAAAATTTGAAAAGCAGTAATAGTCTTACAGTACAAACACTTGCATATGACAGAACAGAGCTCAGAAAAATAAAAAAATGCTACAATTAATTTCTGTATATGTAGAGCTTTACATACAATGAAAATCAAAACTGCCATCCAGTAGTACCCCACTGGTCTAAAACTGGCATTTGTTTAAAGCTGGAGGGAAGTTATGATGGAACTGCCCACAATTATTACAATCAATTCCCACCCTAACAGGCAGCATCTTACATGCTTCACTTAAGCTTTAAAATTGTAGTAAGCTCTATTAAAAGACTTTTAAGACATCCAAGACATTCATTACACATACAGAGTAGTAACAGTAATCATATGCAATTATCACTTGACTTGAAGACTGCTGGTTCATGTTTATTACTTTTTACGACAAACCTTGGTTAAAAAAAAAAAAAAACAAAAAACCAAAAACTAAACAAAAAAAAACCTCAATCAAATCATGCAGAAGACAAAATAAATTGAATAAAATAAGGTGTTCAGCTTCTGAACTGTGCAAGTTCTGGAACTCAAAGAGGGATTTCTAAAGGAACTTCTCAAACTTCATCCCCCCTCAAAAAAAAAACCAAACCAAAACAAACAAACAAACTCAAAAAACCCTACCAAGAAAAACTTGGATCAACACAAAGGTCAATTTATTTTTTTGTTTAAAGTTAAAAATAAATCAAAACCAGACAGTAGCAATAGAAATTGAGAATTGATTCTAAAACCAGAAATTCTCAGGACTGAAGAAGCTATTACTTTGCAACAGTCACTAAATCCATATCCATGAGAAGTCTGTCCACCTTAGCAGGAACACAAGCAAAAGGCAGTGCAGCACCAGGTGTACTGTGCCACAGACAGGGTTCCTGGGCCTCTGCACTTCATCACCTTCGTATCCGCTACTGCTGCAGCCAACTCCAAACGTCCACCTTCTCTCAGTGTGACACGTGCAGATAAAACTACTCTGCAAGAACTCAGGGCCCTTCTTCTAAGCACTTCTAAATACATCAGGATGCAGTTAAGATTCAAGCAAGAAACTTACAGGCTTTTTGGTTTCTATCATGAGGAGGGACGGAGGTTTCTCATTAGATGGCTGATTTGGTTGATTTTTTTGATCTGAGAATCGTGATGATGGTTTATAGATTTTACCCCGTTTTTCATCTGTTTCATGCTCCTCTGAAATTAAAGACAAGTTGAAAGCAAATTTTATTAATTCATCCTGCACGACACTGTTCATTAGAAAGAATGTTGTTCTTCAGTCCTGGTCATTCAATTCAACGCATTACTTCATTTTAAAAAAGCTGACATTACAAATTTTACATAATTTAACATCTTTTAATACGAAGAACATGGATTAGGTAATCTAAACCAAGGCATTTTTTCTTCTTGTGGTTAAAGCACAAATCACACCACTGCCTACCTCAATCAAAGCACAAAGTAGATTTTAGCATCAAGTTTTCTTTTCTGCTTCTAATGTAACATACTAATTTTAAAACACAATTCAAAGCCAATCTTCATCTTTACTCAAAGCCAAATGACCCACCACTTCCAAAAAAAGATTAGTTATACCTTTAGATGCATTAACGATTCCTCCTCTTACAAATGTTTTCACTTTATTACCATCACCTCCTTCAAAGGCAGCAAGGAATTCTTCATAAATTTCTGCAGCAGCCTTCTCATCCTCCTACAGAGCAAATGTTCATCTATTTACTATCATCACAGAACAACTTTCACTAGACAGTTACTCTTTAAATAACTATGTGACATTCATTTTTATCTTCTAGAGTTCAAGCTACAAACAGCATCAAAGGAGTTTCAATTTTAGATAATTCAAATTTCTGAGAAATGTGGGTAGAACACAGCATACAACACACAAAGCCAGTGAGGCTGTGTGCTCCAATATGTTCCTTTGCAGGAGTTTACATGGCAATTTAATATTCAAAAGATGCCAAAGAGAAAAGGTCCAATCAAAGGCTTACGAGCCTGGAGCTTTGTTGGCCTCAGCATGAGAGAGCAGTGCCCATTCCATCTCAGCCTCTACGATCAACCCACGTGGCTGAAGGAGATCAACAAGAGGATCACCTTTCTGTATTTCCCAGAGAACAAGCTGAATAAATGGCTGAAGCTGAGCACTGTGGCTTAGCACTGCCATGATTTTTAGGCCAGTATTTCCAACAACCCAGCAGGAGGTAAGCCACTGCAACACAGTACACGTTGTGTGTACACATCTCAAACCCCAAAATTTTCAGAACTTCCACCTTACCAATTAGCATATATATATTTCTTAAAATTTGGTAATTCAAACCCCAAAATTTTCAAAACTTCCACCTTACCAATTAGCATATATATTTCTTAAAATTTGGTAATTCCTGAGCAATCTAAAATGCAGTACTAAAATTTAAGGTTTGTATACAATACAGTTATTAGACAAAAAAAATGTTTTACAGAACTAACAAGGACGTGTGCTGAAACAAGTTCAAAAATGGCAGGTACTCTTTGCAATAACTGAAATCCAATGATAGAGAGCAAAGGAAGAACAGAAAACTACCTAAGGTGATGGCTGTCTCCATTCTGAGCAATACACCAATGGATTATGGTAATTCCCTATTTCAGGAAGCCAGAGAACTTGATTTCTCAGACAAGGACAGAGTAAGCCTCTCTGTATCATAATGCCATGGATGCCAAAAATATGTTATACATGTAAAATACAATTCACTTTCACTCTTAGAGAGCTACAATTACAGCAATCTAAAAGCGAAGTTATTTGAGCTCTGCATACAAAGTAAAATTTTCATTGTATACCATTACCTTCTTTTTCAATTCTTCTTGCTCCTTCTTACTCAGTGTCCGTTTGGCAGCACTCATTTTGCCAATACTGAATGCTTTAAGTTTACTTTCCATTAAAGGCTGCAAAAGGAGTAAGAAAACAGACATCAAATTGTTTACAAAACAATTACAATAATGCTACTTTTGACCTTGGTCTAGACAAGTAACTCAAATAAAACAAAGAAAAGATGTCCTGTACTTATCTGTGAAGTTTTCATTATCTAATATAACAAAAAAAAACCCTTAAATCTGTGTGGCTTTTTTTAAACAAATCATCCTTGGTTTAATGAGAAAGCTTTTAATGGACCATTCAAACACAGCTGAAATCTGAAGGACACTTGCTGTAAGAGCCTGGACATTTATCACTATGCAGTGCTGCAATTCCTAAACCTTCAAAAATACATGCTTTGCATTACAGTTCTTCACCCTTCCCTCAGAACAGCTTTTCTGACTATTTTGGCAAGACTATGTTTGTGCAAGGTTGGACAGGTAATGGAACAACCATATGGATGCTAAATTTCCACGGTACTTCAAGGTAAAAATTAATAGCTTTGCTGGAACAATGCATTCCAGAGGCCTTCACCTATAAAAAAACCTCACATAAAAACTTCACATTCAGCTCCTACACTGTTTCTAATGTCTTTCCAAAAGCCTGATGAAGGAAATACTCCACACAACAGTAATTTCTTCAGTATGGAAATGGAATTCTTCAGGCTCTATTGTGGTAGTTAACAGGCAGCAAAGCATCAAGAGAAGAAAGACAAGAGGATGGAGAGCATGTTCCAAAGAGACGGGCAGTGAGAAGTTAACTGAGAGAAAAAATACTTCTCTGGAAACTCCTGCCTTCACACAGTAATTTATGAAGAATCAGCACAACAACAAAGCCCCAAAAGCTATGAGTCTTGTTTTCAAAATATTTGTGATGCTCTTGCAAAGAGCACATAGTGATGCTTAAAACTATGATTTTTGCAACGACAGCTCCTAAAAAAAATCAGCTCAATAAAACATCAAGACAAATAAGGTGAACAACTTAAATGTCATATTATGAGAAATATGCTGATACCAACTGGAAAGGGTTTCCTCTGGGAATAATTTTCTTTGTAAAGAGTTTTATTTCTAGTATCAGTTTTCTATTTAAAAAAATCATAAAAATCACCATAAAAAACAAACTGTTTGAAATATCTTCAATTTATAATCCTTGCTTAGCATCACTCTTAGTTCTGTGCCAAGCACAGGACCAAGTAGTTCATACTTCCTTGGAAGTGTTTGCTGTTCATCACTGAAAGTAAAGCTATCAGTGACAAATTTATGCAGTGCTGTCTGTGAAGTCATCTGGTGTATGACACCATGTTTGTCAATGTGAGCTGCTGTGACAGGCTTATCAGGAGCTTTTAATTCATCAGTGTGTTTTTAAATTTAATAAAATCCCATCTCCCAGTTGTATGAAAAACAACTTCTATTTCAGTATGACAATATACAACCTTGGCAAAACATGGGCACACAGCAATGGCACAGCAATGCAGGCAGAACAAACACCAACTCCTACCCAAGGCTTATCCTGTCATCAGAAAATAATCTCTCACAGTAATGTCACAGGATACCTGCAGATCAGCCACATGAATATTTGTTCCAGTGACATAAAGGAAGCAGCTGCAAGATAAAGAGTTCTGGCACTAAGAGCTGCTCAGTTTAGAAAGGATCTCAGGAAAAAAAAACACCTGCCAACGGGCAGGAACAATATAAAGACTGAACTAATTTATGCCCGCTAGTTAGATTCCAGTGGGCAATTATAACATTATCATTAACCATATGCAGTTTCACAGAATTCCTAACAACAGAACTATACAAAACTTGAAGATCTTCCTCCTTCAAAGAATGCAAAATACTGTGAAAAGGGTAAAGCAAATGACAGAAGCAAAGAGAAACTTGCAGCTGAGTAATCAAATCTCTGTATGAAAGCTTCTGTTTAACCAGAACACTGCACTGTAAGGTGGCACAAAGCACTAAAGTTCCAGTTCCATCAGTACAAAATACTCAGAAGAGATTTAAGAGTAATTGCCCGAATTGTAGCAAGTAAAAGAAATCAATAAAACAAGCTACTTCTCTATGAAAAGTTTCTGCTACCACAACTCAACTAATGCTCTTACAAGCAATTTAACAGCTGGTAATTGACTTCTGCATGTACAAAATCAAATTGAAATCTTGAAGGAAATCCAAACCACAGAATGAATTGCCTGGTATTAACTCCCAGCTTGGCTCTTGCTGCCTGTTTTCATTTTAACTCAGAAAGAGGTAAGTGTTCATGCAACATACCAAGCACACAACCAGGCAAAGGTCTCGTCACTGAGGGGATAAGGGGCAGGGGGACAGCAGGACCTGGTTATTCCTCTTACCTTTTCCTTTATCATATTCTATTAGAAAGAAAAATAAAGGATGGAATTAGGGCCACACTGTCTCAGCCTCGAGAAGCCAAGTGTATGTGAAAAGGCACTCGAATATCCCATGATTCCCAGGACTGATCACCTGGCATCCTCAAGCACTGCTCAGTACAAGAGACAAGCCCACAGAGAGTCCTTGCAGCTTCTTTCTGTTCCAGTACCTACCATGGATGCAGTTCCATGCAGCACAGCTTCCTACACTGCTGCTTGTTTTCAAAGTTCCAAGGAGTATTTTTAAACATGAAATCAACGGTTCATTTGCAAACACCTACAGGTTACATACCCAATGCACCAAACTCTGCCTGTAGCAAGCAGTTTTCTTTAAAAGCAGGCCTATTTTGAGTTTGTGGGTTTGGTTGGAATTTGGTTTTTTGTGTAAGTGTTTTGGACTTACATGTGAATCAGCAGATCCAGTGGTATGTACTGCATCTGGCCCTCTGACCTGAGGAGACAATGAGGAGGAGGTGAGGCACACAACAAGAAACAGACAAACAGCCTCTGGGGGCCTTTTCCCAGTTCTTGGAATGCGAATTTTCATTTCAATTTCAACATCCAAAGACACAAGAACAAAGATACCTATAATGTATTTTAATGATATATCTGACCTAGGTCACCTATCTGACTGAGGAACAATGTCAATATAAGGCAAATAAGGGAGAGACCTAAAGATAGACCATTAAAAAAATCTCAATTTCCACAGCTGGATTTTAAAAATACATCAGTAATGGCACAACTGGGAAAAAAGCAGGTTAGTTACACTGCATGTTCAAGAGTTGTCATCAAAGGCTGTTAAAGATTACATAAAGTGCTTGATTGCATTTGGCTTCCTATAAAATCATTTCCAAAACTGCTTTTACTGTATTGTGCATAGATGGAACCTGGCCACCTCAAAAACCACAATCTGTGACCAGGTACTAATTGGAGTTATTACTTTAAACCCTAACTGAACTTTAACACCTAAACAAGCACATACACAAAATCAGGTTTGAAATGAGCTTAAGTGATGGAGAACACACTTTTAAATCACATAATGCCCAAATTCCAGAAAATCTGACATAACATCTACTTTTAAGATATTATTGCCTGATGCACAATTCATACCTTAATTAAAATTTAAGTCAAAGTAACACATTTCCATTATCTGAAATCTGTTCATTAGTTACAGAACATTAGCATTTCTCCTTATTACCAGGAGTTTATACTAGAAATAGTAATATATGATGCTCATTTCCACTCTTTCAAAACCAACAAGCACCAAGTACTACTCTAGAAAATCATTTACTAGGCCTTGTTTTTGTTGTGCATCCTGCTTTTTCATCAGCTAAGACAGAGACATTTCTCTTTCAACAAGTGTATTCCTATGTTATATGGTGAAATCAATTCAGAAAAAATGGTCTTCAACAGAAATCAGAATTAAGTGCACAAATGTAGAGTGCAACAAACAGATATAGCTCTTCCAAGAGAGAAGCAAAAGGCTTCTAGGAATGTGTGTGTAGGTTTTTTTAAGAAAGATAAATGGAGCAGGGAAAAAAATGGGGGGAAAAAATCATGTCTTACTCTCAAGGACCTCCCAAATCCCTTCCTCGCAGCACTGTACCTGACTCACAAGCACATCTTTGCACAGAAGCCAATAACAAGCTGAGTTCACATGCAGCAGTAGCAGCTCATCACAATACACATGGAAAAAATATCTCAAGCATCTTTTACTAATGCCACTTCCTGCAAACTTCTCCTCCTGTGTACTTGGATTTTTTTGTGATCCCAAATTGCCTGGGGCACTCAGCTCTGTAATCTGTTATGCACAGGTCTACTGCACAAATGTAGCCTAAGGAAAGTTGTATTCCTCTCAAAACTTTATGAATGTGTAGCCTAACGTCACACAGATAAAAGACATACACTGTGCAAAAGAATTCCAGAGCATGGGAACAGCATTCTTCCAGCTGGCAGCTGCCACCCTGTGGCAACCAACACAGCAGCTGCAATTCCAGCCTTCCAACAAACAATCTGAGACCTGCAGTTCAAAAAATCAGTCTCAAAGGTGGAGTGATACAGCACTGGCTGCCTTGGTGTACGGACACAGATCGAGCACTGCTCCAGAAAAGGAGTTTGTCTGGCAGCAGCAGAAGGGAATGGCCACTTCCTGCTTCTCCACATCTGTTTCATTTATGGAAGTTTTAGATAGCAACACCTCCCACCAGGGGTGGTGATGAAGCTGCTTGTAAGGAGGACAGAAACAAAGCATAACACAGAGTAACAGTGGGAATGCTCAGTACAGTGACAGATTACCCTGAGAAAGAACATGAGAAAAGCAAGACACTAAATGTGCTTCTCCAGCAGCAAGCAGATGATACTGCTCAGAAAGGCTGCAGTGCGTGGTGGCACCCAGAGATTCTGTGGGAGTCCTCTGGCACTCCTCAACCCACCAAGAGAGACCATGGCACTGTGGAGCCACTGAACATTAGCTGAGCAGCAGAATTTCTATTAAGGTGCATTCAGAAAACTTCTAAAAGCAATTTTAGCTTTCAGACCAACCATAGCCCAAAATAACTAGCAGCTTTGGAGACCCACGTTATCTTCCTCCTTCACCAATTCTTATTTTTAAGGTCTTCTCTTTCCTATGTATAAATTTAGTTCTACCTTTGATACTGCTCCTCACCAACCAAACAACTGTTCTGACAATGCATAAGATGAAAAGGTTCTTGACAAAATTACACATTGCTACCTGCCAGTTTCTAAACAGTAGCTATTAAAAAAAAATCACAAATTCCCACAGCACTGCACTTTGTATCCATCTGTACTGCCTTGACAAAAGGGGCCATTTTGTTGCCTTAAGAGTCCGACCAGCTGCACTGACTCAGCGGAATTGGTGTCTTTCTAACAGAGGGAAACATTTTAGAAGATGTTGCCCACCTGTGTTGATATCTAGAGCAGGATTATTTTTTCTGTTCTCATCACATCAAGTAGCTCAACTGAACTTAACTGCTGAAAGAAAGACACACAAAGCTCTGCCCTACACAAGATGAGATGTGAGGACAGCTCCCTCATGTTCAAAATGCCAACAGAAAAAATGCAGTGAATCCAACTTTCAGTCACTGCCACCACAGACAACTGACAAATGCCTTCTTACCCCCAGTTCATTGCATCTCTGCATGAAAACTGTCTTTATTTACTTTTTTTCCTCAACCAGACTATTTTACAGCTGGATCATTTTTTCCATCATTTTCACACTGCACATTTCTCAAAGCATGTGCCAGCACAGCTGAAGTGTCATTTCAGCAGCCTGCAGTGCTGCTGCAGTAAAATACAGCCCTGTCAAAGCCCAGTCCTGGAGGTCAGGGCACCCAAAGCTTCACTGCTGAGTCCAGCCAACTTCACTTAACCTCCAAGAGAAAACCCAAAAACTTCAAAGCACTGTACAAATGAGATTTCTTACAAACTTCCATGAAAATGCCAAAGCAGAGTAATCTCTGAGATCCTGATCTTTACATTTTCTTCCAGCTTCATGGAAGCTTCCAAGAAAAACAGAGAAAAGAACAGCTTTTTGAAATCTTCCTTCCTGCCCATAGGTCACATGGCCACAAATCCAGCTCTTCTCGGTTTCCCCAGACTTAAAAATCTCTTGGTAAAACTGGCACAATTCTGTTATTTCACAAGTATTTAAAATACACTGTATACAGCAATTTAAAAAAAAATTAATACTAATGCCATTTAGTGAAACAAAGAGCAACAAAAGCTGCCAACAACCCAGGGGACAATCTGTGGTCCTCTAAATGCTGAATGGTATTTTTACAACTGGAATTGCTACAACTTAAAACATAAATGAAAGCCCAGTCCTTGAAAGAACCAATAGCTTCAGGTGAAATGTTTAAAAGAAACTCTGATGAAAGCCACTCCTCCCCTGTTTCAACACCTTCCATTGATCCTGCCCCCAGACTGGCCACACTGAACCACAGCACTGTTCCTGGTCTAGATATCACTCACCAAAGGGAGAGATGGGGAGGTTCAGCCAAACCATTTCCCAGCTCATAGCAGCAGCCTGCTGCCCAAATCATCCCAAATCAACCAAAGAGGACAATGTTTGGTAGGGAAGAAGTGGCTAAGGCTGGGACTCCTTGTGTCAGCACTGACAGCAAGGAAAAACAAATGGGAACACATCGTAAATTAAGATGTCAAAATTCAGCTAAAGAAGGTTTCCAGGTTGCCTTATACTTTTTATTCTTCTTTTCTCTCTAGAAAGTAAGTGTTTGAAAACACCTGCAAATTATTTTACAGCTAATGTATTTGGTCTTTACAGTTACTGGAATAATGCAGATCAGAATTAGTCCCTATCTGAGTAATCTTAACTTGCAGACACAACAGCAAATGGACTGTGGCTTCCTCCAGAAGTATTTGTACATAATACAGAATGGCATTCCACTAGAACCTTAAACTCAGATAACAGGTACAGCTTTTGGGATGAAAAAGGGAAAAGCACAGCTTGGTCCAAGTGGAGCATTTCTTCTGCATCTGGCACCCAATCTGAACAGCAGTCTGTGTAGGAGCAGTGGCCATGCCAGAGTCACTATTCTCAGAAGACACAATAACGAAATCAAAAAGTTGCTGAGCAGCTAAAATTTCATGACATAAATAACTGAACATCTGTATCTGTCATTTCAGAATCACATCCCACACCAATGTCCTGTGCAGGCTCTGGTAATATCTATTTTCTATTCTTTAATTATCCTTCTTTCCTACTTGGATTTCTGGAATTCCCAAGCACAAATCTTGCCATTCTCATCTCAAAGTGCCAAAGGAATAGTTAATGCTTTTGCAACACATTTCACATGGGAGACTCTCAAAGTTATTTAGCAGCTGCCAGTATCACACAAAGCAGCTGCCACCACAGCCATGCAGGCTCTGGGGACTCCTGTACCACCTCCAGCAACACTTCCCAGTCAGTGACTAAACAAACAATGCCTGGCTGAAAAAATGTGATTTTACACTATAAATATATACATTCAAAATAACTGGGTCAAATTCGGTACTTGGACAAGAAGACTGAAGAAAAAGCACCAACCATGAAGGGGAGAAATTATTTTATTTCAGGCACTAGGTCACACTCCTCACAGAGCACAGAAAATAAAAGGTCACTGTGTCTTTCCAGCAGGTGTCTAGAAGCCAGCAAAGGCACTGAATTGGAATTGCCACTGAAAGGTATCTTATGAGTCTGTGAGATACATAAATTATTGTATTTGCAAAACAAATGTCACTTGCAAAAGAAGCCTACAACTTCACTTTTAATTACGTAAGTAAATGAATCCTAAAATTGTTTTAAATAATCACAATGTCTGATAAATAATT
Organism: Passer montanus; assembly: GCF_014805655.1. Lineage (NCBI taxonomy): Eukaryota > Metazoa > Chordata > Aves > Passeriformes > Passeridae > Passer > Passer montanus. Next base: position 2,680,916 of record NW_024369707.1, read on the forward strand.
ACTTGATGAAATCTAGCAAAATGGTTACTTGCTCAATCCTTAAACCATAAACATTTTCATATAGGCTCAACTAAAAGTACACATGTTAATCCCTGTGTGAACAAACCAATTAAAACAAAATAATATTACTAATTTAAATACCATTTCTTTCTGCAGACATCTGAAAAGTATCTCAATGTGTATCACAAGCACTTATGGAATAATAAAACAAAGGTACCGAAGGGAACACACACTGTTCAGCCCCCCAAGATTTCCTTTGTGAGAAATAAATCCCAAGAGATGTCTTATTTTACTTCACTTTCCAACAGAAACATTCTCATGGATCCAAGTAGGTACTATCCCTATTTTCTGTGGCACATAAAATAATAAAAGAAGGACCAAGCCAGACCTAAAACACAAAGTGAAACGTGGCCTGGATGTCTGGAGGGGTGAGGGGACGTGCACAGGGGTGGCAGTGCAGGTACTGATGTCCTCAGCAGGCCCTGGCAGATGGACACAGCCTGACCTTGTATTCCCCAGCTCTCCTACGGACTTCCCTGGGATGGAAGAGTTAACTGCCTGAACACAGCTCTGCAGAACTGACATCTAGGACAGAACACAATTCCTATGAATTAATTATTACTGTATATTGAAAAAAAAGAGAATTTTCAGCACAGAAATAGTAAATGACAGAACAAAAATAGTCTACAACGTAACTGCAAAAAGAAAGGAATCACATCTGGGTTGGTTTTCTGTACCATGATATCAGCTGCGTTAATCAATAATTAAGTATTCCATTTCTAATTATACTTGAAATCCCAAAATGTCCTGTTGCCTGAAAGCCACTGCCCATAAATTAAGACCTATTTTACTACTGAAGTTTTCTGTCCAGCTCTTATTTGTCATTCCAAGCCAAAAGCAAGATTAAAAAAAGAAAAGGTTTCTTGGCAATATTTGGAACAGATCATAAAAGGGAAACAAAAAAACAAAAATAAAACTCTACTACTCTAATAACAACTGAGTAAACATGGAAAAGACTTTAAGTAACTACACTTCATTACCAACTGCATTAATTACTAAAATTTCTTAGCAGCAAAAAAAATAAAATAATTAAATAATCCTAGTTTTGCTTAATAAAAAGTGGGCAAATAAAATATGGGCAAAAATTATTCATGTATAGCACTGGAAATTCCTGAGCCATAACACAGCTTCCTCTTTGAATGACTTACACACTCACACACCAAAACCTGGAGGATTTACACTTCTGACCTAAAACCTGAAATGAAAGTGAATGAAAAGGAGTAATCCTCAAGGCATCGGCCGCCCCCCAAAATGTCTGGCCCTGTGCCCGCCCAGCAGGAGCGATGCTGCGAGCGCAGGCAGCTCTGCGCTGGGAGCGCTGCTTTCAGAGCACAGCTCTGGGCCAAGTTTTCAGCACTGCCGCGCTACCTGCGCTCCTGGGCTGGAAATCCACCCAGCAGGAACTGCAGGAAGCAGAGAGGGTTCAGTGGAAAGCGCGGGGAACGCCGCAGCAATTCTACGAAACTTGTAGTTTCATCGCACTTCAAAAATCACGCTCTATCTCAGTTCGTCGTTTTCCTTCACACTCCCGAGTTGGAAACTAATCGTGCGCGGGCTTCAGCGCTCGTGGGGGCTCGGGCAATGAAACGAGAGCCGTCGGCAGCACGGCCGGGCTCGGGCTCTGCGGAACAGCCCGCGGCCCCGGCCGGGGAGCGCGGGCCGGCACAGCGCCCCGCCGAGCCCCGCGGCCTCCCCGGCCGGCCACGGGGACAGACACGGGGACGGACACGTGCCCGGGCGGTCTCGAGGAGCGGGCGTGCCCCGCAACAGGCCCGGGACCCCCGGCCCCCTTCCCGCCTCCCACCATCCCGGGGCCCGCGGTCACCCCGGGCTCGGAGCAGGCCGCGCCGCCCGCGCCTCGCCACCCTGCCGCCGGAGCGGGCCACGGGCCGTGGCTGCCGAGCCGGAGGGAGCGGCGCGGGCCGCGGCGCGGGGCGAGCGGCCTCACCTTCCCGGCGGGTTTCTGCGAGCCGCCGGGCGCCTTGTCCGCCATCTTGCCTCTCCCTCGCTCAGCCCTGGCGGCGGCGAGCGAGCGCCGAGCCCGCGAGCGGAGGGCGCGAAGCCGATGGCCGAGCCGCCGATGCAGGGCCGCCCCGACCGCGGGCAGCGACGGGAAGCGGAGCCTGGAACGGCCTGAAACGCTGCACCTCCGGGAAAAACGCCCTTCAGCAGCGAAAGGGCTAACACAGCACAGCCTTCGGTACTGGGCTCGATACCGCACTACAACTGCAACTGTACCGAAGGCTGTTTAACTGGGGATTATAACCAGCCGTCACATTTATCATGAGTCTTGAATCCCCCTGTTTTCATGGATTTTCAGAGTGGAATAGGCAGGGGCTGAGATAGTACTTAAGGAAAAGACAAGAAGATGCACAGAAATTAATGAAAGCTTTAATCACCACCTGCCGACACGCACTGCCCTGTGAGCGGCAGGAGGGAGCAGGGCCTGCGCTAACAACCACCGGGAGAATGAACGTTCCAGAAGGGAGGGGAAAAGTAGCAAAAGGACAGGCTGAAGAGGGCAGAGGCAACTGCAGAGGGCTGGAAGTTTATAGAGGAGGGCAAAACCTCACCGGCTGCAGATGTGCGTCCAGGTGCGCAGGGACATGGTCTGGTGAGGGCTGCTCTGCCCGCAGCTGGGTCACGGTGACGGCTCAGCTGCGAGCACGTCCATGGCAGCTGTCACCGCGTGTCGGCAGCGCCCAGCAGGCGGGGCAGGGCGGACGCGGCACAGCAGCGCGGCTCAGGGCGGGGAAGGCTCGGTGGCGGGCGCAGGACGCGGGTCAGTGTGCAGCCAGAGCCGGGCGGGCGGCAGCCGGAGCCGGGCGGGCAGCGGCAGCGCCCAGCCTTCCCCACCCGCGCGGCTCAGCGGGGCTCAGGGAGCCGGGCGGGCAGCAGCGGCAGCGGCGGCAGCGCCCAGCCTTCCCCACCCGCGCGGCTCAGCGGGGCTCAGCGGGGCGCGCAGGCGCCGCCAGGGGGCAGGCACGGCCCGTGCCCCGCGCCCGCCTGAGGCGGCCCGTGCCACGTAACGTGACTCCACCCGGAGCCGCACAAAAAATGGCAAAATAAAAAAATAACGATGCCCATCGTTCCTTAGGTATGAGCCGCTTTACTCCGCCGTTCAGTCCGCGGCGGGCCAGTGCTGCTGCGGCAAAGGCGAGGCAGGGAGAAGGGCCACGCGGCGCCAGGCGTTCCTGCGGCTGCGGGAGCCTCCTGCCGCCCTCCGACACAGTGCGGGGATCGAGCACGGCGGGAACTGCAGCGGGAAACGCGTGCTGCTCCCTCGGCTGGCACCGTGCTGGGTGGCCGCTCCACCCGGGAGGAGCCTGCACGGCTGTCTTGGATAAATTTGAGGAGCAATCACTGAGGCTTGGAAGGAAGGAGAGGGAAATAAAACCCAAGCATTGACAGGCACAACTCCACCAGTCTTTTTTTTAGGATATTTTGAGCCCCAAACGTTCCCACAGAGGAGTCCTTCCACATGAAGGGATGGCGTTGGTCAAGGAGCATTGTGGATGGATTAGGCAGGATTTACTGCTTCAGAATCCAAGGCAAGCCCTTCTCTTCCCCCATCTTTCTCCCTGTTTACTTGAAAACCATTTCACTGCCTTGCAGAAACACAGGATTAGTATAATCTGTGACCTGCTTTTGGGGTGGTTTTTAACGTATTAGTGCAAACAGGTGCAGCAATGAATTGAAAGCAAACCAGCTGGGGAACTTAGGGCTACAGGAGAAAACACTAGATGATGCTCAACTCTCCTGGGACCATATTAATAAACCTGGCATGAAAGATGACTGACACTTCTGGATAAGAAACAGACATCTAGCTGGAAAGAGGAATGTGCCTTTGGATGATAAGAGTTTCAGAGCCAATAATGTTTAGAAAATTTGTGCTCCATTTGGCCTCAATCCCTTTATTTTATCCACCTCATTAATCCATTTTAATTATGCACCTCATTGTTCAAATCCTCTGCTTACTGCTCAGCCTCTACACTCTTTTGTAATTAATAAACTGCACCAAATTAAGAGCATCACAATCCAGAGCGTGCTGAGAAAAACAGGAAAGAAATAGTTACAGTTTCAAAGGTCATCTCTAAAGATAATTTTTTCAGAATGAACTGTACTCCTCAATCTGTGCTATTTATAACACATTGCAGTAGTACAGTAGCACTTGTGTACAGTTAGTGAACGAGAACACATGTCACCGTTTTGGGCTTAATGGGAGAGAAGGAAGGAGAAGGAGAGTGGGAAGGAAAGGAAACAGTGAGATGCAGAAATCCATGGAGAATTAATGCTGGAAAGGGTAGGCTAATAATAATAGCAACAATATTTAAAAGCAAACTGTAGGCATTGTTCACTATAATGCATAAAGTCTGGTTGCCTGCAGACCTGGGAATTGTTTATTAACTGTTGTTACAATGACAAGTATCATTAGGCAATATATTGGGAAAATCATGAATTATCATAAATAATTAACACTAAGCTACATTAAGTAAACCACATGCTGCAGTGCGTTACACTTGTCTTTCTGGCTGCTTTTTTCCCAACTTTCAGATCAAAGCTCTCCACTGCTCTCACTGCAGACCAGGGCACAGAACTGCTGTCATCCTTTAGCACATGTGGGTGAGAGGGAACAGGAGAGGAAGGATTTAGGTGCTGTGGAAGTTCCCTACCCCGTGGCAAAGGAAGCACGTTGGAGGACACGAGGCAGGCAGACAGTGAGTAGGACAGGAGTGTAGCTGCTGGGTGTGCAGGTTTGTAACTCTGTAGTATCACACTTTCCTGTGTAGTTTCACAGAGTGGCTCGCGGATCACTAAAGCCACCGGCTGTGTGTGTTCCCCAGTGCTTAGGCAGCCGTCTTCCAGCTTCTTTCCTCATTCCGCCCTCCACCTCCTCCCACCCCAGAGACTGAAAAGCGCCAGCGAGGGCTCTCAGAATAGGCAGCTGCAGCTCCCCCGTGCACTCGCGGGTTGCTAGGGAGCGCCGAGCCCAGAGCAGAGGCGGGCAGCGCTCAGCCGAGCACAGAGAGCCTGGCCGCAACTGAGATGCTTTAACAGGGACCACGGGAATAAGGAAAAAGAGCTAGAGGGGCTGTCTGGAGAAGGCAGTTTGCCTCTCAGCAAGTCTGGACTTGCTGCCCCTGTTCTGTCTGCTCTCTGTCCCCCGGCAGGAGCCATCTCTGTGTTACTCCATCTCTCAGTGCTCTGACTCCTGCTCTACTCCTGCCATTCAGCAGCTGCTTTCCCTTCCAGGACCCCACTGCTCTCTCCTGGGACACGTCTTATCAGGGAACCTGGGCTCTTTCTCCCCCTGGGATTCCTCAAGCAATGAGGAACATTTCGCAAACCAGTCACAGGGCCAACATCTGACTTGAGCCGTCTGGCTGAGAAGGGTCACTCATTTGCAGTGTAGTTTGCAGGCATTAGTGCAAGTATCAAATGAAGGCTTAATTTCAAAAGTTCTCCTGCAGCTTCTTGTCAGAGAGAATTAGCCTACGTGGCTAGAATCCAGATGTGCACATCTATCAGCTGTTTTGAAAGCACGGAAGTTCAAGATGAGTGCAATGCCAGTCATTCCTTCACCATGCTGAGAGTCCCTCCTGTCAGGTTACTAACAGTGGGTAGCAATTTGTGCTCTGCAAAACACTCCCACTCTGCACATACAAACAAAACAATTTCTTAGTTATGCACTTTGTAAGTGAGGGTTCAGTTCTGCAACCCTTGCAAAGGACAAGCTGTACTTTGCTCTTACCACGAGCCCCTGGAATCTGGGACAGTGGTGGATTTTGACCATGGAAAACATGAAATATGCACCTACCCAATATGTTATTCTTCATCACAGTGAAACTAATTTCAGAGCAATACTTATGCTCAGATTTGCTGCTGTCAAGAAAAAGGCAAGTTTTATTACCTCAAATCTTTCAAAACCAGGAACTCTAAAAAGACAACAACCAAACTTTCAGAGAAATTTTCTTAAAATGTGAAGTATTTTACCCAGTTTGCTGTTTGGTGTTTTTTCAGATGGGTTTCATTGCTAGTTTTTAAAGCATAAAGGATACAAACCTGAAGATATTCAGCTTCAAGGTAAAGAGGGCAGAAAATGAGAAGCTCCTGATCACGGAGACATTAAAATGAACATTGCTGTGCAGCCATGATGGTGTTGGTTACTGCTATTCCCTTTCACAACATCTTCCTTTTCTCTCCTCCAGGTGAGGCTTTAAAATATAGGTATCAGTCCCACTTTTCTTTATCTATCAAGGTATTAGCTTTATAAAGTATAATTGACCCTAGTTAGTTAGTCAAGAAGGAGAAAGTGATGCAAGGTTTCCTGTTTATCCAGTCTTACAAAGATAGTGGAGTAGAATCTCTAAAGGCAAGTTAATCCCTTCAGTATTGGATCAAAACACAGTGTCTACTCAATTATTACAAAGTATTGTAATCACTGCAGTAAAACCCATCAAACCATTATTTGCAAGAGATTGATACACATTCAAGAAAGGGTAAAAAAAAAACCACAGAACAAAAGGACCATTTTTGTATGTCTGTGTATCTCTTCAGATGTTCTCCCAGAGAAACTGCAACCATGAGGTACAGCAAACAAAGTTAGATGAGGCTAAAGCTTCCCTTTCTTTAATAGCTACTCTTTTTAAACAGGGCCAAATTCGACCCTCTCTCTGGTTTAGTGGGGTTCCATGGAAGATGTCACATCAGAGACAGAGTTACTAAAAAGGTTTCAGTGCAGGAGAAAAATCCAGAGGAAACAAAGAGGGTAAATGTTTTTACTCGGATAAAACTTCTCATTGAGAAAGAAAAAGGTATTATACAGGTGGAATTGTAGGGTAGAGGATTAAGTCAAGCAAGTGCTACTAAAACTGATATTTGCTAGTGTGAGTAGAATTGGGTGAGGCTAAAAGTTTATCTTCAAAAGAATCTTAAATTTTCCAAACACCATCACTGCATATTACATTAGGACTTTCTCTCTTTTTAAGATTTTTTAAAATTAGTTTATTTATTCAAAAAAGCTATGTATAATACGAGGGCTAAGTACAAACTCTTCCCTAGTGTGCTGAGTATGTCTGAATGCAAAACATACACTTAGCTTTTATTTTTTCATTTCCTAACCAAAAGGCATCATTTCACTGGGTAGGATTGAAGTAATTTAGACAATTTTTAGGCCTTTTGATATTTCAGACAAAAATAACACCTCAGAAATTACATCAACATTGAATAAAACAAAAGTATAATGTAGAAACAAACTCACACTTGGTATTTTAGCACATATTTTCCTTTGAGTCTTCATCCAGCACTGATTAACATTAGCTTCCATTACTTACCTCATTAGGCAGTACCTTAATCAGTGTTTTAAGAGTCTTGTAAAAGGTTATTTGGAGATAAAGCCTACAGAAAATTCTACACATGGTAGGATTAACCATGGTATATGCTGACCATGCCCTTCTAAATATAAATTCTGGTTAGAGAAATGGAGAGGCTCTTCATGCACTACATTACGTGGACTCCTCTCTGTGACCTCCAGATGTCCTGATTCTCCCTGGCTTACCACATAATAGTCATGTAATACTAACCTTGATGGACTACATATGAATAAGAGGCTATTTTGAGGTTTTAAGTGCTTCAAATTGTGAGGTTCCCTGCACACTATCCCACAGCTGGCTTGGGAGGAGAAAACTCAACTCAATGTAATATGTATGCAGTAGTCTTTATGAAAGCCCAGGCTGTCCTCAGAGATCATTCTCCCTGTGAGGAGTCTGCCTTGGAAATAAGCAAAAGACTTAGATCACTAGCAATGAGTTCCATAAATGTGGCTGCTAAAGCATTAGTGTGTACCTCCAGCAACAGCAGACAGTCCAGTGTCCACCAGAACTGCCAGTGTTGAATCACAAGCAAACCCCACCTGCTCCTCCCAGCCTGGAGGGCGGCCCCAGTGGGCCATAAACCCAGTGGGTGTCTCTCCCAGGCAGCCAGGCCATACCCCAGAGCTCCCTGAGGCACGAGGCCTGAAAGCCTCCCACATCCTGAACGTCAGGAGGCTGCAGCAAAGTCAGAACGTGTCAAACGAGCCCCGCTGCCGCTGCAAGGCCAGCAGCTCCCAATCAGCAGTGGATGCTGTCGTTCTCTAGACACCATCTGTTGCAACAGCTGCTGGTGGCTTTCCAACAGCCTCTTTAGTGCAGGTCTAAAACCTGATTGCTCTCAGTCAACCACCGCTTCTTATCTAACCTTGGTGAGAGGGACTGAAGATCATGGTCACTTTGGCCCTCTACCGTAGGGCATGCCATGGCATTGGTCACCACAAATGGCAGTGTCACTGCCATATGGGACTGAGACAGGATCACCACAGCCCTCCTGGGAGCGCCTGTGTGTGTGGCGTGCTGGGAGCAGGGCAGGGCAGGGCAGGTGTTTTTTAGCTAACAGCCCCCTCCCCACTGCCTGCCTCTGCAGGGATGCAGCACCCAGTCCAGCATCTGGCCTGACTCTTCTTCACTGTGGCCTCTCTAGTGAAGAGCAGCACCAGGAGAAGCCTCACCTCTACCAGAGGCTGAGCAGTTTCCTGTAATCCCCAAAAGCCTTTCCTTTCCTGAAACCCCACGCTGCAGAGCTCATGAGGAGCAGGGCCCTGCTTGACCTCAGTTTATAGCATGTGACCAGGCATGTACCCAAATATCACCATGTAAAATGTACTTTTGGCAACCAAGAGCTATTGGATGTTTAAGACCATGTGAAAACAAACAAAAGCAAACACGCTAAAGCAGCAGAGAGCAATCCTTTAGTCTGGCTCCTACCTGTACCTGCATTAGTGACTGACCTTCTATTCCCTTCAGATGCCTTAAGGAACAGCAACACCCGTACAGCGCTTTCCCCCGTATTTTTATATTCTGATTATGTAACTGTGCTGCTTGCATAACCGCGACGACAATAAGTGTAGGATTTGTCTAAGGATCAACACGGAGCAGCTCCTGCCAGCCGTTCCCGAGTGTCCCTCCCAGCCGCCCCGCTCGGAGCGCACAGATAAGGTGGGTGCCGTGTGTGTCAGTGACGCTCACCCCATGCAGCCCGGCCGGGAAAGTTTAGCCTAAAATAACGTTTGCATTCACTGCATGAGATAATGTCACCGAGGAAATCAGCTCTCAGCGGCCTTACCGAAACACACAGACGGCCACCAGCTGCCACCCGTGCCCTGTCAGGGGGTACTTCCCCGCTCTGTCGCGCCGCCGGGGATGCCCCAGCCCCGCGGGTCCCTCTCCCTTTTCCCGGGGCTCCCGCCCGGCTCCTGCCGCACGCGCGGGCGCAGCCGCGCTCGGGGCTGGGCGGGCGCCCCGGTGCCCCCTTTGTGCTTTTTACACCAGAAGAGCCCCGCGGGCAGGCCCCGCACCGAGCAGTGCCGGTGCCAGCTGAGCCAGCGCCCGGGAAGGGGTGCCGCGGTCCGCTCCGGCCGCACGCCTGGCCGCGGGGGCTCTCACGGGCCCGCCCCCCCGCTGCGGCCGCATCAATCATTAACGGCGGCTCGGGTATCCAGCGCCTCCCACCCCGGGAAACCCTACCCGGGGCGGCGGGGGCGTCTCTTCCCGCTCCTCGGGAGCGCTGGATGCGCCGCCGGTTTCCAGTTACCGCGATGCCGGGCGGCGGGGCGGGAGGAGCCGCGGCGGTACTGCCACTGCCCCTGCTGCAATGAGTGATGCTGCCGGGGGCGGCGGCGGGGGCGGAGAGGCGCAGAGCTACCGCGGATCCTCCGCCGGCGGCTTCGGGCGCAGCGGCTCTGCCTCGCCCGGTCGGCGGCGAGGCGGCGGGCCCGGGGCCGGCCGGGGCAGCAGCAGCATGCCGGCGGGCGATGGGGACAAGAAGGAGGCGGCGCCGCCGCCGCCGCCTCGCCCTGCCGCCCTGCTGCGGTGGGACGAGGTGCCCGAGGACTTCGTGGAGTGCTTCATCCTCTCGGGCTACCGGCGGCTGCACTGCTCGGCACAGGAGTGCCTGGCCTCGGTGCTGCAGCCCACCAACGAGACCCTCAACTTCTGGACCCACTTCATCCCACTGCTGCTCTTCCTCAGCCGCTTCGGGCGGCTGCTTCTGCTGCGGGGCGCCGGGGACGTGCCCTTCCACCATCCGGCCCTGCTGCCCCTCTGGTGCTACGCCTCGGGGGTGCTGCTCACCTTCGCCATGAGCTGCACGGCCCACCTCTTCAGCTGCCTCTCCCCGCGCCTCCGCGCCACCTTCTTCTACCTGGACTACGCCTCCATCAGCTACTACGGCTTCGCCAGCACCGTGGCCTACTCCTACTACCTGCTGCCAGGGCTGAGCCTGCTGGACGCCGGCGCCATGAGCCGCTACGTGCAGCAGCGGCTGGGCTGGCAGCTGGACTGCAGCCTGCCCATCGCGGCCTACCGCGTGCTCGTGCTGCCCGTGGCGCTGGCGCTGGCCGTGGGCTGCACGGCCGCCTGCTGCCGCAGCCGCGCCGCGTGCTGCGCCTACCCCTTCGCCGTGCGCACCTTCGTGTTCGCCATGCCGCTCAGCATGGCCTGCCCCATCATGCTGGAGAGCCTCCTCTTCGACCTCCGCGCGCGCAACCCCACGCTCTTCGTCTACTTCTACCGCCGCTACTTCTGGCTGCTGGTGGCCGCCTTCTTCAACGTCAGCAAAATCCCCGAGCGGATCCAGCCGGGGCTCTTCGATATCGTGGGGCATAGCCATCAGCTCTTCCACATCTTCACCTTCCTCAGTATCTACGACCAGGTGCACTACGTGGAGGACGGCCTGGCTGAGTTTCTCAAGGCACCCCTGGCTGCCCCCACCTACCTAGGCACCGTGGGCTATATGCTGCTCCTGACCGTCTGCCTTGCTGTGGTCGTCAGGAGGTTCCTCAACGTTGCAGACCTCTGCAAGCAGGACTGACCGCGCCGGTGACCCTCGGGACAGCGACCACCATGCCACTGACCCTTGGCCTGGAGGTCCTTGGGCCGATGACCTTCAGACTGGTGACCCTCAGACCAGACCCACCATGTCCTGAAGAAGCTGTGAAACCTGGGGGAAACCCACCTGTGGAAGAGCCAGGTCCCTTTCATGGAGGTTTGCTGGAGAAAATGACCATGGCAGAACTGCTCGTGCTCTTTAAACTACTAGGTTACCAGGGGAAGCAAGCAAATGCTTACTGGTATGTTGCTGCTTAGAGTATAAGCTGAAATAATTTAGCTCTGCTACTAGGAAGAATGCATGAATGGTGAATGCCACTTACTAATTTCATAACAATTAGGTCTAAACTAGCTCTGTATATACATATATATTTATATATCTAGCTATATATTTATTAGCTACATATATGTGTATATATATGTATACACCTGAAGACATTTGTGCAATGATTTCTCATAGTCTTTTAATCAACTCCTATGTGAAAATTCCTAGCAGATTATGCACTGACATTTATCTTCCTCTCTGATATTGTAACAGGCCTTTGCAGCCACATACTGGATTTTAAATGCAAACAAATCAATAGCTATCTATAGTTTCTAAGGTCTTGCAGCCTTTTCAGCCAGGGAACAATAGATTTAAGAGAGAGAGGAAAAACAATTGTGAATTATTACAGAATTACCAGTTAATGGAGAGACTTTAATTAGACAGGCAATGAGTGGCTGGTGTAGCCACTCGGATCCTAAAATAAAATAGAAGGATGTGTAAAATAACCGAACCAGAAAGGGGTCAAAATGGTTTGGAACGGGGGCAGAGGAAGAAGGACCCTGCATAATGGAATGGCTCTTCCCTCAGCATGTCAGGAACATCTGTTGTGCTGAGGGAGTTGCTAAGGGGCCCCTTTATCTTCCTGGGTAAATCACCCCCAAACCCGTCCTCTAGAGTCAAATTCAGATGCCAGACTTGCTGTAAACCCCTGCCAAGCTCGGTGGGAGTTCTGTGAATGTAAAGAGAGTAACTGATGCATGAGATTTCATTCTGGATCTTTTAAAAACTACATGGAACTAGTTTCTACTGCTCTTTAATTAGAGCACTGTCATATTTACCATCCTAAAATTAGTTGCAGAATACGATACTGCTGCATCTGAGTTCAGCACCTAAAATCTGGCTCTACAAGTACTGGATACTGGCACTTTTTTTGTCATTCCCTACTTTTTCCTATTCTGATTAGTTGTGGCTGCAGCTGGATGTGTTGAAGTCCTCTTTCTGAAGCTTTGGGGGAGTTCAAAGACAAGAATTAGGAGGTGTTTTCCAAAGCAGTATCTCTTCAGAGCAACCCATGTATTATCCTTGTTGCACAACAAAGAGCTAAGTATAGATTGAATTTCTCTAGATACATTTTTGTAAACCATGTGCAGATTTTAAGCAGATGCGTTTTGCTTTTGTCTGACAGAACAAGTGCAATAATGTTACACAAGGGGCTTACCAATCAAAGTTCAGGTGAGAAACTGCTTGTGTAACCCATTGTCTAAAGAAGGGTGGTACTTCCTTAGCAAACCCTTGTGTCAGACTGTGTAATACTGTAATAGCTGTTTTACTCAGCTCCTGTTGTAGAAGTGTATTTCTGCTTGGGTCTTTCCCATTTTTATTTTCATGGCATCTGGATGCCAAGACAATGTTTTGAGTCCAGTCCTAATCTTCTGTAAGACAAAGTCCCCTTTGTTTAAAATGGGAATATAGGAAGGACTGTAGCCAAGGATTATGACCCAAATAACGTGGGTCAGAGTCATCACAGACCCAATAACTGATATGCCCTCTACCAATGTAACAGCTTTATGAAAATTTCTCAATTGAAGTGCATAAGCTAAAAGAAAATTACACTCACTCGATTTAGCTTTTATCTCAACCCATTTTAAGCATAATGGTTTGAATATTTTAGATTCTTAGCGAACAATGAAAATGGCCTAACAAAAATATATACTCTTTGCCAGCCACAATTCTGTTGGTATGTAATTTCTGGAAGGGTCAGATGTCTTTTAAGGAGATTGGCTAGAATTATCTGAAGTAGCAATTCCCAAACTGTGGCCTCCTGAGTTATTGCTGTTGGGCCATAAAAAACCTACATAGCCCTGTGTGAGTGGCTGTGTTCAGTTTTCATTTGCCAAGATGCATGAAAAGAAAATGGAAACTACATGAAGTATTTTAAATTTTACCTATTTTCACCAAGTTTTGTCATAAATGTAGCATTGCTTTCTTCAGCTGCCAACAAAGCAGAAAACTGTCTGCACCACTGGGAGAGGAGGCTGGTTCACAACACTGTTATTCCTTGAAACGTGCTTTAATATTGTGAAAACCCTGAAAACTCGCAATAGAAAGCCAGTGGATCAAGACCTGCAACGATGTCATGCTATGAATTTCCACAATTGCAAAAAGAGGCCAAAAATCTTTGAGATGGGCTGTATTCAAGTTAAAATAATAGAGGCATAGTAGTTAGAGCCCAGTGACTCATCCAAACTAATTATGTAGAAAGGGTTTGCCTGGGAGATGCCGCTAGCACATCCAACCAGCAATTAAAAACTAAGAAATAAATCTTAGGGACAACAAACCTCAGCACTAGAAGGCACCTCAGAAACAAACAGTAAAAGCCAAATTAAAAAGACCAGGCTTTTAGAGCATACTGTATAATGAATTATATTTGTGCTTGTCAGTCACAATGTAGAGGACATCTCAAGAGGCAATGTCAAAAATGGCTGTTGCTAACTTGTAAAAGTACATTTGATATTTGTAGTTAGGCCACACAGGGTCATCTATATATATCTCAACGACAGATAACAGTATAAAGTTTGGATTGCAACCAACTGCAATTTTACTGGAATCTTACTGCTGTTACAAGAGTTGCCTGTGAGCCCCAGTCACACTGAAGACTGGGTACCTGGCTCTGATATTAAGAATATTGCTTCATTCAGAAGTTTCTGTTGGCAAATTGTTTAGGCACGTGTATGAGCCTGAGCACCTCATGGCATTATTTGTAAAAGCTGGTTGCAAGCACTGCTGTCTGAGCCACTGTGAGCAGGCTGCTGAATCCAGAGTGAATGGCTACAGGGAGATGTGACTAGAATTTAAGAGTTCTAATTAATGGATTTTTGTTTGTTTTTTTTGTCTAAAAAAATGTGACTACAAATTAAAAAGGTACAGTAAGTGTGGAGAATATCTAGGGAAATGTTACCTGAGTGTCTGTGTCTATTCAGTGAAGGACATGCATGCAGATAATAGTTCCATTTGCTGTGTCTGATGGACAGAACTAATCTGAGATAAAAAGATTAAAATTGGAACAAGATATCTATAATTATAGTGCTTGAATTTGCTCACACAGAAGTGAGTCAGCATTTGTGTGACTTGTAAGGGTGCAGGGTAACTTTCTGGTGTGAAAGCACACAACTGAAGAACGTGTGTAAGCATGTCCAGAGCTCAGACAAGAGGTCTAACCTGCAGACTAGATGCATAAGGCAATCCTAGAAAACTAACTTGCTTGCAGAAGTACGTGTCATAATGTTTTAATAACCTGCCATAAGGTCTACACTGTGGATTCCACAGCTCATGTTTGAAACCAAAAAGGTTTTTCAGGCCTTTTGTAGTAGAATCTGTACGGGGATGGGAGCAGAAGGTGGGGACTGGAGCACAGGGGGTGGCCTGTAAATGACTGGGTGTCTTTCTGTGTTTGGCCAGCACTGACCTCCAGACTGACACACTGTGCTGATGTGAGGTGACTGCTGCTGGGGCCATTTCCCAGAGTATTGGTGGCATAGACACCCCCCTTGCACGTGCCTAGAACTGCAATCTACGCTGGCATATATTCAGTAAGCCTGGCTTCTGGGCACTTCTGAGTAGCCTGTGAGCTTCAAGCTCATCTTCCTGGAAGATCAATAAACCTCATCTGTAATCACTACCCTGTTTTCTGTGGTGATACAGTAGTTTTTCTGCAGTATGTTCATTTGAATGTCACTATCCAGGATATCTGTGAAGCTCTGAGCAGCTTCATTAGCAAGACTGGAATCTATATAGTCTGGAAACAAAGGGAAAGGTTTCATCTGCATGCTGCACTTGTAGAAATGTAGCAGTTAAAAGTAGAAGTATGTTCAATTTTTTTGCTAAAATGATAATTCTGCTTAGTTGTCCAAGTGTTATGCTTATTATTTATTTGCTGAATCCAGCTACTTTGTCAGGTTTTTGTCAACAGTGCATCTGCAGAAAATGACAGTATGAGTTTTACTTCATATTTAAGTAAACTCTGAGGCAGCACATCCATAGAGCATTATTGCACTAAAATCAGTTATTACCATCCACATGCCTTACAGAAGCAAATCATACCTGTAGTAATTGCCCAGATTAAAATGTTTTTTTCATTGCCTATGAGAGCAAAAATGACCAAGTGGCCAGTAACAAGCTGAGGAGTCAGGCACTCCTGGGTTCTTGTCCTTGCTTTGCCACTATCTGTTCTGTAATCTAGGGCAAGTTGTTTAAACTGTGTTAATTTTGAATGAATTTTAATTCATGTGAAACACTGGAATTGTACCAGGGTTGAATTTGACCCTTTGTGTCTCAGTTTCCACATCTGTAAGATGGGGAGAATATACCTTACCTACCTCGCAGGGTCGCTCTGAAGACTAGCAAATGTTTGTAAAGCACTTAAAAATGCAAAGACCCTCCCAGGTGCTAAGAAGAAATATTACTGAACTCCAGCAGAGAGAATGTTATATTTTCCCTCATCTCACAGGGAGAGGAACATGAATGTTTCCAGATTGTGAACTCTTGGAACAAACCCCTGTCATTGCTGTGCTCTAGGATGTTCACATCCCGTCTCTTCTGGAGCTGATGGCAAAATTTCTACTGGCTCAAGTGGGGGGCAATCAAGACCCAGGCAGTATTAAACAGGCTGACTAAATGCTTAAGGGTCAGGAGTAAAGAGAAAACATACATGACTTACATATGCTTTTCTTCAGAAATTCTCACTGGTAACTTGTACTGAGGAGCATTGTAACACCACGAGGCCTCCTTGTTCGTGTAGCCATGGATTGTGTTCCAGTTACTATGAAACAATGGAGCAGGATTTCCCATCAGTGTCTGTAAGATTATGATTATGTCTCAGTTGCCATTGGGAATTTTGAACTACGTCAAACTTCTTACCAGAGTAAAAAGACCTGAAGTAAATGAAGCTTTTAAGAAAAAAATATGTAATCATTTGAGAACATAAAATTATACTGATCAAACAACGTTCTCTTTTTCCCTCCTGTTCTGCAAAATCAACAACATGGAGTTAATCTTACGCTTGAAATCTGAACTGGGGTCTTTTGACCACATATATGTACTCTGTCAAGAAGCCCTGAATAATCATTCTAGTAACCCACTCTGCCCATCAACTGGAAGGGCTGATGCAAAAACCACCACTGAGAAGAGGACCATGTTTTTAAGAGCTTTTCTAACTGGCAGCAGTAGCTGAGGGAAAAAAAAAAAAATACATCAAAGGGTTTGAGTGGTTTGTTAGTCAAGGCTTGTACCTTTAGAAATTCTCCCAATATCCAAGTATATTCCTAGCTTCTGTTAGACAGCTCTGAGTCAGAGCTATATAATCAACACCCAAGTTCCAGCTGAAACTTTACTCTCTTCTCCTCAGATGAGATGTAAGATGGTAGTGTCACATGCACTGAAAGACACAGACCTCCATTCAAGACACTTAGTGTCTTGGAGCTGGGTGTGGAATTAAGTTAAATAATTTTCACATCTTGCATAGACAGATGCTGCTTCATTCCACTGAATTCAGTAATAAATTATTGACCAAGACAAAGGAAGCAGGCTTTTGCTTAAAATTGCCTGGAAGGAAACACCACCAGCAGACTTCTGCTTTCAGGGCAATTGCTTCCTGGGCCGTACTCAGAACACGGAGGATTCTGAAGTGGGGCTTCGCTACTTCGTGGGAATGCCTTAGGATTTGTGTTGTAGCTGGGGGTTAATAGTACAGAGAAACAGTTTATAGCAAGTCAATTCTGTCTGTTAGAGGTTCAAGCACGCTTTAGTAGGAGGTATCATGTTCAAGGGGCTGTGCATGCAATGAACAAAAAGTGTGAATTTTGTGTGGTTCTGTTGGGAGGGTTTGAAAATTTACTCTTTGTACACTTTTGGATGCTGACTACTGTATATGTAATGACTATGCATTTTTAGCAAAAAAAAGGGGTGTGATCTATAAATAAAGTTGATTCTGAGTTAATTTTTGCAGAAATGCATTTATGAAGGTTTTTCTCATTTCTTTGTATAATTTACTGTGACACCTGTAGGATCAGAAATGTGTTGAATGTAGTTCTCTTCAAACACAGGTGATGTTAGCATGAGTACAAGAACGTTCAGTTCTTATATAGAGGTATAGGGGTGTTGGTATTTCTGAAAACACTATACTAGCAAAAGTCTCATTCCCATTTCATTGTCTTTTATATTTTAAAGCAATAAAATAGCATTCTTTAACATTTTAGTTCTCTGCTAACTAATTAATGATAGACATCCCTGTTACATTAAGATCTAATACATTAATATGTATTAGAAGATTAGTGTTCAGCCTATAGAGCTCCCTGAAAAATCATGAAATTGGTAGCAATAGCAGTTAAAGAATCAGCAAAATACTGACTGCAAAATGAAGAGGTTTATTTGGCATCAAGTAAAGTTTCCTATTTGGCAGAGTAGGATGGCAGAATACTGTTTTCAGTCCAAGTCAGGCACCAGAAAGCACTCAGTGAACTGCAAGTACATGAAGTATCTGCCTTAAGCCTTTTCTGTCAAAATTCATCAGGACAGGATGTATCCCAACATAATTGCAGGTTCCCCCTGATACAAACACAATGCAAAACTGGAGGATCTTCTAGTTGAGGTCTGCAGAATTCCTTCCAAAATTCTAAAATTCCTGAGATTCTTATTTTCAGACTTTTTACATCCTATTTGAAACGTGGCAATGACTTCAAGGATTTGATGATCCCAGCAAAACCCTCCATTACCCTCTTAGAAGCAGATGCTTCAAGAGACTACATCCTGCAAATAAACAAATGCTTCACAAGACTGCATCCTCCTGTTAACACTTAAGGGTTTTCATAATGTTATCAGTAAACTCTGGATCTGACTGCTGGACATGAACAGGCTGGAGGAAAAACTCACAAAACTCATGAAGCCAGTGAAGATGGCAATACAGCGAGCAGAATGGTAAGCAACAAAAGTTACAGCTCTTAGGACAGGTAATTTATTGAGGTCGGTGCCTCAGCCTTCAGCTGTGGTGGATCCATAGTTACTCTGATAATCTACTAGAAATCTGGAGGCAATCTATATTTTGTTACCATGACATCACTTTTCTGACAAATGACCCTAAAAGTCAGGACTGTATTTGAGGAGGAAAAAAGAAACATCTGACGCACAACAATTACCTTCAGATTTTATTCTCTTATCATAGGATCATGTAAGGCTAGCAGGATCTGCGAGTGGAGATGAAACACATTAAAAATTAAAAGCTGGTAAAAACTGATGGTAGAGCAAATCAGTATTAATGCTAAAGCTAAATCTTGGCTGCAGTGACAAGAGCCTTTGGGGCAGACACTACAGATGCACTTTCTGCATCAGAAACCCTCTACTACTACAAGGCAGATTTCTTATCAGGAGTGGCAGTGTGCTTCTGTTAGTGGGGGGCTGGAAATACTTCTCTTGCCAGGGAGCACAGCCTTTGGGTACATGATGCATGCTTTACAGAAGCAAAATAACCATGTCACACAATCTTTTTGGAGAGTAAGCAATTTTATAGAGTTTTCTAATTTGAAAATTCTCTTGCCTCCAAGGTCTTTCCTGTCCCTTCTCACTGATAAAACATGAAAATAGAGTTTTCTTTGATTTTTGATGTTAAGCATACTTTTCAATATTATACTCTGTTTGCTAGAAAATGTCTCTTCTCTCTCACTCTCCTTCGCTGTCCTGAGAAACTGGGCAATGCCACATGTACAAGAAAAAAATGCTTGGGGTTTTTTTTCCCCCTCTTTATATGCTGGTCTCTCCACATCCACAGTCCTGGGGCTATGGAATTCAATCACTGGCACTCACTAGTGTTCCAAAATCTCAGCTTTTCTTTTTAGCAGCACTTGGAAGAACAACTAGGAAATGTCAGTGGGGTGGATAACAAGCAGCAGTATCTGTAGCCCTCAGAAATAACACAAATAATGAGCAAAAGGTAAACAGGTCCCTGGGGCAGCTTCTCTGACACCTTTGTACACACAGGCATCATCTCTCATTATCCAAAATTTAGTGAAGCTCATAAGCACATGCTTAACTTTAACAGGACTATATGTTTATCTTTGTTCATTGGCAGGGTGAACTTTTCCTTGTGTTTAAGTGTGCTATAGAAGCAGAGCCCTAATGAGCAGACAGTGCCAGGGAAATGCTGCCAGCAAGAGTCTGGCACAGCAGATCCTGCCATCCAGCCCTAAGGCAGTGTCCTACACTCCAACACCCAAGACTCACATTCCCTCCTCAGCTGTAGCACTTTAAAGCACTCTCAGGGCATCGTCTGAAAAACTTTAATACAAAACAAAGAGCAAAGTATATATATAGCCAGAAATGCACCAGCTTAGTCATTAAATAAAGCTGCAGAGTTTCCATTTGTACCAATTACAACATCAAAACATTGTTTCTTGTAGTGTAGTAGAAAATCATAGCTTGAAGAGAAACAGTTTGGAACACTAAGTAACCAGAATCACTGAACACTGAAAAATATATTCACTAGCCAATATAGTTAAAGAGAATATTTATGTCTGTAGAATATGGTCTCAAAACTTAAACAGAGAAGAAGCCAAATATTCTGTGAAGAACACCTTTGTCCCTAGCAATAGAGCCTGTTCCTTCAAGCTATAACTATTCTGCCCTATCAGAAGCATGCCATCTCTTTTATCCTAAAGTTCAGATGTTCTTTGGACAATAAAGAAATAATTTGACTTAACTGTGTTCAGTAAAACACAGACAACTGATATAGATTGACAACTTAGACAAGAGTGGGAAACTTGCTCAAAATGCAATATTCAGGTTAAATGAATATTATTTGAAGTCCCAGCTAGCTTAGCACACAGCAGCCCTATTACCTCAGAGGGAATATACAGTGTATCTTCAGATGTGCTTCTACTGACATGACCATTATTCCAAAGAATATAGTGAATTGATATAATGAATGGCAAATAGTAGACACCTCAATTACAGTTAATCTATGATGAGTATATTCTTGTATTCAGATATAAGGCTGAATTACACACATGAACATGTTGGTGATGCTCTACATACTTTGGTTGAAGTCTCCAGCTGTTACAAAAAAAGACAAAAAGACATTTTAGAAGTCTTCCTTATTAAGGAAAAAAACCCCAAAAAGGT
Source organism: Passer montanus (assembly GCF_014805655.1). Taxonomy (NCBI): domain Eukaryota; kingdom Metazoa; phylum Chordata; class Aves; order Passeriformes; family Passeridae; genus Passer; species Passer montanus. The sequence continues at coordinate 2,701,331 of NW_024369707.1, forward strand.
AAAATTAACCTCACAGAGTTTAAAAGATGTATTGATTTTGACTTTGCTGGCAGATTCTTACATGGGTTTGCACAAAGCAAATGAACTGGTGGACTTACAAATATTACCAAGTGAAGTAATGACTGCTTTCTCTTCTGAAAGTCACAGTGACTTTCTCCAAGCAGAGCTACTGAAGACCCACAGTGAATCTGATCTGGCCCTCTCCCTTTACAGCAGTTGTAGCTTGAAGTGCAAGTGCTCTGTGGAAAGTACTAGATGTTCACCTAGCAGTTTCCAACACACTTCATTGCTGCTTTTAAATAACCCCAAGGAATGTTATTTATTAGCCAAATATGCACATAGAGCTAATAAATAATTATGATTTTCAGGCTCTGGAACTGTCATGATTTCTAATTTCAAAGTCAGGGCAACACTGCCAGGTATGTCCTAGACATGAGCGACTTCCAACTTATTACTCAACACTCTTTGTTCCAAAAGCCATTTCAGTTCCCCACTAGCTCATGAAGAAACAATCTGCAGCACACAGGCTGGTAAATGAAGTCTCTAAGGTGACAACTTCCCATGTGCTCTATAATAGGTCAGCAGCAGCAAGATCCCCTCACAAGTGATTCCTGAGCTAAATTCACAAACAAGCACCAGACTCAGTTCTCTTCCCTTGGCGTTTTGCCCGGGAGGCTCAAACAGGCTGGAGAATAATTCTGACTTGTGAAAAGCCCTTTTCCCCTCCTACTCCCCAGTCACATCCGTGTGTGCAGTACTGGCACAGAGGAGGCAGCAGGAGTGCAGGGTGGCACAGCACAGCTCTGTGCTGCACCAGTCCATCCGTGGCTGCACGATCCCACCAGGGCAGCTCCCACACATGAGTGAAGCAGCCTGAGAAGCAGGCAGTGACAGCCCTGCCTGCCTGCTGGGCCACGTGAACATCAGAATAAAGAGATTCAGGCCTGCTGTTCAGAAGAAAGTTTTGCAACATTACTCTGTGCCCAGCAGACCCACAGAGGACACTGAGGTCAACCAGCAGGAGTTTCCTTGAAGATTTGGTCTTACTCAGTTTTAAGAAAACAAACCTTCATTTTCTAACTCATCCATCGATGATAAATGATAGAATAGAAATTTGTAGTTTCCCTGAAGTTGCTGGATAGAGCTTAAAGACTAAATGACAAAAAAAGATAAATTGATGTAAAAATATGACCACAGGAGGATAAAAGTGGCTGGAACCACTTTTATCTGTGGACAAACAGATAAAAAGGACTAGAGTGGTTTTTTGCAAGTCATATAACAAAGAAGTAACAGCATATGCCCAAAGAAAAAGCTCAAGGAAAAGTCACCTTTAATATCAAAGCATTCAGTGAATACAACCACTAAAGACCCCTTTTATGACTCTCCAGGACCAAAAAAGGACTTCCAGTGAGAGGTGGATACATATACATTAGTTCTAGGAAAGTAATGTTTATGTATTAAATAAGAACCACGTTTAAATGAATATGTATGATTATGATGGATAAATGCCTTGTTGTAAAGCCTCACAACACACACAGAATTTAAAAAAAAAAATTCTGTGTGTCCTGCACAGATAAAGAACGCTTGCTTTCTAATGCTTCACATGTGTTAGAAAGTTTATTCCAGCCCCTTTCAAGATATTCTGCGCTGTGAGGTCTGAGCTGGATCGAATCCTCAATTTCAGCTTGAAATGAAGAAGACAAAACAAATTATTCACATCTATTGAAAAAAATACCGGGTAATTCAGATTGTTTTAATCTGCCCCAGCACAGGCTCAGGGCTGAAGAGGAGCCGAGCGGTGTGTGCGGGGCTGCAGCGGCCCTGGGGCCGCCAGGAGGAGCCGCCAAGCGCGGCCGGAGCGGGCACGGCCGGAGCGCTCCCCACGGCCGCGTTCTGCCCACGGCCGGAGCGCTCCCCACGGCCTGAGAGCTCCCCACGGCCTGAGCGCTCCCCACGGCCGCGTTCTGCCCACGGCCGCGTTCTCCCCACGGGGCTGGCTCTGCGTGTCCCGTCCGCAGCGCTCGGCAGGGACCCCGGCAGGCGCCTCCGCCCAGCGCCCCGCTCGCCCTTGCGCGGCGGGTGGAGGTGCTGCCCTTTGCCGCACCTCGGCTGCGCACCGCTGCTGTCCCCTGGGCGGCTTTGCGAGGGATGCCCCATCCATGGAACACTCTCAGGGAGAAGCTGGCACAGGGATCTGGCCGTCCGGCAAAAATAATGCCTTAGAGGCAGCTGCTTGCTGAAAAATCCAATAGGAAAAAAACCAGAAACCTGTTTTGAAGGGGATGACGCCACTCTCTCAGACATTCCTGGAACTTAAACTGAACATAAGTCAGTCGGAGTGAGAGTATGCATCTTGCCATGTTGACATTTTATTTAAACATATTGACTAAAATAAATTCATTTGATCTGTTTCCTTTGTCACGTGCAAATGTAGATTAGCATACCTATTAGACTTATATAGTAGTTTAAAGCCAGTGTGACAAGCAAGCAAAGAAAAAAACCAGACAAGCAGTAAAAAGGAAAATCTGAAAGTATCTTCCTATGCAGGATTGCAGCTTTCAAAGCTGAGCAGTTGAAAGTCATCAGTTCAGAAATGGCTCCTTTCTGCCCCAGAGCCAGTGAGACGGACGAGCCCTGGTAAAGCCCCAGTTAGCCATGAGGCACACCTGGCTGGCACAGTGCCATGACCACCCTGCCACAGCCAGCACGTTGCCTAATGGATGGGAACAACTCTTTTACTCTGAAGTTTCAGACTGACCCATGTTCATAAACCTGCCTACCATACTCCCAGATGTCAAGCAATGCACATATATTTCATGCTACAGTTTTCAACACCTTAGGCATTAAAATGTACTTTCCAAAATGCTGCAGTCCCCTTCCTGGCTCTGACATTGCAGTGTTAACTGGAGTATTGTGACAGTGCTCTGATTCAATCCCTGTGTGCTAGTTTACTGCAGGAGCTGTTGGACTGGCTATGCTGTTTGCAGGGCAGAGCTGACACTCACAGTCTCAGTGACAGACACAGACACCAGCTCCTGCCTTGCCATGACCTTCAAGCTCTCCTGGGAAACTCCCATTCATTCTGGCCAGTGACACTAAATTCCCAACCTATGCCAAAGATCATACAGCACCTTCCAGACAGCTGTGCTTTCCTGTCCACTGTTCATCTTTCAAATAAGTCTCTTCTGGGCACAGCCACAATCCAGAGCTGCCCTGAGGCTGTCAGATGATCTCCACTGCCCTTATCGAAGTTGGGATATAAAGCAAGCCTGGTCCACTCCTTTCTTATTTAACACCAGCATATAGAAAATTTTTTTTACAGTATTATGACATCCTGTGCAAACTGCCTGGGGATCCCTACTTGTGTTGGCATAAGCTGTGAAAGCCAGCAGCCTTACTGTATGGATGCAGATGTAGCATCTCATCAAAGTGTTTCCAACTCTCTTTACTACTTTCTTCCTTTCATTTATTTCTTCCCACTTTCTGACCCAACTTCACTATCTCATCTGTTTCCCTTTACAAATTTCAAGCCTGAAACCAAATTTCTTCAGATCTGACTCCTTCTATGCAAGTGGAACACTGACAACTGCTTTGAATGTGGGTGGAAACTGAGAAGAACCAAGGTGGAGCAGGCAGTGAGGCTGCACACAGGCACTGCTCCCTGTGTCAGTGCCACACTGGCGCCCTGCCTGAGGCTCCTGTAGCTCTGCTGTCACACAGGCAGGACACACAAGTGACTTCCCTACTGCCTGTGGACTTTCAGTAATCTTCTCTTCCTGTCTGATACAGTTTGTTGTATTAGCACTAAAGATAAATAACTCTACATCCTATTTGAAATATGGCTGAAATGTGGCAACATGCAATCATGCTTGTACATTCACTTAAATCCAGTAATAATATATTTTATTCATGGCATTTTATTATGCCATTGAAAACCGAATGCATTTATTTCCTCACACAGCCCAGGTATAGGTAAAGCTTTGCTGGATGTTTCAGACACATTATATAAACTAAGTCAACACACAACTTGCCTAGATGCAAAATACCCTTTGAGAGTGAAATTCTGGTCTCTGAGGAATTTGCTCTGGCAATAGCAAGATTTACTGCTTTTGTCATTAGATTTTATTATTAGGATATCAGTCATCATTTCTTTGTCAACAGATTTTACATATTTCAACATGACTGATGACTTGCAAGTCCAGTCAATGAGAACTCAGAGGCTTCAGCATCTTTTCTGATAATAACTTCTGGGATTTACTCTCAGGAATATAAGAAATGTTCTGCAGTATAAGCCCCATCTTTTATGCTCAATGTCAAATGTAACAGGTTTCTAATAATAGAACCATCACAACCTGTCCAGCAATTCCAGTCCTGGATTTGCCACAGAACATATCTCCTTAGGTTATAGCTAATACAGTAAACAGTGACTCTTCCTAGTGACATGGTAAAAATAGAAAGGCTTCACATGACAGGGAGTTTTCTCATCTACAACACTCTTCAGAAGGTTTTAGCAGGGGGAGTTTCAGTGACATGTTTACAATTCCTCTTACACAAATTACAACAGAACTCTGGGGGTTTCATATGGCTCTTTATAGGTATGAAGGACAACCATCTACAGGATATACAGATGCTAAGTCTTTAATTTCAGACCTCACTTATAATTGTATATTCAAAGATTTTTATTTTGTGATGGGAATATAACAGAAGAAATAGAAATGTAATGGGGGAAATAAAACTTTCCACATTATCCCTTAACTGAAAAATTTTCTTGAAAATTCTCACATTCCCTTAATTACTTCCATGAAGAGATCAAATTGTAAAAGTATCAGTTGCTTTGGGACTAGCTGTCAACAAAATAAAATAACATAATTGTAAGCTGTTGCTCAGTTTTGACTACTGGGGGCAGTAATTCTCTGGTCTAGCTGGTTACAGTGGAGTGTTCTCAACAATACTCAGTTAAGAGTAGTCTTAAGCCTCCAGAGGATTCATGTGACACCCACAGACTTAACAGGAAGGACAAGAATGATGCAGAGGTGCCAGAATTCAGAGGTCTCTGAGCTGCAATGCAAAACCTTCATGGACCCATAACCTGCAGCTGCACAGCCACAGCTCCCCAGGGACCCCAGGCTCATGCTCCCTGCTGTGCAGTGCCACCATCCCAGCCTTACCTCGGCCACCACCAGAGAAAGCTGAGGCAAGGAGACAGGTTACACTCAGCGTGCCACAGCCACAGCCCACAGGCAGGAGCAGGGCTGAGTTATGAAGTCATGACTAAAAACTCAGATCAGACACCCAAGGACAGGCAGCTGTAAACTAAACCTGCAGAGAGCTTTGCATCTGCACTGCCTGCACATCCTGGGCCAGGAGAACAGCTTGTTTGCTGTGAGCACGTGGCCAGGGACAGCCTGCAGGACACCCCAGCCTGAAGGACACCTCAGCCTCAGCTAGGCAGTGGCTCACTGCACTCATTTCCCAAGGCCAGGAGCACTCATCCCATTAACCCAAAGTCTGGTTCCTGGGCTGGGCTGGGTTTTGTGGATGGTGCTGTGGTGAACGCAGCAGAGCAGTGAGTGGAACAGAGAAATGCTGCTTCCTCCAAAAATACACACATCAATGGCACCTGCTCACAGTGTTTCTGTACATATTGCAATGTCTGCACTTAGTTTTGTCCACATGCCAAATGTGCACTATATTCAGAATACATGTACACAATTGTGCCTCCCTTTCTTTCCTGTAACACTGGGAAAATTCTGTGTCCCTGCCTCAAGGAATTGAGTGGAGAGGCATTGTAGCATATTTGAAAGACACCAATTAGAGTTATATACCAGTTTCACACTGTGTTTCAATAGGAATGTGATGTTAGCATCCAGCTTTATAACCACTGCCACTGCCTCAGTCTCTCTTTGACAGAATTTGATTTCTTCCTAAAGAAAAATGCCTGAAATGCTGACCTGAACCACATGGAGAAAATGCCAGTAGATTAAAAAATTCTGCATTTCCTTTCTATGGCTTTGGACGTACTAAAACTTTTAAATTTGTTGTAATAATCTAAGTTGGTTCATCTTTAACACAAAATCTGGATGGACATAATGCTGTACTTTACAAGCATCAGCTACATATACTAGATTTGATGCAGTACTTGCTGCTTGGTCATTCTCTTTTCGTCTGCTAGAACCTATGTGATATTTAACTCCTTAACTTTTGAGTATTCATCACAATATCACTTCATGGATTCTTACCTCTTGCTGACAGCTGCCTGCTCTTTACAGATTTTACATAAGATGTGTAGATGCAGAAATCTGCTGTGTCCCATCCATCTCTGAGTTTCAAGACAGTCTTCTCTGCTTTTGCAGCAGCTAACATTCAAAATTTTCTTTGAAAATCTTTCATCTGAAAATGTATGTTTTAAAGGTTACAGGTCATTTATCACTCTGCAGTCCAGAATTTCTTTCCAGATGTCAGAAACTACTGTGCTTTAATTATACATTCCTCTGAAAGGCCTTTTATACTATGAATTTTTCCTTTGTTTTATGGAAGTCATTTTATTGGCAAAACATATGACTAACAAAAGGGATGACTCTATGCTTACTGTAATATGAATTATTACATCACTGTTTACAGCTGAGCTTTAAAAACAATTTTCAGGCAGCTCTGGTTTTGATGACTAAAGCTTAAACCTCTTAGGGTTTTTTAACTCATTTTTTAAAGCCAGAGGTAGTGAATTTCTAATTCCTGATGCCATTTTTGTCTAGCTGGGTGTCTGTAGTTCAGGCATATGCACTAGAACTATCCATGCTTTTTTGAGCTCTCTAGCAGAAACTCATAAAACTGTAAGAAGATGTTAGAAAATTGTGAGACACTGTCTAATTTACAAACTGACATAAAGTGAGAGCAGTCCTCCTCAGCCTGCACATAGGTTAAAGCTTGCTCCTTCTGCATTAGCCCTGACTGAGAATTTGTTGCCTGAAACATTGTCTGTCTTTTAGCTGGTGCAATGAAAACTCATTTGTGCTGAAGAGCCGTGCCTCACATGATGCTTTCAGCAGGACTCTGCACAAACATTACTGCTGGAGCTCGTACAGCCCTGGCTATTCAACTGGCAGGCAGGTCTCAAGAGTTCTTTATTCCTGTCAGACACAAACCATTATAGAGCAGCATTCTCCAAGAGACAGATCTGCTTGTGGGACATATAAATACTGCTTTTCCTTCCATTGATGTCAATAGGAGCAAGGATGGAGGTATGATGTTATGAGATGCTAAGTTCTTAAAATATGTTCTGAATTATTTCTATTTTTAAGAGCTGTTTTGCTTTGGGGGATGAAAGGCCTGTTCACTTAATATGAGGAACAAGGTCTGTCTCAGAGATGTGGAAGAATATCTATTCATCCAAAAGCTTAGCTATTTCAGGAATAATCTGTAAATTATTTTTAGAGTTTGTTTAAGTGTTGTTAACTACACCTGGCAGATTTCTGGCAAATGCTTTATTGTTCCTTTAGACGTCTCCATTCCTGCAAGGAAAATTTTTGGGAGATGGGACTTGTCATTTCTCCTGTTGACACTGTTCTACTTTGTATAAATAATTACACATTCACTGGGACTGGGACTAACACCTCCACCCTCCCCAGGAGGGTTACTGAACCATCAGACTAGAGCATTGTTTTTCTCTCACCAGCTGGCTCCATGAATATTTAAGTATTTTTTACAAAGTGGGACTGTTCCAGTGAAAGGGACTGATGGTCAGGTCACTGCTGTGAGGCAGAAACCTGAATTTGCAGAGCAGAGGAGAATTCTTCTCAAACCCAGGTAGGAGTTAGATTTTGTAAGGCGTGCACTGACTTCTTCAGGAGCACTAATGCAATCCTAATTTTCTCTGTGAGATTTACACATCAATTTGTTTTGAAAACAACTTCCATTAAAAATCCTTCTTTAGCATTAAATTGAATGGTTTGCACCAAATTAAATTCAATTTAGAAACTTAATTTCATTTAGAAATATGAAAAATCATATTCAGCTCCTGTGTACTGAGATTTTCTTTCTTGTTCAAGTATTCAGTCAATTATTAGCTCATCCTAAATTAGGAAGTCTTCTAATAATATCTTGTTTACCAATATGGGCTCCACAAATTCTATGCCTTTATCAAAGGTCAGATAGATAATTTCTGCTTTCTGCTTTAAAAACTGTGAATTTTATGAAGCATACCTTGTTATCATAGAGAGAAGGGTTTCTGTGAAAGGCAGGGTAACTTGGGAATCCACAGCCAGGAAAAACTTCATTTTCCTTAACTGAGAAACTTTCAGTTTAACAAATAGACTTATATTTTAAAGGTAGTTCAAATACCAAACTAAACCAAAACAGATAAACTGGGATTAGGAGAGGAACAGGCTGCTAAACTATCCAAAATCAAATGGCAGATCAAACCCCTGATTCTTGTATTAATACAAAGTAGCCGAAGAATTTGGAAATGGACTCAAAATTGTCACAATAATCTTTGAAAAGTAAAATCAAAAGTCCTGTTGTGTTTGGATCACACCTCTGATCACTTTCTTCCAGTGAAAACCTCTTGGGTCTAACACTTGCATTAGACTTCAGCTGGAAATGGATGCTGGAGTCTTCTGCAGTACAGAAAATATAAAAGTGACACAACAGGTAAAAATTCAGAAAATAACAATCCAGGGCACATCAGAGACACAGTACACTGACTTCAGGAACTACTTAATTGAATTAATTAGATGTGCTGGACTTAACATTAAAAAGAGACAATTGAATAAGGGTATTTAAAAGGAGACTCTGCTGTTAATAATGACAGAAAATTATTAAGGAATCCACGGAGTCACACTTTTACCTGGGTAAAACCTGTAACCATGAGGTGGGCCATAACCAAGAGACAGGCCAGTAAACATTTTAGAGTGGTGTCAAGGCAGAGAGAAGTGTCAGCAGGGTTTAAGCTCCTAAGAGCCCAGAGCTTTGAAAACTTAGCTGGAAAGCTGAATGCAGAGGTGTTGTACTGCATAGACAGTACAATAATCATGACCTATTGCTTGCACTTAGGCTCCATATGAATGAGTTCTTCTCATGCCCTTTCAAGAATCTATATACCTTGCATCACATATCTACATCTGCTCCTACTTACAGCAGGAATTCCTTGCTCTTTGACACTGCACAGGATAATTATTATCAGTGCACTGCAGTACATCTGGAAAGATGAAGGAATGCTGGCTCAGCATACCTCAGGCAAAGCACTGCACCTCTTAAAGAAGGATGGATTACATAAAACAGCACAAGAGCTGCATCAGCCTTTCATGCACACTGAAAACCAGGCATAATTGCTTTGAAGTGGAAGAGTTACAGCAGTGCAGGTCTCCAACTGCAGAACAGGTAACAACAGAAATTTAAATAAATACTCACCAATCCTTGCAAATTCTCTGATTCCCTATTCAAAGATGCTTCAAATCCTCCAGAAAATGTTTTGTGGTAGAGGCAGGCAGTCTTCATTCCTTTCCTGCTGGGATTAAAATTAAATTTGGCTGTTATCTCAAGAATAAGCCCAAAGACCAGGCTTAGATTCTGGAAAGGCTTTTCTCATCTCAAAGTATCCTGTCAGTAAGTGAGTAGAAGGATTTAAACATAAAAAACTCTTTCAAAACAGTTGCCTGTGCTCAAGTGTCCACTTCCAAACTGAAGTATAGTTTACTTACTCAGCCTGGCCTTTATTTTGTTTGGTGGATATGAGAAATTTCCTCAGAGACTTTTAAAACAAAAACAGTCTGAGGCTCTTGAAAGGATTAAAACAAGCAACTCCTGGAATACAGAAAGGATAAACTGATGCTTGATTCTGGCACTGCACTTTTAATTCCTAACGTACTAAATGACTGCCATGGAGTTAGAACTGAATACAAGTTCTAGCTTGTGTTTTTATACCAAGTATAAATCTAATTTTTATACCAAGTATATATCTAATTTAGGCATATAATGCTGTTTCCATAATTATTTTCCCATGTTTAGCTTACTTTTCTGATACATTTGTAACTAAAATGACTAATATCTAGCATTAGGTCCCAGCTCCTAAAATTTCCATGTATGTTCCTTCCATTTTTTATAACTTTCCCCCTTAATGCTTTAACATTTTAATGACCTGTAATATTTTTCCATAGCAAGAAGCACTTATCTATTACTCAGATGTGTTCTTTGCAACACCATACTGAGACTGATATTGACAGTGACATTTCTTTGCATATTAAAAAACAAGGAATCTGTGAAAATCATTACCCAGCAACATAATAGATCACAGATGTGTTTAAAAAACATAATATTAGGCTAAACTCTGAATTCTGGTCTGGAACGCATGTGTGCATCTCCCAGGGCAGTAATTCAGCACTTAGAAAAAGTAAACTCACTATTGTAATGCACATGGCAAATAGCTGAGTTCCAGCCACCAGTGAAATAATTTGGCCCCAGTTTTGCATTCCATGACCCCTGTACTCTGATGGGAAGTAGGCCATAGGGACTGACTGTAATTCCTGTACTCAGAACTGCCCAGCACTGGTACAATTTATTGTTGCACAGGAACATCAGTGATGCAACACCCACGTTCTTGCCAGGGACTCTGTGCTGAATAAGGACAACTTATTGTCCTTATAGGACATAGCATGAACAGCAGGAGGAACCCAGGAAGTCTTTCTGTACCATCCATATGATGCTGTACCTGGCAGAGAATGATCTTATCAAGATATTCCCTCACAATTACTTCAGCTCTCTTGGCTTGGCCTAATCTGCCTGTTAAAGAAAGGGTATTCTCCCCATTCTGAATTTTCATCTTTGAGGAAGGAAGTCCTTCAGATGTAGGCTCCCCCAGTTTATCATTCAGATGTAGCTGTTGAGCTGCTCATTTAAGTTAGGGACTCCTTTTCAAGCCAAGAAAACAAGTGCAAGAATTATTACAGCTGATGGAAATTTGATTGTGTTCTCCCATCTCTTGTTGCACAGGCTGTCATATCATTTGCACATTTTGTAGAGTGCTTTTTCCTCATTGGCCTCTTTATGATCATTTGGAAGCAGATAGTGAGTTTTCTTAACAGTAAAAGTAAGAAACCAGGATTTTAGTTGGCTGAACAACACTTTTCTTCCTAAGAGCATTTGCAATAAATAAATTAGGTCCAACTGTTCTCCTTTTTATGTCTAGCCCTATAAATAATGTAGAGGGAAATTCAGGAAAAGTAATGAGAGCATTGGCAGGAAACAGTTTCTCACAGGGCTTAGTTCTGATTTCAAATCTGTGTTGCCAGTAACAGCAAACTAATTGCATGTGAAATTGCACTGTGAAACTCAGGTCCCAGGTATCACCTGTGCAATAGAGTATGACACCATAACACATCCAATTCACTTTAGAAATATATCTATCCTGCAACTACAGCATTCAGAAGACAGGAAAGAACAAAAGTGGGGGGGGAGGGAACTAGAAGCTAGATGCCTTAATACAAACCTACTTATTTATAGATGATGTAAAAGTCCCTCTTGAACACCAGAGAATTAAAGCACACACACAAAATACAGTTACCTTCTTTGCTTGAGGTTACAGTTTTAATTTTGACAGCATTCTTGCTGAAAGCACACTCCCAGCCTGAAAAAGACTTCTCTGGAGCACCCTTGATGCCTTTTGCAACTTTTCTTTATCTACTTCTGCACGACTAGTACCTGACAGCCTCTCACTGCCCACACTCCTGAGGGCATTCCCTGTGCCTCCAGTGTCACTTGCAGCCAGCTCGAAGGGAAGGTGGCTGTGACCATCATCAGTTTGTTACCATCAGTTGTGTCACGCAACTGCACTGGCTCCACACTCTCACTTTCTCCATTCAGGTCAGAGCTGAGTTTAACAGTGTCTAGTGGAGGTGGTGCTTTTGGCAGGGAAAGGATGGTATTGTTCAAAATATCAGCTCTTTTCATGTCTCAATCTATAGACCAGATTCTGATCTAAATCTCTAAAAATTTATTCACATACAGACATGAGTCTTGTCATTAAACAAGAACAATGGCTCCAAGGATGATTTATATACATATATATCCCTCACTAAAGTAATTCTATTTTGTATCAAGAAACAGAAAGTCTATTTTTACCATTTCAGTGCCACAATTTTCTAGCTGCTCTCCTAAAAGGACAATGCAATTAATGATCTCTAATGATCAGGTTTATCTCTAACATCCACGAAAGCTAAGGAAATCTGCTTTGTATTTTTGTTTCATAATATTATCCACTTGAAGATTTGCTGATTTAGATTACATCAAGACTGGCTAGCTGATCTGTCTTAGCTTTTCCAGCTGTCTAGATAAGAATAGCTGAATACCCTGTGACCCTTGCTGATGCCCTGCCCCGCGCTGGAGCTCAGAAGCTGACCTGCAGAGATTGAGGTACCTTGCTCCTCTCCTGTCTTCTCTGTCTGCTGCTGGAAGATTTGGCCATGGGGCTGCCTGATTCACAGGTACTTTCTGGCACTTCAGGGGCTCTGCTTTTTTTTATTTTAGGGCCCTCTACTCCATACTTTATACTCCTCTTGCTTTTACGTGTTGTCTTGGACTGTTATGTATAAAATGCATTATTAGGGACATAGCACTTGCTTAAAAATGTTTTTTTTTTTTTTAGAATCCATTCTTCTGATTGGTACTTTAGCCATTTCTACACCTGCTGCCTGAATACTGTGTGGTCACTGTAAGTGCCTGCTCTTGGTCAATAAACCCTGGGATGCTTCACTGGAAGTTGTTGAAACAATCTTTTAGGAGTCTTGTACTATGAAGGAGTATCTGCTCACATTATCAATATTTCAAGCATCCTGCTTGATATTTATTAGATCTCTTTGGTAACAGGAATGTTTGCAATTTAGCAGTAGTTATCTAATTTATAACTTTTATGTTATGATCCAAAACAGTTTAAGTAATGATAAATCAGCACCATTCTCCTTAATATTTTCTTATGCTGGCAAATAAGCAGTTGATTTTGAACAATAGAAGGTAAAACATTTTAAAAAAATTATTGGATATCAGTTTGTATTCCTATAAAGAGAGGCAAGTAGAAACTGCTATTAGACTTATCCAAACTGACAAATGGAAACAGCAGAAGGTAATTTAGAAAAGCCATACTGAAAAACTCTACTGCTTTTATGATTAATGCAGCATGTCTGCTATCTGCTAAATGCTAAAATGAAATATGAAGTTTTGAACTGTATTAAATATGACATTATTTGAGGTAAAACTAGCAAAGAGACAAAAAAAATTAATTAAAGAATGTAAGCTTAGTTCCTAATAATTTCCTAAATTCCTAAGGTGTGGGAATACTGTCAATACTACATTTACATTTGGTATCTCAGTGTCAGAAGAACCAGGGGCGGGGAGGTCTATGGCTCATAACAGACGTTTTTCATATAAAGCCAGAAACCATATTGTCATTTGATAAATGAGCCAAGAGCAAAACTTGACAGACAAAAAGAGAGAAGAGTGCATTTTTCAGCCTGGAGGCTCTGCAAGTTTTCCAGTGACAATTCTTGTGTGGATTTTTATTTCTACGATGTAGCAGATACAGTTGAAGGTGCAATATGGATAACTCTTTATCTTACAAATCTAAGCAAATTTGGGAATCCTAGGAACTGGCTGGGCATATCAGTTTGCAAGAGTCATTTTAGGTGCTTGGATTTTCAAGAAAATAGGGATAAATCCTCTCTATCACATGCTTTCCAATGCTATTATGAAAAGGGACAACTTGCAATTGCAGGAAATACCAAAGTTCTTTTGGAAGTGAAAGTATCAAGATCTTGGCACTTAAGACTGCACTGAAAGAGTTGGGGCTGTTTAGCCTGGAGAAGGCTCAAGAGCAGCCTTACTGCAGCCTTTCAATAAGTGAAGGGGACTTAACAAGGAAGATGGGGGGAAACTTTTTAATAGGGCCTGTAGAAATAGGACAAGGAGTAATGGTTTTGAACTAAAAGAGTGTAAACTCAGATAAGACATGAGGAAGGATTTTTTTTATTATGAGGGTGGCAACACCAAGAGAAGTGGTGGATGCCTCATTCCTGGAAACATTTGAGGTCAGATTGGAGGGGCTCTGAACAACCTGATCTAGCTCCTGCTCATTGCAGGGGTGTTGCATTAGATGACCTTTAAAGGTCCCTGCTAACTCAAACCATTCTATGATTCAAATGAAATAAAGAGTGATTGTTGATAGTATTGATGTAAATTTAAATTAATTTCACAGTGTCAGCTGAACAGAACTGTACAGCTGTACAGAAACACCAAGAGAGTACTGAAAGGTCTTTTGCCATGGTACAAAATGCCAAGGTATTTTGTCCAGGTGACTCTCCACAGAGAAAAGAAGATTTGGTGAGAAGCCTGAAAGCTGCAGAATAAGCTAAGCTTCATGTTCAGTCAGGTCATCAGCCCACTTTGATCGCTGTACAGCAACATTATGATTAACTTTGTCCCAGGGAAGATGGCAGGGAGAATATAGATATGGGATACATGAGGCACAGGATGTTTGCACCAACATTTACACAGTCTTTTCAAAGAAAAATCTCAGGGACAATCTGTTACACAGGGTTACATTTCAGGAAGAGATTTCCACTTTCCACTTCAGTAGCTGTCTCATTTTCAGGCAGACAAGGTCCCACTTGCCAGACATTCATTAGGAAATCTGTCTCTTGTCAGGTCTGTGTACAAAATATCTTTCTTCAGTGTCTGAAAGGGAGAAGCCCTCACCCCTGGATCACCAGCATCACTAGCTGAGCCCAGGATTGCTGGCAGCAGCTGGTGGGAGAAGAGGGGTCCCTCAGGCTGGCTTTTCTGCCAGACTGCTGCAGGAGGCAATGACACCCTGTGACACCAGGCATTTTTTATAATTAATATGGTACTAGCTCTGTAGTTCATACGTTAAATGTCTGTCACTAAAGATTCATTGTTCCAAGCCTGAAGATCTGTCACCTCAGGGACACATGACAGAAAATAGTTTTTGTTCTACCTTCAAAAAGAAACTACTGTAGAAAACTTTTGCTGTAATGTCAACCGTCAAAAGTTAGACACCTTTTGTCCACAGTAAGAAAGACACTGCTTATGGAACTCCATACTATTTTTGTCACATAACCTATGCATCATTTATGTAAAGAATACATACACAAGGCAGCATAATTAAGATTGCATGAGATTGTAAATCTGCCATCTTTTGGGTTTGAGTTTAAAACCTTCCTAGCTGAATTTATATCTACTACCTACAAACAATTCCTAACTGTGTGTTCCATGGTTTTATCCCAAAAAGACAGGGACCCTAACAGATGCTGATTGAGCAGCTTCCTGACTTCAAAAATGAAATATCATCAGTATATGAAAAGGTTTATTTTAAATGGTTCCCTGCAAGAGTAGAGGACTGGGCTTGGTGAAGAAGAAAGGTCACTCCTGTTTCTGTGTTCCTAACAGATCATAATTTAGCTGAAGATTAATGTCAATGCTAATACGTTTATTTATGGGTAACTACTTACTGGCCTTTTACTTTTCTGTTCCTTCGGCAGCCATTGATGGAAACCAGCCAGACATCTCTGGGTTAGTTCGTGGGTGAATTCTCTCTAGCAGCATCATTTATATTTGGTAAATGCAGTTTAATTTGAGAGCCTTGTTTATAGTCTGTCATTTACTACTTGTGGTATTCGTAATCTATTTAATAGTGTGCACTAAACAAGTACTTGACCACTCTAGATTGGGGGTTTAGGGAATACACATTTAGGGTGTGTTCCCAGACAGGCAGTGCCAGGGAGTGATGCTGCTGTTTTCCTGATTGGCAAAGGTGCAGGAGCTAGGCTGCATAGGCTGTGCAAGGGCTGGGAGCTTTCCCAGCAGCCCGTTCATCATCTCAATTTGCCCAACAGGCCTGAGCTGCACAGTTGCTGCACAAATTTGTAGATATGCTTGGGTGGCAATGCAGAACCTGTTAAGGTGTTAACTGCTCAGAAGTTTAAAACTACCTTTAGATGAGGCAAAATCTGCAGCAGCCACATATAAAAGGAGTCCTTGAACATGCAGTCCATGGGATCTAACAGCTTTTGTGGATAGTTTTGCCTAGAGCACAGCTCTTCAGTGGATATTAGGCCTGAAATATTCTTCTTATAAAATAGAGGGTGTTCTCTAGACTAAAAAACATTGACAGAAAGGAGCATCAAGGAACTCATGTGTCTGCGCTGTGAGGATTACACAGCTTTCTGTCATACACATTGACTTCCAGATGTACTAATTTTTATTATCATTATATTATACCTAATATAATATAATATAATATATTATACCATTATTATACCTTCATGACTACACCCAATATACCTAGTGGCAGCAGTTCAACTTCTAGCTGCTACCCAGCATCTCATTGGTCATGGTGTAAGTAAATGTCTCCTTTTTAGCTTTCTTACTTCCCATTTCTGTCACTTAAAATCAGTTCAAAGCCAGCTGCAAACTTAATCTCTGTTCTCACAATGTTATGAGCTCTGTTTCCACAGCCCCCTTCTTGTGAGCTGGACTCCCTGCCCCAACCCTGTGCCAAGTCTTGCCTAGATGTGTCCTGCTCCTTGCTCCAGTCCCACTGGGGGGATGTGGCAGCCTCTCCTCAGGGCTGCAGACCAGGCCCTCACACCTCAGCCCTGAGCACCTGGGCCTCACCACAGCCACACAGCCCCAGCCTCGGCTGCTTCTCGTCTGGCAGTGCCTCTGTGCGCACAGGAACACTGCTGGCACCTCTTACTTGCCAGCCATCTTGCAGGCTGCCTCCAAAGATCTGGGTTATTCCAACAGCAGCTGCACCTTCTCTCCCACAAAATCCCTCTTGGAAATGTAGCAAGCATGAATCCAGGCTAGTTACTGCCTCCTTCACCCAGCACTGCAGAAAGCAGAGTACAGGTATCATGACTGTTGAATTGCACCATCCACTTTCTGCTTAACCCTCAGAACATCCTCTCTAATCAAAAGCACTTCTTTGAAGTTTTGGTAGTGAGACCATCTTCTTTGTATTTTGCAGGAATAGGAATGTTAAGTGCTCAATAAATAAGCTAAAAATAAGAGAATAGGTTTATATTCTGCCATATATGCAGGAGAATTTCTGTTTAGTTCCTCGAGTATTTGTTCAATTGGCTGTGCCTGAACACGTATACAGATTTACCTCCTTCTCCTGCAAGAGGCACATATGAGAAGAAGTACTTAAAAACAGTAAGAGGAACAGGTTCTTTTTAAAGCAATACTCAGATCATAAATTATCACTTATGGATGTGATAATCTGCATGTCATTGTTCAATAGCACTAACAATGTGGTGTTTTTCAAATGTCATGTTCAATAAGAATACTGTGTTCAAAATAAGAATACTGACTTAATTTTTCATTTTTTTTCTCAGTCAAACAACTTTGGCCCAAATTCTGTAAAACACCCAAGTATTGAGTTCATCACTGCATGCTCTGCCACAGCCTTTTAAAGAGTATCCTTCACAGCCAGAGTGAAAAGGCTACTAAATGGGTCAGGATTACCCATTGGTAAACAAAACGAAGCATTTCAAGTTTACTTTAGAATTTAAATAAAGAAGAAATTTCAAAGCAGCATTACTATTTTTCAAGCTTTGGCGGAGCTGCAGACGATCGCACGGCCGGTAACACTGCGTTCATTCATGCCGGGACAAACACCCGCACTGTGCCACCCGAGGACGGCAGCGGGGCGTCGCGGGGGGCCGCGGGCTCGGCTCGGACGGGGCCGCAAAGCGCGCGGGGCCGGGGCCGCCCCGGGCCGAGCCCGCGGCCCCCGCAG